>NC_091260.1:83923750-85145000 GCF_042477335.2 Ovis canadensis | reverse complement strand
AACCCTAACCCTAACCCTAACCCTAACCCTAACCCTAACCCTAACCCTAACCCTAACCCTAACCCTAACCCTAACCCTAACCCTAACCCTAACCCTAACCCTAACCCTAACCCTAACCCTAACCCTAACCCTAACCCTAACCCTAACCCTAACCCTAACCCTAACCCTAACCCTAACCCTAACCCTAACCCTAACCCTAACCCTAACCCTAACCCTAACCCTAACCCTAACCCTAACCCTAACCCTAACCCTAACCCTAACCCTAACCCTAACCCTAACCCTAACCCTAACCCTAACCCTAACCCTAACCCTAACCCTAACCCTAACCCTAACCCTAACCCTAACCCTAACCCTAACCCTAACCCTAACCCTAACCCTAACCCTAACCCTAACCCTAACCCTAACCCTAACCCTAACCCTAACCCTAACCCTAACCCTAACCCTAACCCTAACCCTAACCCTAACCCTAACCCTAACCCTAACCCTAACCCTAACCCTAACCCTAACCCTAACCCTAACCCTAACCCTAACCCTAACCCTAACCCTAACCCTAACCCTAACCCTAACCCTAACCCTAACCCTAACCCTAACCCTAACCCTAACCCTAACCCTAACCCTAACCCTAACCCTAACCCTAACCCTAACCCTAACCCTAACCCTAACCCTAACCCTAACCCTAACCCTAACCCTAACCCTAACCCTAACCCTAACCCTAACCCTAACCCTAACCCTAACCCTAACCCTAACCCTAACCCTAACCCTAACCCTAACCCTAACCCTAACCCTAACCCTAACCCTAACCCTAACCCTAACCCTAACCCTAACCCTAACCCTAACCCTAACCCTAACCCTAACCCTAACCCTAACCCTAACCCTAACCCTAACCCTAACCCTACCCTAACCCTAACCCTAACCCTAACCCTAACCCTAACCCTAACCCTAACCCTAACCCTAACCCTAACCCTAACCCTAACCCTAACCCTAACCCTAACCCTAACCCTAACCCTAACCCTAACCCTAACCCTAACCCTAACCCTAACCCTAACCCTAACCCTAACCCTAACCCTAACCCTAACCCTAACCCTAACCCTAACCCTAACCCTAACCCTAACCCTAACCCTAACCCTAACCCTAACCCTAACCCTAACCCTAACCCTAACCCTAACCCTAACCCTAACCCTAACCCTAACCCTAACCCTAACCCTAACCCTAACCCTAACCCTAACCCTAACCCTAACCCTAACCCTAACCCTAACCCTAACCCTAACCCTAACCCTAACCCTAACCCTAACCCTAACCCTAACCCTAACCCTAACCCTAACCCTAACCCTAACCCTAACCCTAACCCTAACCCTAACCCTAACCCTAACCCTAACCCTAACCCTAACCCTAACCCTAACCCTAACCCTAACCCTAACCCTAACCCTAACCCTAACCCTAACCCTAACCCTAACCCTAACCCTAACCCTAACCCTAACCCTAACCCTAACCCTAACCCTAACCCTAACCCTAACCCTAACCCTAACCCTAACCCTAACCCTAACCCTAACCCTAACCCTAACCCTAACCCTAACCCTAACCCTAACCCTAACCCTAACCCTAACCCTAACCCTAACCCTAACCCTAACCCTAACCCTAACCCTAACCCTAACCCTAACCCTAACCCTAACCCTAACCCTAACCCTAACCCTAACCCTAACCCTAACCCTAACCCTAACCCTAACCCTAACCCTAACCCTAACCCTAACCCTAACCCTAACCCTAACCCTAACCCTAACCCTAACCCTAACCCTAACCCTAACCCTAACCCTAACCCTAACCCTAACCCTAACCCTAACCCTAACCCTAACCCTAACCCTAACCCTAACCCTAACCCTAACCCTAACCCTAACCCTAACCCTAACCCTAACCCTAACCCTAACCCTAACCCTAACCCTAACCCTAACCCTAACCCTAACCCTAACCCTAACCCTAACCCTAACCCTAACCCTAACCCTAACCCTAACCCTAACCCTAACCCTAACCCTAACCCTAACCCTAACCCTAACCCTAACCCTAACCCTAACCCTAACCCTAACCCTAACCCTAACCCTAACCCTAACCCTAACCCTAACCCTAACCCTAACCCTAACCCTAACCCTAACCCTAACCCTAACCCTAACCCTAACCCTAACCCTAACCCTAACCCTAACCCTAACCCTAACCCTAACCCTAACCCTAACCCTAACCCTAACCCTAACCCTAACCCTAACCCTAACCCTAACCCTAACCCTAACCCTAACCCTAACCCTAACCCTAACCCTAACCCTAACCCTAACCCTAACCCTAACCCTAACCCTAACCCTAACCCTAACCCTAACCCTAACCCTAACCCTAACCCTAACCCTAACCCTAACCCTAACCCTAACCCTAACCCTAACCCTAACCCTAACCCTAACCCTAACCCTAACCCTAACCCTAACCCTAACCCTAACCCTAACCCTAACCCTAACCCTAACCCTAACCCTAACCCTAACCCTAACCCTAACCCTAACCCTAACCCTAACCCTAACCCTAACCCTAACCCTAACCCTAACCCTAACCCTAACCCTAACCCTAACCCTAACCCTAACCCTAACCCTAACCCTAACCCTAACCCTAACCCTAACCCTAACCCTAACCCTAACCCTAACCCTAACCCTAACCCTAACCCTAACCCTAACCCTAACCCTAACCCTAACCCTAACCCTAACCCTAACCCTAACCCTAACCCTAACCCTAACCCTAACCCTAACCCTAACCCTAACCCTAACCCTAACCCTAACCCTAACCCTAACCCTAACCCTAACCCTAACCCTAACCCTAACCCTAACCCTAACCCTAACCCTAACCCTAACCCTAACCCTAACCCTAACCCTAACCCTAACCCTAACCCTAACCCTAACCCTAACCCTAACCCTAACCCTAACCCTAACCCTAACCCTAACCCTAACCCTAACCCTAACCCTAACCCTAACCCTAACCCTAACCCTAACCCTAACCCTAACCCTAACCCTAACCCTAACCCTAACCCTAACCCTAACCCTAACCCTAACCCTAACCCTAACCCTAACCCTAACCCTAACCCTAACCCTAACCCTAACCCTAACCCTAACCCTAACCCTAACCCTAACCCTAACCCTAACCCTAACCCTAACCCTAACCCTAACCCTAACCCTAACCCTAACCCTAACCCTAACCCTAACCCTAACCCTAACCCTAACCCTAACCCTAACCCTAACCCTAACCCTAACCCTAACCCTAACCCTAACCCTAACCCTAACCCTAACCCTAACCCTAACCCTAACCCTAACCCTAACCCTAACCCTAACCCTAACCCTAACCCTAACCCTAACCCTAACCCTAACCCTAACCCTAACCCTAACCCTAACCCTAACCCTAACCCTAACCCTAACCCTAACCCTAACCCTAACCCTAACCCTAACCCTAACCCTAACCCTAACCCTAACCCTAACCCTAACCCTAACCCTAACCCTAACCCTAACCCTAACCCTAACCCTAACCCTAACCCTAACCCTAACCCTAACCCTAACCCTAACCCTAACCCTAACCCTAACCCTAACCCTAACCCTAACCCTAACCCTAACCCTAACCCTAACCCTAACCCTAACCCTAACCCTAACCCTAACCCTAACCCTAACCCTAACCCTAACCCTAACCCTAACCCTAACCCTAACCCTAACCCTAACCCTAACCCTAACCCTAACCCTAACCCTAACCCTAACCCTAACCCTAACCCTAACCCTAACCCTAACCCTAACCCTAACCCTAACCCTGACCCTGACCCTGACCGTGACCCTGACCCTAACCCTAACCCCTAACCCTAACCCTAACCCTAACCCTAACCCTAACCCTAACCCCTAACCCTAACCCTAACCCTAACCCTAACCCTAACCCTAACCCCTAACCCTAACCCTAACCCTAACCCTAACCCTAACCCTGACCCTGACCCTAACCCTAACCCTGACACTAACCCTCACCCTAACCCTAACCCCTAACCCTGACCCTGACCCTGACCCTGACCCTAACCCTAACCCTAACCCTAACCCCTAACCCTAACCCTAACCCTTACCATATGATTCCCTGAATTGTAGGTTATGTGCTGGCCCATCAGGGGACTGTGCCCATTCAGCGTAAAATCATGGAGTACTTTAGGTGACGTGGCAAATGTGAGTACTTCGTACCATTATAACGAGTTTTCTGTTCATTTTGCATTACTAGAAAGTAAATTATTTTTCAAAACAACCATGTTAAGGCCATGCCAGAAAATCACATAAGACAGACATGAAACTTGGTTAACAGAGGCCAAGACTTACCCAGATCAAAGTTAGAGAGTGCTGGAATGCTCACTGCCCTCGTCAGGGTCCGTCTGGGATGAAGGAGCACCTCCGGACGTGTCCATCAGCAGCCACCATGTTCTGGGTCCACCGGGTGACCCAGTGCAAGAGAGACTCAAACCATGGACAGAGTTCAACATCACTTCATAAAAAGTTGTTAGAATACATAAAGTTAGTATCGTTTAAGAATTTGATATCAACATACAGATATCTGTTTATTTCTAGACACTAATAGTCAACCTTTAGAAAGAAAAAATAACAAATTCCCATTTACAGCCTTAAAAGGAATAAAATATCTAGCAACAAATTTAACCAAGGACATAAAAACCATTACTCAGAAAAACTAGAGAGCATCAATAAACAAATGGAGGAAAACACAAACAGGGAAATAGTCTATGCTCATGCACTGGAAGAATGAGCTATTAAAACATCCATTTCAACCAAAGCCATCAGCAAATGCAATTATAACAATGTTCGAAGGCATTCTTCATAGGAATATAAATATTCCTAATTAGTATGCAACAACTAAGAACTCTGAATAGGCAGAGACTCTGAGAAAGAATACAGCTGGGGGCATCTCGCTCCCTGACTTCAAGCTACAGCAAGGAGTTGTGGTAACCACAGCAGAGAGGAACTGGCGCAAACACAGACTACCGGAGGAGAACAGAGAACCCGGGAATAAACCCATGTGTATGTGGACAGTTAATTCATGAAAATCGAACCAAGAAGGTGCAAAGAGGAAAGGACAGTCCTCTCAAGAAACAGTGCCAGGAAAACTAGCTACCCTGCAGCAAAGAACACCACTGGTCATCCTCCCCATCGCACAGAGACCTCACCAAAACCCCACTATTTTCCATATCGAGCTCTTTCCCTCCTGAGTCCTCTGAGGATTGGCCTGCCGGGTCAGCACCTAGCTGCTCGCAGGAAACGTCTCCTTTGTCTTCATTTTTCCCTCTTCCAGCACCTCTTTGCTGATCAGTACTGACTCAGCCCCGCTCCTCTCAGCGTGGACGCAGCTCCGCTATCCAGAAGCCTGAGCCCTGATGGGTCTTGAGAAGACAAAGCTCCATCAGCTGTACCTGGAACCGAGTCGGGGGCAGAACGTGCCTGTGCCCGCTGGTCAGGGACGGGTGTAACGCCCCCTGTGCACCACCAAGTCCAACCCCTGGAGGCAGCATCCTGAACGCTATTCTTCCGGGTGCACTAAGCTCGGAACTCCAAACTGAAATGGGGCCGACCATCTCCGCAATGCTTCTCAAAATAATTACTTGGAACAACTAATTAATTAGAAACCCTATGATTTAGAAACACCAGTAGACCAGTATAACATCACTGGTCATCCTCTACCTCACACAGAAACCTCGCTAAAAACAGTGAAGAACAGTGATGTTTCTAATTAATAAGAAACCACACAGACACAAACTTTGCAACTGACACCACATTTCAATGACAAAGCTGTTAAAAATTCTAGGAGGGAAAAAAAAAAACCAGCTAGGGTCTGCTAAGGAGTTTTAGCACAAAACACTACAAGTCAACTTACAAAATTTTTGAAATAAACTAATTAAAAGCTTGACTTTCAAAAAATTATGCATTTCTACTCCGTGAAACATCTTATTCAGAAAACAAAACAAAACAAAAAACCTCTTAAAGGACCCATGGACTGAAACCACCCACCCTTGCCAGGCACCATACTAACCACTTGCAGGAGTTATCTTACAACAGGAGGTCCTGGTAACACACTCTGTAATAACAAGCTAACACCAACCATAAGAATCTGGGCAAGCTCAAAAAGAGAGAGGACATGCCAGGCCTTAGGCCCCACCATCCTCATAGGACTATGAACAGAAATTCATAACATTGTACAGGAGGCAGTGATCAAAACCATGCCCAAGAAGAAGAAATTAAAAAGGCAAAATGGCTGTCTGAGGAGACCTTACAAATGGCTGAGGAAAGAAAAGAAGCTAAAGGCAAAGAAGAAAAGGAAAGATATATCGATCTGGATGAAGAGTTCCAAAGAAGAGCAAGGAGAGACAAGAAAGCCTTCCTAAGTAATCAAAGAAATAGAGGGAAAAAATAGTATGGGAAACACTAGAGATCTTTTCAAGAAAATTAGAGACCAGGGGAACATTTCATCAAAGATGGGCTCAATAAAGGACAGAAACAGTATGGACCTAACAGAAGCAGAAGATATGAAGAAGAGGTGGCAAGAATACACAGAAGAACTGTAAAAAAAGATCTTCATGATTCAGATAACCATGGCAGTGTGATCATTCATTTGGAGACAGACATTCTGGAATGCAAAAGTCAAGTGGGACTTATGAAGCATCACTGCAAACAAAGCCAGTGGAGGTGATGGAATTCCAGCTGAGCTATTCCAAGTTCTAAAAGATGATCCTGTGATGGTGCTGCACTCAATATGCCAGCAAATTTGGAAAACTCAGCAGTGGCCACAGGACTGGAAAAGGTCAGTTTTCATTCCAATCCCAAAGGAAGGCAATGCCAAAGAATGCTCAAACTACAGCACAATTGCACTCATCTAACCAAAATCTTATATGTCGAACTTCCCCCACTGCCTCTGTGGAGCAGTCTCTCAGAGCTATCTGAGTGCTGTCTCCCAGGCTGCAGTCCTCACATTGCACCAAATAAAGCTTAACTCACAACTTTCAAATTGTGCACTCATGTTCTAGCCTATGGGCCATAGCCCACCAGGCTCCTCTGTCCATGGGATTCTCCAGGCAAGAATACTGCAGTGGGTTGCCGTCCCCTTCTCCAGGGGATCTTCTCCACCCTGGGATCGAACCTGTGTCTCCTATGTCTCCTGTATCGGCAGGCGGGTCTTTCTCCACCAGCACCAGCTAGAACTTCTCAATCAACAACAGCTTCAACTGCTGGGGTGTGAGGAGCAGCCGGAAGTCCCCCTGCCTAGTGGGATGGCCATGCAGGCACTGTGTGACACATGCGGACAGTTTTTTCCCAAAGTTGAGCAATGGGTGTATCTGTTGCCGTGAAAAGGAGAAAAAGACGAATGAGTTTTCTTTCCCTTTCCTGAGAACCAGGAAGATGAAGAGCTGTGAGAGGCCTGAATATCCCTAGAGTTTTACTTTAGCTGCCCCTAACTCTGCATGTCTTTAGCTAAGTTGTCTTTTCTGCCCCATAACTCTGTAGGAGCGACAATTCACATTTTTTCCTTTGACATCCTACATCTGGTGTTTACACTTACAACACTCTTCTGCTTGTAGTTCCATATTGGAAAGAAGGCCACAGAGCTACCAAACTATCAGACTCTATTACTGGGCTACTGATGACAGCTTATGACTGTCTTTGAAATGATGCAAGAGGAAGAAACCACGATCCTGCTACCTTTGCTCCTCATCACCCACACCTGACTGCGAGCCCTGCCTTCTATCAGCCCATGATCCTCACAGAGAGGGGGTGGGGACACAGCTCTCGAGGCACGAGCCTGCTGTCTTCCCCTCTCCACCAGCTGAGAATTAAAGCCACCTTTCTATTTTCCCCAAACTCTGTCTCCATATTCTTTTCAGTGGGCAAAGAAGTTCAAGATTTCGGCCAGCAACACATCATACTTTCAGTATTAGTCAACTGCTTTGAAAATCTATCTCCAAACTCAAACAAGGATGCAGTCATGCACAGCAGCACTATTCATGAAAGCTAAAAACCTGAGCAAATCAGCGTGTCTTTTAATAAATGAGTGCACACGCAAAGTGGGGTGCCCCTGTATCAAGGCAAATGGAACATGACACTTCAGAATGTGCCTCTCTAAGGAGTATTTAAGTGGATGCCAAAAAAAATAAAAGGAATCTCAGAAATCCGAGTAGCCATTTCCTTTTTCTGAAGGACATTTACGATAGAGAAATCTCCATTTGTCAAGACATGACCCTCTCTGAACCACGAATAGAAGGATAACTAAATCTTTGTCACTATGCATCTGTCTAAGCCCACAGATTTGTATGGCCCAAGGGATTAATCACAATCTACTCAAATTTAGCTAAACTTGATGTAGCGGTGGAGTGTGGCTGCCCAGGGGGCACTGGTGGTAAAGTATCCACCTGCCAGTGCAGGAATGTAAGACACGCAGGCTGAGCCTCTGGGGCTGGGAAGATCCGCTGGAAGAGGGCATGGCCACCCACTCCATTCTGGCCTCTAGAATCCCATGGGCAGAGGAGCCTGGTGACCATAGTCCATAGCGCTGCAAAAAGCTGGACATGACTGAAGGGCTAGAAGACAGCAGCAGATGCACCGCGTGACGCTGCATCTGACTGCAACAGAGAGAGAGAAACCTCACAGCAGAGGAGGGGCAGAAACTGTGGACTCGGCTTGGGAATGAGTGGAGTCTGTAAACAACAGGCCAAATTGACGCTTCATAAACAGTGAGCCTTATGTTACAGAAGTCTTTCCAGGGTGCAGTAGCTAAGAAAGCTGAAGACTCTGCACGTCACCGAAAGGAGCAAAAAATGCACAGATGAATGGCCGATGGCAGGAGCCAGGTTTCTCGCTGTGGGAGTGACCCTTACAGATACACAGGGGAGGGCCTCTGCCCTCTTAACCCTGGACCTCAGCTTCCTGGGAGGATAATGTGGGGAGTTGACTGGCTGAGGGGGAGCACAGATCTTTGCAGATGTAAGAACCTCACACCTCGTTTTCCCACAAATACCTGGAAACAGCCCTCCATGATCTGCCAGCCCCCAGTCAGGTACAGGAGTGTTTACCCCTAATCTGTCCCAGAAGCCAGGCCCTGGAGGTCTGAGCCAGGATAGGGGTGCCTGGGCCCCTGATCAGAAGCTGGTTGGAAGAAAGGAGACCAGTCCTGAGGCAGGGTTCCCCTGAAGTCAGTGAGCCCTGGTGCACTGATGAAATTCATTCTCACTGGGGACGTGGGCAGGGCCTGCAGCAGTTCTGTGTTCCACCCGAGCCCCTCTGATGAAGCCACAGCAGCACTGGGCTCAAAGTCTCCGGACACCTTCCTAACTCTGACATGGTGGCTTCACAAAGGAACAGGAGGATGAAGCTGAGCTCCTGAAGGCCGCCCCTCCTGGCTCTGAGCTGCTTCCAACAGGACCGCAGCCACCTGCACATAGTCTGCACCCACCTGCCCCTACCCGGCCTTTCTTCTTTCTCTCTGTTGAAACCCAAATTCTGTTCATAGAGCCGAAAAATGAATTCCACAAACTCGCAGACACACACAGGCAAGGTTTATTTTAGAAGACAGACAAACAAGCCCTCAACATAGACACTGAAAGGGGGTGAGAAGCCACAAAAAGGCAAAGGTTACAGCAGTTGTGTATCTTTACTAATATTAATCTGTACATTTTTGGTCAGACCACCTAACCTGCCTCTTGAGAAACCTGTATGCAGGTCAGGAAGCAACAGTTAGAACTGGACATGGAACAACAGACTGGTTCCAAATAGGAAAAGGAGTACGTCAAGGCTGTATATTGTCACCTTGCTTATTTAACTTATATGCAGAGTACATCATGAGAAACGCTGAACTGGAAGAAACACAAGCTGGAATCAAGATTGCTGGGAGAAATATCAATCACCTCAGATATGCAGATGACACCACCCTTATGGCAGAAAGTGAAGAGGAGCTAAAAAGCCTCTTGATGAAAGTGAAAGAGGAGAGTGAAAAAGTTGGCTTAAAGCTCAACATTCAGAAAAAGAAGATCATGGCATCTGGTCCCATCACTTTATGGGAAATAGATGGGAAAACAGTAGAAACAGTGTCAGATGGGGTCCCAAAGAGTTGGACATGAGTGAGCGACTTTCAGTTTCACTTTCTAAGAATTAATGGTGGGATAGGCATGAGAAGAGGTCTTCCTTTGATAGAGATGGTGGTATATAAACAGTGAGAGCCATTATGGAGAGGTAAAGATTAAACTGTTACAGATCGAGAGATTAATTTGCCCACTGTGAATGGCCATAAGGAAAATGTCTACAAAAATAAACAGTAGTGAGGGCACGGTAAAAAGGAAACCATACCCTTTCATGTTGCTGGTGGAATGTAAATGGTAACAGCCACTATAGAGAAACGTACAGAAGTACCTTTAGAAGGAAAAATGAAGTTTGTACATGATCCACAAGGAACAAATGAAGAGTATACGCAGAGAATACAAGATTTAAAAGCACAGATGCAAGTAAGCATGCACCACAGCACCATTCACAATAGACAAGCTGCTGCTGCTGCTGCTGCTGCTGCTGCTGCTGCTGAGTCGCTTCAGTCGTGTCCGACTCTGTGCGACCCCATAGACGGCAGCCCACCAGGATCCCCCACCCCTGGGATTCTCCAGGCAAGAACACTGGAGTGGGTTGCCATTTCCTTCTCCAATGCATGAATGTGAAAAGTGAAAGGGAAATCGCTCAGTCATGTCCAACTCTTAGCGACCCCATGGACTGCAGCCCACCAGGCTCCTCCATCCATAGGATTTTCCAGGCAAGAGTACTGGAGTGGGTGCCAGTGCCTTCTCCACAATAGACATGGTAGCACACAAAATGTAAATGGACAGATGAAAGTATAAATAAGAAGTGACATATGTACACAATAGAATATGATTCAGCCATGAAAAAGAATGAGGAAAAATTGCAGGAGCCTAGATAAATCTTAGGGATAATCATACTGATTGAAATAAATCAGAATGAAAAGACAAATCTAATAAAATATCACTTAAAATCTTAAAATATATGCCAACGACTTAATTGGGAAAACATAAACATACTCAAGAGCTTAAAAAACAAGCATTTTTACAAAGAAAAAAGAAGGAAAAGCATAAATTAGGAGATTGGGAATAACCTGGACACAATATCACTTGTAAGTGGAACCTAAAGAACACACGTCAATGAATTAACTGAGAAAACACAGAGAGACTCAGAGACTTAAAACACAAGCTTATGGTTACCAAAGAAGAAAGAAGGGGCCATGAGATAAATCAGGTGTTAGGCACTGAATTACACACACCAATACATATAAAGCAGATTAATCAACAAGGACCTGCTGTACAGAAAGGAAAGTACTAAACACTCTGTGGTAACCTATACGGGCGTCCCTGGTGGCTCAGACGGTGAAGTGTCCGCCTGCAGTGCAGGAGACCCGGGTTTGATCCCTGGGTTGGGAAGATCCCCTGGAAAAGGATATGGCAACCCTCCCTTTCTGTACAGCAGGTTCTTGTTGATTAATCCACTTTATATGTATTGGTGTGTGTAATTCAGTGCCTAACACCTAATTTATCTCACGGCCCCATCTTTCTTTTTTGGTAACCATAAGCTTGTTTTTTTAAGTCTCTGAGTCTATCTGTGTTTTAACCTATATGTGAAAAACCCAGCTCATTAGACATATCCACGGGTATAACTATTGTCATTGTTCTTTAGTCATTAAGTCGTGCCCAGCTCTTGCAACCCCATGGACTGTAACTGTCAGGGTCCTCTATGCATGGGATTCTCCAGGCAAGAATACTGGAGTGAGTAGCCATTGACTTTTTCAGGGGATCTTCCTGACCCAGGGATCAAACCTGAAACTCCCGCATTGCAGGTGGACTTTTAACCAGGAAGCCCACCTACAATAATTCTGTATGCCTATGGGGGGGGGGGGACAAAAAAACTTTGTTACAAAAGTTAAGAGACACAGCTTTTGGTGACTTCTGGCACATTTCACTCCAATTTACAACCAGAAACTCTAACTCTTTTTTTTTTCCTTTATTTTGCTTTACATTGTATTGGTTTTGCCATACATTGACATGAACCAGCCATGGATGTACATGAGTTCCCCATCCTGAACCCCCCTCCCACCTCCCACCCCATATCATCTCTCTGGATCATCCCCGTGCACCAGCCCCAAGCATCCTGTATCCTGTATCGAACATAGACTGGCGATTCCTTTCCTACACGATAGTATACATGTTTCAATGCCATTCTCCCAAATCATCCCACCCTCTCTCCCACAGAGTCCAAAAGTCCATTCTAAACGTCTGTGTCTCTTTTGCTGTCTCGCATACAGGGTTATCATTACCATCTTTCTAAATTCCATATATATGTTTTAGTATACTGTATTGGTGTTTTTCTTTCTGACTTACTTCACTCTGTATAATAGGCTCCAGTTTCATCCACCTCATTAGAACTGATTCAAATGTATTCTTTTTAATGGCTGAGTAATACTCCATTGTGTATATGCACCACAGCTTTCTTATCCATTCATCTGCTGATGGACATCTAGGTTGTTTCCATGTCTTGGCTATTATAAACAGTGCTGCAATGAACATTGGAGTACATGTGTCTCTTTCTATTCTGGTTTCCTCGGTGTGTATGCCCAGCAGTGGGATTGCTGGGTCATAAGGCAGTTCTATTTGCAATTTTTTAAGGAATCTCCACACTGTTCTCTATAGTGGCTGTACTAGTTTGCATTCCCACCAACAGTGTAAGAGGGTTCCCTTTTCTCCACACCCTCTCCAGCATTTATTGCTTGTAGACTTTTGGATCGCAGCCATTCTGACTGGTGTGAAATGGTACCTCATTGTGGTTTTGATTTGCATTTCTCTGATAATGAGTAATGCTGAGCATCTTTTCATGTGTTTGTTAGCCATCCGTATGTCTTCTTTGGAGAAATGTCTATTTAGTTCTTTGGCCCATTTTTTGATTGGGTCATTTATTTTTCTGGAATTGAGCTGCATAAGTTGCTTGTATATTTTTGAGATTAGTTGTTTGTCAGTTGCTTCATTTGCTATTATTTTCTCCCATTCAGAAGTCTGTCTTTTCACCTGCTTATAGTTTCCTTTGTTGTGCAGAAGCTTTTAATTTTAATTAGATCCCATTTGTTTATTTGTGCTTTTATTTCCAGTATTCTGGGAGGTGGATCATAGAGGATCCTGCTGTGATTTATGTCGGAGAGTGTTTTGCCTATGTTCTCCTCTAGGAGGTTTATAGTTTCTGGTCTTACGTTTAGATCTTTAATCCATTTTGAGTTTATTTTTGTGTGTGGTGTTAGAAAGTGACTTAGTTTCACTGTTTTACAAGTGGTTGACCAGTTTTCCCAGCACCACTTGTTAAAGAGATTGTCTTTACTCCATTGTATATTCTTGCCTCCTTTGTCGAAGATAAGGTGTCCATAGGTGTGTGGATTTATCTCTGGGCTTTCTATTTTGTTCCATTGATCTATATGTCTGTCTTTGTACCAGTACCATCCTGTCTTGATGACTGTGGCTTTGTAGTAGAGCCTGAAGTCAGGCAGGTTGTTTCCTCCAGTTCCATTCTTCTTTCTCAAGATTGCTTTGGCTATTTGAGGTTTTTTTTAATTTCCATACAAATTGTGAAATTATTTGTTCTAGCGCTGTGAAAAATACTGCTGGTAGCTTGATAGGGATTGCATTGAATCTGTAGATTGCTTTGGGTAGTATACTCGTTTTCACTATGTTGATTCTTCCGATCCATGAACATGGTATGTTTCTCCATCTATTAGTGTCCTCTTTGATTTCTTTCATCAGTATTTTATAATTTTCTATATATAGGTCTTTAGTTTCTTTAGGTAGGTATATTCCTAAGTATTTTATTCTTTTCATTGCAATGGTGAATGGAATTGTTTCCTTAATTTATTTTTCTACTTTCTCGTTATTAGTGTATAGGAATGCAAGGGATTTCTGTGTGTTGATTTTATATCCTGAAACTTTACAATATTCATTGATTAGCTCTAGTAATTTTCTGGTGGAGTCTTTAGGGTTTTCTATGTAGAGGATCATGTCATCTGCAAACAGTGAGAGTTTTACTTCTTCTTTTCCAATTTGAATTCCTTTTATTTCTTTTTCTGCTCTGATTGCTGTGGCGAAAACTTCCAGAACTATGTTGAATAGTAGCGGTGAAAGTGGGCACCCTTGTCTTGTTCCTGACTTTAGGGGAAATGCTTTCAATTTTTCACCATTGAGGATAATGTTTGCTGTGGGTTTGCCATATATAGCTTTTATTATGTTGAGGTATGTTCCTTCTATTCCTGCTTTCTGGAGAGTTTTAATCATAAATGGATGATGAATTTTGTCAAAGGCCTTCTCTGCATCTATTGAGATAATCATCTGGCTTTTATTTTTCAATTTGTTAATGTGGTGAATTACATTGATTGATTTGCGGATATTGAAGAATCCTTGCATCCCTGGGATAAAGCCCACTTGGTCATGGAGTATGATCTTTTTAATGTGTTGTTGGATTCTGATTGCTAGGATTTTGTTAAGGATTTTTGCATCTATGTTCATTAGTGATATTGGCCTGTAGTTTTCTTTTTTTGTGGCATCTTTGTCAGGGTTTGGTATTAGGGTGATGGTGGCCTCATAGAATGAGTTTGGAAGTTTACCTTCCTCTGCAATTTTCTGGAAGAGTTTCAGTAGGATAGGTGTTAGCTCTTCTCTAAATTTTTAGTAAAATTCAGCTGTGAAGCCGTCTGGACCTGGGCTTTTATTTGCTGGAAGATTTCTGATTACAGTTTCAATTTCCGTGCTTGTGATGGGTCTGTTAAGATGTTCTATTTCTTCCTGGTTCAGTTTTGGAAAGTTGTACTTTTCTAAGAATTTGTCCATTTCTTCCACGTTGTCCATTTTATTGGCATATAATTGCTGATAGTAGTCTCTTATGATCCTTTGTATTTCTGTGTTGTCTGTTGTGATCTCTCCATTTTCATTTCTAATTTTATTGATTTGATTTTTCTCCCTTTGTTTCTTGATGAGTCTGGCTAATGGTTTGTCAATTTTATTTATCCTTTCAAAGAACGAGATTTTGGCTTTGTTGATTTTTGCTATGGTCTCTTTTGTTTCTTTTGCATTTATTTCTGCCCTAATTTTTAAGGTTTCTTTCCTTCTACTAACTCTGGGGTTCTCCATTTCTTCCTTTTCCAGTTGCTTTAGGTGTAGAGTTAGGTTATTTAATTGACTTTTTTCTTGTTTCTTGAGGAATGCCTCTATTGCTATGAACTTTCCTCTTAGAACTGCTTTTATAGTGTCCCACAGGTTTGGGGTTGTTGTGTTTTCATTTTCATTCATTTCTATGCATATTTTGATTTCTTTCTTGATTTCTTCTGTGATTTGTTGGTTATTCACAAGCATGTGGTTCAGCCTCCATATGTTGGAATTTTTAATAGTTTTTCTCCTGTAATTGAGATCTAATCTTAATGCATTTATGGTCAGAAAAGATGCTTGGAATTATTTCAACTCTTTTGAATTTATCAAGGTTAGATTTATGGCCCAGGATGTGATCTATCCTGGAGAAGGTTCCATGCGCACTTGAGAAAAAGGTGAAATTCATTGTTTTGGGGTGAATTGCCCTATAGATATCAATTAGGTCTAACTGGTCTATTGTATCATTTAAAGTTTGTGTTTCTTTGTTGATTTTCTGTTTAGTTGACCTGTCCATAGCTGTGAGTGGGGTATTAAAGTCTCCTGCTATTATTGTGTTATTGTTAATTTCCCCTTTCATACTTGTTAGCATTTGTCTTACATATTGGGGTGCTCCTATATTGGGTGCATATATATTTACAATTGTTATATCTTATTCTTGGATTGATCCTTTAATCATTATGTAGTGGCCTTCTTTGTCTCTTTTCACAGCCTTTGTTTTAAAGTCTATTTTATCCAATATGAGTATTGCTACTCCTGCTTTCTTTTGGTCTCTATTTGCGTGGAATATCTTTTTCCAGCCCTCCACTTTCAGTCTGTATATGTCCCATGTTTTGAGGTGGGTCTCTAGTAAGCAGCATATATAGGGGTCTTGTTTTTGTATCCATTCAGCCAGTCTTTGCCATTTGGTTGGGGCATGCAACCCATTTACATTTCAGGTAATTATTGATAAGTATGATCCCATTGCCATTTACTTTATTGTTTTGGGTTCGAGTTTATATGCCCTTTTTGTGTTTCCTGTCTAGAGAAGATCCTTTAGCATTTGTTGGAGAGCTGGTTTGGTGGTGCTGAATTCTCTCAGCTTTTGCTTGTCTGTAAAGCTTTTGATTTCTCCTTCATATTTGAATGAGATCCTTGCTGGATACAGTAATCTGGGCTGTAGGTTATTTTCTTTCATCACTTTAAGTATGTCTTGCCATTCCCTCCTGGCCTGAAGCGTTTCTATTGAAAGATCTGCAGTTATCCTTATGGGAATCCCCTTGTGTATTATTTGTTGTCTTTCTCTTTCTGCTTTTAATATTTGTTCTTTGTGTTTGATCTTTGTTAATTTGATTAATATGTGTCTTGGGGTGTTTCACCTTGGGACTCTCTGGGTTTCTTGGACTTGGGTGATTATTTCCTTCCCCATTTTAGGGAAGTTTTCAACTATTATCTCCTCAAGTATTCTCTGATGGTCTTTCTTTTTGTCTTCTTCTTCTGGGACTCCTATGATTGGGGCATTCAACATTGTCCCAGAGGTCTCTGCGATTGTCCTCATTTCTTTTAATTCATTTTTCTTTTTTCCTCTCTGATTCATTTATTTCTACCATTGTGTCTTCTACTTCACTAATCCTATCTTCTGCCTCCAGAGTGTTTCTGAGCTCAGTTATTGCATTATTCATTATATATGACTCTTTTTTATTTCTTCAAGGTCCTTGTTAAACCTTTCTTGCATCTTCTCAATCCTTGTCTCCAGGCTATTTATTTGTGATTCCACTTTGATTTCAAGATTTTGGATCATTTTCACTATCATTATTTGGAATTCTTTCTCAGGTAGATTCCCTATCTCTTCCTCTTTTGTTTGGTTTGGTGGGCATTTCTCCTATTCCTTTACCTGCTGGGTATTCCTCCGTCTCTTCATCTTGGTTATATTACTGCATTTGGGGTGGCCTTTCTGGATTCTGGGAATTTGTGGAGTTCTCTTTATTATGGAGTTTCCTCATTGTGGGTGGGGTTGTATCAGTGGCTTGTCAAGGTTTCTTGGTTAGGGAAGCTTGTGTCAGAGTTCTGGTGGGTAGAGCTGGATTTCTTCTCTCTGGAGTGCAATGAAGTGTCCAGTAATGAGTTATGAGACGTCTATGGTTTTGGAGTAACTTGAGCTGCCTGTATACTGAAGCTCAGGGGTGTGTTCCTGTGTTGCTGGAGAATTTGCGTGGTATGTCTTGCTCTGGAACTTGTTGGCCCTTGGGTGGTGCTTGGTTTCAGTGTAGGTATGAAGGCATTTGATGGGCTCCAATCGATTAATGTTCCCTGGATTCAGGACTTCTCTGATGTTCTCAGGATTTGGACTTAAGCCTCCTGCTTCTGGCTTTCAGTTTTACTTTTACAGTAGCCTCAGGACTTCTCCATCTATACAGCACCAATGATAAAACATCTAGGTTAAAGATGAAAAGTTTCTCCACATTGAGGGACACCCAGAGAGGTTCACTGAGTTACATGGAGAAGAGAAGAGGGAGGGTGTAGCTAGAGGTGACTGGAATGAGATGAGATGAGATCAAAAGAGGAGAGAGCAAGCTAGCCAGTAATCACTTCCCTATGGGCGCTCCACAGTCTGGACCGCTCAGAGATGTTCACGGATTTATACAGGGAAGAGGAGAGGGAGGAAGTAGACAGAGGTGACCAGGAGGATAAAAGAGGGAAATGAAAAGGAGAGAGACAGATCCAGCCAGTAACCAGTTCCCTAAGTTTTCTCCACTGTCTGGAACACACAGAGATTCACAGAGTTGGGTAGAGAAGAGAAGGGGGAGAGAGGAGGCAGAGACAACCTGGTGGAGAAAAAGGAGAATCCAAAGGAGGAGAGATGGTCAAGCCAGTAATCTCACTCTCAGGTAAAATTGGGTACTGAAGATTGGGTTTTTAAATGTACAAAATTGACAACAAATACCAAAAAGCAAAGACTAAAAATCTAGAGTAGAGGTTGGATTTTCAAAAATACAATATTAAAGAAAAGAAGAAGAAGAAGAACCAAAGTCACAAGAATTATTTAAAAAAAAAAAAGCCACACACACACACACAAATATATATATATATATATATATATATATATATATATATATATATATATACAGCGTTTGCTTTAAAAATAGGGTCTTTTTTTGAAAAGTAATAGTAGGTTATAAAAATTAAAATTAAAGGAGAAATCGAGAACTTAAAAATTTTAAAAAGTTTTAAAAAAAGAAAAAGAAAAGAAAAACAATCAAACAACATCAACAAAAAAAAGAGAGAGAATGGTCGTAAAAATAGTAAAGATATTTCTGTGACTTTCTCTGGTGATGTGGGCAGTGTGGGGTCCCGTCCAAGGCGGTTCCCTCTGTTTAGATTCTTCTGTTTGCTGGTCTCTTCAGTGTCTGATTTCCGCCCTGACACAAGGGGGCGGTGGTGGACCCTTTTTTCTCTCTTTTTTAGGCTCACCTGTTCCGTCGCGCTGTGCGGAGGGAGGGATGCTGCAAACAAATCACACTGGCGTGTGCTCGCAGCGTCTCAGGCCCGCTGGGCCTGCCCCTACACACTGCTCAGGCTCTACGTTGCTCCGCCAGGAACCGTCTGAGGCCAGCCCTAGGCTGCATGTGCCTCCCCGGTCTAAGCCGCTCAGGCTCGGCTCTCAGGTAGCCCTCAGAGGCGCAAATTTGGTTGGGCCTGCGTTTTGTGCCCTTCCTAGGACTGAGTAGCTCAGGTGTTTGGCCAGCGCAGTCGCTGCGACTTATCGCCTTTCCCTGCTGCTCAGTTTTCCGGGTGTACCACTGGCGCCCCTTGTCAGGCGGATGGTGACTGTCCAGGACCCCAAGAAGTCTTAGCAAAGAAGCCTGCTTGCAGTTTGGTAGGCAAAGTCTCTCCGGGGCTGCAATTGCCCCCTTCCAGCCCTTACGGCTCAGGCTGCCTGTCACCGGAGGGGGGTGGTCTGCAGCCGGCTATTTCTGTTCCGTCCTTTGTTCTGTGCACAGTCCTGGCAGTGTCTTATGTTAGAGCTTTTCGCGTGGTAGCTTTCCCACAGACTGGTATGCTAGCCCAAGTTAGTTCACTCTGGTTACACTCACAGCATTCTATCCCGATTCTTAAAAAGCACTGCAGCCCACGCCTCCCTGCCCAGCCCCCACTTGCTAGTGGCGGATGCAGGCGCCTGCGCTGCTTCTCCGCTGGGGGAGTTACTGTTGGGCTTGTAATCTGGTTTCAATTTTTTATTTATTTGTTTTCCCTGTCACGTTGCCCTCTGTGCTTCCAAGGCTCGCCACAGACTCCGCAGTGAGAGTGTTTCCTGGTGTTTGGAAACTTCTCTCTTTTTAAGACTCCCTTCCCAGGCCAGGACCCCCTTCCCGGGACGGAGCTCCCTCTCTACCTCCTTTGTCTCTTTTTTCATCTTTTATATTTTTCCTACCTGTTTTTGAAGACAATGATCTGCTTTTCTGGGTGCCTGATTCCTGTGCCAGCATTCAGAAGTTGTTTTGTAGAGTTTATGCAGCATTAAAATGTTCTTTTGATGAATTTGTGGGGGAGAAAGTGGTCTCCCTGTCCTATTCCTCCGCCATCTTCTGACTAACTCTTAAGGCTCTGGTTGCCCGAGGAACCTGATTTGGGCATGAAGGAATGCTGCCCCCTTGTGGCTGTTTTCCATAACAACACCTTTAAAACTGCAGTTCAGCTCAGCTCAGTTCATTTCAGTCCCTCAGTCCTGTCCCATGGACTGCAGCACGCCAGGCCTCCCTGTCCATCACCAACTCCCGGAGTTCACTCAAACTCATGTCCATTGAGTCGGTGATGCCATCCAGCTATCTCATCCTCTGTCATCCCCTTCTCCTCCCACCTTCAATCATTCCCAGCATCAGGGTCTTTTCCAATGAGTGAGTTCTTGGCATCAGGGGGCCAAAGTATTGGAGTTTCAGCTTCAGCATCAGTCTTTCCAATGAATATTCAGGGCTGATTTCCTTTAGGATGGACTGGTTTGATCTTGTTGGAACTGATGGGCACCTAATATTTGCAAGGCCTTTGGGGCTGTAAATGACACCTGCCCTCAAGCAATGTCCCTGGGTTAATTACCAAAAAATAATTCAAAACAGGGCTGACTTTTAAGAAGCCAGTTTCAAGAGGTAAATTGTATTCACAACAGGTAAAGTGTTAGAGTACATGCAAAAACCCTCCACTAACTACTAAATCAATGCAAATCAAAACTGTAGTGAGAAATCACCTCCCACTTGTCACAGTGACCATCATTAAAAAGATCTCCAAATTCCTGAGGAGCATCTGAGTGTTAGTGTGTCTTAGTCTCTCCAAGTTTCTCCCAATATAGTAAATGGTACCAACTTCCACCTACTGACTAGGCCCTGGACCCCTGAAAAGCATATCAGTGTTAGTGTGTCTTCATTTCCCCAAGTCGCTCCCGTTTTAGTAAATGATACCAACTTCCACCTACCAATCAGGCCCCCAAACTCTGAGCAGCATCTCAGTGTGAGTGTGTCTTCTCCTCAACTCTCTGCCATGTTAGTATATGGTCAAAACTCCCTCTTACTAATCAGGCACTAAACCCCTGGTCAGAATCCCAGTGTGAGAATCTCTTCTCCTGCACTGAGGGTGTAGGGTAGAGGGGGTCCTCCTACGTCTTGGTGAGGGGACACGTGGTGAAGCCACCACGGAAAACAGCATGAAGCTTCCTTAAAAAACTAAACACAGATCAACCATAGGATGAGGCAGTCCCACTGCTGGGCTCAGATCTGGAGAAGACTAAAATTTAAAATGACAATGTATCCCTGCTTTTAGGGCAGCACTATTTATAATAGTGAAAACATTAAACAAAGTGTCCATTGACAGAACAGTGAAGACCGAGTGGTGCATTGCACAATGGGATATTATTCAGCCATGAAGCAAAAGCATGCCACCGGCAGCAGCATGGATGACCCCAGAGATCATCACACTAAGTGAAGTAAGTCAGAGGTAGAAAGACAAATATCGTAAGATATCACTTACCTACAAGTTCATACAAATGAACTAATTTAAAAACAGAACCAACTCACAAAGTTAGAAAACCAACTAGTCATTATAAAGAAAAACAGTTAGGTGGGAGGGATAATTAAGCCTGGTGCTCGGTCACTTCAGTCCTCTCTGATTCTGAAACCCCATGGACTGTAGCCCATAAGGCTTCTCTGTCCACAGGATTTCCCAGGCAAGAGTACTGGAGTGGGTACAATTTTCTTCTCCAGGGGTCTTCCTGACCCAGGGATCGAACCCTGGTTTCCGGCCTTGAAGGTGGATTCTTTACCATCTGAGCGATGTGAATGCTTCTGAACCTGACGCTCCCTCTCAGCATCCAGCTCACAGGGCAATCCGTCCGCTCAACATGCTGAAGAGCATCTCAGGGTCACTGTGTCCTCTTCTCCCCCAGTCTCTCCCACCTTAGTAAACGGTACCAATCTCCACCTAGTGATCACTTTCCAAATCCCTGGACAGCGTCTGTGTGTTAGTGTGTCCTCTTCTCCCAAAGTCTCTTCTGTATTAGTAACTGGTACCAACCTCCACCTACTGATCGGGCCCAAAGGTCTGAGCAGCATCTCAGCATGAGTGTGCCTGCTTCTCCCCAAGCCTCTCCCATGATAGTGAATGGCAGCAACTTCCAGGTACTGATCAGGCCCCACACCCCTAAACAGCATCTCAGTGTGAGTGTGTCCTCTTCTCCTCAAGTCTCACATGTCTTAGTAAATGGTATGAACTTCCACCTTCCGATCAGGCGGCAAATCCCAGAAGAGCATCTGGGTGTTAGTGTGTCTTATTCTCCCCAAGTTTCTCCCAATTTAGTAAATGGTACCAATTTCCACCTACTGATGAGGCCCTAACCCCTGCAGAGCACCTTCTCCAAAGGCGCAGCCCCCATGAGGTTTGTCCCGGGTGCAGGGGCAGCTGCCTGAGTCTAGCTGGGATCGTGGGTTCCTTTTCCTTCAAACAAGCTGTGTGGCCAGTGGCACTCGAGTTGGCTCCACCCGTGAGTCGTTCCCATGTCCCGGGGGACCCCAAGTGGTGTGGGGAAAGGGCACAGCAGCTGGGGCTGCAAGTCCACGCCAGCCTCTGCAGGGAGGTCCTGCCAGTGTGGACAAGGCCCTGAACCCCTCCCCACAGGGAGGAGAGCCTGAGTGGATGCCCTCAAAGTGCTGCCTCCCCCGGGGGGCAGCATCAGATATCACCCCCCCGGACAGGAGCAGCTGGACAGGCAGGGGCCTCACGTTTGTGCTCTGCCAGCCACTGTAAATTCTGTTCCTTGTCACCCTGCTTCAGCGCTGGCTATGCCAAACTTTATATGCTGAGCCAAGTCTTTCCATCTTGTCCAATCCTTTAAGACCCTCTGGACTGTAGCCCACCAGGCTCCTCTGTCCATGGGATTCTCCAGGCAAGAATACTGCAGTGGGTTGCCATGCCCTCTTCCAGGGGACCTTCCCCACCCAGGAATCGAGCCTGCATCTCTCATGCCTCCAGCATTGGCAGGCGGGTTCTTTATCACTAGTGCCCCCAGGGAAGCCCTGTTCCAAACGTTAGGACCATAAATAAATGCGACTGTGTTCTAATATATGCATGTGCTTCTTTCACTGGCTCTGTTGCGTCAGGGTCGTAACCGGTATACCTCCCCCAGGGACCTCAACCCCCGTGACTTTGGGGGATGGGGCCCTGGGCAGCAGAAGCCCTCTGGGGTCTGCCTGGTCCACATCTTTGTCTCCTGCCCTGCGGTGGCGGGGGGGGGGGGGGCATCAGAGAAGGTTCCCCACCACCTTCCACACACACATTGCCTGCCTGACAATACTGGGGTCCCCCCTGGAGCATAACGCCTCCCCACAACCCTCCCAAGGGAGGCACTGCTGAGGCTCTGAGGAAACAGCAGGCAGGACTGTCCCTCAGGGGGGAGTCCAACCTGGGTGGAGGGGTGGAGGGCCCAGCCCACGTGGGTCCCCAGGCACCGCAGCCCCAGCCCTATGCTCACTCTCACCCTCATGTTCCTCCCCACCCCCACGCACCTGCACCCCCGCCAGGCCCCACCTCCTGGAGTCCAGTGGCCCCTGACCCTACCCTCCCAGGGTCCTTTCCACCTTTCCCTCCTCTTGTCTCTTGATTTGTCTTGGTGTGTCTCTGACTCTCTGTTTTTCTGTCTCTCTCTCTGTCCACCATGTCCCCTCCCTAGCTCAGTGATCATCTGGAGAGTCTATGAGCTCCTAGATGATGCTGAAGTCAGGGTGGAGGGAGCGTGCACCTTCAAGCCACTGGATGATGATCTAACGCCCGTCAGAGCTGGCAGCTGTAGGAAGGAAAAACTTTTTCCCTGCCCATCTTGGGCTGTCTTCTGGGCCTCTGTAACAAAGAACAGATTCACAAGAGAAAAGATTTCAGGTAAGCTTTTATGACATGGGAGCCCTCATAAGGAGATGAAGACCCCAGTGGCCTAAGTGTTTCTGTAAGCTGAGAGACGAGGTGACTGTGGAAAAGTAACTCAACACACAAGGCAGTAACATTAACAAGGAACCATCCTGACACCCTCTCCAGTGATGAGACTGTCTCTCCTCCCAGTTCAGGGAAAGTGGCTCACCTTCCTGCGTTCAGGAAGGGGATCCAAGCGCCCTTAGCTCAGAATACTCTTGCGTGTTCAGGGGCACACATTCTGCCACCCTCCAGAGCGAGGAACCAGGCTCCAGGCTGTGGGAGCGTCAGGGTCCCAGGGTCCCCACCTCCCCTGCAGCCCCGCATACTGCATGGGCCCCGGGGCTGCAGGGGGTTCTGTCCAGGGAGGCCCCGCAGCTGGGAGCACATGGACCGGTGGGGGCTCAGGCGAGTGTGGGATGGCGGGGGATGGCTCCCAGCCTGGGTCCTCACTGACAATGAAGTCAGGTTACGGTTAGGCCCCTCAGGGGCCTTTATCTTCTCCTAAACTCAGGAGACAGTTGTTGGAGAGGCCAGCCTATGCTCATTGCCACATCCCTAACTCTGGACTCGGGGCCAAGGGAGGGACTTGGGCCCAAGGGTCCAAGGAAAGGCTTGCTGCTGGTCCCTCCAGCTGTGGAGCCAGCCCAGGGCTGGGGCAGACCCACTCCCTGGAGGGGATGGGTGCCCCCAGGGCAGGCCACACTGGAAGTGAACCCTGGCGGCAACGCCAGGGCCCCACGCCCTCCCCCAGCCAAGCACCAGAGGAGCTCAGCTTTCCCCAGCTGAGCGCCTTCAAGACAGGCCGGCAGCAGCCAGACACCTCCACAGCCAGAGCCAAATGGGCGCCCAGGACAAAAATAGCCATCAGATGACCAGAGGGTTGGCTCCCCACCGTCTAAGGCAAGCTGCTTGCAGCAGCTGCAGCTAAAAATAGGCAAGAAGAGGGCTGGTCTTCAGCAGAAGCACAGGGGGTTAGTCCCAGCGACCGCAGGTGGGCCATGCAGTCGCTGCGCTTCATCTCCGCGGTGGCCCTGGTGTCCCACCCCCCGGGGGCCCAGCAGAGCCTGGACGCCGTGGCCCATAATCTATACCCGCTGCTCTTCAAAGCCAGCTACCTGCTGGAGCAGTCCGCCGTGATCCGCCTTCTTCTCCAGCACTGGCCACTGGAGGAGTTTCGGCTGGGCCCTCTGCTGGGTCCGAGCGCGGACCACACGGGGGACCTGCGGGACCGGGCCTGCCGGGCCTGCCTGGAGGCCTGCATGCACGGCCTGGCCAATCACGTGCTCCAGGGTGGGGGCTGCCGGCGGCTGCGGGTGGTTGACCTCACGGGCATCCGAGATGTGCAGGTGCAGAGGTGCCCCTGCGGGCGGGCGCTGGGCAGATGGGGCCGGACGGAGCTGCTGGCCAGGACCTGCTGCGAGCTGCAGGAGCAGCCCTGCGCCACCCGGCGCCCCGTCGAGGTCCTGGCCGACGTCTTCGTCACCGCGGGCAACTTTGAGGCGGTGGCACGCGCCCTGGGGCCGGCGGGCCCTGGCCCTCTGCGCGTGCGCTGCCTCTCGCTGCGGGCGGACAGCCTGGACCCGGGACGGCTGCTGCACGTGCTGCACCTGGCAGGGCCCCGCGAGCTGCGCCGGCTGGAGGTGGTGCACAACGTGCGTCTGCACGCAGGCCACGTGCAGCAGCTGCTGGCCCAGGGGGGCTTCCCGCGGCTGGTCTCACTCACCCTGCCCGCCAAGGCCTTTGACGCGCCCCCCGCCAGCACCCCTGCCCCTGACGGCGAGGAGCCCCTGCTCGCCTCCATCGCTTGGGCGCTCAGCAGGATGACGCAGCTCACGGAGCTGCACGTGGCCTTCTCCACGCTGACCGGGAAGCTGCAGACACTGCTTGGGTGAGTCTGGGGTGACCAGAAGGAGGGGGCAGGGGTGGGGGGCATCTGCCCTCAGCCCCTCAGCCCAGGTCAGGGCAGCGTGGGGCTGTGCGCAGACCTGGTGACTTACCAGGCACAAGGCCTGGTCCCTGTGGATTTTGCCCAGCCCAGAGCAGCCAGAGCGGACCCATGGGGAGGGAGGAAGCCCAGCTGGGACTGGCGTTGGGGGCCACCTGGGAGTCCCATGCCTCAAAGGAGACTCTCCAGGTGGTAAGGAAAAGACAAGAGTCCTGAGTAGCAAGCAGGCAACATAGAAGTAACTCTATCACAGTGTATTAATTACCTTTTGGTGTAACAAATCACCCCAGGGCTGGGGCTTAGGCTCATTTCCATAGTTGTCAGTGAAAAAAAGTGAAAAGTGCAAGTCGCTCAGTCGTGTCCGACTCTTTGCAACCCATGGACTCTATGGAATTTTCTAGGATTCCAGTCCATGGAATTCTCCAGGCTGGAATACTGGAGTGGGTAGCCTTTCCCTTCTCCAGGGAATCTTCCCAACCGAGGGATCGAACCCAGGTCTTCTGCATTGCAAGTGGATTCTTTACCAGCTGAGCCACAAGGGAAGCTCAAGAATACTGGAGTGGGGAGCCTATCCCTCCTCCAGGGGCTCTTCCCCACCCAGGGATCAAGCTGGGGTCTTCCGCATTGCGGGCAGATTCTTCACCAGCTGAGCCACAAGGGAAGCCCAGGAATACTGGAGTGGGGAGCCTTTCCCTTCTCCAGGGGCTCTTCCCCACCCAGGGATCAAGCTGGGGTCTTCCGCATTGCGGGCAGATTCTTCACCGGCTGAGCCACAGGAGACCTCAGCTCCTTGGCCCATGGGCCCCTCCAGAAGCCCTCTGGCTCCTGTACCCTTCCCTGCAGAGTACGATGCTGCTGCTGCCGCTCACGGTGTGGTGAGGGCCAGTCACCAGGCCAGGGGAGGGCACCACCAAGGATCGCCACCTTGGCGGCCACCAGCTGTGAATATACTTACAAAAATTATGGAAAATAACCTCTCGTTTCTTGAGCCAATGACTGTGAGGATGTCTTCTCTGGTTTAGGGAGCCCTTGGCTTGCCAGAATTTTTCCTTTATGCAGTGGCTGGCCAGGGCCTGCACAGCCTCTATTCTCTGGGGCTCCTGGGCTCCCCGCCCCATCCCCCACCCTGCTCCTCAACCAGGCAGTTGCCCAGCTCAGGAAAGGCTGGCCCTGAACCCACACACAAACACGACTGCCGTGTGGCAGCACCCTGGGACCCTCGGGACAGTCCTGCATTTGTGGTGCCTGGAGAAGCGTGTTCACAACCAGATGACCCGGCACAAACCCACAGGGCCATCTCGTTGGCCCCGCCCTGACCTCACCTGTCTCCCCTGACCCTCTGCTCTGCACACTCGCTGAGCGCCTGTCCAAAGCCCCAGAAGGTCCACGTGTGCGGTGTGTCAGGCCTAAGTGGGAGGGAGTAGACGGCCGTGTGGTCAGGGAAGGTTGGTTTCCAAGGTGACCTTTGAGCAGAGACCTGGCCCCTGAGTGAGTGGAGGGCTAGGGGAGAGTGAACCCGCAGGAACCCTGAAGGTGAAGGGCCTGAGCTGGGGCTGAAGCCGGCTCTGGGAGACATCGAGGGTGCAGCCTGGGCTGGGGGCTGAAGGACAGGTGAGGAAGGGAGCAGGGGGGAGGAACGGGGGGAGGGAAGAGCCGGGTCAAGCCCTGGGAGCTCTGAGCCCGACTCGGGACGGTCAGCCCCACAGGATGAGGGTTGGCCCGGCTCTCTTGGCTCACACAGCAGACCCCGGTGGAGAGACGGGAAGACCAGCAGGCAGGGCAGGCCTCCCACGGCCCCCAGGTTGGTGACCCCCTGGGAAAACTCACTGCTGAGATGCATTACAGCAGACGGCTGCAATGACGGGCACGCACCTGTCTGCCTCCCTCCCACTTAGCCCTGACACACGGCACACCTGCGCCTTCTGGGGCTTTGGACAGGCCCTCAGCAACCAGCTGACTGAAGCCTGAGTGTGCAGAGCTTCAGAAGACAGGTGATGTCAGGGCAGAGCCAACAAGACGACCCTGTGGGCTTGTGCCGGGTCGTCTGGTTGTGAGTGCACTTCCCCAGGCACCACAAATGCAGGGCTGTCCCGAGGGTCCCCGGGCGGCGCCACACGGCAGTCGTGTTTCTGTGTGGGCTCAGGGCCCGCCTTTCCGGACACATGGGAGCACATTGGAGACCCAGGCCCAGGGGTTTCATTGGGGGCTTGTTGGGAGGGCACCTCGGCCTGGCATGCACGGAGATTTCAGATCCCAGAAGGAGGCCTGTGTCAGCAGGCACTACATTGCTTGTGTGGACAGCTCAGGCCAGGGGCCCCTTTTCGGGTGAAGGGGGCCCTTTCCCAAATCCAAGCTCCCAGACACACATTGGCAGTCAGGCCTGCCCTTTGACCCTTTTCCACACAGGAGGCCCCCTAAGGGTTGGGGAAGGGCAGCCGGGGAGAGGGCTCCTTATGGATGGATGTGGGCATGAGAGAGATGGCAGTGGAAACACTCCACACAGCTCAGGGCCTGAGCCACGGCCGGCAGAGCCGCAGTGGGTGGACAGCAGGCTGTGTCGGCAGCTAGAAGACCGCAGGAGCTCCGGGCCCAGGGTACAGATACAGGGTGAGGTGGGAGAGGAGCCCCAGCGGGCAGGTGGAGAGTGGACCCCCACATCCTGGCACTGGGTGCTCAGCCCAGTGACCCCAGACCCAGACCAGGAATCCCCAGGGCGGGTATGGGTCTGTGAGAGCCGCTGAGCGGGGCAAGGACTCCTACTCAGAGCACAGGAGGGTCTTCAGTTCCCTGGCAAGCTAAGAATGGACCCCTCCCTGACCTAAAAACCTGTGCGCTCCAGCCCTTCATTCGGAGCCAAGCCAGGGTTTCGTTTCCTGCCAATTCACAGGCACTTCATGGCCCCACAAGCTTGTGAACACACAGAGCCCTGTTGACAGAAGAAACTGACCACTTTGGTGGCTGAGGACAAAGGCCAGGCCTGTCTTCAGGTAACTCAAGCCTCTACTGCGGGGGGCTACACACTGTCTGGTGACTCAGCCCTTCGTTGCACCTGGGCAGCCGCAGACAGGACGTACAGGAAGGTCTTGCCGTGTTCAGATTATACTTGATTTACGGGCACTGAAACTTGAATTTCATATCATTTTCACATGTCGCAAAATATTCTCATTTTGATTTGTTCAACTGCTTAAAAATGAAAAACAGTCCTGCTCTCAGGCAGTGGAGTCCGGGGTAGGTGGGTGCGACTCTGAGCCGCAGTCTGCTGTGCCTGAAACAGGATTCACCCCAAGGCTCCAGAGCAACCCGGGTCCTGCTCTCAGCCGCTATTTCCCACCTTGTCCGCAGCCCCCTCCGGACGCCGCTGAGAGTGCTGGACGTGGGCAACTGCGCCCTGAACCATGAAGACATGACCTTCTTGGCGAACTGCATCCACGCGGCCCACCTGGAGGTGCTGGACCTCAGCGGGCACTGTCTGGTGGACCTGTTCCCGGCCACCTTCCACCGGCTGCTGGGCCAGGCAGCCCCCACGCTGAGGGCCCTGACCCTGGAGGAGTGCGGCCTCGAGGACCGGCACGTGGGCGCGCTGAGCCTGGCGCTGGGCACCTGCCGCCGGCTGCGGGAGCTGCGCTTCCTGGGGAACCCGCTGTCGGGCCGCGCGCTCCGGCGCCTCTTCACCGCCCTCTGCGAGCTCCCCCGGCTGCGGTGCGTGGAGTTCCCAGTGCCCCGGGACTGCTACCCTGAGGGCAGCGCCTACCCCCAGGACGAGCTGGCCATGTCCAAGTTCGACCAGCAGAAATACGACGCCATTGCGGCAGACCTGCGCGCGGTGCTGCTGCGCGCCGGCCGGGACGACATCCAGGTCTCCACACCCCTCTTCGGGAGTTTCGACCCAGACATTCAGGAAACCAGCAATGAACTCGGAGCTTTCTTGCTGCAAGCTTTCAAAACCGCTCTAGAAAACTTCTCCAGAGTGCTGAAACAGATGGAGTAGGCCGTGCACGGCCGAGGCGGTGCGTCCGCAGCTCGGCCTCCAGCCTCCCCGCCCGGCTATCCCCCCGCCCACCACCTGGGCGCCTCCTGGTGAAAACACCCAGGCGCTGCTGCAGGAGCGCGGCCCTGACTCCGCCCTCTCCCTGGGAGCAAAGACAGAACGGGGGTCTTACTGAGCCCCATGCTCAGGGTTGGGGGGGAGCAGGCCGGATGCCCACCAGTGGGAGCTGAGGAGCTGCCCCGGCAGTTGGGGGTCGAGTGAGCTGCAGGGGCAGGACCGGCGCTCGGGTGCTGGGAGGACAGGCCAGTGTGAGCGCGGAAGGACAGAGGATACCTCTCTGGACACACGGATGAAAGCGACCAGCCGGGGGGGAGTGAAAGCGAGGGGCGCACCGGGCCCCGGGCTGCAGGGTACAGGTGTCTGCCGCGCTGCCCTGTATGAATATTTAATCCCCTGTCCAGCGAGGACATTGGCTTTGCTGTTAATGGCTCTTCCTGCCCTCTGGCCTGCAAGTGGTAGGCGAGGGCTCCGCTGTTGCCAGGCCGAGCCCAGAGCAGGGGTGACCTCTGGCTCTGATACCTCCACCGACCCTGGGCTTGGGTTGCGCCTTCTGGCAGCTGAGTCCTGGAGCTTCAGGAGTGGTTAATTCCAATGTTTGGACTTGGTTTCTACTAAGATCAGATTTGTGCAGAGTGCTGCATATTAAGGTAATTAAATATTAATGCTAATAAAACAGAGGTGTGGCTTACTCAGATATGGTATTCTTTTTTAATCCAGTGGATGAAGAAAAGGTCTTGCATTAATTTGTATTTCCTAGATGTTCATGAAACTGGGCGTGTTCATATGCTTGTTGGCCATTTGTATTCCTTTGTTAAAATGATTTATTTAAAAACAAAAAGTTCACCCACTTCTCCCCTTCCCCCACAGGACCCTTGCCTGTTCTAATCTCTTTAACTTATATGCAGAGTACATCATGTGGAATGCCAGGCTGGATGAATAGCAAGCTGGAATCAAGACTGCTGGAAGAACTATCACCAACCTCAGATACGCAGATGATACCACTCTAATGGCAGAGAGCAAAGAGAGAGTAACAGCCTCTTGATGGGAGTGAAAGAGGAGAGTGAAAAAGCTGGCTTAAAACTCAACATTCAAAAAACCAAGATCATAGCATCCAGTCCCATCACTTCATGGCAAAGAAGGGAAAAGTGGAAGTAGTGAGATTTTATTTTCTTGGGCTCCAGATTCACTGCAGGCTGTTACTGCAGCCATGAAATTAAAAGATGCTTACTCCTCTGAAGGAAAGTTATGACCAACCTAGACAGCATGTTAAAAAGCAGAGACATTACTTTGCCAACAAAGGTCCATGTAATCAAAGCTATGGTTTTTCCAGTGGTCATGTATGGATATGAGTTGGACCGTAAAGAAAGCTGAGCGCTGAATTGATGCTTTTGAACTGTGGTGTTGGAGAAGACTCGAGAGTTCCTTGGACTGCCAGGAAATCCAACCAGTCCATCCTAAAGATCAGTCCTGGGTGTTCATTGGAAGGACTGATGCTGAGGCTTAAGCTCCAATACTTTAACCACCTGATGGGAAGACTTGACTCATTGGGAAAAACCTTGATGCTGGGAAAGATCAAAGCAGGAGAAAGGGATGACGGAGGATGAGATGGTCGGATGGCATCACTGACTAGATGGACATGAGTTTGAGCCAGCTTTGGGAGTTGGTGATGGACAGGGAGGCCTGGTGTGGTGCAGCCCATGGTGTTGCAAAGAGTTGGACACGACTTAACAACTGAACAAAACCAAATATCTATAGCATTCCACAGGGCTTCCCAGGTGGCTCAGTGGTAAAGAATCTGCCTCCCAATGCAGGAGCCACAGGAAACGTGGGTTTCATCCCTGGGTCGGGAAGAGCCCCTGGGTCTTCGGGAAAGCAGTGATGCACAGAGTGGGCTGGAGTGACAATGTGGCGGCTTCTACTCCCTGCACTCATCAGCTCTGCCTCTTGCTCACCCCTGCACGTCTCCTCACGTGCTGTGCTGGTCAAGTCTCCCTGGCACCTATTTCAGCCTCGTGGACTTTGTTATTCCAAGACTCTTGGGAGGCACGGGGCAAATTTTTGAAACGATTTTGTTCTAATTCTGAAGAGTAGAGTAGCTTCTGCTGTATGTGTCTCTGGAAGTTTTTCAATGAGACCTGGCCTCTGGGCGGTCAGCAGGTCTGACCGGGCACGTGTGAGGCTGAGCCCAGCAGCGTTGGAGAGAAGAGTCGGGCAGACTGTGGCGACACAGGATCTGAGATCTACGGCAGGAGTGCACACAGGGGCCTGCTGGTGGAGAGCACTCCCAGCTGCCCCCACCCTACCCTGAGGAATAGCCCACTTTCGTGGAACTGAAGAGCCTGGGATGCTCGTCTGGAGCACTTCAGAGGCGCACAGGTGGCCCGACTGGGACCTATGCCTCCCGCTCATGCCAGGGCATTGAACTCACTTGTCGCTGTGGTCCCGCTCAGCCCCAACACTGAATACGCCGCTTCCAGCCTGGCGGGTTTTCCCTGCACCTGCCCAGCCCAAGACTGGGGGGCCTGAGGATGCCCAGTGATGCTGGCAGGGCATGTGACCGTGGGTGCCCAGCAGGGCCAGGACCACCCTTGTGCTTCTCGTGCAGCAGACAGCAGAGCTCCCACGCGAGGGCAAACCACAATCCACAGGGGAGGAAGAGCGTGCCAGGGTCAGGAGCCCAGCAGCGTGGCCCATGGCGGCTCAACTGGGCTGCTCTTGAGGAGCCTGAGGTGCTGTCATTTGCCTAAACCCACCCAGTCTTACCAGGGGCCAGACAGTTGAATGGAATGGGGAGATGATGGGGACCCTGATAGACCCTATGGGACCACAACCTAGATGTGTGGGGAGCCCCATCTTTACCTCCCCTTGGCCTGTGTGGATTGATAATTGCCCTTCCTCCAGGAATGCAGCACTGCTTCCTGCTGACCATCCTGGCAAGAAAGGGATGCAGCTTCAGGGGCTTCAATGCATCTGTCCCACCTTAACAATTCTTGTGGCAGACGGTTCTTTCCAATTGTATACTCAGAGCTGAGGAGACACCCACACACCCAGCAGACTCATACGGTGACTGCGCCCAAAGACCCAGAGACTTCAGCCTGCAGCTCTCTCATCAGCTGCCCCCTGCTAGACCCAGGAAGGCCCTCCCCGCCCTGCCGGCAGCCCCGTGCTCTGTGCAGGTCCTTGCTTTGCTGGAGGGCCTGCGGGGCACCTGCCTCCTTCACAGCTGCCACACCCGGCTGCTCCTACTCCACTCAGAGGCCACAGCACCACACAACCCCGCAGCCCCCAAACTTGGCCGCTGTTTTTACCCTGGGGCCAGAAGCGGGAGAGCTGGTTTGCCAGCAGAGAAGATAAAATGAGATCTGAGGCCAAAAGGTGGTTTCTCCAAGGTTCAAGATGTCGTTCACGAGCCATTTCTGGCTCTTCTCTGAGGTCTGACCCCCACACCCCACCCCTGCCCTGAGGCCCCATGAGGTGGCCTTAGTCAAGCCCCCGGCTAAGCCAGCAGGACCAGAGCCCTGTTGAGAGCACAGCTGCTCTCGGGGTTCCTCAGGTGGAGGCGAGCACCTCTCACATCAGCCCACAAACCCGCCAGTCCCTCAAAACTGACCTGGTCTCACTCGGGGCAGTGCAGTTCTGAAGCCCAGCTGCCTGGGTCTGAACTGGACCTGTGACCACCTGCATGACCCTGGACATGATGGCTGCACAGAAGGGCTCACTGCAGGCCTGGGAGGCTGCTGACAGGCTGGCCCTCAGCTGGTGCCTAGGACCTGGGCTGGGGAGGCTCCTGCCAACATCAAGTGGTAGGAATGGCCCCTGGTGCCCACACCTGCTTTCCTCTGGGAGTCAGGAATTTGGGTCTGTGCCAGGCAGACTGCCTGTGTGACTGGCCCTCCACAGAGACCCGGGACACTGTCTCTGAGGCGCGCCCACATGGCCGTGTGGCCCTAGGCAGGCGGGGGGGGGGGGGGGGGGGGTCGTGGCTGGAAGCCACGTGGTCTCCCCCTTTTGCCAGGTGTGTATCCCTCTGCTGGCCTTGTCCTCCTTCTATGTGATGAGCCTCAAGTATGAGAACAGCCACACATTGAGTCCTCAGACCTCCCAGCAAGTCATCAAGTCTGGGGTGGTCTCAGGAGCCCCTACCCCAAGGATAGCAAGAGCGCTCACTGCACAAGACTGGGGTCAGGGTGGCACAAGTGATGTGCGTAACACATACACAGGCCAATTCACATTAGCTCTGTGGGAAGTGGGCCTAAGTTTGTAGTAAAAAATTGAGATAATCTATTTTAAAAAGCCTTGTAAGGAGTAAAGAATTACACACAGAAAAAGTGGTACTGCTGCTTTCAAATTGCAGGTGTTTTAAATATAGCCCATTGCTAATATTTAGGTTGGTGAAAAAGTAACTGTGGTTTCGGATCATAACTTTAAATCATTATAACTATGCTTAAACACATTTTTATTAATCAAAACAGGAATCATTACATCCAGCACATTTTTGCCAATGAGAAATTTATTCACCCCTGTAGCATTAAAAATCCATGCCTTGGGATTCGATGAACTCTTGGAAAGTATTTTATGCATCCTGCTGGTTGTGGAAGCATTCTCCCTGCAAAGTTCTTGAGATGCTTGAGGAAGTGGTAGTCTCTGGCAAGAGTTCAGATGAATACGGTGGATGGGGCTGAACTCTGTGGCCCAATTTGTTCAACTTCTGGAGCACTGGCTGTGCAATGGGTGGTTGGGCACTGTCATGGAGAAGAGCTCGGCCCATTCTGCTGACCAACGCCAGCTGAGGGCACTGCAGTTTTCGGTGCATCTCGTCAACCTGCTGAGCACACTTCTCAGATGTAGTCGTTTCACTAGGATTCATAAGGCTGTAGTGGGTTAGACAGTCAGGAGACCGCCAAAAGCGACCATGAGCTTTTGACGGTGCAGGCTTGGCTTTGGGAAGGCCTGAAGCCTCTCCTCGTCACCAGCCGCTCATCCAGCCACTGCCAGCTGTCATATGAAGCCCATTTTCTGCCACTTCCGAATCCGACTGAGAAACGGTTTGCCATCGTTACGTAAGAGAAACGCGATTTCATTTGCAGTCAGCTCACGAGGCCCCCCCCAGTATCGCGCTTTATCACCTACAAACCTGCTTCAAATGCTGAACGACTGCAGAATGGTTGACACTGAGCGCTTTGGCAACTTCTCGTGCGGCTGCAGGAGGGTCAGCTCCGATGCTGGCTCTCAGCTGGCCACTGTCAACTTCTGAGGCCCACTTACTGCACTCCTCGTTGTCAAGGCTCTCGTCTCCTTTACAAAACTTCCTGAACAGCTACTGCACTGTATGTTTGTTAGCAGTTCCTGGGTCAAATGCGTCACTGATGTTGCTAGTTGTCTCTGCTGATTTATGACTTATTTTGAACTCAAGTAAGAAAATCGCTCTAATCTGCTTTTTGTCTAACATCATTTCCCTAGTCTAAAATAAACAGCAAGTAATAAATCATTACCAAAAAACATAAAGTGAGAAATGTGCATTAAAATGATGTAAAACATAACCTCGGGCTTCCCTGGTGGGTCAGACAGTAAAGAATCTGCCTGCAAAGCAGATGTGGGTTCAATCCCTGGGTCAGGAAGATCCCCTGGGGAAGAGAATGGCAACCCACTCCAGTATTCTTCCTGGATAATCCCATGGACAGAGGAGCCTGGAGGGCTACAGCCCATGGGATCACAAAGAGTCAAGCACAACTCAGTGACTAACACTTGCACTTTCAAAACAACTTCATTTATTTAAGAATGTATTTCAATATCATATAGCAAAATTCAACAATGCAAAACTGCAATTACCTTTGCACCAACCTAAATAAATAGTATCTGCTTACTGAATACAGACACAGCAAACTCCAAACACCCACAAGGGTTATCAAGTGGAAAGCAGAAACACTCTGATGGGAAAAAGCTTCAGACCACGAAACCTTGCTGGCGTCACCACCATCTGTTCCCATCTTTGAGGCAGTCCTCACCGCTACCTGACAACTTCTAACTGTAGTTTTAGGAGAGAGAAAAGTAATTTGAGGAGAAAACAGAACTTATTTAGGGAGTGACAAAATGACTTCCAGGATGAACGCTGTATTTGACATTCTTAAAAACAATTTTACTCTAAAGCTGTGAGGTTATCCTGTTCTGCTTAATAAAATATTGATCTGCTTCTGAGACTGTGTCCTCAGCTGCTGCAGGGGACAGAGGCTCACTGTCCTGCTCAGAGGGTGACTGGCGTGGCCACTGCTGAGAGGCTGCGGTGCGCATGCAGGGTCACAGCAAGGGAGCGCTGGCAGGAGGGGCAGCGAACGTCGGAAAACCCGAAACAAACCCGAAACGCAAAGCTCCGACCCGGAGCAGTTCATCCCTGTCTTACTTTTCCAGTATGGCTTTCTCTACCTGCTTAAACTTCTTCAGTTCAATGATCAGTTCCCAGTATCTGAGATACAGCCACATGAGCCTCCCGTTTTGGCGCTTGTTGGTGTTCCAGACGTCCCCACAGTGCGTATCGTGCTTAAATATGTCAGTGAGGCCAGCTGCCATCTCGAGGTCCGCAGCCACCGGGTCGGTGGCTGCGCGGACCAGCAGGCTCTTCTCGAGCTCGAGCCGCCTACGGCGCGGAAGCACCAGGCTGCAGTAGATGCTCTGTCTCTCGGTGAGCGCGGCCTCGAACTCGCTCAGCAAGAGTCTGGCCCTGCGCTGCCAGTCCTCCTCCTGGCCCAGGCAGCGCAGGTATGCACTCCGCAAGGGCTGCCTCCTCTCCTGAAGGGCCTGAGCCCGCTCCTGTTCCAGAAGTTTCTTCTCTTCCACCAACTTGCGCCCCTGAGAGATGAGGGCTTCCCGGTAACTAGTTGTTCTGTTCTGCTCCTTTTCAAGTTCCAGGGACAAGTGTGCCACGGCCCGCCGGCTTTCTGCGATTGTGGCGTGGTACCTGGCTTCAAGCTCCCGCTGGAAGGCAGCTGTCCTCTGACGGTAAGCTTCTCTCTCCTTTTCTATTTCTTTTCTTGACTCCCTAGACCAAATCCAGCCTGACGCAAATAATTTGGGGGAGGAAAACACACATAATGAACACCAGAGCTCAAGTTATAATCTCTATTTACAGGAAACATAAAACTGCTATAGAACATTTCAATAAATTCTTACGTCCTGAGACAAACAAAATGAATAGTTTGTATGAAGCTATGTGGGCTTCCCAGGTGGCTCAGATGGTGAAGAATCCACATGCCAGTGCAGGAGACACGTGTTGGATCCCCGGGTAGGGAAGATCCCCTGAAGGAGAAAATGGCAACCCGCTCCAGTATTCGTGCTGGGATAATCCCACGGACAGAGGAGCCTGGTGGCCTATAGTCCATGGGTCACAAAGAGTCAGACAAGACTAAAGCAAGTAAGCACACGTGCAATATGCAGAGTGCTTCAAATCAGGTAAGGGCTCTCCAAAGAGAAGTCCAACAAGACTGCAGAGACCCCTTCCAGCCTCGTAACGTCTGAGGGCTGAGAAAACATACCTCCAGCATAGCACCTCGTGCCTATACTCTGGGCACAGGGCCCCCACAGACCATTGGCAAGGTTTAAAAATGACTATGGGCAAGTCTGGTGGCTCAGAGGTTAAAGGGTCTGCCTGCAAAGCAGGAGACCTGGGTTCGATCCCTGGGTCGGGAAGATTCCCCTGGAGAAGGAAATGGCAACCCACTCCAGTATTCTTGCCTGGAGAATCCCATGGATGGAGGAGCCTGGTGGGCTATAGTCCACGGGGTCACAAAGAGTCGGACACGCCTGAGCGACTTCACTCACTCACTCACTCACTCACTCACGGGCAAGTATGCTTCACAGTGTTGGCCAGGTTAGTACAGAACTGAAAAAAGTTCAAAGTGTGTTCAAAGCTGTGCCCAGTCATCACTAGTAAACAAGTAAGGCCCAAGATGGCTGCTTATATCCTGCTAGGGGGTCATACAAATAAGAAGTCAGAATTTCAGCCTCAAGACACAGCTCCACCATAACCTCACAAACACGAGACATAAGGTGTGGGCAGCTGGGGTGGGTAATACCCTGCTCTGCTCCACAAACTGACAAGCCAAAGTGAGAAACAGAGCTGATGACCACAAAGCCTGCGACCAGCTGGAGCCTGGTTCTGGGTGCTGTCTCCAGACCTTCTCCATCCTCAGTGAGAGTTTTGGTCTTTTCTGATAACAAGACAAAAGACAGTGTAATGATTTCACTGGTATAGGATATGCTCCACGTTATGAATGGCTGCTTTTGTTATTGAGTCACTCAGTCACTTTGTGACCCCATGGACTGAAGCACACCAGGCCTCCCTGTCCTTTACCATCTCTGGAGCTTGCTCAAACTCACATCCATTGACTCAGTGATGCCATTCAACCATCTCGTCCTCTGTCATCCCCTTCTCCTCCTACCTTCTATCTTTCCCACCATCAGGGTCTTTTCCAATGAGTCAGCTCTTTGCATCAGGTGGCCAAAGGACTGGAGCTTCAGCTTCAGCATCAGTCCTCCACATGAATTTCAAACCCAATTTGAAATCAGGGTTAATTTCCTTAGGATTGACTGGTTTGATCTCCTTGTTGTCCAAGGAATTTTCAAGAGTCTCCTCCAACACCACAGTCAAATGCATCAGTTCTTTGGTGCTCAGCATTTTTTATGATACAACTCTCACATCCATACCCAACTACTGAAAAACCACAGCATTGACTATACGGACATTTGTCAGCAAAGTAATGTCTCTACTTTTCAATATGCTGTCTAGGTTTGTCGTAACTTTCTTCCAAGGAGCAAGTGGCTTTTAATTCCATGGCTGCAATCACCATATGCAGTGATTTTCAGTTCAGTTCAGTCGCTCAGTTGTGTCCAACTCTTTGTGAGCCCATGGACTGCAGCACATCAGGCTTCCCTTTCCATCACCAACTCCTGGATTTTACTCAAACACATGTCCATCGAGTCGGTGATATGATCCAACCATCTCATCCTCTGTCATCCCCTTCTCCTCCTGCCTTCAATCATTCCCAGCATCAGGGCCTTTTCCAATGAGTCAGTTCTTCCCATCAGGTGGCCAAACTACTGGAGCTTCAGCTTCAGCATCAGTCCTTCCAATAAATATTCAGGATTGATTTCCTTTAGGATGGACTGGTTGGATCTCCCTGTAGTCCAAGAGTCTCTCAAGAGTCTTCTCCAACACCACAGATCAAAAGCATCAATTCTTCGGTGCTCAGTTTTCTTTATAGTCCAACTCTCACATCCATACATGGCTATTAGAAAAACCATAGCTTTGACTGGATGGACTTTTGTTGGCAAAGTAACGTCTCTGTTTTTTAATATGCCGTCTAGGTTGGTCATAGCTTTTCTTCCAAGAAGCGGCTTTTTATTTCATGACTGCAGTCACTGTCTGCAGTGGTTTTGGAGCCCCCAAAATAAAGTCTCTCACTGTTTCCATACTTTCTCCATCATTTTGCCATGAAGTGATGGGACTGGATGCCATGATCTTAGTTTTCTGAATGTTGACTTTTCAGCCAGCTATTCCACTCTCCTCTTTCACTTTCATCAAGGGGCTCTTTAGGTCTTCTTTGCTTTCTGCCATAAGGGTGGTGTCATCTGCATATTTGAGGTTATTGATATTTCTCCTGGCAACCTGATTCCAGCTTATGCTTCATCCAGCCGGGCATTTCCCATGACGTACTCCGCATATAAGTAAAGTAAGCAGGGTGACAATATACAGCCTTGACATACTCCTTTCCCAACTTGGAACCAATCTGTTGTTCTATGTCTGGTTCTAACTGTTGCTTTCTGACCTGCATACAGATTTCTCAGAAGACAGGTCAGGTGGTCTGGTATTCCCATTTCTTATAAAATTTTCCAGTTTGTTGTGATCCACACAGTCAAAGGCTTTGGCATAAGCAATAAAGCAGAAGTAGATATTTTTCTGGAACTCTTCCTTTTCCAATGACCCAGCAGATGTCGGCAATTTGATCTCTGGTTCCTATGCCTCTTCTAAATCCAGCTGGAACATCTGGAAGTTCACGGTTCACATATAGTTGAAGCCTGGCTTGGAGAATTTTGAGCATCACTGTCCTAGTGTGTGAGATGAGTGCAACTTTGTGCAAGTTTGTTAAACAGTCTTTGCGACTGGAATGAAAACTGACCTCTTCCATCACTGGAAGGACTGATGCTGAAGCTGAAGTGCCAATCCTTCGGCCACCTGATGCAAAGAGCTGACTCAATGGGAAAGACTTTGATGCTGGGAAAGATTGAAGGCAGGAGAAGAAGGAAGCAACAGAGGATGAGATGATTGAATGGCATCACCAACTCAGTGGACATGAGTTTGAGGAAATACTGGGAGAGAGAGAAGGACAGGGAAGCCTGGTGTGCTGCGGTCCATGGGGTTGTAAAGAGCCGGACACGACCGAGCAACTAAACCACCATAAACCGATGGTTCTACACTGCAGCACCTGACTCTGAGCCACAATTAGCTTCCGGCCTTATTTTTGCTAAGCAACTAAACAACAACAACACACTGACTCAGGGCTGAAAATCTGAAATAAGAGCTTCAAGGCCTCTGTGTTTGCATGTTGTAGACGTGTGGTATAACCAAAATTAATTTATAAAAGAGCTCTGCTTAATTGACTTAATTGTTTATACTGGAGAAGGAAATGGCAACCCACCCCAGTATTCTTGCCTGGTGAATTCCATGGACAGAGGAGCCTGGCAGGTTACAGTTCATGGGGTTGCAAAGAGTCAGACACAACTGAGCAATTAAGCACAAGTGCTTATATAAGTACTCAGGAGTATAAAACTGGCCTGAAAGAATTTGGGGTTCATGTGATCTAGGAAATATTCAACACTAAATTAATATCTGGTATTGAAGGTGACTTGTTTCTAGGTTTGACTAATAGAGACATGTCTTTAGAATCATCACTGTCAAGTACAGTATTTCTGTTATACCTAGGTTTATTAAAGGTCAAATAAGATCTTATTATATGTCACAAATCTGTCATCAAAAAAAAATAGCTTGAAGTGGAAAAAGAAAAAAAAACTTGAAAGTAGGATGTCTGTTTTCAGTAAAAGAAGGTGTAAAGAATGAGAAAAAAATACTGGAAGAGAAAGTTCTACATGATCAAGATTTTCTAAGACTGGATTAAATTTACTTGGGTAAATGGCTTTTGTTAGGAGTGAAAGAAAGTGAAAGTGAAGTCACTTAGTCGTGTCAGACTCCTTGCAACCCCGTGGACTACAGCCAACCAGGCTCCTCCGTCCATGGGATTCTCCAGGCAAGAATACTGGAGTGGGTTGCCATTTCCTTCTCCAAGGGATCTTCCTGACCCAGGGATTGAACCCAGGTCTCCTGCATTGCAGACAGACGCTTTAACCTCTGAGCCACCAGGGAAGCAGGCTGGGCCAAGACTGGATTTGGCTTCTTCGAAGTTTTCTTGAAATGCTGCTTTTAATAACAGATAGTATGAGTTTTTTAGTAGCAGAAAGTGAAGAGGAACTAAAGAGCCTCTTGATGTGGGTGAAAGAGGAAGGTGAAAAAGCTAGCTTAAAACTCAACGTTCAAAAAACTAAGATCATTGCATCTGGTCCCATCACTTCATGGCAAATAGATGGAGAAAAAGGGGACACAGTAACAGATTTTTTCTTGGGCTCCAAAATCACTGTGGATGGGGACTGTAGCCAGTAAAAGACACTTGCTCCTTGTAAGGAAAGCTATGACAAACCTAGACAGCATATTAAAAAGCAGAGATGTCACTTAGTCAACAAAATGTTCATATAGCCAAAGCTACAGTTTTTCCAGTAGTCACTTAGGGATGTGGAAGTTGGACCATTAAGAAGGCTGAGCACTTAAGAACTGATGCTTTTGAACTGTGGTGTTGGAGAAGGCTCCTGAGCAAGATCAAACCAGTCAATCCTAAAGGAAATCAACCCTGAATATGCATTGGAAGGACTGCTGCTGAAGCTCCAATACTTTGGCCACCTGACGTGAAGAGCCAACTCATTGGAAAAGACCCTGATGCTGGGAAAGACTGAAGGCAGGAAGAGAAAGGGGCTACAGAGGATGAGATGGTTGGATGGCACCACCAACTCAATGGACCTAAGTTTGAGCAAGCTCCAGAAGATGGCGAAGGACAGGAAAGCCTGGCACGTTACAGCTCATGGGATCACTAAGAGTCAGACACAACTTCGCAACTGAACAACATATCTAAAAAGGCACCAAACCCCTTCATGGTGACACAAGCTCCTGTGACTAGCAGAAAACCTCTTGTAAAATGAGCCCTTGATTGCATTCAACTCCCCCTTCACCAAAATCTTGTATGCTGACCTTCCCCCACTTCCTCTCTGGAGCTCTGCCTCCGAGCTATCTGAGGTGCTGCCTCCCAGGCTGCAGTCCTTATTTCTCCCCAAATAAAACTTAACTCTCAACTCTCACCTGTGCATCTTTTTTTTAGTCAACAATTCTTTTGTCATTTATAGATAGTTATTTTTGTAGTCTGATATCACACAAAGTGCTTCATCATCAAGAAGAGTCACAGGAAGGCTGTGGAAGCTGTGTAACAGCTCCACATCAAGCTGACAGCTATGTGAGGATTCCAGCCCAAACCGACTGCAAACAAGAAGCCATCCTGCCCCTGGGGTCCTAGACCAGGCATCCAGAGATTTTTACTCCCTGACAGATAGGGTCAATACCCCTCCTCAGCCTTGAAGCCACAGAAATTGGAGCATCACCCCCTCTGCTTTCCATAAGAACATGGGACTAAAATCTGAAGGGAGAATGAAACAGGAGGGAAGGGGGCAGGGCACAACTTTTAAAAGAATGACATAGCCCTTGGTGCCAGTGATAATGAACCTGCCTGCCAATGCAGGAGACACGAGTTCAATCCCTGGGTCAGGAAGATCCCCTGGAGGAGGGCATGGCCACCCACTCCAGCATTCTTGCCTGGAGAATCCCATGAAGAGAGGCACCTGGTAGGTCGCAGCCCACAGGGCTGCAAAGAGTAGAACCGAATGAAGCGACTTAGCACGCAGCTGTTGTTCAGTCACTAGGTGGCGTCCGGCTCTGCGACCCCACGGACTGTAGCGCGCCAGGCTCCTGTCCTCCACTGTCTCCTGGAGTTCGCTCAAAACCATGTCCACCGAGTTGGTGATGCTATCTAACCATCTTATCCTCTGACCTTCCCTTCTCCTTTTGCCTTCAGTCTTTCCCAGCACCACAGACTTTTCCAATGAGTTGGCTCTTCCCATCAGGTGGCCAAAGTACTGCAGCTTCAGCTTCAGCACCAATCCTTCCAATGAATATTCAGGGTTGATTTCCTTTAGGGTTGACTGGTTTGATCTTCCTGCAACTGGTCAGAACCAAGTAGGTCCAAGATGGCAGGATCCACTGCCAGTGGACCCTGAGCCTCATTATACGCTCACTATAATACAGCAGCATGCTAAATTACACAATGACCAACTCTAGAACAGTTCTAAAGCCAACCATGAAAGGTCAAAAAAGTAGGCTGTGGCCCATTCCTGGAAATCACTGCGCCCTTCCCCAAATAATTAGAATAATCTTCCGACTCATTAGCCTATGAAATTACCCAGCCCATAAAAGCTAACCACCCCACATTTCAGGGCCTCTGCTTCTAAGATGGACCATATTCTGTGGAGTGTGTCTCTCTCTAAACAAATCCACTTTCTACTAATCAAAAAAAAAAAGGTCTCTTTGGCGTAAGGATTATATCAACTGGTTATTTTTTAAGAAACAGCAGACATGGAAGAGACTTTGAAAACCAAGTAGGAGTTACCCGTTCATAAGAAACACTTGGGGCTTCCCTGGTGGCTCAGCAGTAAAGAATTCACCTGCCAATGCAGGACACAGGTTTGATCCTTGGATCAGGAAGATCCCCTGGAGAAGGAAATGGCAACCTACTGTAGTATTTTTACCTGGGAAAGCTCATGGATAGAGGAGCCTGGTAGGCTACCATCCATGGGGCTGCAAAGAGTTGGAGACGACTTACAGCCTAACTAACAACACAAGAAACACTTAGATTTATAAGAGAAGTCTCCAGTTGTAACGGAGTCTCCCTGACTGTGCCAGGAACAGGGTAACCAAATTGCCTGAAAGTTATCTAATGAAAAGGCTACAGCCTAAGTCTGCACAAGAACCTTACCCTCAATCACTGTGCTTCTCCTGTTCTCTGGTAACTGACTCTCCCCACCCCAAGCTCCCTCTTTGGTCTTGAGCTGAGCGTGGCATCTCAGGGGAGAGCCCGTGCATCCTGCTGGGTCACTCGGCTTTCCTGGCTCTCCTACGCTGTGGTTGTTGTGCGTGTGCTCAGTGGTGTCCAACTCTTCGCTCCACGAACCGTATCCCAGCAGGCTCCTCTGTCCATGGCATTTCCCAGGCAAGAACACTGGAGTGGGTTGCCGTGCCGTCCTCCAGAGGGTCTTCCCGACCGGGGTACGAAGCCCACATCTCTCACGTCTCTGCACAGGCAGGCGGCAGAGTCTTCACCAATAAGCCACCTAGGAAGCCCCAGCTCTCTCCAATGGGTAGATGTTAGGAACTTTGGTTTTATTTTCTCCTGTTACTCTAACTCGTATCAATTTAATTCTTAGACCAGCCAGAAAAACCTAAAAGCGTAAAGTTTCTTCCTCTGCAACAATGACAAAACATAAAATCAACTCCTAACCATCCAGAAATTCATCAGGGATTGAATTGGCCAAAAAGTTCGTTCAAGTTTAAAACTCAAACGAACTTTCTGGCCACCGCAATAGTCCGGATAAAAACTAAGAGCTGGAAAAATTACAAGGGACCAGTGACTGGTAATTTCCCCAAAGTGGTACAAAGTGGGTTCCATGTAGAGAGAATTTCTAGTCAGCCTGAGCAGAGATTTCAGGGATGAAGTCTCCCAAAGACTGATACCCTAAACAGTACACAGACATCGAAAACGGGTTTTCCTTCATGCCTACGTCACTCTTCCTCATTAGCGCTTATGAGGGCAACTGAAGCAAGGGAGCCCCCTTCAGAGCAATGAAGCTTTGAAAAGAATGAACGGTTACTGATCACTCCACACAAAATCTCTCTATCTTATTTAACCCTCACACCGCACTAAGATAATTACAATGTCAGAGAAACTGAGGCTCAGAGGGTTAAATCGCTTGACCAGGACACACAGTACGCATCTGTGTAAACAAAGACTGGTGCCTGCCATTCATGACTAAGTGATTAGCCACTGCAGTCAGTGACCTACGCGTTCACCCTGAAAGGCATTCAGGGTGAATGCACTCTGTCTTGGATACATGAGACCCAACATAGTTAAGACACATACTTACGGAAGAATTTTAATGACCCCAGATTCTTGCACCTCCCCATACTAAAATCATTAACTTGAGATACCTGGTTTTTCTTTCGTGAGAAGGAGTAATCTTTCAGCAAGATGCAGCCTGACCACATGTATTCCCTGGCTCCTCCTCTACCTCAGCAGAGCAGTTCCTAACAGGTATCTGAAAGGCTCTCTCCTGGGCTTATAGGGCTTCCCAGGCGGCTCAGTGGTAAAGAATCCATCTGCCAATGCAGGAGACATGGGTTCAGTCCCTGGGTTGGGAAGATCCCCTGGATAAGGAAATGAAAACCCACTCCAATATTTTCACCTGGAAAATCCCATGGACAGAGGAGCCTGGCAGGCTACAAACCATGGGGTCACAAAGAGTCGGACACAACTGAGCGCACACACACACATCTTGTGATACAGTCTTCACAGCTCACTGTGCATTTTTTCCCCAGGCAACATTTGCTAGGTTTCAAAGCCCAAGATCTCTGGGCTCCACACTTTGAGCCCAGAAAACAAGTTAGGAGAATCATGACTTACGAAAAGCAGCAAGTCCCAGCATTGGAACCAACAGGGCATAATTCCATCTGCTTCCATCACCTCCATCAGCCCTGGAATTGGGCCGGATATTCCAATTTGGGGGGTCATTTAAGTTATTCATGGAGATACACCTTGAAGTAAATAACAATATCGTTAACCACACAAATGGAACAAAATACACTGCTCACAATATATCATCTGCAGGGGACCCTGGTTTGATTCCTGGGTCCTGAAGATCCCTCAGAGAAGGAACAGGGTTCCCACGGGAGTATTCTTGGGCTACGCTGATGGCTCAGCCGGTAAAGGGTCCACCTGCAATGTGGGAGAGCTGGGTTCCATGATCCCCTGGAGGAGGGCATTACAACCCACTCCAGTATTCTCGCCTGGAGAATCCGCATGGAGAGATGAGCCTGGGGGGCTACAGTCCATGGGGTCACAAAAAATCCGACACGACTGAGCGACTAAGCACAGCATGTGGTCCACGTGAGCCTTTTCTTTTTTTCTCTCTTAAAAAACTTTGTTCAGATCTAGGTATGGGCTCCACAGCGGTGAGCCTTACGAGATTAAAGCAACTCGCAAATTGTAGGCGAGCGTGATGTGTTTCAAATAACTGAAATAAAATAGAAGGAGGTGAATACAGACAAAAGAAACTCAATTCAGCATCAAAGACTCTTCATAGGATTTCCAATAAATACTTGCTTAACGCCTAAAGGTATAAAATCCTAATTAGCAATAAAGAAATGACACACACACAAAAGCTCAGTAGTTATTGTGAAGGTGCTTGTGGCCAGCACAATTTAAAAAAAAAAAAAAAAAGTCAGAGGATGTACCGAAGCTCACGACCCTCAAAGCGCAGGGCTGGGAGCGGCACTCCGCCCCCGACCCCACAAACTTCAGGGCCTGCGCTCCACTTCGGACAGCGCGCTCGAGGGTGCCCGCGCACCCGCCGCCCCGGGACGCGCAAAGGGCTCCGGACGGGCTGGGCGCCCCGGTGACCGCGGAACACCGGTCCAAGCTGGCGGCCCGCCGTCCAACTGCCCGATACCGGAACTCCCGCTCCGTCCCGGAGAGACAGCGGGACGGGTACCCCGGTACCGTCTCACAAAACTGCCGCAATCTCCAGAAAAACCCAACACTGTCTGGATATGAGGAGAAACCGGGGGAGCCCGAGAAGACCCCCAAACGCCAACTTACCTCCGGCCGGGAACTCGCTGACCAGGTGCCCTGAGAGCCCCCGCCCGCCAGCCCTTCTGCGCAGGCGCGGCGTTGCCCAGTCTCCCGGGCGCGGCGACGTAAGACCCCGGGCGCGGCGACGTAGGACCCAGGGTGCGGCGACCTAAGACTTCGAGCGCGGCGACGTAAGACCCGGGGCGCGGCGACGTGCGCAGGCGCGGTCTGCGCGGGGCGTACCGACTGCTCCGGAGGGCGGACATGGCTGGGGTTGCCGCTGTGTCGCGCTTGCTGCGCGCTCGGCGCCTGGCGCTGAACTGCACGGTGAGTGTCCGCCGCGGGCAGGGCGCGGCAGACACCGGGTCCCGGGTCCCCTGCCTCGCGGCGAAACGGGCTGGGGAGGGCCCACCGCACGTTCCGGAGCCGGCCGGGCTGCGGCGCGGTGAAGGTCACTGCCCCGGGGCCCGTCCGGGAGCCCGGCGCGGCTGCGAGGCTGCTTGCCCAGCCGCGGGGGCGCGCTCGAAGATTTGGCCGCCCAAGGTCACGCGGCGGGACGCGCCCGGGGCAGCCGGACGGCCGTGGGGCCGGTGGGGTGCGGTCTGAGCAGCGCCCCGGCACTCGGCTCGGCCTTGCTTCTAGGGCTTTGCGCGGTCCCTGGGCACTGGCCGCAGAGCGTCCGGGGCGGTCGCGGGGCCGGTGTCCTCCTGGGCGTCCCCTGCGGAGCCCGGGGAGCCCTTCTCGGTCGGTCCGCGCTGTGGTTTCCCAAGGCCTGGCTGCTGGACCGTGTCCCTTCCACTCCTGACAGTTAAGTCTTCTGAGTTGATCCTCTGGAATTTTCCTGAAACACTGGATTTAGAGGGTTTAGTTACTTGGTCCCGTTATATGAACTTGCTCAGCCACCTAGTTAGCAAGGCTTTCAACAATGTAGACTTGATTTGTGCCTGTAATTATACCCAGAGTTGTTTTCTTCTTGAAGTTTTGATGTTAGAGGTTAGTTTTAAATGTGAGGAGGTTGAGTCGGACATTCTGCCAACCCCAGAAAGTGTTTTAAATGTTGTGCCATGTTGTTGATGCTTACTGAGCAGAGGTTCCCCCCAGCCCCTCAAATCTTGGGCTTTAAGACACAAGGGTAGCAGGGGGTCCACAAGCAGGGGATGAAGTCCATGGTCAGTGGAGTAGTTTTAGTCAACGAAGCATAAGCAGACTTCTGCATGGGCCCTTCTTGTTAGGTGAGATGGCGGTTTGGTCTGGTGGTCATTGGGGAAGAATGGGCAGGTCTGTCAGCCTGGACTGGAGCCCAGCGATCCTTATTCCAGCCATTCCAGCTTGTGCTTGCCCTTCACCCATCACTCGCTCTTTGACAGTTTATGTACGTGTTGCTGACCTTTCTTTATCCAGGCTGGGCTGGACGGAATTCAGCTTTGAGGTTTTAGCTGAAAGTGAAAGTTTCACACAACAGATTGGAGCCTAAACCTCTCCTCTCCTGTTGGCTTGATATGGAAGTGACCTTAGTGCAGTCTGCTCTCAACTGCCAGCCCTGTGCTTCACTGTCTCACGATTCTTCACCAGGGTCTTCTGTTCAGGTGCTTGTGAACAAAATGGCGAGAGAGAGTTAGCAAAATTAAACCACAGGTTAGATCTACCAAAGATGGTCTTGAGTTTTAAAGTCTTTTATCTTGATGAAGGTAGTTTTTAAAATTATTTCCACCTATGTAAATTAATCTGTCTACAAGCTGCTTAATGGAGTTTAAGGTTGGCAAGAACAGAAGCAGCCATTTAGCAGAACAAAAAAAGAAAGGAATTCATAATCTCTCTCTGTTCAAGGACTGTACTCAATAAGGATAATTTGAATAAAGTCCACAGAAAATTTCAATTCTGTGGTGTTTTCAAGTCATATTTACAGCTACTTTTGAGTTACAAAATTAACAGAAGCAGAAAATATTAAGAGGTAAATATTAAATATTAAGAGGTAAATATTAATATAATATACAAAATTATCAAACCTATTTTGCCTTTGTTTCCTTTTTAATTGTCCCAATGCACTGACACAGATTTGCACACTATTTGGAAGAAGTTAAATCGAAAGGAAGAGTAAAACCAGTAACCTCAGATAGTTGCTGCTTAACTTCAGGTGACATTTTTCCATTTTCAGCAAGCTGTTCTAGAATAAGTCAATTTATTCAAAAGTATTGTTGTGAATATGTGCTAGTGGCATATCTGCTGCTGCTGCTGCTGCTGCTGCTGCTGCTGCTGCTGCTGCTGCTGCTGCTGAGTCCCTTCAGTCGTGTCCGACTCGGTGCGACCCCATAGATGGCAGCCTTAACAGAAGCAGAAAATATTAAGAGGTGGCAAGAATACACAGAACTATACAAAAAGATCTTAACCCACATAATCACGATGGTGTGATCACTCATCTAGAGCCAGACACCCTGGAATGGTGAAATCAAGTGGGCCTTAGGAAGCATCACTACGAACAAAGCTAGTGGAGGTGATGGAATTCCAGTTGAGCTATTTCAGATCCTAAAAGATGATGTTGTGAAAGTGCTGCACTCGATATGCCAACAAATTTGGAAAAAAACAGCAGTGGCCACAGGACTGGAAAAGATCAGTTTTCATTCCATTCCCAAAGAAAGGCAATGCCAAAGAAGGCTCAAACTACTGCACGATTGCACTCATCTCACATGCTAGTAAAGTAACGCTCAAAATTCTCCAAGCCAGGCTTCACCAATAAGTGAACCGTGAACTTCCAGATGTCCAAGCTGGGTTTAGGAAAGGCAGAGGAACCAGAGATCAAATGGTCAACATCTGTTGGATCATTGAAAAAGCAAGAGAATTCCAGAAAAAGATCTGCTTTATTGACTACACCAAAGCCTTTGACTGTAGATCACAAAATACTGTGGAAAATTCTTCACAAGATGGGAATACCAGACCGCTTGACCTGTCTCCTTAGAAGTCTGTATGCAGGTCAAGAAGCAACAGTTAGAACTGGATGTGGAACAACAGATTGGTTCCAAATTGGGAAAAGAGTACGTCAAGGCTGTGTATTGTCACCTTGCTTATTTAACTTCTATGCAGAGCACATCATAAGGAAACCTGGACTGGATGAAGCACAAACTGGAATCAGGACTGCCAGGAGAAATATCAACCACCTCAGATATGCAGATGACACCACCCTTATGGCAGAAAGTGAAGAAGAGCTAAAGAGCCTCTTGATGAAAGTGAAGGAGAGTCAAAAAGTTGACTTTAAGCTCAACATTCAGAAAACTAAGATCATGGCATCTTGCTGGGAGCCAGTGTGAGGAATCCCGCCCGTGACAAGGTCATGAGGAAGGAAGCTGACATACGCAAGGCGTGCTCAGACTTCAGGGACCCCTCTGGAAATTCCTAAGCATGTACCCCAACAAAAATCTGCCGGTTTTTGTGCTCTGCTTTTCCACTCTTCTGACATTTTCTGGAAAAAGTCAATTCAGGGCTTTAGTCTTCTGCATTTGAAAGAGTGTTTCAATCCAAATACCCCTCTGATGGCTTTCTAGCCTGCCTGCAGGACTCGCACAGCTGTGCGTGTGATTGTTTGAGGCCTCCTGACCGCAGGAGGCACAGGAAGCTTAAAACATCCTAGGAATGTAGGGGCTTCCGAGGAGTCAAAATCTTTAGAATAGGACTGATTAAAGGTTTCATTTGTTGAGTCAATATTTGCTGCCAAATTTTCACATCCTTTAGTTGTAGATATAGTTGGTATACAGAAAAACAAGTAGTAGACCTGGTATTAGCAACATTAGATCTTTGAGTTAAGTACCTTCTTTGTTATATCCCACTGCACCTTTGTTCTATAGAGATGTAACTTTAATGCTTTAAGGAGATGTAGATTAAAGAAAAACACTTCAGGGGAAGCAAAATTAACATTCATTAAGGAAGAGAGCCAAAAAGTGTTAACAAGCCTCTTGGCCAGAAGATAATGTAAATCACCTGAGGCCTTTTGTATACAAAATGATGTATAGAAAGAGTCTGAGCTGCGAACGCTACATAATTTTGTGTTACCCATTGATCTCTGTGTTTTATCAAAAGTATAAAAGGCCTTCTGAACAATAAAGGAGGGGGCCAGTTTCTCGGGCCAGCTTCTCGGACCAGTTGCTCGAACTAGTCTCTCGGCCTGGTTTCTTGGGACTCTGGCTCCCCCCGTGTCTCTCTCTCTCTCTTTCTTCTTCTCTCCCTTTTTCTCTCTGCTCTTTACTTTAACTTCAGGCTGAATCTCCACCTGGGCGCGGAGGCTCGCCAGGTCTACTTACTTGCCCTGGCTGTTAAGACCCACGAGAAAGGGAGCTTAAGGCGAGGCACCCTTAGATATTCAAGCGGGCGCTGGTGGCCCAACGTAGATGGTGCAAATTCCTTGTCTGGAATTTTATTGGTCTTCCGCGTAAACCAAGCTATTCAGCCCTCTTCCTCTACTTAATCTTCTTACTACACTATAGTTTCTTAATCTAATCTTATATTAATAAATAAACAAGTCTTTCCACGCCAACGCTGTCCACCCTTCGAATTCCCTGGATCCACCGGGGCTGGACCCCGGCAGCATCTGGTCCCATCACTTCATGGCAAATAGATAGGGAAGCAATGGAAACAGTGAGAGACTTTATTTTGGGGGGCTCCAAAATCAATGCAGACAGTGACTACAGCCATGAAATTAAAAGACACCTGCTCCTTGGAAGAAAAGTTATGACCAACCTAGACAGCTTATTAAAAAGCAGAGGCATTACTTTGCCAACAAAGATCCGTCTAGTCAAAGCTGTGGTTTTTCCAGTGGTCATGTATAAATGTGAGAGTTGGACTGTGAAGAAGGCTGAGTGCCAAAAATCAATGCTTTTGAAAGGTGATGTTGGAGAAGACTCTTGAGAGTCCCTTGGACTGCAAGGAGATCCAACCAGTCCATCCTAAAGGAAATCGGTCCTGAATATCCATTGGAAGGAATGATGCTGAAGCTGAAACTCCAGTACTTTGGCCACTTGATGCTAAGAACTGACTCGTTTGAAAAGGCCCTGATGCTGGGAAAGATTAACGGGAAAGGAGAAGGGGACGACAGAAGATGAGAGGGTTGGATGGCATCACCGACTAAATGGACATGAGTTTGAGTAAACTCCAGGAGTTGGTGATGGACAGGGGGGCCTGGCGTGCTGCAGTCCGTGGGGTGTGCAAAGAGTCAGACATGACTGAGGGACTGCTCTGAAGGGTTCGGTTCCCTTACCCCGCTGCGGGCACCCTCAGTTCTCCCAGTGTGGTGTGCAGCCACTTTGAGAATCCTTTCTGTGCAGCTCTGTAGCTGCGCAGCTCGGACCCGATCTTGGAGAGTAGCTGCTCGGTCCTGACCCACAGGGAGCCGTGCCGGGTCCTGACCCATAGGGAGCTGTGCTGGATGAGGGCTCTGCACTTGGCTCAGCTGGGGGGATGAGTGTCTGGCCTTCACACTTGCTTCTGTCTTTATTGTCCTGATTCAGTGTCCTGTACTTTTATGCTAACTCTGTTAATATCTTAGGTAGATTTCTGCTTTCTTTTTCATGTGGCCCTGTTGCAAAATGGTTGATTTTTTTGTCTTCAAAAAACGTGAGAATAATAAGTGGCATAAAATGAGTTTTCTCTAAAGACAGAAATTGGATTAAATTGCACTCTCCAAATTCTGAAATCACTCCCCAAATCTGATTTAGGTACAAAAAATCGTGTTACTGTTTTCCACGGGATAATCTGTGTAATGTGATAATCTGTTACCGATTTCGTTACAGTAGGGACTGCTTTTTAAGCTAACCATGTGGATGTGTGTGTTTATCTTTATTCAGTGTGAACATCCTGGAAAGAAGTAAATACTTTGGGAATCTCACAGTTTCTATTTTAATTTTAACTTGGTATCACAAAGTGTACAATTCTTATTGGTGCTGTTGGCTACATTTTTATTGTTCAGTTCAGTCACAGTACTTTCTGATGTTTTCAAGAGCATTTGTATTGAAATTCCTTCAGGGACTTGGTTTATGTTAAAATACAAATTTACAATTTGAAAAAGTGTAAGAAAGCTGGAGAGTATTCTTTTAAATTCACATCTAAAGGAAAAAACTAAATTAGTTTGTCAATAAAAACAAATGTACTAAAAAAAAAACAAATACCCTTAACATTACAAATGAAAAATTCAAGGACGTCACTCTTACCAGTTCGAATCTACTTAAAAATGCAAGAAACTACACTTTTTAAGTAGAGCTGGTGAGATGCAGTCAGGTGTCTATAATCAGCCACCACTCAGTCCCTGAGTTGGGGCAGCCTCCTGCCTCTGGCATTCCTCGCTGGTGGTCAGCCGGGCCGTCCAGCCCTGACAGAGTTCCTCAGCTTACAGAAGTCTGTCCGGTTTCAAACAACTTGGTTGCAGTTCATTTTGTGTTTGGAAATTCTCCCTATAATCCACATGTGTTTGTCCCAAAGCATAGTTTCTTTTCTCCACAAAATTGAAACATCTCTTCCAATTGAAGAATAATTGAAGGCGTCCCTTTTGTCATTGCTGAAGATATTTAGTTCCCAAAACTGTTGTTCAGAATGTTCTAAGTCTCTTATCAGTCTGCTAAAATGTGGTAAGCAGAATGAAAAGACTTGTTCCCTAAATTGTGGACCTTTCTTAGTCCACGCAGAATGTTGCCTCTCTTGCTGGGTTGTGATTTCATTGCCACCATATCCTGTAAATGGTTGTCGGAAGGGACATTTTAGCTGAGGCTTGCAGTTGTAGAGGTTGGCCAGGGACAGACCGGGGACAGCTGTCCAGGCGGGGTATGGAGACGAAGTATGACAGGCAGGGATGCGGCTGAGCCGGTGCAGGTGTGGAGAGGGCGACACAGGACCAGGAGCATCTCAGGGCCTGGACGTGTGTCCGTGGAGGGCCCGCCCCGGGGCGGCCTGCTCGGCAGCCTCACTGCCCCCTCCTCACTGTCAGCGCCTCCTGCAGTGAGCCGCAGGCCCCATGTGCAGGGTGGGGGCCAGTGTGGAGAGGGCTGGGTGGACCCGAGAGAAGCACTTGGTCGTCTGCAGACCTGCCGCTTAGGCAGCACAGGTGTCCTTCCCCTTCTGCGCTAAGTACCTCAAGTCAAGAAATTAATGTGAAAGTGTGCCTTTTACATTTCCTGGGTCAGTGAATGTCCTGTCTGGAAACAAGCTTCATGTGGAAGGGCCTTTGCTGGTTACCACTTCCTCAAGCCAGGTGGGCCTGGATCCTTAGCCCCTCCCTTAACCTTCGGAGCTAAGTGGAGGGTTCCAGGAAAGGGTTCTGGATGAGGGCGTGCACCCGGGTCCATGAGAAGGCTGGCGGCTTAGGAGATCGGGAGTCCCCGGCTCCGTGAAGACACGCAGCCCTCCCCCTGTGTTTCAGAAGCGGCCGGCAGCATGGCAGACAGGAGCCCGCGACTTTCACTTCACCGTTGACGGCAATAAGAGGTCGTCCGCTAAAGTTTCAGATGCGGTAAGTTCAGGGCTCTTGGTTTTAAGTGATTTTCTTGACTTAGCAGAGTAGTCTTCTATACAAGCTATTTGTGTACTTGAGTAACACACAGGTTTTTACTTAAATTCTCTTTCTAATTCATACTCAAAATTTTTTTTTGCTGTATTAGTAATTATAGTACAGACATGAACAGAGATACTGGTGTTTTTGCTTGTAGCTCTTGTGTATCTATAAGCAGATTAAACTTCAGGTGAAGTAAACAAAATAACAAAATACAGATGCCAGGTGAACAGTATTTACTGGAATTCGAGGTGGCAGACGCCTTCTCAGCTGAACATGGGCTCCTCTGTGTTTACGAGGCTCTTCCACACCCTGTTGAAGTAACTGGAATTTGCTTCTGAGGCCACTTCCATAGGCACTCACAGTGGTTTCTGAGTGCTGGTTCGCACCTTCTCAGTTGTAAACACAGTGTGGGCCTGGAACATACTTGGGTTCTTGGTGGGTGGTCTCCCAGGTGAACAACCGTGCTTATCTATACGAGATGACCCTTCAGTGTTTCCATGGAAACTTGCAAGTCGTGGCCTATACTCTCTATAAGCCTAGGCTTGTCTGCCACGTGTATACAGATGTAAGCGTAAGAAGAAAAGAGGAAAGATGGTGACTGTAAAGAGAAGCCATAGGTGGAACTGGTGTTCTGATCTGTGGCGTTGCCCCATGCACCTGTGGGCCCGTGCTGTGAGTTTCTGGCCTCTCAGCTGATGGCGGAGGTCCCGGCTCCATGAGGTTGGTGCTCTGCTGTGGTGGGAGCACCCTTTCGACTTGAGGACGTGCCCACCGTGTCTGCCGTTGCTGCCGTGCCTGGTGTGCAGCCCAGCACGATGGAGGCCCTCCGGCTGTGGCAGCGACTTGTGTGTGTTGAGGTCCTTCACCGTGACCACAGCCTCAGTGTCTGGCCTAGTTGAACCAGTGGTTGACGGGGACATTTCTTTTCCAGATCTCTGCGCAGTACCCAGTCGTGGACCATGAGTTTGATGCCGTGGTGGTCGGTGCAGGGGGGGCAGGCCTGCGGGCCGCGTTCGGCCTCTCCGAAGCAGGTTTCAACACGGCCTGCGTCACGAAGCTCTTCCCCACCAGGTCCCATACTGTCGCGGCCCAGGTATGAGAAGGCGCTGTCGTGCTCACAGTGCCTGCAAGGTGCCGCTCAAGGAGCCCTGCCCTGCACTGTGACCCCTCTGCTCCTGGCGCTCGGTCCCCGGGGCTGTCTGCCCGCTGTCACCGCCCAGCGCCTGGGGACGCATCCCTCCTGTTTCCGCTCCAGTCACGCCCCTGCGCCTGCCCCCATCGCAGTGTGACCTCCTCCCGTGCGCTCGCCCCACATGAACGAGCGGGCTGTGCGCTCGCCCTGTGTCTGCCGGAGCCGCGGGGCCAGCCTCCAGCGCTGGGGACGGGCTCTGATGATGCACGAAGCTGCAGCAGAGAGCAGTGGCCTGTGCTGCTCTGGATTTAGGGAAGGGGGCGAGTGAGGTGGGAACTCACGTGACTTTATGGCTGTGATTTTTCACTCCAGGCACACTGTAGGTAGTGCCCTAGGGCCACACATGGCGCCTCTCCTGGCATTTGGGCACACTTCCTCGCTGGGACAGCAGAGGATGTGCTGGCTCCAGGGCCAGTGGCTGCTCCCGTCGCCGCGCCTGGGGCAGCAGCCTTCTTCAGCCACCGAGCTATCCCGGACTTTGTTCGAAAGCTGTGCTTTGTAAACTGAAGAATAAGTAATAAACTTCTGTGGATAATTCATTGTCTAAAAGGAAGAATAGATATAAACAGATAATTTTAAATAGTACTGCAAAAATAATTCAGTTTTCAGGTGGAGTGCCGTATCAATAAGACAGAATGACGAAAGCGTAGTGTGACTTGAATGCTGGTTCTCAAGAAAGGAGCGTCTAATTGGGGAAGGATGACCACGTTTGTGTGTGCGCTAGGCTGTGTATTTTTGCACTATTTATTTATTGAGAATGTTTTACTTACTAGGTGAGCAAAACTCTAAGTTTGACAAAACTCTTGGCAAGGCTGTAGGGAAACAGGAATTTTTTTACATCGCTGGGGAAGATATAAATTTATCTAACCCCTTTGGAAGGCAGTTTGATTTTCACATCATTTTAAACCAGCTTTCTATATTCTGCTACCCTAGTACTTCAGATTTTTCTTTATCAGGAATGTGTTTGAGTGTAGAGTCGGAGGAGGGAGGAGGGAATGAGTTAACTCGTATGTTGTCTGGCCGAGCCTCCATGCTCTATGCTAGCATCAGTTTGGTAGCAAAACACACAGCAAGCTGAGGGAGCGCAGCAGCTGCGGAAGGAGCTCAGGAGAGTCTTCGTGAGAAGTTACGGCTGAATAACAGTGGGGGAGGGCTGTTAGAGAAAGACGCCACCTGAGGAGGAGTAGCAGGCGGGGGGTGGGCAGCGCCCAGCAGGGGAAGGGGCGTGGGGGCCTGGCTCTGCGCCTCTGCAGTGGGCGCTTCCTGCCTTTAACCTGTGCGCACAAGCACCTCTGGGGACACTGTCATAAAACAGTGGGCAGCTCTGAGTCCCCTTTATGTGCCAGGCTTGGTAGGAAAGAAGCCTCACCCAGGGGACCTCAGCCGACCCTCCAGACAACTCCCCGAGGCCTCAGGCCCCATGCCGCTCTCCCAGGTGAGGCGTCTGAGGCTAGGGGACTCCAAAGCTGCCTCTGGGTTGCAGGGGGGAGACCTGCTTCGGAGTCTGCTGGGCGGTGGGATCCCTCACAGACGCTGGCACTCGAGGAGCTGGCTTTGTCCGCATCTGTTCCGTCAGGGCGGTGAGAAGTGGGCTGGCGGTGCAGCCGAGTTCCTGCTGTGGTTCACGGGCTGCTTTGTTTCAGGGAGGGATCAATGCCGCCCTGGGGAACATGGAGGAGGACAACTGGCGGTGGCACTTCTACGACACCGTGAAGGGCTCCGACTGGCTGGGGGACCAGGACGCCATCCACTACATGACGGAGCAGGCCCCCGCCTCTGTGGTGGAGGTGCGTCCTTGGCGGCTGCGGGCGCAGCGGCGGCAGCCGGGGGCCAACTGGCTGGGCGGCAGTGAGCCGCCGTCACGGGCGGGCTGCTCCCCGGGGCTGACCTTTTCATAGAGGGGGTTCACCCTGGTCTGCGGGTTCGTGTTGAAGCCCTAGTGTCGGCTAGCTGTGAGTATCCTGTAAAGTCCTAGGGTCTCCTTTTGTGTTCCTCAGCTGGAGAATTACGGCATGCCCTTTAGCAGAACTGAAGATGGGAAGATCTACCAGCGTGCCTTTGGCGGACAGAGCCTCAAGTTCGGGAAGGGCGGGCAGGCCCACCGCTGCTGCTGCGTGGCTGACCGCACGGGCCACTCGCTGCTACACACGTTGTATGGAAGGGTGAGGCAGCGGGGCGCCGCCCGCCTGGGCATGTGGAGGGTGGGGAGCAGGCCGCTCTGGGCCGGGTCACCACCAGCCCAGGGGGCGCTTTCTGAGCGGCAGAGTAATTTGGTTAGTTGTTAATTTGAAAGGATCTGTTTTAGGAAAGGTAAGTGGGGGTCATTGCATGCCAGGTTTGACTCTGGCCTCTATCATGAAAGTTCAAGAACAGAGTGAGCATTTTGAAGCTCTCTGCGCAGTCTAGGATGCGCCCCCTGCTGTGGTGGAAATGTGCTGAGCATCTCGTTTCACTGGGACTCGTGCGCCACATGGCGCAGCCTGGTCCACGTTGGACCCCGTGGTCCGTGGCTCGGCCCCGGCGGCTAGGGGGGACTTGGTGCTGCTTCCGGCGCCTCTCAGGGCTGCGTGGAGCTGAGGTGAGGCCCACGTGCAGCCCCCTCTCCTGGGCTCTGGTCTTTGTGCTATTGAGCGGGCGTCTGAGGGCTGCGGTCTGCGGCTCCTTTTTGAACCCGTTGTTCCCCTCGGGTCTGCCTGGCCCCTCTCCCCTCAGGTCGTCGTCTCTAGCCAGTTAGGTCCACAGTGCCGCTGCAAGTGCAGGACCCTTTTTCCCGTCTTCTCCCCCTTTCAGTCCCTGCGCTACGACACCAGCTACTTTGTGGAGTACTTCGCCCTGGACCTCCTGATGGAGAGCGGGGAGTGCCGCGGCGTGATCGCTCTGTGCATAGAAGACGGGTCCATCCACCGCATCAGGGCCAGGAACACTGTCATCGCCACCGGGTGAGAGCCTGCCTTAGTGGTGTTCGACTTCTCTGCAGGCAAGCTGTGTTTCGGAACTTCCTGTTTCTAGTGAGGATGGAGGCATCACGGGGCGGTCGGTGCAGCCCAGGCTGTGGGTCACCTGCTGGCTCGTACCGCTGCGGGCCTGAGGGGCAGCCCCAGCAGCTACCTTGGGCATGGCCAGAAAGAGTCAGCAGTTCCCAGCTGGGTGGACCCTCGAGGAGACCAAGGCCGGGTCATGTGATGCTTTCTGGAGTAACATCTCTTTTGCTTTGGTGGATGCTATGATTATACTGACTTCTGGGGTAGATAAATGCTGTTTATTCACATGAAGAAAGTAAAATTCCAAGTTCTATACCTCAGTCTGTTACTTTAACCCTTTCAAGAAGTGAATCCATAACGTTTTTCCTTTTTACTATGAAAAGAGCGTTCTTTCAGAGAATCACACAGCGCAGACGTGCCCTAGAGGCCAGGGCAGCTCGTGCGGATGCACCAGAGGTGCTGCCCAGGGCACGGCCCCTCAGTCCTTAGCGAGGCCCCAGGGACGCTTGTGAAGTCGCCGCTCTGCTGGCCTGTGTTTTCCAGAGGCTATGGGCGCACCTACTTCAGCTGCACGTCGGCGCACACCAGCACCGGGGACGGCACCGCCATGGTGACCAGGGCTGGCCTGCCCTGCCAGGACCTGGAGTTCGTGCAGTTCCACCCCACAGGTAGGGCGCGTCGGGCTCGTCTTTCAGGAGACCACGCGCTTGCTTTCTCGGATCTCAGTCCTGAGCCATGGCCTCCCCGAGGAGCTTCTTCCCAGGGCCCTCGGGGCGGTGAAGCCAGCTCCACCTCACCTTGGCGCGCTCGCAAGCGACGCAGTGGCTGCTCGCTGTCCCTCTCCTCGATGAGGCTGTCTGCTCCCCTGGGAGGCCAGAGCAGGTCTGCCTCTTTACACTGCCCAGTATTGCCTGGAGAGTCCCACGGACAGAGGAGCCTGGCAGGCTACAGTCCGTGGGGTCACAAAGAGTCAGACACGGCTGAGTGACCAACACTGGCACTTCGGCGCCCAGCACGTGGCAGGGCCGGAGGGAAGGCGTTTGGGTGGAGAAGCAGCACACGGTGACTCTGGGCTGCAACGGCGACCGAGCGGCAGGCCGGGCCAGAGGCACCCGCGTAAGGCGATGCGCGCTCGAGCGTGGGAGGGTGCTGGGGGCGACCTGCCAGCCGAGGAGCCACCCCCGCGCTCAGAACCGGGCACACTCTGCCACCTGACCCTGGCGTGGGTGAGAAAAGCCAGTGCGTTAGGTGGCAGTTTTATTGCTGGTTTAACCAGCAAGATGTCTGAAACTTCTGGTTTTCGCTGTAGTTAGAGCTTTTTTTTTTTGGCTTCCTTTTCAATTTTTGAGAAACTACTGGAAGAAATGAGCATTGAATCTAGGAAATCTGAAAAATGACAGGAAGCAAGGTAACCCTTTAGAACACTAACTGAAGGGTTAGGCTTCAGACTACACACTGCATCCAGCTCTGGACACCCTTGTGCTCATCGCCGTGAGGGAAGTCGAGGGCACTTTGAAGTCGAGGGAAGAAACAGCGCAGCTCCCCCTCCACCCTGCCAGACTTGGGTTTGGGCCTGCGCTTCCCAGCGTGATGCTGGTGGGCTTGCCTGTGAAGCCGGGGAGACTTGGAATGCGCGTGGTGGGTGCAGCCTCCACGAGGCTGTCGCAGTCTGCAGCCTTGTCATTCAGTTGCTGCAGACACCAGCTGTCCAACCGGGCTCCCTTACTTTCACCAGTCAACACAACTCCGTGGTGTTGAACAGTTAAAACCTGAGCTGTTAACTGTGCACTTTGCCGTGTTGAGAGGGCACAGCACGGTCACGGTCAGGGCAGTGAGCAGAACTGCGTGGACGCTGCAGCCAAGCCTTCTGTGCAGCTGGGCCGCGCCACTTCTAGGCTGTGGCATCGCCGTCTGCCTTGGCTTGTTCTCTATCTTCTGCTCTCCTGGGAGGGGTGCTCTTTCACACCCTTTCCTTGCTCCTCCCAGAGTATCTTGGGAAAAGCATTTGCTGAAGTATAGACCAAGCGATTGTTAGGTTGTAACTGTCTCATCGGTTGCTTCTTTGCAGGCATATATGGCGCTGGCTGTCTCATCACGGAGGGCTGTCGTGGAGAGGGGGGCATCCTCATCAACAGCCAGGGTGAGAGGTTCATGGAGCGCTATGCCCCCGTCGCTAAGGACCTGGCATCTAGGGACGTCGTGTCCCGGTCCATGACCCTGGAAATCCGCGAGGGAAGGTCTGTGTGCTCATGCCCGCCCCATCCTCTGGTGGCTGGGGTTCGTGTCTGCATTTCAGCAGGGCTGGGGGGCTCCTGTGTGTGTCAGCCTGCCACCCACCCCGGAGGCCGCGTGCAGCTGCCTCTGTCTGCCAGTTCATGGTCTCTGGAGACCTGTAGTTCAAGAAGTTTCGCAGTTAGCTGTGGATCCTTCTCAGACCTGTGGACCAGTCCGTGTGTGTGAGCGTGTGGTGCCTTCGTCTGCTTAGTCGCTCAGTTGTGTCAGGTTCTTGCAAGCCCCTGGACCGTAGCCCGCCAGTCTCCTCTGTCCATGGAGGTTCTCCAGGCAAGAATACTGGAGTGGGCTGCCATGCCCTCCTCCAGGGGATGGTCCCAACCCAGGGACTGAACCCAGGTCTCCTGCGTGGCAGGCAGACTCTTTGCCGTCTGAGCCCCCAGGGGAGTTTGACGGTGAGCTTCCGGTACCTGTTGCTTAACCCTGGGTGGCTGGGGGCTCTCAAGATGAGTGGGATTTGTTCTTTGCGAAGCAGTGTGAGGTCTGAGCCCCTGACACCACGCCAGCTGTGGTGATGCTGGTTAAATGCCTGGGGTGTGGCCTCTGGAGGCATCACCTGTGTGCACGAGAAAGAAGACAGGTGGTTCTTTGGCATGAAAGGACATTCATCCAGCAGAACACGGCAGGTTGTGATCTCCCAGCACTCAGGTGTGAGCCTGGTGCAGGTGGGGTGCCTGCCGTGTTCACAGCTGCGTTGCAGCCCCTGGGGCCCACCTTGCTGCTTGGGTGCCGAGAAGAGATGCCCTAGAGAGGTGGCCTTAGTGAAAGGGGTGCTTTCTCCTGGATCAGAGCAGGTGGCGCCTGACACGCCACCAGGACGCTGTGACCTCACGGCGTTTCCTGGGTGTGATTCTCGACCTGTTGCCTTGCTGTTCTCTTCCCCCAGAGGCTGTGGGCCCGAGAAGGACCACGTGTACCTGCAGCTGCACCACCTGCCGCCAGAGCAGCTGGCCATGCGCCTGCCCGGCATCTCAGAGACGGCCATGATCTTCGCGGGCGTGGACGTCACCAAGGAGCCCATCCCCGTGCTTCCTACCGTGCACTACAACATGGGTGGCATCCCCACCAACTACAAGGGGCAGGTGATCGGCTGGAGACCCCCAGAAGTGCTGTGCAGTGTGACGGGACCCCCCGCCCAGAAGTGCTGTGTGGTGGTGTGACGGGTGCTTCTGCTGGAGGGCGGGAGGCCCTGGTGCTCCTCCAGTGCTCGCATTTGTGCCTTAATCAGCTGTTGGCATTTGGTTACTTCTCCCTTAGTCATATATTAGGTCTTTCGCAGTGTTTCCTACAGAAGTGCATGTTTTCAACAGTAAATTGTGAGCTCTTCACAGTTAACTCCTGTGGGTGGTTTGCGGCTCACAGCTTTTTAGTCACTATTACAGCCCCTTGTCCGGTGAGGTGGGCTGCACTAACGCCTCCGGTCCTCCACCTCCCCGTTGGGTGCTCTCCCGCCTGCTGCCCTCTCTGTGCCGTACCCACAGCTGGCGTGGGGCTCCGGGGGCACATCAGGTGGTGGGGAGGGTCTCCAGGGCATGAGATTACATTCCTTAGACCTCAGCACAGGGCCGGGGAGGGGGCTGGGTAGTATCTTAAGGGGAGGGAGGTCCAGTCTTACTTCCTCTCCTTTCTCTACCCCTGCTGCAGGGAGAGGGAGCTGGGCAGACCGTGCTCGCTAACCTTGGTCTCCTTCCCCAGGTTCTGAAGCACGTGAATGGCCGGGACCAGGTTGTGCCCGGCCTGTATGCATGCGGGGAGGCTGCCTGCGCCTCGGTGCATGGCGCCAACCGTCTGGGTGCAAACTCGCTCCTGGACCTGGTGGTCTTCGGCCGGGCGTGCGCCCTGAGCATCGCAGAGTCCTGCAGACCTGGTACTTGCCTCTTCCGGAGCCTGGCAGTTTGCGGAGGCTTTGCTTTGTCGTCATACAGTGGGGAGGGGGCGGAGCAGGGAAGTCCTGATTTTATCCCACAGAAGTGAAGAAACAAATTCAGAGATTTTTATAGTGATAGACCCAAGACAGACACAGGCTGGGTGGAGTTGTTAACGTTTTGCTCAGAAATCACCCCTGAGAAATTATTGGGGTTTATCACAAATTACTTGCCTGGTGTGAATTATCTCCAAAGAAGTGTTTTAAATAGTAGGTATAAATGAAGCAAAATACAACTACATCTCTTAAGGAAGAAAAGGATGAGTTGACAGGAGAAGCTTGGGTCGCAGCTCTCCCCGCCAGTGAAGCTGGGTTTCTCCCTGTGATTTCCCCTTGTGGACATAAAGTAGCGTAATTTACTGAGGAGGCGATGCCGCATGCTGGTCTGACATCAGCCCTAGTGCCCACTTTGCTAGAGTGGGGGCCCCACAGCAGCTCTCAGAGCAGAGGCGAGCACTCGAGGCTCCCTTGTCTTCTGACGTGAGAAGGAATTGTTACAAGAATGCCGTTTACTTCTGTACCTGAGGGGTCGCACTTTTAAAACTTTTGGAAATTGGCAATAAAAGAAACAAACTACCCACTCAGGTAGCAGCACGGATGAGTCTGTCAGGTGCTGTGATCCAGACCCAAGAGGCCACGTGTATGTGATTTTGTGTGTGGGGTTCTGGAGTAGGGAGACTGGGGCAGGAGAGCGTGGGGTGGTCGTTAAGGGCCTGCGTCCACTTGTGGGGGGTCACGCAGCTCTGCCTGTCAGAACCAGCAACCACACTAAGTTAGGCTAAATGTTAAACTCACGGCAGTCTCAGCAGTCTGGAGGGAGCAAAGCCGCCCACCTGGAAGAGCTCAGGCAACACTCGGCCTCGGAGAGAGAGTGACTGCAGGCCTTTGTCTCCTGCACGTCACACCTACGTGCGTTACCTTCTGCAGAGAATATATTTGTCATCCCCAAACAGCTTAAAACCCCTCAAAGTGTTTATCTTTTTAGAAAGGCAAGAACAGCAGCTCTTGAGGGTAAAGGGCCAGGGTCACCTGGAGGCTGTTACACACCCCCAGCCAGGTCCCTCCCATCCACACCGCCGCCCACCGTCTAGCGCCGGAAGGGCTGTGCCGAGTGAGGGCGGCTCTCCTGCGGTGTGCGGCGTTTCTCCTCCGCAGGTTAGCAGCGCAAGAGGCACCTGCCTTCATCTGATTGTTGGCTTCCGTTCTTTTCATGCAAAGATTGCTTATTGGACACCGACTTTTTACCAGAAATTTAGTCTTTTTGTTTACTCTTTGACCCCAAGTCAATAGATGCTTCCTCAGGGACAGGGTAGTTCAGGGAGAATATTACATGTGCATTTTCCAAACTCCCTGAAAAAAGTATAACACATTTGGTGGGTTTTGTTTTTTTTAAGGAGATAAAGTTCCCTCAATTAAACCAAATGCTGGGGAAGAATCTGTCATGAATCTTGACAAATTGAGATTTGCCGATGGAAGCATAAGAACATCGGAATTGCGACTCAGCATGCAGAAGGTAGGAACCTGGACAAGCTCTGGAGTGAGCCGGCCAGCTGTATCGACAGCTCTGCCCTGGGGTTGCCGTGTCCCAGAGGCATGTTCAGGCCTGTGTAAGATACAAGTGCTTTCCATACCGAAAGCTGGAGGGGGCAGCCCAGGGCAGAACCAGCGGCTCCCCAGCATCGGGATGTGGCTTTCTCTTTAATTTCACTTTAAAATGTAGGTACCTGTGGTTAGTGGCTAATCCATCAGGTAACACAAGGTCAATTAAAACAGGAATCCGATTATTTTAGTAGGGGGAATCTTGCTCCATGAAGGAGACTTTGCTCTGTCCGCTTGAGATTTCTGTGTGGGAGCGTTTTCTGGAAAGAAGCCCGAATGGTTCCTTTGGCCATAGACACAGACACCAGCAAAAGGGAGGAGGTGCACGTGGCCGTTCCCAGAGGACCGTGGCACTCTCTTTGCGAGTCTGGGCTTCAGGGGGGGCCTCATGGAGTGGTAAGGGGGGAGGGAACAGATGCGTGGAGAAACACAGTCCAGGGTACAAGTTCAGGGTGGAAATCAGTAAGCCCTGGCGTGTACAGCAGTGTCCTGACTAGTCAGTATTCCTGTATTGTACACGTGAGAGTTGCTTAGAGAGCAGGTTTTTAAAGTTCTCACCAACTACATTTTAAAATTCAGAGCAATAAATTCAGTCTGAATATTTTAGTTTTTCTATTGAAGTAAATATTTTATAAAAAAAAAAAAAAAAAGAAATGCGTAAGAAAAAACCTGAAGGTTTAAGGGTTCTTGGCGTGACTTCTCCACGTGAATTAAGAGCTTACAGGTGTTTTACGTCACAGTCGATGCAGAGCCATGCTGCGGTGTTCCGTGTGGGCAGTGTGCTGCAGGAAGGCTGTGAGAAGATCAGCAGCCTCTACGGAGACCTGCGGCATCTGAAGACGTTCGACAGGGGTGAGTGCACCGCGGCCCGCCCGCTGTCGGAGGGTCCACGGTACTTGCTCAGCAGGCCGTGTCGTCTAACGGCCGCCTTGTGTGCCCAGGAATGGTCTGGAACACTGACCTGGTGGAGACCCTGGAGCTGCAGAACCTGATGCTTTGTGCTCTGCAGACCATCTATGGAGCAGAGGCCCGGAAGGAGTCGCGTGGCGCCCATGCCAGGGAGGACTTCAAGGTGCGCCTTCTCCCCAGGCAGCCCGTCAGCCGTCACTGCGGCCCTCACTCCCTTCGCGGGGCTCTGTTTCTCACAGGGCTGTGAGAAGAGTGCCTTTCTCTCCTGAGATCGCCACACCTGTGTCCTCGTGTGTCGGCACTCTGGTACCATTTCTCCTTCCGCTTGGTGTCTGCTGCTGCCTCGAAGCCTGGCCGGGGCGGAGGTGCAGCCAGTGCTGCCCCTGGTCTGGAAAGAGCTGTGGGGCCTCGTCGCAGCTCACTGTTCATCTAATGAACTGATTTTTACGCCGAGCTCACTTGCCAGATTCTGCAGAAAAGTGCACCCAGCATGTGGTAGTTAGATTTCCCTGGAAGGAGGTTTTTGGGGCGGCAGTCAGGTTAGGATGGGGCACGTTTACCGGGCCTGAGCTGCTTTAGGATGGACAGGCAGTCTTTGGTCCAGGACCACGTTTGGGTGGCTCAGCTAGAGGCTGAGCAGGAGGAACTGGCTTCTGATCCACAAGACGCCAGTCGGAGCTGTGTTAGATTTGCCAGGTGCTTAGAGGAGGATGTTTGTGAGCACACTCGTCCTGTGTGTCCAGGACAGAAACCGCTCCCGGAAGCCAGTTGGTTCCTGTGGCTGAGATGTCCCCGAAGACCTGGAGCGGATTGGGGTTGGGTCGCTTGCTCCTCCCTGGGGTACAGGTGCAGCAGTCAGGGAGGTGTCCATTGCCCCAGGCAAGAGGTGTGGCCTTGCTCAGCAGAAGCTGCCAAGTGGGTGGATGTTTGGGGTTTTATTTGAGGAGGCTTTGTGTGTCTTACCTGTTACAACATGCAGGGTATTCCTTAATAGCATTCAGCTTCTCTAAGAGTTTTGGAAAACTTAAATGGCTAAGATGAGAACATTTAAATTTAAAAGGCTGAAAGAAAAGGTTGAAGTCTGAAAGAGTACAGAGCAGAAAGACAGGAAAAATATTTGATACACTCAAGTGCATAAAAGACCAGTTAAACTCTACCACCCACCCGCTGGTCGTGGAGAGAAAATGCAGAAGTGGGGTTCTGAGCTTCGCCGTGCCGCAGGCCCGCTCGGGGGCCTGACCTCATCAGCGCTATCGGGGGATGGGATGGACAGGGGTCCTCGATCGGGCCAGCCTGGGGCTAGGGGTTGGCAGCTTATCGGTAAAGGCCCACGGGTGTGTCTAGAGGACTCCCAAATCCTGTTTGTTTTACTTGCACGTGGTGCCCGGTGGCGCGATTTCATGCGCTCTTCTGGGTCAGGTCTGCACACTTGGTTTCAGTGGGAATGACAAGTTTGCCGTGTTTCCCGGATGTCTGGCTGTAAAGGGTATTTGTTGATGGCATTTTCTGAAATAAACTTACTTTCTGTGGCCTTAGGAGAGGGTTGACGAGTATGATTACTCCAAGCCCGTCCAGGGGCAGCAGAAGAAGCCGTTTGAGCAGCACTGGAGGAAGCACACGCTCTCCTACGTCGACGTCAAGACTGGGGAGGTGCGTGGGGGGCGGGCTCCGCCTGTCCACACGGGCGCCTGGCCTGGCCCTCGGGTGACGCGGGTCAGCGTTCGGCGAACTGCGAGGAGCAGCGTGGATTTCAGTTGGCTACTGACAGATGAGAGACGCCACTGAAAGCACACTGTCCGTCGGGCTCTGCCTGGAAAGGAGCCGAGCGGGGTAGATGGTTGAGAGGCCGCCTCCCACCCACCGTTGTGAAACAGTTCCCCCGAGTGTTGAGTGCATATAAACTTTCACTTGAAAGTAGGAAAAACTGCAAATACGATTTACACGTAATTAAGTGATGACAGTGTATACAGAATTTTACCTGCTTTTTTGAGCATTTTCAGTTTAAGTTTTAATTTGAAGTCTTGAGAATTTGATACAGTGTTATTTTAATTGTTGTATTCCATATGTGAACTTACATAGTCTCAAGTTCATTACTGAAGAATATTTTAGTAAATACCTTTGTTTTTAAGTTCCTAAATGTGTCTGCAAACCTGCTTTTATGATTTTTCAAAAGCACAAGAGTATTGTGTGTGCATTTCTCTGCGTTAACTCATCACCGGCTCTTCTTTTTTTAGGTCACCCTGGAATACAGACCTGTGATCGACAGGACTTTGAACGAGACCGACTGTGCCACTGTCCCCCCAGCCATCCGCTCCTACTGAGGAGCCTGGGGCTCCCTGCTCCTGTAACTATGTATAATAGCTCACGCCCAGGTTCAGGTCATAACCGCTCTCTTGATTGTGTCCTTGACGGACCGCGGAGGCCATCTGGTAGAGATTCCTACCAGAGGCCAGTAACTTGCCAGTGATCAGCAGCCAGGAAGTGTTCCGCCTGCCTTCATCCCTGCCTCCTTCTCATGGAATAATAAAACTAGATGAAACGTAAGTTACAAACTTGTGTTTGCGTCCAGGTTCATCTGCAGTATTGTACTGTTTGACTTGAGCATACTTACTGACCTGAAATATAAAACATAACTGCCTTTCTATTCTGTTGCATCAAAGTCCAGAGATTTTGCCATGGTGTGTGTGTAAGGCATGAGTTTTGGTGCTTGACAGCAAGTGAAGACAACAGACACTACCTGCTAGATCTTAGCAGGAGGATGGTTTAATACTTGAGCGTGTGTCCTGAAGTATTTAAATGACCTACACCACAGGAAGGTGATGTGGGCATAAATGGGTCTTCTCCCCCCTTGCAGGTGCTGCTTGGAGCCACCTCGCCAGATCTTGTCTCAGCGTTGGATTCTGTAGAATCCAGTCTGAGGCAGTTGGGTTCCTTCATTTCAGATTCTGTTTTTCTTTTTTTTTTTTTTTTTTAAATTTTATTTTTTTTTGTTTTTTTTTTTTTTTGTTTTTTGTTTTTTGTTTTTTTTTTATTTTTTACATTTTAAAATCTTTAATTCTTACATGCATTCCCAAACATGAACCCCCCTCCCACCTCCCTCCCCATAACATCTTTCTGGGTCATCCCCATGCACCAGCCCCAAGCATGCTGCATCCTGCGTCAGACATAGACTGGCGATTCAATTCACATGATAGTATACATGTTAGAATGTCATTCTCCCAAATCATCCCACCCTCTCCCTCTCCCTCTGAGTCCAAAAGTCCGTTATACACATCTGTGTCTCTTTCCCTGTCTTGCATACAGGGTCGTCATTGCCATCTTCCTAAATTCCATATATATGTGTTAGTATACTGTATTGGTGTTTTTCTTTCTGGCTTACTTCACTCTGTATAATCGGCTCCAGTTTCATCCATCTCATCAGAACTGATTCAAATGAATTCTTTTTAACCGCTGAGTAATACTCCATTGTGTATATGTACCACAGCTTTCTTATCCATTCATCTGCTGATGGACATCTAGGTTGTTTCCATGTCCTGGCTCAGATTCTGTTTTTCTAGGTTAGGGATTGCCCAGAACTTCTCGCTCAGTAGGTCCTGGGATTGGGCCTGAGAATTTGCATTCGTAGCATGACCAAGGACCACACTTCAGAAACCACCTGTGTGGAGTGATGTGGTCCAGGAAATGTGAAGGAGGTGATTTTCGGGAGGAAAGGGCATGTGGGAAGGCTGCGCGACAGCCTCAGACCGCTTTGCCCAGCCGCTGGGCACTACGAGGAAGTACGTGCCAGGGCACTTTGTAAGCTGGGTGGAAGTGTTAACATGGGCATTGAGCAACATTGAAGTGTTAGGACAAGGAATTCAAAGCTGGCATGGGTACCCCTGAGGCATGAGAGGGTAACTGGAGGGCTGATGGTTGCAAAGGAGTAACTGATGAGGGAGGTTTCTTGATGTCTGCCACTAATTCTGAACCAAAAACAAACCTGTTTTCATGAGTATTCTGAGATCAAGAAAACCACCAGGGAGTGGGTAATCTGGAAATGTAAGTCTCTGTGGAATTCCTTCAGTTAAGGAACTGTGATACAGAATATTTCATACTGAAAACGTTAAGCGAATTGACAAACCGGAAAAGTGAAAGAAAAAGAGTCAAGATAACAAGGAAATAGAATTCTGCCCAGAGAGCTGTAAATCATTTCTAATAGGGATCAAAAAAAGCAAAAAGGTAAGATACATCGTAAAAGAGTCAGACCTGCAATAGCTATAGCCATATCGCTGTTTAGGGTTCAGTCCAGGCGCTCAGTCGTGTCCGACTCTGTGACCCCATGAACCGCAGCACGCCAGGCCTCCCTGTCCATCACCAACTCCCGGAGTTCACCCAAACTCATGTCCATTGGGTCGGTGATGCCATCCAGCCATCTCATCCTCTGTCATCCCCTTCTCCTCCTGCCCCCAATCCCTCCCAGCATCAGGGTCTTTTCCAATGAGTCAGCTCTTCTCAAGAGGTGGCCAAAGTATTGGAGTTTCAGCTTCAGCATCAGTTCTTCCAATGAACACCCAGGACTGATCTTTAGAATGGACTGGTTGGATCTCCTTGCAGTCCAAGGGACTCTCAAGAGCCTTCTCCAACACCACAGTTCAAAAGCATCAATTCTTCAGCACTCGGCTTTCTTCACAGTCCAACTCTCAACATCCATACACGACCACTGGAAAAACCATAGCCTTGGCTAGACAGGCTTTTGTTGGAAAAGTAATGTCTCTGCTTTTGAATATGCTGTCTAGGTTGGCTATAACTTTCCTTCCAAGGAGTAAGCATCTTTTAATTTCATGGCTGCAGTCACCATCTGCAGTGATTTTAGAGCCCCCAAAAATAAAGTCAGCCACTGTTTCCACTGTTTCCCCATCTATTTCCCATGAAGTGAAGGGACCAGATGCCATGATCTTAGTTTTCTGAATGTTGAGCTTTAAGTTAACTTTTTCACTCTCCTCTTTCACTTTCATCAAGAGGCTTTTTAGTTCCTCTTCATTTTCTGCCATAAGGGTGGTGTCATCTACATATCTGAGGTTATTGATATTTCTCCCGGCAATCTTGATTCCAGCTTTTGCTTCTTCCAGCCCAGTGTTTCCCATAATGTACTCTGCATATAAGTTAAATAAGGTCACTAAAACTAAGATTTTATTCCCCAGTCATCTTGGTGTGTTTCGAGTGCTCCAGAGCCACATGTGGCTCGTGGCTGCCACACTGGATGGCAGATAAAGGCAGCTCCATCACTGCAGGAAATTCTGGGGGACAACGCCAGTGTAGATCTAAGACTACAGTAAACTGCTGCTCAACACATAGACTGCTACTCAGTGAAAAGCCAGAGTTAGAAACAAAGCTGGAAGGTCACTGACTTTCATACTGGATTCTGGCAAGAATACTGGTTGGAAAGGAAGGGGAGGAGAGGCGGCGTGAGCTTGTATCCTGGAATTCCACGCTGTGCTGGGAAGGGCAGAGAGAAGGCAGGGTCTCCAGTGTGCAGGTGTCATGGTCCTGATAAGAAAATAAAGGCAAGTAATGAGCCAGAACGCAGGAGGAGAAGGGGACAACAGAGGACGTGATGGACGGCATCACCGCCTCAGTGGACATGAGTTTGAGTAAACTCTGAGAGTTGGTAATGGACAGGAATCTGGCGTGCTGCAGTCCATGGGGTCGCAGAGAGTCGGACACAAGTGAGCTAGTGAACAGAATGAGCCAGGGTGGCTTCCAGGGGAAGCTGGTAAGGTAGATAATACAAGATCTTAGGTGTGCACACGTATACAACGACAGGACCAGGGTGCGTAGCCTTGGTGTCCATTCACGTTTCATGTTTACTGAGGGCTTACTGTGCCCAAAGATGAACAGGGGATGGATTTAAATGTGTTAGCGCTAGCACTCTGTTTAGAACCAATGTTCAGAAAAATCGAGGGATAACAGGCATTTTCTGATTAGAGAAATCAGACCAAAGGAAAGACGCCCAATAATTAGGGGAGTGTCATCTTTCAGTTCATTGCTCTGCTCCACCCAGAATCACCATCTAAATGGAAAGCTTAGAACAGACCTAGTTAGGAGGGAATTGAATCCCAAGATGGGCAAGGAGATAGTGGGAAGCACATCAATACTTTAGTGACTATTCTGGCCCAGAGAATTCCGTGGACTGTGTAGTCCATGGGGTCGCAAAGAGTCGGATACACCTGAGCAACTGGCACTTTTTCAGCAGAGCCAGGGGTGGATGGTCAGCCTCTTTCTGTTAGCAGAGGGTGGTCGTCACGGTTGCTGTACATCTTTGTAAGGTGGTGTCAGGACTCCAGGCAACAAGATACCACCGGGGCACCACCCTACACCCCGCCAAATGGATGACAGCCATCTGGCTAGAACTGCAGGCTGAGTCCTGCGCTGGAACCAGCCCAGGCGCCACTGCCATCACTGTTAGAGCTACAGTCTGAGCCATCGGGGCCGAGGTGAAAGTGCCAGGCTAGTCTCTGGTGAACCCTAGACTCTTTTGTACATATATAGAGGCTACATTGGGTGGGTAGGGGTGGTATTTACATCTTCACATCCTAAATTAGTCTCCCCTTTAAGACTGGCCATGAGGCTGGAAAAGGTTTTCATTCCAGTTCCAAAGAAAGGCATTGCCAAAGAGTATTCAAACTACCATATAATTGCACTCATTTCACATGTTAATAAAGTAATACTCAAAATCCTTCAAGCCAGGCTTCAACAGTACATGAACTGAGAAATTCCAGATATACAGGCTGGATTTAGAAAAGGCAGAGGAACCAGAGATCAAATTGCCAACATCAGTTGGATCATAGAAAAAACAAGGGTATTTCCAAAAAAAAAAAAAATCATCGTTGACTACACAAAAGCCTTTGTGTCGGTTCAGTCACTCAGTCACGTCTGACTCCTTGCAATCATGGCCTGTAGCCCGCCAGGCCTCTCTGTCCCTCACCATCCAGGAAAACTCTTGAAGAGATGGAACACCAGACCACCTAACCTGCCTCCTGAGAAACCTGTATACAGGTCAGGAAGCAACTGTCAGAGCTGGACATGGAAGGGACTGGTTCAAAATTGGGAAGGGAGCACACTGAGGCGACGTAACTGTCACCCTGCTTGTTTAATGCATATGCTCAGGCCACTGTGTGCAGTGCTGGATAAATCACAAGCTAAATGAAGGCTGCCAGGAGAAATACCAGCCTCAGATATGCAAATGATGCCGCTCCAGTGACCAAAAACGAAGAGGAACTGAAAAGCCTCTTGATGATGGTGTAAGGAGAGTGGAAAAGCTGGCTTGAAACTCAGCATTTAGAAAACTAAGATCATGGCATCTGGTCCCATTCCTTCATGGCAAATAGATGGGGGAAAAGTGAAAAAGATGGCGGCTCTTACTTTCTTGGGCTCCATCACTGCAGACAGTGCCTGCAGCCGTGAAGTTAAAAGATGCTGGCTCCTTGGAAGTAAAGCTGTGACAGACGGGTTGTTCAGTCGCTAATTCATTCCGCCTCTGCCGTCCCATGGGCCGCAGCACGCAGGGCTTCCCTATCATTTTCACTGGCTGGGAGTTTGCTCAAATTCATGTCCATTAAGGTGGTAATGCTACCTGACCATCTCATCCTCTGCCACCCTCTTCTTTTGCCTTCAGTCTTCACAGCAACAGCGTCTTTTTCAGTGAGTCGGCTCTTCACATCATGTGCCCAAACTACTGGAGCTTCAGCTTCAGCATCAGTCCTTCCAGTGAATATTCAGGACTGATTTCCTTTAGGATTGACTGGTTTAATCTCCTTGCAGTCCAAGGGACTCTTAAGAGTCTTCTCCAACACCACAATTCAAAAGCATCAATTCTTGGCTGCTCAGCTTTCCTTAAGGGTCCAAGTCTCACACCCATACATGACTACTGAGAAGACCATAGCTCTGACTATACAGAGCTTTGTTGGCAAAGTAATGTCTCCCCTTTTTAATATGCTGTCTAGGTTCATCATAGCTTTCCTTCCAAGGATCAAGCGTCATTTAATTTCATGACTGCAGTCACCATATGCAGTGATTTTGGAGCCTAAGAACTCCCCTTCTATTTGCCATGAAAGGATGGGACCAGATGGCATGATCTTAGTTTTCTGAATGTTGAATTTTAAGCCAGCTTTTTCATTCTCCTCTTTCACCCTCATCAAGAGGCTTTTTAGTTCCTCTTCACTTTCTGCCATTGGAGTGGTATTATCTGCATATCTGAGGTTGATATTTCTTCTGCCAATCTTGATTCCAGCTTGTGATCCATTCAGTCCAACATTTTGCATGATGTACTCTGCGTATAAGTTAAATAAGCAGGGTGACAATATACAGCCTTGATGGACTCCTTTCCCAATTTTGAACCAGTCCATTCCATGTACAGTTTTAACTGTTGCTTCTTGACTATTAGAAGGATTGATGCTGAAGCTGAAGCTTCAATCCTTTGGCCACCTGATGCAAAGAGTCAACTCATTGGAAAGGACCCTGATCCTGGGAAAGATTGAGGGCAAGAGGAGAAGGGGGTGGCAGAGGATGAGAAGGTTGGATGGCATCACTGATTCTAATGGAGATGAGTTTGAGCAAACTCCAGGAGATAGTGAAGGAAAGGGAGGCCTGGTGTGCTGCAGTCCATGGGATTGCAAAGAGTTGGTCATGATTTAGCGATTAAGAAGGTAAGGGCATCTGTTGTCTGCCTCGGCTGGGCTTGAATCCCGTGCTGCTGCAGCTGCTGACCTTTGACATGCCCTGAAACGAGTCCAGGGTGAAGACTGAGGCATGCTGTGCTCCAGGAAAACTGTTGGAACAGGTCTTAGATAGATATTTTCAGCAACTGATTTTATGATCCCAATCCTTGTATCTCATGTCTGAAAGTGAAAGTCACTCAGTCATATCTGACTCTTTGTGACCCCAAGGACTATACAGTCCACAGAATTCTCCAGGCCAGAATCATGGAGTGGGTAGCCTTTCCCTTCTCCAGCGGATCTTCCCAACCCAGGAAGCGAACCAGGGTCACCTTATTGCAGGTGGATTTCTTTACCAACTGAACTATCAGGGAAGCCCGCATCTCCTGTCTGGAGAAGCACTAAATCCCTTCATGGTAAAGTTAGCTTCTGGTAACTAGCAGAACACTTTTACAAGTAAGTGCTTGATTGCATGAACTCCCCCTTTGCCAAAATCACATATGTTGATACCCCCCACCCCCACCCCATACCTCTTGGGAGGTGTTTCTCAGAACAACCTGAAGTGTTGTTTCCTGGGCTGTTTCCTTCATTTTGCCTCAGATAAAACTAAACTCACAACTCTCATGTTGTGCATCTTTTCTCAGTTGACAGATTTTAAGCCAGCATAGTTTTCTCGTCGGTTAAATGTGAACTTTGGTACCTTGCCATGAGGTTCTGGTATAAGGATTACACACAGCAATATTTAAACACTAGGGTTGATTCAGTAATTGATTCTTCCCTTGAATGAATCATTTCCAACCCTTGGAACTAAACAGAAAGTAGAATGGAGTAATTCTGGGCCCCACAGTTGGTGTTGGCTGTGGCAATCCAGGCTGGAGACTCAGCCAAAGGTTGGTAGAGGCTGTGTCACTGTCAGGAGAGGGAGACCAAAGCCAGCTAGAGTCGCTGAGGAGTTCCTTGCAGAAGTTGCCCTGTACACTCTGTGCTGGAAAACTTACAAATTGGGTGCAAAATCATAGTTATTAATTTTGTAGTGTTCTAGAGAAAAATGAGCCAGAGGTGGGAGACAGAATAAACAAGTTTCAGAAACTACAGATCAAAGAGCTGTGGAAAACTGTAGAAAGGATTAGTCAGCAAGTGATGTGAATGCTTTCAGTTTAGTTCAGTCGCTCAGTCATGTCCGACTCTGCGACCCCATGAATCGCAGCAAGCCAGGCCTCCCTGTCCATCACCAATTCCCGGAGTTCACTCAGATTCACGTCCATCGAGTCAGTGAATGCTTTAGGAGGATAAAACTAGAAAGCACTTGAATTCATTAAGTCATGAAAAAAGCCACATTGTTGAGGTTTGTAGAGTAATAATCTGTGTGAGTGCCCAAGTCAGAATACTTTAATCTCTTTGAAGAGTTTAAAGAACTCTCCAGCATACGGTCTGGTGGTTAAAGGGGGCTGAGGACAATACAACTGGAGACTAACAACAGGTCAGATGCAGAGCCCTGGAAAATGAAAGTGGAGGTCGCTCAGCCGTGTCCAGCTCTTTGGGACCCCGTGGGCTATCCAGTCCATGCAATTCTCCAGGCCAGAATACTGGAGTGGGTAGCCTTTTCCTTCTCCGGGGGATCTTCCTAACCCAGGGATCAAACCCAGGCCTCTCTCATTGCAGGCGGATTCTTTACTAGCTGAGCTACAAGGGAAGCTCAAGAATACTGGAGTGGGTAGCCTATCCCTTCTCCAGCAGGTCTTCGGGACCCAGGAATCGAACCAGGGTCTTCTGCAGAGCTTTGGAGTGCTGAATAATGAAATCCCTTCAGGAAAGGAAGGATCAGGGGCTTCCTTGGTGCTCGGCCCTTCCACAAGCTAAGCAGGGGAGGAAGATGAACCAAGTCAGCGAGATTGCATCAGCAGCTCAACACTTTTGCGAGCCTGGAAGGCGGTGGGAGAGCCCTGAAGCCGGGCTTCCCTGCGCAGAGGGCGCTGCGGCTCAGTCGAAGTCCGGACGGAGGCGGTGGCGTCTTCAGCTGGCCGGAGGGACACGCTGGCCGCCCACCACGGTCAGCAGGGGACATCAGGGCCTGGTCACGCACGTGCAGACCGAGCTGGGGAGCTCCAGGCCCTGTCAGACGCCGGAGGGGGCGTCGTGTGGTACCGAGAAGAAAGCGGGTGTGGGGAAGGAACGCAGAGAAGCGGGGCAGGGGCCGGGCGAGGAGTCCGGAAAGCACAGGAGTCTGGCGCGTCCTCCGCTCCATCACCGCCCTTCCATGGCCTTCATTTGGTGCAAGGACAGTCCATGCTCGAAGGAACTGCCCCCGCCCTTCACGTCCACTCTGTGCCTCGGGAGAAGCAGCTCCCACGCGCGTCCGTGACCCTGGAGGCCGCGTGGCCTCGGCCAGCGGCTCCGAGCCTCTCGCTGGACCCTGACACGCTGGCCGGACGCGGGGGCGTTGCCTGGCAACGGGGCAGCGACGGGATTGGCCGCGCTCGCTCCCGTGACCGCCCCGGAAGTGGCGCGCCCGGCCTCGCCCTCGCCGAGGCGGAAGTGGAGCCACCTGACGCCGCCCGCTTCCCGGCCGCCCCTCAGCCGCACCTCCGCCCTGCTGCGCCTCGGCCCATGGCCAACTACCCGTACCGCCCGGGCCCCGGCGCCGGCCCTGCCGGGGGCGCCGCGCTGCCGGACCAGAGCTTCCTGTGGAACGTCTTCCAGAGGTGCGGCCAGCCGGGCGGGCGGGCGGGCGCGGGCAGGCCTCCCCTTCCCTCGGTGTCAGCCCCGGGCCTTCCCCGTCCTGCCCCTCCGCCCGCAGTCCGGCCTCACCCTGGCGCCCTGGCCCCTCCGCCCGCAGTCCAGCCTCCCTCCTGGAGCCCTGGCCCCCCGGCCTGCTCCGTCCCCCGAGCTTTGACCTCCTCTCCGCCCCCGGGCACTTCCGGAGCGCAGAGCGGCCGCCCGGAGGCTCGGCCTCCGTCCTTCTACCCCCAGAGAGGGGCCTTTGCTCGGGGACGAGGGTCTCCCGGGGACGCTTATTCAGTTAGGGGAGCAGAAACGCGGGCTCGCCGTGGCTGCCTCAGCCACCAGGCGGGAAGCCAGGCCCTGGCTGTGCGCAGGGGACCGTCACCGCAGTGTCTTCGGTACCCGGTCGTCCTTCCAGCGAATCGGCGCCCCATGCTAGAGTGATTCAAGGTCAGGGAGTGACTTAGTTGTCTAAGAGAACCTTTTCCTGTTTGTGAAAAGGACAAGATCTGAATGGCATTCAGACAGGCTGTGGGAGAAAGGCTTAAGAGAAACGGAGAAGCAGCTTGGCCTTCAGCAGGGGGACCTCAGACAGTGAAGGAGACAGGCTTGCTTATTCCCCACCCGACTATGGGAGTGAGATAGTCTAGCAGCCAGAGGGAAAAGAGCAGGGAAATTAATTTAGGATTGACAGGAGAGTTAAACCTTGGTTCTGGTCCTGTGTTGCTTTGCCTGCACTTTGAATCACCAGTTTAACTGATCTTAATTTTGTAGGGTTGATAAGGACAGGAGTGGTGTGATATCTGACAACGAGCTTCAGCAAGCACTGTCCAATGGTGAGTGCACCTGGCCGTCTGGACTTGTGAACTGCAGGCCTGACCACCCATAGTGAACATCTTCTTTCCTGGATTTCTTTTCCAAATCATTAAGGTTTAATCCCTGGCTTGCGGTGGAGGGCTTCCATCCTGGGCGTCCTGTCGGAGCTGCTCTGGGTCCTTGCGGAGCTGGGTGGGGCAGCTGCATGGAGGTCCCAGGGAAAGCCTGAGAGTTGGAGGCTGGGGTGTGAGCTCCAGGAGCACAGGGAGCCTGGCCTTGTACAGCAGATGGCCCTCCGGCTCATTGAAGGCTGTTGGGTCTCTCTGGTGACGGTGTCTTGTGACTTGCGGGGCGGGGCACCAGGGTCCCACTGACGCCGACGAGGAAGTAACTGGGAATGCCGGTGGCCCTGCAGCCGGGTCTCGGGGCTCAGGCTTTTCAGTGGGTGAGTGCAAGTCATCCAGACAGGGGCAAGAGGGTCCCAGCTCTTTGTGCCAGTTCTGGGGGCGCACCTTGGAGTCACCTTTTTGCTGGTCTCAGTGTGATTAATCCATTGACGTGGAGACCTTATTTCAGTGAATACCTGACTGTGTTGCCCTTCTTTTGATTCGTCAGACACCACTGTCTTTTTCTGGTCCTTAGATTTGTGGTGTCTTCCAGAGGGGTGCCATTTAAACCTGAAGAGGGATTGATTTTAAGAGGTAATGACGATGCTGAAAGGCTCACCCTTACCAGCGGGAGCTGGCTGGTGCTGTGGGAGGTGGACGGTGCCTCCCAGGCCTGCGCGTGGACTGGAAGGGAGGTGTGCCCCACTGTGGGTACTCCTCTGCTGCTGTTGGTGAAGGGTTGGTATTAAAATGATCACACAGGTAATACTGTCTCTAGAGGATGTCAGACCTGCCGCCATTTCAGCTGGTTGTTAAAGCAAATGGCTCTGTCGGAACACAGCGTTGAACCAGGAGCCTGCTGGAGACGGAGTGTGTTTAACCCAGCCACTGAGCGTATATCAGGGCCTGCTCTGGTGACCCTGTGGAGTCACATTTCTTGATTTGCCCTGAGGGGTTCCTCGGCTTCTGTTGGGGCTGGGTGAGAGCTTACTGGTAGTCACTGAGCCCAGAGGGAGGTAGGGACTCCCTCCCCCCCCTGCCGTGGCTGCCTCTCTCCTCCCTGGGGGTGTGCTGGTTTTTGTGTGGAGCAGCTTGTGATGGTTGTTTTACCTGTTTTGTGTGTATCTTATAAACTGTGATTTTTTTTTAACCAATCGCATTTTCCTCTTTAAATTAGCTGCTAAAATTTTTAAATTTCTGCCTCACCAGTGCCGCAAGCTGAGAATTTTCAGAGGTGAATTTCACTGATAGTCGGGGACCCCATGCTTTCTTAGGCTTTTGTCCCCCCATCCTGCATAACCAGAGGTTGCTCTGTTTTGCTGTGCTCTGAATATCTTCCTAGATTCAATTAGGCTTTTTCTGCAGGAAGTCTGGTTATGAGTGGGTACCGATCGCTAGTCCTTTCTCAGCCCCAGAACAGAGGTAGGTGGCACACTGGAATCAGGATGTGTGCCCGCATAGCTAGGCACTCCCCCACACCTGGTGCCGTCCCACCCGCCTCCTCCCGTTGGCCACCTGAAGGCACAGGCTGGCTGTGGCTCCGCTCCTCCTGCCAGGGTGCCCACCATTCCTCCGGGGCTGAGCGGCTCCTGTCTCTGCACTCATGGCCCCTCCCTTTTCTTGGGTGCTGCCTGTCTCCTCCTCTCGCTCTGCTGGGGTCGTCTCTGCAGCTGCGTCTGGCTCCTGGGCCTCAGCGTCCTGGAGGAAGTTCGAGCCGGTCTCCTGTTTCCAGTTGTGCTGTGTGTCCCGGCCTCAGTCCCTGAGGATGGACACGAGTCAGTTCTCTTCCTGCTCTTCAAATTCCCAGAGTTGTTAAGATTGGAGTTACTTTGACTTTCAGTTTTCTCCCCGGAATGGACCTCTGTTTTCATATTGCTAAGTTGCTTCAGTTGGATCTGACTCTTTGTGACCCCGTGGACTGCAGCCCGCCAGGCTCCTCTGTCCATGGGATTCTCCAGGCAAGAATACGGGAGAGGGTTGCCATTTCCTTCTCCAGGGGGTCTTCCCAACCTGCATCTCCTAGGTCTCTTGCATTGGCAGGCAGGTTCTTTACCATTAGTGCTACCTGGAAAGCCTGTTTTCGTATTAGGACTAGAATATGAAGTTATTTCAGGAAATAAGTTCATTCCTGGTAGAAAAACTGGAGGCACAAAATAGCATGGCTTCTCTCTTCTATTAGCTGTGTGCCTCTGAAGCACTGTTAAAATCGGTTGAATCCGCCCCTGAAGAAGTCCTCGTGGGCCCTGCACACTGAATCCTTTCTGTCTTTTTTTCCCTGGGGGAACTTTCCCGTGGCTGGTCTCAGGGAAGTGTGGTTAAGAGGTGCGAAGAGACACAGGACTGTCTTGCCATCTGAAATAACACATCACAAACCATCTTCAGTTAGGTACTTTTTAAAAACATTTTTACTTCAGATTATTGGAAATTAAATTTGCTCAAGCCCCTTTATTTGTGCTTCTGTAGGTTTGCAGCAGCATAACATTGGTATACTTTGAGAAGGCACTTCTCAAACTGGACTGTATATATTTATGGCTGTGCTGGGTCTGTCGCTGCAGAGGACTCTTGGTGGCGGTGAGTGGGGTCGCTGAAGTTGCGGTGCCCCAGCTTCTCGCTGCGGCGCCTCCTGTCGAGGAGCACGGGCTCGGGCGCAGCAGCCGTGGAGCACGACTTCGTTGCTCCGTGCTTTGAGGGGTCTTCCGGGTCAGGGATCGAACCTGTGTCTTCTGCACTGGCAGGTGGATTCGAGCCACCCAGAAGCCCTAGTTGGACTTTAAACAATAGGTCGTCTGATACATTGTTTCTATCAAAACGGACTTCAGCTCTCCTAGAGGCCTGGCAGTCGCAGCTCTTTGAGGCTGTAGGTGAGGGTGACTGGTGGGTACGGAATTCCTGAGCCTGGAGAGGCACCAGGGTCCTGGCACAGTCCACGCGAGCCTGCAGGGCGCGCCCAGCCTGCCTGCGTGGCTCCTGCCTCCCCCAGAAGGGCTGGGCGGCGGCTCTGATGTGGGGAAGAGGAAGGGGACAGCGGTGGTGCTGTGAAAGGCCCAGCTCACCCGCCGATTCCGTGTGGCTGCTGGATGCAGGACGACCCTACCCATGAACCTCTCGCTGCAATCCAAGTCTGTGCTAACAGGATGCAATTTCTAGAAAGAAAACTCTCTGGAGAGCAAGAAGAATATATTATCACAGAGCAGAGTGGCGTTTTTCTGCTTTAAGAAGGGGTCCAATATAAATTTGTTAAAATCATCTGTACTCCTGAGGGTTACAGGAAAAGCACTTGCGCGCCCGATGTGAGCCCCCTACCCCCCACCCGCCACCATGCAGCTGTGGCCCTTTCGTGTTCAAATTATGGGTGAAGAGAGTTAGGTGTCCTCAGTGCCCATGGAGAGTCTGTGTGTGTTTCTGGCTTTTTTTTTTTTTTTTGGTTCTTTCAGATGAGACTGAAGCAAGACCTATAGGAACAGAGATCATGTCTTTCTAAGTGGAAGTCTGACAGGAGATCTTCTCGGGCCGGCGGCTGGCATTCCTAGCGCGTTGGTTACCGAGGGAAGCGGGTGGGAATGTTTGACGTTGGGGTTGGCCCTGAAGGCCGCAGGAGGGTCACTCGTGCCAAAGGGCCTCTCTCTGCTCAGTGTGTCCTGGGCACCCAGCAGGCTCTGGTAGGCCTGCTCTCCGTGTCGCAGTGCATTTTCTTACAGAAGGTCGTAGGTCTTCAGGCTGACGCTCTGGTGTGTTTAACAGCCAGCCTTCCTGAAGTATTGAGTGCAGCATCACTAGGGGCTGTCAAGCTTTGCTGTTTAGTCTGAGACCGCAGGACCTGGCACTCAATAGAGTCCGTTCACTGCTGGGTGTTGTCACTAACCCTTGGTTTCCGTGGAGAGTCGGCCCGGTTTGGATGACCGCAAGAGCTAGCTAAGGGACCAGGAGCCTGCCTCTGCCTCCCGAGCTGGCCAGCCTGCGGGTCTCCTGTCTCCGTGCCCGGCTTGGCCCGGGGTGGCCTCTGCTGTCCCCAGCTTCCGGTCCTCCAGCTCTGCCAGCTGGAGCTCCGATCCACCCACACGCCCCTCTGCCCCCACAGGGGCCTGGCCCTAACCTCGCAGAGTGCCTGTGTTTACAGCATCATCAAGTCACTTCTGTTTAAAATTCATTTGCCAACGTGGCCAGGATGCCCTCACAATCCGGATGAGCAGTGGGCGTGGCCTCTTCAGTCTGCGGAATCCCTGCGGCTGCACCCGGGCCCCCGGCGGACGGTCCCTTAGCACTCTCGGTGTGGGCACAGCCGGCATCAGAGCTGAGGAAGGCAGGAAGGGTCTGGCAGCTGCGTTTGGTCCCTCGGGCTCCTGGTCCAGCGTGGGCTGTGTCCTGTGGAAACAGCAGCCAGTGTGTGAGCAGCTGGGACGTCAGAACCTTCTGTGCACAGACTGAGCCTCCTCTAGGCCCCTCTGTGCATGACTCCTTTGTGGCCTGGTTTTGGTGAGCTGACCTTCCCCAGAACCTTCATTTCCACCTGCCCACCATCCCCCGGACCCCCAAGAAGCCCTCAGAGATGCCTGCCCAGCGCGCAGGGGCCCCAGCCGCAGGCCTGGCAGAAGGGGCGGCTTCACGAGTGTCGGGGCCCCAAGGCGCCGGTGGGGTGACCTCGGGGCTCAAGGCGGCTTCCCTGGCAAAGCCCCGCACAGACTGAGGTTGAGGAGAGGCAGGGGTGGGGTCAAGGTGGAGCTACCTGGGGCGCCGGGGCGCGTGTGGGCCAGCCGGGCATGCTCGGAGCCGGGGGCGCTGCCCTGCGTGGGGCCGGGAGGGGCCTGCGCCCCCAGAGCTGAAGCGGTCTGTACGTAGGAGGGGAGGTGGGGTGTTACTATACAAGGAGGGATGCGGGGACACGGCACATAAAAAACAATCGCCCTGGTTTTGGTCAGCGTGCATCACTGAAAACAGATCCCTGGGCACAGAGGCACCTGGTGAACGTCCCATCATCACAGCTTATGAAGGGCTCTGAATTACCAAATCTGTCAGAGTGAGCAGCTCCCGTGATAACAACTGTTTGGGGAGACCCCACTGCTGTTCTGAGATGAGTCATGGGATGATGCGTCCTCTTCACAGTTTCAGAGACGATGGTGTGTTGCCAGCCTGTTACCTCGGGGAGCACGTAAGCCTGTCTTCACGCTGTGCTTTCCGGAGCGCTCCGGCAGGTTCGCTCACCACGTGTGCAGCCGCTGTGGATGCGAGGGCGACCCTGGTCCTGCAGCGGTGGTTCCCCTGGGGGTGGGGTTTTCTGAAGTGCAGTTGTGACGCTCCCAGCGGGGCTAAGCGCCCTCTTCTCAGCTCACCTGGTGCTGTGGGCCTGGGAAGTTCAGGGAGTGGTAAGATGGCCGTCTCTAGTTATAACGTGAGGAGGGCGAGCGGCCAGGCGCAGGTCTTCATGAGCAGCGGTGAACGTGTGGCTGGACCGGAGTGACTCTCGGGCCGCGTAGACAGGACCCTGGCTGGCCGTCGTCCAGGGGCAGCCTCCCCGCTGAGACCGCGGCTCTCAGGGCTCGACGCTGACGGCTGCTCACTTCTCTGGCTTCTGGGGTTACGGACGGGGGTTCGGAGATGCTGCCTGTCTCACCTCCTGCTGTTTGTTTCAGGCACCTGGACTCCATTTAACCCAGTGACTGTCCGATCGATCATATGTGAGTATGGGCAGCCCTGCCGGGCCTGTGCTTCCGGCTGATTCTCTTTGGGTGTCCCGCCCGCCCCCCCACCCCTGAGCCTCCGCTCCGCGTTCGCTGGGCGCCCCACCCTCATTTCCGCACACGCTTCTGTTCCCCCCGGGTTGCGTGGCCGTGATGGGAAGAAGCAGCTGAGTTCTCAGGTGACGACTCACTCAGCTGGAGTGACTTCTGTGCACACCAGGAGCACTTCGGTTTCCTGGAGAGGCAGGTGGCGCACTACGTTTTGTTAAGAGTGTCTCAGACTGAGATTTCATACATGCGTCTCCATCCGTTTTGCATGCGGTTGTATGTAAATGTAGTTACAAGTTCTTATTTGGACCTGGAATGAGGCTGATTTGTTTTTTAAATGAAAAGTGGGTCTTGCTTAAAAAAAAACCCAAAAGCCAGTAGTCTTTTGCTCATTGTAACCGGCCTCCCTGACCAAGCCCTCTAAGGAGCTTCTCCTCGGGGACGCGGATCCTCTAGGGGATGGATGGGCAGCTCCAGGAACCAGACCTGAGCCTGGAGGGTTGGGGTGGGCCCCTTGACCCCTCTGCACCCCGAGAGCCGGTGTGCCCAGCTTTTGAGGAGCACCCTTCGGTGTAAATCGCTCTTGCTGTGGATCCGTCAGGGTGTTCGGCTTGCACGTCCCTCTCCACAGCCCCTCACGCCCACCTGGCTGATTGAGGGCTGGTGTCACCACAGCCCCTGGGGACCTGCCGGCGGAGCTCCGGGCTGGTCCTGGAGGAGCCCAGCCTGCAGAGCTGCGGGTGTGCCTCTGCCCTGGTTCCTGCTGAGCCGTGCCCTTTCGCTTCAGCCATGTTTGACAGAGAGAACAAGGCCGGCGTGAACTTCAGTGAGTTCACTGGCGTCTGGAAGTACATCACGGACTGGCAGAACGTCTTCCGCACCTACGACAGGGACAACTCGGGCATGATCGACAAGAACGAGCTCAAGCAAGCCCTCTCAGGTTTCGGTAAAACGCTTGTCTTGACTGCGTAGCTCTTTCATTTTGGAGCCATATGGTGTATCTTGTTGCTTTGCTCAGCTTGATGATTTGAAAGTCGCCTCTGTGAACTTTTTGTTTATACTGCAGTTTCACATTTTTTATGTTTCTTTATCATACAGGTTTATATTTGACTTGGGGGCTTTTATGCGGTTTTCCATCCAAAATGAGATAAGGGCTATGCAGTAGTTTTCTTTTGTGAAGTGATGTCGCAGGCACACTGAGAATGTGGCTTTCAAAAAGTTAAAGTGAACGAGTCAAGATAAAACAGCTTACATGTATAAAGCAGCTTCCGTTCCCTGACATGAGAATACACGGACCAATGATAAAATGCCCACAAAAGACGAGCCCATGGGTTACATGGCGTGCAGGCGTGAGCACGGAAGTCCGCATTCTCAGGTGTGTGCAGCCTGCGTGCTTGCCGTGCCGCGAGCAGTGTCCCCGTGGTGCCTTCCAGAGCGGTCAGCAGGCCTGGTCCCGGGGCCCACCTGGGCCTGCGGGGAGCTCGGGGCTGGTGAGGAGGGCGCAGGCATCGCACCAGGATCCTGGTCTGACGGCGTGAATCCCCCAGCCCTGTTTTGGCGGGGCCCTTCTGTCAGAGTCCATTGCACTTTATTCTGGCTGTTTCTGGTTTTAATAACGAAATACACTTTGGTCCTTGCGGTTATTGCTGTGCTTCTTCCCCACCCCTCTTCCTCTGTGTTTGTCATTTACGGCTGTCTTTTCCTGTCTGTCTCTTGCTTTAGAGGCTGTGGGACCCCCCAGAATTTTGTGTCGCCACCAGGTGCAGGTCAGGATTTGGGCAGGATGCTGGCCCCGGGTTCTCTGGATTGGAACTTGGAATGCGGCTGACCTTGCTGTGCCCGCAGGTGGGGGAGCTGAGCATTAGGGGCATCCCTCACAGAGCAGTCCTGGGCAGGAGGAAGCTGGAGGCCTGGCTGACTGGAACCTGGACCCTCTGGATTAGTTTCCAGGCTGATGATCTCAGCACCGACCGCAGTGTTTCTAACCTTGTCAGGCCTGGAGCCCGCTTTTGCTCAGGGCCAGCAACCGTCACGCCCTGGGCTCGGGTTGGAAACGCTGAGGTCGACCAGCTGGTCCCTGGCTCTCGGGCCTGCGAGTCCCAGTCAGATCCGGGAGGTCAGACGCTGATAGGCTCACGGTGCGGGGCAGAGCCGAGAGCCTCCCTGACCTTCAGCTTTTCCTGGAGAAAGGACATAAACCCTGCTGCAGCGTTTCTTCAGCTGTGCCGCGGGGTTCCCTCCTGCCCTTGGTCCTCCGCTTCTCAAACTCCTTTGGCCCCTCTTCTCCCACCCAGGGTGGCCGTCAGCCTTTTGCCGGTTCCCTGTTGGAGACTGGTAAAGAATTTGCCCTGGGAGTGGAATCTCCTCTTTGGTTTCTAAGAACAAGTGTCTGTCAGTCAAGCTGGAGCTGCATTGCAGCTCAGCAGACGCATGAGGGGGTCAGGGTGGCTGAAGCCCTAAGTGCCCTCTGACCTCTCACCCCCCTACATGGAGTCTCAGGCCGACCCTGGCAGGGCTGTGTGACCCTGAACGGCTCACCTGCTGGATTTGAGGGCCCTTCTGTTCGTCTTTTAGGCTTTTATTCCCATTATGTGCCCCGTAATGGAAGGAAGAGCCTCTTGACAAAGGTGAAAGAGGAGAATGAGAGAGCCGACTTAAAGCTCGACATTCAAGAGCGAAGGTCGTGGCATCCAGTCCCGTCACTTCACGGCAAATAGATGGGGACTGTAGAAACGGGGGCAGACTATTTCCTTGGGCTCCAAAATCACTCTAGATGGTGACTGCAACCGTGAAATTAAAAGCCGCTTGAGCAACCTAGACAGTGTATTTAAAAGCAGAGACATCACTTTACCAACAAAGGTCCGTCTAGTTAAAGCTCTGGTTTTTCCAGTAGTCATGCATGGATGTGAGAGTTGGATCATAAAGAAAGCTGAGTTCCCAGGAATTGGTGCTTTTGAACTGTGGTGTTGGAGAAGACTCTTGAGAGTCCCTTGGACTGCAAGGAGATCCAACCAGTCCATTCTAAAGATCAGTCGTGGGTGTTCTTTGGAAGGACTGATGCTGATGCTGATACTCCAATACTTTGGCCACCTCATGGAAAGAACTGACTCATTGGAAAAGACCTTGATGCTGGGAAAGATTGAAGGCTGGAGGAGAAGGGGACGACAGAGAATGAGAGGGTTGGATGGCATCACCGACTCAATGGACATGAGTTTGAGCAAACTCTGGGAGTTGGTGATGGACAGGGAGGCCTGGTGTGCTGCAGTCCATGGGGTCGTAAAGAGTCGGACACGACTGAGTGGCTGAACAGCATGTTTTGCGTGCCAGGTACGGAGACCGGAAAGTAAGGTGTATAAGGCAAGGCCACACACGCCACTTGTCGGGGACAGACAGTCCTGCCGTCCCTAACAAAGGCAGGCTCCCCACCACAAGCGCTCCCGCCCCAGCCCTGCACCCAGCCCCTGGCAGCCTGAAGCCAGCGTGGTTTGAGGGGACGTCGCACAGGAGCAGTGAGCCTCCGCTCACTCATCGCCGCCGTCGGCTGCTTTCCGTTTTGTGCTGCGCCTGCTCTGCCCCTTTTAACGCAGTAGAGTCCAGGCCCTGCCACCCACACGCCCACTCTGCATCCTGGAGCCCGCGCCATCAGCTGTCAGCCACCCTGCCCAGGTCAATGGCGTCTTTACAGTCAGGTTGACCAAGTTTCGGCCCTGACGGGGCCACGGCAGCCCCCACCCCTGTCTGTGCCGTTGGCCCCGTCTGTTCTCTGCTGTAGTCTCTGACTGGCATCTGCTTTTCTTCCTAGCACCGCGAGTGGGCCCTGGGTGGCCAGTGGAGGCAGCAGGCCGCCTCGCTAGCTCTTGGGGAAGAAGGGCTTGTTCCCTCCGCTGGAAGTGCAGCCTTGGGGGAAGGGGCGTTCTAGGAGGACGTGCGTGACACAGTGAGCTGGCCAGCAGGGTTTCCGCCTGCCTCGCTGGCCTAGAACAGGCTGCCGAGGCGGGCCTACATCTGGGACCTGGGGGCAGAGCGGGCCGAGCGGCGCGTCGGGCCAGTGGCGCCTGTCTGGTCCCTCGAGCCCCGGCCTCCGTGATGCTGTGTCGCTGTTGCCATCGTGCCGTCCTTCCCCGGCCTGGCCTCTGTCCAGCCACAGGCTGTGCCAGGTGCAGGAGGGTCCTGTCTGCTGCTCAGCTGCAGGGCGGGGGCCTGGATTAGTTCGTGGGATGCGAGGAGCTCGCTGACCGCTCTGGAAGGTACTGTCACACGTGTGCACGTTTGACTTTTTCAGTAGAGTGATGACGTGCTTATAGAGGGAATTAACCGAGACACTCACTCAGGTAATTGGTGCACATAGACTTGCAAAGATTCCAGCGAGACTGAAAAGTGGTAAAAATATTCTGCACCTGGATGTCGTTTCCTGAATAAGTAAGGAAGCCACGGTCACACAGGTGGTGAGACGGGGCGGCGAGTGCAGGGCTGAGAGAGCAAGGCCATCCCTGCTGCCCTGCTGGAGGCCGGGCCGCTGGGGCATTGGAGGGGGGTCAAGGCACCGGGATGGCCCTTCCAGAGCTCCGTCAGAGTGCAGCTGCTGCACCCTCGAAGCCTTAATGTCTTGATGCCAGTGAGCGGCTGATGCAGGGGAGGGGCCATCAGTTAACTTCCTGTCCTTAAGTTTACACTTTGTCTCCTTGGGAGCCTTAGTGACCTTTTATTTTGCAGAGCATTCTTTAGCAGGGAATAATCCAGGACAGCTGAGTTAGTCACAACTTCACCGCTAGCTTGTTAAGAATGAAATAAAGTTTACCAATAAGGGCTTTTGAGAAGGCTGATATTCCAGAAGCCCTGCAGGGCGCCTGTACCGCTGGAGTTGGTGTGAATGAGTGACTCCGTGGTCCCTCCAGGAGGGTGCCTCCGTGGGGCCGAGGGCACAGTGCAGAGACTCTGCTTAGCTCTCCGTGTCTTGCCGTGTGCTTGCCCCTGGGCCTGCCTGGGGGGCCCACGTTGTGTTCCTGGGGGTTGGGTGGGGGAGACTGGGTTCCAGGGCGGGCATGGGGTTGATTGTGCCCGCCCCCCTGCAGGGTACCGGCTGTCTGATCAGTTTCACGACATCCTCATTCGGAAGTTCGACCGACAAGGCCGGGGGCAGATCGCCTTCGACGACTTCATCCAGGGCTGCGTCGTGCTGCAGGTACCGCCATCGGAAGGCCCGGGGGGGTGGGCTGTGGGCGCCCGAGGCCCCGCGCTTGGACAGTAGAAGCGAGTCAGACGCATAAGACTGGCTCTAGAAGCTACAGAAGTGAGTGTGCTCTTTGGTAACTAGTTCTCCTGATAAAAGGAGGTGTAGACAGCATGTCCCTCCTCCCCTGGAAACCCTGAGAGCCGTCCATTTGGAAGGGATCCAGCAGAAGGTTCACATGAAGACCTGGTGGTGGTTTGTGTTGTGTTTCTTCCTGAGGATTGGAGAAGGTTCTGTCGTGAGGCTCGCTCTGTGCCCTTCACGGGAGGCTCCCTCCCCAGCGAGACTCAGGAGCAGTGCCTGGCGGGCTGCTGATTGCAGTGTCCGCTGCCTCGCAGGCCCCTCCGAGCTGGCTCCTCCTGTGGTCCCTCGGCTTCACCCAGGAGGAACCAGGCGCAGGCATGCCCTCCGAGGGTGGAGGTGGCCACACTTGACCTGCCTGGCTGTTCCCACACAGGCCCTGCTCCTGTCTCCAGGTGGGAGGCCAAGTTCCTTAGATTTCAGCTTTAGAAAATGAGGTGAATTGGTGTAAACCTTTTCTTTATTGTGAAAAATCTTTAGAAGACAACCCCTGTGCCCATTAGAGTCAGCCGTTACCAACTCACAGCCAAGTCCATATAATACTCCACTCGCTCGCAATTCTGACACAGTTCCATTTATGGGAAGCAAATGTGTTTTCCAGAAGTATTTCAGCAGAACCCAGCCCTGAAAGACACCCTTGCCATTTACATCTGAACCATTTTGTTGTCTTTAGAATCTGCAGAAAAGATTCTAAAATAAGGCATAGAAATAATATAGAAATGGAGAAGGCAGTGGCAACTCACTCCAGTCCTCTTGCCTGGAAAATCCCAAGGGCAGAAGAGCCTGGTAGGCTGCAGTCCATGGGGTCTTGAAGAGTCAGACACGACTAAGTGACTTCACTTTCCCTTTTCACTTTTATGCATTGGAAAAGGAAATGGCAATCCACTCCAGTGTTCTTGCCTAGAGAATCCCAGGGACAGCGGAGCCTGTGGGCTGCCGTCTGTGGGGTTGCACAGAGTCAGACATGACTGAAGCGACTTAGCAGCAGCAGCAGAATCTGCAGAGAGGTGTGCAGGGCACGAGGTTGTCAGTGTAGCTGGTCACTTGGGGCCCGTTCTCAGGGCTCTCCTTGTCGCAGTGATAGTTGGATGACTGAGGTTTCTCTCCCTGACCTGCTGTCCTGATTCCCTTCCTGGGGAATCTGGGCCCGCCAGGCCCTGTGCTTCAGTGACTCATTGGAGTGCCAGGTGTCTCCCTCTCAGGGTCCGGTGAGGTGAGATTACAGGGCGTCCCTGGTGGCTCAGACAATGAAGAATCCGCCTGCAATGCTGGAGACCCAGGTTCGATCCCTGGGTTGGGAAGATCCCCTGGAGGAAGGCATGGCAACCCATGCCTAGAGAATCCTGTGGACAGAGGAGACTGGCAGGCTGCAGTCCATGGGTTCACAAGGGATCAGATACGACTGAGTGACTAACACTTTTCACTTTTATGCTGTCAGAATACGTTAGGAATAGGGGTGATGTAGAAATTTCACCAGGATCTGTGGGGTTGGGATTTTCATTTGAGGTTATGTCCCCTAAGTAACCAGCTGGTCCTTATGTCTGCATAAGCAAAGGTCACCCTGTGTCCCTTTCAGCCCCTGGAGTAACAGGATCTGAGTCCCCGCTGCCTGTAGAATGAGCACAGACCGTGGGCCGCCCGTGGCCTGCCGCTGTCTGGGCCTGGTGTCCCTGCCCCCACCCCTGGAGAAGGAACCTGAACTGTGCACAGACACGGGGGTCAGAAAGGAAAGGCTCAGCTGCAGGCCACCTGCAGAAAGTCTTCAGAAGCCCTCAGAGGTCGTCTTCCATCTGCCTCTTTCGAGAAAGAAAAGGCCTTATTGAAAGTTGGTTTTATGAAGCAATGTGAAAAGTGGCAGAAATCTTCAAGCGCAAAGAAAGGGAAACTGCGCCGTGCCCTCCCAGCAGAGGAGACTGCTGCTGCGGTGTCTGGGCTCTGTGTTGCGCCAAGGTTGGCCACTCAGGAAGCTCCAGCTCACCCCCGCGTGGACCGTCTCCTGTGTCAGCCTGTTGATTGTTGGCCATTGACCTGCCCAGCTCGGGGCAGAGAGGGCTGGAACTGGAGCCGGGAGTGGGAGGCTCAGCTCACGGGCCAGGCTGCAGCCTTGCTTGGCCCTCGGGCAGGTGGACAGGTGGCCGCCAGGGTCTCAATGAGCCTGGGCACTGTCCTCTCCAGTCTGGGCTCTTCCAAACCCTTGGTGGTTTCCAGCTTCTGTCCTTCAGCACAGCACTGACCTAGCTGCCCCAGTCTCTGCTGTCCGGTGGCTGGACTTGTGAACAAACGGGGAGCCCTGGGGGCTGGTCAGCCAGGAGGGGATGGGGAGGGTGGGCATCAAGACGAGGGCCTGGGCTGGCACAGGAGACCCCACCCTTCTGGGGCATCAAGGTGAGGGTCTGGGCTGGCACAGGAGACCCTGCCCTTCTGGGGCATCAAGGTGAGGGCCTGGGCTGGCACAGGAGACCCCGCCCTTCTGGGGCATCAAGGTGAGGGCCTGGGCTGGCACAGGAGACCCGGCCCTTCTGGCTCTGCAGCCAGGCTCCCCCCGGGGCTGCCCAGTGGGGGCTGGTTTCCCTTTGTCCTGAGCAGCCTGTCGACAGAACAGAGGTGAGCCTTCAAGGAGGGCCCCAGGAGAATGGTCTTGTGGTGGCAAAGGAGGCCCCAGGCACATCACCCGCTGTGGGGAAACCTTGTTCTGGGGCCAGAGGCCCTGCCAGGACCCGGGGCTGTGGCCCACACACTGGGCACCCCCTCATCGTCCACTGTCCTGCCCGACGCCCCATCTCCTGAGCAGACCGGCCTGCCCTGCGGGCAGTCAGGGACACCTGCCCTGCGTCCCTGCACTGGGGCTGTGGGGTGTGGAGACGGACTCTTCTGAAGTTGGGCTCCTAAATGGCTATTCACCAATACGTTGTGTTCCTTCTGTCGGGAAGTGTCAAGTCTAAATACCTGCTGTTTTTCCTCAGAGGTTGACAGATATATTCAGACGCTATGATACAGACCAGGACGGCTGGATCCAAGTGTCATATGAACAGTATCTGTCCATGGTCTTCAGCATCGTATGACCCTGCCTTTCTGCAAACACCAGCATGACTTACGGGAAAAAAGACTGAAAATGCCAAATCTCCTCCCTTTGATGGAACAAGCACCAGTGCAGTTAGACACTGCTCTTTCTTTAGACTTTGTATAACTACTATTTGGGGACCCAACTGTATATATGTGGATAAGCTGGTTAACGTTTCCCAGTTGTAACAATAGTTATATCTTTCCTCAGATACAGACATTTGATATGAGGCTGTTTAATTGTGCCATGAGGTAACATATAATAATGTTTCAGGTATTCTGCTTGCAAAAACTTATCATGTGCTTTTTCAGACAGCTCTAGTTCTGGAGTGAAATGCTTCCTTAGCCAATAGGAACTTCAGATAGTAGGGAACTTGCACAGGAGGCCACTCACGTGCCTTACATTTTAAAGGGGGTTTACTGTGTTCACTTGAACGTGCAGCGTAAGCAATAAAGCACACGTATCCTTGTGCCTGTCGTCTCAGATGCGCTCACCTGGAGCCCCAAGGGGTTCGGCAACCTGGGCTGTCCCCTGGCCCTGGTCATGGGAATCCCAAGATTTGTCCACCCTCTCTGACAGGAGTCGGTTTACATTTGGTAAAACTTCTTTGGAAATACAGATCCAAATTTGATTTGGAAAGGAGTGGTTTTTCTTTCACTTACTAATGATGCACCTCTGCCCTCTGATGGGCTTGATCAGAGCTTGTCACGTGTGAAGGTGTGCAGGGAGTGTGCCAGCCCCCGCTGTGTGCTTGGTGCCCAGAAGGCCCAGGCTCCCTGCGCTTCCCCCAGGCGCGCCTCGGGCTCCTTCTGTGCCCGCCCCCTTTAAACGCGCCTCCCTAAACCAGGACTCGGGGTGGGCCTCTGGGCGGGTGTCAGCGACCCATAAATGGGTCTGGGGTGCCAGAAACGGGGGGTCCACTTTGGGGGCCTGTGCTGGTGGGGGATCGGAGCCTTGGGGAGCTGTGGGTTTTATCTGCAGTGTGATTACGAGGAATGTCATCGAGCACAGTGCCTGGGGTGGAAAGAAAGAGTCTGTGGGGCTCCAGCCGGCCTTGTGAGCTCATGGACAAAGGTCCAAGGGGTTCTCTGAGGATTCCACACCTTTACCCTTCGTGGATCTCTGCACTTCGAAACACTTCTGAGGACCCCAGCCCACAATCACAAGTTGTCCTCCAGAGGTCGGTTCTCAAATTCCTGACCCCAGGGACATCTAGGTGTGCAGCTGGGCTCATCTTGTACCTGGTGCCCACTGCCCCAGCCAAAACCACCCCTCGTCTACCTCCCTGTCTGCCAGGAAACGGAGGTGGAGACAGTGGGGCCCACTTCCCCGCTGGAGGTTCCACACTAGACAGGGGTGTAGACAGCGGGCCCACTTCTAGAGACTTCCCAATAGACGGAGGTGGAGACAGTGGGCCCACTTCCCCTAGAGGTTCCCCAGTAGACCCCAGTGGGCCCCTCCTCCCCTGGAGGTTCCGCAGTGGATGGAGGTGGAGACAGTGGGGCCCACTTCTCTGGAGGTTCCCCAGCAGACAGAGGTGTAGACAGCGGGCCCACTTCTAGAGACTCCCCAGTAGACGGAGGTGTAGACAGTGGGCCCCTCCCCTGGAGGTTCCGCAGTGGATGGAGGTGTAGACAGTTGGCCCCTCCTACCCTGGAGTTTCCCCAATAGACGGAGGTGTAGACAGTGAAACCCACTTACCCTGGAGGTTCCCGAGTAGATGGTGGTGTAGACAGTGTGCCCACTTCCCCTGGAGTTTCCCCAGTATATGGAGGTGTAGACAGTGGGCCCACTTCCCCTGGGAGATTCCCTGTAGATGGAGGTGGAGACAGTGGGGCCCACTTCCCCTGGAGGTTCCAGAGTAGACGGAGTGTGGACAGTGGGCCCCTTCTCCCCTGGTGATTCCCCAGTAGATGGAGGTGGAGACAGTGGGGCCCACTTCCCCTGGAGCTTTTCCAGTAGATGGAGGTGGAGACAGTGGGGCCCACTTCCCCTGAGGGTCCCCAGGTGTGGATAGTTGGTCCCCAGTGGATGGAAGTGTGGACAGCACGGTCCCTCTGCCCTGGGAGGCGCCATGCTTGCTTACCCCATGAGCTCTGGCCAGCACAGACCGCATGCTCAGAGCGAGGGCGGGCACCCAGCATTCGCGCTTGGGGCCCCTGTGGCGTGGGCCCCTCACCATCTCATGTTGGCCTCTCTGTCCTCCCCACCCCCACCCCTGCAGGACCTTAGGCCCTGGATTCCCCCCGGACCCCAGGATCCGGGATCTCTGAAGCTGGTCTGGGGTGACAGCAATTCCCAGCTTCACTGAGGAGCCTGCCCAGTGCACAGCCTGACTTTAATTTCTGGAGATCCCTGGGGCCTGTGCCCAGACAGAGCGGACATTGAGTTGCTTGCTCTCAGTGCAGGTCGGCCGTAGGCAGGAACCTGTGCTCGTGTGATTGGGGATGTCCCCTGATTCAGGGACGTGAACTGCAAAGAGGTCTGATGTGACACAGATGTGCTCGGGTGGCGCCGTACACAGCTGGAGCAGGCACACACATGGGTGGTGGAGACACACGGGTGGCGGGAGGGGCACACACGGGCAGTCCAGGCGCACAGGTGCGGTGGGCTGGCATACGCTCTGCACGGACCCTCTCAGCGGACTCGGGTTTGTACCAGTGCACATACAGGTGGGGGTGTGTGTGGGCTGGGAGTGCGGCTGCCGCGGGAGAGGCAGGTGGGTTAAGGGCTGGGGGTCCCCAAGCCCTGCCCAGGCATTCACACAGGGAGATGGGGACCCCTGCCCTCCAGGGCCACACCCGAAAGGTCTCAGCACCAGTTGGCCACACGGGGGCGGTGCTGTGCCGCCTGGAGGGCCGCCTGACCCTGGGTCTCACCCAGACCCGAGCCCTGACCGCAGGCGTGGAATTTCCAGAAGCAGCAGAGAAACCCGAGGGAGCGGGTCACCGGTTGTGAGGATGGAAACAGCTCTGGGGCTTTTCCTTTGTCAGGATTCTCCACACTCAGGCCAGCCTGGAGCCCTTGAGAGTCGGTTCGGGGATGGGGCAGAGGAAGGGCTACCGGGAAGCCGGTCCAGCCTCGGGGGGCTCAGGGTGGGGCCGTGCAGGGGGCCAGGCCATCTGCTGCCTCTAGCCTGGTCACTTAGCCCCTGCCCCTGGCTGCCTGCTCTCACACTCCTCCTCCACGGGCATCATGAGCTGATGACCCAGCTCCCTATCTGTCTCCCAGGAACATGATGGATGTGCCCGAGACACCACTGTTCTCATCCAGCTTCCTAGCCCAGTTCTCCACGAAGAGGATGGTCGCCCGGTCACCACCCCGGTCACCGCCCATCACCACAGCCAGCTAGGGGAGCCACCTGCGCAGTCCAGGCGAGCCTGGTCAAAGGGGGAGCGGGCGGGGGCCCAGGGTGGGGGGTCGGGGGCTGCAGCGGAGCTGATGTGAGGAGCAGTGTGTGGCATGGCCGCATCACTGCATCTCCCCTTAAGGGCGAGTGTGAGGGTGACTGTGAGCGTGGAAGTGTGCCAGGGCACGCGTGAGGGTGTCATCGGTCCAGGCTGCAGGCTCCAGGAAGCCAGCCTGTGTGAGAGGCTGAACGGACCTCTTGGGAAGATGGGTAAAGGCAGAGATTCTTACCTGTTGTACGGTGGTGAAAATGTACATAATGAAAAGTTTACCATTTTAACCAGTTTTAAGTGCACAGCTAAAAGCAGAGACATTACTTTGCCAACAAAGGCCCGTCTAGTCAAGGCTATGGTTTTTCCAGTGGTCATGTATGGATGTGAGAGTTGGACTGTGAAGAAAGCTGAGCACTGAAGAATTGATGCTTTTGAACTGTGGTGTTGGAGAAGACTCTTGAGAGTCCCTTGGACTGCAAGGAGATCCAACCAGTCCATTCTGAAGGAAATCAGCCCTTGGTGTTCTTTGGAAGGAATGATGCTAAAGCTGAAACTCCAATACTTTGGCCACCTCATGAGAAGAGTTGACTCATTGGAAAAGACTCTGATGCTGGGAGGGATTGGGGGCAGGAGGAGAAGGGGACAACAGAGGATGAGATGGCTGGATGGCATCACCGACCCAATGGACATGAGTTTGGGTGAACTCCGGGAGATGGTGATGGACAGGGAGGCCTGGCGTGCTGCGGTTCATGGGGTCGCAAAATGTCGGACACGACTGAGCGACTGGACTGGACTGGACTGGACTCGACGGGACTGGACGGGACTGGCGAGCGCAGCTCACAGGTATGAAGTGCACTCAGTGTTTTGCAGCCTCACACCACCCTCCGTGTGAACCCTCATCCTGTGAGGCTGGAGCGCCGTCCCCGTGAACACTGAGTCCCCGCCCCCGCCTGCCACCCACCGTTCTCCAGGAGCCCGACCCCTCTGGGCCCCTGTGTGAGCAAGTCCTGCAGGGTCTGCCCTCCCGGAACGCGTGCACGTCGCTGAGCACGGGGTCCTCAGGTCTCACGCACGCTGGAGCCTGTCTGGGACTCTCCTTCCTGTGTCAGACGTGTGAGTGGAGCACCGTGCGCCCACCCCTCACCTGCTGGTGCACACTCAGGCTGCTTCCAGTCCTTGGCTGTCGTGAACCTGCTGCTGGGAGCCTGGCTGAGCAGGCTCCTCCTCGGCACCGTGCTGTCACTTCCTTCAGGCAGATCCCCAGAGGTGGTGGGTTATGTGACAGATCTATGCTCAAGTTTTTGAGGGACTTCCATCTGTTTTCCACTTGACTGCACTATTTTGCATTCCCACCCACAGTGGCCAAGAGCTCCACTTTCTCCATATCTTGCAACATTTATGTTTTGCCAATTTTTATGTTTTGACTAGTTTTTGGTGTTAGTTCTAGAAGATCTCATAGGTCTTCACCAGTCAGTTCAGTTCAGTCACTCAGTCGTGTCCGACTCTTTGCGACCCCATGAACCGCAGCACGCCAGGCCTCCCTGTCCATCACCAACTCCCGGAGTTCACTCAGACTCGCATCCGTCAAGTCACTGATGCCATCCAGCCATCTCATCCTCTGTCGTCCCCTTCTCCTGCCCCCAATCCCTCCTAGCATCAGAGTCTTTTCCAGTGAGTCAACTCTTCGCATGAGGTGGCCAAAGTATTGGAGTTTCACCTTCAACATCAGTCCTTCCAAAGAACACCCAAGACTGACCTCCTTTAGAATGGACTGGTTGGATCTCCTTGCAGTCCAAGGGACTCTCAAGAGTCTTCTCCAACACCACAGTTCAAAAGCATCAATTCTTCGGTGCTCAGCTTTCTTTATAGTCCAGCTCTCACATCCATACATGACCACAGGAAAAACCATAGCCTTGACTAGACGGACCTTTGTTGGCAAAGTAATCTCTCTGCTTTTCAATATGCTATCTAGTTTGGTCATAACTTTCCTTCCAAGGAGTAAGCGTCTTTTAATTTCATGGCTGCAGTCACCATCTGCAGTGATTTTGGAGCCCAGAAAAATAAAGTTTGACACTGTTTCCACTGTTTCCCCATCTATTTCCCATGAAGTGATGGGACCAGATGCCATGATCTTCGTTTTCTGAATGTTGAGCTTTAAGCCAACTTTTTCACTCTCCTCTTTCACTTTCATCAAGAGGCTTTTGAGTTCCTCTTCACTTTCTGCCATAAGGGTGGTGTCATCTGCCTATCTGAGGTTACTGATATTTCTCCCGGCAATCTTGATTCCAGCCTGTGCTTCTTCCAGCCCAGAGTTTCTCATGATGTACTCTGCACAGAAGTTAAATAAGTCGGGTGACAATATACAGCCTTGACGCACTCCTTTTCCTATTTGGAACCAGTCTGTTGTTCCATGTCCTATTCTAACTGTGGCTTCCTGACCTGCGTACAGCTTTCTCAAGAGGCAGGTCAGGTGGTCTGGTGTCCCATCTCTTGAAGAATTTCCCACAGTTTAGGTCTTCATAAAACTGTTCAGTTTCAGCTTCTTTGGCATTAGTGGTCGGGGCATCTACTTCGATTACCATGATGTCATTCATAAAGGAAATCAACCCTGAATAGTCATTGGAATATTCATTGGAAGGACTGATGCTGAAGCTCCAATCCTTTGGCCACCTGACGCAAAGAGCCAACTCACTGGGAAAGCCCCTGATGCTGGGAAAGATTGAAGGCAGGAGGAGAAGGGGGTGACAGAGGCTGAGATGGTTGGACGGCATCACCGACTCGATGGACATGGGTTTAAGCAAACTTCAGGAGATGATGAAGGACAAGGAAGCTTGGTGTGCTGCAGTTCATGGGGTCACAAAGACTTGGACACGACTAAGTATCTTCTTCAAAGATGGAGAAGGTCTATACAGTTAGTAAAAACAAGACCGAGAGCTGACTGTGACTCAGATCATTAACTCCTTATTGCGAAATTCAGACGTAAATTGAAGAAAATAGGGAAAACCACTAGACCATTCAGGTATGACCTAAATCAAATCCCTTATGACTATACAGTGGAAGTGACAAATAAATTCAAGGGATTAGAGCTGATAGAGTGCCTGAAGAACTGTGGATGGAGGTTCGTGACATTGTATAGGAGGCAGTGATGAAGACCATCCCCAAGAAAAAGAAACACAAAAAAGTAAAATGGCTGTCTGAGGAGGCCTTACAAACAGCTATGAAAAGAAGAGAAACTAAAGGCAAAGGAGAAAAGGGAAGACATACCCATTTGAATGCAGCGTTCCAAAGAATAGCAAGGAGAGATAAGAAAGCCTTCCTTAGTGATCAATGCAAAGAAATAGAGGAAAACAACAGAATGGGAAAGACTAGAGATCTCTTCAAGAAAATTAGAGATACCAAGGGAACTTTTCATGCAAAGATGGGCACAATAAAGGACAGAAATGGTATGGACCTAACAGAAGCAGAAGATATTAAGAAGAGGTGGCAAGAATACACAGAAGAACTGTACAAAAAAAGATCTTCATGACCCAGATAATCACGATGGTGTGATCACTCACCTAGAGCCAGACATCTTGGAATGTGAAGTCAAGTGGGCCTTGGGAAGCATCACTACGAACAAAGCTAGTGGAGGTGGTGGAATTCCAGTTGAGCTATTTCAAATCCTCATAAGAGATGATGCCGTGAAAGTGCTGCACTCAATATGCCAGCAAATTTGGAAAACTCAGCAGTGGCCACAGGACTGGAAAAGGTCAGTTTTCATTCCAATCCCAAGAAAGGCAATGCCAAAGAATGCTCAAACTACAGCACAATTGCACTCATCTCACATGCTAGTAAAGTAATGCTCAAAATTCTCCAAGACAGGCTTCAGCAATACGTGAACCATGAACTTCCAGATCAAGCTGGATTTAGAAAAGGCAGAGGAACCAGAGATCAAATTGCCAACATCTGCTGGATCATCAAAAAAGCAAGAGAGTTCCAGAAAAACATCTACTTCTGCTTTATTGACTATGCCAAAGCCTTTGACTGTGTGGATCACAATAAACTGTGGAAAATTCTGAAAGAGATGGGAATACCAGACCACCTCACCTGCCTCCTGAGAAACCTGTATGCAGGTCAAGAAGAAGCAACAGTTAGAACTGGACAAGGAACAACAGACTGATTCCAAATAGGGTAAGGAGTACATCAAGGCTATATATTGTCACCGTGCTTATTTAACTTCTATGTAAGTACATCATGGGAAATGCAGGGCTGGATGAAGCACAAGCTGGAATCAAGATTGCTGGGAAAAATATCAATAACCTCAGATAGGCAGATGACACCACCCTTATGGCATAAAGCGAAGAGGAACTGAAGAGCCTCTTGATGAAGGTGAAAGAAGAGAGTGAAAAAGTTGGCTTAAAGCTCAACATTCAGAAAACGAAGATCATGGCATCTGGTCCCATCACATCATGGGAAATAGATGGGGAAACAGTGGAAACAGTGTCAGACTCTATTTTGGGGGCTCCAAAATCACTGCAGATGGTGACTGCAGCCATGACATTAAAAGACGCTTACTTTTAATGTAAGAAGAAAAGTTGTGAGCAACCTAGATAATATATTCAAAAGCAGAGACATTACTTTGGCATTACTACAACAACGGTCCATCTAGTCAAGGCTATGGTTTTTCCTGTGGTCATGTATGGATGTGAGAGTTGGACTATAAAGAAAGCTGAGCGCCAAAGAATTGATGCTTTTGATCTGTGGTGTTGGAGAAGACTCTTGAGAGTCCCTTGGACTGCAAGGAGATCCAACCAGTCCATTCTAAAGGAGATCAGTCGTGGGTGTTCTTTGGAAGGACTGATGCTGATGCTGATACTCCAATACTTTGGCCACCTCATGCAAAGAACTGACTCATTGGAAAAGCCTGTGATGCTGGGAAATATTGAAGGCAGGAGGAGAAGGGGACGACAGAGGATGAGATGCTTGGATGGCATCACTGACTCAATGGGCATGAGTTTGAGTAAACTCTGGGAGTTGGTGATGAACAGAGAAGCCTGGTGTGCTGCAGTCCACGGGGTCGCAAAGAGTCGGACACGACTGAGCGACTGGACTGAACTGACCTGAAGCAACTGAACAATGTTTGACAGTAGCTATCCTAATAAGTGTGAGATCATATCTTATTTGTGGTTTTTATTTGCATTTCCTTAATAATCTGTGAAAAAGCCAACTTAAAACTCAATATTTAAAAAAGTAAGATCATGGCATCCGGCCCCATCACTTCATGACAAATAGAAGGGGAAAAGGTGGGAGCAGTGACAGGTTTCTTCCTCTTGCTCTAAAATCGCTGTGGATGGTGACTGCAGGCATGAAATTAGAAGACGCTTGCTTCTTGGCAGGAAAGTTGTGACAAACCTAGACAGTGTATTTAAAGGCAAAGACATCACCCTTGTCAAGCATCCCTGACTATAGTGTGAGGGTTTGTTTCTGGGCTGTTTTGTTGGTCTATACTTACCTGTTTTATAGATGAGAAAGTGAAGGCTCAGCGAGGACCCATAATGTGGCCAAGGTCATGTGGTAAGTGGTGCTTAGGCTGGGGTTTGGCGGAAGGGTGCCCTGGCCCTGCTGTATTCATGCAGAGGTGGGTGCACAGGGGGCCCGTCAGACCCAGCCACTCCTCCCACCAGGCCCCGTCCAGCCCGGCTGTGCTCGGCCCTCACCTGGTTCACAGAGGTGCAGACTAGCTTCCAGCAATGAGGTCTCATTGAAATTGTCTTCCAGCAACGCACAGAAACAGAGAGGTAAACGTCTGCCCCCAGAACCCAGGAAGGGCAAATTCCAGGGGAAAGCTGGCAGTGCGTGTCCCCAGAGCCTGGTGGGGCTCAGGGGGGCAGCGGCAGGGGGTGGCTGAGGGCTCCCTGAACAGGGAGCCCCTCCGCCCTTGAGCAGGAGCCACCCCCTGAGACAGCACCCACAGGTATGCACTGCCCAACAGGCCCAGCGCTCTGTCCACCCCAGCAGTGCCTCCCTCTGTGAGAAGCGCGGGACGGTTCCCTCGGCACCTGTAAGAGGGCAGAGCAAGGACCTGAGGACAGCTCAGAGCTCCTGACGTCCACAGTCTCAGAGACGGCCGGAGACATCGCATCAGTTAGAAAAGAACCACTTCTGGTCACAGAAATGACACAGAATGGACGCAGAGCAGCTGGAAGGGAAAAGCTAGAGAACAGAGCCAACTGTGGGGAATAGAAGTTCGGAACAGAAGAGAGCCTTTTCCAGAGCTAAGGTGCGCCGGGAGGACTGGAGGGGAGCGCGGGCGCAGACAGGAGCAGGGAACTCTGCGGAGCCGCCCTCAGCCCGACAGGGCAGTTTCTGAGAAGGCCCCCCACGTCCCTGGAACTGGGGAGCTCCTGCAGGAGAAGGGGCCGGTCCCCGGTGGACAGAGCCTGGAGGGGGGCCTGAGGGGTCAGGGCGGGGGGCTGAGGCGGCCTGACTCACGGAGCTGCGGAAGGCTCGCTTCTCAGACACCAAAGGATGTGGGGGACGAGGCAGGTTCAAAGAAACCCAAGTGAGTCATCGTTCTTGGGGAGCGGGTTGTGCAACAAAGGAAGCAGCTCTAGCGAGCTGCCCATCCTCCCCCCGCCCCGCCCCGCCTCTCCCCTGCCCTCCTCCCTCTCCCCCTCCCCTTCCCTGCTCTCTCCCCTCCCCGCCCCGCCCGCCCGCCCCCTTCCCCACCCTCCCCCTGCCTCTTCCTTCCCCCGCCCCCTCCCTTCTGTCCCCACAGCGGCTGGTTCTGGGCTGTGAGGCTGTAGCAGGTTAGGGTTAGGGGTGAAGTTAATAGATGAAAGTTCCTGCTGCCTGGCCCCCCTCAACAAAAAACCCAAAGGTCAGGAGTGAGGGAGGCAGGGGTGGCCTCTGCCTGAAGCTGAAGGATACACCGGACAGCATTCCAGTCAGAAGGATCCTGGAGCAAGAGGAGGGGAGGGCGGAGCCTGGGGGTCTTGGCTGCACCCTCTTCACAAGCAGGGCTCCTGGGGATCCTGACCCCCCGCCAGGCCGGAGGGCACAGTCCCTCGTCTGCTCTGTGCCCTGGAGCAGGAAGCTCTGCTTGGCCGTGCACTGGACACTGGGCACACTCAGGCACACTCAGGGAGGCACACTCAGGGAGGCACACTCAGTTAGGCACACTCCGGGATGGCCCTCAGGCAGGGAGGGGGCACTGCGGCACTCTGGGCTCCCCCCCCTCGCGGGGGGACAGAGAAAGCGCAGCCCTGAACGAGGGCTGCTTGGGCAACACGCTGTCCCCCGGGGCCGGGGGGCCTGGCTCCTGTGCTGGGCACCTGCAGAGCAACTGCACACCCCGTCCGCCCTCGAGGAGGCCTTGGCCGTCTGGGGAGGTGGGGAGGTTGGAGCGGGCAGCACAGCAGGGATGGCGCTCAGGCTCGCGTAGCCGTCAGGTCACCCACCTCCCAGGACGGCAAGTCTGGGGCGCGGACGCAGACACCCAGTGAGCAGCGAAGGCACCTGGGGGTGGTCTCTTTCCCAAGCCTCTTCCCTGCCAGGTGGTGGCTACCCTCCCACCCTAGCAGGACAAATGATCTAAGGAAGAGGAGTCTGTCCCTGGCTGGTTGGACCTTCGTTGCCGGGGCAAGGAGGGCGGGGAGAGAGGGCAGACTCAGCAACCTGGAGCCTATTTGCAGTTGGGGCTCCTGGGTGTGGAGGGAGGGGAGGTTCTGAAGAGAACCCCGCCCGAGTCGCAGCCCCAGAGGGGCACAGTGCGGGGGGCGGTGGGCAGGGTGGGCACGTTGCTCAGTCGCTTGGTTGTGTCCGACTCTCAGCGACCCCACGGACTGCAGCCTGCCAGGCTCGCCTGTACATGGGATTCCCCAGGAGAAAACACTGGAGTGGGTTGCCATTTCCTTCTCCACACGGTGGTGAATAAAACAGGGCACCCACAAGCTGCCGTGTGTCTCCACGGTCTGTGTGGACTGTGTCCTGCTGGCCTCCTGGGAACACTGCCCAGGTGGGAATGCCCACTCACGGTGGGAATGCACCCGGGGGCTCTCATAAAGGGGCTTCAGAGGAGGCACCGCCCTGGGAGGGCTGCCCTGTTTGTGTTCAGTCCCAGTGACGCCCCCAGGTCTGCAGAGGCCGTGGGCTCTGGGGCAGGCACAGCCGACGGGAGGCTGGAGTGGCGGGGGCGGTGCGTGGACACTGGCTTCTCTGTGCTCGGCGTAGGGAGGCCCCGGGAAGAGGCAGCAAGACGCGCTGAGGTGTCTCACTCAGGCGGGCTCCCCAGGGGGCTGGTGGGTGCGTAGGAATGATGCCCGGGCAGCAAGCTCGAGGGGACACAGTGGATGCCGGGCTCTGTAAACAAAGCTCCGTGTCCTTCTGTCACCCACCCAGGGATCTCCACCCTCCATCCTGCTCTGAGGGCCTCCTACAGGCGTGGCCTTCACAGAGGGGACCCTGTTGCCCCTGCGGTCCGAGATGTACCCTCCCAACGTCTTACGCGTGCTTTCCCTTTCTTTTTAACAAAAGGGGAAAACAATGAAAGTAGTTCAAAAGCACTCCGTGCTTCTGCAAAATAATCAGCAATTGTGGACTTTTTACAAGGGAAAGAAATGAGAGTTTGCCTGTGATCTGAGTTATGCACCCGGAGTCTTTCTGCGCACAACACACTTTACAAAAATTGGATCAAGATACAGCAGCTGATTCTAACTGCTTAAAAAACACAGCCACAGAGCTGCATGTTGCTCCATGTCAAAAGGTAATATAAAACAGTAATAATAAAAGCTGACACTTTGAGTCCTTGTTCTGGAGTGGGGACTCTGCTTTTCCTCAGGTAGAAGTGAATGGACCTGGTGAGTTTGCCTATTAGACACTGGAGCAAGAAACATCTGTGTGATTTCAGGCAAGAATAGGCCCTGTAAAAGGCAGAGGAGATGGACAGCAGGGTTTGATCTGGGGTGGATGTTCTCTCTGAGGACAGAGGATCAGAGCGCCAGTCCTGCCAGTAGCTGCAGAAGAGATTTCCTGGAGCAGGAGCAAGTGCCAAGGTCCTGAGGCCTGTGGTCTGTGAGGTCAGGATGGGACCAGGGTTCTGGGTGGGGGTGGGATCAGGGCTGGCTGCAGGCTTGCATGAAGACAATGCGAGGTTCCCTGGGGACCGGGGAGGGTCCGGATTGCCGAGCAACACAAGGAGGCCCCTGGGCCGAGGTCTCCGGGGACCCTTCAGACTTTGTGGAGAACCCAGGGTGTGAGGTGAGATTCATGGATGTCTGGGAGGCTCTGGGCCAGATATGCAGCTCCAACCCAGTGAGGGAAAGCGGGCCTTCCAAAGTCCGGACATGTCCACCAAGATGGAGGGAGGGTAGGAGGGTCAGGGTGGAAGAGAGGGAAGGAGCGGGGGAAAGATGGGAAGGGTCGGCTGGAGGCCTTAGCTCCCGTGAACCAGAAAAGTCCGGATCAAGACTTCCTCCTGGAAGGTGCGAGGTTAAAAGTACTATATTAATATTTTAAACTGTAAGACCCTTTGGTTTTAGCAATAACCCCACTGAAGCAGGTAGAGCAGGATATGCTGCGTTACACATTCTGATCCGGATGCCGGGACCCAGCGGCTAGGGGAGTTCGGACCCTGCACCTCCTCACCGCGGTTAGGTGCCCACCGGCCTCAGCTGGCGGGGCGGAAGGGGGCCGCGACTGGAGGCGAGGACTAGAGTCCGGGGCTCCCGCGGGGAGCATGCGGGCCCCGAGGGGCACAGCGCAGCCTGGAGGCGACAGGGCGTCGAGCGCTCCGCGAGGACGCGGGAGGCGCAGGGCCCCAGCCCGCCGTGGCTCGCTCGGACTCGGGGACCACGGGGAGAGAGGGGCGCGGGGCAGGACGCCCCGGGCGGGGACGCACGAGCCGACCCGGGGACCCGGACCGCGCGGGGTGCACGCGCGCGCCCCCTGCCGCCGCCGGGGCCCGGTCGTCTCGGGGCGGGGCGGCTCGCGTGCCGGGGTGGAGCTGTCCTTTCGCGGCCGCAGCCGCCGCCTGGTCCCTGAGATGCGAGCGCCGGCAGCCGTGCCAACACAGCTCCCGGCCCCGGCGGACGCCTCCCGCGGGCGCTCCCGAGCCTCCGCGCCCCGCCGGCCGGGTAAGTGCCCCGGGCGCGCTCCGCCGCTCCGGCTCCGCGGTGGAGACCCGCGCGCAGAGCCATCTCCCCAAGGGTCCCCCTCCACTCACCCCATCCTCAAGTCTCCAGGCCCGGGGGTCCAACCGGCAGCTGCTCACCTAAAAATAAAACAGGAGCTTTCGAGGGACTTCCATTGCTCGTGGTCACTCAGCTTCCCGACCTGGGTGCGTCAGACAGCCCCCTCCCCCGGCGTTGGGAGAGTTGGGCCAATTGCCCTTAGCTCTTGGCCCAGTTTCCCTAGGAAATGTTTCGGGCAGATGCTAGGGGTTGGGGGGAGACTTGGAACTGAACCCCTGAGCCCTCCCCAAGGCAGCTGGTGAGAGTGGGGGGCCCCAGAGCTGGGGGTGTGCAGCTCAGCCCCCTCCTTCCCGGCAGGGAGCGCCAGCCTTGGTTCTCACACTGGATAAGGCTGAAGGCATGTGTTCCAGGAATTCGCTGGGCTTCAGTTAGTGGCACCAAGAAAATTTTTCTCCCTAAAGTCTTATTTTGAGTGGTGGAAAATCCCCAGCTTGTGGGCACTTTGTGAAAGGCACTGGGCTGCCCACAGGGCAGGTGACCAGTCAGAGGTCCGAGGCCAGAGGCCTTGGGAGGTTAGCCCTGGGGCTCCTCTGTCTGTCTCCCGGTTGGTCTGAGGGGCTGGGGCCAGAGGCTGCCCCCTTGGAAGTGTCCAGCGGGCCTCCAGCTGTGCCCGCCCGGTGACTCACGTGGGGCCTGTGCGTGACCGGCCACACGCTCTGACCCTCAAGGACCGGGTGCAGACGGGAGGCGTGAGAGCGCACCCCGGGCACTTGCCCCTCGCTCCGGGTACTCGACGGTCGTGACTGGACCTCTCCTGGCCTGGTCAGCAGCCCGGCCCACCCGGGCCGTCTCCAGGGGCCTCTGGCGGAGGCGGGCTCCTGTGCCTGGCGGGTCTCCGCCCAGCATCCGCCATCAGGGCCTCCAGCCTGACTTCTGCAGCCTGTTGGGCCCAAGCCCCGTCCCGGTGGTCTCAGGACCCACTCGTGGGCAGGTGAGCGGCCTTCTGTCCCCGGGGGGGGAGGGCAGTCTGTGCCGGCTCCAGCCGCTGGGGCCAGCAGACCACGCCTATGGTCTGTGTGCCCGGGAGGACTTCGGGGTGGTCCTGGGCAGAGCTTGGACTTGGACCTTGGGCATTGTCCACTTCTTGATTTGGCCCCAGAGTGGGGCGGCTGGGTGGACGGGCACACACGCTGGGCAGGAGCTGTGGGCACCACTCTGTGGTGTGGGAGGCTCTTTTATTTTTGTTTTCTGCTTATGTGTATTTTATGAAGTGGACAACTATTATTTCTACCATGAAAGGGTCTTGGGAAAGCCCAGATCCCTCCGAGTAGCCGAGTCAGCTCCGAGCTCCGGGAGGCTGGCCCCACACTGCCTGGCGGTGCGTTTCTGGGGAGGGTGGCTCAGGCCCGCCAGGGCTGCATCTGTTTGAGAGAGTCTGCAAGTGGTCAGGAAAATGGAGCCCGCACTGAGGCACGACGAGGCTCTTCCAGGGAACAGCGGCATCCCGGGGTTCCTCTCCCACCCTTCACGGGGTGCCTGGAGTGTATTTGTTTGCTCTGGTGCTTTTTGCCACAACTTGCGTTTTTAGGACCTTACCATCCTGGGCCTTTGTGGGCTGGCTGTGGGCACGCTGGGGGAGGCCTGCACTGGGGAGCCTGGATCCATCTCAAGTCCTGCTGCTGGAGGGGGTTTGTACGGAGGGAAGTGAGGGGTCAGCACCACCCCCTCGATGTGTCCCCCCGGCTCATCTTCCCTGTCACCCCCACCCCGCGCCACCCCTGATCCAAGCCGTGGGCTCGTTTAGGGAATGGTGGCGCTGGGGAGGGGTCTCCTGGGGCCGGTGCAGGTCAGCCCCCCACCGCTTTGGGTCCTGATGGGGCTCAGTGGGTCTCTGGGTGCCCGGCCCCTCTCGGGTGCGGGGGAACGTCCCTGGCCAGTGTCCCCTGAGGCTGGGCTGGTTCTGGGTGCGGCTCAGTCCTCTCCTGCCGGCATTGAGAGGCCTTGCAATTCAGATGACATGACCTCGCCTTCTGGGCTCCAGGCCGCGAGGCCCTGACCTGGCTTCCCAGAGACGGGCAGGCCTGGTAGCTGTGGCTCCGGGTGAGCTGAGAAGGCTGGACCCTTCCCAAGCATCTGCCCACCCATCCCTGCTCCGGCCTGTGGCCACCAGGCCTCACTCACCCGCCCCAGCCCGTCTCCAGAGCTCTCGTTTCCTCAGACTCGTCACCCCGCAGCTTCAAAGCCAGCTGTTGCCCCCCAAGCCCTGCAGCTGCCCCCCTGCCCAGAAGCCGCCCCAGCACCGCCAGGAACACCCCAGCCCAGCCGCCCTGCCCCCGCCGGGAACACCCCGCCAGCGCCGCCACCGCTCGGTCCTTTTCTGCCACTCCTGTTTTCCTGGCTACTCCAGACACTCTATTTCCATTTGTATAGAAATTTGTGTTCTGTGTTTTCAGGGTGGTAACATTCAATTATATGAAACTGACCATTAAAGAGTTTACAGTACCGTGGTATTTATTGAGTATATTGCCAAAGCTGTGCAACTACCACCTCTAATTCCAAAACATTTTCTTCATCCCAAATGGAAATGCCATACCCTTCTTTATTCCTCCGGCCCCTGGCATTCACCTACTTTCTGGACGTTTCCTCCCCATGGAATTGGGGTGCATCCTTGGGGCCTGCCTTCCGTCCCAATGAGTCGCGTCTCCAAGCTCCATCTGTGTTGCAGGACGCCAGGGCTTCACCCCTTCTTGCGGCGAGTGGCAGGCCACAGTGTGTGTGGGCCACGTTTCGCTTACCTGCTCGTCGACTCGTGGGCATCTGGGTGGTTTCTGCTTTTTGGCTGTTGTGAGTGATGATGCTCTGAGTGTTTGTGTGCTCTGAGCGTGCGCTTTCCGTGCTCTTGGGAGAGGAGTGGAATTGCGGGGTTGTATAGTGACTCTGTGTTGCCCTTTTTGAGGAAATTCCCAAACACTGCCTACAGGAGCTGTGCCGTTTTCCATCCCCACCAGCAAGGCACTTGGGACCCATTTTCCCTACATCCTCACCGACATCTGTCGTTTGCCTTTTTAAAAATATTGCAGTCGTCGCCGTGGGTATGGAGTGGTGTCTCGTTGTGGGTTTGGTTTGCATTTCCCTAGAGGCTCATGATGTGACCGTCTTTTTACGTACCTGTGGACCGTTTCTATGCTTTCGAGGGAGAAATATCTGTTCAGGTCCTTTGCTCATTTTTAATTAGGTTGTTTGTCTTTTTGTTTTCGCATTTGAAGAGTTCTTTTTATAGCCTGGATTCTAGACTTTATCAGATATGTGATTTGTATTTAATATTCTCTGTGTGAGTGTCCCTTCACTTTCTTGATAGTGTCCTTTGAAGTCCACATTTTAAATCTTGGTGAAGTTCAATTTATCTCATTTTTCTTTTCTTACTTATGCTTTTGGTGACATATCTAAGAATCCATTGCCAAATTTAAGGCTGAAAGAAACATAGCATTCTGTTTCCTTCAAGTTTTACAGTTTTAGCTCGTACCCTCAGGTCTTTTACTAACTGGTTGACATTTGTCGGTGGTTGGTGGGTCCCCCGCCCTTCAGTGTGTGCGTGTCCAGCTGTCCAGAATCTTTTGGTGAGGGGGCCCTTCTTCCCCATCGAAGGGCCTCGTTGTTGAAAATCCATAGACCACGCATGTTTCTTCTTATGCCACATCTCTCTTCAAAGCCTTTTAAACCCTTTTATTATGAAAGTTTCAAACCTTCTACGAAAGTGGAGAGAGTTTTATAACAAGCCCGACCCATTCATCAGGCAGCATGACCCCCACCCCACTCCCCAGACTGCGCAGAAACAGTGGCCAGCGTGTCATGCTCCCACAGGGTCAGCGTGTATGTGTCTCTGAAATGTGTGGACTTTAAAAATGAGCCTTTGATGGGTTTTTTTAGTTAATTTTTTAAAATTGAGAGACTTTGGTTAATCGAAAGAAGTATCAGCAACAGTGAAAAGAGAGCTCAAAAGGGTATTTAGGACTGAGGGAGGTGCCCAGAGGGCTCGTTTGGGTGTGGGGGTTCAGGCTCCAGGAGAGCAGGGGTGGTCGCCCCGCTTCCCGGCCCCCGGCACGGGTGGGCAGGAGCACGCAGATGGCGGGATGCGTGGGAGCCGGAAGCCCCTGGTGGTGGCCGGTGTCCCACAGCGCTCACTGCGGAGGAGAGGTGCTGGGAGGGCCCGGCCCGTGGAGCAGGCAGGTGCCTGGCACTCGGGGTCCCCGGGGACCATCCCCCGCGTCCCGTTGCTGCCGGGGCGCCGCCTCGTCCCCCTCCTGGCCTCTGTGCTGTGGCTGCCGTGTTCGTCTGCGTGGGTCGTAGACCTCACTACACACTGTTGTCGTTGCTTAAACAGTGAATCTCTCTTAAAGACATTTAAACGGGAAGAAGGGGTCCCGCATTTCTGCTGCGCAGCGGCCACTTCCTGTGCTTTCTGCTCGCTTGTGGACCCGCGTTTCCATCTGGTATCACTTTCCTTTGGCCTGAAGACACTCTTTCACATTTCTTGTAGTGTGGGTCAGCTGGCAACGAACGCTTTCGGCTTTCTCATGTCTGGAAAAGTCTTTATTTAGCCTTAATTTTGCGCAGTGAGCTCCCGCGTCAGCAATCCCACTCCTGTGCCTTTTCCTTGGGTGCTCTAAGGGTGCGGCTGCTGTGTCCTCCGCGCCCGTGTCTCTCAGGAGGCGTCTGTGGCCACACTTACCTGTGCCCCTCTGTGCCCAACACTGTGGTCTCTGGCAGCTGCTAAGACTGTCCTCTTTATTGCTGGTTGTGAGCGAGTTGATTTTGATGTGCCTTGTATAGTTTTTTCCCTCTTTCTTACGCTTGGGATGCAGTGACTTCCTGAATCTGTAGGTTTGTAGTTTTCATTGTTTGGACAAATTTCTGCTATTATTGCTTACTTCTGTCACCTCCTTTGCCCTCCTATTCTTTAGGGCCCCAGTTACACATATTAAGCCTCTTGAAATATCTAAATATTTAATTTTTATTTTGATGCTATTATAAATGGTATGTTTTTTTCCAATATCTGTATTCAGTTGTTCATTGCTAGTGCATGGAAACAGTTGACTTTTCTATATTGTCCTTTTTCTCTGTGACCTCGCTGAACTCAGTTATTATAAGAGGTTTGTCGTAGCCAAATTCTGTCACTTGCCCTGTGGACCGTCATGTTGCCTGTGGACACTGGGGGATGATGGCGGGGACACCTTTGTCTCGTTCACGTCTCTGGGATGTGCTCAGCCTTTCCCTCCTAGGTGTGACGTCTGCCGCACATCTTCCCGTAGATGCCTTTTACCAGGCTGAACTTCCCTGGTGGCTCAGGTGGTAAAGAATCCATCTGCAGTGCAGGAGACCTGGGTACGATTCCTGGGTCGGGAAGATCTCCTGGAGCAGGGAATGGCAACCCACTCCAGTCCTCTTGCCTGGAGAATTCCATGGACAGAGGAGCCTGGTGAGTTACACTTCATGGGGTCACAAAGAGTTGGACACACATGAGTGACTAACACTTTATCAGGTTAATTAACTTCCTTCTATTCCTAGTTTAATGAGAGTTTTAAAAATTATTCTACATGGATTTGGCCTAATGCATTTTATATATGTTGAGGTGACCATGTGTATTTTTCTTTTGTTCATAAATAAAGTGAATTATATTCAATTTCTTGAATTCCTTGAGCAAACCTCACTTGTGATATGTTGTGCTCTCTGTATATTTCTGGTTCCTCTTTGCTAACATTTAATTGAAGATTTTCGTGCCTGTGTTTGTGAGGGATGACTTTTGTCTATAGTTTACTCTAAACATCTTTGGTTTTAGTATCGGGAATGCTGAACTTAAACTAAGTTGGTTGTCAGTTTTAAATTTGATTTTAGTTTTTGCAGAGAATTGTATGGTTTCTCCCTTCAACTGGTAGAATTTGCCAGTGACTCCACCTGGGCTCTTGCTTTTGTTTGTTGTAGGAGTAGATACAGGCTAAGCAGGTTATTTTTCTCGAGTGAGTTTGTTAGTTTATGTCCTTCAGGAAACTGGTCCATTTCATCTAAACTGTTGAATCTGTGGGGAGAGTGTTTGTCTTGGTCCCTTTAGTGAAAGTGTTATTGCTCAGTGGTGTCTGACTCTGTGTGACCCCAGGGACCATAGCCCGCCAGGCTCCTCTGTCCATGGAATTCTCCAGGCAAGAGGGGGTTGCCATTCCCTTCTCCAGGGGATCTTCCCACCCCAGGGATTGAATCAGGTTAAATGGGTTAAATTCTTTACCATCTGAGCCACCAGGGAAGCCCCTTAGTCTCCTTGGACTGCCATAACAAAACACACAGGCTCGGGGGCTTAAACAACACCTATGAAGAGTGAAGATTCATTTCTCACAGTTCCAGCAGCTGTGAAGTCCAAGATCAAGGTGCCTGCTGACCTGACTTCTGGTGAGAAGGGGCTTTTTAGCTCGCATGCAGTGAAGAGTGTTGTGCTCTCTCCCTCTTCTTGTGAGGCCAGCAGTTCTGGCAGGGCAGGGTTCCGCCTAGAAGACCCCCTTTAGCCCTAATCGCCTCCTTGAAGGCCAGTCTCCAGGGAAGTCAGATGTGGGACCAGGGCTCTGGCCCATGAGCTTGCAGGGCACACAGCTAAGTTCATGACCGTGTTCTCTTGCTTTTCTTCTGATGGCTGTGGGATCTGTAGTGATGTCCCTTTGTTTCCAAAAGAGTGAGGTGGGCTGCTTGCTGCAAAATCTCTTACCAAAAGGTATGTGGGGTCTGGCTACTCGCTGCCCAAAGCCAGTAAACAGGCCAGGTTTGTGGAAACTTTGCTTTATTTCAGATGCTGGCAGCTGGGACGGAGAGAGGATGGCCGATATCTGTCCAAAGGCTGACTTCCACCCCGCTACTGGCAACCAACAGGGCAAGAGCTTTTATAGACAGAAGGCGGGGGGGGGGGGCGGGGGGGCGGGGGGCGGGGTTCTACATGCGGAAATAGCACAGTCAGCTCTAACAGTCGTCTTCAAATTGGGCATCAGTGGTCTGACCAGCATCATCTCGGTGGTTTTAGGTGCAGTTAATTTTCAGCTCCGGGCCAGTTTGTCACCATTTCTTTGAGGCCAGTTCCTGGGTACAGTCTGGCCATCGTGCAGTTTAAATTCTCCACCTGGGGTTTCAGTGCCTATAAGACAGCTCACAGGATATGGCTCAGGATATTACGTATAGCCTTTGAGAAAGAGCCGAAGGTCCTTGACTGTGCTTAACAACTGCACTGCTATTTAGTCCCTGTTTCCCTTTGTTTCTTCATTGCTCACTTCTCCGATTAAACTTATTCTTTGACTGAAGTTTTCTGCAGACAGGAGACAGGCAGAGGAATTGGTGGAGGGCAAGGACCATAGGGTCTGGCTCTGTTCACCTTCTTTTATTCATGATATTGGTACTTTGTCTCTTCTCTATTTTTTGATCAGCCTGGCAAGAGGTTTATTAATTTTGTTGGTCTTTTCAAAGAACTAGCTCTTGGCTTCATTTATTTTTCTGTTTTCCTGCTTTAAGCTTCACTGAGGGGCTTCTCTGGCAATCCAGCGGGCAGGGCGTTGCTGTCTGATGCAGGGAGTGCAGGTTTGATCTGTGGTTGGGAAGCTAAGATCCCACATGCCTCCAGGTCAAAAAAACCCCAAAACAAAGAAACATAAGAAACATAAGTTTTATTGATATTTCCTCTTAATTTTTTCCACCTTTCTGCTTGATTTGGATTTGTTTTCTTGTAGTTCCTTAAAGTGGAAGCTTAGGTTACTTACCTGGAACCTTTAATTTTTTCCTACTATAAACATTTAATGTTACCAGTGTCCATCAAAGTACTGCTCAGCTGTACCCCATAAAGGCTGATGTGTTGTATTTTCATTCAATTCAAAATATTTCTAAATTTTTTTGAGACTTTCTCTTTGACCTGTGGTTATTTGCTTACCAGATAGTTGCGAATTTTCCATATATGTTTCTAGTTTAATTTCATTATTGTTAGAGAACATACTTTGTATGATTTTTATTCTTTTAAGTCTGTTAAGGATTGCTTTACATTTCAGAATATGGTCTGTCTTGAATGTTCCAACTACAGAGAGTGAGGACTCTGCTGCTGTTGGGTGAAGGGGTCTGTATGTACTTCAGTTAGTCTATGTCTGTTGTTTGGATATTCCACAACCTTTGTGATTTTCTGTTTATTTGCTTCATGCATCTTGAAGCTCTGAGTGGGGCATTGTCATTGAGAAAGACAGCCCGTTCATGCACTGCGTCCCTTTCTGTGCTGGCGACTCTCCTTCATCTGAAGTCAGCTCTGTCTGACACTCACTCAGCTACTCACACGGCTACTCCAGCTGGACTTTGGATCGGTGTATCCTTTTTGATCCATTTACTTTACCTACTTTTGCCAGTAGTGTGTTTCTTATGCTTAGAGTGGATTCATGACATGTTTCCGGCATTTTCACATCACTTGCTGAACGTGGAGGAAAGGGTGGAAATCGTGAGTTTGAATCTGCTTCCTCTTCCAGGTTGGACACTTGAGGCCTGGCGGGGCTGCTGGCCCCCTCTCTGCGTCTGCTGGCCCGGAGCCTGACGCCGAGGGGTCACTGGTCTACAGGGTGTCCGTGAGACCAAGGTTCTGGCGTGTGTCCTGAGGTGATGGGCAGGCTGCCCGGCCTTGGGCCACGGTCACGGGGCTGCTCCCTCCGCCAGTGATTGCGGCCACACTGCAGCGGGCGGCCACCAGGCATGGTCAGCGGGCTCAGTGCAGCTCTGAGCTAGTGGCCAAAGCGGATGCCCGGTGTGGTGGCGTCTAGAGAGATTTTACGTAGAAAAGAGGAAGCCCGTGTGCCCAGAGGTGCAGGCCTCGGGGGAGGTAGGCTGCTGGGAGGGACACACGGGCCACAGGCAGCAGGAGGGGGCGCCTGCCCAGAGCCTGACCCAGCACTCGGCCCTCTGTGCCTGCGGCCTGCTGTCCTGCTGCTTTCCGTCGCTTCAGGGGCTCTACCTGCCAGGAGCTTTCCCAGCACAGGGCTGTCCTCTCAGGAGCGCGGTGACAGGACCGGGTCCTCGGGCCACCCTGGGGGCCCAGGGGCTGCCCGTGGAGAAGGGGCATGGCAGGAGCCAGCTCCCACACTCAGGGCCTGGGCCTGGGGGCTGTGGTTCACACCCGGGGCATCATGCCCTCTCGTGCCTCGCTTGGGGGGGCACGCCCCGGCCACTGCCTCGGGGTTTGGGGCGATGTGTGGACACCGGCTCCGTTCATGTGACCAACTTGATGCTCCCTCTCTTTTAGGGCCCGAGACGATGATCCCACCGGGGGAATGCCTATATGCCGGGAGGAAACGCAGGAAGCCCGTTCAGAAACAGTAAAGTATCATGTCTTTGTTGACGGCTACTGATGGAGGGGAGGCCTTGTGTTTTCATTGGAAAAAGTGAATTTTAGGAAGAAAGCAAGTGAGGCAAGGGTTCTGTCAGGCCTTTCTGAGGGCCAGGCACCCTCAGGATACTGGGGTCTTGGCTGCCGGGTACGGGGGCAGGACCCTGGGCTGCCTTCCCAGCCCTGATTGCAGCTGAGGTCCAACCGAGGGGTAGCCCCTGCCTGGATGTGACTGTTTCCGGCTGGATACGCCCCAGTGCCCCTGGGCTTCACCTCAAGTGAAAGGAGACCGGGGCTCATGCCCCAGCCTCCAGGAGGCAGAGTTGAGGGTGCCCCCGGCGCAACCCCCCCAGTCCTATCTGTGGCTGCCCAGTGCAGCTCGGGGCCACCAGCAGGCACCCTGCAGTCGCGTCCATGTGGGCGCCGGGTTTCTGTGACCCAGGCCACCCCCTGGCCCCTGTGAGAGGTTGACAGGAGTGGGGCCCCCTCCAGCCCCAAGGATGGGCTGCAAGACTGGTGAGGCTGGACCTTGGGAAGTGGCTGTCACCTGAGTTAGCTGTGTGGCTTCTGTGACCTTGGGATGGGGCCGGGGGCAAGTGTGCAGCCTGATCTGAGCGGGGCGGGGGGACAGCAGAGTTGTATACCCAGGGAGAGGCAGGGCAACGTCCTCAGCTCCTCTGCTCTGGTGAGAACACTTGTCTCCTTGGATAGGGAAAGAAAAGACCTGGAGACACCCTGGGATCCAGGGGCGGGGATGTGTCCACCAGGATCCAGGGGCCATGTCCACACCTGGGGGCTGAGAGCAGTGATGCACAAACCAGCCAAAACGGTGTTTATCGGGGCAGCTCCCTGCCTCTGTGCACGAGGGGCCGGCCGTGTTTGCACACCTGGCAGTGTGCCTGTGACATTGCTCCTCAAGGGTTCCTTGTCCAGCAGTTCAGGACGCACCGTGCTGTGTAGGCCCCAGCCTTCTGCCAGCGCCTGCTCAGGCCGCCTCACGGGTGTCTGCTGTGACTTCGGGCTGCGTGTTGCGCTCTCGCCCGTCTTTGCAGAGGCGGCGGCTCTGGCCACGTGCTGGCCTCTCCTCGTGGGCCGAGCAGGCTCTTTGAGCGTTCACGGTGGGAGTGGTGGATGCCTCGGCTTTGACTCAGAGCCCGCTCTGCAGCCCCTGCCTGGCCGCCTCTGTCACCCTCGTGGACTCGGGGACGTGGGTCAGTGATGCAGACAGAGGGGTGCGGCCTGCTGTGCTGTGAGCAGTGAGTTTCCTGCTGAGCTGGGGAGCTGGTGCCTCAGCCAGGATCAGTAGCCGGCAGCAAGCTATCAGCTTGCAAGCAGGTGAATCGGGCACGTGTGTTCCTACAAGTGGCGCTGCTCAGGCCAGGAGTGTGGCGTCTGTGATTTCACAGGTGTCACCGCACTGGCCGGCACTAGAGCCGAGTCCTGCCGGGCGCAGGGTGCTCCTCGGGCCTTGGGGAATGTAGGTGCTTTTCTCAGGCTCGAGCCTGGCAGACACGCTGTCTCCTTTTCTGTGACTGTCTGTTGACAGCTTTCACTCACTTTTCTATCGGATTGTGTATGTTTTTGTGCCTCTTGATTTGTGAGAGCTTTTTGTACACTGGGGATACAGATTCTTGAACGTGTTTCACATACTTTCTGTCAGTTTTTATTTTACTTGTGGTATTCTTTGCCATGCAAAAGGCACTTAATTTTCATATAGTTGAGTTTATTAATCTTTTCCTTTGTGGCTAATTTTATGTCACATTTAGAAAGGTCTTCCCTGCATCAAGTTTATGAGCATTTTCCTAGAAGACCTTGAATATACATTGAGAAGTTCTGAGCCCTTGGCGTCTTTCCTGGTGGAAGGTGTGTGTTCTGAATCTGTTTCTTCTTCCCTGTGGCTGCTGGCTGTTCCCAGAATCTCTGTTGGGTGAGCAGTGTTCTCCTCACTGATCTGTCAGGGTGCTGGGTGTTTAGGTCTGTGGTTCAGGGACAGTGAAGGACACCTGGGCACACTCACTCAGCTGTGCCCGTGCACATGGCCCTGCTGGCCTGTCTGGGCACCAGTGTCTGTGGGTTGCAAAGGCGGGGAAGGCTGCTGGGATGTGTACCAGGTGCTCTCCTGGGAGTGTGAGCCCCATGTGCCAGCTGCAGTCCTGCCCCCTCGCCAAGGCTATGGGCTGTGGGTGGGCAAAGAAAGTCTGGAGCCTGCCGTCAATGGACTGCAGGTGGAATCTGCTAGAAGCCCAGGTAAGAACGTGCTCCCCGGAGGCCCAGGGTGGGCCCACGCCGGAGCAAGCAAGGTGGGCTGCAGGGTCCCTGCCCCCCACCCACCGCCACAACAGGTGACCGGCCCCTGCCCCTGCTGTGGGGGGTGACCGTGTCCCCGCCCCTCTATGGGGGGTGACCAGCCCCTGCTCCCCCGCCGAGGGAGGTGACCGTGTCCGCACCCTGCCTTGGGGGGTGACCGGCCCCCACCCCTCACCGTGAGGGGTGACCATGCCCCCATCCTGCCTTGGGGGGTGACCGGCCCCTGCTCCCCCACCGTGGGGGGTGACCGTGTCCCCGCCCTGCCTTGCGGGGTGACCAGCCCCTGCTCCCCAGCCGAGGGGGGTGACCGCATCCCCACCCTGCCTTGGGGGGTGACCGTGTCTCCACCCTGCCTTGGGGGGTGACTGGCCCCTGCCCCCGCCGTGGGGGGTGACCGTGGCGGTGATAGTCCCGTGCTCTGGGGGCAGCACCTTGCACTCTGAGCTCAGAGCTGTGTGAGCGACGGGGCTCCCCCTCGTCTCCGCTTCTGTCTTCGTGTGATTGGCTGGGACCAGAGTGCCCTGGGCTAAGAGCGCTCACTGCACATGGTCTGCTCCGTGTGGGGACACGGGGCGGCTTGGGAAGGCCCTCCTGAAACTGAAGTTAGTGGCTCTGAGGCTCCTTGTGCCTGACACTCCTCCTGCGGCCTCACAGGCACCTTGCCTGCACCCCTGTCCTGCAGGCTGGTCTGCACTTCCTGGGACTTTCCACGCAGGGGACCTTCTCCGAGTGGGGGCTTCAATCCCCTGTGGTGATGACGTAGCTTCCTCCGCGATTTGTGTGCCATCGTGCGGATGAACCATGTGTGGTTACTCATCTCAGGTGACAGTTGGTGGGGGGGGGGGGTCCCAGGTTGAGGAGTCACCAGCAAAGCTGCTATGAACGCTTATGTTTGAGTCTTCGAGTGTGTGCCTTCATTTCTCTTAGGTGGGATTGTGGGTCCGTGTGCAGTCGAGAAGGGCTCGGCTTTCTGAGAATCCACCAGGCAGATGGTTTTCTGAGCAGCTTTGCTGTCCACGCTGCTGGAGGTGGGGCGCGGGGCTCCTCTGCCTTCTCAGGGCGCCTGGGTGTCCGTCCTGGTCTCAGCTCCCCGACGGCCGTGGTGGAGGCTCACCGTGGCTTTACACTGCATTTCTCCAGTGAGGAACGGTGCTCGTGGCCTTTCCTGTGCTTATCTGCTGCCCACAGAGCTGCTCTGGTAAAGAGCTCATCTGTCTTCTTATTGGGCTGTTTGTCTTCTTGTTGAATTGTGAAACTTCTTTACTATTCTGGATATAGGCTCTTGTGAATATTTTCAGCCAATCAATCTATGGCTCCCCTTTTAATTTTCTTAATGGTGACTTTCAAAAGTCATTTTAAATTCTTTGAGGAAGAACAATTTATCACTTTTTTCTTTCACAGTATTTTTAGTGTGTGCCCTGAGAGTCCCAGAGATCCTTCCAGGGTCTCCAAGATTCTCTAATGCATTTTCTTGTAAAGTATTATAGTACATTTCAGACTTGGGCCTGCAGTCTGTTCTGGTCTAATATCTGGTACGGTGTGAGGTGAGGCGGATGCTCGCTTGTTTCCTGGCTGTCCGGCTGACTGGTGCCGCTTGTTGGGAAGAGCTCCTCTTCCTGTCTGTTCTGGTCTAATGTCTGGTACGGTGTGAGGTGAGGCTGATGCTTCCTTCTTTTCCTGGCTGTCCGACTGATTAGCGCCATTTCAGACTTGGGCCTGCAGTCTGTTCTGACCTGCTTTCTGGTATGATGTGAGGTGAGGCGGATGCTCACTCTGTTGGAAGGAGCTCCTCTTCCTGTCTGTTCCGATCTAATGTCTGGTACGGTGTGAGGTGAGGCGGATGCTCACCTGTTGCCTGGCTGTCCGGCTGATTGGCACCATTTGTTGGAAGGAGCTCCTTTTCCTGTTGAGTTTCGTCATGACTTTGTCAAGTGAATGGACCAAAAGCACCTGGCTGTCTCTGGACCCTCTCTTCTGGACCCTCTCTTCTGCTCCACTGATCTTTTCCCGTCTTTGTCTGAAACAAACCAAAATGGAACACTTAACTCCGAGAGGATTATGGTCAGTCAGGTAAGTCCTCCAACTCTGCCCTCTGACTGAGGATCCCCCGCACGTCCACGTAAAGTCTAGACTGCTTGTCGTTTCTGCAAAAAGTCCTGTTGAGATTTCCATGGAGGCTCCATCGGTCCCACAGGTCAGTATGGGGGTGACACCATCTTAACAGTACCCAGCATTACTGGCTGTATTTCCATGGTTTGTGTCTCTTTGCTCAGCGCTGTTTAGGTGTCTGAGTGTCTCCTGTTGAACTTGTCCCAGGTATTTTAGGTTTCTGGGTCCCTCACCTCCTCCCGAGTCTCTACCCTGCAGAGTCAGGGCTTCCCACCGTGGCTCTGGGCCCAAACCCAAGGTCAGCTCAGAGGGGCGCTTCCCTCCAGTGGCCCCCTGACCCACCTGGTGGGGGCAAGGGTCTCTGCCCCGGCCCCTGGAACTGAAGCCTGGGGAGGCATGTTGGGCTGGGTTTCAGGGGCAGCCAGGTGCTTGGTTTGAGAAAGCTGGAAAGAACAGAGCCTTCCCAACACCCGTATCTTCAATCCGGAGTGTCCCCCGGTGCCCCGCTGGGTGGGGGTGGGGACAGTCACTGCTCAGTCCATCCCAGGTGTGGCTGGGGGCCTGCTCCCCACAGGTCTGCCCCAGTGAGGTCTCTGCCCTCCTCTGGCCCCTATACCTGCCCTTGGCACTGCTCTGCTTTCTGGGGAGGCCTTGAGTTCTCTCACTTCTGGGCGGGGCTCCCCTCTGAATGGCAAATCGAGGCTGCTCCGTCTCTCCACACCTCCTGGCTCTGCATTTTGTTAGCAGATGACCAAGGTTGGTGTAGGCACCTCATTAAGGAATAAATAAGAAAAGAAACCAAAGAAAGTGACAAGATAACCGGAGAATGGGAGAAAATTTGTGTGTCTGTTAAGGATCTAGTATCCCAAATATATAAAGATTTCCTGCAACTCAAGAGCAAACAACCCAATTTAAAAATGGGCAAAAGGCTCGAGTAGACATTCCTCCAAAGAAATACAGAGATGGCCAACAAGCACGTGAGAAGATGCCCAGCACTGTTGGCCATCATTCATTCAGTTAGTTCAGTCGCTCAGTCGTGTCAGATTCTTTGTGGCCCCGTGGACTCCAGCCCGCCAGGCCTCCCTGTCCATCACCAACTCCCAGAGCTTGTTCAAACTCATGTCCATTGAGTCGGTGATGCCATCCAACCATCTCATCCTCTGTCATCCCCTTCTCCTCCTGCCCTCAATCTTTCCCAGCATCAGGGTCTTTTCAAATGAGTTAGTTCTTCCCATCAGGTGGCCAAAGTATTGGAGTTTCAGCTTCAGCCTCAGTCCTTCCAATGAATATTCAGGACTGATTTCCTATAGGATGGACTGGTTGATCTTCTTGCAGTCCAAGGGGCTCTCAAGTCTTCTCCAACACCTCAGTTCAAGTGCATTCGTTCTTTGGTGCTCAGTTTTCTTTATGGTCCAACTCTCACAGCCATACATGACTGCTGGAAAAACCATAGCTTTGACTAGACGGACCTTTGTTGGCAAAGTAATGTCTCTGCTTTTTAATATGCAGGGATTTTGGAGCCCCAAAAATAAAGTCAGCCACTGTTTGTAGTGTTCCCGCATCTATTTGCCATAAAGTGATGGGACCGGATGCCATGATCTTCGTTTTCTGAATGTTGAGCTTTAAGCCAGCTTTTTCACTCTCCTCTTTCACTTTCATCAAGAGGCTCTTTAGTTCTTCTTCACTTTCTGCCATAAGGGTGGTGTCATCTGCATATCTGAGGTTATTGATATGTCTCCCGGCAATCTTGATTCCAGCTTGTGCTTCATCCAGCCCAGCATTTCTCATGATGTACTCTGCATTTACGTTAAATAAGCAGGGTGACAATATACAGCCTGGACATACTCCTTTCCCAATTTGGAACCAATCTGTTTTTCCATGTCTGATTCTAACTGTTGCTTCTTGACCCACATACAGGTTTCTTAGGAGGCAGGTAAGATGGTCTGATATTCCCGTCTCTCAATGAATTTCCCACAGTTTGTTGTGATACATACAATCAAAGGCTTTAGCATAGTCCATGAAGCAGAAGTAGATGTTTTTCTGGAACTCTCTTGCCTATTCTATGATCCAGCAGATGTTGGCGATTTGATCTCTGGTTCCTCTGCCTTTTCTAAATCCAGCTTGAACACCTGAAAGTTCTCGGTTCACGTACTGCTGAAGCCTGGCTTGGAGGATTTTGAGCATGACCTTGCTAGCATGTGAAATCAGCACAACTGTGCGGGTAGTTTGAGCATTCTTTAGTTTTGCCCTTCTTTGGGACTGGAATGAAACTGACCTTCTCCAGTCCTGTGGCCATCGCTGAGTTTTCCAAATTTGCTGGCATTTTGAGTGCAGCACTTTCACAGCATCATCTTTTAGGATTTGAAATAGCTCAGCTGGAATTCTATCACCTCCATTAGCTTTGCTCATGGTGATGCTTCCCAAGGCCCACTTGACTTCACACCCCAGGATGTCTGGCTCTAGGTGAGTGATCACACCGTTACACCATCACCCAGATGGGAATATTATTTTAAAAAGGACAATAGCAAGTGTTGCTGAGGCTGTGAAGTATGGCTGGTGCGGAGGATCGCCAGGCCATGGAACGTGACTCAGCCCTGAGAAGCAGTGAAGCTCCACACAGGCTGCCTGACGGGAGCAGCTTGACTGTGTGATGGTCAGTGAAGGGTGCCAGGTGCGAGAAGTCTGACTCCATTCACAGGAATGTCTGAGCGAGCAAACCCAGAGAGACAGGCACAGGCTGTGGCCGCTGGGGCCTGAGGGACGAGAGGAGCCGCTTGGTAGGAGTGTTACTTGGGGCTGAAGTGATGTTTTGGAGCTTGATGGAGGCTGACAGCTCCATGAATGTCCTAAATGCCGGCACACTTTCACGTTAGAGCAGCTTTACATGGCATGAATTGCAGCTCCGTCAAGAGAAAGAAGTAGCCGAGGTGGAGCTTCTGCTCTTGTGTGGTTTTGTGTGGTCTTGGCCCCCACGGCCCCATGGGGTGGGGGGGTGCCCGGGGGTTTCTGACCGAAAGGAATGTGTGGGACAGGGTTCCACATTCTTGCAAGTGAGTGCACGGTAGAAAAACAGGACCTTTTGGACCCAGGAGTCCAGAGCCCCTGAAGGCAGCCCCCAACCTGGGGAGCGCGGGCCCGGGGAAGCGGCCCCTGCCTGACTGGCCTGGCCTCAGTTTCTAGGAAGGAGGTTAAGGAGACATTTCTGCGTGGAGGGGGCAGGGCTGGGGGTGGGTAAGAGGGCCTGTGAGGGCAGCTGCAGCAGGCAGGACGTCTAGGTAGGGCCGCACCCTTAGAGGGAGGGAGGTGGCGGGGCCCTGGCCTCCCCCTCCTGAGTGAAGGGTCAGGGAGGGGGCACCACAGTGCCCAGAGGGGCCACGCAGGCCTAGAGGGCAAGGCCCAGTGGAGCTCCCGAGAGAGCTGAGCAGTGTGCCCAGGGCTGGTGCCCGCTGCTACCTTGGTGGGTGTGAGCACAGAGAGGCCACATGGCTCTCCTGCTGGCTCTTCCCCGTCTCTGGGCCTCCCTGCAGAGCTGCGACCAGCGGCCGGCATGGTTGGTGCGGCCTGTGTGCTGATGTAGCTGCCATGGCCTCTGTGCCCCGCCTGGCCTCTGTGCCCGGCGTGGCCTCTGTGCCCAGCCTGGCCTCTGTGCCCCGCCTGGCCTCTGTGCCCGGCCTGGCCTCTGTGCCCGGCGTGGCCTCTGTGCCCGGCGTGGCCTCTGTGCCCGGCCTGGCCTCTGTGCCCCGCGTGGCCTCTGTGCCCCGCGTGGCCTCTGTGCCCGGCCTGGCCTCTGTGCCCGGCCTGGCCTCTGTGCCCCGCGTGGCCTCTGTGCCCCGCGTGGCCTCTGTGCCCGGCCTGGCCTCTGTGCCCGGCCTGGCCTCTGTGCCCCGCGTGGCCTCTGTGCCCGGCCTGGCCTCTGTGCCCGGCCTGGCCTCTGTGCCCGGTGTGGCCTCTGTGCCCCGCGTGGCCTCTGTGCCCGGCCTGGCCTCTGTGCCCCGCGTGGCCTCTGTGCCCGGCCTGGCCTCTGTGCCCGGCCTGGCCTCTGTGCCCCGCGTGGCCTCTGTGCCCGGCCTGGCCTCTGTGCCCGGCCTGGCCTCTGTGCCCGGCGTGGCCTCTGTGCCCGGCCTGGCCTCTGTGCCCGGCGTGGCCTCTGTGCCCGGCCTGGCCTCTGTGCCCCGCGTGGCCTCTGTGCCCGGCCTGGCCTCTGTGCCCGGCCTGGCCTCTGTGCCCGGCGTGGCCTCTGTGCCCGGCCTGGCCTCTGTGCCCGGCGTGGCCTCTGTGCCCGGCCTGGCCTCTGTGCCCAGCGTGGCCTCTGTGCCCCGCGTGGCCTCTGTGCCCGGCGTAGCTGATGTGCCCGGCATAGCTGATGTGCCCGGCGTGGCCTCTGGCTGGCATGGCCTCTGTGCCCGGTGTGGCCTCTGTGCCCGGCCTGGCCTCTGTGCCCAGCGTGGCCGCAGTCTAGCTTGTGTGTCTCCGGGAACCAGTGCTTTTTCATCCCGTGAGGCAAGTGTTTGCCGGCAGCTGCCTTTTGACGCTGAGTGCTCCTCCTGAGGTCCCTGCCTGGGGCTTTTCCACCTGGGAGTTCCAGCCTGACTGCGGTTTTCCCCTCGCAGGAGGCCCGCCGTGGGCGCTGAGAAGTCGAACCCCTCCAAGCGGCACCGGGACCGCCTGAACGCTGAGCTGGACCACCTGGCCAGCCTGCTGCCGCTGCCGCCCGACATCATCTCTAAGCTCGACAAGCTTTCCGTCCTGCGCCTCAGTGTCAGCTACCTCAGGGTGAAGAGCTTCTTCCAAGGTAGGACCCTCACCTCTGCCCCTCGGGCCTCACCTGGGCCCACCTGGCTTCCCCGGGATGGGCCTCTTTTCACTTCTTGTCTGGAGGCCTTTGGAGGCAGAGAGCAGCTCTGGTGGGAGGGCTGGGGCCGGCCTGCCCCATCTGGCTCGCCTGCCCAGCCCTGGGGGCACTGTGCTGCCCGAGGCAGCCCTCCTCAGCGCAGGGCAGCTGGTGTGCCCATCGGGCCTGTCCGCGGCCTCCAGCCAAGCCTACTCCTCGCGTGGCCTGGCTGAGCTCTTGGGGAGTGTGGTTGTCCCCAGCCCGCTTCAGCAGCCCGGACCAGGGCCATCAGCCCTCAGCCAAGTCTGAGCTTCTCACAAAGCTGTGCGTTTATTCTGTGTCTTCAGGCAGAGGTAAGACGAGTGTTCGCAGGGGGCGTGTGTGGGCACCGGTGGGTGGTGGATGGCAGCTGACTGCCCGCTCACGCTCTGCGTGAGGCCCTGGGAGTCAGTGCATGCACAGCCTCCTGTGACTGAAACCGTCCTCGGGCTGTGGTTAGGAGGGCTGGCCGCCGAGGGACCCGGGCCTGTGCGGTGCGGGCTCCACCACGGGGCTGCGGATGTGCGTGCGTCTGACGTGCCTGAGGTGCGGCAGCCACTGTGCCTTGCTGGCTTTCTCGGCCTGGGCGGGCATGCTTCCCGAGGGTGCGGGCTGCTTTCAACCCCGATGCCCCCAGGGACTCGCTCGCCATGCCCTCCAGCTGGGCCAGCGCCGACTAGCCAGGCACAGGGCCCGCCCGGCCCTCCCATTGTCTCCAGGAGCGAGAACCCCAGTCCTCCCGCCATGGCTGGCCCTGGGAGCCCCTCTGTGTGAGGGCCCTGATGGGTCTGGGTCCCACTCCTGGGGTCTCGCGGCCCCTCCCCTATGTCCGGCTCTGCTCTGGGGCTGGACCCCTGCTGGGGGACTCTGCGTGGTGCTGACCTCGGTAAGCTGAGCTGTCCTTCGTGGAAAGGCACCTCTGTCCCCGGGGAAGGCCGAGCGCTCAGAGCTGTGTCTGCTGACCCAGGCTTGGTTTTGGGGGCGGGGAGGTCCTTGCTCCTTGTGACGCCCACCTGTGTCCACCCCCCCACCCCGCCATGCATGGGCTCATGGACATCATAGGGTGGGGACATAGGCAGAGTTTTGACAGCTTGGCCTGGGATTCAACCAGCACCAGCCTAGGTTCGTCCCCCAGTAAATCTCCCAGACCCTCTGCCCCCGCCCATGGCTGGAGGCACAAGCTTAGGAGGCACTTTTGGAAAAGTAGGCTTGGAGGGCAGCAGAGAATGGTGGGCACCATGGGGTCAGGAATTTGGGGGGGGGGTCACCAGGAGAATTGTGCAGGCTGGAGGGCTTCCAGGAGGAGGCGAGGGGAGCGGTGTGGTCTGCAGGCTGCATAGAGGCAGCCCCATCATGGAGCCATCTAAGGGACCCTTGCTACTGCAGTCCTGCTCTGAGAAGGCCCCACTCTCCCCAGCTGTGGTCTGGGCCCCTCTCCCAGCAACTGGTGCCCGGCCCTGCTGGCCCCCACTCCCTGTGGTCAGCCCCGAGGCCCCCTCAGATTCCCAGGCCCACACCTCTGCAACCACCTGGAGTCCTGCCTTCTCTTGCGTGTCCCACTGGCCCACTTGCAGAACTGGGCCTGAATTCTGTCTGAGTCCCTCCCATGCCCACAATCTTCTGTCCCTCCTAAAAGCACCTGTATTTCCCGGGATCTCGGGTTATGGGTGCCCAGGACTGTGATGGACCCAGGAAAATGGAGAAATTCGAGCACTATGCGGGTCTTTGTGTGAGGCGGGCGACCACTTTCCCAGCATTCCAAGCGGAGGCTGGGAGCGGCAGCTCTATGGGGGCTTCACGTGGCGTGTGTGCGTGCTAAGTCACTTCACTCGTGTCCAACTCTTTGTGCCCCTTTAGACTGTTAGTCCACCAGGCTCCTCTGTCCGTGGGTTTCTCCAGGCAAGAATGCTGGAGTGGGTTGCCGTGCCCTCCTCCAGGGGATCTCCCAACCCAGGGACCAACCCACATCTCCTGTGGCTCCTGCTTTGCAGTCAGAGTCCTGACCGCCGAGCCCCTGGGGAAGCTTTCCAGCGACACTGCTTCTAAATTAAACATCAGCACCTCCAGCTGCAGGGACCTGCGGCCTGGGGCCCAGGGCACGTGGCTCCTGGTCACCGTGGACTGCATGGTTCCTGGATGCTGAGTCCTCGGGGGCTTCGGGAGACCAGGGGCTGTGGCCAGCTTTCTGTTTTGGTGTCAGGCCTTCAGGCACCTCTCCGTCCCTCCTGAGTGCCTCCTGGGGAGGGCTCCGTCCCCAGGGCCCTAGTGGGGACACTGCGGACCTGGCCAAGCCCCTGCTGGGGCTGACGCACAGACTCGCTAAAGCTTTTCTCTCCCATCCAGGTACTAACCATGCCCAACCCTGCTCAGCTTCTGAGGTCAGAATAGATTGGCTGCGTTCAGGGTGGTATGGCTGTAGACAAGCCTTTGTTCCTGAGAGGCGGTTCCAGAAGTTCTGCTCTACTACCCAGGTTTCCAAGTCTTACTGAAAACGCATCAGGTCTTTAGGTAGGAAAAACGCAAATGTGTGAAACAGCAAAAGCAGTCACTCAGCGTTGGTGTGGCCTTGGTGCGGAGTCCAGGGCCCTCATCCTGGAGCCCCAGGCCCTGCCGGTGCTGCCAGTTCTCCAGCCCCATCTGTGCTCACAAAGGAGAGAGTTCCGTGAAGGGATGACGGGCCCGCTCCAAAGGCCTGGGGATGTGGGGGGCTCATGGGCCCATCTTCAGAAACTCTCAGACCTGGATTCCCAGTGCCTGGTCTCCATCCCCACTGTGGGGTATCCATTGTGGGGTCTCCATCCGCATTGTGGGGTCTCCATCCGCATTGTGGGGTCTCCATTCCCACTGCGGGGTCTCCATCCCCACCGTGGGGCCTCCATCCCCATTATGGGGTCTCTATCCCCACCGCGGGGCCTCTATCCCCACCGCGGGGCCTCCATCCCCATTATGGGGTCTCCATCCCCACCGCGGGGCCTCCATCCCCCACCGCGGGGCCTCCATCCCCCACCGCGGGGCGTCCATCCTCCACCGCGGGGCCTCCATCCCCACCACGGGGTCTCCATCCCCCACCGCGGGGTCTCCATCCCCCACCGCGGGGTCTCCATCCCCCACCGCGGGGCCTCCATCCCCCATAGCGGGGCCTCCATCCTCCACCGCGGGGCCTCTATCCGCACCGCGGGGCCTCCATCCTCCACTGCGGGGTCTCCATCCCCATTATGGGGTCTCCATCCCCACCGCGGGGTCTCCATCCCCATTATGGGGTCTCCATCCCTGCTGTGTGATCTCTATCTCCATTGTGGTGCCTTCATTCCCTTTCTGGCGTCTCTACCCCCCTTCCAGGGACCCCATTCCTGTCCCCAGGGTTCCCCATGCCCAGGGCTTCCTCAGTGACCCATGTGGACAGCTGGGCCAGGTTTGGGGCTGCCCAGGAGGGGCTTTCTGTTCGCCTTCCTCCCACAGAGGCTTCCCTCTGCCTTTGGACACTGATGGGGGACTGGTCACTCCCTCTCTGGTCACTTCCTCGGGTGCAGCTGTGTCCAGCCAGGCCAGGGTTGGTGGCCTTGGAAAGACTTCGATTCTGTTGTTTCCAGGAGCTCAGGCATCGGCCAGGTGTCTGCCTGAATGCAGGAGCCCTCTAAACCAGGAGCAGAGTGCTCCTCCCACACTGAGCCCGATCCCTTTTGCCCCGAGGCAGGGGGATGCCCCATCAGGTCTGCGGAGCCCGCACGCTGCCAGTGGGAGGCCCTGCTGGTCACAGCTTGGGGAGATAATGAGCTTGACTTCGGTATCACCCTGTTCTCCCAAGGATTCCCAAGTTTGTGATCTTCCTCAGGCTGTACATTTTAGGGGAAATTCTAAACATTTTCCTGAATTCATTTCCTCTGCATAGTTAGAAAAAAGGCGAGCTTAAAAATTGGATCTTAATCTCTGCTTCCTGACTCAGAAATGGATAATTTCATTAAAGCTTCCATAAAATGTCACCTTTGGGAAGGACATGAACTGGAAAGTTCCAGCCTCCAAGAGTAATAATGGCCTGCAAATTGGCTTGTAGTGTTGTGTTTGTGTCAACTTTCATGAATTTTTAAAAGGCAGTGAGCTTATTTAATTACTTAACTTGGTTCTGCGTAGACTGAGGGCTGGTGCTTCTTAGTTATAAACCCTTTGCTTGTACCAAAGAGAGGGATTTTCCACTCTTGCAAGTTTCACTGTTTGCAAGAAGGGAAACTGGGGGCTGATCACAGAAAAGGGAGGAAGGGTGGGTGGAGAATGTGAAGGACCCTGAGGGGGCGGGAGCCGGGTTCTCTTCAGGACGTGTGGTCCCAGCCGCCCAGGCACCCCCTTCTCAGACCCAGCACTCAGCACTGAGGTATTGACCCGGGCAGGAGACTCGCTGGACCTCGGCTTCAAGGGCCTAGAATGCGGACCAGCATGCAGATGACTGAGGACCCCAGTCACCCTAGCCTGGCAGGTGCAAGACCAAGGACCCCCAGTCACCCTAGCCTGGTAGGTGGCAAGACTAAGGACCCCCGGTCACCCTAGCCTGGCAGGTGGTAAGACCAAGGACCCCTGTCATCCTAGCCTGGCCGGTGGCATGACCTAGGACCGCCCCCCGTCACCCTAGCCTGGCCAATGGCAAGACCAAGGACCCCTGGTCACCCTAGCCTGGCTGGTGGCGTGCAGGCAGGACAGTGGGTGGGATGAACAGAGGGAAGGGACACTCAGCAGACAGAACCAGGAGGGGAAAGCACAGGTTCGGCCTCCAGGGATGATCCAGAGATCCCTGAGCTGTGAGGACCCATCCCCTGCTCACCATCCGCCAGGCCCGGGCCTGGGGTCGGCCCACCTGCACGCTCTGTGCCGGATGGACCCTGGTCCTGGGCTCGCCTGAGCTGGGCGGGTCTGCTTCACCTCCTCTGGGTGGCAGGTCCACAGGCCCCGCGTCCTGAGCTGTGTCCGGGACACGCAGGATGCTCTGCTCCTCTGCGGGTCAGAGATGAAATTCTCCCCAAGACTTAGGGACCTGTGACCCAGGAGTGCAGTGGATGCGGCTGAGCTGAACTGTGAGGTTCTCAGCTTTCACTGACGAGTCATCCTTCCCTGATGAGCTCTGCTGGGAATGAGTGTCTGTGAACCTGCAGAGCATGTCCTGAGGCCTAGCCCCACTGTGTGGGGGCAGGGGCGGTGGGGGGGGGGAGGCGGGGCTCCGAGGGGGGCTTGGGACGAGGTGGGTCCCATCCCTGAGAATGAGCACCCCTGCGTGCCCTCCCCACTGTGTTCTGTGAGTGAGGCGCTCCCGCCTCTGAGCGGCGAGGCATGTGAGGCCTGAGATGCTGAGAGCTGGGTCAGGACCTCCTGCCTTCACGGGGCTGCTCCGTGGATTCCTCCCCAGGGGACGTGGCTGTGGCTGTGGCTGCGTCTCCTCTCCAGCCCTTCCGCTGCGGGAGCCCCTTCCCCACAGCACGGACAGCTTCTGGAGGACAGCCCCCGGGGCCTTTCCAGCACAGGTACGCTGCTCTGGGTCACGTCAGGCTGTGTGCACACCTGTCTCTTCCCCAGGCGGGTCCCCTGCATAGCCATCATTCAGAAAGATCACCCCGGATCGTTTTCTGATGGCCGTCTCTTAGTTGCCTCTGGAGGCGGAGTCTAGCCCAGAGGAGAAGCAGGCTCCTGGTTCCTCCCTTCATCTGTTCACTCTCTCCTGGTTCCTGAGTCCCCCCAGGGCATGTGTCCCCCGGCGTTGCTTTCCCTCTCACTGCCGTGGGATGGACCGGGGCGGTCCCGGGCCTTCCCTGTCCCTTCTGGGTCAGTTAGGGTCTTTCAGTCACTGGCACTAGTGTGATCAGTCCAGCCGAACATTCAATCTCTGAAAGAATTTCAAGTGTGAGCCTTCTCGCTGCCTAGTCTGAGGGTCTGGCAGGCAGGGCTGGGGCAGGGGGAGCCTGATGGTGAGCTTGGCTGCCTCTCCCTGAGGGCCTGCCTCACCAGAGCCATGGTTCCTGGCCTTTCCAGGTCGAAGCAGCAGCAGGAAGAAGAGGTGAGGCTGGGGGAATTCTTCCTGGTGTTGCTGGGAGCTGGCACCCAGGCTGGTGGCCTTGGTATTTTCCCAGCTTCTGAGGACCGCATGCCTGGGGTGTCTGTCTGTCTCAGTGGCTGACATGGGTCACCATGTCTCTCTAGTCACCTCCTTGTGCTTCCTTCTTTAACACAAGGGTCAGACAGCTGCATGCCTACAGGCATCCTCCTGGGAGGAGCTGAGATACCCTCGGCCAGTGTTTGGACACTGTGCCCCACCTGCTCCATAGGAAACGTACGTCTTTGACGGGCCTGGTTGACAACATGGTGCTTCTCACTTGCAGCCCAAACGCCTTTGGAGTTCTTGAATATAGAGATACCCGCCCCACGGGCCTCTGGGGCCATCATGAAACTCCTCTCACTGGGTGCCAGCAGCGGGGGGGGGGCCCCCAGCCCTCTCCTGGCACATGTGGCAGGACCGACAGTGCTGCCCTCCAAGGACATCCTCCTTCCAGCCTCGAACATCTCTCACCTCTGACATCCTCTCTGAAGCCTTGCCAAGGTCATCTGGGGCCAACAGTTGGCACATGTTGTCGTGGGGCCTTGGCCCAAATTCACACTGAAAGTTTCACATTAACAGCGAGCTCTAATGCAGGAAGCAAAGCAGCGGCTGTGCCCCTCGCCTCCCAGGATCTACAGTCCAGTGGGCAGGCCTGCCGCCAAGCACACAGACTCTTCCACTTCCAGAAGATACAATGCCGAGTAACTGTAGCCATCAGGCAGACAACATGCGAAATGTGAGACAAAATATCTGAAATCTTTAAACATGCATCGCTCAGTCAGCAGGACATCAAGGAATACTCAAAGGGACTAAAACCTAAGTGCAGCTGAGAACCCAAAGAGAAACTTTTAAAAACCATTTTTAACGGATGTACCTCCTTTAAAACACAGAAGGAAGGCAAGGTTTGGGCTGCAAGGAGGGACGGAGAGGGTGTCAGTCAGAGCAAACACTGATGTGTGGAAGAAGAAGACTGGCATGGGAGGGCGGAGACGAGGGGGACACAGCCCTGGCCGCGACGGCGATTTGAGGTGAAGATTTCAACATTTCTTGTATTAATTAAATGTGGAGGTTGAGTAACTAATTCATAATAAAATTTTCAGGCTAATCATCAAGACAACAGAACGGCTTAACGTTCAAAATAAGGGAGAGAAAAAAGTAGAATGAAAAAATGTAATTAATTAAAAGAAAAACACGGGAAAGAAGAAAAAAGAGATGAGGAAGAGTGTAACAAACAGAGAGCGCGGAATTCCAGATGCACCACCAGCCACAGCCGGTGCGAGTGGGCTAAGTAGGCCAGCTAAGAGATGAGGGTTAGAGACAGGAAATAGAGGAGAGCAACAGAGTGGGAAAGACTAGAGGTCTCTTCAAGAAAATCAGAGATACCAAGGGAACATTTCATGCAAAGATGGGCTCGATAAAGGACAGAAATGGTATGGACCTAACAGAAGCAGAAGATATTAGGAAGAGGTGGCAAGAATACACAGAAAAACTGTACAAAAAAAAATCTTCATGGCCCAGATAATCACGATGGTGTGATCACTCACCTAGAGCCAGACATCCTGGAATGTGAAGTCAAGTGGGCCTTGGGAAGCATCACTATGAACAAAGCTAGTGGAGGTGATGGAATTCCAGTGGAGCTATTTCAAATCCTGAAAGATGATGCTGTAAAAGTGCTGCACTCAATATGCTAGCAAATTTGGAAAACTCAGCAGTGGCCACAGGACTGGAAAAGGTCAGTTTTCATTCCAATCCCAAAGAAAGGCAATGCCAAAGAATGCTCAAACTACCGCACAATTGCACTCATCTCACACGCTAGTAAAGTAATGCTCAAAATTCTCCAAGCCAGGCTTCAGCAATACGTGAACCATGAACTTCCAGATGTTCAAGCTGGATTTAGAAAAGGCAGAGGAACCAGAGATCAAATTGCCAACATCTGCTGGATCATCAAAAAAGCAAGAGAGTTCCAGAAAAACATCTATTTCTGCTTTATTGACTATGCCAAAGCCTTTGACTTTGTGGATCACAATATACTGTGGAAAATTCTGAAAGAGATGGGAACACCAGACCACCTGACCTGCCTCTTGAGAAATCTGTATGCAGGTCAGGAAGCAACAGTTAGAACTGGACATGGAACAACAGACTGGTTCCAAATAGGAAAAGGAGTGCGTCAAGGCTGTATATTGTCCCCCTGCTTATTTAACTTATATGCAGAGTACATCATGAGAAACACTGGACTGGAAGAAGCACAAGCTGGAATCAAGATTGCCAGGAGAAATATCAATAACCTCACATATGCAGATGACATCACCCTTATGGCAGAAAGTGAAGAGAAACTAAAGAGCCTCTTGATGAAAGTGAAAGAGGAGAGTGAAAAAGTTGGCTTAAAGCTCAACATTCAGAAAACGAAGATCATGGCATCCGGTCCCATCACTTCATGGGAAATAAGTGGGGAAACATTGGAAACAGTGTCAGACTTTATTTTTGGGGGTTCCAAAATCACTGGAGATGGTGATTGCAGCCATGAAATTAAAAGACGCTTATTCCTTGGAAGAAAAGTTATGACCAACCTAGATAGCATATTCAAAAGCAGAGGCATTACTTTTCCAACAAAGGTCCATCTAGTCAAGGTTATGGTTTTTCCTGTGGTCATGTATGGATGCGAGAGTTGGACTGTGAAGAAAGCTGAATGCCGAGGAATTGATGCGTTTGAACTGTGGTATTGGAGAAGACTCTTGAGGGTCCCTTGGACTGCGGGGAGATCCAACCAGTCCATTCTGAAGGAGATCAGCCCTGGGATTTCTTTGAAAGGAATGATGCTAAAGCTGAAACTCCAGTACTTTGGCCACCTCATGCGAAGAGTTGACTCATTGGAAAAGACCCTGATGCTGGGAGGGATTGGGGGCAGGAGGAGAAGGGGACGACAGAGGATGAGATGGCTGGATGGCATCACGGACTCGATGGACATGAGTCTGAGTGAACTCCGGGAGATGGTGATGGACAGGGAGGCCTGGCATGTTGTGATTCATGGGGTCGCAAAGAGTCGGACACGACTGAGCGACTGAACTGAACTGAACTGAGGAAATAAGGATTGTTAGAGTGAATATCTCTGTTTACAAAAGGCACAGAAAGGTTGAAAGTCAAAGGATGGGAAAAGATACACTGGAAAAACACTAACTGAAATACATTTGGTAAAGCTATATTAATGTCAAAAAATTGATTTCAGGGTGAAAAATATTACTGGAAATCATGAGAGCCTATCATTTAAAAGTCATTAAGATTTTGTTTTATCAAGCAAAGAGAATAATTTTAAATTTGTGTGCTTTTAATAACATCACCTCAAAAGTATGAAACCAATATTGACAGAACTATAAGGAAAAATACATGAATTCATCATCAGAGAGAAAGATTTTAGATAGTTCTCTCGGTACTTGATAGATCAGAGAAATAAAAATCAGTAACAATTAAAGAAGATTTGAGCAGTGCACAAAAGGGTTAATCATGGACAGACATAACACTGTACTCTGAAACTGACGCTCACGTCTTTTCAAGCCCACTTGTAACTTGTAAATATTCTGAAAATACGCATGCATGCTCAGTTGCTCAGTCGCGTCCAGCTCTTTGCCACTGTATGGACTGCAGCCCACCAGGCTCCTCTGTCCATGGGATTCTCCAGGCAAGAATCCTGGGGTGGGTCACCATGCCCTCCTCCAGGGGATCTTCCCGACCAGGGATAGAACCCGTGTCTCCTGCACTGCAGGCGATTCTTTACCCACTGAGCCACAGGGGAAGCCCGTATTGAAAATATATTGGTCAATAAAGCAAGTCACAGTAAATTTCAAAAGACAAAATCATGAAGAATGCATGGTGAGCCCTCGAGCCAGTTAAGCTGGAAATCTGCAGAAAAGATGGCTTGAAAGCCTTACGTTTGGAAATAAACACATTTGTAATAACATGGATCAAAGCAGGAAACACAGCAGAGCTGAGGGGTGTGTGCAGGTCAGAGTGTGTGTGTGCTCCGCTGTGCTGGACTCTTGGTGACCTCGTGGGCTGCACACCACCAGGCTCCTCTGTCCATCAACGTGTGTGGCTGCAGCTAATGCAATTCTCAGAAATAAACCAACTTGAGGGTCTAATGTGAAAGAAGAAGGGCTGAAATTAACAAGCTGAGCATTCAGTGTTGCTAAAAAAAAGTGAAATAAATAAAAAACAGTCATAGGAAATAATAAAGCATAGGGTACTTGTGAAATAGAAAGGTAACATGTAATAGAATTCCTTTAAAATGATAAAACAGTAAAGATCTGGTAAGATTGATCAAGGAAAAATAGCAAATAGTATTAGGAAGTAAAAGGAACATTGTATAGCATATTATATATAAAGCATGATGATATATGCTATAGATATTTACAAGATGGCTTGAAATTATTAGGAACAAGTTTATGCTAGTAGATTTAAAAATATAGTAAATGCCTAGAAATATAGCTTATTAAAATTGACTCAAGAAAAAATAAAACACCCAAATAGTCATATGGCTATTTGAATGAGTGGTTAAAATCTTCCCACAGAGAAAAATCTAGGCCTAGACAGTTTGTTTTTTTTTTTTTTTTTTTTTTGGCCTAGACAGTTTTAAAGCAATTTCTACTACATGTCAAAGGAAAAATAAGTCCACCCTATATTGAGCCCATGGTACAGAATTGTAACGGAGGTTCTGATGTGAGCTCACATTATGCGCACAGACACACAGACACACACACACACACACGAGTGTGCCTGCGCACGTGTGCCCGCCTATGCGTGTTCGAGCTCTGCCTGCTGAAGGGGCCACTCCAGTACAGGGGACACAGCTGGCCTTCAGACCTCAGTTTCCAGACACAGTTCACCACTGAAAGGGACTCATGCCTTCTGGCCTCTGCCCAGAGCGGGAGCAGAGAAAGGATGAGCCTAGATCGTCCATGCTGGACAGCAGGGCTGTGTTCAGAGCACGAGGGGACATACCCCTGGGACCCAGGCCTCCTGAGGGGACATACCCCCAGACCCAGGCTTTCTGAGGGGCACCCGGGCCTCCTGAGGGGGCTCCCCCGAGACGCGGGCCTCCTGAGGGGCTCCCAGGATGTGGGCCTCCTGAGGGGCTCCCCAGGACCCAGGCCTCCTGAAGCGTCTCCTCTGGCCACATCGGGACAGTCTCAGCATTAAGATGAACGAGGGTGGAGACAGATGATAATCCAGCAAATGAGATGGGATTCTCTAAATCCGCATGGATATAAGTAAGTGAACGACGAAACAGACACCATGGTTCCTGACCAAACTGCCAGGAGAGAGAGCTCTAGGCGGGTGACTTTTGAGTGGAGGTGAATTATAAGATGCCCAGTTGGTAACTGCTATAGGAATGATTCAGGCTGGAAATGTCAGTGGATGCTAAAATTGGTGAAAGTGAGAAATGGAATGTTTGAGTCTTGAAAAACAAAGTATTAATTAGCTACAAAGAGGGAAGCCCTACAGTGGGGAATGCCAGCACACACTGTCCCCGTGACCAAACGTGGCCTCACCAGTCCCGGAAGAAACTGACCCCGTGAGCCAGGCCGCAGAGGGTGTGAGGACACTTCTTAGTTTCGTGATGTTCCCGCTGCACATGCTGAGGACTCAGCAACAAACGGGACCTCAGGGCAGCCTGCAGAGCAGCTTGTCCCATCTTGAGTCGAGAAGGACCAGGGGCATCTGGATGGAGAGTAGCTCGTGCCTGGCTGAGAGGATGCTCTGGGCAGTCGGTGAAGTCCCGGGGTGGAGGGGGTGTCTCTGGGCAGAGGACAGTGGGTGTCGTTCTTACAACATCTCTGCAAGCTTGATATTGTCTCAAAACGCAAACAAGAAGGAATAGAGAAAACTGTGGACCTGGGAGATTGCTGAGGGTATGAGTCAAGGGGAGAAGCTGGAGGAGGAGCAGCGGAGAGGGTGGGGCAGAGGCGGGCAGGAGCTGGTGCTCCTAGAGCTCGCCTCGAATTTTTAGGGGAAGGAACCAGTCCTTTTGCAAGGGAAGAGTGTGCTCTGAGCAGCAGGGTTTCTTGCAGCCACGTTACCACCAGCGGTTCCACAGGCTGAGCCACGGGCCCCTGAGGGGACAAGTGCTGGGAGGGAGTGGAGGGGGCTTCTGGGGGCATCTGGCCCAGCTCACCTGCAGCCGCTTCATGACCAGGCGCTGGGGTCTCCCTTCTCCAAGCGTTTGCTCAGAGCCGCCTCTGGAGGCCTCCTCCAGCCACACTGGGACCTTCCATGCTGGGCTGTGTCCCCAGATGGGGGTGGAGACTGACCCAGCCATGGAAGGCCCCATGGGCAGAGACCTCCCCACACCCCCTGCCCAATCAGCCCTGCCTGTGGGTGGCGAGCCGGGCAGGACTCTGGTGGAAGTGACCCCTGGAGTCACTGGCGGTGACCGACGGGCTCCAGGAGGGGTGACGCGCAAGTTCTGTACTTGGAGGCTTCTTTGTAGCTTTACTCACAAACTCATCCTGTGCACACGCATCAGGCTCTGTGACGGCCGGGCTGGCCGCTCCTCCAGACCCAGCCTGTCCTTGGCTGGAGCTGCCCCGAGGACAGTCTGCCCCTTCCAGCCCCTTCGGCCTGGAGTCCCTGGCTTGGTGTCATGGTAGATGAGCAGGCGCTGGAGCAGCAGCAGCGGGGAGGGTGGGGCGGGGGCGGCAGGAGCTGGTGCTCCTAGCGCTCGCCTCGAGCCCGCAGGGGAAGGGGCCAGTCCTTGCGCGAGGGCAGCGCGTGCTCTGCGCATCCTCTCTGTCTGCCTGTGAGTTGCAGCAGTGGCATCTGCCTTGCGTCCTGTGGGCTCTTTGACTGTGGTGAAGGGCTCTCTAGTGGTGGTGATTGGCCTTGGCCTGCGACGGCTTGTGGTGGGGCTTGGGTCCCCGGCCAGAGAGAGGCCAAGTCGTGTCAGACCAGCGGTCAGTGACCGGGCCTCTGGCCCTCAGCTTTGCGGAAAAGGATCCCCACGAAGACGGAAGGTACTGAAGCAGGGGAAGAGCAAGGTGCGCGTGGACAGACGCAGGGGCGGGCTCAGAGAGCGTCTCTCTCTGCGCCCTCGTGGCAGTCTGAATTACTTTTATGGGGCATTTCTTCTGGGTTTCCTTTGGCCAATCATTTTGATTTCCCTGGTTTCCAGTCCACATTTGATGTATCTCAGGATCCTCCCCTGTGTTTGCATGCGTCCCTTAGCCAAGATGGATTTTACAAGGGATATGGGTAGAGAACATCCCTTGACATAGCTCCCCCTTTGACCCCCAAGGAGCCTTTACATGCGTATGTGGTTGGGGAGGTCTCCTGACTTCTGGGACGAGGTGTGTGTGGTCTGGGCAGGGCCCAGCCTCCTGTCTTAGCTGTCCTGCCGCCCTCATTTCGGAGCTCCAGTCCACGGGGAATGACTGCAATTGCTTTACCCCGCGGGGTGGCATCTCCTCCTGCCTCAGTGGTGGGGGGAGGGTTTGTTTGCCCCCCAGCTTGTGGGGTCTTGGTTCCCCCACTAGGGATGGGACCCTCATCCCCCACATTGAACGGTGGGCTCTTAACCCCTCGACCGTGAGGCAGGTCCCCCGTCCTGCTTATCTTGACAGCATGCAGTTACTCATGGAATAAGTACCTGACTTTATAGCACTGTCTCTTTTCCTTTTGGTTTTGTCTGCTTTTCCGAAACGTTTCTTGAGCCCTGGGCTTCAGACTGTTGAAACTTAGTGAGAAACCCAAATGGTTGACCTCTTCTACCACGAAGAGTGTGTGGAACAAAAACGCATGTGAATAGAATCCCCTTTTCTTTTTCTTCCAAGAGCTCCTTTTGGTTGTCTTTTTTCCTTTTTCTCTTTAAATTTATGGATTTAGTTTAACTGGAGGATAATTACTTTACAATATTGTGATGTTTTTGCCACGTGCTAAGTCACACAGTCGTGTCTGACTCTTTGTGACCTAGGGACTGTAGCCCACCAGGCTCCTCTGTCCATGGGATTTTCCAGGCAAGAATACTGGAGTGGCCCTCCTCCACAGGGTCTTCCCGACCCAGGGAGCAAGCCCGTATCTCCGGCATTGCAGGCAGGTTCTTTACCGACTGGGCCCCTGGGAAGCTGTACATCACTATGAATCAGTCAGAAGCGTACATGTGTCCCCTCCATCCTGAGCCACCCCCAACCCCTCCAGGTTGTCCCGGAGCACTGGCTTTGGGTGCCCCGCTTCAAGCATCAAACTCAAACCGGTCGCCTACTTTACATATGGTAATATGCATGTTTCAGTGCTATTCTCTCGAATATCCCCCTCTCCTGCTTCCACTGAGTCCAAAAGTCTGTTCTTTATGTTTGGGTCTCCTTTGCTGCCCTGCACGTAGAGTCGCTGGTACCATCTTTCTAGATTCCACGTACATGCATCAATATCTGGTATTTGTCCTTCCCTTTCTGCTCACTTCACTCTGTTTAATAGGCTCTAGATCCGTCCACCTCATCAGAACTGTCTCAAATGCATTCCTTTTTTACAGCTGAGTAATACTCCACTGTGTGTGTGAACGACAGCCTCCTCATCCGTTCACCTGCTGATGGACATCTAGGCAGCTTCCGTGTCCTGGCTATTGTAAACAGTGCTGCGATGAACACTGGGGTACACGTGTCTCTTTCAATTCTGGTTTCCTCGGGGTATCTGACCAGTAGTGGGGCTGCTGAATCGTATGGTAGTTTTATTCCCAGTTTTTTTAAGACTCTCCATACTGTTCTCTATGGTGACTGTATCAGTTTGCGTTCCCACCAACAGTGTAGGATGGTTCCCTTTTCTCCAGCATTTATTATTTGTAAACTTTCTGAGGATGGCCGTTCTGACTGGTGTGAGATGAAACCTCATTGCAGTTTTGATTTGCATGTCTCTAATAATGAGCGATGCTAAGCATCTTCTCATGTTTATTGGCCATCTGTATGTCTTGTTTGGAGAAGTGTCTGTTTACGGCTTCTGCCCATTTTTTGATTGGGTTGTTCATTTTTCTGGCATTGAGCTGCATGAGCTGCTTGTACATTTTGGAGATTAATCCTTTGTCAGTTGCTTCATTTGCTAGTCTTCTGAGGGCTGTCTTTTCACCTTGCTTATAGTTTCCTTTGCTGTGCAAAAGCTATATATGAGGAGATAACAGTCGAGGAGATAATAGTTGAAAACTTCCCTAAAATGCTTGCGTCTTGCACTGCAGCATGGGGATTAAGGAGAGAGCACAGTTCCTCTGCAGGACTTGCAGCCCTGGGCTCCTGCCCGCTGGACCCCAGAAAGCCAGTGAAGAGGGGTGGGCTGGGCACCTGTGGAGGTGGGGGCTCTGCTTTCCTGGTGCCGTTGGAGCCAGATTGAGCTGTGAAACCTCTGGGGCTTCCCTGGTCATTGTGGAAAACAGGGACACTCTTTCTGTGGAAAACCCACAAGCTGATGCGGTCTGAGTCCTGGGGTGGACTCTTGTTTTCCAAACATGAGCACGTCTATTCACGCGCACGATGCTTCTTCTCCCTAACTGAGCTTGGGGCTCTGAATGCAGTTTGCGTCCCTCCTCCGCACCTGCCTAACTGTGGGGCTCGAAAGGACACGCACCCACGCCCCGATCCCCTCCCTCGGGGCTAAGAGGAGAGCTGGTCCAGCCCCGGCCACGTATGCCCACGTGCTTCCGGTCACCTTTCCTGGGCTGGGCGGGCAGACTCTGGCATGACAGCACATAGCCCTGCGAGCACGTCTGTTCTCGGCAGCGTAGGTGCAGGAAACCGCTGCCCCTCTGTGGGCCCCTCTGCTGTCGAGTCGCAGGACGGCACTTGCTGCCAGCCTGTGTGATTCACGGTCATCCTCCAACGGCAAGACAAGGAGTTTATCTTTTATTTCTTGAAAAGCGAGGCGTGGGCGAGAGTTTGAATGTCTAAAAACTGAGGTGCTCCATGAATTTGATGCCAGAGTTGTGGCGGGGTCTGCAGGCATGCTGGGGTGGGAGCTCGGGTCAGAGTGGGGCCCCACATTCTCCATCTGCCCCCCAGGCTTGGCCACTGGTTCCCCCGGCAGGTGCACTGCACTGCCTGGGACCCACACGTGCCCTTGGACTCGTGGGGCCTCTGGACCCCTGAGCGGTGTCCCCAGGATCACCCAGAGGGGCTGGTGGTGGGGGCAGGGGCGAACGAAGCCAGTTAACCTCCCAATCTCTCAGGAAGGTTGGTTCTCCAGGTCCTGGGCCCCTGTCTCAAGGAGGGCATGCGGTCCCTGTAGGAAGTTGCAGGGTGCCCACCGGAGGGTCGAGTTTGCCTGATTCCTGGGCTTGGTCTCAGCTGCTGACAGGGAACGGCCAAGAGCTGCCACCACAGACGTGGCTGCGGTCACTCCTGTCTCAGCTCTCCTGCTGTGACAGACACGCAGACATCACCATTCAGTCCTGCAGGCCGGAGTTCCGAGGTGAGGGTGCCCCGTGGCTGGGCTCTGGTGAGGACTGAATTCTGAACTGTCCTCACCCGGGAAGGGGTGAGGTGCCCCCAGGGTCTGCTAAAGGACACTCATCCTGCTCGTGGGGCTCCTCTCATGGCCCAGAGCCCCTCCCAACACCGTGACCTCAGGGGACAGGAATGTGGGCACACAGGCGTCCGTGTGGAGGCCTGTGCCGAGTTGGTGGCAGCAAGACACGGAACTTCAGGGTGCCGCTGCCCAGGCCCCTCTCGAAGCCCCTCAAGCGAGTGCACCTCAGGGGGCGCCGAGGTCCCCGGACAGCTGCTCTGAGCCTGTGTTCCTCCGCCGAGCAGGCCCTGAAGTGCATCTGGGCTGGAAGCGTGCAGGAGTGGGGGGCAGGCCTGCTCCTTGGGGTCCCGGGGGCTCCAAGCTCTCTGCCTCCCTCCACGCTGACCTCCCTCCGCAGCATGGAGAGAGCTGGGCTGCGCTGTGGTCACAGCAGCTGCCTCCAGAGGGACACATGGCCGAGCGTGAAGGCAGCCCTGGGCGCACAGGCCGGGGTGGTGAGCTACTGGACCAGGGCTGGAGGGTCGGAGCCAGGCTGTGTGTGCGGTGACCTGACCACTCCAGGAGCTGCCGCTCATCTGAGCTGAGGCCCGGCCCAGCTTCCTGGGGTACCCCGGCTCCTCTCTCGTCACCCTGGTGGTGGAACTCCTGCACCTCGAGCCCAGACAGTCCCCTCCACCCCACATTCCCTGTGTCCATAATCTGGACTCACCTGCCCTGTCCCTGGGGAGCTGTCTGGGAGCAAGGTGGCTTCTGGGCATCATGCACTTCCAGAGGCAGAAACGGGGCATCTCTGGGTTTTTCCTCCACCAGAGACACTTGGCAACTCTCAGTGGCCAGACCCGAGCACAGGACCCTGAGCAGCGACAGGTGGGGCTGGGTCCTTGGGGCACGTGGCTCGGCCCAGAGTGGCAGCTGCCCTGAGTCTCCTCTGTGTGAAGGACAGTGAAGGAGCTGAGGTATGGCAGGGCTGAGCCCCCAAGGGCAGTGGCCTCTCCAGCCTCCCCCCTAGGCTGGGTGCAGCCCAGCCCACACAGGGACGCCCGCTGTCTGCAGATAATCACACACATCTTCTCTTCTCCAGGCAAGGCGCTCAGGGATGTGCTTGGACATTCGGTCGTGGCCAGCTCTTTGCGACCCTCTGGCTACAGGCTGCTAGGCTCCATGGGGGTTTTCGGCAAAAATACTGGAGTGGGTTGCCATTTCCTCCAGGGATCTTCCCCAGCCAGAGACCAACCCCGTCTCCTGTGCCTCCTGCATTGCAGGCAGATTGTGCACCGCTGAGCTGTTAGGGAAGCCTCTCAGGGATGCAGGGAGGCAGTGGAGTGAGGGAAGCTGGTTCCAGTTGGTTCTGCGGACCACTGGTGGACGGGCCAGACAGGGCAGTGAGAACCTCTGCTGTGGCCAGAGCTCTGGGGCCTGTGGAGGGGAGGGAACCCAGGGCCTCCAGCTGAGTCCTGGGGTGCAGGCAGTCTCAGGGCTCAGGCTGAGCTGTGCCAGCCTCAGGGAGTCCGTGCGTTCCTGGGATGGGGCAGCCCTGACTGGCCTCCTCTTCTGCCTGCAGGCCCTCAGCTGTGTCTGCAGACGGTTCAGAAGGCGATCCCAGGCTCTGCCCTGGGCCAGGATGGCTTCTGTGGGGCTGGGGGTCTTGGCGGCCCCTCCCACCACCCCTCGGAGAGCAGGCTGTGGGGAGGAGGCCGCCTGCCTGCTGGGTGGGCCGGGTGGGTCGTCAGTGCTAGCCGGAACCTGCGTCACGTGGCTTGGCCCTCTTTGGGGACAATGCAGGGCCAGCTGGGGGGGGACAGCAGCTCAGCGGGGGCACGAGGCCCTTAGACGCGCTGGCTCGCATTTCTGGCTGGACCCCAGGGGGTTCCTAGAACCCTGGGCCGTGGGGCACCCCCGCCAAGACCTTCCTTGCGGAGCCCAGAGGCCACAGCAACTCCTCTCCAACTTCTACAAACTTCCCCCTGGACCACCCACCCCACATACACCTGCTCTCCGCTAGCTCTTCTCCCGGGCCTGTTACCAGGGGCAACCAGGAGCAGGAGACAGGGGAGCATGGTGGTGGGCTCACCCTGTGTCTAAGAGGAGGCCTGGCGGGGAGGGCGCCAGCAGTGGGGCTGAGGGCTGTCTGCGGAGACCCTGCCTGCAGCCTTGGCCTCCTCTGTGGGCGCCACTCAGACGGAGCTGGGCTCAGTCCCAGGTCATCGTGGGTGAGACCCTCCCCCCACTGCCCGCCATGGCAGGGAGGGAGAGAGGCCGGCCCTGGAGAGAGATGCTGAGATGAAAGAGCAGACCCAGATGCTGGCCGCAGGGCCACGGGGAGTGCGGGCTGTTCCTCCCCCTCGCCGCACCCCTGGGGGTGCTCCCCACCCCCCTGGGGGTGCTCCCCACTCTCTCTGTCCCTGCTGCCCCATTGCTGTACCATCCCCCCCATTAAGAGCACTGGCACCCCCAGCCCTCCAGGCCCTGGCTCTGACCCCCACCCACACCAGAGTTTGCTGCCCTGGCAACTTCCGGCCCCCTGACCTGGGGGGCTGTGCCTCAGAGGGGTTTTTGGAAGGCCGCGCTCCCCCGCCCCCGCCCTGGCGGGGCCTCCAGGACAGCCTCGGAATCGCATTTGGCTTCTTCCAGTCTCGCCGCAGGCCTGGGGGTGGGGCGCGCGGGCGGCCCTGCTCGCACGCGAGGCTCTGGCCGCGGGCCAGGCGGCTGTCACTGCGGCGCTGACGCCCCATCGCGTGACAGCGGCCCGCGGAGGCCCTGCCGGGCGTGCCCCGCGGAATGTGGCTGCGGAGGCGGGAAGCGGGAGTGCCCGCTGGGGGCGCACGCGATGCTGCCGTGCTGTCGGGGGGCAGGAGGGGGGGAAGTAGGAAGGGGACCCCACTTCTGCCTCCAGAAGCGACCTCTGCTCCCTGCGGCCGCCTGTGTCGGCTCTGGCCCCTGCAAGCCTGTGTTCTGGAGTTGGGGGGCTTAGGGTCCCCAGCAGGGGTCAGCGAATCCCCCGTTTGGTGATGTCACCGCCTGGGGATGTCCCAACCTCCAGCTGCCGGCAGCAGCACCCCCACTCGGGGCTGCAGGGCTGAGAAGCAGAAGAGCCCGGAAGCTGACTCCAAACCTCCCCTTCCCCTTGGGGAGGGGCGGGGGACACCCCCACAGTGCGCTTTGCGGTTGGTCAGTTGGGAGGCCTTGCTGGTCTGGGTACTGGAGAGGAGGGCCCTGCTGGGTGGGGGAGTGGGGTCCTGCCTCCCCCACCCACGCCCCCCGCTCCTGGCCTCAGACCACCTGGGAGATGTGGCCTCTGGGTGGGCTGTTGGGCTGGACCCTCTGGGAAGCCCGCAGAAGGGGTGGGAGTGGGCCTGGGCCCCAGCCTGCTCCCTCCTGGGTCTTTCTCAGCCTCAGAGCCGGGCTGTGTGGTCCTCAGTCAGAGGCGGGGGGCACCTGGGCCCCAGGAGGTTTCTGTGGACCCCAGCACGGCTCCGGTCTCACGAAGCCTCTGCTCAGGGAGGGCTGGCTCCAGGAGTCTTGGGCACTCACCTTTCAGCTTTCTGAGCAGAGAGGCACACACAAGGGATCAAGTGTTAGCGCCTCTGGCTTCTGAGCTCAGAGCTTTTTTGGTGCCTTGAAAACCAGCAACCAAGAGGGGGGTTCGGCTGCTGGAGGGAGAGAGAACCTTCCCTTTCGTGGGGCAGGGAGGCTGGCTGTCTGTGCCTCTGCCCGGGGCCCCGGTGCACTGTCCTGTTTCCCAGAACTCAGCACCTTCTGCTGAGGAAACGGGTTCGTATCTCGTTCCATTTACTGTGGGAGAGGGAGGGGATGGAGCACAGCTTCCGAGGAGGAGGGAGGGGTTGGAGCACAGCTTCCGAGGAGGAGGGATGGAGAGGCCACGGCAGGGCCACCGAGGGGACCGCGTGGGTGGGGCTGAGGGCCTCCAGAGGAGCCCTTTCTCCCTGTGGACACCCTCAGTCTGGACCAGGGGCGTGGAAGAGGGGTCAGCTTGGCTGCTGCCTGTGTGTCCCTGTGTGTGTGTGTCTGCGTGTGTCTGCGTGTGTCTGTGTCCCTCTGTGTGTCTGTGTGTGTCTCTCTGTGCATGTGCGTGACTGTGTGTGTCTCTTTGTATGTGTCTGTGTGTGTCCTTGTGTGTGTGTCTGTGTGTCCCCTTGCGTGTGTGCGTGACTATATATGTCTCTGCGTGTCTGTTTCTGTGTGTGTCTGTATGTGTGTCTGTGTGTCTGTGTGTGTGTGTCTTACTGTGCCTGTATGTGTCTGTGTCTGTGTGTGTCTGTCTGTGTGTCTGTGTGTCTGTGTGTGTGTGTCTTACTGTGCCTGTATGTGTCTGTTTCTGTATGTGTGTCTCTGCATGTGTGTCTGTGTGTGTCTCTGTGTGTCTGTGTGTCTGTATATCTGTGTATGTGTCTGTGTGTCTCTGCGTGTGTGTCTGTCTGTGTGTGTGTGTATCTCTGTATGTGCATGTGTCTATGTGTTTGTCTGTCTGTGTGTGTCTGTGTGTCTCTGTGTCTGTGTGTCTGTATATCTGTGTATGTGTCTGTGTGTCTCTGCGTGTGTATCTGTCTGTGTGTGTGTGTATCTCTGTATGTGCATGTGTCTATGTGTTTGTCTGTCTGTGTGTCTGTGTGTCTCTGTGTCTGTGTGTCTGTATATCTGTGTATGTGTCTGTGTGTCTCTGCGTGTGTGTCTGTCTGTGTGTGTGTGTATCTCTGTATGTGCATGTGTCTATGTGTTTGTCTGTCTGTGTGTGTCTCTGTGTCTGTGTGTCTGTATATCTGTGTATGTGTCTGTTTCTGTGTGTGTCTGTGTCTATATGTGTGTCTGTGTGTCTGTTTCTGTGTGTGTCTGTGTGTGTCTGTGTGTCTGTTTCTGTGTGTCTCTGTGTGTATGTGCATGTGTCTATGTGTTTGTATGTCTGTGTGTGTGTCTGTGTGTTTCTGTGTGTGTGTCTATGTGTTTGTATGTCTGTGTATGTGTCTGTGTGTCTCTGTCTGTGTGTGTCTCTGTGTGTGTCTGTTTCTTTATGTGTCTATGTGTGTGTGTGTGTGTGTGTGAATGTATGTGTGAGGGGTCTCTGTTTGCACTGGTCCCCATCCAACCTGGAGGGCACACTGGGGGCCTGGGACCCTGCATTACTGACCAGCTCCTGGGGGAGCCCATGGCCCCTGGCGGGAGTGTCCAGCACGACTTCTGGTTTGGGAAGAAATGTTGGGGAGCTCTGCGGTATGCTTGTATTTTACCCCAACACCGGATGAGGCAGTGATGGCCTGCAGGGCCCTTGGTGGCACTAACACCCCCCAAATCAGGGGAAATGAAAGCGCAGCCCTGGAGGCCTCCATGGAGGCGTCAGCGCCAGGCCCGGCTCCTGGCCGGGACCCTCATAATTCCAGGAGCTGATGACGGAGCGTGGAGTTCAGGGCTAGGATGTGGACGTCTGTCTGTCTGAGCGCGTCACCTCAAGTGCAGATGAGGCCAGAGCGGGGTAGGGGCGGCAGGGGGCTCTGGCAGGGGTGGGGGTCCACGGGGCACTGGCTGCTCCAGTCTGGGTCAGGCCGGGGCTCTGGGACGGAGGGACGGGAGGGGGTGTGCGGGGCTCCAGGCTACTGGTTCCCTCGAACAGTGGTGTCCAGCTTGGGGACCTGCCCAGGCTTGGGTCTTAAGAGGGGAGCTTTGGAACCCCTGAAGGGCTGCTGAAGCGGGGAAGGTGGTTAAGAGGCTCACTGGGGGAGGCGGAGAACAGGGTGGGGTGAGGTCCTTGGGGTGTGGCCAGCTGAGAAGCCCCGTCCCTGAATGTCCCCCACCAGCTGCCCGGTGCTGCCCTGGGTACCCGGGAGGAGAGCAGACCTGGGCCGGCGTGCCTGCGGAGGGTGGGAGCCGGGGACGCAGGAAGAGCGTGACTGACCGTGCCCCCCTCAGCCCTGCAGGAGAGGTGCCCAAGGCAGCTGGTGGCTGCTGCCCCGTCGCCAGGAGACCGGGGTCCACGCAGAGGGTCTGCAGGCTCAGCCGTGCTGGAGGGAAGGCTGCTGCTGGAGGTGAGCCCCCAACCCCGCACCCCTGGGTCTCCTGGCCGCATTGCGGCGTCAGTCGTGACCGTTCACAACCACCAGGAAGCTCAGTCTCAGGAGGGCTTGGTTGCAGGTGGGCTCCAGGACCTCTGCACAGCACACACGGGTGACCCCCAGGCCCGTGGGCTTCAGATGGGAACCTCGCTTTCCCTTCTGCATTTTTTGGTTTTACTTGTCGATGCAAGAACCTAATAAAATGCCAAGTGGGCTCTTCCCCTCAGACTGAGGGCAGAAAATCATGCGCTGTGAGTCCCGGGCTGACCCCGTTGTTGACCTGCACACCAGACGTCACGGGCAGGGCAGGCCTTCTCACCAGAGCTGGGCCTGCCGGGCGGTTCTGAACAGCTTTTCCTGACAAGATAAAGGGAGGTGGGGCTCCCCGGGTGGGATCAGTCACTGCTCACAGGGCGAGAGTGCTGCGATGTCCACCAGAGATGCAGGCCCTCCCGGGAGGGCGGGGGTGCAGGCTGTCCCTCCCCGCAGGGTTGGGGTGCAGGGAGCAGCCCGCAGCAGGCTACCCCGTAAGTGGCGGCCGTGGTGGCCTTGCAGCCAGGCTGCCCTGGCTGTCCTCCCAGGCCCACGTGTCCCCTGCGTGTCTGCCCGCGGGCCCAGAGCTGAGCCTCTGGTTCTGGGCCCCCAGCGTTGTTTGGCGGGCAGTTCTGACCCCAGATGAAGTCAGCCCTCCGTGGCCCCCAGTTCAGCATGTCTGTTAGGTGACGGGATGGAGGGCAGGTGCTGCTCAGGTGGGAGAAGTCGGCCCGCCTCTGAGAGCGGCTTGATCCCTGCAGGTGGCTGGTCTGCAGCCCAGGCTGCTCCACGGCCTGCATCCCCCTCCCCGCCGGTCATGCTGGGCGTGAGAGTACTCCCGGCTTGTGCCTGCTCAGGTCCCCCGCCTGCCAGGCCAGCGCCCCCTCGGGGTCTGAGTGTTGCGCGGGGACACGCAGTGACCTTGGCAGTGGCCACAGGGCCTTCCTTCCCCGGTGGCCCCGACAACTCCTCCCCCTGCGGCTTCCTCCGCGAGGAAGGGGGGCCCAGGAGACACCTTTTCATCTCAGCCAGGCTCCTGCCTCAGCGCTCTGTTAGAGGTGTGGACGAGGAAGAGAGGGTAGCCGACTGGCTCCTCAGGGTCTGCCTTCCGGCCCTGCCCTGCCTGTGTCTGCTCAGCGGCCCCCGCCCCCGATCAGGCCCCCGACGGCCCGCGTCACCCTGCACCTTGCTGTGCAGGCCACGCAGCCCCCACCACCCCCGCCCCACAGCCCCCGGGCCTCGGCCCTGCCAAGGGGTGTGGATGCTTGGAGGCCCTAGGAGCTTACAGACCGTCTCTTTCCTAAAGAGGTGAAAGCATGTGAGGACAGATGGGGTTCTCACAGGCAACAGGGTTTGCATTTGATTCACAGGGTGCTGGGGCCTCCAACCCCAGGGCCCCATGGAGCAGAGAGCAGGCCCAAGAGCGGCGTGCTTTGAGAAATGTTGTGCTTTCGGAAGTGGAAACGTTCCCGTATTCATTACTTATCGGGTTTGTAGGAAGCAAATCTTAAATGTTATTTTTCCTTTGAAGCTGCTTTCTTCTGCTAGTACTAGTGAACGTGGAGAATGTCCTGCCAGCCTGGATTTCATTCTCGCCAGATGATAGCTGGCATCACTCTTTCCCTGTTCATGTTCAAGATTAAAATGACATCTTAACCATAAAATCGTGTTTAAACTTTCGCTCTGCACTGTAAACACGGAAGCCAGCGCACACAGCCCGCTGTCCCGGTTAGAGTGCCGGGCACCGTCCCACACCGGGGCTACCGCCCAGGACCGCACTCCCCCGGTGTCTCTGGGCTGTCCTGCCTCCACGGGGGAGAGAGTCCTGGGCCTCTGTGCTTTCGGCCGTGTCGTGGGCCTTGGGCCACCCCCACCGAGGAGGGTGTCTCCTGTCTGACTGAAGACACCCTGACCCCTTGACCTGGCTGGAGATGAGGTGTCCTGGGCTGCACGGGACTCTTCTGAACAGTGTTCTTTCTGGCGGTTAGGGCGAGAGCACTGAGCAAGTCCTCCCCTGAGGCTTCCCTCCTGCTCTCGGTTTGCAGCCAGACCCCCACCTGCCCCGGCGCCGCATCCCGCGCCTGTGCCCGAGCGGCCGGCACCTGCGGTGCTGGTGTCTCATTGCACCGGCGCTCCCAGCCGCTGAGGCCTCCAGATTGTTTCCAGGCTGTGCGGACTGTGAGTAGAGCTGTGATGAGCATTCACGCACAGGTTCCTCTGCACACAGGTTTCCCTTTGCTTCAGATGATGGGCGTGTGTGTGCTTAACCTTGCAAGAGGCGGCCACGCTGCTTGCCTGGGCGGCTGTGCTGGTGCGTCCCCGCCACAGGGACGGAGCTCTAAGCTGCTCCAAGTCCCTGGTTTGCACGGTGTACCCAGCTGTTTTAGGAGTTGGGCCCATGTGGCTTTAATTTGTGTTTCCCTCATGACTGATAACGCTGAGCGTCTTTCCGTGTGTCTCTGCCATCCACAGACCCTCTTCGTACGCTGTCTGCTCAAGCCTTTGTCCATTAAGCAAAGACTCTTGACTGCTGCGTTCTGAGCTCAGGCAAGCATCCCAGCAAGCCCCCCTGCACGCAGGTTACGCAGCGTTTGCTCCCAGCCTGCCTTGTCTTCTCAGTCTTTTTCTTTTGTTTTGTTGTGTTTTGTTGGTTTTTTTTTTTTCTGTCTTTGCATTCTTGACAGGGTCTTTCAGAGTGAAAGTATTAACTTTGACAAAATTCAGTCTGTCCATCTTTAACAATAGGCCGTGACTTTGATGTCAGATCTAAGAACTCTTCACTTATCGCAAGGTTACAAAGGTCGCTCTTGTATGCCTGAGTCCAGTGTTGCATGCTGCTGCCTTTAGCTCTAAGTTTTACACTCAAGTCTGGGATCTATTTTCAGTAAACTTTAGGGTAAGGTAGGAGACATAGGGCAAGGTTTCTTTATTTTTGCATATGAATTCTAGTTTTTTCAGAACCATTTATTCAAAAGCTGATCCTTTCACCATTGATCCTTTCACCCTTTATACCTTCAGAAAAAAATCAGCTGGTCATGTTTCTGAGTCTGTTTCCAGACTCTCACCCGGCTCGTCGATTGCATGTCTAACCTTCCACAGATAAGCACCTTGCTGTCTTAACTACCACGTTGGTGCCGTTGTTGAGCGGCTCGGTTGTGTCCGGCTCTTTGCCACCCCACGGACTGCGGCTCAGCAGACTCCCCTGTCCTTCGCCGTCTCCCGGAGCTGGCTCAGACTCCGCCCGCTGAGTCGGCGACGCCGTCCAGCCGGCTCAGCCGTCTCCCCTTCTGCCTTCAGTCTTCCCCAGCTTCAGGGTCTTTCCTGATGGCTCAGCTCTTCACATCAGGTGGCCGGAGTGTTGGGGTTTCAGCTTTAGCATCAGTCCTTCCAAGGAATATTTAGGGTTGATTTTCTTTATAATTACTGGTTTGATCTCCTTGTTGTCCAAAGGACTCTTAAGAGTCTTCTCCAACGCCACAGTTCAAAAGCATCAATTCTTCAGTGCTCAGCCCTTATGATCCAACTCTCACATCCATACATGACGACCGGAAAAACCATAGCTTAGACTAGGTGGGCCTTTGTTGGCAAAGTAATGTGTCTGCTTTTTCTTACGCTCATTTTGCTTTTTATAGATGTCTTAGCTTGAGAAATTTCCCACTATTCCTTCATTTCTGAGAGTTCTTATTATTAATGGATATTAAAAGTTTTGTTAGGTGCTTTTTCTGCATCTGTTGAGATCATGGTTTTTCGTCCTGAGTCTTTTCATATTTAATACTGTGAATTACATTAATTGGTTTTCAAATGCTTCCTCAACCTTGCATGCCCGGGATAGACCTTATTTATGTATCGCTGGATTCAGTCTTGCTAATATTTTGGAGATGTTGCGTTTATGCCCATGAGAGCTACTTGGCTGTTCTCTCTTGATGTCTTTGTGGCGGCATGCCGATGCAGGCTTCATAGCATTGGGTGGGAGTGTTCCCTTTTCTTTTCCCTGAAAGAGTTGGTGTAGAATTAATGTTATCCCTCCTCAAGTGATGATAGAATTCGCCAGAGAAAACAACTGATCTGGGGATTTTCTTTAGATTTTCTTTAGTTTAAATCGTAGAAGATTAAACTGTGAGTGCGTTTTCCTTCATTAATAAAGGACTGTTTACATTATCTATTCCGGTGTGAATCTGAGTAGTTTGCGTCTTTCAGGGAGCTGGTCTGCTCCAGCCACATTGCTGATCCGTGAGCGCAGCGCTGTCCACGGCTTTCGCATGTTGCCCTTTTAATGTCTGTGGGTTCTGCGGCTATGTCTCATTTTTTGTTTCATTGGTAATTTGTGTTTTTCTTTTTCTTAGTCACTTGGGCTAGAAGTATATTCACTTTATTGATTTTTTTCAAAGACACACAGCTATTAGTTTCACTGATTGTTGCTATGGGCTGGATACTGTGTCCTCCTGACCCCCACCAAAATTAATAAAATTCAGATTCACGCTAGACTGGAGACCTCCCTCCAGTGTGGCGGTGTTCGGAGGTGAGGTGGTCATGAACCAGGTTGGTGCGCTTGTAAGAAGCCCTGCCCCTCCCTCCCGAAGGACAGGTCTGTCTGAGCCCGACTGCCGGTCCTGGGTGAGGTGTCCGCAGCACATCAGCCACGTCAGGCCATCCGGTGACGCTGACGACGTCTGCGTCCTTGCTGGTGCGCCGTCTGCTCTCACCTGAAAGGCGCCTCTAGTTCGGCTGCGGACCCCTCGCTTCTCTTCTGAGTTCTGTCAGTTTTGCTCTGGGTTTTGCAGACTCACTCAGGGTTACGTTTTCTTCTTGAGTTGACCTTTCTGTCGTTGTCATCAGGCGCCTCTTTATCGCAGTCTTCCTGGGGTCTGCTTTGTCTGAGGAACCGAATACAGTCGCGCCAGCTTTTGTCTAGTCAATGTTCCTGGGCATACCTTGCTTCATCTTTTCGTCTTAACCCATTTGTATTATTGCATTTAATGTATTGATGGTATATTTTGGGGCCTTTTTTTGGCTTTGTTTTTCTGAGTCCTGTCCAACAGCATCGTCTTTTTAATTGGTGTATTTAGGGCATTTATATTGCAGTAATCGTCGACATTATTGGATTTCAGTCTACCATTTCACAATTTTTCTATATTTGTTTCTTTTCTACCTTCCTTTTGATTTCCATTTCAGTTTATCTGCTGACCTTTGCTGCTTAGCTTTGACATGCTTGGGCCTGGGTGTATGCTGGTTTATTAGATCGTCCCATCTCGGGTTTGCTGAGCTTTCTGAGGGCTTCCCAGGTGGAGCTGGTGGTAAAGAACCTGCTGGCCATTGCAGCAGACGAAAGAGACTCCTGTACGATCCCTGGGTCTGGAAGATGCCCTGGAGCAGGGGCGTGGCTACCCACTCCAGTATTCTTGTCTGGAGAATCCCACGGACAGGGCTTCACAGTCCATAGGGTCGCAAAGAGTCAGACACAACGGAAGCAACTTAGCACGCATGAAGAGCTACCTGAGCCTATGAATTCATGTCTTTCGCCAAATCTGGGAAGTTTCCAGCCATAGTCTTCCAATAGTTTCTATTGCCCCAGTCTCTCTCACTTCAGAAGCCCCACTGCCCAGCTGTTAGCCTTTCTCATCCTGTGCACAGGGACTGAGGCCCCCCTCACTTTCCCCTGCATTTTCTCTCTCAGGCTGGTCGCTTCCTATTGCGACTTCACTGGCTCTTCTCTGTCACCTCCATCCTGCTCTTCAGCCCATCCAGTGAAATTTTTACTTCATGTGCTTTATTTCTCACCTGAAACTCTCAGTTTCTTCATGGTGTCTGTTTGTCGTCTGAGATGCCGCGTCTTTCCCGGCGCTTTCCTTTCTGAGCGCTTCTCTTCTCTCCTGGAGGAGGCTGGCCGTTCTGCGTCCCTCCCTGACCACCGGTCGTCGGCCTCTGCTTCCTGTCTCCTGAGTGTGACCCGCACATTCTGGGTCTATGTATGTGCAGTAATTGTGGCTGTGCGGCTGGCTGAGTGAGGCGCGGGTTCCTGACCTGTTCTCAGAGCCTGTGAACTTGTTACTTTACACAAAACTAAAGGCAGGACTAAAGGCGTGGACATTCAAGCTTCCCCGCGGGGCTCGCAGCGCTGAGGCTGCACAGGGGCCCGCGCCCGCTCCTCGAGTCCGGCACGCTCAGGGTTTGTGGGTCTCTGGGAAGAGGCTGATGGAGCCAAACCCAGGAACCACGAGAAAGCAGCTGCATGGAGACGGCCGTGCGGAGAGGAGCAGGTGCACAGAGAGGCCACGCGGCCCTCGGGCTCCTCAGACACGGGGGCACGTGCCCATGCAAGGCCAGCTGGAGACCCTAACAGCGCTCAAAACTTACAGGCATGGGAGCAAAACCTGGAAATCCGTGGAAGGGTCCAGAGTTTGAGTCCTCCCGCACGTAACTGAGGAACAGGCGGAGAAAAACAGGAAAGTTGGGGAAGTTACCAGGCCCCGGGGACCTGTGTACTCAGAGCTCCAGAAAGATCAGAGGGGAGGAAATGGTCAAGGAAGCGACCCAGAAGATTCCCAGAACCCAGGACTGAGTTTCCGGCCCAAAGGCCCCGTGGGTGACCAGTACAGAAAATGAGAAGGACCAAGTGTTTCAGTTCAGTTCAGCTCAGTCACTCAGTCATGTCCCATCCCATGGACTGCAGCGCACCAGCCCGCCCTGTCCATCACCAACTCCTGGAGCTTGCTCAAACTCCGTCCAACGAGTTGGAGATGCCATCCAACCATCTCATCCTCTCTTGTCCCCTTCTCCTCCAGCCTTCAGTCTTTCCCAACATCAGCGTCTTTTCAAATGAGGCAGTTCTTTGCATCAGGTGGCCAATGTATTGGAATCAGGTATTGATCAAACCAGTCCATCCTAAAGGAAATTAGTCCTGAATATTCACTGGAAGGACTGACGCTAAAGCTGAAGCTCCAATACCAAGCTTTCACCTCTGTGAAACTCCACACCCAGCCCAAGAGGGTTGGCTCTGAGACAAGGAGGCGAAGTCGGGAAGGCCACGGGGAGGTGCCTGAGGGGAGGGGGCACCTGCCTGCCTTGGAGGGGTGGGGGCGCTCCTGGGCCTCCCAGTTCCACTTTCTCCACGTGAAGCAGGCCGTGACCAAGTGGCAGGTGGGGGCCTGGAGCCCGGGGCCCACCAAGAGGTGGGGAGAAGGTGGTGGGCCGCTCGCTGTGGGAGTGCGGGGGTAAGACATCGCCCAGCGGTCACTGAGGACAGCGCATCCCCCCCACCCCCGCTGAGAAGCGTCCGGAGCACCGAGCAGCTCAGGTTCTGGCAGAGCCGTGATGCAGCTCCATCGAGCAGAAGTGAGCTGTGGTGGTGGGGCAGGGGGCAGGGGCACGCGGACACCTGAAACCCTGGGAAGCCGGGTGCAGCCACTCAGGGAGCTGCGAGTAAGCCGCTCCGCTGCCCCGGCTCCGGGCGGCCGCCGGAGCAGGAAGCCCTCAGACTCTGCGCTTTTACTCTGCCCTTCGTCCCTCTGGGTGTCCGTCAGATGCTCAGGTTGCCCCGCTCTCCAGCATCCGGCAGCTGGGACGGCCCCTTGCTGTCATCGCCAGGCTCCTGCTCTCGCTAACTGGCCTTGCCCGTGCACCATGGGCCCTGGCTGGGGGTCTAGCCTCTTTATCCTCCGTGTAATACTCTTGCTGAGGGCTAATTTCTGCCCTTGTATTTTGTAATTTCTATTGACTGCGCTTTCCTGGGTTTCTTGTCCTTCTCTCTAGCTCCCCATTCAGGCTGTGCTTTCTCGTGCTAAAGGGGCCGCGCGCTCCGCTTCAGTTCTTGGGGACCACCTGGTGGCCCCGCATGGACACAGTGGCTGTCCAGAAGTTGGATGGCACAGGCTCTGCCACGGTCCTCAGTTCTCCAGGCCCCTCTGAGGTTCCGCACGCGGGCCCCTTCTCCACAGCCCCCGAGCGCTTCCCCGTGGGGCTCCTGTGAAATCTTTCTGCGTCTCACCCGTGCTTCCGCACTTGGATCACGACTTGGGCAAGCATAGACTTCTAGGTTCGAAGGTTTTCCCTCGACCGTCGTCGGTCCTGTCCGACGCTTTGCAGCCCCGTCCGCCGCCGGGCTCTGAGACCTCCTCTCTGCGGCAGGTCCGCTCTAGCTCTGTCTGGAGCTTTTGTGAGCCTGTCTTTGGCCCTGATACTCTTGAATTTCACTGTGATATGTCTCTCGTCTTGTTTTTCCTGCTTGGTGCTCTGAGTTCTTTCCATCTGAGGTCTTTCTTCTTCAGTTTGGATGCTTTGCCCGTGTCCCTCCCGGACTGGTTCCCCCTCTGGAGCCCCACGCCCGGGCCCGGGGCGGTGCTCCCACCCGCAGCTCTTTCTCCTGTGCTGTCTGCTGTCCTCCTCTGCTGCCCCAGGGCCAGCCCTCCAGGCCGCGCACATCACGCGGGCCTCCGTGGCCTCCGTCTGTGCTCTGGATGACCGCTCCGTCCTGCCCGGCCCTGCAACCCCGTGGAGGGTAGCCCACCAGTCTCCTCCTCCTCCCTACGCTTCCTTACCGAGTAAGTGGTTCCCCTTGATTTGCTCACACTGCTTCTTATTCCATTTCGCTATGTCTACCTCCTTAAATCTGTCTGTTAAGCTCATGCTCGTCTGATCCTCTGCTCTGTGCTGCCCCACCCGCTGGCATTCCCCAGGCTGTGTCCTGGCGCATGTGTGCTGGGGTCTGGAGGGTCGGGGGCGCGTGGGCCGGGTGGACTTGCCTCCTTGGTGCCGGTCTCCTCTAGGAAGGGCTGGCCTAGGGTGTGCGCGGGGTGGGAGGGGTGAGTGCCTGGGGGTGCGGCTCAGCTGTGCCCTACGGCTCTGCTTCCCTTATCCCACCAGGCAACGCAGGGCCCAGCAGAGGAGGAAGGGCTCTCGCTTCTATTCTCTGTTCCCCCCGAATGCCTGCCCTGGGCTCGGGCCGCAGCCTTCCTCATCCCGACCCAGACAGCCCTGGGCCCCCACTAGGATAAGGGGGGTGACTGCGGGGGGCGCGGAGCCTGTGCAGACACAGAAGCCTGAACCTTGCTGCAGGGCAGGAAGGCACAGGGCCGCTGGGTTGTGCTGCGTTTCTGCCTTTGAGGCCGCAGCAGCGTCCTTGGGTTGAAGCGGTCAAGATCCTCTGGAGAGGGGTGGCAAACGGGCCGGCGTGCTGATTCCCGAGTGAGGGGGTTTTGCTGTTCCTGCTGCTGGCCCTGGGCCCAGGTAGGTGACTCACGCGACCCCGTGGCACCCATGGGCCTCAAGGAAGCGCCGTGAGAGGGCCTTGCGTGTCTGGAAGGCCCGAGGACCACGCTCACTCAGCAGGCTGTTGACCCGTGCCAACCGAGCTGGCGCAGTTTCTGGAAAAGCCAGCACAATTCCCGGGAAGTTCTCAGGAACCACAAGAGACGTGCCGAGAACCAGAGTGCAGACTCTCTCACCTTCAGGCTGTTGCTCTCCTAGAGAAAGACCTAGAAGCCCCTTTGCCTGGCTGGGCTAAGTGAGCGGGGGCCAGGAGTGCCCGCTCCTGGTGGGCGTGTCTGAGGGCTCCCTGCTGCAGGCCCCTCCACTCGGCGCTGGGCCCACGGGTCTTCTAGGGACAGGGGCACGAAACCCCAGAGCCCGCACAGTGGGTCGCAGAGTCAGCTGGCAGGGGTGGGAGATGGGCGGCCTAGGGCAGGGGTCTCAGGGTCGCCGTCAGAGGGGGGCCAGGCTGCAGGAGGGGGCGTCACACACCCGGGGTCCCGACTGCTGGAGGGTGGTGTTGGCGAGGTCACAGGTGTGCGTCTGAGGCCCGGTGTGGGCGTCCCAGGCCCTCCTACCCCTCGGCTCTGGGGAGAGCGCCTTGATGTCCGCATACCTGCACCCACGTGTTTCCTGGATCCGCTGAGCGGGCTGCTGCGGGGGCCGCTCCATCTCCCACTCTGGTCTCTGTGCTCTGAGAAGTGCTGTCCCACCTTCTGCTGTGACCCTGTTGTTCCCAAACTTATTTGACGTGGCTCTTCTTTCAGGGGCTTGACGGGTGTAAGTAAAAGTGTAAATTCCCCGGGGGCTGGCCTTTGGGTGGGCACAGCCCCAAAGGGCAGGCTGCCCCCACTGCCCAGCAGACCCCGGGCCCCACCCCAGGGCCTGTCTGACGTCCACTGAGCATCCAGGGCAGTCCCGGCCTCAGGCTGTGTCCACCGTGGTGCACGGTAGCGTCCTGTCCATCTAGCAGTCTCCCTGCGGTCAGAAGCCCACAGTTCCCAGCCCCACCCCTGAAGATAGTTCAGCTGTTTGGGGCCTCTCTGTGGCTTTTAGACCTAGAGCTCTGTGCTGTGTGCCTCCTGGCCGTCCACAGTCACTTTAGCTGTCCAGCTTGAGCCCCTGAGCATCCGTAGTCAGCGAGCAGGGCTTCCTGGTCAGCTTACCCCACGGCCACTCAGGCCCTACTCTGCCCTGGGCTCTCCCGGGCTTGGACGTGTGTGCCCCAGGCTCTGCCCTCACTGAGCCCACGGTCATAGGGAGGGTCCCAGTGGGACTTGAGCCGAGGTGAGGATGCAGGCCGGCCCGCTGAAGGACGACCTGCAGGCCAGGCTGCGCCCGCTGCATGACCTCAGGGTCAGCCTCGCCATTCACCGCTGGGCACTGAGACGCTGCGGGCCTGTGGCATCTGCAGGGTTTAATCACTAGGGAAGAGCTCCTGGCTCGCTCTGGGTCACCCTGGGTTCACGGTGGAGCTGCTGAATGTTATGGGGCCTGAGAACCTGCCTGTCCCACAGCCAAGGCTGCGGCCTGGTTTGTTCCATGTGGAGCCTGGGTTCCCCCACCACAGAGCCCAGGTCCACCCACCATGGAGCCTGGGTCGCCCCCCCCCGCCCCCGCCGTGGAGCCTGGGTTCCCCCCCGTGGAGCCCGGTTCACCCACCACAGAGCCTGGGTTCACCCTCAGTTTGTTCCACATGGAGCCTGGGTTCCCCCACCGTGGAGCCCAGGTCCACCCACCGTGGAGCCCGGTTTCCCCACCATGGAGCCCAGATTCCCCCACCATGGAACCCAATTCACCCCCGGTTTGTTCCATGTGGAGCCCGGGTTCCCCCACAGCGGAGCTCAGGTTCCCCCACCATGGAGCCCAGGTCCACCCCCTTGGAACCCGGGTCCCCCCCAGCACCATGGAGCCCGGGTTCCCCCACTGCAGAGCCCAGGTTCCCCCACCATGGAGCCCCGTTTCCCCACAGTGGAGCCCAGATTCCCCCACCATGGAGCCCGGTTCACCCCTGGTTTGTTCCACGTGGAGCCCGGGTTCCCCCACCATAGAGCCCAGGTTCCCCCACCATGGAGCCCAGTTCACCCCTGGTTTGTTCCATGTGGAGCCTGGGTTCCCCCACCATAGAGCCCAGGTCCACCCACCATGGAACCCAGGTCCCCCCCAACACCATGGAGCCCGGGTTCCCCCACAGCAGAGCCCGGGTTCCCCCACCATGGAGCCCGGTTCACTCCTGGTTTGTTCCTTGTGGAGCCCGGGTTCCCCCACAGCAGAGCCCGGGTCCCCACCAATACCATGGAGCCCAGTTCACCCCTGGTTTGTTCCACATGGAGCCCGGGTTCCCCCACCATGGAGCCCGGTTCACCCCTGGTTTGTTCCACGTGGAGCCCGGGTTCCCCCACCGTGGAGCCCGGGTTCCCCCACCGTGGAGCCCGGGTTCCCCCACCGTGGAGCCCGGGTTCCCCCACCGTGGAGCCCGGGTTCCCCCACCGTGGAGCCCGGGTTCCCCCACCGTGGAGCCCGGGTCCACCCCCTTGGAGCCCGGTTCACCCCCGGTTTGTTCCCCGTGCAGTCTGGGGGCTCACGCCAGCTCCTTCCTGAGGGCCGCGGTGGCAGCACCCTGTGTTGCCGTCGGGCCCGCTTGGCTGGGCTTTCCTGTGTGACAGCTCTTCCACGGGGGCTCTCTCCAGCTCCCAGTGGCGCCCCACCCTCCTGCAGGCCCCCTTGGGCTCTCTGGGGGCATAGGAATGGTCTAGAACCTGGCCACAGGTCTGGAGTGACCCTCGGCTATGAGGCTGAGGCTGGTGGCTCCCGCTCGGAGATTTAGAGGGGTGAGTGGGGGCAACCCCTCCACCCCAGGAGCCCAGCAGGATGGACCTGCCTCTCAGACGGAGCATGCCGCTCCTTCAGGGTCATCAGGGGCACCTGTTTATCAATTCCATAAAGTGCTTCTCAGGAGCTAAACCAAGTTTACATTCAGAGAGTCGTCCGAATCTTTAAACAGGCTTTGTTTTCTCTTTAGAAAACACTGCCAACACTTTTGGTAAATCACTCATTCCAGCACAAAACCCCAAGTTCTAATTAACAGGACCAGTATTGATTCTGCCCTTACTCTGTGTGGGTGCTTATTTGAGCTCAGAGACGGTCCCTGCTGTCATCCTTGTTTTTCAGATGAGGAACCTGAGGCCCAGAGGTTAAGTAGTTTGTCCAAGGTCACACAGCTGTTGAAAAAGCAGCCCTTGGTTGAGGTGTGTTTGAAATGGTCACATCCGCCCAGGGAAGGAAAAGCTATGTCTGCAGCGGCCACATTCTGTGTCCGGTTCTGGGCTCCCCTCCCCCAGGCCGCAGGAGGGCCCAGGGCCAGCCTCACCGTCCAGACACCTGCACTGTCCAGCTGCTCACCTGGAGAGGACGACCTGGGGCCGTGGCTGGCGGAGCAGGGCCGGGATAGCACGGGGCCAGCTCCCAGGGCCCGGGGGTCCGCACCCGCCTCCACCCTCGTGGCTCTGCCCTGGCAGCCCACTGCCTCTTTCAAGAACTGTTTGCAAGCGCTGTCGCTCTCTGAGGCTGGAGCCCGAAGCCAAGTTTACTGTTTGTGGGATCTATAAACAGCCGGCGAGCCGTCCCCTGCAGAAGTGCCTTGCACGCACACAGGCCCCGCGGCAAGGCCCAGCGAGTGATCTGGCTCCAGCAGGCCCAGCGGCCGGTGCCCCACTCGCGTGACTGGCGGCCCGGCCTGTGGTGTTGCTCCATTGCCATGGCGACAGCTCCCAGGGGAGGGCCCAGCTCCCAGCTTCCCTTCATTCCAGGAGGGGCGAGGAGAGGGGCTGCTGGAACTGTTCCTTTCCCCGCTTCTTTTCCCTCTGCTGTGACCTTGACGAGCAATCTTTGAAGCGCTCGCCGGCTATCTTTTTCTGCCTGTGTTGGAAGACATCAGGGTGTTCAAGGGCTGTCCAGAGGAAGTCCCGCTTGCTCGGCTGTTCGCCCCAATCCCTGCCACGGGGCCGCGGTGGCGTCCGGGGCAGGGCGCGTGGCCGGCCCTGTGGTGGCAGGTGCAGCTCCCGTGACTGGCTGTCACTGAACGTGGACGCGGTTGTTTCTCCTCTTAAAAAAGCGCAGCCTTCAGCTTGGGGCCAAATTCTTTTCTCCGCTTGAAGAAGTGATCTCATTTTCCATGTACCATATTTAAAAAAACACAAAAGTCTTGCAGGATTAAAAGAGAGAGAGAAAACAAACAAACGTTTGCGATGCATATTTGCCCCGGCCGGTCCCACATGTGCAGCAGTATTTGGCGTGAGGCTTCCAGGCCAGAATGTCGATCTGATATTGAATCCATATGACTCGGCAAACAGCGTTTACGGTCGTTTTTCTTTTTAAAATTTCTGCCTGGTGAGTTAAAATTAAGGTTGTTTTCGGCTGTGACTAATCTCGTAAAATCTTTTTTGAGACAGCATTTGATGCACTCAGACCATGAGCATCTCTTTGGTCTTTGGACTATTATTAGTGGGACGTTGTGAGTCTGGGCTGCCTCTGAGACGGGAAATGCTGTGTGGACAGCTGGTGGCGCCCACTTCGCCCACTCCCGCTGCTGGGGGCAAGTGGGGGTCCCCACGTCTGCAGCTTGTCCGGGGGAGGGGGACGAGGCTCTCAGGCCACCACCACCCAGCCCCGCGTGGCGTCTGGGCTCAGCCACCTGGGCCACGTGGCCACTGGTCAATGAGTCTATAAGAAGGAGGGACAGTAAGCCCGTCGCCACAGTAACGGAGCCGCACCACAAGGCCACCGAAGCCTGCGGTGGCCCTAGCATGGCCTGCCCTGCTCCTGCCCAGATTCCTGGGGTGGGACTTAGACGGGCAGCCTGCAGGCCCTTCCTGGGATGTTCCTGCCAGCTCCGGGTCGGGCCTGTGGCTTCCCGCTCTGGCTTTCCTGGCCAGAGGGCTTGGTCACGGTGGCTGAGGCAGCAGGCTGCACCAGCGCCCAGGGCCTCGGCCACCAGAACCTGCCGGCTGTGGGGCAGGGCGGGGAAGGAGGCAGGCACCCTGAGCGGGTGTTCTGCCTAGGCCCTGGGTCACAGGACGCCAGGTTTGCGGGGGAGGCGCTGGAAGCCATCGCAGGCGGGCCGTGGGCAGCGGTGAGAGCACCAGCACCACCCTCGTCCTGGGGGACGCCCAGCTCTGGGGGCAGCAGGTCCCACCACGCAGGTGCCCAGCAGGTGCCCAGCAGCGCTGCAGCAAGGGAAGGCGGTGCCTTTCCTCCTTGCCTTAGGCGTCTTCCGCCCACGCAGTGTTCCATGCAGATGCACGCGTCTCCGGGAGCCCCTACCAGCAGCTGAGAGCAGCCCAGATGCCCGCTGAGCGACAGGGCATACGCAGTGCAGCCTGAGCGTGCAGTGGAGTATTAGTCAGCCTTGAAGAGGAAGGGAATTCCAACACAGGCTCTGCACGGACGGGCTTGAGGGTACCGAGGGCCAGTCCTGTGAGTCCGCTCAGGAGGTCCCTGGAGGAGTCGGGCTCCTGGAGACAGGAAGCAGATGGTGGCGGCCGGGACTGGGGAGGGCTGGAGCGTCAGCCTGGGAAGATGAGAAGGCTCTGGAGATGATGCCGCTGGCGGCCGTACAACCACAGGGCTCATGGGGTGAACCGTGTGCACGAGTGTGGCTGAAACGGTGAGCTTTCTGCTGCGCACGTTTTACCGCAACATGAGAAGAGCTGGTATTTCGAAGTGCAGTTCTTGTACATATTGGTGTCTGAGGGACACGGGCGTCCAAGCCTCAGTGGTTCAGCTCATCATAGATTCTGAGGCTGACGGTGCTTCCAAAAATCCTCCGGGCTGGTGAACATGGACACACAGGCTTTGTGTTTTTAGGTGAAGAATGTCTGAAGTGGTGCAGAAACCATGAGGGGCACTATCCAGACTTGTCGCCGCCCAGCGGGTGCGCATTCAGGCTGCGTGGGGGCCACTCACAGACGGGGCCCTCCACGCCCAGCCTCCTGTCCTGGAGATCGACCCACACCCTGGGTCGATCAACACACAGGAAAACCTGGCCTCTGTTACACCGTGTAGCAGCCCAGACACTTCACGGGTCTCCCCACCCCCACCAAGAAATCCGGGGTCTCCTAGCAGAGGCACGTGGGGGAGATTCGGACCTGGTCACAGACTTGTGACCCTCCACCAGGACGAGCACAGGCAAACACTGGACTTTCCCCCCCACTGCCCGAAGGTGTGTGGGCAGTGGGAACAGGCGCTTCCGTGGGACTGCACAGGAGCTCGTGACAAATGCTGCCGTCTGTCTGGGAACGCGGACGCTCCGGTGGACACAGCGTGCACAGGGTTGATTGCCATTTCATTGGAGTTCGGGGGTTGTGGCTGGTATTTTAATAACAGGCTTTTGGTGAGACGTGGTCGGCGGCGGCAGACTGCTGGGGGCAGGGGTGCCTCGGGGGGCTGTGTGAGCTTGGGTTTGTCGTACAGGAGACTCAGCGCAAAGTCTAAATCTGACTGCAGATCACCACCCTGCTGTTTGCACCTGAGTGTCAGAAACTCATCCAGAACTGTGCAACAAGGCGAGCCGTCGGGCGTCACCTCCTTTTCAAGTCATGCGGGCACAGGCTGCGCGAGGATTCTCCGAGGGAATGTTGCGTCTGCATCTGAGGCCGCAATCTGACCTCAGCTGTGAGCCCCTGGCATCTCTGATATGTCTTAGGATGCTTTAACATCTTAGCGATTCCCTCTTTTTCTAAAAAAATTTTTCGTGTGTTTATTCACTTGTTGACTGTGCTGAGTCTTCGGGGCTGCGCGTGGGTTTTCTCTGGTTGTGGCGCCTGGGTTTCTCGCCGTGCTGGCGTCTCTTGCTGCACAGCATGGGCTCTAGACGCTCCGGCTCAGTAGCTGGGGCCCATGGGCTTTGCCCCTCGGCACGTGGGATCTCCCCGGACAAGGTTCGAGCCCGCGTCACCTGCTCTGGCAGGCGGACTCTCACCCACCGCGCCTCCAGGGAGCTGGCCCGTGCTTCCCTCTGGAGTAAGATCTTCTGTTGAGTGTTTACTGTATGTTAGCCTGAGTGCTGTGATGTTTCTTCTCTGACTTACAGTCTAACAGCTAAGGTGTGGCTTCACAGCAGAGCAAGGTCCCGTGTGCGGCTGTGCGGCTGTGTCCCTTTCTGGGGGTTCCTTGGGAATCTTGTGTGATGTCAGGCTGGGCAGAACACACGATTTCCTTTTGGGCCGGACGTTGCGCTCCATTGATAAATTCATCTTTATGATGGTGAGTCACCCTGTCCAAGACCAAAGGATGTCTTTCTATTGTTCACATATAATCTGGTGTCTCCTGAGATGTTTTAACATTTTCTTCACATCAATTTTGTGTTTTTCTGATTGAGTTTGCAAGTGTTGGGTCTTCTAAAGAGGATTTTATCCATCAGAATGTCCTCTAATATGGTCGTTATTCTAGTATGTAACAGCTATTGACTACATGTTTAATTTTATATCCTTCCTGTCTGCTGAATTCTTCCATCTGGGTTGCTTCATCACTGATTCTCCAGGGTTTTCCAAATAAACGAAGGAGTCCTCTGCAGGCAGTGATCCTCCTACCTTCTCAGTGCTGGACCTCCCACTGAGCTCCCTTCTGGTTGCGACAGTTAGCACCCCAGAAGCTCTAGGACAGGCGTCAGCAACCCTTCTCTGTACGTGGCAGATGGTGTTTCAGCCTTCACGGGTATGTTGTCTCTCTGGGAGCTGTCTAGCCTTGCTCTTGTGGTGCACGTACGTAGATGGACAGGTTTGGCCACAGTGTAAGGTGGACTGGAGGGGTGCTGTGGTTCACACACCCTGGAGAGGGATGTCAGGGCGTCCTTGCCTGGTTTCCTGATCCTCCTGGAAACACCCAGCATTTTCCCCATTAATTAAGTTGCTATCTTAGGAATAACATGGACACACACACGTCCACACGCATTTTCATGCTAAAATGTATTCATAATTCCTATTTTCTTGAGTGTTTTTAATCAGAAATGAGTGTTGAATTTTGTTGAAAGCTTTTTTGCCATCTATGAAGACGGCAAAAGTTATAGATTTTTCTCCTTAGATCTATAAACTTGCTTGTCTGGTTAGTTTCTCAGTCATGTCTGACTTTGGAGTCAGATGGACTGTAGCCATCCAGGCTTCTCTGCCCATGGGATTTTTCAGGCTAGAGTACTGGAATGGGAGAAGGTTATGCCCTTCTCCAGAGGATCTTCCTGACCCAGGAATCAATAAGCTTGGTGTATTATATCAATGAATTTCCCAATATTGAGCCAAGCTTGCATTCCTAGAATAAATTATTTGATCATGATGTATTCTTTTCATAATGTGAAACTGAAATCTGTTTGCTAATACTTTATTTAGCATATTTGGCATCAATAGACAAAGTCTGTAATTTTATTTTTATTGAATTTCCGTATCAGAATTAACTGTCCATGTTATAGTTCTTAAGAATGAGAGAATCTTCTTCACTTTCTATTTCTGAGACAGTTTAGGGGGCATTGTCATTATCTTATTTTTAGAGATTTTTAAAGCATCTGGGTCAGGCTCATTATCCTGGGTTCGTGCCTCGATAACTTTGTTTCTTCTACAGAAATTGTGCTTCAGGGTTTCCATCTCTAATGGGTTAATTCTGGTAAATTATGTAATTTTTTGAGTATCACTTTTGATATTTCCTCACTGTATTTCTAGCGTCTGTAGGGTGTGTAATGATGTATTCTTTAAAATTCCTTGTGTCAGTCGTATTTTTCCTGATAAATCTTCTAGGAGCTTATCAAGTTTGTTAATCCTTTTAAAGAAGCAATTTTCCACTTTGTAACAATCTTTATTATTTAACTAGTTTAAGAGTTTTCGCTGTTTCTTCTCTTACTTCTAATTTTTCCCTCCTTCTTCTTCTTCTTGCTCCGTCCTCAGTCATGTCCAGCTCTTTGCAACCCCGTGGACTGCAGCACACCACGCTTCCCTGTCCATCACTATCTCCCAGAGCTTGCTCAAACTCATGTCCATTGAGTCGGTGATGCCATCCAACCATCTCATCCTCTGTCATCCCCTTTTCCTCTCCCTTCTATCTTTCCCAGCATCGGGGTCTTTTCCAATAAGTTGGCTCTTTGCATTAGGTGGTCAAAGTATTGGAGCTTCAGTTTCAGCATCATTCCTTCCAATAAATAGTCAAGATTGATTTCCTTTAGGATGGACTGGTTGGATCTCCTTGCAGTCCAAGGGACTCTCAAGAGTCTTCTCTAGCACCAAAGTTCGAAAGTATCAATTTTTCAGTGCTCAGCCTTCTTTATGGTCAAACTCTCACATCCGTACATGGCTAGTGGAAAAACCATAGCCTTGACTATATGGACCTTTGTCAGCAGAGTGATGTCTCTGCTTTTTAATGTGCTGTCTAGGTTGGTCATAGCTTTTCTTGCAAGGAGCAAGCGTCTTTGAATTTCATGGCTGCAGTCACCATCCGCAGTGATTTTGGAGCCAAGAAAATAAAGTTTGTCATTGTTTCCATTGTTTCCCCATATTCGCCCCGAAGTGATGGGACCGGATGCCGTGATCTTCGTTTTCTGAATGTTGAGCTTTAAGCAGCTTTTTCACTCTCCTCTTTCACTTTCGTCAAGAGGCTCTTTAGCTCCTCTTCACTTTCTGCCAAAAGGGTGGTGTCATCTGCATGTCTGAGGTGATTGATGTTGATGCTGGAATCTTGATTCCAGCTTGTGCTTTATCCTTCTCCTTACATTGTGTTTAATTGTCTCTAGTTTCTTGAGGAGGAATTACACACTTTGTTCTTTTGAAGCAGTCGTCGTAAGCTTACTGAGACTTTACGTTGCCTGTTCTGATTATATGTAACTTGCAGTTCATCACCTCTGTGTGTCCTCTCATGACGGGGTGCAGATTTACCTGTCCTTGTGGTTCTCCATCAGGTTTTAGAAGTGTGAGGCTTTGGATTAGGTGGCTGCCATTATCCTATCACTTCATGGCAAACAGAAGGTGAAAAGTGGAAGCAGTGACTGATTTGCTTTTCATGGGCTCCAAAACCACTGTGGACCTTGATTGCAGCCATGAAATTAAAAGACACTTGCTCCTTGGAAGAAAAGCTATGGCAAACCTAGACAGCCTATTAAAAAGCAGAGATGCTACTTTGCCGAGAAGGGTCTGTCTAATCAAAGCTATGGTTTTGCTAGTGGTAGTCGTGTGCGGACGTAAAAGGTGGACCATAAAGAAGGCTGAGCACTGAAGAACCGATGCTTTCAAATTACAGTGCTGGAGAAGACTCTTGAAAGCCCCTTGGACTACAAGGAGATCAAACCAGTCCATTCTAAAGGAAATCAGTCCTGAATATTTTATGGAAGGACTGATGCTGAAGCTCCAATACTGGCTACCTGATGGGAAGAGCCAACTCACTGGAGAAGACCCTGATGCTGGGAAAGACTGAGGGCAAGCGGAGAAGGGGACGACAGAGGATGAGGTGGTTGGCTGGCATCACTGACTCAATGGACATAATTTGAGCAAGCTCCAGCAGATAGTGGAGGACAGAAGAGCCTGGTGGGCTATAGTCTATGGAGTCGCAGAGTCAGACATGACTTGGAGACTGAACAACAACATTATCCTGGGTCCCTAGAAATCTTCAATACCAGTCATTTGAAAGCTCCTAGAAATTGACATTTATAAATCCTAATAGAAAAATCAGCACGTAACACGCACAGGCGTTTTACCAAAAAGGAAATACAAGCTACCAGTGAATGTGTGAAATGGTTTCGATCTCATTAATAATCAAAGAATAAAAATTATAATTATCATTATAATTTATCACATAAAACTGGCAAAGATTAGAAAAAAGAAAGAAGTACCCAGAATGGTCAAGGATTAAGAGAAATGAATATTACAATGTATTGCTGATAGCTGCAAGCTTCATGGAAGTTAATGCAAAGTCTCTAAATGTCTGCATGTTAAAGCGTCCAGCTGCCTAACCCTCCCTAACCTCCCGCTCTGCCCTAGCCCCAGAGAGTCAGACTGCTCCTGCCCGCCTGCAGGGGGTGGCACAAACAGTGAGCCGCTCCACACGTGGCGCCTGCACTCACCAGGACCCACGCCACCTGGGCTGCTGTCTTCCTTGTCAGGATGAGGGGGATGCCAGGCAGACAGGCAGGCAGACAGCTGGCTGACGGGGTGGGCACTGAGCAGGTGTTCACGGGCCTGTGGTCCCTCGTGCACCCTCACTCGCCATGGCCCTGGGAAGCCTGTGCAGGAGGGGCTGGAGGGCCTGCTTCTCAAAAAAAGGGGAACGTTAAACTGAGCCCAACACAGTGCCTGCCACAATAGTGACAGATTTAGCAATCATTAAGACATTGTGAATAATGACACTGAAATCCACCCCCTTCCCACTCAGCATCTCCCCAGAATGCACCCAGACTGGAGGATCTTAGAGGTGAGGGGACCAGATGTTCTAGGAATACGTTTTCCTCATCATAAATAAGTGGGTATAGAAAATGGAAAAAAAAAGGGAAAGGATGTTGGATGATTAGGTACACTTGAACACCAAAATCAAGAGAGAAGCTTACAGGTGGGTTTCCTTGAATATAGATGAATATTTCCCAAGTGAAATGCGTCAGTTCCAAGAGCACACTAGAAACGATGATCAGATAAGCTTTACCCTCCATAGGCAAGAGTGATTCGCCATCAGAAAATCTGTCAGTGAGACTCACTGCATTAATGTACTAGAGGAAACCTACGTGATGGTTTCAGCAGATACAGAAAGAGCCCTTGTTGGATGGAGCTCCACATTTTTTCATGATAAGAATTCCTGTCACACCAGAACGTGGTATAGAGGAGGACGGGGAACCCACCTGTGGCGCAGGCGTCCCTGTTGTTCCAGGCATCGGTGTGCCTCATCTCACTGTGGCGATGTCTGTATTTTATACAACATCATCTGATGATCATTGGAAAAAGAGCCCAAGTCATGAGCCTGATAAACGGTGACCAAGTTCTCCTGTCACCTGCTGGCTCAGGACATTTTGTGAACAGCCATAAAAAACTAAAAGTGGGCCTTTCTGGAGGTTATGAGTTCAGACCACAACACGGGGGAAAAGGTTGAAAACCCAAACAGAACCACTGCCTGGAGTTTTTACTGTGGGTGATGTCATGGAGGTGAGATCATGCAAGTGATGTCTGTGTTCTCTTTGTTCCAGTCCCTCCACGGCTTCGCTCTGGTGGTGAGCGCGGAAGGGATGATCTTCTACGCGTCGGCCACGATCGTGGACTACCTGGGCTTCCACCAGGTGAGCACAGCGCCCCGTCTGCTGGGGTTCGGCCCCGTCTGCGGTTCGGCCCCGCCTGCAGTCCGGGCCCGCTGCCTTGAAGGCATGCGCTGTCTTCAAGGTGTGTATGTGCTTAGCCGCTCAGTCATGTCTGACTCTGCGACCCTGTGGACTGTCGCCATCAGACTCCTCTGTCCGTGGAATTCTCCAGGCAAGAATACTGGAGTGGATTGCCATTCCTTCCCAACCCAGGGATCAAACCCGGGTCTCTGCATTGCAGGTGGATTCTTTATTGTCTGAGCCACCAAGGACTTTGAACTTTCAAACTTCAAGGTTTAAAACGTCTCTAAATCAAACTTTCTCTTTTTTTAAATCACCGACCTTTTGTCAGATGAGGTTTTGCACACCCGGCTTTGTCTGGGGCTCAGGGTCACGGTGAGAGGCATGCCGGCGTCCTGGGTGTCCCTGGTCTCACAGCAGCGACTTCTGCACCTGCAGCCCTACCTCTGCCCTCCTCGCAGCGAGAGGCTGGTCAGGGCCAGGCAGGGGCCTGTCCTGAGCTGCACCTCAGTGCCTCAAACCCCGGATGCGACGTGCAGTCAGGATCCAGTGTGCTCCAGAATCGCTCTTGCTGGTGTGCAGATGGCTCACCCGGAATGTTGCCCCAGGTCAGCACAGCCTAGACGATTCCAGACCTCAGGGCAGAGCGGGATGGAGTCCATCCAACCCCGGGTCCAAGGAGGTGGCTCAGTGAGAAGCCCCAGGAAAGGAAGTGGGACCTGGCTTGGCCTCTGGGAGGGAAAAGTCTCACGAGCAATCCAAGCCCAGAGTCAAACGCTGGTGAAACCTCCTGGCTCTGCAACTTGGGTGGCTGGGGTCTGAGGACAAGCCGGGCACAAGTGTGGCCGCCCCCCGCCAAAAGAAAACACCTGCCCGCCCCCTCAGCCCTCTGCAGGGAGCTCACAGCACAGGGTTATAAACTCCAGGAAGCCACCAACTGCCAGCCCTGGCACCTTCCCTGAGGAATGCAAGATAAAAACAGGTGGATTCCAGAGAGAATAAGACAGAACCTGGGAAAACCCAGAATGCAGTGTGTGCTCAGGGCCTCATCCGGGGGCAGAACGTGCAGTGATTCCAACACTTGACTATAGAAGGACTGTGGGCTTCAAGACACAGGGTGAGCCAGAGAGGCGCAGGCACAGTGGGCGGAGGGCAGTGGGGCTGAGCCGGGCCTGGAGTGCATTTGAGACCCCCTCTCCCGCAAGGCCACGGTGGCCTCTGGGAGGTGGACAGTCCACCAAGGGGCCCACCCACTGGCGTGCTTGCCTGGAGGCTGGAGACCACCCCACGGAGCCGGGGCACCTCTGCGGGCCAGGCCACACATTCGCAGCACTCGGGTCAGAGCCCAGCGAGGAAGGCGATGGGGGGCAAGACGTGCAGTTAATACAGAAAATCTTCCTGATGGGCCAGCCGCCGGCCGGGGGTTGGGAGAGAAGCCCGGAGGTCGGGCTGCCTGCGGGGGCTTCCGGCTCCCCCCCTTAGACGCCGGCCTCCCCCGCGAGCTGCCAGATGGGCCTCCAGGTGCACGCTCAGCGCCTCTCCGCCTGCCGGCGTCCTGCGTCCTGCGAAGCCTCCTTCGGTGGTCGCTCCGCAGGGGCCGCGCCACGGGGCCGGGCCCCTCTCGAGCGGCGCCCCTCTCCCAGGCCCGCCAGGGCAGAGCGAGGCCGTGGGCCCGACGATTCGAGCCCCAAGTAATGAAGCCTTCTTCGCACCCCTGGGCGTCGTGTGCAGCACCTGGATCTAGAGAAATGTGATGTGCTCGCCTGTGCCAGCTGAGAATTTTTTTTTTTGCCCCAATCGCTGTTGCCTGAGTTGCTCTGTAAATTCTCGGGACACCCAGACCACCTGCTTTTGGCTGTGTAATTCGAAGGTCTCACCCCCGGGGTTGGGTTTCAGTGGGAAATGCAGGTGCCTTGTAGAGACCTGATTCCAGGTCTGAACTTGCTAATTGGAGCTTTTGTTTTCTTGGAACTCGGTTATTTCCTCTGAAGTGTTAGAAGTTTAAAAAAAAAAAAAGTTTTGCCTTTTATTATAAGGAAATTGTTTCCAAATGCCATTAAATCAGGCAGTGCCTCTAGTCTATGTAAAACATTTCATGAGCATATTAGACCAGCCCTGTGCTATTATTGTCGGCTTCTTGGGCAAAATGCTTTACAAAAAGTCAGGAACCAGCCGTTTCCTGCAGCCAGCTGAGCGCCCCGGTTCAGCGTCTTGCGCTCCAGTGCTCTTTGAGATGAACAAATGGGCTTTAGGTGTGTGTCTTAGTTGCCCTTGCCTTTGCTGCTGCAAGAGGTTGTCCATTCTCTCCGAGGTCAGCAGTGGGAGCGTCTCATCCCCAGGTGAATCAGGACGGATGTGAGGGCCTGTGGCAGGAAGCAGTTAAGGGCCCACGGGCATGGAGAGCGGATATGCGCTCTCTCTGCACAAAAGGCAAAGATGGCCACTGCTGGAATGAGCTGTTTGTGAAAATGGCTGTGCTTTTATTCTCGACTCTGCGGAGGGTGGTTCGGAGCCAAGATGAGACGCTCTGGCCAGACCAGAGCGGGCTTGCTCTGTGCTCGTGAGCAGCTGACACGTCCGTGTCCCCTGCTTCTCAGATCCCTCACCATTTATTCTTCTTGGCCTCGTTTGTAGGAATCAAACCCTAGACATTAGGAAAGATGAAGGGAAGCCAGGCTGACTGCCACGACCTCGGTTTCCTCATCCCAGAAAGTGTCGGCGTTTAAGTGTGTGTGTGTTGGCTGTTCATTTGTGTCCGACTCTCTGTGGCTCCATGCACAGTAATCCCCCAGGCTTCTGTGTCTAACGCCTTCTGCTCTAGCCTAACACCTCTCTGCCTAACACCCAGCCTGATCTGCGAAGCCTCCTCTAGCTCTGCTTGCCCTCCTCCAAGTCGATCTCCTCCTGTGTCAGTTAAGCCGCAGACCCACCCTGTGCATCCCTTTCGTGGATTACCTGAGGTGTGCGGAGAAGGCAAATGGGGCAGCAGGGTGCCCCTCGGGCTCTGCTGAAACTCGCCAGGGACTATGTGGACCGCAGTGCCCACTTATTAGTTTACAGTGAGAGATGCCCAGCGCTCAGACATCAGCACAGTCTTTCCCTCTAATCAAAACCATGGAGGGGAAAATGCCATCCATCAAAGAAGGATGGAAAAACACCAAATTCCTAGTAATGAGTCAAGCAAGTCATACGTAGTACTTCCGCTCAGAAAATACAAAGCATTATTTAAAGAAATTTAAAGATCCAGAGCATTGAAGAACTGATGCTTTCTAACTGTGGTGTTGGAGAAGACTCTTCAGAGTCCCTTGGATATCAAGGAGATCCAGTCAATCCTAAAGGAAATCAGTCCCAAATATTCATTGGAAGGACTGACGCTGAAGCTGAAGCTCCAATACTTTGGCCACCAGATGCAAAGAGCTGACTCATTGTAAAAGACCCTAATGCTGGGAAAGATTGAAGGCAGGAGGAGAAGGGGGTGGCAGAGGATGAAATGGTTGAATGGCATCACCGACTCAATGGACATGAGTTTGAGCAAGCTCCAGGAGTCATGGAAAGACAGGGATGCCTGGTGTGCTACAGTCCATGGGATCGCAAAGAGTCGGGCATGGCTTAGCAACTGAACTACAAGAAAATGGAAAGATATGCTGTGAACTGGAGGACTTAATATTATCACAAAGGGGACTGATCAAGTTATAGAATAACTGGCGTCCCTGGTGGCTCAGTGGAAAAGAATCCACCTGCCAAGCCGGGAGACACAGGTCCAATCCCTGGTCAGGAAGATCCCTGAAGAAGGAAATGGCAACCCAGCCCAGTGTTCTTGCTTGAGAGATCCCATGGACAGAGGAGCCTGGTGGGCTGCAGTCCATAGTGTCGCTAAGAGTCGGGCACAGCTTAGCGACTTAACAACAGCAACAAAGGACAAATACTGTGCTGCTTTTCTGGGAGCAAACTGGGCAAGCTGATTGGAAATGCAGAGACCTGAGCAAACCCAGCACCATGAGGGAGGGCATTGATGATCTCTGGGACATACAGTCCCAGACACAACACTTCATGTCCAGCTCAGTGGCTGAGACCAGTGGGGTCGGTGCAAAGAAGGACACACGGCCTCAAAAGACAGGGGAGGTTCACAGCAGATTTGGGTTCACAGTGAAGCCGATGTTGCCAGGGGTGGGCAGGCGCTGGTCTTGTCAGTAAATGGTGCCTCAGGGACTGGATCCTCTTGAAAAGAATGAATCTTGACACCTACCTCACACCACGCAGAGTCAATGGGAGATGGTGGAAGTTTCTAGAAGATGACAGGACAGAGTCAGGAGGTATCTGAGGAACAAGCACACAGAGAGGACAGAAGCCGTAAAGCCTGACCGTGAGGAGAGACTGACCGCCCCGGCTGTGTCAGACCCGCGAGGAGCGCAGCAGGCCCAGGAGTGGGGAGGCTGCCTGCCAAGGAGTCCACCCGAGGCAGGACGCCCGTCCGGGAGGGTGCAGAAGGTGCCGGGGCGGCCGGGCGGCCCTGTGGAGGGGCGAGAGAAGGACAGCGGCAGGCGGTGCGTGCGCATGCGTTCATCTGAAAACGGATAAATCTGTGGGAAGGCGCTCCGCTTCATTAGTCCTCCTGATGGGCCGATTACACGTTAGACAGAAACCGCGACGCGGGGACGCGGGCTCACCAAGGCCGCGGAGCGCCTGGGCTCGCACGCGGCTGGGCGGCTGGGCTCGCACGCGGCTGGGGCGGGTGTGCGCGCACGCTCACTCTGGCGGCTGGGCTCGCACACTCACTCTGGCGGCTGGCGGCGTGCTCCGCTGGGGCCGAGGCCCTGTCCAGCCCGTGGCCCACGCTCCAGTCCGGGGTGCGAGCCGAGCAGAACCGCCCTGGAAGACACAGCAGCCGCGCGGGTGAGAGGCCCGGCCGGCAGGGAGGGACTCCCCGGAGGCGGCGTGATCACGGCGGAGAGCCGCGCCACGGAGGGGCCGAGGCGCTGCCTGCTTCAGGCACCAGGGGCCGCGCCGCCGCCGTGAGATGACACGGAGGGCACAGGGCTCCATTTGAGAACAGAACCCGCCGGGGCTGCGGGGTCTGTGCCGTGGCTGCCTCCGAGGAGGGCGGAGGGAAGGGTTCTCAGTCCCGACTGGGTGGGGCAGCGGCGGGACTATAACGTGGGCACATTTCACATTCTGCGTTTCCCCTGCGTCACAAAACTGCATGAGGAGAGCTTCACTATGGGACATGCCCTTATGACCCGAGAGCCTCCAGGTGAGGGGGCCTCCAGGCGAAGGGGAGCCTCCAGGCGAAGGGGAGCCTCCAGGTGAGGGGGGCCTCCAGGTGAGTGGGGCTCCAGGTGAGTGGGGCTTCAGGTGAAGGGGAGCCTCCAGGTGAGGGGGCCTCCAGGTGAAGGGGAGCCTCCAGGTGAGGGGTGTCTCCAGGTGAGGGGGGGGTCTCCAGGTGAGGGGGTCCTCCAGATGACAGGGGTCTCCAGGTAAGGGGGGAGCCTTCAGGTGAGGGGGGCCTTCAGGTGAGGGGAGCCTCCAGGTGAGGGGGGTCCTCCAGGTGAGGGGGGTCATCCAGGTGGGGGGGTCCTCCAGGTAAGGGGGAGCCTCCAGGTGAGGGGGGTCCTCCAGGCGAGGGGAGCCTCCAGGTGAGGGGGGTCCTCCAGGTGAGGGGGGTCATCCAGGTGAGGGGGGGTCCTCCAGGTAAGGGGGAGCCTCCAGGTGAGGCGGGTCCTCCAGGTGAGGGGGGTCATCCAGGTGAGGGGGGTCCTCCAGGTAAGGGGGAGCCTCCAGGTGAGGGGGGTCCTCCAGGCGAGGGGAGCCTCCAGGTGAGGGGGGTCCTCCAGGCGAGGGGAGCCTCCAGGCGAGGGGGAGCCTCCAGGCGAGTGGGGTCATCCAGGTGAGGGGGCAGCCTCCAGGCGAGGGGGAGCCTCCAGGCGAGGGGAGCCTCCAGGAGAGGGGAGCCTCCAGGTGAGGGGGGTCCTCCAGGAGAGGGGAGCCTCCAGGCAAGGGGAGCCTCCAGGCGGGCACCGTCTCTCCTCAGGCTCCTTCTGTCACTGTGGCCCCTGAGTGTGAAACAGGTAACCCCAGGAAGGTAGAAAATGAGTGTGATTTTAACTCAAAGGCTAAACTCTAACCATGTGCGCACACTCCCCCCACAGTCTAAGACACAGGGTTCACAGAAAGAAGCAGACGCTGAGGCCAGAAGTGCTGTGGTCCTTGGCCAGTGTTGCCCAGGGCTCTGGCAGGAATGAGGACCACTCACAGGGCACGGGGACGCACCAGGCCTTCCTCCTGCTGACACCTGCAGCGCCTTCTGATTCTCACGCACCTGGAGGCCCCCTCACCTGGAGGCTCCCCCCTCACCTGGAGGCCCCCTCACTTGGAGGCTCCCCCCTCACCTGAGTCCCCCCCTCACCTGGAGGCTCCCCCCTCACCTGGAGGCCCCCTCACCTGAGTACCCCCTCACCTGGAGGCTCCCCCCTCACCTGGAGGCTCCCCCCTCACCTGGAGACCCCCTCACCTGAGTTCCCCCTCACCTGGAGGCCCCCCTCACCTGGAGGCTCCCCCCTCACCTGGAGGCCCCCCTCACCTGGAGGCCCCCCTCACCTGGAGGCCCCTCCTCACCTGAGTTCCCCCTCACCTGTGGCCCCCCCATCCACTCTGAGTGAGGTTGCCTATTACTTCCTAAGAAGGTAACCTCATTTGTGAAGCCTTGATCCTCAGGAACTTTTCCTCCGTCTGGTTTTTACAGTGACCCAGTTGAGAAACAATGAAACTCAGCAGTGGGCCAGCTGAAGGGGCCGAGGGGCTTCTGCGGGACGGGGGTCCCAGGGGTGAATGAGCGATGCCGTTCAGTTCAGATGGGAAGACGTGCACCAGCCTCGGTGGCGTCGACACTCTGGATGTTTTCGCCGACAATCGAGTCCGCTGAGGTCTGCCTTCAAAGCCCGAGGCAGGGCGTTGGTGCCCCGGGCTGCAGGGTCCCAGCGTAGACCTGGGCACTGGGGCGGCCTCTGCGCTCAGGGCCTGAGCAGGTGGGGGGACCCAGGACCAGAGAGAGGGTTGTGGGTCGGAGGGTCCTTGCAGCATCCTGCTGGGGCAGCAGTCAGGCCTGGGGACCCCAGCCCGGCCCTGTCTCACCATACAGGTGTGCTGCCCTAATTAACTTTGGATCCGAGTGTCACAAAGAGGCTGGAAGGTGACCAGACCTAAGCACACAGCTCGATGCAGTTGGAGTCAGCTTTGAGCAGTGGGAATCTTGATCCCAAATGAAGTTTCATCTCTGAGCCCCTGATCTGCCCCTGGAGGCACCGCCTGGCCTGGGGGGCACTTCGTGGGCTGGACGCCTGGGGTCCAGGCAGTGTTGGTTGCCTCCTGTGGGGAGGGACTTTCTCTTCACGGGTGTGACTTGCCTTTGACAGATGGAGGAGATGTTTTTGCGGTCATTAACCCTGGAATACAGTGTGGACATTCCCTCGGGGTAAGGCTAAAATGACTGTCTCGTGTTCCAGACGGACGTGATGCACCAGAATATTTACGACTACATCCACGTGGATGACCGCCAGGACTTCCGCCGGCAGCTGCACTGGGCCATGGACCCTCCTCAGGCAGGGTGCGGGCAGCCCCTGCTCTCGGAGACAGGTGGGTCCTGGGGGCCCTGGTCTGAGGCAGACTCGGAGGCTCCTGAGACGCATGGACGCCTCCGCAGGGGTTGCCCCTTTTCCCCTCCTCCCGTTGAAGTGCCATCGACGCCCCTTCCTCCTCAGAGACCTCCTCCCGCGCGCCCCCACCCCTTCTCAGGAGGCTTCCCCAGGCGGCGCTCCGGCTCCCAGGGCGCCGTGTCTCCTGCACTGTAGGGCGTGAGGCCCAGAAGCCAGGGACCCTGTCTCTAGTTTTGCACACTCCTCCTCTGATGCACGTCTTCTAGGAAATTCTCTCCGCCTGCCTGAGATTTGCCTGAAACCGTCCCCCGGATGTTGCTGTCTGTTCAGGGACGTTGCCCCCTGTGGGCAGGACCCCCGAGGTGCCTCAGATCTGCGGCCCCTGCCCATTGGACATGCCAGGCAGGCGCCAGGTCCCTGAGATGGCAGAGCAGATGAGAGCTCGGGGGGCAGGGCGAGTGGCTGCGCCTGGGGTGCGGTGCAGGGAGACGGGGTCCTGGGTCTACCGCACGTCCCCAACAGCGGTCAGGAACTCCAGGAGTTTCCAGCATGCCTTCACGTGGCAGCGTGGGTTGCCTTCACATGGCAGCGTGGGTCGCCTCCTACAGGTAGAGAAGACGCAGTGCCAGACCCCGACCAGCTTTACAAGCTCAGAGCAAAAGCCCGAGCTAACGGACACTCACGAGGGGCAGGGGGCGGGTGCTCCGGGAGGGAGGCCTGTGCGTTACGTGCCAACAGCTGCTGTTGGCACCACGAACTTGCTGACCAGGGTATTTCTGCTTTCTCCTTGGTCCCCGCCGTCTGTGCCCAGGAGAGGATGTGGTCCTGGGGAGGCTGCTCCAGGCCCAGGAAGGGGGCGCAGACCCGCCCACCGAGTACTCGGCCTTCCTGACCCGCTCCTTCGTCTGCCGTGTGCGCTGCCTGCTGGATAGCACCTCGGGCTTCCTGGTGAGAGAGAGGGTGGGGATGGCACCTCGGGCATCCTGGTGAGTGGGAGGGTGGGGATGGCACCTGGGGCTCCTGGTGAGAGAGTGGCTGCAGGGCCAGTGCTGCGTAAGTCCAGGCCTGGGCCTGGCACAGGGCTCCAAGGTCCATGGGAGCAGTTGGCGAAGCAAGGGGCGGGGTGTGGATGCCTCGGGGGGTCTGGCCTCGGTGGGCAGGGCTGGGCCACGCAGGCTGATGAGAATGGAGCGGCGGTGACAGCCCCTACCCCTGCTCCTCCTTTATTCAGGCGGTCGGCTGGTTGTCCAGAAGGCCTTTTGTTCTGATCATACTCGGTTTTCAGTTTTGTGGAAAACTAAGATGGCTTTTGCTTCGCATGGATGTAGATAGGTTTCACCTAACACTGAGGCAGAGGTCGAAACCTAGGTTGAAGTGAAGCCATGTCTGAAGCACAGAGTAGAGGAAACAAGCAAAGGAGCTCAGTTTAGAGCGTCTCGTCACATCCCACCACAAGGCTGGCTGCCGCGCGCTCAGGGAAGGCCTCAGGAGTGGGGACTGAGGCTCTGAGCACGGGGGGGTGGGCAGCTCAGATCCCGGGCTCACCCCAGGTTCCCTGCCTGCGTTCAGCCTGCTCACACCCAGCGGGCAGGGCTGCCCCCGAGAGCCCTTGTCAAAACCTCAGGACATGCAGTTGATGTTGGGTTTTTAGCTCTAAGTCAGCCATGGTGGGAATTTTCACACCAAAGAAACCGTCTGGTGCCACAGATCAGGGCTTTTCCCCCAGAGCTGGATGTAAGGTGTCCCAGCATGACCAGGACGCTCCAACCAAGCTCGTGGCCAGCACACGTGGGGGCTTTCAGGCATTTGTTCACCCCATAAATTCAGGGCTTCTCCCCCAGAGCTGGATGTAAGGTGTCCCAGCACGACCGGGACGCTCCACACCAAGCTCGTGGCCAGCACACATGGGGGCTTTCAGGCATTTGTTCACCCCCATAATTTCATGCACAGATGGAGAGATGGAAAGATGGGTGGGTGGATGGAGGGAGGGCCAGAGGGAGGGATGGAGGGAGAGGCTGATGGACAAGTGAGGGGCAAGAAGAGCGTGCAGCGTTGTTCGTCCACACAGGGCAGGGCACCCTGAAGCCATGCGGACTTACTCAGTTACAGATCAACTTCCCGTCATAGAGAGAGCTTTCATTTCCTTTATCACACACTCCAGAGTTGCTATCTTCCTTTTTAACTCACGCCAAATGCTCACAGGGATCCAAGTCTATGCCCTAACCACTAATGCTGAAAGAGCTAAAGTTAAATGGTTCTATGATGACCTACAAGGCCTTCTAGAACTAACACCAAAAAGAGATGTCCTTTTCATCACAGGGGGCTGGAATGCAAAAATAAGAAGTCAAGAGATACCTGGAGTAACAGGCAAGTTTGGCCTTGGAGTATAAAATGAAGCAGGGCAAAGGCTAACAGAGTTTTGCCAAGAGAATGCACTGGTCATAGCAAACACCCTCTTCTAACAACACGAGAGAAGACTCTACACATGGACATCACCAGATAGCCAACACTGAAATCAGATTGATTATATTCTTTGCAGCAAAAGATGGAGAAGCTCTATACAGTCAGCAAAAACAAGACCAGGAGCTGACTGTGGCTTAGATCATGAAGTCCTTCTTGCCAAATTCAGACTTAAATTGAAGAAAGTAGGGAAACCACTAGACCATTCAGGTATGACCTAAATCAAATCTCTTACAGTTATACAGTGGAAGTCACAAATAGATTACAGGGATTCGATCTGATAGACAGAGTGCCTGAAGAACTATGGATGGAGGTTCATGACATTGTACAGGAGACAGGGATCAAGACCATCCCCCAAAAAAGAAATGCAAAAGGCAAAATGGTTGTCTGAGGAGGCCTCACAAATAGCTGAGAAAAGAAGAGAAGCAAAACGCAAGGAGAAAAGGAAAAATGTAAGCATCTGATTGCAGAGTTCCAAAGAATAGCAAGGAGAGATAAGAAAGCCTTCCTCAGTGATCAATGCAAAGAAATAGAGGAAAATAACAGAATGGGAAAGACTAGAGATCTCTTCAAGACACCAAGGGAGCATTTCATGCAAAGATGGGCACAATAAAGGACAGAAATGGTATGGACCTAACAGAAGCAGAAGATATTAAGAAGAGGTGGCAAGAATACACAGAAGAACTGTACAAAAAAGATCTTCACGACCAAGATAATCACGATGGTGTGATCACTCACCTAGAGCCAGACATCCTGGAATGTGAAGTCAAGTGGGCCTTAGAAAGCATCACTATGAACAAAGCTAGTGGAGGTGATGGAATTCCAGTTGAGCTATTTCAAATCCTGAAAGATGATGCTGTGAAAGTGCTGCACTCAATATGCCAGCAAATTTGGAAAACTCAGCAGTTGCCACAGGACTGGAAAAGGTCAGTTTTCATTCCAGTCCCAAAGAAAGGCACTGCCAAAGAATGCTCAAACTACCACACAATTGCACTCATCTCACACGCTAGTAAAGTAATGCTCAAAATTCTCCAAACCAGGCTTCAACAGTACATGAACCATGAACTTCCAGATGTTCAAGCTGGATTTAGAAAAGGCAGAGGAACCAGAGATCAAATTGCCAACGAAATTGGATTGGATCATCGAAAAAGCAAGAGAGTTCCAGAAAAACATCTACTTCTGCTTTATTGACTATGCCAAAGCCTTTGACTTTGTGGATTACAACAAATGGTGGAAAATTCTTCAAGAGACGGGAATACCAGACCACCTCACCTGCCTCCTGAGAAATCTGTATGCAGGTCAAGAAGCAACAGTTAGAACTGGACGTGGAACAATGGACTGGTTCCAAATTGAGAAAGGGGTATGACAAGGCTGTATATTGTCACCCTGCTTATTTAACTTCTATGCAGAGCGCATCATGCCTAATGTCGGGCTGGATGAAGCACAAGCTGGAATCAAGACTGCTGGGAGAAATACCAGTAACCTCAGATATGCAGATGACACCAGCCTTATGGCAGAAGGAGAAGAGGAACTGAAGAGCCTCTTGATGCAAGTGAAAGAGGAGAGTGAAAAAGCTGACTTAAAAGTCAACATTCAAAAAATGGAGATCATGGCATCTGGTCCCATCACTTCATGGCAAATAGATGGGGAATCCGTGGAAACAGTGACAGACTTTATTTTTCTGGGCTCCAAAATCACTGCAGATGGTGACTGCAGCCATGAAATTAAAAGACACTTGCTCCGTGGAATAAAAGCTATGACCAACCTAGACAGCATGTTAAAAAGCAGAAACATTACTTTGCCAACAAAGGTGCATCTAGTCAAAGCTATGGTTTTTCCAGTAGTCATGTATGGATGTGAGAGATGGACTGTAAAGAAAGCTGAGCACTGAAGAATTGATGCTTTTGAACTGTGGTGTTGGAAAAGACTCTTGAGAGTCCCTTGGACTGCTCGGAGATCAAACCAGTCAACCCTAAAGGTAATCAAGCCTGAATATTCATTGGAAGGACTCATGCTGAAGCTGAAGCTTCAATACTTTGGCCACCTGATGCAAAGAGCTAACTCACTGGAGAAGACCTTGATGTTGGGAAGGATTGGAGGCAGGAAGAGAAGAGGACAACAGAGGATGAGATGGCTTGGTGGCATCACTGACTCAGTGGACAGGAGTTTGAGCAAAGTCCGGAGACAGTGGACAGGGAACCGTGGTGTGCTGCAGTCCATGGCTCACAGAGTCGGACGGGACTGAGCGGCTGAGCTGACTAACTGAACTCGTGCCTAGATCAGGAAAGCCCGGTTGCCCCTGAGTTGTATTGCCATGAGTGGGTGGCGCTTGGGGAATGGAGGGTCATGGGGCCAGTACTTAGAGGTGATTGGCTCCAGCACGGCCCCCCAGGGGGCTGCCTGGTGACTCCGGCCGAGTCCAGGGATGTTCACCCACCTGAATGAGGACTCCCACCCACGAGTGCACACATGGGAACACGCTGGACGTTTAGAGAAAGTTGCAGGGAAACCCCGAAAGATTCAAAAGCAGTGGGGAGCGCCTGTCCCCAGGGGCCGGCATGGAAGACGTGCTGGTGTCCGTCCTGGGAATGTGAGTTCCGAGGCCTTTGGCTGTTGACCAGTTAGCCTGGCTAATCTACCCTGTGATTGTGCCTTCGTTTCTGTCTTTGAAACGGCAGACGATGCAGTTTCAAGGACGACTGAAGTTCCTCTTCGGACAGAACAGGCGGGCACCCTCGGGCGCGGCCCTGCCCCCACGGCTGGCCCTGTTCTGCGTGGCGGCCCCTCTGGCCCTGCCCCCCGGCGTGGAGGTGAGGATGAAGACCGTGTACCTGAGGGCGAAGCACAGGGCGGACGTCCCGGCCTCAACCGACGTGAAGTGAGTAGAGGCCCGGCGCCAAACCCGTCCCGTGACCGCCGGGCCGCACGCGTGTCTGCGCACGTGCATTTCCTGTCTGCTCTCGCTTCATTTCCAGCAGGGAATAGGACTAAAAAAGTTTGCTGTTTTTAAAGCTGCTACATTATGGGAGAAGCAGCTATTAGAAAAAAGAAAGCCCGTGACTAGTGTTCGTCAACCGTGGCAGCGAACACGTCTACCTGCCTCTCGTCATCCCCCAGCCCTCCACTCAGAGCCTCGGAGGCAGTGCCGGGGCCCCGGTCCCCATGGGCGTGGGGGCGAGGCTGCAGCCTCCGTTTGTCCCCCTCGACTCCAGGCTCACAGGGGCACATGCTGGGGACGGGGACTCCACAGGTGTCCTGGCCTTCCGGCTCAGAGGGTGAAGAATCCGTCTGCAAAGCAGGAGAAGTGAAGTGAAGTGAAGTCGCCCAGTCGTGTCCGACTCTTTGCGACCCCATGGACTGTAGCCTACCAGGCTCCTCCCTCCATGGGATTCTCCAGGCAAGAGTACTGGAGTGGGTTGCCATTTCCCTGCGCCCAATCCCTGGGTCGGGAAGATCCCCTGGAGGAGGGAACGGCCACCCCCTCCAGTATTCCTGCCTGGAGAACCCCATGGACAGAAGAGCCTGGTGGGCTGCAGTCCATGGGGTCGCAGAGCTGGACATGACTGAGTGACTAACGCTCTCGCTTTCGGAAAGTTGGGTTTTCTAGGCGACTCCCAGCCGCACTGTCTGGAGCGGGTGGGTCTGTGTGGGGTCGGGCTCTGGGGCAGACGGGCTTCTGTGCGTCTGCTCTGTGTCTGCTGCTGGCGGGGAGGCCCTCGGAGGGCCGGGTCTGAGTCCGTCTGTCTTCTTCCCCAGTATCCCCGCCGTGCCCTGCCCAGGGACAGACTCTCAGGAGGCTGAGCCCCCAGCCCGCTTCCCTGTCGCTCCTTGGTACTCAGGTTCCCCTTGGACCTCAGTTCACGGGCCCGGGAAACCTCCCGTTCCTGCCTGGGGTTCGTGGGGATCTGGGGGAGCCCTGCCTTCAGGCACAGGCACCTCTTCACAGCCTCCAGGTCCCACGGGCCCACACCCTAAGGCAGCAGTGTTCTGGAGCATTTAAAATATATATATGCTTATTTTTTTAGGTAGAAAATGTAAAATAGGAGAAAGGAAAAACAGGATACTCCTGGGAAAAAGCTGTAAAAATAACTGATGAAGCAACTGAAACATGAGGTGCAACAAAGCAGAGGCTACATTACACCTGGGTGTGTCTTGGGGGCGGGACGGCCCTGCCCACACCCCAGACCTGAGCACTCCCCACCTGCGTCTGCCTCTCAGAGTCCTCTGCGTGCTCACACTCTGGGCTGGCGATGGTGCCCATATGCTGCACTCTCAGATTCCCAACCCTGTGATCAGAGGGAGGGAAAATCCTCCCTCCATCGCTTCTCCATAGCAAACTAACGCTCAAAATCCTCCAAGCCAGGCTTCAGCAGTATGTGAACCAAGAACCGATGTTCTTGAACCGATGTTCAAGCTGGATTTTAAAAGGCAGAGGAACCAGAGATCAAACTGTCGATATCTGTTGGTCATCTAAAAAGCAAGAGAGTTCCAGAAAAACATCTGCTTCTGCTTTATTGACTACGCCAAAGCCTTTGACTGTGTGGATCACAACAAACTGGAAAATTCTTCAAGAGTTGGGAATACCAGACCACCTGACCTGCCTTTTGAGAAATCTGTACCCAAGTCAAGAAGTAACAGTTAGAACCAGATATGGAACAACAGACTGGTTCCAAATCGGGAAGGAGGACGTCAAGGCTGTATTTTGTCATCCTGCTTACTTAACATACGTGCAGAGTACGTCATGCGAAACGCCAGGCTGGATGAAGCACAAGCTGGAATCAACATTGCTGGGAGACGTATCAGTAACCTCAGATATGCAGATGACACCACCCTTATGGCAGAAAGTGAAGAGGAAATAAGGAGCCTCCTGATGAACGTGAAAGAGGAGAGTGGAAAAGCTGGCTTAAAACTCAGCATTCAGAAAGCTAAGATCATGGCATCCGGTCCCATCACTTCACGGCAGATAGATGGGGAAACAGTGGAAACAGGGACAGTGAAAGTCGCTGTCGTGTTCAACTCTTTGTGACCACACGGATGATACAGTCCATGGAATCCTCCAGGCCGGAATACTGGAGTGGGTAGCCTTTCCCTTCTCCAGGGGGTCTTCCCAACCCAGGGATCGAACCCAGGTCTCCCACACTGCAAGTGGACGCTTTGCCAGCTGAGCCCCCAGGGAAGCCCAAGAGTCCTGGGATGGGAGCCCTTCTCCAGTGGACCTGCCCGACCCAGGAATTGAACCAGGGTCTCCTGCATTGCAGGCAGATTCCTTACCAGCTGAGCCCCCAGCGAAGCAAAACAGTGAGAAAGTTTTATTTCTTGGGGCTCCAAAATCACTGAAGATGGTGACTATAGCCATGAAATTAAAAGATGCTTGCTTTTTGGAAGAAAAGCTATGGCCAACCTAGACAGCATGTTAAAAAGCAGAGACATTACTTTGCAGACAAAGGTCTGCTAGTCAAAGTTATGGTTTTTCCAGTGGTCATGTATGGATGTGAAGTTGGACCATAAAGAAAGCTGAGCGCTGAAGAATTGATGCTTTTGAACTGTGGTGTTGGAGAAGACTCTTGAGAGTCCCTTGGACTGCAAGGAGATCCAACCAGTCCATTCTAAAGATGCTGAAGCTGAAGCTCCAATACTTTGGCCACCTGATGTGAAGAACTGACTCATTTGAAAAGACCCTGATGCTGGGAAAGACTGAAGGCAGGAGGAGAAGGGGACGACAGAATGAGATAGTTGGATGGCATCACCAACTCGATGGACATGAGTTTGTGCAAGCTCCGGGAGTTGGTGATGGACACGGAGGCCTGGGGTGCTGCAGTCCATGGGGTTGCAAAGAGTCTGTCGGACAGGACTGAGCGACTGAACGGAGCTGAACTGCCTGATCGCTTCTCCAGGAGGCGTGCTGTCCCCTGGCGGCCACGCGGGGAAGCGCAGGTGGGCCAGACTCCGCTGCGGTTGTGGACTCCTGGACCTCCTGCCGCTGCCCCGGGTGGCGTGGACGCCTGGACGTCCCTGGGAGGGCTGGCGAGGGTCTTCACGGTGAGGCTAGGATGCTGTACAGAGGGGGACTGTGGAGCGAATACTAGACACACGTTGTAAACATCGTTAAAACTCAGGGAGGTTGTCAGAGTGCCAGGCCGGGCGCCCTGTGTTAACATGGCAGCTCCTCGTCGCTCCGGGTTCCACACGGGGCGGTGCATGTATGTGGACGCGGGCGCCCTCCCTCCCCCACGGTGTCCAGAAGCCCATTCACCGCGTCTGCGTCTCCACGCCTGCCCTGCCGATAGGTCCCTCAGTACCATTTCACTAGATTCCCCATATATGCGCTAATATATGATATTTGTTTTCCTCGGTCTGACTCGCTTCACTGTGCAGCAAGCTCTAGGTTCGGGGCGGGGGGGGGGGGGGGAGCGGAGGGGATAGATGTATAATTATGGCCGATTCACAGTGTTGTGTGACAGAAGCCAACACTGTGAAAATTTTAAAAATAAAGAAAGAAACTGGAAGAGAGGAAGAGCCCTCCAACATTTTGGCAAAGAAGCTTCTGTCGCCTTCTGGGTTTTCTGGAGCCGAATTCTGCCCTGAGCTGAACTCCTTCCTGGAACACCTCCTCCCGTCCACTCCCCTCTGAGCTCACAGACCGTGAGGAGTGAACCCGGGGAGTTTGAGGCCCAGGAGGCTGGCTCTGGATGGAGCATCGTGCTCAATGGACCCCGTTCGGGGCCTTTGCGATTCTTTCTGAAAGGGGCCTTTGTGAAGAGCCTCGCTCCTGAATGTTCACGGGTCCTGTGTGCTCTCCTCCTCTGCCCCGTCTCTGCTGTGCCTCGGGGCCTGTCTCTGAGTCTCCTCTGTCTCCATCTCCACCTCTGCCCTGTCGAGACACCCACGAGATGCAGAGTCAGGGCCGCTGCAGGGCAGGAAGCTCTGGCTGTGCGGCCAGGTGGCCAGGGTTTGAATCCCACTCCTGCACCTGCTGTGGGGGCAGCTTCAGGCAAGTTGCTTAACACTTCAGAGCCTCGTCTTTTTCTTTGGAAATATGAGCAGAATACGATCTGTGGGATAAGTTGCAAGCTGCCTTAGGGTCTGTGATTGTAAGTCGTATGAGACACAGGCCTGTGTGTGTGTGCACGCTGCCCTGGGCAGTCAGTGTCCAGTCTCCCTAACTCAGTGCCCGCAGTGCCTTTGTGAGCCACTGCAGGTAACTAGCGCAGGTCACAGGGGTCAGTGTCTTCATTCTGACCACCCAGAAGAAGGCAAGCGTGCCGACGCCCATCCGGCAGCCACACGTGTCTGCTTTCTGAGGCAAACCCGTCAGTGCCTCACTGGCCGGAAAAGTGATGTGAACTGGGATTTCCAGCAGCCCTGCAACTGAGAGAAGGCTTTCCAGTCTCCACAGACTTTCATGTGGGGAGTCGCTGTATCTTACGCTCTTGGGTGGCAGCAATGCCCGGCGTGTGTAATTTCTGCCCTCGACACACTTTTAATCTGCTTGTTGCTTTGGTCTTGTGTGTCCTTTGCAGAGCAAAAGCTGCCTCACGTCTCTGCGAATCAGAATTGCTCGGAAACCCCAATTACTCAGCAGGTACTCCTCACAATTCTCTTGACCACCTTTTCAAGCGCGTGGGGGCCCGATGCTGTCTGGAGCACGGGGCGGGTGGGCAGAGCCGGCTCTCAGGGTCGGTCACCTTGCGGAAGGTGAGTGTCTACCCGCTCCAGGCTCGGCTCAGCCTCGCTTTTCCGAATCCTGACAGGGAGAAGCAACGGAGAAAACGGCCTCTCCTTGTTCAGGGCGCCAGAGGACGCCTGCCGCTGGGGCCGGCTCACAGCCCGGGGCCCCTGCCTGTGCCTCCGGGGAGGCCCTGACCTCGTCCTTGACCTCGAGGGCACCGCAGGGTAAGTGACTGAGTCACGGGGCCGCAGCCCTCAGCCTCCCTGGGTAGGCCGGGGGTCACAGAGGGCACCCACAGCCGCTCCTCGCCCTGGAGGTCGTCCTCGCTGCGTGGGGACTGGCCGGGGACACTGGCTCCCCAGCCTCTGTCCTCACCTTCGCTCAGACACCCTCTCCCCTCGCTCCCAACCCAGGCCCCCCGCCCCACCACCAGGTGCTGGGGGACTGTGGGAGGGGCCCTTCGGGGAGGGAGGGGGCTGGCCTGGGGTCCCAGGGCTGCAGGTGGCACCCACCCGATGCAGGGTTGCCCCTGCGGCCTGTCCTGTCTGACGGGCGTCCCTTCCCGCAGGGCCGGGGAAGGAGAGGAGCTCGGGGGGCTCCCGCGGGATGCGCCCCCGTACAGCTGCCACCTAGAGCCCCTGGGCCCTGTGAAGCACCTGGACTGGGCTGCTGGGAGGCACAGTCAGGACAGCGGCAGCGCCAAGCGGAAGCTGGAGCCCGGCAAGGCCGACCCATTCCCTGCTGCCCCGGCCCGCGGCACCTGCCTGCCCTACCCGGGTGCGCAGGGCGCCGTCCACTCCCTCCGGAGCGCACCCAGCTCACACCCGCCCAGGCCGCCCCCTGGGGCCTGCGCCGGCCGGACCAGCAGAGCCCTGCGGGACGGGCACCAGGGCCCAGCACCGCCCCCCACCCCCGGCCCCTTCCCCCAGGGGGGCCTGGACAGCAGGGTCCCTCGGCCGGCAGTCCAGCATCTCCCGGTGGGCGGCTACCCCGCTGAGGACAAGCTGCGAGGCCTTCTGATGCCCCCAGGAGCCCCGAGTCACCCCACATTGTCGCTCGACGTGCCCATCAAGATGGAGAGTGACTCGGGGTCCGAGGATGCAGTGGATGGCTACTGCGTGTCCCCAGCCCAGGTGTGGCTGGGGGCCAGCAACCCAGCCAAGAGACAGCTGGCCACCTTCCCAACCAAGATGCACCTGAAGACGGAGCCAGGCGCCAGGCAGCCCCTGTACAGCCCACCCCCAGGCCCTGGCCTGCTGGGTGCCCCGCCCAGACCCGGCAGGGGGCTGGGCCCGCTGCACCCCATGTCCTGTGCCTGCCGGGAGCCCCCGCCCCCGCCCCGCCTCTGTGTGCGGAGCCACCAGCCCCCCAACCTGGGCTGCAACTGCCGGGCTCCCGTGCCAGCTCCCGCAGTCAAGCTCGAGCCCCTGGACTCACCCCTGTGGGCAGCTCACGGCCAAGGCGGGCCGCCTGGGCTGTTCTCCAAGAGCGCCCCGGCCGCAGGGATGCCCCCCAGGGACGTGCAGTGCGCCTTCCTGCCCTAGAGCTGCCGGGCCCCATGGACAGCTCTCCGGCCCAAGCCTTCCCCAAGGGAGGCGCGTGCAGTGGCAAGTTCACAAAGGCCCTAAGAGCAGGGTGGTCGTCAGCTGCTCGAGAGTGGCAGGGCTCTCCTCTGAAGAGCACGGCTCCCCACCCCCACCCCAGGTCATCTCCCCAGCGCCTCGCAGGGAGCAGACCTCAGGGAACAGCCGCACCCTGGTGGCCCACTGCCGAGACAGCTGACTGGAAATGAGGCTCACTGAATGGCAGGTGGCCACATGCTTGTGCCTGGGAGGAATCTAGAACTTCAGCCAGAAGAGGCTGATGGCACCGGGCCGCCCTCCGCTCCAACGCACAGTGTGTGCTCGAAACACTGGCCTAGGCTGAGGCCGGCCCGGATCGGGGATCGGCCAGGTCTTGTGCAGCTCTTGCTGCAGTCTCTCTGGGGTTGCAGCGGCCTCCAGCGGGGGTCCCCGCTCATCTGAGCCCGCTGCATCACGTCACCTGGTGCACAGGGTGGAGCCCAGAAGCACAGCACGAGGGGAAGGAAGGATCTGGTCCGGGTGTCAGGCTGCTTTGCTGACTGCAGGCCTTCAGATGACTCTGATCATCATCACAGAAGGACTAGTCGAGACGAGACAGACAGGCAGCATTTTATAAAAATTGCAGGGACATCCCCTGTGGTTCTGCGGTTAAATGCCTGCAGGGGGTGTGGGTTCGATCCCTGGTCAGGGAACTAAGATTCCACAAGCCGCAGAGTGTGGCCAGAAAAAAAGAAAAAAATCGTGAAGGGAACACATTCTGAACGTAGGGAATTTAGGTGCGAAAGAAGAAATCAGAAAGCGGAGGCCACCCGCAGTCACCACGGAGAGCTCATGGCTGAGGGCAAAGGTCACCACACCTTCCGGGCGACCTCACCCCACAGGTGCAGTCTGGGCAGGGGGTGACACCAGGGGACAGGGCCACCACGGGGCAGGAGGAAGCTGGCTGGAGGCCCTTCCTCTTTACAGCACGAGCGTCTGTCCTCAGTCACCCCCGGCCCCAAGAGTCTCAGGACGTGCCGGGGCCCCAGCGGGGACTTGCAGTCCCACCGATTCAGCAAGGGGTCTTTCTGTCTGTCATCTGTGGCTTCGGGGTGTCAGCGTTCAGCTCCTGAGTTGGGGGTGAAGCTGTTTGCTTCATTCACCTTGTCGAGCTCAGGACAGGGCCAGCAGGACTGGGTCTGCTGGACTCAGGCGCACCTGGGGGTGCCCTAACCCTCAGCGGCTGCTTCCTGGAAGGGCTTCCCCAGCAGCGTGGTGCGGGTTGAAGGTTTCTTCCCGGGGTAACAGAAGTTACCCATCAGAGCCTGGGTTCAGTTCAGTTCAGTTCCGTTCAGTCACTCAGTTGTGTCCGACTCTTTGCGACCCCATGAATCGCAGCACACCAGGCCTCCCTGTCCATCACCATCTCCCGGAGTTCACCCAGACCCACATCCATCGAGTCCATGATGCCATCCAGCCATCTCATCGTGGGTCGTCCCCTTCTTCTCCTGCCCCCAATCTCTCCCAGCATCAGAGTCTTTTCCAATGAGTCAACTCTTCTCATGTGGTGGCCAAAGTACTGGAGTTTCAGCTTTAGCATCATTCCTTCCAAAGAAATCCCAGGGTTGATCTCCTTCAGAATGGACTGGTTGGATCTCCTTGCAGTCCAAGGGACTCTCAAGAGTCTTCTCCAACACCACAGTTCAAAAGCATCAATTCTTCGGAGCTCAGCCTTCTTCACAGTCCAACTCTCACATCCATACATGACCACAGGAAAAACCATAGCCTTGACTAGATGGACCTTTGTTGGCAAAGTAATGTCTCTGCTTTTGAATATACTATCTAGGTTGCTCATAACTTTTCTTCCAAGGAGTAAGCGTCTTTTAATTTCATGGCTGCAGTCACCATCTGCAGTGATTTTGGAGCCCAAGAAAATAAAGTCTGACACTGTTTCCACTGTTTCCCCATCTATTTCCCATGACCAGATGCCATGATCTTCGTTTTCTGAATGTTGAGCTTTAAGCTAACGTTTTCAGTCTCCTCTTTCACTTTCATCAAGAGGCTTTTTAGCTCCTCTTCACTTTCTGCCATAAGGGTGGTGTTATCTGCATATCTGAAGTTATTGATATTTCTCCCGGCAATCTTGATTCCAGCTTGTGTTTCTTCCAGCCCAGCGTTTCTCATGATGTACTCTGCATATAAGTTAAATAAGCAGGGTGACAATATACAGCCTAGACGTACTCCTTTTCCTATTTGGAACCAGTCTGTTGTTCCAAGTCCAGTTCTAACTGTTGCTTCCTGACCTGCATATAGATTTCTCAAGAGGCAGGTTAGGTGGTCTGGTATTCCCATCTCTTTCCACAGTTTATTGTGATCCACACAGTCAAAGGCTTTGGCATAGTCAATAAAGCAGAAATAGATGTTTTTCTGGAACTCTCTTGCTTTTTCCATGATCCAACGGATGTTGGCAATTTGATCTCTGGTTCCTCTGCCTTTTCTAAAACCAGCTTGAACGTCAGGGAGTTCACGGTTCACGAGCCTGGGTTGGGCGTTGTCAGTTCATGGCCTCATGGGATCCCCAGCAGCCTTCTCTTCCCTGCCCACCCCCTGCAGGGCCCTTGCAGAAAGTGATGTTGGTGCCGTGCTGCCCCGACTTTGCCAGAGTCTCCCCCTCCCCGTTCTGATGGCAGCACAGCTGCCTGTCAGGACCACCTGCCTCCCACCCCCGCCGGCTCAGCACTCCTCTCTGTTTGGTTCTCATGCTGAGCCCAGCCCACCGTGCAGATTTCATCCCTAAGACACAGCATGGAATTTCAGAAACTTCCTCCTTCCTTGCTATTCACGCCAAGTGCCCAGCTCCTCACAGAAGCACTGTGCCATCTCTCAGAAGTGACTGCCAGCCTCTCTGGAGCTCCCTCTGCGAAGCGAGGGTCCTCAAGCACACCCTCCGCACAGGGGCACCCCCTCCTGTCTCGGCACAGTAGCCGGCGGCCTGCACGTGTGCAACCCTGGACCGGAAAGATGGAGTGGAGAGGCGTCACTGCGTGTTTGCACACTGTAGCTGGAGCCCAGCGAAGGGCAGCTGCGGCGTGAGGAGGCGCGGCGGTCTGCCCCCAGGGCCATGGGGCCCGAGCGTCCGGACGCACCCGCTCCCTGGACTGCGTGTGCCAGGTCAGCCCCAGCAGGTGCGTGGCGTGTGGCGACTCACACTTTGTTGACGCAGAGTCCAGCACCTGGACATCAGCGCTCCAGTCTCGCACTGCAGAGCCGCTGTCATGCTGGAGGCCCAGGTCCTGGCGTGCTGGGACAGTGGCAACAGAACCTGCCTCCGTCAGCATTTTGTCGTTCTACAGCCCTGCCCCGCCCCCCCCACCCCGAGAAACTGTGCAGAAGGTGATGATGGAACGTGGAATGCCAGATGGGGCCATTTCTGCAGATGTGGCCGTCCCTGCTTTAAAGTGTCAGGGACAGCACCGATTTCAGGCCTATATTTTCTGCTGCTGGTAGCTTTTGCCTATATAGCTGAAAAATATTAAAATCAAAGATGATGTAAGAATGGGATGGAAAGGAGGAGATAAACACAACTTATCGTTTATATTTTTGTAGTTTCTATTGGATGAAAAAAGTTTTTAATATCTGGACAGACTTGTTGAATTTTTAAACACAGATGCACTATAATGCAACCTTTCCTACTATTTCCTCAGTGCCTTTAGAAAGAGCTTTCAATTTCCAATACTGTGGTTTGTATTAAATTTATGATATTGACGTAAAATAAATCATATGTTGTATGTATTTACTGTAAATGGAAACATCTTCTTAATTTTCCAAATGAAATACCTTATTTCCTTTAAAGTGTGTGCAGGCTAATTTACGTTCTAAGACCGTCCTTTGCCGCCAGGCTCGGGGCCATGATCAGAGCGACGAGAGTGGGCTTGGGGTCGCAGGAGGAGCCCGCCTCCTTCCCTGCCAGGCCTCCTGCCCAGCACCGAGGGCTGGGGGACGCCCCAGACTCGAACTGCGCTGTGAGGAGCAGGCGCCTGGCCCAATGTCACGCGCCCCGCTCTGCCCAGGCCCCGGGGCCCAGTGTGTGGGAAGGGCCAGGAGGTCATCTGGGCCCAGGCAGAGACCCCCCCGCCAGGGCCAAGGGAGCCGTGTTTTCATTCCCTTCGTTCAGTTGCACAGCACCTCCAAACCGAACGAGCGCCCAGCGCCCCGTATGGCACTCGGAGCTGCCCCGGTGCCAGCCCATCCCGGCCCGGCCCCTTCCTGCACCCTACAGGCCACACCCTGTCCCTTCTCCGTGGCTCCGTGTCCCTCCTGGGGAGACCAGGCCAGCCTGCCCCTGCCTGCTGGGTCCCAGCCAGCCGCTCCCCGGCCCTGGGGGCCAGCGGCCCAGCCTGCCGTCCCCACACCCACCTCCTCTCCCTGTATTCTTCAGTCTCATCATGGGGAGACCTGGAGGCGGGCGTCACCCGTTGCATGACTCTCCCACCACCCGGCCTGCCACCAGCGGACGTGTGGGTTGTCTCCAGACTTCCACTCGTCCAGCAGCCGCCCCGCTCCCTCTGTGTGCTTCCGTGGGACTGAGGATGCCCCCCGAGGTGCTGATGGCACTCCCCTCACCAGGCACTGCTCAGGAGTCCTCCTCGGCACCCAAGGGACCCTGCCGCAGCATCCGCAGAGCCCATTCCAGGCTGTGGATTGAAGACGCCAGAGGCGGGGTGGCTTATAGACAACGAGCATTTCTTTCTCCCGATTTCGGAGGCTAGGAGTCTGAGACCTGGGTGGCGCCAGGGTCTGCTGAAGGCCGGCTTCCAGGTCGCTGGGTCTCTCTGAGGCGTGAGGGGGCACTCAGCTGTTTCATGCGCATCTCCTTTCTTCACTCAGCTGCTTGTTGAGTCCCTGCTGAATGCCAGGTCCTGGGATGGCACTGTGGAGAAGGAAATGGCAAACCACTCCAGTATTCTTGCCTAGAGAACCCTGTGGACAGAGGAGCCTGGTGGGCTGCCATCTGTGGGGTCGCACAGAGTCGGACGCGACTGACGCGACTCAGCAGCAGCAGCAGTGCTGGGGCTGGGGACGCGCTGGGGAAGAGAAGACGCAGAGTCGGGTTGCTGAAGCCGAGGGCCCTGTGCACATGTCCAGGGGACCGGGACCGACAAGTGGCCAAAGTACTGTGTAGGTTCTGTGATGCGTGGGGAGGGGCTGGGTGCTGCTCAGGCGGGTCGGCTGCGGTCTCGTGACCCAGGTGGTGGTTTTGTGGGCGAGGCGGCCTCGGGCCAAGACTTGACAGGAACCGTCCAGATTGTGCATGGAGGAAGCTGGAGTGAGAGGGTGAGGAGAGAGCGGGGAAGAGGCCAGGCAGGAGTGGCAGGTCACAGGCAGGTCTGGGTGAGGGGGCCACCAGAAGGCCTGCAGTGAAAATGACCCCGGGCAGTGGTTTGAAGGCCAGATAGGCTGTAGGAAGGTGAGGGCCCCCAGCCTCCACAAAGACCATGCTGGTGCCACGAGGCACCCTCATCTTGATTTCTTCCCCAGCGAGGTGGAAGGTCCTCTGCTGTCTGTCCTGCACTTGTTTGCTGTTTTTAGTTGAACCGTGGGCATTATTTTAAAATTCAGGATAGCTGCGCTTTGTCAGTTAAAAGTTTCTCTCTCAATCTATGGCTTGTCTTTTCATTTAAGGACTAAAATAGACACAAGAGTTTAAAATCCTGGCACAGAAAACTATCTTTTTCCTGGTGGTTTATGTGTTTGCATCTTAAAATAACTCTTTCTGGCAGTGCCTCTGACATAAAGCCCATTTGTCTTGTATTAACATCACCACAGCCGCTTTCTCAGGCCCAGACTGGTGTGCAAACTGTAAAGCCGACCCGGGGGCCAATATAGGTCGCACCTTCTCGCTTCCGCCGGCGGGGGAAGTCCCTAACGGAAGGCGCCCCCCAGATCCCGGGGACCAATGACAGCACACTTCACCGGCTAAAGCCGCCCCACCCCAGCCACGTAGAAGGACCTATCAGCTCGCGACGGCTCGGCCTGGCGACCTATCGGAACCCCCGTCCATTAACCTGACCATCCCTCGCAAGGAACGTATATAAGCCACCTCTAACGCGGTCCGGGCGCGGACTTCCTCGACCTGACTCGCTCGGGTCCGGGAACCCCGCCCGGGAGCGCTTCGCCATTAAAAAGGCCGTTAGACACCGTTTTGGTGTCCTGGTCGGTTTTTTTTTAACCTAACACAAACCTCCTCCAAACTTAACCGTCCTGTTTCTTCACGTTTCTCGTATCTTTCTTACGGTAGCTAGCTGCTTTAAACTTGTGCTCTGATGCTTGGTCTATGTGAGCATGTCTCCACTCCTCCTTCTGTGTCCTTTGCTTTGCTTTTCCTAGTATCACTATGGCATTGCTTGCACTTTCTCCTCATATTTAACAAAGTGTAAGCTACAGTGTAACAAGATCTCCGCTCTCTCAGGACGCTTCAGAGATGTACCTCGCTCCCTTCTTTACCCGCCGGGCCAGAGCCTCTCAAGAACTGCTCCTGGTGTCTTCTGCTGAGGGCTTTCAGAGAGAGCTTTCCCACTGAGGAGGGCACCAAACCCAGGTAGGCACAGGCCCCCAGCTCTGTCTTCTTGAGATCCTCTCCTGACCCGGGCACCCCAGTGCCTGGGAGACATTGCTTTTTTGGGTTCTGTTGTTTGTTTTCCCTGGTCCACTCGTGCACTGAAGATGTTTCAAAATGCCTGTACAGTCAGAATTTCAAACACAGTTAGAATCTGTTTACATTCTTCGTTTCTCTAGTGTTCGGTCATTCAGCCGATCCGACTCTTTGCGGAGAGCCCATGGGGATTCTCCAGGCAGGAATACTGGAGTGGGTTGCCATTTCTTTCTCCAGGGAATCTTCCTGACCCAGCATGGTGCTATATTTTCACAAATTATTAGGGACAGATGAAATCACAGAGGGGTCAGCCCTCAGAGCCAGTCAGGCGCTGAAGTCCTGGCCCTTGCTGAGTGATCTGCTGTCAGCTGGCTGTAGGTCCTGGTTGGCATGGCCGCAGGTAGGGGGCTCCACACCTCCTCCTCCCTGCCCCTGCCTCTGCGACCCAGGCGTTTGCACGCAGATGCTGACGCGGGCGTGTGTGGTGTCTATGGTGCATGTGTGGGTATGGACGTCTGTGTGTGTGCGGTGTGTGCATGTGGTGCGGTGTCTGCATTTGTGTGTGGAGTGTGTGGCATGTCGGTATGTGGTATGTGTCTGGGGTGTGTTTATGTGTCTGTCTATGTGTGTGTTTACGTGTGTGGGGGGTGTGTGTGCGCGCCGCAGCCCCGCTCTAGGTGCCGTGGCCCCATCTGCAGCCGGCCTTCACGGTCACTGAGCCCGCGCGGCCCGGGCCCCGCGTCCGAGCCGCCAGGCCCCGCCCTCCCAGTCCCGAGGCCGGAAGCGGAAGTGCCCGCCGAGCGCTCACTTCCGGGCGGCGGAGGCGGCAGGGGCGACCCGCGAGGTGAGGCTGCGCCGAGCTGTGGCAGCTGCGCGGCGGTGGCGGTCCCCACCCGCCGTCCCTTTCCCCGGCTCCGGCGGGTGCGGGCGCGGCCAGGCGGCGGTGCGGGCGGCCGGGGGGGGGGGGTCCCGGGGGCGTCTGAGTCCCGTCAAGAGGCTCGCGTCCTTGACGGGGCCGACTCCGCGTCAGGCCCGGAGGAGGGAGGCGTTGCGGACCTGAGCGCGCGGGCGGCGGCCGGGAGACCCGCGGCCGCCCCGGGCGCCCCGGCCCCGGCGCAGCCCAGGGCCCGGAAATGGGGCGAGGAGACACGGCGCCCCAGCCCAGGTCCGTGAGGGCGCCAGACGCACTCGGGTCCCGCCCCTCAGGGTCTGCGGGGACTTGAGTGTTGCTCCGACAGCGTTTGCGGAGGGAATGGGGAGCGTCCTGGAGATTGGTGCACTGAAAACATGCGTGGAAACGGGCGGCTAACGGCAGATGTCCGCTCTCTCCTTTGCCGGACGCTCCCGAGCTCCCCAGCTCGGATGTTGGTGGAGCCGGCACGAAGGCAGCAGTGCGTTGTCCTGAGGAGAGCGTCGTTTGCCCGCTCACCTGTTTACTAAGGCTGTTAAATAGTAAGATGTGGGATTTGAGACTCTACAGGTAGTGATTTTTGAGGGGAATCGTACGGTGGGTGCTGAAACTTTCGCGGGGATGGTGAGGTGTGTACTGGCCCTGTGCCTCCGCATCTTCCCCGGGGCTTCCTGGCACAGCCGCCCCTCCAGGGAGTTCAGAGCCGGTGTGAAGGCTCTGGAAATGGGAAAGGGGACCTGTCTGGGGGAGAGACGTGCCCTGGAGACTGCCGTCTGATGTGAGTAATCTGGCCTCCTCCATGTGCTAATATCTTGTGCCTGTAATTGCCCCTGCTCCACTGTAAGGTAAGATTGAATTCTGAAAGTGTGTATTTCTTATCGAGGAGCTCATAACCCTAGTTCTGGTTTCAGGGTTGCTGGGTTAATGGTCTCAGATGCTCTTCTTATAGCTCTGCTGTGGACAGCTGACTGTTGGTGGAGGGGGTAAGTTTTGTCACTTAACATTTCTACCTTTCTAACACATCCCCCCTCCCTGTTCCCCATCTAGCTGTGGACAGAGGATGCCTCTAGTATGACAGGTGCAGACATCCTCCCTGCTTTGTAACCATGAAGGAGACTGACCGGGAGGCTGTCGCAACAGCGGTCCAGAGGGTTGCTGGAATGCTGCAGCGCCCTGACCAGCTGGACAAAGTGGAGCAGTATCGCAGAAGAGAGGCCCGGAAGAAGGCCTCTGTGGAGGCCAGATTAAAGGTACGAGGTCAGAGTGGCCACCAGCACCTGCTGTACTCCCCAGCGGGACAGGGCCTTTTATCTTGAGTTTCAAGTTCATTTAACGAAGTTATAATTTTGCCAGATTGGACATTGTGAGGATGTGGAAGAAGGCAGACGTGAACATTACCTTGATTTAGCACATTTTTTCCAATAATGTATTGCCAGTTAGTAGATTGACAAAGTAGGCAGGGGGGTGTTGAAAACACCAAAGAAACAACCCATTTAAGCATCCAGAAGTGTCCATTTATCTTTTTAAAAAATACTAGCAGAATAACGGTTTTTCTTCTTTAGCAAATGCTCTTCCACCGAGTGTGTCCAGAGAGCATTTTGTTTGGGTCCTTCTAGCACACGCTATAGTATGCTGACTGTGTACCAGGTATTCTGTTGGCCTTCTGGGCAGGAAGGAAGAGAACACTACACATTTATTAGTGTGTGTGAAAATGAGACAAGAAAGAAGTCAATCTTTTATGATTTGGATTGGCTTTCAACATAATTCACATGGAGAAATTGGGTTTTATTAAAACAATGCATGCCTGGTATAGCTATAAAAACATTAAGACCATGGCCTGCTGACTGGCAGCACAACAGTCTTGAGGATTTAAGAGAGTGCATTTGAGGAAGGTTAATTCTCGCATGGACATGGAACAGCAGACTGATTCCAAACAGGAAAAGGAGTACGTCAAGGCTGTATAGTGTCACCCTGCTTATTTAACTTACATGCAGAGTACATCAGGCAGAATGTCAGACTGGATGAACACAAGCTGGAATCAAGATTGCCTGGAGAAATATCAATAACTTAAGATATGCAGATGACACCACCCTTATGGCAGAAAGTGAAGAACTAAAGAGCTTCTTGATGAAAGTGAAAAAGGAGAGTGACAAAGTTGGCTTAAAGCTCAACATTCAGAAAACTAAGATCATGGCATCCAGTCCCATCACTTCATGGCAAATAGATGGGGAAACAGTGGCTGACTTTATTTTTCTGGGCTCCAAAATCACTGCAGATGGTGACTGCAGCCATGAAATTAAAAGACGCTGACTCCTTGGAAGGAAAGTTATGACCAACCTAGACAGCATATTAAAAAGCAGAGACGTTACTTTGTCAACAAAGGTCATTCTAGTCAAGACTATGGTGTCATGTATGGTATGAGAGTTGGACTGTGAAGAAAGCTGAGTGCTGAAGAATTGATGCTTTTGAACTGTGGTGTTGGAGAAGACTCTTGCGAGTCCCTTGGACTGCAAGGAGATCCAACCAGTCCATTCTAAAGGAGACCAGTCCTGGGTGTTCATTGGAAGGACGGATGTTGAAGCCGAAACTCCATTCCTTTGGCCACCTGATGCGAAGAACTGACTCATTGGAAAAGACTCTGATGCTGGGAGGGATTGGGGGCAGGAGGAGAAGGGGACGACCGAGGATGAGATGGCTGGATGGCATCACCGACTCGATGGACATGGGTTTGGGTGAACTCTGGGAGTTGGTGATGGTCGGAGGCCTGGCGTGCTGCGGTTCATGGGGTCGCAAAGAGTTGGACATGACTGAGCGACTGAACTGAATTCTTGCACTGATACGGTAGTGAGGTTGCCTGTCCAGTTAAAACATTGGTGCCCAGGTTATGGCAAGTTTGATGAGACAGGATGTGGGTCATTCATTTGCAATAGCAAAGCAGCCAAAGACCTGTTGGACTAACTTGAAGCAGTTTTGTATCAATTTAAAAAATAGTTTAGACCTGCTGCATTTTTATCCAGAATTTTAATCTCTTCTGGAAACTCATGGATAAACTAACAGTTGTGTGGTCTGTTGAAATCATTAGTTATTTCTAAGTACTACTTACGACTTATAGGTGAACGGTATCCCTGACTTCCATCGTGCTGCCCTGTCGTTCCCTTCCTATTCCCACCCACCTGCTGCTGCTCCTTCATGCTCTCTCCCTCTGACTGACTGTGCGGCTCCCTGGGCGGCACTTCCACGGGCTCTCAGAGTGAGTCTGAACCTCAGATGGGCCAGCTCTGTGTCTGGGGCCCGCCATCCTGGGGCGGAGTCTGGTTCTGCCTGAGTGGCAGGAAAGCCTTCTCCACTTAAGTTAATGACGAGTCCTGCCTGTTTCTCCATTGAGATCAGGCCTGTTAGGAAGCTGAGGATGCCTGCGAGATGGTGTGCAGAGTCCTAGGCGACCATTTAAGGGGGGCCATGGGACCCAGGGCATTCCCACAGTGGAGTCCAGCATTTTCAGGCCAAGGGCTGCATGAGGAGTGTCGGGAGGTTTTCTCAACAAAGCTTAAAAGCATTACTGTTCTGTTCGCTGACTGTCCTCTGTTCCTGCAGCGCCTCTCTTCTGCTCTCTGAGCCTCCAGGTCCGGCCTGGCTCTGCTCACCCCCGGTGTCTTCCCTAGGCTGCAATCCAGTCACAGTTGGACGGCGTGCGTACGGGCCTGAGCCAGCTCCATAACGCGCTGAACGACGTCAAGGACATCCAGCAGTCCCTGGCGGATGTCAGCAAGGACTGGAGGCAGAGCATCAACACCATCGAGAGCCTCAAGGACGTGAAGGACGCGGTTGTGCGGCACAGCCAGCTCGCTGCCGCCGTGGAGAACCTGAAGAACATCTTCTCAGGTAGCCGCCGGCGGACGCGTGTCTTCGGCCTCCTTGTGTTGCAGGGGTTTTCAGCTGTCCTGGGCAGCGTGTTTTGTGGGCCCGCCCAGAGTGGGTGAGAGGTGTGGTTCCGCCTGCATGGTCAGGCTCTTGTTTCAATGCGGATGGGTGGTCTGCTGAGTGGATGAGGGCTGGTAGAGTGTGGTTCTGAGTCTGTGGGGGCCGAGGGACAGATGGAGAGCTGAACACGCGCGCACGGGGAGAGATGCGTGCTCTCCCTCCGCCACAGTGTGGCACGCAGGACCCTGCCAGCACGGGAGAGGTCCCTGAGCAGCAGCTCCCAGACAGGAGGCCTGTGCACAGGCCGGAGGGTGGGGGTGGGCACGCCCTGGAGACCCAGCCCCGATGGAGGTCGGGCCTGCAGGAGTCCTTGGGGCCGATCGGGTGGCGAGGGGTGGCGGAGGTAGGAGTGGCCCTTTCCGAGCCCTGCCCGGCACCTCGTGGGCGTGAAGGAGAGCACTCCGTAGCCCAGTCAGGCCCTGCCAGCCGTCACCAGGGCAGGGGCTCTGCTGTGTCCAGCCAGCCTCCTTGGGCTCTGCTCCCGGGAGCTCGTCCCTCCCCGAGTCCCCGCGTCCGAGTCCCCCTCCCCCCGCGCCTTTGTCGCAGCCATCAGCATCCCAGCCAGAAGCCTCGGGGTGGTCTGGCCCCTTCCCGCCCCTCCTGTGGCGTCTGGTCTCTGCGTGTTCGTGCTGCTTGGCGCCTGCATGTAACCTGGTGCGGTCCATCCCCTCCTCCCACTGCTGTGAACCCCGGCACGGGCGGCCTGTTCCTCTGGGCGCATGTGTCTGGTGGCAGTGTTGTTGAGTACTCGGCCGTCCCTCTGTGCATTCTCGCCGCCCTAGGCCTGACACCTAGGGCTCTGCTCTGCCCCGTGAGTGGCCCAGCACCGCCCGCTGTGCTGGCCCCCGGCAGCAGGCCCTCCTGGTGACCTTTGGCAGCCTGGAATCAGACCGGACCCCCTGCCAGGATCTTCTTCATGACGTTTAGAGCCTTCTTAGTTGATTTCCATCTTATAATTTCTTGTTGACTGTCATTTTCTTCTGGTTTTATAAAATGAACACCAGAAGACTAAAAAGTTACGTTTTCATCTACATGGCACTTGGATCCACATAACCCAAGTGACCAAAAAAACTACCAGTTCATCCATAGAGGTTGAAAATAATGTTCTTCTTTTGATGAAAAGCGAGGCTGTGATGTAGACATGGCTTTTGTTAGGAGCGTGTTTTTACTGAGAGAATGTTGTGCTTGCTTGTCTTCCGTCAGACTTTTATCATTGCCTGTAATTCTGTAGTGTTATGAACAAAGCCTGTTTGTTCTTCTTTTCCACTCTTAAAAACTATAAAATATGCACAATATAAAATCTGTCATCTTGGTCATTTTTAAGTGCACAGTTCTGTAGTATGAGATACTTGCATATCGTTGTGAAGGCATCGTCACAGTCCATCTCAGGGACTGTCTTCACGTTGAAAACTGGAACTCTGCACAGAGCTGTGTGTGAAATATGTCTCAGTAAAACTGAAAGAAAACGCCTGAAGGTCTGCAGCCGTTAATGATACTCCCCCATGGTCCCTCCGCCAAGCCCTTGCTGGTTATTTAGACTTCCTGTTTCTTAGTGGTTTGGGCTTTGTGTCTCTCAGGACGTGCGCTTCATCCGGTTGCTCAGCTGGGTTGCGTTCGCTCACAGTGCTCCCTCCTAACGCTTTTTCCCGTGGAGTTGGCAGTAGTGCCCTCGCCTTAACGGTTGCGTCTCCGAGCCGTCTCTCCCCCTCAGTTCATCTGGGTAGGGTTTGTCAGTTGTTAATCTTTGCAAAGAACCACCTTTGCTTTTCTTGATTTTTCTGTTTTGTGTTTCAAGTGTCTGTTTATCTCTGCTCTAGTCTTATTTCATTTCTTTTGACAGGTTTAGGTTTAGCTTTCTTTCCTTTCAGTTCACTTCAGTTGCCCAGTCGTGTCCGACTCTTCGCAACCCCATGGACTGCAGCGCTCCAGGCCTCCCTGTCCATCACCAGCTCCTGGAGTTTACTCAGACTCATGTCCATGCAGTCAGTGATGCCATCCAGCCATCTCATCCTCTGTTCTCTTGTCCTCCTGTCTTCAGTCTTTTCCAGCATCAGGGTCTTTTCCAGTGAGTTAGTTCTTTGCATGAGGTGGCCAAAGTATTGGAGTTTCAGCTTTAGCATCAGTCCTTCCAATGTATATTCAGGACTGATTTCCTTTTGGTTTAACTGGTTTGGTCTCCTTGCAGTCCAAGGGATTCTCGAGAGTCTTCTCCAAAACCACAGTTCAGAAGCATCAGTTCTTCGGTGCTCAGCTTTGTTTATGGTCTAACTGTCACATCCACACATGACCACTGGGAAAACCATAGCCTTGACTAGATGGACCTTTGCAAAGTAATGTCTCTGCTTTTTAATATGCTCTCTGGGTCGGTCATAGCGTTTCTTCCAAGGAGCAAGTGTCTTTTTAATTTCATGGCTATAGTCACCATCTGCAGTGATTTTGGAGCCCAAGAAAATAAGGTCTGTCACTGTTTTCATTGTTTCCCCATCTATTTCCCATGAAGTGATGGGACCAGATGCCAAGATCTCTGTTTTTTGAATGTTGAGTTTTAAGCCAACTTTTTCACTCTCCTCTTTCACTTTCATCAAGAGGGTCTTTAGTTCTTCTTTGCTTTCTGCTATAAGTGTGGTGTCATCTGCATATCTGAGGTTATTGATATTTCTCCTGGCAATCTTGATTCCAGCTTGTGCTTCTTCCAGTCCAGCGTTTCTCATGATGTACTCTGCATAGAAGTTAAATAAGCAGGGTGACAATATACAGCCTTGACGCACTCCTTTCCCGATTTGGAACCAGTCTGTTGTTCCATGTCCAGTTCTAACTGTTGCTTCGGGACCTGCATACAGATTTCTCAGGAGGCAGGTCAGGTGGTCTGGTATTCCCATCTCTTTTGGAATTTTCCACCGTTTGTTGTGATCCACACAGTCAAAGGCTTTGGCGTAGTCAATAAAGCAGAAGTAAATGTTTTTCTAGAACTCTCTTGCATTTTCAGTGATCCAGGGGACGTTGGCAATTTGATCTCTGGTTCCTCTGCCTTTTCTAAATCCAGCTTGAACATCTGGAAGTTCTCGGTTCACATACTGTTGAGGTGTGGCTTAGAGAATTTTGAGCATTACTTGGCTAGTGTGTGAGGTGAGTGCAATTGCGTGGTAGTTTGAACATTCTTTGGCATTGCTTTTCTTTGGGATTGGGAGAATATTAAAAAAAAAAACTAAGTATAGTTGACTTACAGTGTTGTGTTAGTTTCTGGTATGCAGCGAAGTGGTTTAGTTACACACATGTATGTCTGTATATTCTGTTCTTTTCCATATTCTTTTCCATTATAGGTGAGGGTTTACCTTATTCTTTTTCTGGTTCCTTAGGTTGTGAAGTTAGGTTGTTGATATGAAATCTTTCTTCCTTTTTAATGTAAGTGTTTATAGCTGTAATTTGCCAATATAGCTGTAATTTCCATCTTCCAGGCCCAGGTATTGAACCAGTGTCTCTTACATTTAACCTGCATTGGCAGGTGGGTTCTGTACCACTATTGTGTTTGCATAAAGACTGCAAAATTTTTTGTTGTAATTCTGTGAAAAATGGCCAGGTAATTTGATAGGGATTGCACTGACTCTGTACACTGCTCTCGGTAGTATAGTCGTTTTCACAATATTGATTCTTCCTATCCAAGAACATGGTGTATCTCTACATCTGTGTCGTCTTTGATGTCTTTCCTCACTGTCTTAACAGTTTCCTGTGTATAGAGTGTTTGTCTCCTTATTGCCATTCTTGTTCAGTTGCTAAGTGGTGTCCGACTCTTTCCACACCTGGATTGGAGCGTGCCAGCTTCCCTGTCCTTCACTATCTCTGGAGTTTGCTCAAACGTATGTCCATTGAGTCAGTGATGCTATACAGTCATCTCCTCTGTCACCCCCTTCTCCTCCTGCCCTCAGTTTTTCCTAGAATCAGGGTCTTTTCCAATGAGTTGGCTCTTCCTATCAGGTGGCCAAAGTATTGGAGCTTTAGCATCAATCCTGCCAGTGAATAGTCTGAGTTGGTTTCCTTTATTTTATTTTATTTTTTATTTTTACTATATTTTACTTTACAATAACTGTATTGGTTTTGCCATACATTGACATGAATCTGCCACAGGTGTACATGAGTTCCCAATCCTGAACCCCCCTCCTACCTCCCACTCCATATCATCTCTCTGGATCATCCCCATGTGATTTCCTTTAGAATTGACTGGTTCAATCTCCTTGCAGTCCACCCACCGGGACTAGTCACTCAGTCTTGTTCAACTTTTTGTGACCTCCCTGGACTGTAGCCCACCAGGCTCCTCTGTCCATGGAATTTCCCAGCCAAGAATACTGGAATGGGTTGCCATTTCCTCCTCCAGAGGATCTTCCTGGCCCAGGGATCGAACCTGGGTCTCTTGCATTGCAGTTTCTTTACTATCTGAGCCAGCAGGAAAGCCCCCCTGCACTCCAGGGGGCGCTCAAGAGTCTTTTCCAGTATAGTTCGAAAGCCTCAGCTCTCTGGCATCAGCCTTCTTTATGGGCCCAGCCCTCACATCCATACACATGACTTCTGGAAAACCACAGCTTTGACTAGACGGACCTTTGTTGGCAAAGTGATGTCTCTGCTTTTTAATACGCTGTTTAGGTTTGTCATAGCTTTTCTTCCAAGGAGCAAGTGTCTTTTAATTTCGTGGCTGCAGTCACCATCTGCCTTGATTTTGGAGCCCAGAAAAATAAAAAATTTGTCACTGTTTGCACTGTTTCCCCATCTATTTGCCATGAAGTGATGGGACCAGGTGCTATGAACTTAGTCTTTTGAATGTTGCGTTTTAAGCCAGCTTTTTCTCTCTCCTCTTTCACTTTCATCAAGAGGCCTCTCAGTTCCTTTTCACTTTCTACAATAAGGCTGGTGTCATCTGCATATCTGAGGTTATTGGTATTTCTCCTGGCAATCTTGATTCCAGCTTGTGCTTCATCCAGCCCGACATTAGGCATGATGGACTCTGCATAGAAGTTAAATAAGCAGGGTGACAATATGCAGCCTCGATGTGCTCCTTTCCCAATTTTGAACTAGACTGATTGATGTTCCATGTCTGGTTCTAGCTATTGCTTCGTGACCTGCACACTGGTTTCTCAGGAGACAGGTAAGGAGTTCTGGTATTTCCGTTTCTTGAAGGATTTTCCACAGTTTGTTGTGCTCCACAGTCAAAGGCTTTGGCATAGAGAAGAAGTAGATGTTCTTTTGGAATTCTCTTGCTTTCTCTGTGATCCAACAAATGTTGGCAATTTGATCTCTGGTTCCTCTGCCTTTTCTAAATCCAGCTTGAACATCTGGAAGTTCCTGGTTTACGTACTACTGAAGCCTAGCTTGAAGGATTTTGAGCATTATTTTACTAGCATGTGAAATGAGTGCAATTATTTGGTATTTTGAACATTCTTTGGCATTGCCCTTTAGAATTGGAATGAAAATTGGCCTTTTCCAGTCCTGTGGCCACTGCTGAGTTTTCCACAGTTGCTGGCATATGGAGGACAGCACTTGCACGGCATCACCTCTCAGGATTTTCAGCAGCTCAGCTGGAGTCCCGTCCCCTCCACTAGCATTGTTTGTAGTGATGCTTTCTAAGGCCCACTTGACTTCCATTCCAGGATGTCTGGCTCTAGGCGAGTGACCACACCATCGTTGTTATCCAGGTCACTGAGACCTTTTTTGTACAGTTCTTTGTATTCTTGCCACCTCTTCTTAATCCAGTTTGCTTCTGCAGGTGCTTGCTGTTTCTGCCTTTGTCGTACCCATCTTTGCATGAAGTGTTCCCTTGGTATCTCCAGTTTTTGTGAAGAGATCACTAAATCCCATTCTGTTGTTTTCTTCTGTTTTTTTTGCATTGTTCACTTAAGGCTTTCTCCTGTCTCCTGGCTCTGCTTGGGAACTCTGCACTCCGTTGCGTGTATCTTTCCTCTTCTCCTTTGCCTTTCTCTTCTCTTCTCACCTCAGCTGTTTGTAAGGCCTCCTCAGACAACCACTTTGCCTTGTTGCAGTTCTTTTTCTTGTCTCCTTGGATAGATTTATTCGTATGTGTTTTGTTCTTGGGATAAAATGATAAATGAGATTGTTTCCTTAATAATTCTAGAGATTTCTGTTCCTTAATTTCGTACCCTGCGACTTTACCGGATTCGGTGGTCAGCTCTAGTCGATGGCGTCTGCGGGGCTTGCTGCGAACATGATAGCGTCGTGTCGTCTGCAGACTGTGACGGCTTTACGCCTTCTCTTCCGACTTGGACTCTTTTTATCTCTTTTTCTTCTCTGATTGCCCTGGCTAGGACTTTGAAAATTGGGTTGAATAATAGTGGTGAGAGTGGGCACCCTTGTCTCGTTCCTAGAGGAAATGTTTTCGGGTTTTCCACCTTTGAGAATGTTGGTTGCCGTGGGTTTGTTGTATGTGGCCTTTACTATGTTGAGGTAGGTTCCCTCTTTGCCCGCCTTCTGGGGAGTTTTTATCTTAAATGGGTTTTGAATGTTATCAGAACCTTTTTCTGCATCTATTGAGAGGATCATACGAATTTCATTCTTTAATTTGTTAATATGGTGCATGACATTAATTGATTTGCATATATGAAGAATCTTTGCATCCCGGAGATAACTCCAACTTGGTCATAGTGAATGATGCTTCTAATGCATTGTGGGATTCTGTTTGCTAGTATTTTGTTGAGGATTTTTGCGTCTATGTTTATAAGTGATATTGGTCTGTAATTTTTTTTGTTAAACTTTGATTTTGGTGTCAGGGTGATGATGGCTTCATAGAATGAATATGAAAGTGTTCCTCCCTCTGCAATTATTTGAAAGGGTTTGAGAAGGATGAGTATTAGCTCTTCTCTAAATGTTTGGTAGAATTTGCCTGAGAGGCTGTCTGGCTCTGGACTTCTGTTTGCTGAAAGATTTTTAATTATAGTTTCAATTTCATCACTTATGACTGGTCTGTTATATTGTTTGCTTCTTCTTGGCTCAGTGTTAGAAGGTTACACCTTTCTAAGAATTTGTTCACTTCTAGATTTTGCATTTTATTGACGTATAGTTGGTGACAGTAGTCTCATGATCTTTGTATTTCGGCAGCGTCAGTTGTATTAATCATTTCTCCATTTTCATTTCTAATTCTTTTATTTGAATCCTCTCCCTTTTTTCCTTGATGAGCCTGGCTAAAGGTTTATCAATTTTGTTTGTCTTCTCAAAGAATTAGCTTTTAGTTTCATTGAGTTTTGCTATTATTTTCTTCATTTCATTTACTTCTTTGATTTTTATAATTTCTTTTCTCTAGTAACTTTGGGTTTTGTTTATTCTTTCTCCAGTTGCTTTAGGTGTGAGGTTAGGTTGTTTTTTTAAGACTTTTCTTGACTCCTGAGATAGGGCTGAATTTCTACAAACTTCCTCTTAGAACTGCTCTTGCCGCATCCCTTAGGTTTGGGTGGCTGTGTTTTTGTCCTTATCTGTTTCTGTGTGTTTTTTAATTTCCTCAGTGATTTCTCAGTTACTTAGTAACATGTTGTTTGGCCACCATGTGTTCATGTTGTTTGCAGTTTTTTCTGTGATTTATTTCTAATCTATAACCTTCTGGTCAGAAAAGATACTTGGTACTATTTCAGTTTTCTTAAATTCACCAGGGCTTGGTTCGTGACCCACTAGGTGGCACTAGTGGTAAAGAACCCGCCTACCAGTGCAGACTCGCCCCCTGGTCGGGAAGCTCCCCTGGAGGAGGGTATGGCAGCCCGCTCCAGTGTTCTTGCCTGGAGAATCTCGTGGACGGAGGACCTGGTGGGCTACAGGCCATAGGGTCACAGAGAGTGGGCGTGGATGCGGGGACTTCACCGGCACGTGTGACCTGTCCTGGAGAGCGTCCTGTGTGCCTGTGAGAGGAGAGCGTATTCTGTGCTCAGGTGGAATGTCCTGTAAATGTGGAATGTTTTCAGATAATAAAAGAGGAAAATGTGACACAGAGACGTGAAGTGGAGCAGATGATGTTGGGAAAGTGGTGCCAGTACGCTTGCTTGATGCAGGATCACTGCAGACCTCCAGCTGGTGGACACGCGGCCCCCGGGAGGCAAGTGTGCCCGCCGCCCGCCGCCTCGGCTCCCGCGTGTGCCCTCGGGTCGGCCCAGCGGAGAAACACAAGCCCTGGAGGCTCTGTCCTCTCATCTCTAGTTTTTTTCCTTTTTAGCCTCATGACTGATAATTTTCTTCGTCCTATCTTCAAGTTTGCTGATTCATTCTTCTGCTCACTCAAGTCTGTTTTGAGAGCCTGAAGTGGATTTCTCGTTCATCTTCCCTTCTGCCCACATCTGCCTGCGGTCCTTTGAGCGTGTTGCAGAGCTCGTCTTAGGGCCCTTGTCTGGTCCACTGTCTAGTCCTCAGGGATGGCTTGTTGTTTTTTTTTTTTTGACTCCCTCTTCTCTCCTCCGTCTTTGTTTGCCTTGTGCTGTTGTTGAGCAGTGGGCATTTGACTCTAATTAGCGCGTAGCTCTGGAAGGCAGATGCCCCTCTTTGCCAGGGTGTGCTGATTTTATTCATTATTCTTGCTGTTTTGACTGGCTTAGGCTAGCTCTCTTTTGAGGACCAGGCTGGCGTGTAAACTTAAAGTCTTCTCAGGTCTTTCTGAGCCTGTGCCTCTCCTGGTCATTTGCAGTCAGTTCCTACCTTTGTACTGTGCTGACAGCTGAAACACTGCTCATGCCTTTCCCTGGAAGGTGGGAGCCTCCACAGTGTGGCCCCTCACCCGAGTCCTCTGCGTGTGATGGTTGTCCAGTGGGGGCGGGTTCCTGGCTGCCCTTGCCTGCCGCCGTCCCGGCACCCCATGCTGTCCCGCGTTGGCGTTTCATGGTGCCGTCTTTGCCTTCCCCCCAGTGCCCGAGATCGTGAGGGAGACGCAGGACCTCATCGAGCACGGGGAGCTGCTGCAGGCCCACCGGAAGCTGATGGACCTGGAGTGCTCCCGGGACGGGCTGATGTACGAGCAGTACCGCATGGACAGCGGGAACACGCGTGACATGGCCCTCATCCACAGCTACTTCGGGAGCACGCAGGGGCTGTCTGACGAGTTGGCCAAGCAGCTGTGGATGGTGCTGCAGAGGTCACTGGTCACCGTGCGCCGCGACCCCACCTTGCTCGTCTCTGTCGTCAGGATCATCGAGAGGGAAGAGAAGATTGACCGGCGCACACTTGACCGGAAAAGGCAGACGGGCTTCGTGCCTCCCGGGAGACCCAAGAACTGGAAGGAGAAGATGTTCACCATCCTGGACAGAACAGTTACCACCAGGATCGAGGGCACGCAGGCGGACACCAGGGAGTCGGACAGGATGTGGCTCGTGCGCCACCTGGAGATCATACGGAAGTACGTGCTGGACGACCTCACCGTTGCCAAGAACCTGCTGGCGCAGTGCTTCCCGCCGCACTACGAGATCTTCCGGAGCCTGCTGCGCACCTACCACCAGGCCCTGAGCGCGCGCATGCAGGACCTTGCGGCAGAGGACCTGGAAGCAAATGAGATCGTCAGCCTGCTGACCTGGGTTTTGAACACTTACACCAGGTAACTCCCCCTTCACACCCAGCGTCTCCTGTTCTGTAGGCTGCTGGCAGTCTGCACAGCTGCTGGGTCCTTGACCAAGGGCAGGCACCTGGCACCCACAGGCGTTGCCTCTGGCGGACATGTCTCCTTCCTGGGCTGCCTGTGACCCGGGGTTGGGTTGTGCAAAGGCTCCTGTGCTTGAGGGGCTCCTGTGCCTGGACAGTGGTGAGCAGCTCAGCATTGCGTGTGCCCCGCGGTGACCCCAGGAGCAGGAGGTGTTGGCCGTCTAACCCAGCGTGGCTGCTGAAGGGGCCCCAGTCGCTCTCGTGGGCTTCCGACAACCCGAGTCTCATTTCTTCTCCCCTACGTGCGCAGAGGATCAGCCATCCTTTTCCTCTTCGGCCTTGAGGTTTTGTCACTCCGTCAAGGGGCCATGACCTTTGTGCCAGCATTATTTTGAGGTTGGACTTGAAGAACAAGGCGGTGGTGGGGTGTTCTCAAACTCTTTAAGGTTAGCTAGTGAGAGGGACGGAAAAGGCAGTGGCACCCGCTCCAGCACCCTTGCCTGGAAACTCCCATGGATGGAGGAGCCTGGTGGGCCACGGTCCATGGGGTCGCTGAGTCGGACATGACTGAGCGACTTCACTTTCCCTTTTCACTTTCATGCATTATAGAAGGAAATGGCAACCCACTCCAGTGCTCTTGCCTAGAGAATCCCAGGGACGGGGGAGGCTGTGGGGTCGCACAGAGTCGGACACGACTGAAGCGACTTAGCAGCAGCAGTGAAAGGGAGGCACAGTTTACCCTCGCCTGTCTTGTCACTGTAGAAATTGAATCTCTTGTTTTAGTAGTAAGGTTTGGGGATGTTTTTAAAGTATTTTTTTAATTGATAAATTTTAATTTTATTAAAATTTATTTCCTTTAAATTAAATTCTAATTGCTTTTATTCATTTTCTTGTTTGACTGTGCTGGGTCTTCGCTGTGTGTGAGCTTTCTCCAGGTGCAGAGGGTGGGGGCCCCTTTGAGTTCTGGCGCGCAGGCTTCTCACCGTGGCGGCTCCTGCGGTTGTGGAGCACGGAGTCTAGGGGTGCGGGCTTCAGCAGCTGTGGCGTGCAGACTTCCCAGACCAGGGGTTGAACCAGTGTCCCGTGCGTTGCGCGGGAGATTCTTAGCCACCATGGAGGCCTGGTTTGGGGATTCTTTGCTTTGTGTTTTGCTTGTTGTTTGGTAGCTGCTTATAGTAAAGAGCGTGTACGTGTGTGCATTTCAGTGCAAGAAAGTGTGAAGAGATAGAAAACGTCCGTTGGTTGTGGCTGACGCACTTGTAGTGTCTGGGTGGGACTGGGGCCTCGGAGCTCCCTGTGTGCCGGCCGCCCGCCACAGCCATCCCCAGCGCGCAGGCCCCGTGGGTCAAGGCCTCTCACCGTCCCCTTCGCTCTGAGGCCTGGGGGGACTGTGCCTAGCGTCAGTCGGCCAGCCGGTGGGGAGCAGGACTTGAGTCTGGGGTCCGGGCCCCCGCCGTGCTCGAGCCACCAAGCTGTGGCGTGTGCACTGTGTGGCCGGCGTGGTCCAGGCGTTGTTGTTTCTCACGCACCACGCGGTGAGCACCGTCCTGTCGGTGGCGGTTCTTTGACAGCCTCCTATCGCTCATCGTGTTCTGTTGTGTTGGACTTTCTCAGGGGAAACGTTGGGCTGTTTCCACACTGGAAACATGTTCATGCAGAATTAAGGTTCTTGGGGCAGAAATAGTCTAGACTGTAGATGGTCTTTGGGTGTTTGCAGAGTGTCATGAGGTACTCCTTCACGCAGGAAGACCTGGAGTTCCTTACGGGTGTTGGATGCTGTTCATGCCTAGGGCTGTCATTCTGGACCCATGCTTAAGGAGTCATCGGAACAGTCAGCCCTGGCCTTCTGGGAACCCAGCCTTGTACCTCGCTTTCATGTTTTTTTGTGAAAGCTCTTTCCCAGCACTCGGTCCACACTCTGGCCTCCTGGGCCCCCCGGGCCGGGTGCAGGCATCAGGGTTAGCACCTGCACCTCGTGTCTAAACCCAGGGCTCATTTCCCAGCTCCCGGGCCTCCTGCCTGCTGGGCCCTGCGCGTCCCCAGGCTGCCACGGAGGGCACCCAGACCTCCCCTCCAGCCTCCAGGCAGATGGGGCGGCGGGAGGGGGCTGCCTCGCTGCAGACCTGGAGCTGAGTGAGCCCCAGCCCAGGAGCAGCCCTGCCGAGGGGTTCCCGCCTCCCTGGTGGTCAGTCTGTCTCATCCTCCCGCCTCCCTGGTGGTCTGTCTGTCTGTCTCATCCTCCCGCCTCCCTGGTGGTCTGTCTGTCTGTCTCATCCTCCCGCCTCCCTGGTGGTCAGTCCGTCTGTCTGTCTCATCCTCCCGCCTCCCTGGTGGTCAGTCTGTCTGTCTCATCCTCCCGCCTCCCTGGTGGTCTGTCTGTCTGTCTCATCCTCCCGCCTCCCTGGTGGTCTGTCTGTCTCATCCTCCCGCCTCCCTGGTGGTCAGTCTGTCTCATCCTCCCGCCTCCCTGGTGGTCTGTCTGTCTGTCTCATCCTCCCGCCTCCCTGGTGGTCTGTCTGTCTGTCTCATCCTCCCGCCTCCCTGGGGGTCAGTCCATCTGTCTGTCTCATCCTCCCGCCTCCCTGGGGGTCAGTCCGTCTGTCTGTCTCATCCTCCCGCCTCCCTGGTGGTCTGTCTGTCTGTCTCATCCTCCCGCCTCCCTGGTGGTCTGTCTGTCTGTCTCATCCTCCCGCCTCCCTGGTGGTCTGTCTGTCTGTCTCATCCTCCCGCCTCCCTGGTGGTCTGTCTGTCTCATCCTCCCGCCTCCCTGGTGGTCAGTCTGTCTCATCCTCCCGCCTCCCTGGTGGTCTGTCTGTCTGTCTCATCCTCCCGCCTCCCTGGGGGTCAGTCCGTCTGTCTGTCTCATCCTCCCGCCTCCCTGGGGGTCAGTCCGTCTGTCTGTCTCGTCCTCCCGCCTCCCTGGGGGTCAGTCCGTCTGTCTGTCTCTGCCGCCTGCTGGGTGGTCAGTCTGTCTGTCTTGCCCCACTTTGCCGCAGCGCGGAGATGATGGGGAACGCGGAGCTGGCCCCCGAGGTGGACGTGGCTCTCCTGGAGCCTTTGCTCTCTGCAGACGTGGTCTCTGCGCTGCTCGACACCTACATGTCCACACTGACCGTGAGTCACGGCTGGTCCCACATGGGGCTGGGGCGGAGGGAGGGTGGCCCCTTCTGGACTGGTCGGAGCCTGCTCCGTTGGAGGATGGACCTACCTGTCCCCTGGGCTGAGACCAGCTGCCTGGACGCGCAGGGGGCCTGCCCGCCTCCAGCGCTGAGCTGGGAGCAGGAGGGGCGGGCGGGCGGGCAGGGCAGGGCACCTCCCGAGCCCTCAGGGCCCAGGGAGAGGGGCGGTGGGCAGGCTGCTCTGAAGCTGCTCCCCCGAGATGGGGCGTCGACTCCATGGCCAGCCCTGTCCTCCCTGCGGCTCAGTCCAACATCATTGCCTGGCTGCGGAAGGCCCTGGAGACCGACAGGAAGGACTGGATGAAGGAGACAGAGCCCGAGGCCGACCAGGACGGCTACTATCAGACGACGCTGCCCGCCATCGTGTTCCAGGTGCGGGGCCAAGGGGCCAGGGGGCCTCACACACACCCACACCCCACACACACACACCCCACACCACCTCCAGCCCCCTGTAGGGCGTCTAAGGGCCTCACACACACACACACACACACACACCACACACACACACCCCGCCCCCGCATGGGGGCTTCTAGGGGTCTCTCGCATACACAAACCACACCACTCCCCAACCCCATGGGGCTTCTAGGGGCCTCTCACACACAGACACACACACACACTACCCCCGCCCCCCGCGGGGGCTTCGCACATACACAGCTGCATGCTGGCCTCAGGGAGAGCCTTTTTCTCTCCAGAGCTGGGGAGCCAGGGGTCAGGCTCACCAAGTAGTTTTGCCCTTGGTCACAAAACCTTACGTCTTCTGTGTTCCTAGTGGTTTTTTATTTCAAACTAGAAGCTATTGGGTTGGCCAAAAAGTGCTTCAATTTTTAAATAAAAGACACATTTTTCATTTTCACCAAGAACTTTATTAATCGACATATTCACTGTTCCACTACCTTCTGCCATATATCCAGGCAACTTCATAATCCCATCTTCCCAAAAGTTTTTACCTTTTTGAGCAAAGAGCTGTTCCAGTTCCTTTTATAGTCTTCCAGAGAACTGAAATTGTTTCCAGTAAAAGAGTTTTATACAGACGAAATAAATGGCAGTCTGAAGGTGCATTGTCTGGTGAGCACAGCAGATGAATCAGAACTTCCCATCTAGGCTGTAACTCTTTTTGCCTGATCATCAGAGAAACATGCAGGTTTATGTCATGCTGGTGGAAGACTGCATTTTCTGTTGACTAATTCCAGACACTTTTCATCGAGTGTTGCTTTCAGTTGGTGTAATTGGGAGCAGTACTTGTTGGAATTGTTTGGTGTCCCGAAGGAGCTCATAGTAGAAGACTCCCTTCCAGTCCCACCATATACACAACATTGCCTTCTTCGGATGAAGACCAGCCTTTGATATGGTTGGTGGTGGTCCATTTCGCTCGCCACGGGATCTCATCTGTTGTGTTATTGTATAGGATCCACTTTTCACCATCTGTCACAGTTTGTTTTAACAATGAAACGTTTCTGTTATGTAGTATGTGGATATATAGTCAAGAAGGTTTTTTTCAGTTAAATTACATGGCACCCAAACATTGACGTGTTGAACATAACCAGGGGCAAATGATTTTCGGCGCTTGATTTGGATATTTTGAGTATGTTGGCTGGCTCCCATGTGGTGGAACATTGACTGTTCACAGTTAATGTCTTGATATGACTGCTGTTAACTTCAGCCAGTCTGCCCCCCCGTGGAGCGAGGACTCTCCAGCACGAAACTTCGCAGACCACTTCCCGTTCCATCAGTCACAGCACCTTTGCCATGCATCTGCATAAGTCTTTCTGCCGTTCAGTTGTGGTTTTACTTCTTTTGAAGTAGTAAAACATAATATGCCAAAAAATTACTTTTCTCTTAAATTTTCACTGTTAAAATGGCTTCACAAAAATTCATCGATTTTTAAAAAAGGAAGAAGCGCGCGCTGATGTGAAGCTGTCTGGATGCAGCCTAACAGGATTGCTTGAGTGAAATTAAAGGCAGGCAAGTGCTCCTAGAGCCGTCTTACGGAAAAGCAGACAGTGGCTGTGGCCGGCCCAGCAGTTGAGCTGTCTGTCTGGCGCTTACTTCCCGAGGTGACTGGCCAGGGCGACTCTCCGTGATGTACTTTGGCGGAGTCCTGTGGGTCTAGGGTGATCATGCGCTCTTATGGTCAGTCTGGACTTTGACACCTGCTGTGTCTCGAGTGTGCTTGCCTGCCGCCTCCTGGCCTGTCCAGTCTCCTTTCAGAAGTTGCTGGCCTTGTTGACACACGCTCCTGCTGAAACACGGAGCTGGGCCCTGCATGGCCTTGTTGGTCCCGGGCGCGTTAGGCCCACCCTCTCCTTATTTGGAGACTGATGTCCTGTGATGACGGGGGGCAGGCTCTGCCTTCCGGTCCTTCCCCACCTGTCCTCATCTGGCGCCCCCATTCCAGGGTATATTCTCCCAGCTTCAGGGTGTACTCTCCCAGTTCTTCCTAAGGAACCCACGTGCCAGGACCAGTCCCCGTGTGACCTCAGCTACCCTGGCCCCCATCTCCTGTGAGAGTGTGTGTTTCCCCTGGGGGAGGCCAGCTTGTCTATAGGTGATCAGGAAATGGTTCACTGGGGTTTTTTTTTTCAACCTGCTTAGAAAGTTTTGTGTGTTTGTTGGATTAACTTTGTTATTTTTCAAGTGGCTTCGTTTTTTTCTCTGAATTTCGATTGTCCTAACTACCAGTTAACTTCTTGGGGACTGATATGGGAAACTTGTATCCTCGTGCCTTTATATCAAAGTTCATAAGTTCTTCAATTTTTAGATGTTCGAGCAGAACCTTCAAGTTGCTGCTCAGATAAGTGAAGATTTGAAAACAAAGGTACTAGTTTTGTGTCTTCAGCAAATGAATTCTTTCTTAAGTAGGTACGTATTCTTACCATTGTGCTAATTATAAAGTGTATTTTTTTTTTCTTTTAATGAAAAGCTAAACTGTGTTGATCTTAGTCTGGCTAGTATTAAAAAGAATTTAAGGCTGCACTCATCATAGTCAGCTTCTTCTGCTATTTAGAACTCACACCCTGTCTTACTATCTGCCTTTTTTGTGGGTGCACCCCCTGGGGTCCCGGTGGGGGGGTGCTGAGCGTGTGGAGGGGGGCTGGAGGTCCTGCCAGGGTGGAGCGGGGGTCTCCTCCAGACTGCCTTCCTGGTGTCTGATTTCCTGGGGGGCTGCCCTCAGAAGGAAGGAAGGTGCTCAAAGACCAGTACCTCATAGGGATGCCTGCACCTCTGAACTGTTCCTGAGGGAGATTTTCAGACACAGACAGAAGCAGCGTGACACAACGGCTGCTCCGCCCACTGTCCAGCTCCAGAGCTGTCCGTTTAAAGCCACCCTGGGCCTCACCTGGTTCTCTCCCCTCATTGTGCTGAAGCACACTTGACTCGGAGGAAGATGTGGGCCCTGGAGGGCGGACCCCACTGCAGCTGCAGGTGCACAGAGCACCTCCCAAGTGGCCGTCCTGCCCGTAGTCCCGAGTCCGCAGCTTCAGCCAGCCTCAGCTCCCGTTGTGCAGCGGGCATGGCGACTGAAAAAAAATGCACGTGGCTGTGAACCTGTGCAGTTCAAACCCACGTTGTTCAGGGGTCAGCCGTGCTTGACTGCGGATGCCAGACCCTGTGGCATGGCTCACCTGCTTGCCTGCCCTGACCTCAGTGCTATTCACTCGCACACAATAGCCATGAGTGGCCGCTGGCCGCCCGCTGCACCGCGCTGCGTTTGGGGTCCCCACTGGTGTTGGACCTGCTTGCTCACAGGTGTATATCCAGGCTGGGTCAGTGGACGGCCTGCCCCCTGGGCCCCTGGCCCGTAGAGACCACACGCCCTCCTGTCCGCTCCCAGGGCCCTCCCACCAGGCCTCAGGCTGCTGTCTGCCCCGGGCCACTGACTCCAAAGGCTGAGGCCCCTCTGTGTCTCCTCACTGCTGGGCCGGAACGCAGCAGGCCCATGTCCTCCGCACTCCTGCCCTGGTGGCTCAGGTGCCGACAGCCCGGCCCTGCACGCGTCCCCGTCGGCCTCCACCCGCAAGAGTTGTGCCCTGAGTTGGGCGTCTTGTTGGGATTCTTCTGTGAAGCTGACACTCTCCTCGTCAGCCTCAGCTGTGTGGTTAACTGAGCCGTGCTTTGGGCAGAACCATGGAGTTAAGCTTAATTACTCCCCTTTAGTCGCCTTTTCCATTTGCTCCTTCCTGAAGAGCCTCTGGAAGCATCACAGATATGCACATGTGCTGTGGTCTTCTGCTACTGTGTCTGTCTGAGAATCTCCAGAAAACGTTCAGAAGTGAAGTGTGCCACCATCTCAGTTTCTGCTCCTGACATCTTACAGTCTGATATATTTTTAGTTTGACTTCTTTGGGGAAAGTTTCAGAAAAGGATGTTTTATCTAACATTTGATCATATTCCCAACACTACTGTATGAGTTTCTAGGCGAGTTACATGTCAGATAAAATAATACTTTCCCAGTTACAAACGTTGCAGGATATTTGTATAATCAGAATATGGAGCCATATTTCAAGGCCTGATACGAAATTTGGAATAATCTGTTTTAATTGATGAGCTCCTGTTGGCATAGGTCGCCCCCCCCCCAGCCCCGCAGTCTTTCAGTCTGAGCCCCCACTGAGGTGCCAGGGGTGGGCCTGTCTGCTGGGCGTCGTGCCGGCCGTGCCGGGCCGTGCTGACCGCCCGGTTCCGCAGGTACAAGGAGGAGGCGCAGCTGTACAGGGATGAGCATCTGCGGGACCGGCAGCACCCGCACTGCTATGTGCAGTACATGGTGGCCGTCGTCAACAACTGCCAGACCTTCAAGTGAGCCGCGGGCGCGGGCGGGTGGGCGGGCGCGTGCGGGCGGTGGCGGCGGGCGGGCGCCTCACGGCACCCTGTCTGTCTCCTGCAGAGAGTCCATAGTCAGCTTAAAAAGGAAGTATCTGAAGCACGAGGCGGAAGAAGGCGTGTCTCTGAGCCAGCCGAGCATGGATGGGGTTTTGGATGCCATTGCCAAAGAGGGCTGCGGCAGCCTGCTGGAGGAAGTCTTCCTGGACCTAGAGGTGGGCGCCCTCTCCCCCGCCCTGCGCTGGGCCCTCCCGACACGGTGTCGCATAGACACGCTTCCAGGAAGTGTCCCATCGGTTTCGGGGTGGGAGCTGGTGGTGGTCACTGGCAAGTACTGGACTGAGCTGAGCACGGCACATAGGAGTGAGGCCCAGGCAGGTCACCTGAGAGGCGTGGAGTGTGACGAGCACATGAGTTTACATGGAAATGGCTCGTGTTATACGGGGACGGCAGGAACGAGGATGTACTGGAAAGCAGAGTCATGATGCCTTGGGTCCTGCAGGGAGGAGCTCCTGGGGTTATGGGCGGGATGTTTCATGATGTTTCTCTCAAAAATGGTTAGAAAACAAATGAACTGTTTAAAAGACAACATAATAGAGAGACAGACAAAGGACATGAGGAACATTCCACAGGAAAGGGAGTGACCTACGTCCTGAGTAGGAGACAGGACGCCCAGTCTTGCCGACCTTCTAAGGAAAGTAGATTAAGACGATGTTTGTGCTGCTTACCGGGATGGCATGGATTAAGAACATTTCTACCGCACAGTGATAGGGCTTGAGGAAAAAAAAGGCTCTTGTATTCTTTGTAGCACTGTGAACGGGTGTGGTTTGGGGAGCAGTTGGTGTAAGTGTTGGAGGCAGCAGTCATGAGGGTTGTAATTTGCTACCTTTTGACTGAGCAGTTCTGGTTTGGGGATTTCACCTGCAGAAACATACAGATTCAAAAAAAAAAAAAAGAAACATACAGATTTACCGCAGCCTTCTTTGTAATTGAAAAATGAGGCATTTTAAATGTCCGTCAGAGTTGAGCACATGAGTTGCAGAGCACACGCACAGTGAATAGATGGAGTCAGCTCAGGTGAAACATTCACACACACGCGCCTCCTTCGGGTGTAGGGTAAGTCTCGTGTGGGTCGTGTGTGTGTGTACAGTTTCTGCACGAGTGTGGCGGTCGTGATCACAGCCTCAGGCAGGCGTGCGAAGGTGGACTCCCGGCTCCCCTTCCCCTCTCCCCGTGATGGGCCAGCGCGAGGGTGTGTCCTGTGGTTTCTGCTTCCAGCAACATCTCAATGAGCTGATGACAAAGAAGTGGCTGTTAGGGTCGAACGCTGTAGACATCATCTGTGTCACTGTGGAAGACTATTTCAATGATTTTGCCAAAATTAAGAAGCCGTATAGAAAGGTAAGAAAGAGCAAGGGGCCCTGTGTGGTCTCAGTCCCCATGCATCTCCTGTAGAATCTGGTGTCATTAGCTCTCAGGGTGAGAACTTAGGGGTGTTTTATGCCCCAAGCAAGTTGGAGACACTGGTGTCTCAAGGCGGAGGCAACGGGGCGTCCACCGTGTTGCCCAGGGCCACACCGCATGGCTGCAGGCCCAGAGCCCCGTGGCAGTGGGCCCGAGCGAGGGTGGGGCACCGGCCACGGCTCTGACGAGAGGCCGGGAGCACGTTTGTGCTCTGGGCCTGGCGGGCAGCGATCAGCACAGGGCTCACCGGTCCCTCCGGCCCCGTGAGACTCCCCCGTCCCCATTCAGGGGTCAGGCAGCCGCTGGGGTAGCTCAGGGATAATCTTCAGGGCCTGGGGTGGTTTTTGCCGTTGTTGCTTTAAAATCAGGGTTTCTGTTTCTGCCTTGCGGAAGCACGAGTGCTTCGATACAGGGAGCTCAGGCCCAGACACTCAGAGGCGGTCTCCAGGCCCCCTCAGGGCCCCGTGGAGATGCTCGTCGCGTCTGTGAACAGCGTCACCCTGCGGTTTCCTGTCTGGTCCTCGTGTCTTCGTATGTTCTCGTCTTGCTGCCCTGGCTGGGACCCCTAGGAAGGGGCATCTTTGCCCCTTGAAAGTTTAAATTCTGAAAGTTTTGAATTTGAAAGTTTAAATTCCAAGTCTGCCATCAGAGTAATGCAGGGAGTATCTGGTGTTTTGGTTTTTTGTGTTTATTTAGGCTGCCCTGGGTCCTCACTGTGACTCAAGGGCTCTAGAATGTGCAGACTCAGTAGTTGCCTGTGTTTAGCTGCAACATGTGGGATCTTAGTTCCCCAACCAGGAATCTAACCCAGGGCCCCTGCGCTGGGCGCGAGGAGTCTTAACCACTGGACCTCGAGAGGAGTCCGTACCCTGATGGTCCTGTCTCAGTGTCGGGAGCTTCTGGTGGTTAGAGGTGGGACCATTTCGTTCAGTTTGGGATTTCCTGTTGCTTGTAGAGTATTTGGTTCCACCTTTTGTTTTTTTGAACCTTCTGTGCTTTGATCTGACGGTGACGTGTAACATGCTCAGCCTGGGCTTGTGGCTCACCCTCTCCTGTGGGATCGTCTGCTCTGCAGAGAGCCTGGCCTCACCCGGGTCCCTGAGGGGCTGGGCACGGTCTTACTTTGTCTTGTTTGGGGCCCTTGGGGTCCCCCTCGCGTCGGTGTGGGGCAGGGGCTTCCCGGCGTCCCTGGTAGAAGGGGCTTCTCATCTCTCGGGGCCCTGATGCTGTGTCATGTCAGCACTTTTGTGCTCACATGTCCACAGGTGACTTGCCTGAGGTCTTTGTGTCACTGAGGGTGGGCTCCGCAGAGAACCACAGCCTTCTCCAAAATGCTCCCAGAGTCGTACTGTCTGCAGAGACCGGTGTTGAGGAGCCCTCTGAGCAGGGGTGTGAGGTGGGAGGGGCAGAGCAGGGGCCTGGCCAGAGCCCAGTCCTCCCATCAGCTCCACACTCCCCCTGAGCTGAGATGCTCAGAGGTGTGTGCAGGCCCGGCAGGGCAAGGAGACCAGCCCCAGTGCCCCTGGGCGCCCTGCGAGCCCATGAAGGGGTCTCAGTCTGGCAGGCCCAGCTGCCGCCCACCGCCTTGCCCCCGCAGGAAGCACTCGGCAGCAGGTTTGTGCCCAGAACATGTCGGGCGAGGCTGCAGGCAGGTGCCCCCGCGGGTGCTTTATTCTAGGACAGGCCTGAGCCGCAGGGCGCCCAGCGGCGCCAGCTTCTGGCTTCGGCCCGTGGCTGCTGCGCCTGCCCTTTTCCCAGACGTGAAACAAGGTGAGCTTGCTGCCCTGCTAAATTCAGGTTCGTAAGAAAGCCTCAGAAGAGCTCAGTCTGTAGACACTGAAATCGTGTCACTGAGACGGGAAGGCTGACCGCGCCCCGTCCACAGCGGATGATCGCCGAGGCGCACCGGCGTGCGGTGCAGGAGTACCTGCGGGCCGTCATGCAGAAGCGCATCTCCTTCCGCGGCGCCGAGGAGCGCAAGGACGGCGCCGAGCGCATGGTGCGCGAGGCCGAGCAGCTGCGCTTCCTCTTCCGCAAGCTGGCTTCCGTGAGTGCTCCGCCTCTTCCTGCTGGGACCGGCCTGGCCGGGGGGCGGGGGGCGGGGGCCTGGTGCTTAGTGTCCCCGTCCGTCAGAGGGCTCAGGCTGCCCCGCTACCCCTTCCTGAGCCCTCTCTGGGGAGCAAGTCCTGAGGGGTTGCCGTGAAAGAGGCGGGTGCTGGGCGGAGCCCCGGGCACACGCGCCGCTCAGCACCCTGCCGTCCCGCAGGGCTTTGGCGAGGAGATGGACAGCTACTGTGACACCATCGTCGCTGTCGCGGAGGTCATCAAGCTTACGGACCCCTCTCTGCTCTACCTGGAGGTCTCGACTCTGGTCAGCAAGTACCCGGACATCAGGTGCCAGCAGAGTCTCTCCTGAAGTCGCTGGGGAGGGCGAGGGTCCCAGGCGTTCGTTAGGTGGGAGCCCCCGCGGTGGGGGGAGTGCAGCGGCTCTGGGCCTCTGTGAGGACCCTGAGGCCTGCAGATGGCAATGTGGGCAGTGTGTGCTTCAGAGACGATAGTGAGGCGCTCGAGTCACCGTGCTGGGCGTCCCTGGGCGTGGTGTGCCAGGGGAAGGTAGCCAAGCAGGCAGGTTTCTGGATCTCATCCTGTGCTGTCTCCAGGCCCTCCTCTGTGCTAGCGGGGGAGGGAGGTAGGGGCTCCCCTGCGGCTGCACCCTGACGCCCCCTCGCCCCCAGGGACGACCACATCGGGGCACTGCTGGCCATGCGGGGGGACGCCAGCCGGGACATGAAGCAGACCATCATCGAGACGTTGGAGCAGGGCCCGGCCCAGGCCAGCCCCGACTACGTGCCCATCTTCAAGGATATCGTGGTTCCCAGCCTCAACGTGGCCAAGCTCCTCAAGTAGCCGGTGTGACCCTGGCCTCAGACTGCCGCGCGTCAGAAAGCACTCCCCTCCCCACCCCCAACCCTGTGTGCACACTTCCAAACTGTTACTGGACAAAAACGCTGAACTGCTATCAGGGACTGACAGCTTCCTGCCACCACCTCACCGGTGATGACCTTGCAGACCTGCCCAGAAGCCACTTTCGGGTTTCAGATGCCTGAGGTCAAGGTCAGGCCTCCCCCCGGAAGCAGACCAGCCAGCAGGCATGCGGTGGGTGTGGTAGGTGAGCCCGCAGGCAGGTGGGCGATGCCGGGAGCGCCCGCGAGTTACTCCCTCACGCCCAGCGGATCACAGGCCTGCACCTGAAGGGACAGGGAGCCCTGGGGAAAGTCTCAACTCTAACGCCGCCCTGCTGGACACAGCTCTTGGCCCGCACTCCGAGGGGGTTGCGGGATGGCTCTGGCGATCGCCCCCGCTCTTCCTGGCAGACAGTGTGTGGGTGCTGGGCGGCTCTGAGGGCCCCGTCCTTCCTCACCCATCTAGAACTAGAGCGCATGCCATGCTGTTTCCTCCTCACGAGAGGCAGAAAATTCACATGGAGGGCTCTCTGCTCAGAGGAGTTACACACAACCTTGGAGATGGGAGAAGCAGTTCCCACAGCGGATCCTGGTGGGAGGACTCTCTCTCTGGAGGATTCACAGCTGAGATGGAGACGTGAGAGGCGGTTCTCACAGATGACTCTGGCACAGGAGAGGCATGGCTGTCTCCCAGGCTTCCTGCCAGCTGCTGTCCACTAGCACGTCAGTCCAGTCCAGCTCCTTCTTGACCAGACTGAGAGTCTAGGATTAAGTCGTTTCTGAATTAGTAAAGTTGAGTGTTAGCAGTCATTAGTTGTTGCTCCTCATGATAATGAAAATACGTTTGTTTTTCCACTTAATGAGAGAATTTTCACTCTGAGTTACTTCTTGAGTAAATACCCACGGTGACTGCAGATTGTGGTGGCTGACCCAAGTGACCGGCCCTGTGGTGGCCACCACACGCCTGCACCGTGGTGGGTCCTGAGCTGAATGCTGGAGACCACCACATTCCGAGGGCATCCCGATATGCTGAGTGGCGTGGCGGGGGCCACAGTGGAGGGCCGCTCCCGGTGGGCGGGTATGGTGTCCACACTGACGCCCAGGGAAGGGGCGTCTCCAGGTCACGCAGTGCAAGGCCCACGGGCACCTGTGCTGAAGGCCAGCATCTGCCCCTTGCTCAGGCCCCATGTGCCTGCTGGAGGAAGTGGGTTCAACGGTGGGCAGCCTGGGCTCACGGTGGGAGCTGACTTCACAGACACATCAAGTGTTGGCATTGTTTGTAGAAACACTGCTGTTCAGTGGAAGCACATCTTTCAAGTCGGGGAATTCCAGACACAGGTTTATTTAGCAGGTTTCCAAGACACCGGGGAGAAGGGTCCTGACCGCATGTGCTCGCCACGCTGCCTGGGGTGCTGTCCGGTGCACCTGCCTCACGCAATCTGCGCTCCCCTAGCGAGGACACGGACGCAGACCCTGGAAGCGGGGCTGGGTTTCTTCCTCCGCTGAGGACCTCAGTCAGGGCTGGTGTGCAGCACAGGTGTCCAGCTGCCCTGAGGCCCTCCTGCATGGGAAGAGGCTGTGAGTCCCTAAGCAGACATGACTGTTCTGACAAGGTGACTCCCAGTGAAGACAGGGTCGTGGTGAGGCTTCTGCCAGCCCAGGACCACCAGAGGCCCTGGCCCCCAGCCCTGGCCCCCTGCCCTGATTGCCAGCTCCAGCAATAAGTGTTGTGTTTTGGGGCGGGGGTCAGCTGCAGGAAAAAGCCCCCTGCTTGCTGGAGACTATGCTTTCCATCAACATGGAAAGGGCTGTAGTTATTGAGTCCTCTTAGAATGTCTATGGTCTAGATTTTGACTTGCTATAGTGTTTTTTTTTAATTAATTTCTTTTTTATTGAAGGATAATTGCTTTACAGGATTTTGCTGTTTTCTGTCAAACCTCAACATGAATCAGCCTTAGTTACATGTATATCCCCTCCCTTTTGAAACTCCCTCCCATCTCCTTCCCCCAACTCATCCCTCTAGGCTGATACAGAGCCCCTGTTTGAGTTTCCTGAGCCATGCAGCACATCGCTAGCTTCTTTATACAGTAAGATTTCAGTGGACTTCCTGGTGGTCCATTGGTTAGGGATCCACCTTCCAATGCGGGGGACATGGGTTCAGTCCCTGGTCAGGGTAGGAAGTGACAGAGCAGCTAAGGCTTCGCAGCAGCAAAAGATCCTGTATGCCATAACTGGGACTCAATGCAGGCGAAAATAAACAATTAAAATAATGTTAGAAAACTCAACTATTAAAAGGTGGGTCTCTGACAGGGAGGCCTGCAGGGTGACCCACTGGAGAAGACTGCCAGCCCCGGGCGGCTCCACCTGGGGGCTGGGATCCACCGGGACATTTAGGGCCGGGTCTACCCACAGTGGCCACAAGACTGGAAAAGTCAGTTTTCATTCCAATGCCAAAGAATGCTCAAACCACCGCACAGTTGCACGCTAGTAAAGTAATGCTCAAAATTCTCCAAGCCAGGCTTCAGCAATACGTGAACCATGAACTTCCAGATGTTCAAACTGGGTTTAGAAAAGGCAGAGGAACCAGAGATCAAATTTGTACTATCCGCTGAATCAAAAACCAAGAGAGTTCCAGAAAAACATCTGCTTTATTGACTATGCCAAAGCCTTTGACTATGTGGATCACAACAAACTGGAAAATTCTTCAAGAAATGGGAACACCAGACCACCTTACTTGTCTCCTGAGAAATCTGTATGTAGGTCAATAAACGACAAAGAGCTTCACGACCCAGATAATCACAATGGTGTGATCACTCACCTAGAGCCAGACATCCTGGAGTGTGAAGTCAAGTGGGCCTTAGAAAGCATCATTATGAACAAAGCTAGTGGAGGTGATGGAATTCCAGTTGAGCTATTTCAAATCCTGAAAGATGATGCTGTGAAAGTGCTGCACTCAATATGCTAGCAAATTTGGAAAACTCAGCAGTGGCCACAGGTTTGGAAAAGGTCAGTTTTCATTCCAATCCCAAAGAAAGGCAATGCCAAAGAATGCTCAAACTACAGCACAATTGCACTCATCTCACACACTAGTAAAGTAATGCTCTAAATTCTCCAAGCCAGGCTTCAGCAATACGTGAACCATGAACTTCCAGATGTTCAAGCTGGATTTAGAAAAGGCAGAGGAACCAGAGATCAAATTGCCAACATCCACTGGATCATGGAAAAAGCAAGAGAGTTCCAGAAAAACATCTATTTCTGCTTTATTGACTATGGCAAAGCCTTTGACTGTGTGGATCACAATAAACTGGAAAATTCTGAAAGAAATGGGAATACCAGACCACCTGACCTGCCTCTTGAGAAACCTATATGCAGGTCAGGAAGCAACAGTTAGAACTGGACAAGGAACAACAGACTGGTTCCAAATAGGAAAAGGAGTACGTCAAGGCTGTATATTGTCACCTTGCTTATTTAACTTCTATGCAGAGTACATCATGAGAAGCGTTGGGGTGTAAGAAGCACAAGCTGGAATCCAGATTGCCAGGAGAAATATCAATAACCTCAGATACGTAGATGACACCACCCTTATGGCAGAAAGTGAAGAACTAAAAAGCCTCTTGATGAAAGAGGAGAGTGAAAACGTTGGCTTAAAGCTCAACATTCAGAAAACTAAGATCATGGCATCCAGTCCCATCACTTCATGGGAAATAGGTGGGGAAAAAGTGTCAAACTTTATTTTGGGGGGCTCCAAAATCACTGCAGATGATGATTGTAGCCATGAAATTAAAAGACTTCTTGGAAGGAAAGTAATGACCAACCTAGATAGCATATTCAAAAGCAGAGACATTACTTTGCCAACAAAGGTCCATCTAGTCAAGGCTGTGGTTTTTCCAGTGGTCATGTATGGATGTGAGAGTTAGACTGTGAAGAAGGCTGAGCGCCGAAGAATTGATGCTTTTGAACTGTGGTGTTGGAGAAGAGTCTTGAGAGTCCCTTGGACTGCAAGGAGATCCAAGCAGTCCATTCTAAAGGAGATCAGTCCTGGGTGTTTGGAAGGAATGATGCTAAAGCTGAAACTCCAGTACTTTGGCCACCTCATGGGAAGAGTTGACTCATTGGAAAAGACCCTGATGCTGGGAGGGATTGGGGGCAGGAGAAGGGGACGACCGAGGATGAGATGGCCGGGTGGCATCACCGACTCAATGGACGTGAGTTTGAACACCAGGAGTTGGTGATGGACAGGGAGGCCTGGTGTGCTGCAGTTCATGGGGTCACAGAGTCAGACACGACTGAGCAACTGAACTGAAATGATGCAGATGACACCACCCTTATGGCAGAAAGTGAAGAACAACTAAAGAGCCTCTTGATGAAAATGAAAGATGAGAGAAGAAAGCTGGCTTAAAACTCAACATTCGGAAAACTAAGATCATGGCATCCAGTCCCATCACTTCATGGCAAATAGATGGGGAAACAATGGAAACTGAGACTTTATTTTCTTGGGCTCCAAAATCACTGCAGATGGTGACTTCAGCCATGAAATTAAAAGACGCTTGCTCCTTAGAAGAAAAACTATGACCAACCTAGACAGCATATTAAAAAACAGAAACATTACTTTACCAACAGGTTCATCTAGTCAAAGCTATGGTTTTTCCAGTAGTCACGTATGGATGTAAGAGTTGGACTGTAAAGAAAGCTGAGCACCGGAGAATTGATGCTTTTGAACTGTGTGGTGTTGGAGAAGACTCTTGAGAATCCCTTGGATTCCAAGGAGATCCAACCAGTCCATTCTAAAGGCAATCAGTCCTGAATATTCATTGGAAGGACTGATGCTGAAGCTGAAACTCCAGTACTTCAATAATTTGGCCACCTGATGCAAAGAACTGACTCATTGGAAAAACCCTGATGCTGGGAAAGACTGAAGACAAGGGGACGACAGGATGAGATGGTTGGATGGCATCACCGACTCAGTGGACATGAGTTTGAGCAAGCTCTGGGAGTTAGTGGTGGACAGGGAAGCCTGGCATGCTGCAGTCCATGGGGTCGCAAAGAGTCCGACAGGACTGAGTGATTGAACTGAACTGCCCACACTAGGGTCTTTCCCACCAGCCTTGTCCCCCGAGTTCTGGACCCAGCTGTGCCCACCTGCCTCTCCAGCCCCAGGCCTGCCCCCTCTGGGCCCCTCTTGTGTGGCAGGTGCTTGGTCCTCCCACTCCGGCAGCCAGTGATGGTGGCCACCATCTCTGCCGGGGGTGTGGGGTGGGAGCTGGTTCCCAGGGCTCAGGCCCTGCCCGCAGGCTCTGCACTAACCCTGAGCCTCACAGACACACACAACACACACACACACGGGCAGGTCCACATGATTACCGCCCCCACACATGCATCCAGGACTCAGGCTCTGCCCGCAGGCTCTGCACCAGACCCGAGCCCCCCCCCCCCCCACACACACACACACAGGTATCCGGTGCTCAGCCTGGGCCCTCAGCCTCTGCACTAACCCTGAGCCTCACGCGCGCGCACACACATTTATCCACATGACCCTCACTCATACACACACACACACACACACACACGAGGCGCATCCATGTTAATTTTAGTGCCAGAATACTATGCCTGCAGGAGAGGCGGCCCCTCAAGACCTCCTTGATACGATCTCACTTGTAAACAAAGTTTTCACCCAAAGTGTCTTGTAATATTTTTAATAGACTTGATCAGGCTGCTGCAGGGTCTGTGGTGGGCTCCGCCCAGACACTGTTGACAGCACACGGGCAGTGCTTTAAGGCACGTGGTCATAATGAGGGTCACACAGCTTGACAGGGTTACATTCACAAAACCAGCATCCACAGTTTTCACCACTCATAATGTAAAATACATCCCCATTCCAGTTTCAATGAAATTCCTCCATTAAATCTCTAACAATAGAAATCAATAGTTCATTGAGCACTGCACTAAAATTATTCCCAAGAAGATGTAGAAGTGAGAGAATGACCCCTAAATTTGTGTGCTTTATATCACAAAGTCGGCCAATGTTCAGTATTAAATAAATAAGAATCTTCCTAATAAAAAAATTTTACAACAGTTTTTCTAAGGAAATACATTCATAAGACTGTTTACATTCTGTTTTACAATGACAAGAACAGCTCAGATTCTCATTTATGAAACGTGTCTACAGTACTACGGCTTATAACGCTGTGTCACAGACAAAACAGTCTCTCAGGCTGGATGTCTCGCTGGAACCTCGGACACTGCTCAGCCTGTGCAGGTTGACAACAAGCAATGCCTGCTCTCCACGGCACAGCTGGCCCAGGGGAGGTATGCCACGCAGAAGTTCAGTGTCTACAGTGTCAAGTGGGTGTCTCAGCCTCTGGCCCTGCAGTGAGGAATCAGATCTGGGTCCAGCGGTCCAGGAGAGTTGTTAAGGCAGCTGGAGATGCTGGACAGCTGGGCTGTGGTGCCTGGGCCAGCCCGCCTGCTCGGGACGAACCACCCCTGCAGAGTGGATGGAGAATGTGCCTTCCGCCAGGCTTGTGGGACAGACGAAGGCTGGCTCTTGTGCTCAGAGAATGGGTCAACGTGGCTGTGAATGTGAGAACAAGCATTGAAAACCACGTCACTCCTGTCCTGGTGACAGCTGAGCAAGCAACTCGGGTGGTGAGCAGGCCTGCACATCAGCCTACGGACCATCCCTGGGTGACGTGGGCCACAGCCACCCTCCCTGCTGCTCCCTGCTTCTCTCAGCAGCTCAGTGTAGACTTTCCACCAGGGCCACTGGGGACCTGCGAATTGCCATAGTCGGGGGGCATGGGGGGACTGCAAGGACACACAGAGGATGTGGTCACAGCACAGCGGACAATTCCCTGAGCAGGGCTGAGCTGCTGCACAGAAGCTTCCGGGAGCCCCTGACCCTCTGCTCCTTGACTGCCTTGCAAACCCTCCTGAGGAGCAGGTGAGGACTGAGGCCTCTGTCCAAGGCCACGTTCCTGAGCCCCTGAGGGTGGGGTGGGTGTGGGGGGGGGCGGGTCCAATCCCCCTCATCCCCTCTCTGTGTGAGCAGGGCCAGCTGTGACTCTAAAGAGGACTGCTTGCTGGCAGGCCCACACGTCTGCTGGGGCTGTGTGGGCCTGTCCACTGGGTCACTGCAACCCCTAACCCAGCCTGGGCCATCGTCCAGCATCAGGTGAGGCAGCTCAGGCCACAGACCAGGGGCTTGGGGAAGTTTAGAGCCTGGTGCCCAGAGGCCCCCATTCTGAGGCTGGGTCTGTGCAGGGTGAGCAAGCATCAGGCTCTGGGAATCTCAACACGAAAAGGACAAGCAAACAAAAGATGCTTCTGCAGCCGTGCCTATGGTCCCTAAGGTGACAGGTGGTTCAAAGACCTGGTGAGTGGTCACATCCCACCCTGGGGTAAGGGCTCCCCCCACCCTGGGGCTGACAGTCCAGGGGGCGCTTTGGGAGAGGCCAGCCTGGGTGGGTATCACGGTGGGCAAGTCTCGTCTGGTTTTGGTCGTTTCCCCAGCAGAGCTGATGAGAATGGACACGTGGCAGGGACTGAAGCACAAACTGTCCCTGAGTCAGGGGTGGAAACAGCCAGTCACAAATGCCGGCTCAGCTCAGGTCCAGGACAGGTGGACAGAGGGCCTGCAAGGGAGCCTCCCAGACGGCGGAAGGCTCATGCCCACCTCCCACCCGCAGCAGGCCTCTCCACAGGAACCCCAGAGAATGCCTCGGCTCAGATCTTGCAGCTCATTTGGTCCCAAGTTCAGCTCCTGTACATCCCAGCACCTAACCGGATCGGTGAGTGTCCAGGGCTACTCCAGGTCACCAGAAGACCCCTTGGGAGGCAGGCCACAACCCTAAGAAACTGCGGCCATGCGAGCAGACCCCCAGGTGGGCCGCTGTGGCGGGAGTGGAGACCATGCGTGGGGGCGGGCAGTGACTGTGGCTCAGCTGGGAGGGGCAGGTGGGAACCCCTAAGAGGCGAGGTCGTGAGGGTCGAGGTCATCCCCTGGGGCGAGGTAATGGGTGCAGATCCTAGGAGGGTGGCCGTGATAGGGGCAGAGACCCGTGGGGGCGGCCGTGGCGGAGTGGAGCCCCCCGGGGTGTGCGGCCGTGGCGGAGTGGAGACCCTCGGAGGGCGGCCGTGGGGGTCACCCCCGGGGGCGACGTCAAGTCTGCAGACCTCGGGGGGCTGCAGTCACAGCGGAGTCTCCTCCTGCTCCAGCGCGTGCGGTGGCGCGTGGCACGACGGCGGCAGCGACGCCAGCTTGAGCAGCGCGGGGCGGCGGCGCGCGCGGGGCCGCTGGAACGAGCGCCGGCTGTGTACGCGGCGCGCCGCCGCCGACCGCGCGTGCGCGCCCAGCAGCCCGCGGCGCTCCGGCCCCGCCCCCTGCGCGGGCCCCGCCGCGGGCTCGGGCTCGGGCTCGGGCTCGGGCGGTGCCGCGGGCGCGGGGCTTCGCGGGGTGGGCGGGGCCTGCGCGGGGCTGGGCGGGGCCGGGCTCGGGGCGCGCGCGTGCGGGGGCTTCTCGACGGCGGGCGGGGACGAGCGTCCGGTCAGCGGCGCGTCGGAGCCGGTGTCACCTGCGGGAGGAGCCGGCATGAGCGCGGGGCGGCACGACGCCCCCCGCCTGGGCAGGAAGCGGGGGTCACGCCTCAGGCCCAAGGCGGGTGCGAGGCCCGGAGGCGAAGCTGCGGGAAGAAGACGGGCGCCTGCCTGAGGCGGCGAGCCGGGCCTCGGGGACCCCTCCCTGCCCCGCCCGCTGCACTGCCCTCCGAGTGAGGGTGTCTGCCGAGCCGCTTCCTCCGGGCTTCCCGGGGTCGCGGGCCTTGAGGGAGAAAAGTTCGTGCCCTTCGGTGCCAGGGTCCCCGAGTCGGCGCTCTCCTAACCGACAGCCCGGAACAGGCGACCCTCGTACAGCGGGGACCTCACACCCTCACACAGCGCGACCCTCACACAGCAGGAACCCTCACACAGCAGGGAACTCACACAGCAGGAACCCTCACACAGCGGGACCCTCACACAGCGCGACCCTCACACAGCGGGGAACCCTCACACAGCAGGAACCCTCACTCAGCGGGACCCTCACACCCTCACACCGCAGGAACCCTCACACAGCGGGGACCCTCACTCAGCGGGGACCCTCACACAGCAGGGAACTCACACAGCAGGAACCCTCACACAGCGGGACCCTCACACAGCGCGACCCTCACACAGCGGGGAACTCACACAGCGCGACCCTCACACAGCAGGAACCCTCACACAGCGCGACCCTCACACAGCAGGAACCCTCACACAGCAGGGAACTCACACAGCAGGAACCCTCACACAGCGGGACCCTCACACAGCGCGACCCTCACACAGCGGGGAACTCACACAGCGCGACCCTCACACAGCAGGAACCCTCACACAGCGCGACCCTCACACAGCAGGAACCCTCACACAGCAGGGAACTCACACAGCAGGAACCCTCACACAGCGGGACCCTCACACAGCGCGACCCTCACACAGCGGGGAACCCTCACACAGCAGGAACCCTCACTCAGCGGGACCCTCACACCCTCACACCGCAGGAACCCTCACACAGCGGGGACCCTCACTCAGCGGGGACCCTCACACAGCAGGGAACTCACACAGCAGGAACCCTCACACAGCGGGACCCTCACACAGCGCGACCCTCACACAGCGGGGAACTCACACAGCGCGACCCTCACACAGCAGGAACCCTCACACAGCGCGACCCTCACACAGCAGGAACCCTCACTCAGCGGGACCCTCACACCCTCACACCGCAGGAACCCTCACACAGCGGGGACCTCACACAGCGGGGACCCTCACTCAGCGGGGACCCTCACCCAGCGGGGACCCTCACCCAGCGGGACCCTCACACCCTCACACCGCAGGAACCCTCACACAGCGGGGACCTCACACAGCGGGGACCCTCACTCAGCGGGGACCCTCACACAGAGGGACCTTAACACTTTCACCCAGCGGCACCCTCACACCCTCACGCAGAGGGACCCTCACTCCGCGGGGACGCCCCGCCCCCGCTCGCGGGAGAAGCAGGAAATCAGAAGCGCCTGGAGAAAGAAGCGCGGCTGGAAGAGAGGCTGAGGCTGGTGAGAGCAGGGGGAGGCGGCGGCGGAGAGAGCGCGACGCGCGGGGCTGAGGCGGCGCTGAGAGGCGCGGGGGCCGGCGCGGGGGCCGCGGGCCAGTTACATGTGTGTGGACTCGGGCGGGGCGGCGTGCGGCTGCTCCTCGGGGCCGTCGGCCAGCAGGAACGAGTCCACGGACTTGCCGCTGAGGCGGAAGGGCGCCAGGCGGTGGAAGTTGCCGGGGGAGTGGGGGATCTGCAGGCGGGCCCTCTGGGAGGGCACCACCGCCTCCCCGGGACACAGCCAGGGCGGCACCCCAGAGAGGATGCCGGGGCTCTCCTCCAGGGAAAACGCGGGGTTGTCAATTCCTAGGAGAGAGGGCGGCGGTCGTCAGCTTCCCTCGCTCCCCGGAAGGGCAGAGAGGGAGGCAGCGGCCCTGGGTCAGACAGCAGCTCGTCCTCGGCCACACGGAAGGTCACCTGGAAGGTCTCGGGCCTCTGGGGGTCAGCCCCTGCGCCGGCTCTCGCTCTCCTCTCTCAGAGCGGAGGCCTCTGCCCGTGCCCGCGCTTGCGCGGCCGCGTGAACCGCGCTCCACCGCCTGGGCCTCCCGCCAGGGATCGCCTGTGGGTAGCGCAGGGCCGTGCCCCCTCACCTGAGGGGGAGTCTGTCGCTGTGTCCTGCCCGATGTTTGCCAGGAACTCGATCCCGCCACTCATCTCATCATCATAGTTGGGGGCTTCCTCAGTGTCTGAGAGTTCCAAATCTGGTGACAGGGAAGGGACAGCGTAAGGGGACAGGCTGGAAGCGCAGATGACCTCGTCTGAGCCCTTGACCAACCGCCCCGGACCCGCTCACCGCCGCCCCCAACCCCCGCCGCGCCCACGGTCCTCATGTCTGCCGCCCCCACTTAGCGGCCTCTGGGCAGCTCAGTGGACCGTGGTGCCCCCCTGGCCACACCAGGATAGGGCTGGGCAGAGAGGACCACACTCGGTCTTCTCGAGGAGGGGGGTGGCAACTGGAGAAGGGGGCGGGCCACAGAGGAAGGGGATGGGAAGCCCAGGTCGCAGCCCTGCCCCCACAGTGGCTGCAGCCTGTGAGGAGGGCCCTGGTGCCCAGGGCACCGGCTTCCTGGAAAGACAGCCATCTGCACCCGGCTGCCCTCAGGTGCCCCTCAGCTCCTGCTGACCAGCGTCCAGCCATAGCCCAGCCTACCTTTCTCCTTGATGGTGAAGTCCTGCAGGGAGCTCACCATCGGCAGTTTCCCGTTGGGAATGCTGCTGTTTCTCTGAGGAGCAGAAGGAAACCGCTCACAGCTCTGGGTCCTGCCTGATCTGCTTGTCCACCCCAGGGAGGCCTCTGCCCTGCCACCAGGGTGCCCCCTCGGTGGTGCCTGCCCAAGTGTGCCCTCTCACCCGCTTCTGGGCGCGCTCCCTCTTGAGCAGCTTAGCGGCCTTCTTGTGGGGGTTGATCCCCAGCTTGGCCGACTTGAAGGACTCCAGGCGCTTCCGCATGGTCCTGTGGAAGATCTCGGTGTCCTGCTTCTCGTCCTCATCCGCGGTCAGCCCATGTCGGCTGTAGAGATGTTTGTACTGTGGCGGGGAGGCAGGGGGGTGGGGGGGGATGGGAGGGGTGGTTAGGGTTAGCTGGTCGTGTCCGCAGGGCCTGGGCTGCGGCCCCCCCCCCCCCCCAGGAGCGACCTGCACTAAGTAGGGACATGCTTTGCCCTGGGGCAGGACGGGCAGGGCGCTGGCTCTGGAGGGCGCACCCACCTCCTGCCGGGGCTTGTACAGGTACTGCTGCAGCGTGTGGTGGGTGATCATGTCCTCCGCATCCCGGATGCTCTGCCGTCGCTGCTCCAGGGACTGCATGTCCAGGCGCACGGCACTCACATTCTCCCTCCTGCGAGGGCCTTGGTGAGCAAGTGGGCACGACCACCTGCCCTCCCACCTGCACCCCTGGGGCCTGGGGTCATCCCGATGAGACCTTCTCTGCCTCCGGTTTAAGACTGACCCCACAGTGCACCTGCCCCTCCAAAGCGCCAGCAGTGATACCCAGAACTGCCCTGCACTGACAGGGCAGAGGCTGGAGGCCTGGAATCTGTGACCAGCACCCTGTCTTTGGTGGTGGGGAGGGGGCGCTCCTTAAGCGGGCTGCTGGGCCCTGGCTCACTGCCGCACTCCAGCCAGCCGACTGACACGACAGGTGACAGACGCCACCGCCTCTGCCTGTTTCCCATGTGGGCAGCCCCAAGAGGCCCGCTGGTCATGCCTGTGGTTTGGTCGGGGAGCCTGGAGAGAGCTTGGCCCACAGCAGCTCTGGGGACCTACAGGAGGTAGGAGACAGAGGCCTCCACAGTGGAGGGGCGTGGGGTGCTGAAGTCCACGTTGACCATGTTGTCCGTGCTGGGAGAACGGATGAAAGCCAGGGACCCACGGCGCTCTCCCTGCGAGAGGAGGTGGCCTTGTCAGTCACTGGCCTGGCCCCAGGGAGCCCCACCCTGGGGTGCTGTGCACTGACCCCGAGGCACCTGGGAAAGCCAAGACCCCAGAAACCACGGTGGAGGCCCCGCTGGAGCTGGGAGGCTCACGGAGGCTTGTGCAAAGGACTTGGTGCCTCGGGGAGCGTGGGGAATCCCCACGGGATGGGGGAAGAGGCCCTATCCCCACGGGGGCTCCAAACCAGCTGCCCTAGTTTTCCCCAGAAGAGAAACCCCAGCCTCCAGAGTCAGGCGAAAACCAGGCAGAGCAGAGTGCACAGGCATGGAGGTCACACTGCCGAGTGAGGTGCCCTAGGAGAGCAACTGGCCCTCCAGGGAGAGGGTGGAGCTGGGGAGGGCAGCCAGCTGAGGGCCAACCTGCTATGGCAAAGCTGGTGCTGTGGGCGTTGTTCACGGGCACAACCGCGGTGCAGAGGAGCCCACAGGCCTGCATCATAGGCACCAAGGTGGCAGGCGGCAGGGGGGAAGGGAGGCTGGTGCCCTGCTGGGAGCCTGTCACCAGTGGGAACTGGGGGCCATAGAGGGTCCCCAGGAGAGGATGCAGCCAGCAGGGGTCACCACCCACCTTCCCAGCCCCAGGGAGGCAGCGAGGCCTCAAAGGCTCACGGTCAGAGGGGCCGGGATTCCTGCTCTGAATTTCCTCAGCTGGTCGGAGGTGCAGAAGACAGGCCTTGCGCCCATGGCCTCGCCCCGGCTGGAGCCTGGAGCTTGTGCTCACTGGGGTCTGTGACCTCAGACCCAGCACCGCAGAGCGGGAGCTGTGGTGAACCCCACTTTCAGGGTGCCTGAGGGCCCTTGAGCTCAGGTGAACTGCGGCTGGGGCAACAAGAAGACTGTGTGTCGCTCACCAGCTGCCCCACCCCTGCCCGGGCCTCAGGGTGCCGACCCCAGCACTGTCCACACACAGGTCTGTCTCACCTCTTCCTGCCCTCCCCCGACACTCCTACAAAAGAGCAGATGAGATGGCCAGTACCTCGGCCACATAGCTGATGGCATCCTTCAAATTGAGCTCGTGGAAAACGTTCAGAATCCGATCTCGAGACTTCTGAGCTGACCTTCTCATGAGGATTTTGCTGAGGAATTTCCTATCAAAATTCGACCACCTGCGAGGACAGGTGGGTCAAACCAATAGTGGTCAGCACTTGGTGGGGTCTGGGTGAGGCCCTGGGATGGAACCCTGGCAACATCTAGACTCGTGATGGACACAGTGTTGTAGCTGCTGGGTGGGATACTCAGTTTCTATTTACTGTGACAGCCACACAGGCAAGCTTTGAAGTGAAAGAGATGACCCTCCACGTGCCGCTGAATGCTGCCTCGTGGCCCTGTGGCCGCTCTACCTTCCTGTCCGATGGCAGGGTCATGGTGTGTGCGTGAAAATGGGATTAACCTTCTCCTGTAATGCGGTCATGCAGATTTCCTCTGACTGCATAACCCTGTAGGAAGATGGGAGGACGGGGCGGGGGGGGGGGGGCGGGGGGGGGCGGGGGGGGTAGGGGGGGCGGGGGGGGTAGGGGGGGCGGGGGGGGTAGGGGGGGCGGGGGGGGTAGGGGGGGCGGGTGGAGATTTAAAGCGGGGAAGGGGGTCACAGGAGGAAAAGTAGGAGGATTCTAGGAGGAGAAGGGGCTTAAGGGGCTCCAGGGGCAGGAAGGCGGAAGGAGGGGAGGAGAAGCAGAGGTATTTAGGAGAAGGGGCTTGGGGGGACCCCAAGGGCAGGAGGGGAGAAGCAGGGACCTGAACAAGGTGGTGAGTGGCCCTGGGTCCTCCGAGGGCAGTATTCTGAGGTCACTGGGGCTCAGTGGGGTTAGGGTCATGGTGATGCCAGAGATTCGCTCTATAGCCTGTGGATCCTACAGTCGCTGGTTAAAGAAGGGGACTAACAACTGAGATGAACGTGCCTCTGAATTTTCTTGTTTCAGTTTGTCAGGGGCCACTGCAGCGACTCACTTATCTCTCAGATAATTGTGTCCGATTTGCCCTGATATGTCCTCGATGGCCGAGAGGATGTGGTCGAAAGCCTTTGGAAGGAGAGGCAAGTGGGTCAGCGTCACCTGGACAGCCCCTTCCTCCTCCTCCCTCCTACCTCAGCCCTTCCACCTACCCGGCCGTGCAGCTTCTCGTTGAGCTTGGGGTCTCGCTGTTCACTTCTCTTCACCTTCAGCCACTGCACCAGGGGCTTGATGGTCAGGCCCTGGAAGACAGACACCCTGACACTGAGGCCGGGCCAGGCCTCACCCCAGACCCGCACCCCGCTGGGGCCCACTGATCCCGAGCCCATACACCCCAGCGGGGCAGAAGGGGCCACCCCTTGGCCAGGACCCAGGTGATCTGTGCCCATCTCCTGGCAGAGGAGGCCCTGCCACCTGCGGGTCACTGGACGTCCTTGGACGCCCCTGGCCAGCTCCTTAGAGTAGCCAAGAGCCAGGCAAAGCGGGGCCTTTTCCTTCCTGGTCAATGAAACATTAACTGGGGCTTTGTTAACCAGCGACAGCCAAGGAAGGAGGTTTCTAGGCCAAATCGCGCTGCACCCTGTGGGGCCACATGAAAACCTACAAAACTACACCTAGTTACTAAAATTATCAACCCAGTTAGGCCTGGCACCTGGGAGGATGAGGCCTCCACCACCCGTACCTGGAAGATGACGGTGAAGAAGATGACGATGATGGTGGTGCTGACAAACAGGTTCTTCTCTTTGACCTTGTTCTCGTCCAGGAGGACCACCAAGGCGTAAGCCACAGCTCCTCGAAGGCCGCCGTAGGACATGACCACCTGGTCTATGATCTCCAGCTGCACCATCCGGTACCGGTTCAGAATCCAGGTCTGCAGGACGACCCCTGTGTGGTGCGCATGCACTCAGCACTCGGGGGAGATGCAGCCCCTCTGTCCCTGCCAGCAGCCCTGCAGCCTCCTCCCACGGGTGAAGCTGCCTCCTCCCACGAGCGAGCAAGCGAGCAAGAGGCACCACTGTAGCCCCGCCTGCAGGCCCCTCGACCTCTTTGGAGCTCTCTGGGCCCCCGCCTGCCTCTGCACCCCCAAGCTGTGCTCCAGCCGCTCTGGAAATTCCTAGGTCTCAGTATGACCACATATGTGACTGCCCAGCAGCTCCAGGACAAGAGGCCACCCAACCACAGGGCCTCTGTTTTCCTGAGCCCTCAGTCCAGCGACTGCAGGCAGAGCAGGTGGGGGTCACCCGACTGCCTTCTCCCCTCCCCAGCCCTGGGTTAGCACTGCACACCAGGGACCAGTGACCAGGGCTGAGTGGGGCCGCAGCGGCTCCTGCTTCTCACGTGCCATGGTGACTGAGATGTCACCCAAGTGACCACATCCAGAGTAAGTCAGTGGGAAGCCACATGGGTTCCCCTGGCTTCTGGAACCTTCCACTTGTACCTCAAAGTGGTCTTATTTCAGTGATGAGGCTATAAGACTGAGAAGGCCTGTCCCTTCACTGAGGGTGACTAATGTCCTGGCCAGCCTTAGGGTCCCCAAGGTCTCTTGAGTTTGTCATTCACTGTGCTGCAGGGCTGGGGGCTGGGAGCCAATGTGTGTTGCTGGTTCTGCAGACTCCCCATGGCCAATTCCTGCTGTTGGCTGACCATGTCCCCTCACCCCTCTGTCTCCCTCAATCATCCTCTCAGCCCCCCTCATCGCTATCACCCTCCATCGTCCCATCATCCCCATCACCCTCCATCATCCCCATCACCCTCCATCATCCCCATCACTCTCCATCATCCCCCCATCCATCACCCTCTCATACCCCCATCCTATCACCCTCCATCATCCCCCATCCCATCACCCTCTTATCCCCCCACCCATCCATCACCCCCCATCATTCCATCACCCCCCATCATCCCATCACCCTCTATCATCCCCATCACCCTCTCATCCCCTCATCCCATCATCCCCCCATCATCCCCTCATCGTTCTCACCACCCCCATCACCCTCCTTCATCCCCTCATCTGCCCATCATCCTCATAATCCCCCCATCATTCCCCATTGTCCTTCCGTCACCCCCCATACTCCACACACCCTCACCTATGGCCCTGTACACAGAGATGAAAAGTAGCGTCAGGAGCACGAAGGCTGTGTTCCACTTCCAGATGAGAGGGTCCACAGCTGAGATGCCCAGGAACATAAAGATGATGGTCTCGGCCCCACTGGCCAGCATCTTCATGGTGTAACGCACTGTGGTGGCCGACTGCTCTGAGATGTTGGCCTTCACGTACTTCTGACAGCAGATGCCACAGAAGGTGATACTGCACATGGGACAGCCCGCCATGAGCGTTCAAGCCTGGGCTCAGCTCCCACCAGACCCCGTGGGGCTCAAGCCCATCTCCCAGAAGGCAGCACTTTGGGGCCCCTGCATCCTGGGCAAGCATCCCCCGCTACTCATCAGCACTCCTCTTTGTGAGTACAGGGCTCCTCCTAGGGGCTTGGTGCCCTGGGCTGGCTACCTTGACACTGTCTGTGGGCCTCTGGGGGCCTGGGTCCCACACTGGAGGGGAGGGGGGCAGCTCTGCGGGTCAGAGCCCTGGGAAAGGCTGCGTGGGGGCAGAGCAGGTGCTGCAGCCCCTGGAGAGCTCTATGAAGACGCCAACTCCTTAATTAAAAGACTAAATAGATCAAATTCTTCTCCCCCATAGCGAGTTCCCGCCCCACCCGGGGAAGTGGCCAGGCCTCCCCAGGGCAGGTCCGCCGGGCATGCGGGGGCTGGTGGGTGGCCGATCAGCGAGGAGGGACTCACGCCAGGATGGCCGACAGGGACAGCATCTCAGACGTGAGGTAGGACAGGTAGGAGAGGACAAACACGAAGCCAGGCTCGATGATGCGCACGTGCTTGGTGAAGCGTGTCACCAGGGAGAGCAAGAAGGCGAACACGATGCCCACCAGCGTGCCCCCCAGGCTCACCACGAAGAAGGACACTGCAAGGACAAGGAGTGCCGCTGGCCTCTGAGGGGCCCTCTGTGGCCGCAGCGTGGGCGAGCTGGCCTGACTGACTGACTGTTCCCCATTGAGGTCCCGGGTGACCCCAGAGGCACCAGCAGCTCAGCAAACAAGAGGCTGATTCTCTCAGCAGACAGAGGCTCTGGCTCCACGGGGAGAGGAAAGCACTGCACCAAAGGAGGCCCGGCTACCCCACTGCGGGGGCAGCGCTGAGACCAGCAGCATTGGTGGGGGGTTGACAGCAAGGACCAGGCTCTGGGCTCCCAGGAATGCCATCTGTAACTGTCCCTGCCCAGAGGGATTCCCAGGACCCCAGATACAGGATCCACGTCCTCCCATGGGTCTGTGGGGGCAATGATCCTCACCACCCAGGGTGGCTGGGGCCTGGGAAACCAGATTAGTGTAACCTGCCGGGGAGGGCGGGGGCCTGTCACCAAGACTTTAAAATGGAAGCATGTTTTCCTGCACAGGCTGTGGGTTCCAGCCTGGCACAGATGCTGCCCCACGGGGTCCATGTTCCGGAGAAGACACTGGCCCTGGCTCCCCGCTGGAACACAACTGGCGAGCCACACACCTATTCCTTTCACGCAATCCACGCCGGTCACCTTGTCACCACCCAAAGTCACAAAAGATTCAAACACGTTGTACAGGACCTGCGGGGACACAGACAGACAGGACCCCGTCAGCCTGCGGTCAGCACTGACTCCTCCCCGTCTCGGGCCCCAGGCCTGGTGAGACTTGGGCCAAGTGAGGAGACCATGGCAGCAATCTGAAGGGAAACTGAAAACCGCCAGGGCAAACTCATCTGGGGCAGTAGTGTGGGGTCTGGGGTGGGAGGACAGTCTGGGAGGAACAAGAACCCTCAGAGAAAACCTGGCCTTCCCCACCCTCAGTGAAGCAGGGCGGCCACAAAGCCAGCCTGCTGTGATGATCTTTAGTTTGCTTCCCAAGACACAACCAGAGTTTCATTTGCTGCGACTTTGCCATTATGCGGCCCCCGTCAGTGGGGACGCACCCCTGGCATCTTTGCCTGTTGACATTCAAACCTCATCCTGCTATGAAGTGAGATGAATTGAAGTCACTCAGTCGTGTCCGACTCTTCACGACCCCATGGACTGCAGCCTACCAGGCTCCTCCCTCCATGGGATTCTCCAGGCAAGAGTACTGGAGTGGGTTGCCATTTCCTTCTCCACATCCTGCTATGACGTGGTGATAAATGCCTAACACCTTATCCGAGGCCGCAGGGCTGTGTGTGTGGGAGGTGCCCGCTGTGCTCTGAGCGAAGCTCCTGAAGGATGCGCTGGCTCCACGTCCAGGGGAGGGGCCTGGGGGCGACCCAGGCCGGGGGGGCTGTGGGGCCCTTGGGAAGAAATGTTCCTGTGTCTCCAGGTCTGTGCTCTCCAGGGGGCAGAAGGCCCTCATGGCGCAGATCGCAGAGCTGTGTTTATGGAAGGAAGTCTGGTGGTGTTGCTGCATGGGGCCTGCGCCGGAGGGATGGCACAGCTGTGAAGGTTGGGGGAGCAGGGCGCAGCGCCCTGCTTCTCCCGCTTCCTCCTCCGTAAGGAAGACGAGCCTCACAGGAACCAGGGAGGAGCTTCCTGGCTTGGGCAGAAGTTCACGCGTTTACAGGACATGGAGGGGCTTTTAGAGCCAAGAGAAGACTGGATGCCCACTATGTCTGCGAAACTGCAGGGCTGAGGAGACCCCAGGCAGGTGCTCAGCCACACTGCTGACCAGCCCTCTGTGCTGCCCCTGGGACGTCACTGCTCCAGAGCCCATGGCCGGTGTGGGGAGGATGGCCTCTGATATCCAAACGGGCCACCCTTTTCTCTGGGCTACCCAGAGCCGACGTGGACCGCCAGCCCTCAGGCCGTGGGCACACTGGGCCTGGCTGAGTTCCCCTCCTCAATCCCCATAACACTGTGATCACTCACAACTCCACAGTCAAGGGCAGACACGAGGCCTGCAGCCGAAGCTGGGATGCCAGCAGTGAGACCCTGGAACAGGACCAGGAGGTGCATCCTGCTGGGCACTCACCACGGTGACAGCATCGTTGAGCAGGGACTCCCCGAAGACGATGATGAACAGCACCTCGTTGACGTGCACCTCCTCAAACACGGCCAGCACGGCCACCGGGTCCACGGCGGCAATCAGGCTGCCGAACAGGAGGAAGTCCAGTAGCCCGATGTTCAGGTCTCCTGGAAGACGAGTGGGCCGTCAGGGGGAGCCCTCCTACCTGGAGGGCCAGTCCTCCCCGCGCCGGCCATGCCAGGAAGGTCCCAGGGACAGGACTGTGGCTGCTGGACTGTGTGTTCCGGGACCCTCCCCAACTTTGGCCTTGCCCACCCGCGGGGCCTCTTGATGGCCCGGGGTTTCTGGGTGCTGGGCTGCTGTGCCCAGATGCCCCCAGGACGTCTGCTGCCTGGCCCACCTGTGGCCACCCAGGCTGACCCTTCCTTGGCAGTGTCCCCCAGCCTTGGGGCAGACCTCAGAGCCAGGAGCGGGCTGACAGCAGAGACCAATCCCTGTCTGCCAGCTGCAGGGCCGGGCTCTGGGTGTCCCCTGGGCACTGCCCTGCTCCATGACCTTGGCTGACACCCAGCCATGACCACTCCATCCCAAGGACGGAGCACAGGCCTCAGACGGCCGTGGCCCCTCAGGGAGCCAAACCCCAGAACGTTCCCTTGGCCTGGGGGCCAGAAGTGGCCTTAGGTTGTCCCAACTACCTGAGGGCACCACCAGGGATGGCAGTCTAATGTCACCTGCATGGGCCCTGTGGCCCGGGCGTTGGGGAGAACTGGCCGGGTGTGTTTGGCACCACGCCAGCCTCGGGGGGCTTCCAGGGCTGCGCCTGGGGATGGTGCCGGATGGCTGTGGGGACTTGAGGAAGCCTGCACTGTCCAGGGGTGAGGACAGGGTCCTAGGTGACTCCTGCAGATGGGGTGCCTTAGCCCTCAGTGTGTTTCTCAATGTGTCTTCTTTGTCACTGTGATTTCAAGGGAGGTCATGAGCCCCACTGGGGGGGGCTCGGGGTGCTTGCTCTTCTGTCAGAGGGCCTGTCCCTTGTCTGGTTCTGCTGGTGGAAGTGTTTGAGGCCGAAGCTGAGCTGAGACTGCTGCCCAGGGAGGTGGTAGCAGCCCCACCTCCCTCATCGCCCCCAACACCGGGAGCTCAGCCTGTGGAGCACAGAGGCACGGGGAAAGCAGGCTGAGTTCAAGGCCATGCCATCCGGCACGTATGCACGGCCTCGGTGAGCAGGGCCCCACCTGCTCGTTTCCCGGGTGGATAATGACCGACTCCCAGGTGGGTGGGGTACACCTCAGAGGTACGCCAGGGCTGAGGTTAGTAACCAACTGGCAGGAAACACGGGCAGGGGAAGAGCCTCAGACACAGATCCCACGTGATGGAGGAGAGGCTTGCCCGCCTTCTCCCTGCCGGATTGAGTAGAAACGACACCCAACCTTATGCGCAGGGGCAGGTTTATTTGGGCTCCACGGGTGTGGGGCTCAGGTGTTGCCCTGTGCCAGAGGCTGCCGCCTCCTTCCCTGGGGTCTGAGGTTGGACCCGACCTCCCTGCCAAGGGGGAGGGACAGCAGCCAGCTCGTTCCCAACACCCCACCCACCGGCCAACCTGGTCGGACCAGACTTCATTCCCAAGCAGGACACATGCCTCAGCCTGAGGATGGGCGTGGACTGGCTGTTGATGAATTAAAACCCAGGAGGGTTAAGTGGCCACTGGTGACATCTCTGGATGACCCCTACACTCATTCTCCTTTTAAGCCTGTGTTTTTGGCTTGTGCTTTCTTAGATGCAGCTTCTGGGAGCCTACCCTAGGACCCCCGGGACCTTCCAGGAGCCCCCCAGCCCCGCCAGGTGGCGGTGCCCACTCACCCATCAGGCCACTGAGGAAGACGCCGTAGAGCGACAGCCCGGTGGTGGCCGCATTCCACACAGTGCCAATGACCGCGTACAGCAGGATGGTGCCCAGGTTGCCAAAGAAGAGCCGGTTGGGCATGAAGTAGCCAGCGTCCAGCACGATAGGCGGCAACAGGTAGAAGAAGAACACCGTGGGCGTGAGTGAGAAGGAGGCGATGTGGTCAGCCGCCAGGACGATGCCGCCCAGCACCAGGCCCAGCACGATGAGCAGGGCACTCTCAGGGACCACACTGGTGACCTTGTGGGACAGGTGGAAGCCTGCGGGGGGAGCGGAAGTCAGAGGGCCAGCCTGGCTCCACAAAGAGAACTTGAGCTCGGGAAACAAGGCCCCCGACCTGGGGCTGTGGCCACCTCCCTCCCGCGCCTACTCGTGCAGCTGAGAGGCCCTACCAGTCCACCCGGCCCTGGGACACCCTCCTCAGAGGTCTCCTTCTGCAGGGAGTCCCCATGGTAGAGTCAAGCTGGAGGGGCTGCATGGCTGCTTTGACAGAGGCCAGGTAAGCAGAGCCCCCATGCCCCAGGCCCCACGGACCCCCTCTGACCTCACCCCTCATGCTGTATCTGGTGCCCTGGACCCCCACCCTGCCTGAAGCCCCACCGTATCTGCATGGGAGTGCCCCCATGCAGGACGTCCCCCCTGCCCTCCAGGAAAACAGCCTATAAGGCCAGGCGTCCCAGGGTGCCCCAGCCGCAATCACCCTCACCACAACAGTCGTGTGCTTGAGGACAGCAGGACCCCAAAGGTCCGTCCACCAACAGTCAGACCCCTAGGCCCCCTCGCCCATCAGCCCTGCCAGGACCTCAAGGGAGGTCCCACTACTGGGGCCACTTCTCCTTTGTTTTAAGACTCCAAGGAAAAAGTGGTAAGAATCCTGTGTTAAGTCTGATTTCAAAATAATTGGAATATTGACAGAAGAGATGGGTGTTTGAGATAGTTCTCTTTTTCACTCATGCTCAGATCATAAATTCCTTCAAAATTCGACTTTAATTGAAAAAAGAAGGGAAAACCACTAGACTATTCAGGTATGACCCAAGTCAAATCCCTTACAGTTATATAGTGGAAGCGAGAAGTAGATTCAGGTGATTGGATCTGATAGACAGAGTGCATGAAGAACTATGGATGGAGGTTTGTAACATTATACAAGAGACAGTGATCAAAACCATCCGCAAGAAAAAGAAATGCAAAAAGGCAAAATGGTTATGTGAGGAGGTCTTACAAATATCTCAGAAAAGAAGAGAAGTGAAAGGCAAGGAGAAAAGGAAAGATATACACATTTGAATGCAGAGTTTCAAAGAATAGCAAGGAAAGATAAGAAAGCCTTCCTCAGTGATCAATGCAAAGAAATAGAGGAAAACAATAGAATGTGAAAGACTAGAGATCTTGTCAAGAAAATTAGAGATACCAAGGGAACATTTCATGCAAAGATGGGCACAATAAAGGATAGAAATTGTATGGACCAAACAGATGTAAAAGATATTAAGAAGAGGTGGCAAAAATACACAGAACAACTGTACAAAAAAGATCTTAATGACCTAGATAACCACAATGGTGTGATCACTCACCTAGAGCCAGACATCCCAGAATGTGAAGTCAAGTGGGCCTTAAGAAGCATCACTATAAACAAAGCTCGTGGAAGTAATGGAATGCCAGTTGAGCTATTTCAAATCCTAAAAGATGATGCTATGAAAGAGCTGCACTCAATATGCCAGCAAATTTGGAAAACTCAGCAGTGGCCACAGCACTGGAAAAAGTCAATTTTCATTCCAATCCCAAAGAAAGGCAATGCCAAAGAATGCTCAAACTACTGCACAATTGCACTCATTTCACATGCTGTCAAAGTAACGCTCAAAATTTTCCAAGCTAGGCTTCAACAGTATATGAACAGAAAACTTCCAGATGTACAAGCTGGATTTAGAAAAGGCAGAGGAACCAGAGATCAAATTGTCAACATCCATCATAGAAAAAGCAAGAGAATTCCAGAAACCATCTATTTCTGCTTCATTGATTATACCAGAGCCTTTGATTGTGTGGATCACAACAAACTATTGTGGATCCCAACAAACAAAAATTCTTAAAGAGATGGGAATACCAGACCACCTTACCTACCTCTTGCAAAACCTGTATATACATCAAGAAGCAACAGTTAGAACCGGCCACATGGAACAACAGACTGATTCAAAATTGAGAAAGGAGTACATGGAGGCTGCATATTGTCACCCTGCTTATTTAAAGTATATGCATTTTACATCATTCAAAATGCTAGGCTGGATGAATCACAAGCTGGAATCAAGATTGCCAGGAGAAATCAATCACCTCAGAAATGCAGATGACACCACCCTCATGGAAGAAAGCAAAGAATAACTAGAGAGGCTCTTGATGAGGGTGAAAGAGGAGAGTGAAAAAGCTGGCTTAAAACTCAACATTCGAAAAACTAAATCATGGCATCTGGTCCCATCACTTCATGGCGAATAGATGGGGAAACAGTGGAAACAGGGACAGACTTTATTTTCTTGGGCTCCAAAATTACTGAAGTTGGTGACTGCAACCATGAAATTAAAGAATGCTTGCTCCTTGGAAGGAAAGCTATGACAAACCTAGGGAGTGTGTGAAAACGCAGAGATCACTTTGCCTACAATGGTCCATCTAGTCAAAGCTGTGGTTTTTCCTGAGGTCATGTATGAATGTGAGAGCTGGATCATAAAGAAGGCTGAGTGCCAAAGAACTAATGCTTTTGAACTTTGGTGTTGGAGAAGACTCTTGAGAGTCCCTTAGACAGCAAGGAGATTAAACCAGTCAATCCTAAAGGAAATCAAGCCTGGATATTCATTGGAAGGACTGATGCTGAAGCTAAAACTCCAATACTTTGGCCACCTTATGAGAACAGCTGACTCATTGGAAAAGACCTTGATGCTGGGAAAGATTGAAGGCAGGAGGAGAAGGGAACGACAGAAGCTGAGATGGTTGCTTGGCATCACTGACCAGTGGACATGAGCTTGAGTAAACTCCAGGAGGTGGTAATGGACAGGGAAGCCTGGTGTGCTACAGTCCATGAGATGGCAAAGAGTTGGACATGACTGTGTGACTAGAAAACAAAGTTCTGTTTATTAAGAAGTCTGTTTTTGTACTCTAAGGATTGTCTCCTGAGGTGCGAGGACCCAGGAGCGGTGGGGTCAGGGAGGAGGCAGAGCACAGGGTGTGGCCTGCGAGGTCCAGCTGGTAAACTGAGCCTGGCCGGTGCGCCCTACCCCCCGGGACCTGGGTTCTGATCCCGGAGCCCCACACCCTGTCCTTGGCCTGACTTCTCACTGGCAACCTGGGACATTTGGGGGCTAGATGCTGGCTCTCAGAAGGTCTGTCTCTCTTCCCCAGGACAGTCCTTTCCGGGTCTGGTTGAGGCACAGTGGGGCAGGCGTGGACCCTGCTCTGTAGCCCAGGGAGCCTCAGGTCTCAGTCAGTGGGGCAGAGTGGGCCCTGAGGCCCTGAGGACCCACTGGGTGCTCCCCAGGAGCCCTCAGGCCTCCTGGGCTTGGGCACCGCAGCAGCAGCGGGTCATCTGGATGTCAGGACGAGGTCCCACTTCTTCCTCTGATGGTTTTCACGGGAGTCCTGTGAGGGCAGACACCCAGGAAGCCAGCTGTGGGGTCCCGCCTTCACAGACAATCTCAGAGGCCAGGAGGCTGGCGCCTCATTGTTTCCATGGGACACAGTTCCCAGCCCACAGGGGGGCCGCCAGCTGCACGGCCCAAGGTGCCCACGTTGGAGGCTGCCTGTGAGCTCGGGGTGGGGGCCCAGAGTGGGGGCCGTGCTTCCTGGAAATCCTCCAGCCCCGCCCTGCCCATCAGCAGGAGGCCTGAGCTTGGCCTCCCTGAGGTCTGCAGGCTCTCGACCCCCTGGAGGGCCCGCCGCGCCCAGCATGGGAGGGTCCCTGATGGGGAGACAGGCAGGAGCCCAGGAGCCCCGGCCTTGCCGCACCTGCTCCCTGCATGCACGTGCCCAGCTGGCTGCCCACCATGGACGGAGGGATGTGTGTCTTCCTTCACGGTCTGCTCCCACGCCTCAGCCTGGCCCAGAGTCCTCCCTGCGGGCCCCAGGCCCCACCTGGAGGCCAGGCTCAGTGGGCCTGGACCCGGGAGTCTGCGCTGGTCCCTCAGAGTGATGCCGTCACAGGAAGGCCTGGGCTCTCGCCTGGCCTCCCAGGGGCTCACTGAGTCCACAAATGGCGGTGTGTCCTCTCCTCTCCCTCCTGCCGCTTGGCGTCTGGGAGCTGAGTTAGAAAGTACGCCCAGAGCCAGAACCACGGTGCACCTGAGTCCCCTGCTTGCTGGGCTGCGGTGAGGCCACGCTTCTCCCAGGCTGCACATGGCCTCCGCTCCTGCGCCTCAAAGGCCCACAACGAACCCCGAGGAAGCTGCTTGGAGGGCCGCCCTGCCAGCCCCAGCTGCTGTTCCCAGAAACCTGTGCCAGGCTCCTAGGGGCCGCATCTGGTGACCACTGGTCGGGTTCCCCTCTGAAGAGGCCAGCACTGCAGGGTCGTCAGGTCCAGGGCCAGGTGTGGCCAGTGCCAGCCGACCCCGCACACCCCCTGCCGAGACAGCAGGCTGGTTTCAGCTCAGGCTCAGAGTTTGCTCTTCAGCCAAACATCTCCCCAGAGTAGATGTTCACAGCGGGTCTCAGGTCACAGCTGTGGGGCCAGTGGGGCAGGAAGGTGCCAAGGAGCCAGGTGACCCTTAACGACAACAACAACAAAACTCTGCCCTTTGGGACTCGGAGTCCTAATCCTCTGCCACATTCCTGTATGGTTACTAGAAAACCTTAATGATTTGGACAAAGCGTGGACAAGTCACAGGCTGACCTCTGACCAGATGCTCCTGCTTGGAAGGAAGCCCTGAAAACCCACAGAAAAAGTGATCTGAACTTTTCACCTATTGAGAAAAAATACACACACACATATACACGCACACACATACACACACGCACACAAACATGCACACACACACTACACGCATACACTATACACATACATGTATACACACCATAGACACACACACATACACCCCCACACACATGCACATAGACATGTACATACACAGTACACACATACATGTATACCCACCACAGACACACACACATACACCCACACACATACACGCACATAGACATGCACACACACACTACCCACGTACACTATACACATGCATGTATACACACCACAGACACATACACACATATACACATCACACACATACACACATACACACACACAGACATGCACACACACTGCACACATACACGTATACACACCACAGACACATACACACATATACACACGCACACACATACACACACACGACGTGGACAGACGTGGACAGACGGGCCTGCTATTCCCAAGTCTGCGTCCGTCGGCACTGCATATGCGCCTCTGAGCAGGGCAGCGCCTGCTAAGTACTCATCTGTGTCCTGAACAGACACCCGCCACACCTGCCCATGGCGGGGGGCACACCGGTCCCTCATCCTAGGCAGGTGGGAAAGGGCATCTCCCGGAGATTTAATCTGACTGTCTCATTGTGAGTGAGGCTGAGTGTCTGATCTCATTTGGGAGACATTTCTTCCTGTTCTGTGACCCATGTATCGTAGCCTTTGCTACTGTGTTACTGAGTTATCAGCCTTTTCTTATCAACGGGCAGCTCTTCACGCACGTGCACGGGTGCGTTTTCACTTTCAAAGGTCAGTTCAGTTTAGTTCAGTCACTCAGTCGTGTCTAACTCTTTGCGACTCCGTGGACCACAGCACACCAGGCCTCTCTGTGCATAGCCGACTCCTGGAGCTTTCTCAGACTCATGCCCGTTGAGTGGTGATGCCCTGCAACCATCTCATCCTCTATTGTCCCCTTCTCTTCCTGCCTCCAATCCTCCCCAGCATCAGGGTCTTTTCTAGTGTATATAGTTTATTTCTAGGATCTCACTGCGTTTGCCCTTCTCCAGTCTTTACCTTCGTCACTGTGACACTGTCTCAGTGTGAGCTCCTGCCCTACTGTGTCTGTGATGTCAAAGCCCGCGGGACCTTTCCCATTTCTCACTGACGTTTTTCTCCGGGGGAGCCCTCAATCCCCTGCTCCCACCCCCACCCCATCACGTGGCTCTGTCTACCCCACTGTCCCCAGGAGCGGGAGGCCGCCCTGAGGCAGGCTTGCCGCCATGTGGTCCACAGGCCGTGCCTGGAGCTAGCGATCGGGGCAGGCAGGGCTGTCCCTCCCTGCGGTCTGAGGGCTCCGGCGCCTGGTTGGCCCTTGGTTCCCAGTTGGTCTTTCTGGTCTTGGGGGAGGGGAAGCAACAGTCTGTGGGGTGGGTGTGGGGCTCCTGTTCTCTGTCCCTGCCTGTAGCTCCGGGTCTCTGCATGATGGGAATTCCTTGCGAGCAGTCCTCCTACCCGGCAGTCAGGCTGCGGGTGGCACTCCCCTTCTCCCGTGACCACCAGACAGCAGTCTGCATGGTAATGAGCTAATTAAGCTGAAGAGCTGATTGATTTTAAATGGCAATTTGTGAGCGGCTCAGCCATTAAGCCCATAATGGGCGTTTTAGGAGCTAGTGGGCCAAGCTCCAAGCGCCCTGGGCAGGCACACCTGCTGCGGCCAACCCAGAGATGCTGTCCACCCGCCAGGAGGGCGGCCACTCCCTGTGGGGTCGTGTCCCCGAGGACCAGACCCTCCCTTCAGCCTCGGCCTGAGTGGTTGGGACACTCCTGCCACAGCTTCCCTGAGGTTGCTGGGATGACCGGCGGCCAGAGCACCTGCTGGGCCCTCTCCTTCCAGCCTCTGAGGCCCCAGGTGGCTGGGTCTCCTGCGGAAGCCGGGAGGATGATGGGGGAGTCGCGGGATCGCCACTTGCCCCTCCCCACCGCCTCCCAACACCCTGGTTTGCAGTGGGGGGGACCTGAGTGGGGCCTGGTGGCCAAGGGCCCAGTCAGCCTCCTAACCTTCGTCTCCTTTACTCTGAAGACAGAAGGGCCCACAAAGGACGTCAGAGCAGTGACCTTGGCTCCTCGAGCCGCAGCACTGCGCAGTCTCCATGTCCAGCACCCCAGAGCCTGGGCCACGGACACGGAGGGCCCTTGTCCCAGGGGAGTGCCCTGGGAAGCGAGTGTGGGGGGCAGCCTTCCCCATCAGAGCTGGCTTTGCCAGGAAGCCCACTGGCTGGGAGGACAGAGACTGCCCGGGGTTTCTCCAGGACTCAAGCAGCTTGTGTGTCAAGGGCCAGGGTGGGGCCCGAGCGCGCACCCACTGCGGGGCCAGCGCCAGGCAGAGGCCCGCAGGCCGCCTCATGGGCAGGAGCCACGGGGGTGGCCAGAACCACGCAGGGCACTGGGGCCCGAGGGGGACAGGGTGGCTCTCTGGGCAGGACAGACGGGGGCCTCGTGGAGGCCAGTCCCCAGGAACGGTGTGAGGCTGGCCTGGGGCAGCCCGGCCTTCCACAGGGACCTCCCAGCCCACAGGTCACTGACGGCGGAGGCCTGGCGAGCTACAGCGAATTGAGCTCAGCCACGCGATGGCCACGGCACAGGACACGTGCCTCGACCTGTAATTACAACCCTCGGACTGATGTTAAAGGCCAGAGGCACCCGTGCCAGCCAGCCATTCTGGAGGGGCCCCGAGTAGGGCGGGCGCTGGGAAGTTACTGCCAACCATCTTCACGCCCCCTTGGAACGTGGCCTGGGACCTCGGGCCTGGGTTCAGGCTGTCCGAGGCCACCTCCCCCAGGATCTCACACAGATTCAGCTGAGTCCACGCAATGCAGAGGCACGGTAAATCCCTTGGTTTTACTTTAACGTGTACATCCAGACCTGCTCCAGAGCAGCCAGACAGCGCAACACTTCCAGAGAGAAGGGTGGGAGGCTTGGGGCTCTGCCTGCTCCAGGAGACAAGCGGGTCCACGTGGGACCTGGGATGTCACACACTCAGGCAAAAACACATAGACACACACACAGGATACAGAGACACACACAGGGACACACAGTCATGGCACACACAGACACACTCAGGGACACCCAGACATAGGGACACCCAGATAAACACCCAGGGACACACAGACACACTCAGGGACACCCAGACATGTACACAGGGACACTCAGACACAAGGACACCCAGACATATACACAGGGACACCCCACACATACATGCTGTGACCCAAACCCACACAGGCCCCAGTTCTGACTCTCCAGTCCTCTCTACAGCCATGCTGTGGTCTCCCTGGGGCCCCTTCCTAGACAGACACTGGCCCAACGACCCTCATTCTGTCTTCAGAGGCATCCACCCTGCTGCCGTCCCCTACAGGGCAGGCAGCAACCACAAGGCAGTGTGACTGGTAATGTCACATATAATTATCCACACTCAGAATCAGTTCAGCCGCTCAGTCGTGTCAGACTCTTTGCGACCCCATGGACTGCAGCACGCCAGGCCTCCGTGTCCATCACCAACTCCCGGAGTTTGCTCAAACTCATGTCCATTGAGCCGGTGATGCCATCCAATCATCTCATCCTCTGTTGTCCCCTTCTCCTCCTGCCCTCAATCTTTCCCAGCATCAGGGTCTTTTCAAATGAGTCAGTTCTTCGCATCAGGTAGCCAAAGTATTGGACTTTCAGCTTCAACACCAGTCCTTCCAATGAATATTCAGAACTGATCTCCTTTAGGATTGACTGGTTGGATCCCCTTGCAGTGTAAAGGACTCTCAGGAGTCTTCTCCAGCACCATATTAAAAGTAATAAACAAAGGTGTTTTCAAATGAACTCACGTGAGCAGCCTTGCCCCTGCCTACAGGTGGGTCTGCAGCCACCAGCGCCTCTCCACACGCTACACCTTCTCCCCAAGAGCCTTCTCACCCGTCTTCCGTGTCAGTCTGCTCTTCGAGCTCCACATACAGAGGCGCACGTTTAAGCTCTGCTTTCACATGATTTCACAACGGGCTCCAACTTAGAGTCTGTGACAGTTACACCTCACGGCACCAATGGAGTCGCTCCCATTGTCCCAGCAAAGGAACCGCTGTCAAGAGTTGTCCAGCCACCTGTCCCCTGGTTAATGACCATGAGGTCTGGAATGAACACCCACAACACTGAAGAGAGCCCAAAGACAGAAACCAGAGGGACCTACACTTTGAGGGAGAGACCAGCACGAATCAATCTCTGTGTTTCCTTATGGCTGTTTTCCAAAGGGCAGGTCTTACCGGGGGTCATGCAGAGTAGCCGACACTCAAACAGAAGCCTGTAGCCTGACTGGATTGAAAAATCAGAGCTCAGGGTGACCACAGTAACTGAAAAGGGAGGAGGCAGATCCCAGAAAGAGCTTGACAGGCCAAAGCCCAAGTTCTGTATGAACTCTTGAAATATCTGGCTGACCCTTGAATCACACACAAGAGGCAGGTCTTGAGATGCCTGCAGAAGCTAAAAATCCAGAGGTTTCAGCTATTGTCACCACAGGGAGACACACTTGGAGTTTCAGCCCAGTCTTGGCAAAACAACAGCGACCAACAGCAACCACAAAAATCAGTGCTCTCCAGAAGAACAGAATAGATTCTCTACAATGCCTCAGTCACAGTGTCCTGGAAACAATGCAAAATTACTAGACATGTGAAGAAACAGGAAAACAGGACCCACAGACCAGTGGAAACCTCAAGGTGACCCAGATGTTGCTAAATCTTCGTAGCAGACAAGGATTTAAAAAGCTATTGCAACCATGCTCAAGGATGTAAAGGAAAATATGTTTGTAATGAATTAACAAGGAGTCAATCTCAGCAGTGGAATAGAATAGGATTTGACTTTTTTCTTTTCTTTTTTCCTAAAAGAGCCAGATAGTAAATTGTTTAGATTTGTGGGCTATACATTCTGATTTTCAATTACTCAGTTTGCCACTGTAGCACAAAAACAGCCATGACGTACATGAACAGACGGACACCACTGTGCCCCAATAAGCCTTTATTTACAAAAACAGCTGGCCAGCCCATCGGTGTAATCAGCTGGCCCTTGAAATGGAATATATCTAAAAGAACCGAACTGGAACTCTAGAACTGAAGAGCCCAATATCCGATACAAAAAAAGTCAACGGACAAGCTTAGCAGCAAACAGAGACAACAATAGAAATTACCCAAAGTACAAAGAAGAAGATAGAAAGTGGACAGAGCCTCAGTGTGATGATAACAGAAGATACAGCGTATGCAAAGTTGGAGCCCTAGAGAGAGGAGAGAGAGGGAAAACGGGGTAGAAAAACCTGAAGAGATGCTGACCAAAAGTGTCCCTGATTTGATGAAAAATATAAACTTAAAGACTTCAGAAATACTTCAGATTTGATGATTTCTACTGATCTGTCTTCCAGTGAAGCTGGAGCAGGTGTGAGAAAAGCTAGGGTGCAGGGCAGGTAAGCTCGAGGGGCCGAGGCCTCAGACGAGGGGGGCTGAGGAGCTGCTCTGGCTGGGCCCCAAGCAGGGAGCCGTGGCAGAGGCCCAGGTGCAGGCGGGTCACGCAGACAGTCACAGGGCATGCTTGCCGGAGTAGCTGGTGATCAGGTCACCGAGACCTTACTCCACAGAGGATTCACTGAACACGAGCTATGACAGGCAGACACCAGCAAAAACAGCTGAGGCAGGAAGAAGTGAGGTTTCCATCAGGGTCACACAGACCCCAGCACCACACAAACCCTCTCTCTGCACAAGATGTGAAAAGGGCCCAGAATGGCATGTACTCAGTGACTCTGCTGTTACAGAATGAGGAAGCTGGAGGCTGGTGGCCCTGGAGGCCAAGCAAACCAGAAAAGGTGTTTTTCAAAGTTCTAAGATTCAAGAACAGAAAGTTAATTACGTCACAGGGAGCCGTCATGGGAGGAGACAGGCCAACCTCAGTAGGGCTGGTGGTCGGCTCGGAGATTGAGGGTGACAATCAGATTTGCCTTGAAGTCCACTGGGGCCAGGACACAGGACGCTTCACTTTGCTGGGGGCGGGGGTGGCGGTGCTGGGCTTGGAGAATCGGCAAACAGATTTCCTGTAGGGGAGCAGGATTACATCTCATCGCCCTTTACCATCTGAGCCGCCAGGGAAGCCCTCCATCGACCTTTATACTTTCATGTGAAAAATTTCAGCAAGGTGTTTTCTCCAAGTACATGTTTTCTGCAGATAAAGTGTGTGGTCAATGTTCCAAGGTGTCATAAACCGCACCTGCCATTCACGTGGTGGCTCCGTCACTGCAGCCACTGCTATCAGGGTGCTCCCAGCGTGGCCCCCAAAGCCAGGACTTTGTCACGGGCCACTGCCCGGAGCCAGTGCAGCAGGGAGCCGTGGGGCTATCGATTTCTGATATGGACACTGTGCTGCAGGGGGCAAAGGGTTCCCAAGGCGGGGAGGCCATCAGAGGACCCCACATGGGTACCAGGTCATGAGAGAAGCTGGAGTGAGAAGCTGGTTCTCATCCCTGGAGAACAGTACTGCCCACACCCTCACTGGGACCACTCTGCACCCCCAGCATGCAGCTGCCCCAGGACCCTTCCCTGGATGCTACCCCCCACCAACGCTTCCCCCCTGCTGGTCCCCAGGACCCCCCATGGCCCCCCACCCACCACTGCTGGCCCCCAGGGGCCCCATGGCCCCCCCTGCTGGGGCTGCTCAATGGAGCCCCACCTGTCTGAGGGATCAAGAGTCAGGGTTTCTGCACATTCGAGTGCTTTCTGTTCTGAGGTCACTAGCACGTTACTGTTTTATCCCTTGTAGACTAGGTTTCCTCATCGTATGAGGATAAGGCTAGACCTTTCTGAGCAGCCATAAAGATGAAAGTCAGATTCCTGCAAGGAAGGTGGATTAAATGTTTCTTTCCCAAGCCAGGAAAAAATAAAAGGGTGATGGTGTCATTTATTTTCTTTATTCTTAGATTGTTGGCGGGGCCAGCAGGAAGGAAGGACCTGAAAATGCTGGCATCCCAGCTCTTGACCCACGCAGCCCACAAACTCCCACTGGGCCCCATGAGGACAAGGACAGCCCACTGGCCACTGCTGAGGGTGAAGATGGGAGGTCTGGGGCCCGAAAGCCAGTGGCCGGATGATGTGAGGAAACCTGCGGGAAAAGGAGCTGCAACCTCGACAAAAAGTGCGTTCAGCGATTACAAACCTTTTGTTAAATGTGAGAAAATACCGGAGCAGAAACTGAAGACTCAACGGAGGAGCTGGAAGATGAAATTAAGAGTCTCCTCAGAAGACAGAGGACGAAGACGAGGCACCAGCGCAGGGGAGGAAAGTCGAGGAGAAGGCGCACAGGTTCTCTCAGGGCAGCCGGCAGCGAGGCTGCCGCGGGCTCCGGGTGACCTTCCCGCAGGGGCCCGGCACTTCGAGGCAGACGCGTGCCCCTGAAGTGCACTATGGCTGGGGAGTGGGGGTCCCCAGCGTGAACCCCGTGGGTCACAGGCTGCCGGGGGTGGTTTCTGTCACCTCCACTGCACAGCCAGGCCCTGAGCAATGGGAGAGTCGCGTCTGGTGGACGATAGTCCACACAAAGGGGACTCCCCAAGGCCGAAGGCATGGAGTGCCAGGTGAGGTGCCAGTGGAGGGCAGAGGCTGAGGGCAGGTGCTGGCCCTGCAGAAGGGGCGAAGCAGCGAGCAGGGGGCTGGAGGCCAGCAGCCTGGGTGGGGGAGGGGGGGCATAAATAGGACACTCAGTGTCAGTTCGGAGGAAACTGCACCGCCGACCCCGGACCGCCGGCTTCAGGAAAACGGACGGGCCCACAGGAGCCAGAACAGCGTGCATGCGCCCCCACGGCCACCTTCCAAGGGCGCGGGCTGAAGTCTGTGCCGCGGGCCTCCTCGGGATGGCGCGGGGCGGGGGCTCCGCTCGGCAGGACCGGGGCGAGCAGGTTTCCAGAGGAGATGGTCCCCTGAGGCGTCCACGCCTGCCGCCCGACCCTGGACTTCCCTGCCTGGACACGAGGCCGGAGGCTGTGGCCCGCGCCCCGCACACACCTCAGGGGCCGCGACGGAAGGGGGCCCGGAGCGCGGACCAGGGCGTGGCGTGGGCCGAGGACCTTGCTCCCGGACGGTGCGTCTCGTTTAACTTTAACTGCCCGCGGTAAGGCCGGGGCCCGTGCGGATGTGGCTGAGAACAGCCGACCCTGGCCCCGCGGCTCCCGGGGGCACGCTGGGGCGGTGATGCGGGGATCCCACGCGCCCCGGGCAGCCCGCCCTGGGACGCGGGTACCGCGGCGGTGGGCGCAGGGCCAGGCTCCTCCAGGCGCAGAGCGCGCGGCCTGCCCGCCCCGCGCCCGCCCTCTCCCGCGGCCCACCTCCCTCCGTGCAGGGGGATGTGCACTGGGCTCCGAGGCGTCACATTCGCCTACCGAGAGATTCCGCGCGTCGGCACCGAAAGGGTCCCTGGGGAAAACGGGGTCCCCATGGAAAGCCTCAGGGTGCCTCTCACAGCCAGTCCCCTGGGTGCCCTCTGGGGCGCTGCAGAGACCAGTGCAGGGGTCCCCATCCCCCGCACCGGCTGGACGCTGCGGTGGGTCGGGGCAGGGGAGATGTTGGGAAGAGGGTCCCAGAGCTCCCGGGTGGGAGACCAGGACTTGAATTCGTTCCCCTGGTCTGTTGAGAGAGCTGGGGCTTGTCCCCTGGGCGGCCGCCATACGCGCCCACCCTGCACCTTCCCGTGCGCCCTGCAAGTGCCGGGGGGAAGGCAGAGGGGGTGCTGAGCCGGGAAGGCCTCTGGCCCCCATGTGCAGGCCGGACTCGGAGCTGAGAGCGCCCAACCTGCAAAGCGTTCTTGGTTCTGTCACGTTAATGAGTAAAAGATTTCCGCAAGGGGTGCCACATTCTCCATCCCAGGGCCTGCCCGGAAAAGCCACCCTCCTTTTCCAGCTTATCCCCTGAAGGGAGGGTGTGGGGGGCTGGGAGACTGCTGGATGTGGGGGTGTGTCCACAGTCCCCACCTCACAAGCTCACCCCTGAGGCCTGCTCACTAACTGTATTTTTAAATGGCAGTCAGCTGACCCCTCCCCCCAAATCCTAGCAACAGCGTACCAGAGACCCCAGCACGGAGACGGTCACTAGTAGTTGGGGTTTGAGGTGCCCCTGCGTGGGGCTGACGCGGGTCACACAGAGGTCTGTCCTCACCCGGCCGGCTCCACGCAACACCCTCTCCAGCCGCAGACTCCGTGGGTGGAAGCCAGCGCTCCGATGGGGCCGCTAAACCATCCCCACCCCCACCAGGGGGGCCGAAGCTGCAGGGACAGGAGCGGGGGCAGGAGTGTCCGGCCGCCCCCCTTGCCCGCACTAGAGGGCCCTGGCCCCGTCCTGGCCGCCACCGTGAGGTCCTGCCTCCCACTACTGACCTCAGATTTAGTGTCTGGAGCCTTTGCGTCTGTTTTGGCATTTTCATTTTCATTCAGCCATTGTTTGTTGAACTCTTACTAAGCCGGGCGCTGTGCAGGGGGCTACGAGTTCACGGAATGTGGACCTTCTAAATACCTGTTAAGATGCTGGACCTGGCCGTGTCCCCGCCGAGGAGGCTGAAGTTGACAGTTGACAGTGCAGACGGGACTGGCTGCCCTGCAGCCCGAGGCGAGTGCGTCACGGCCTCAGACTGCCTTCAGCTTCTGGGAAGCCGGTGAGACCCCTGGTTCTCAGGCCAGCCCCAACACTCCACATCAGAGCTTCTGGGGTGAAGAGGGGACAGCAGCTTGCCTGCAGCAAGGTCTCTCGCCTGTCACAAGGCCTCTTACGTGCAGTGACAGCCCAAAGGAGCCAGGCGTGGGGGGCCCTGCGGAGCCTCAAGTCCTGTGAGGCTGAAGGCAGCCTCCGGGAGCTCAGCCCAGCCGTGCCTGCTCAAGGCAGTGCCCACTGCCCACCCCGAAGCCCTGTGAGCCTGGAGCCCCATGAGCCTGGGCCTGGCCCCAGCCTCACCCCAGAAGCTCTGATGTGAGCTGTTGGGACTGGCCTGAGAACCAGGGGTCTCACCGGCTTCCCAGAAGCTGAAGACAGTCTGAGGCCGTGACACACCCGCCCGGGGCTGCGCAGCCGGTCCCATCTGAACCATCAGGGGAGGAGCAGGAGGACGGCTTTGCCACCTCGGGGTGTGGAAGGGGCGGCAGGCACACTTGAAGTTCCTGGGCTCACCCCGCTTGGCTCCCGAGTCCCTGCCAGTATGGCCAGAGTAGGACATGGCCTCCTGGAGCCTCCGTCCGAACTGGCTCTGCAAAGCAGCTGGAGGCGGATGGGCCCCCACCCCGCCCGCAGGCAGAACGACAGCGGGCCTGACTCTGTGCAGGGCTCTGCAGCGCCCCCGGCACAAGGCCTTGTGTCCCCCACTCTCTGGCTACAGGAAGCAGCCTTCATTCCGCCTCTATGACCTTCCCTGAGTTCTAAGGGGCAGATTCGAGCAGTTGTTCATTAGGGAAGGGAGGGGATAGAGACCAGGGAGGGACAATCAAGAGCAGCCTTGGGGCAAGGTCCTGTTTTCCCATCAAGGGACACACACCGGTGTCTCTGAGCCATTCTGCAGATACAGAAACTCCTCCAGGTGGGAGCATTAATGATTAACTATATGCTGCCCACAAGCATGCAGACCCCAGACCAGTCAGACCTGAAGGCTGACAATGTGAACTCCTACTTAGCTCACCACCCACCCGTCAGAAGAATGTCCATGAGCTGATCACGCCCTCTGAACAATTACTGTGAAACCTGTCACTGTCCTCCCCAGTGCGGACACATGGCTTTGGGAGCAGGAGCCCACGGTGGACCCCTTTGCCTGGCAAAGCGATAAAGCTCTCCTTTTCTACTTCACTGCAGACTCTGAGATTCGACTGCGCTCTGGTGCCGGGGAAAGCTAAGTCTTTGACATCAGCTCTGGGGTCCTGCCCTTGGAGGGGGTGTCCAATGACTACTCCTGCTGGAAAGGCCTCTGTGAGCCCAGGACAACTCTCAGGGGCCAAGCCTCCTTCTTCCACCTCCCCCCGACAACAGGCTCCTTGCAGCAGCCCTCCCTGAGGGCTGGCTTCTCCTGCTGGGGGTGGGGGGCGGTGCTTCGTGTCCAGGCACACACTCCTGACTGTGTTGGGGTATGTGCACGCGTGCTAAGTCGCTTCAGTCGTGTCCGACTCTTTGCAGCCCCATGGACTGTAGCCCGCCAGGCTCCCCTGTCCGTGGGATTCTCCAGGCAAGAATCCTGGAGTGGGCAGCTACTCCCTCCTCCAGGGGGTCTTCCCCACCCAGGGACTGAACCCACGTCTCCTGTGACTCCTGCGTGGCAAGTGGACTCTTCCGCTGAGCCACCGGGGCCTGGGGGTGAAAGCAAAGCAAGCAGGCACCATACCCCGAGCCGGTCTCACACACCTCTCATGGACACTGGCAGGGAGAGCTGGGACCCAGAGGCACATGAGGGGGCCTCAGGTCCCCAGGTCCACCGCCACACGAAAGCTAGATCTGAGTTGGTGCCACGGGTGAAACTCTCAACCCACGGGCACGAGCGCACAGCCGCGGGGTGGCCCTGTGCAGCCGGGCCCACGTCGAGCGGGGGCGGGAGCTGAGCAGCGCCACGCCTCCTCCGCGCAGGGCCACATTCTGGGAGAGCAGCTGTGGAGGCTGCGGGCCCATGTCCACTCCACTGCGATGTCCAGGCTCGCTAAGTCTGAGAAGGAGCCGAGCCCTGTGAGCTGGTGGCCCCTCACCCTTCTCCTTGTCCCAAAAGCTGCTGGAGACAGACGTTTCCAGCTCCCACGTCCTGCCTCTCTTTCCCAGCTGAGAGCTCACAACTGGCTGGACTTTGGCAGGGTATCTCTGCAGGTGGCGAGCTCCCTGGAGCTTCCCAACTTACCCAGGAGGAAAGGGAGCCTGCCCTGCCCTCCTCCGCGAGTCCACACCTGGCCTCCCGAGCACGGGCCACGTCTGCGCCTGAAGCGCAGTCTGACTGGGGCCTGGCCCACCCGGCGCAAGGCTGCCCGAGGCCACGCCTCCAGCCTGTCCCCTTCCCCACTGACACCCGCAGGCTCCCTGGGCTCCGATGGCCTCCCCTCTCAGCAACGCCCTGCTCCCTCGTTGGCGCCTTCGCCCGGACCACCTTCCCCAGCCCCTCTGGCTTTGCCAGCCCCACCCTTTGTGGCCCTTCTTGACTGTCCCCCAGACGGGAAGCCTGCACCCTGGCCACCACCTGACCCCTCAGCCTGCACTCTGACCCCCCATGTCCAGCAAGCCCCGGGGCCTCTCCATTCTTTCTAGAACGAGCGCGTAAACACTTGGCTTGCAGGTGTGGACTTGAGACACAGCAGTTCCAAGGACAGACCCCATGGCCTTGAGGCACTGCCTGGGGCTTCAGCCCTGGCTCCACAGGCTGGTCAGGCTGGCAGAGGTGAGATGGCTCCTCACCCTGCCCCAGGGCACAAGGGGCCTGGAGGCCAGCACACGCCCCCCACAGCCACCTCAGGGCCTTCGTAAGACCTTGGAGCCACCTGGGTGCCACCTGGACCCTGGGCCACCTGAGGGCCACCTGGACCCTGGGGAAGCCCACCAGCCGTGGGCTCTCTCCTGCCCAGGCCCCCTCCCACCCACCCTCCCTGCTCTCGCTGGCACATGGTGCCCTGTGTCCTGTGGCTGACCTCGCCTGCCCCCAGGAACTGACACACCCTGAGGGAGGTCTGGTCTGTTTTACGGGAAGCCGCGGCACTACCAGGCATGTGGCAGCATTAATTTTGGCAAAATGAATGTTAAACAAGCGCTAGGAGCTGCAGCTGCTAAGAATCCAGCATGTCGGCCTCAGTAATAAACAAACGTTCAGGCCCAGAGGTCGTCGCTGTGCGTGCACCCCGGACCAGGTTTCTCGCGGGGGCGCATGAGCTGGCCATGCAGGCGCTGTGGCCCGCGCGTCTGGGCCTGTGGGCCTGCCCTGTCCAGTCTTGTGCCAGAAGGCGGGGCTGGGCGTGAATGCACAGAATTTCAGCTCATGGCGGAGCTGCTGCGGGCCAGGCCTCAGGGGTGAGCTGCCCCCGCCGCAGAACCCCAGAACCCTGCCACGCCCACGGGGCTCTGAGGAGGTCCGGCTGCCCAAGCCCACGGGGTGGTTGCCGGATGCACCCCTCACGGGAGGCTGTGTGATAATTCGGTTAAGAATTTGAGGAGCTTCGGGAGCCTCTTGCTGGGCCGGCACCTGGAGGGTTTGCCGTGTCCATCCCTTCACTGTCCAGCACTGCCCGGCCAAGCACACGCGTCTGTGCAGACCTGCAGGAGCAGGGCCTGGGCGGGCCGGCCTCCAGGCCTGGGGCTCTGTGCCGCCTCTGCAGGGCTGCCCTGCCTCAGACAGAAGGCCTGGGTGCTGAGGGGTGACCTGAGGGCCCATCTGATGGGTTCTGCAGGCAGAGCTGCTGGGGAGAGCGGCCTTCGCAGGCCCCTGGGTTCCCCTGGCGCCCCTCTGACCCCTCGCCCTGAACAGATGGAGGAGACAGACTTTCCAGCATGAGAGGGGATGGAGCAGGGACAGGAGACCACGGGCAGGGTTGGCGAGGGGGTGTTGGACGGAGCAGGCGCAGGTAAGCGGGTTTCTCTCAGGAGCGCACCCAAGCCACCCCCAAGGCTTCCTGGTGCAGGGGCAGGGCCCCCAGCTGAGCCCGGGGAGGACCCCACAGCCTGGGCCCCAGTTCGGGGAGGTCAGTCCCCGGGCCCGGAGGGGGTGGAGACGGAGGAGCCCCTCCCCTGAGGGATGGCGGGGTGGGCGGAGGAGAGCTGGGGGGAGCCGGCCCTGGCTCATGGGGACCCTGTCTGCTCCATGCTCCCACTAAGGGCGCTTGGACGGTAGGCAGATGACGCGGGGTCCAGTCAGGCACGGGGCTGGGAGGGCCCAGCAGAAGGGTCAGCGAGCTCAGGCCCCTGTCTTAGAACCCCGTGTGGTTCTCTCGGACGCCCTTGTGGGAAGTGGCCAGACAGACGGCTCCCCAGGGCGTCCCGTCTGCCGAGCAGGCAGGACCGGGGTGTCAGCGCCTCCCAACCTTTGCCCCTCGTCCCCAGGACACTCCAGAGAGACGCCTTAGCTCCAAATGCCGGTTGTTTTACAGCTACAGTAATTCTTTTCGCAGGCGGTTCCTGAGAAGGGAGACTTTACACCTCCAGCACGGGAACGCCGCTCCTGTGGCGACTGCAGGGAGCGGCCCTGGTCCCAGGCCTTGGCCAAAGGGCCTTGATCCATCTATCCTGCCAAGCTGGAGTCCACTGGGGCCCACGGACTTGTCTACGCCAGGGAGCACCCACCAAGCCGTCCTGAGGCTCACCCGGCCTTTCCCGGTCACCCCCTCCTCCAGACCCTCTCACAGACCCCCTCAGGGGTGCGACGGAAGTTCAGTGGGAGCCACAGGAGGAGGGCGCTTCCACAGGAAAGAGGAACAGGGGCTGGACACGGCAGGGGGGTGCTGATAGGACCGGGGCCCTCAGCCGTGAGAGCAGAGTCCTCACTACTGCGCCCCCGGGGAATTCCCACAGGCGCCTGCTTTCGACTCCAGGAGGTCAGCGCCGTCTGCCTCTCCCCACAGCCCAGGAGCATGCCTCAGGGCCCGAGCCGGTGCCCAGGGCCCACACCAGCACCCGGGGCCCACACCGGCGCCCAGAGGCCCACATTGGTGCCCGGGGCCCACGCCGGCACCCAGGGGCCACGCCGGCACCCAGGGGCTGCGCTTGAGAGAAGCCACTGACAGAGGCCCTGGGTGTCCCAGCATGGAGGTCTGTGCCCCCTCCCCCAGCAAGGGCTGGGCTGGACCGCAGTCCTACTGAGCCAATGAGAAGCCGCAGAGACAATGCTTTGCAAGTGGCAGGTGCCAGGGCGCGGGAAGCAGAGCCTGGGCGGATGAGGCTCTGTGACCCCAAGACTGGAGTCCAGCGCGCACACGGCCAGGATAGGGGCTTGCGTCTCCAGGGGCCAGGCTGCTGCGGCTTCTGAGTCCCAGGTCTGGGCTGGGCGGGTGTGTGTGTGAAGAGGGTCACACCTGAAGCCCGAGGCCCCCAGCTACTCCCCAGCTACCCTTCTGATTAGGAAAGACGCCCCCTGCACCCCCCGCAGAGCCCCTCCCTCCCAGGCTGGTGAAAAGGGAGGAGGCGACTGAGCCCCTTGCAAACCCAGGGGCCACGTGGGCAGGGCCAAGGCTGCTGAGGACCACCACGGCTGGGGCCTCCCCCTCTGCCAGCCCCCGACCCAAGAGGCCTCCTCTGAAGCCAGGAAGGCTCACAGGCACCCGTCTTCCCTGGAGTGTTTCTGCTGGGTCCGGGGTGGGGGGTGGCTTGGGGGCCGCCCTGAGAGAGGCAGCGGGGAGGGAGGTGGTGAATCCCCACCTGCCCTTGTGGCTCCTGGCTCAGGAGGAGAAATCACACCTCCCAGCAGCTCTGGCCAAAAGTCAGCGCTGCCCTCACCCCCCGCCCCCCTCCCCGTCCTGGGAACGCCACGTCCAGGGAGGAGGGCAGGGGAGGGGGGTCCTGCCCTCTGCCCCCCTCTAGGCCTCGGTTCCGGAAGCTGCCCAGATACCCCAGCCCAGGTGGACCCCCACCCAGTGTGGCCTCAGCTTCAGGATCCAGCTCTGCCGATGCGGGCCCGCGGAGCGCTGGCCCCCAGGGGAAGCGAAGGAGGCAGAACGGGAAGAGGAAGAAGGAGTCCAGCCTGTTCCGAGGCCCCAGTGGGTCCTGGTCGGTGGCTGCAGACTCAAGACCCCCGGGGAGCACGTCACCCACCCAGGGCCCCGGGCTGGCTGAGAAGGAGAACTTGCCCCCAGCGGGGGCCCCGCGCACACGGGTACTCGGAGGTAGCTGGGTGCGGGTGGGGAGACCTGGGGGTGCCGCAAGGGGAGGGGACCAGCTGAGGGGCCAGGAGGGGACAGAGAGGGGTTGCGGGGGCTCCGGAAGCAGGGGTCACAGGACGCCCAGGCTGAGCCACCGGGCGGGCCCTGGGGACCCATGGGAGTCAGAGCAGCAGGTCCTGGAGGACAGGGCAAGGCAGGGTGGGGCCCGGCTTGCCTTCTACGATGAGAAAGCGGGGAGGGGGGCCCCAGCACCTTCTCAGAGGAGCCGCCAAATGCAGGGCAGCACGGGGGCCCAGGGCGGAAGGCAGCCCCCCTCAGGTCTCCCTGGGGACCCACTCAGTTTCCTTGGCGTGTCTACCCAAGCCTCCCCCAACGTCTGCCTCACCCCTCCCCTCAAGTGGAACCAGCAGTTCCCCTCAGGTGGAGCTGTTGAAAGGGCAAGGGGTGGGGCAAGAAGACCCCCCTCAAGACTCAGGACGGAGCAGGCTGGAGCAGGCAGCACCTCCCCAGAGAAGGTCCCCTCGGGAGGAGTGCCCGGGAGACAGGGGGCAGGCTCTTCCTGGAGAGTAACACTGGCCCTCCACGTGCATGCCCCACGTCTGAACCCGGGCTGGACTTGCACAGAAAGTTTTGTGCAATTTGCTCCCAGGGGAGCCTCAGGTCAGGGTGCTTCTAGAGCCCCGGGGAGGCTGGACCTGCCCAGCAAGTGACCAGTGTTGGCAGGTCCCCCGAGGCGGAGACATCCAGGGCAGACATAGCATGTGAGACCATATCCCCCTGCTCACATTTCACTTCTGACATCAGGAACTCCCACAAAGAGACAGCGAGTCGGGGGCGCTCGGGGCCAGGCAGGCATGGCCAGGGAACCGAACAGGCATCAGAATGGCAAGGAAGAGACCAGAGAGCTTGAAGAAATAGAAAGACGTGACGGACTTAAAAAGGAGCTGGTTGGCAGGCGGGGCTGAAGCAGAAGCAATCTGTAACCAGCCGCCACCAGGAATCCCCCAAGCCAGGTCCAGAGTCCTCGGACAGACTCTCCCCAGAGCCGGCCCCTCCCATCCTGCTGAGGAGGCCGTGCCCCCCCAGACCCCCCATTCGGAAACCACTGCTGACCTGTCCCAGTCTCCGCCGTTCTGTGAGTGTGTGGGGGTGTCCTCAGCACCCCCCCCCGGACAGTTTCCCCCTCTCCACTTGCTAAGACACACACACCATCACACGTCCACCACCCCGGAAGACCCTCCCTGGTGTGGAAACTTTGGTCCTCAGCTGCTCCTGAGAAAGCTGCCCTTCCTGTCACCTTGCCTGGAGTTTCCTGCAATTCCTACTTTGCCGGCTCAGTGGAGCAAGTCAAGAGAAGAGCGGTCTTTCAGACCAGGACTTTGAGTAGAGAAACACTGTCAATGGAAAACTCGCGCCTGTAAATAGGATTTCACTGAGCTTCATGTCGAGTGGCGCCGTTTTTCTTTCTGCACTGGGGACGGAGTGCTCCAGCGCTGGAAGGCAAGGACATTCCCTCCGTCCTCCACTAACGCCCCAGACAAGCCCAACACACAGAAAAGCTGACTGCCGGAGCCCCAGCGCGGAGCAGCCGTGGACGTCTGCGGCAGAAGGAGCCGGGACTGCGGAGACCGGGGAGCCAGGGACGGGAAGAGGCTGCGCCCGCGCCGACAGGACCAGGTTACCGTCGGCCACGCGCACCGCGCTCCGGGTCCGGCCAGGCTCGCCGGTCTCTGGCCTCTGCCTGCGCTACCTGAGTCCCGGGACTGGCCTCTGCGGTCCGCGACCTGACCTCCCGGAAGCTGGCTGAGACGCTCCCCTTCCACAGGAAAGACCGCGGAGCCGGCGGAGCCGGGAAGAAGGCGGCGCGGAAGGCCCGCTGTTCCCTGGGGGCGCAGGAGGGGGCTGCAGAGTCCGCAGCCCGCCGCCGCGCCCGCGCAGCCCCGGGCAGCTTACCGATCTTGGCCAGGCTGGCCACGAGGATCCACAGGGCGATGATGTACGGGTCCTGGACGTGGTGCCACTCGAAGGTGACCACCTGGAAGCCCTGGGCCTCCCCGTGCGCGCCGCCGGGCTCCTCCTCCACGCCCCGCGCCCGCGGCAGCTCGCCCAGCGCCAGCAGCAGCGCCAGCAGGACCCCCCACCTGGGGCCCGGAGCCCAGCGCCCCGACATCGCTGCGGCCGCTCAGCGCCTTGTCCGGATGCTCATGACACGGGAGCTCCGGTGCGCTCGGCGGGACGCTCGCGGGACGCGCGCGGTGCTGCGCGGAGCGGAGCGCGCTCTGGGCTCAGGCTGCTGTCCGGATCCCCGCCCGCCCGGGTGGCCTTTAATCCGGCGGCCCCCTCCCGCGCCGGGGCGGAGCCTTCCCGCCCGCCCCGCGCTCACGCGAGCGCAGACCCAGCCGCCGGCTCCCCGCCAGCCCGCCCGCCGCCGGCGCACACCCACCCGGCCCGGCCGGCCCCCGGGCCCGGCTTCCCACCCGCGCGCCCCCGGCCCCTCAGCCGCCGCCCGGTCCTCGTCCCGCGGGCTCTTCCTCCCGCCCTCCTAGTTCCCGGGTGGAGGGCGCAGCCTCGCTGGCCGCCTCGCCTTGAGGGGGCGGGCAGCGCGGGAGGGGCTGGGGGCCGGGCCCGGGATCCCCGCGGCGAGGTCGGGGCGCGGTGCCTTGAGCGCCCCTCGGGGGCGCTTGACCGGCCTCCAGAGGTGCCCGGGCCGCTGTGGGCACCACTGCGGGCGCGCCTTAGCCCTCCAGGCTGGGCGAGGGGCCCTCCGGAGCCTCCCGGCAGCCTGCCCGTCGGCAGGAGCCAGGCCTCCAGCCACCTGCCTGTGTCCACCTGGAACCTGTGTTTCCAGACGGGAGCCCCTGGGCGACAAACCCGGGCCTCCCCCGAGAGCCTCGGGTGGGCGGAACCAAGCCCCTCTGCCCTCCCCACCGGGGGCTCCCCTCCTCCTTTCTTGAGGGCCCCTCCCTCTGACCTGGGAGCTCCCCGCTGCCCCCCACCCGTGGACCTCCAGTGGAGGAACTCTGGGGCCCTTTCTTCCCCAGGGTATGACCAGCTCCACCACCAGGCCTCAGCCCCGGCCAGCCTCTGCTGCTAGCTGGACGGCCCACCTGGCCCGGGGAGAGGCACACGCCGACCCCCTGTCCCCCAGAGCCCACCGCTGCTCCTCTGCCAGCGGTTCCCCCGGGACTCAGAGGCAGGCGCCCACCTCCAGGCCCCAGCCTCCAGTCCCCCCAGCCACCAGTCCCCCAGCTTCTAGCTCCCCGGCCTCCAGTCCCCCGGCCTCTGGTCCCCCAGCCTCCTGTCCCCTGGCCTCCAATACCCCGGCCTCCAGTCCCCAGGCCTCCAGTCCCCCGGCCCCCAATACCCCGGCCTCCGGTCCCCCAGCCTCCTGTCCCCCAGCCTCCAATCCTCAGCCTCCAGTTGTCTGGGCCCCGGGCCTCTGGTCCTTCAGCCCCGGGTTCCCCTGGCCTCCAGGCCCCCAGCCTCCGAGCCCCCAGCGTACGGTCCACAGCACCTTCAGAACTCCCTCAAGCCTGCCGGCCGCTCAGTGCCTGTGGCCAGCCCACAGCGGCTCAGAGCCCTGCGCCTCCTTCAGCTCCTGTGGGCCCCCCCACTGAGAGGATGGGCCCTGGCCCCTCCCTGAGCTCCTCAGCGCCTGCCCTGGGGACCCCATCAGCATCCCCTCCGCTTCCTGAGGTGCCCTTCTCCTCCTGCTGCAGCTAATCTCAGCTCACAGGGGTGACTCAGGACTCCCCTCCTCCAGGCTCCGGGCAGGGCTGCTGTCCCTGTAGGAACGTCTTTCCACGAGTGAAGGGCTCCACAAAGGCCCTGAAACTGCCCGACACACAGAGCCCCCAGGAGAGAGCGGCTGGATGCAAGGACAGACGGGTGGGCAGATGCGTGGGTGCAGAGGTGGGTGGGGGCATCTTTTAATACCTGAGTCTGTGTCAGGGTCCCAGGAAACTCGAACACCGTGACTACCCTTGGGTCCTCTCCTGTTTCTGGCTGGTGGGAAGTGGCCACCAGTGGTGTGGGGGAGAGAAAGCAAGTTCAAATTCTGCTCCACGGGGGAGCTGGCTGAGTGGCTGAGCTCTGAACGGTGGGTGAAGCTGGTTGGCTCTTTGGGAAGAGGCTGCTGAGGGCCTCAGTGCTCCCTGGGTGTCCCTCTGCTTTGAGGTAGCCTGGGGGTCCTGGCAGGGGGAGGAAGGCCAGCCTCAAAGGTTGCTGTGAGCTCGGGGTGGGGGCGGCACCCAGCAGCAGGAGCACGGTCCAAGCACTGGGCTGTGGCGGCTCGGCCGTATCAGTGTGTCTGTCCCCAGCTCCACTCTCAGCCTCCTGTCCCAGAGACAGGCCCCAGACCAGCTCAGGGTGCTTGCGGCCCAGCCCACGCCGTTCCTTTCGTGGGGCTCCAGGTGAAGCCTTCAGGAAGAGGGGCCTCTGCCTGTTCCCCTCACACAGAACACTCCCGTCGCTGCTGGGACGGGGCGTGCCCCGCTTGTCCTGTCAGCCCTGGGGTTTGGTCCCCCGTCCTAAGAACTCATGGCATTCCTCCTGAGAGGGGCTGGTCTGAGACCCACGGAGCCGTTCAAAGGGCAGAAGAGCAGAGCGTCACTGTGTGGACTCGGATTCTCCAGTGCCACCGCTGGCCGTGGCCAGGGTGCTGCAGAGGTGACCGCAGGCTGCCAGGGACAGAGGAAGGGACACGAGCCCCTGCAGGGGTGGGTGAGCCCTGGGGCGTCTCGTGCGGCGGGCAGCGCCCGGGCGAGGAACCCGGCTACATGGCTGCATTTGTGGGCATCTGCACAATGAACGCGTCCCCAGGGTGGATGGCCTGAGAACTGTGCCAGCCTCCCCAGCGAGCCTGGCCAGCATCACGGTGTGTGGTGCGCACCGTCCCCTCCTGACCCCTCCCGACCCCGAGCCCAGCTGCCTTGACCACTTCTCCAGCGTCACCCCCTGGACTGCTGCCGTGGGTGGGCGGGCAGCCTCCAGCCGGGTGTGTGGTTTCAGGCAGGGCTGTAGCCTACCCCGGTCCCAGGCTGCCATCCACAGAGGGACAAGTGGCAAGACCAAGCGCACCCAGAGGGCTGTTTGCATTTGGTGGGGGGCGTCTTGAGAAGTGTCCTCAGGACCGTGATGACCGCCCTGCTCACAGCGGCCTTCAGACAGCCGTGAGCCGCCCCCTCTACCCCCCTCCCCTCCGTCCCCCCTCTGGCCTGGGTCACCAGGAGGTCTGCCTGCAGACGCGTGGCCTCAGAAAGAAGCGCCCCAGATGGGATGGGGTAATATTCAGAAACCTGTTTTCTCACAGAATTTGAGTCTGGGAGTCCAAGGTCAAGCCCGACGGGGCTTGGTTCTGGTGATAAGCCCCCGCGTGGCCTGTCCTCCGAGCAGACTGGAGCAGAGGAGCATGCTCCCTTTCTCTTCCTATAAGGCGTTGATCCCATTGGATCAGGACCCATCCTGTGACCTCACCATGACTGCCTCCTGACGCCCCCTCACTGAGTGTCGTCGCAGCGGGCGGCTGGGGCTGCAGGGCAGGAATTGGAGGGGAAGGACGCGGTTCAGCCCGGGACGCCCACGGCAGAGCCACAGCCACGCAGCGTAACCTGAAACGCGAGAGCAACGCGAGGAGGCAGCCCAAACCCTGAACACCCGAAGTGAGAAAGTCAGGATGAAAACACCGCGTCCAGCCCATTGTGGTACTTGTGGTTATGAATTTCGTTCACGGGGCTGGTGAGAAGCACCTTATGAATGACGAAGCGACGGCTTACGCTTTTGCTGACAACACGCCGGGATGAGAGTCCTGTTTTGATGTGATTGTAAGATGTGGGAGGGGGGCTTCCCTGGTGGTCCAGGGGCTAAGAATCCGCCTGCCAATGCAGGCGACACAGGTCTGATCCCTGGTCTGGGAGATCCCACATACCTAAGCCCGTGTAACACAACTCCTGACGCCTGTGTGCCCTAGACCTTGCTCCAAGCAAGAGACGCCGCCGACGCGAGCACTGCCCCTGCTCGCTGCAGCTAGAGGAAGCCGTGCGGCAGCAGAAGCCCAGGGCCAAACAGGAGGCTGTGGAAGGCTTCACCCGCGCATCTCAGCGGGCACGCTGGCTCCTCTGGAGGTCTCGCTGCCCAGGAATTCCCGCGCGGCCTGCCTGCCTGCTGAGTGCCTGCCGTGAGCCAGGGGCTGTCCAGGCCAACTCTGCGTAGCTGCGCGTGTGTTGTCCTGTTCGACCCGTGTGGTCTGCCTGCCGGCCTCTGCGGCCTCGGCTGAGCCTGGAGCCTTTGGCCTCGGGCCAAGCTTGCAGGGAAGGGGCGTTCGGACATCTGTGCAGGCACATTCTGTCCCCAGCCCTGGGGCCGGACTCACGCTCCCATCACTGACAGGCCGGGGTCCAAGGTGGGATGGAGTTTCCAGCGGTCGTGGGCCCCCCCAGGGCAATGCACAGTCCGGGCTTCGGGGGCTGGGCTGAGTGCAGACCGTGACCTCGACCAGGGGCCATGCCAATCCGCCCCACTCCCTGGAGGACAAAAATGACCCTGGACCCTGCCCGCAGCCCGTGCTGCTGGGACCTCAAAAAACCCCTCGGTTGAGGGCATGCTTGGACCTCATGCCTGGTGACCTGCCCTCCCAGCCCCCAGGCCAGCCCAGTGGCCTTTTGGACAGAGTTGGACCCACCAAGGCCCACGGAGCCCAGGACAGCCTGACTTCTGGACTCACCCTGTGACCACCAACAGAGGCCAAAATAGCCTAAAATTGAAAATCCACTCTGGCCGAGAAAGGCAAGAAGAAAAGCTTGGCAGACTTAGAACAGAGTGAGTTTCATTACTCATCTGATATCGCAAGTAATATCTGCAATCACTGAACTATTAGTGGAGAAGCTCTGAGAGGCCAGGACCTGTCAAGGGCACCTGCCCGCTGTCTTCAGAGAGAGAACAGAAGGGCTAGGAATAGGGGGGGAGAGCAAACTGGCCGTCTTGGCAGGTGAGATTGCTGCCCACAGGCAACGTCCCAAGAACTTGGACACACGGTTAGAATTAAACAGTGGATGTGCGAGGCTGCCGGCTGCAGACCGCCTCCAGTTCTGCCCCCAGCAGCAAATTCTTTAGGGAGTGAAAGCCAATTGAAAAGTGCTATTTATACAACATCAAACATAAGAAATACCTCGGGAAAAATCCGGACGTGCAAGATACGCAAGCCGCTGTGGGAGAACGCTCCGGGGACTGTCCTAGGCAAAAAAGCTTTATAGATTTAATTTCACCCATGAATCTCAGACTGTTCAGACTTTGTGTTTCGTCTGTGTCCGTTTTGGTAGATTGAATTTTCAAGGATTTTGCCTTTTCATTAAAAGTGTCGTGTGTACTTGATGCAAAGCTCACAGCACTGTTTTTAAGCTGTTGGTTTATTTGCGGCTGCGCCGGGCCTTAGCTGCTACTTGGGCTCTTCGGCAGTCGCGCCCAGTGGGGCTGCTCTCTCGTCGCGGCGCCCAGTGGGGCTGCTCTCTCGTCGCGGCGCGCCGGTTTCTCACGGTGGAGCCCGGGGGGCCAGGACTCGCGGAGCTCAGCAGTTGCGGCTCTCGGGCTTGGCTGCTCCACGGCCTGAGGGGTCTTCCCAGACCAGGGACGGAACCCGTGTCTCCTGCACTGGCAGGCAGACCCTTCACCGCTGAGCCACCAGGGAGCCCCCATCGGGTTTTACGATCCCTTTTAAGTCTGTGCATTTCCGGGTGACGTGCCGCTCTGCTTGCTCGTGCTAGTGACGTCCGTCTCCCCGCTCGTGGGGGTGAGTCCTGCTGGGGGCTTGTCCACACCCAGAGCCCGCGCGGCGCCCTGGGCTCTGGCCCTGCTGACGCTCTCTGCCGTCCGCCTTCTGCTGCAGAGACGCCGCTGCCACTTTCCTTCTCTCTCTGGCTTCCCTTGGCGCTCTCTTTCTAGCTTCTTAAACTGAAACCTTAGTTCACTGATTTCCAGTGTTTCTCTTTTTTAATGTATGACTTTTCCAATAAAAAAAAGTTGCAGCGCTTCCTCTATAACTGCTCTTCTGCATTCTGGTGGATTTAACATGTTGCGCTTTTCCTTATCAGTTCAAAATATTTTCTGATTTCCACTGTCATTTCTCCTTTGACAAAGGCTGCTTAGACATGTGAGGCTCACACGGCAGCTGCTAAGTCTCCAAATGCTCGGGGGCGGGGCGGTTTCCTGCTGTCTTTCTGACTTTGAAATCTGATAGACACCCCCGCACGGCCGGAGTGCCTGCTGCGCCGTCTCAGCCCTCCTGCATTCGCTAGGCCTCTGTCTGTGGTTGGGAGTCTGGGCTATTTTGGTGAACATCCCACGGACGCTTGATGGAAGTGTGGATTCTGCAGCTGAACGATGTAGCATTCCACTATTAGTCCATTTGGTCAAGCTGATTGGTTGTGTTTTTCAAGTCCGTACTTTTACTAACTTCAGGACCTGAGAGAGATGCTAAAACCTTCTCTGGAGGCGAGTTGCCTGTGTATCAGTCTGTCAGCTTCCGCTCTCCATTCAAGCCGTGCTGCAGGACGGCTGTGCCCTCGGGGGAGGCCCCCTCCTCTCTGCTAACGCTCCTGCCTGAGTCTCCTCTGGCGCCCTGCAGACGCTTTTGATAATGTGTGCATGGAGCACCCTGCTCCTTCCTTTGGCTTTCAACCTGTGTCTTTATATTCCGAGCGCGGCGTTGGTTTCCTCGTCAGGTCTGACGGGGTTCATGTTCACGCACGTAGCTGTGGCCAGCAGCGTGTGACCGGCTGCTGTGGGTCAGGGCCCAGGCGTTGCCAGAGGGCCTCCTGCCGCGCTTGGGCAGCAGGCGTCCATGTCTCGGCCACCACAGCGCTCACCTGGGGCTCAGCTCCACTCTGTTCTGTCGCTTGCTCAGGCTTAGCTCAAATGCCTCCATGCGCACAAATGTTTTCTCCTGCCTTGGGGACTCATTCATTTCCTGGGAGTCCTTCTGTGAGCAGGGCGCCTGATCCCCCAGGAAGCGTGGTGCTGAGCCCTGGGGCCATGGGGCTGTGCCCACCGTGCATGAAAGGGCATTCAGCATGGCTGGGGGCAGCCGCCAGCCTGATCCTGCAGGTCACATGGGGCTGGGCCCTGCTCGAGATGGCCTCTGCCCTCCCAGGCCTGGTCACTGCGGCTCCTGGACATCATTGAAGAGGAAAGGAGTTGGCTGAGTGTGCATCGGCCCCGATGTGCTCCCCACGTGCCTCCGCCCTCTGGGGCGGAGGAACCGGGATGCTCCTGAGGTCTCTACCTTCATACTTCCCTGGAACCAGAAGGCCTGGGGGGATCGGCTGGGCCTAGACCCCACCTGCCTCAGGCAAGCTCTTATTTGTGTTGGGCAGACCGAGTCCCCGGAGAGGCCTCCTGCCCGGAGCGCAGCAGTAAACACCCTGCTGTGTCTGCGCCCCGCGCCATGCCCCACGGCGGCCCCTGTCCCGGGAGCTGATGGTGACGGGGGCAGGTGGGACAGCTGTGCACGGCTCCTCCAACCTCCCAGGGCCGCGTGTGGCACAGGCAGCAGTGGGTGCCGGAGCCTGTGGGCCCCCCAGGGCTGCTGGCGCAAGACCAGGGCCCCTTGGGCCTCAGCGCCTTGCTTGCCTGGCCCCACCCTCAGCCCCACCCCCCACCCCCGGCCCAGCAATCAATAGTGTCAGCCCAGGCCTAGCGCAAACCCTCGCCAGGAAGGCCGGGAGACAATGGCGGGACGGGCCAGCTGGGCTTGGTCCCAGGGGCTTGGTGTGTGTGTGTGTAGAGGACTTGGGAGGCCGGGGCTCAGAGCTGGCGTCCCCCCAAGAGAGCTCCATGCTCCCAGACAGGCCACTATGCTCTGCGGGCCGCAAGCTCGCACGCTCTGGGGATGAGCCCCGTTCCCTGAGAAGGGGTCAGCTTTTTTTTTTAATCTATTGATTTAATTGGAGGCTAATTATTTTACAGTACTGTGGTGGTTTTTGCCATGCATTTCCATCAATCAGCCACGGGTGTACATGTGTCCCCGATCCTGACCTTCCCTCCCACCTCCCTCCCCATCCCATCCCTCAGGGTCGTCCCAGTGCGCTGGCCCGGAGCGCCCTGTCTCATCCATCCGACCTGGACTGGCGATCCGTTTCCCATGTGGTAATATACACGTTTCAACGCTGTTCCCTCACATCACCCCACCCTCGCCTTCTCCCACAGAGTCCAGAAGCCTCTTCTTCACATCTCTGTCTCTATCGCCGCTTCACATGTAGGGCCATCGTTACCATCTTTCTAAACTCCATATATATGCATTAATGTACTGTACTGGTGTTTCTCTTTCTGCCTCACTTCATTCTGTCTAAAGGGTCAGCTTTTTAAACACTTTCTCTCCTGATAGCAGTTCTTCAAGAAGCCCCCAGGGGGGCGGCTCAGTCCCTGGTTGTGGAACTGAGATTCTGCCAGCCACACAGCAAGGCCAAAAACAGGAGAAAGAAAAGAACCTGGAGATATTCGTCTGGGAGTGACTTCAGAGCGCCTGCTGGGGGAGCGGCCTGCGAACACGGTCGTGCTTTTGCCCTTGCGGCCGCATCCTTGAGTGGGAGCAGCATCCGCATGCCAGCTTCAGCTTCAGAGTCAGAGGCCTTCTGTGAGCCTGGAGTTCACGGCCCCCGAGGTGCTGGGTTTGGGGGGTCCTGGCGCCTGGAGAGGTGGGGCCTGAGGTGGCAGAGGCTGCTGGCGCTGGGAACAAGACCGGACCCCTGTGCCCCTGTTGCGGCTCAGGCTGGTACCCCGGCGAGCTTGGGACCACCCCCGGTGGGACTGACCCACTACCAGGGGTGCCACGGGCTCTGCTGTGGGGGCTTCCCCCTCTGGGCTCAGGGGGGACTCGCTGGAAGAACCAGTGAGCAGAGTCTGAGTCCTAAAACCCTGGAGCCCCGCTTCCCTGGGTCTCGGAACTGCTCCTTCCCACTAGCGCCTGGTCAAGTGGCCCTGATCAGCCTTGGTGCTGCCTGGACCCAAAGGCAGACAGACGCAACGCAGGGAGCCAGCTTCCCTGAGGCCGGCTGTGGGCCCCCAGCAGGCCGGCTGAGGATGGAAAGTTTTCTGGAGAGGAATGCGTGCGGCGTGGTGGGAAGGTGCATTCCTAGGAGGAGGCCGGTGAGCAGGACACTCATTTGCACAAATTAGCCTTTTAGATGGCGAGGCAGCTCACGCAAGACTGCTCGGCACAGGGAGGCTCCTGGGGGCCTTGTTGTCCGGGGCACGGCCGCGGCCCTGCCAGCCCCCACACAGCCTCTCCACCCTGGCCGGGAGGATGGTGGGGGGACAAAGGGCGCTGCCATGAACGGTCAGCACAGGGCGGGCCGCACGGGCTCCAGTCCCCCCAGGCCGACGCCTCTGCTGGTGCTTTGATGACAGAAGTGCCGCTGCCCCGCCCGGGGAGGCCGGGACACACTGTGCCCGTGGTGTCCCGAGCGACCCTCCGAGAGGCCGTGACCCCAGCGGCGGGCAGGGGCCGGCATGGCGTGGGGCGCTCATCCATGTCCGGGCAGGAGGCAGACCCCAGCCCCGGCACCCACTGTGCACCCAGCCCTTGGACCCTTCAGAGCGTCCTGCCCCAGAATCTGCGCTGGTCACAGGAGGGGGGCCACTGAGGGGGCAGTCCTCTGTAGAGGTGCTGCAGGCCACAAGCACTTCACGCAGCCCGGGGTCTGGGGACCCCTGTGGCCTCTTTGAGGGGGCCAACCCTGTTGGCCCAGAATCCCCTGAGAGACCCCCCAAACTGAAACGAGGTTCCTGGAGGAGCCTGCCCCACTGGAGGAAGAGGACCCAGGAAGGCCACCTGGCTCCTGAAGCCCTTGGTGTCTCCCTGCAGGCTGGGGAGCCACAGGGACAGGGTGGGCGGTGCTGGGGCCCCTGGCCGCCTTGGTGAGGGGGTGGAGCTGGTGGGCAGGGCACCCTCAGTCTCCAGACGCTTGTCCCCAGGCTCCCAGATGCCCCTGCCTCAGCCCTGGAAGGCCGCTGCCCTCTCGGGGGTGTGCTGGATTCTGGGGGACACTGAAGCCCAGGTGGGAGCTGGCCGGGCCCCATGGTCAGCCAGGACCTGCCTTTGTGTGTCTCCCGCAGGACTGTCCCGAGTGAAGCTGTGGCACTGCTGTAGCCAGGGCCCCTGGCGGGCACGGATCCCTCCCCTGCACCACCACTCGGGGCCTGAGGCATCCCAGGCCCGGGACCCTCATCACCTGTCACCTCTGCCAGGGACTCTCCAGGGAAGCCGCCTCAGGATCGTCAGGACAGCCTCCACGTTGCCCTTGGTGGAGGCCAGTGTCCCAAGGTGGCAAGTTGGCCTGCCGCCCAGCAGTGGGCATCCTCCCAGGCCTGTGGGACACGTTCTGTGGCGCCGCCTGGCCCCAGTGCGTCCTGCCTGTGTCCGGTGACTGGCTCTGGGCACGAGGTTTGCCGGGAGCCCTGCGTACAAGGCTCCCGGGACATAGGCCCTTCACGAGGCTGGGGCGCTGCTGGGCACGTGGGCTTCCGGTGGCTCGGTTTCCCCACTTGTGAGACGAGGGCGAATGTGGCTCCAGGGAGGACGAGAGGTAGGGAGGCCGCAGAGACACAGGTTCGCCCCAGGCTGCCCCGCGGGCAGGAGCCGACACCCCTGGGCTGAGTCCCGGGATCTCGGGGGCTCACCTGAGAAGCGCCCAGAGAGGCCCTCCTGCTGCCCGCAGCTCGGGGGTGGGCGCCGTCGGCCCTCCACGGGTTCAGGCAGCTCAGACTAGCTCAGGGGCCCCTCCCTGGGGGCTCGCTGGGGAGGGCTTGCTCCATCCTCACCGGCACCCCCTGACCCGGAGCCGGGCTGGGCACTGCCCAGGGCCAGGCAGTGAGGGCGCCAGTGGGTCAGGCGGTCCTGGGCCGGCCCTGGCTGGGCCGAGGTCAATTGGGGGCTGTAAAGGAGACACGGCCACGGGATTTCTTTCCAGAAACAGGGCTTGCTGGGTTTATGGTGTGTAATTCGGTGGAAGAATTGGGAAAACAGCACTATCTGAGTCATGCTTAGTGGCTCCAGAGAGGGTGTGGAAAGGCAACTCCCCATGCCTCCTGCAGCCCCCCAGCCAGGCAAGCTGGGTGCAGAGGTCACCGCATAGATTTGGGATGCTGGGGACAGGATGGAAATTCAAGGTTTTCTTCCCCAGTTTGAGCTTGCTTTCTCGACTGGCTCCAGCCAAGCCCAGGGTGGACCCTGGTACCCCAAACCTGAGGTGCCCAAACAGCCACTGCCCCGAAACACCAGCTGCAGTTTAGATTTCAGGAATAATATTTTCAAAAATCAATCTTTCATGCTCTTGCGTTTCAGCTTGTGAAAACAAGGCTGTTTTTCTTGGCTGCTCGCTCAGGGTCCTCCTGAAGAACTGCCGGGTCAGCCCCCTCCCAGCCGGCTCACCTCCCCTGTGACCTGCCTGAGAACAAGAGTGGACGCTGACGGTATTTTCTCAGTGATCCTGCGATTCTGACGCTGTGTCGAAGGCATGCTGTCTGCTCACAATCAGCTCACAGGCTGGACGTCGTGGGGAGTTCCTCAGTCCCCTGAGCTTCCCTCTGGGTTGGGGCCGCACGTCCTTTATTTAACACAGTTTGGTGTCTATGGAAACAAACCAGAAAGGACAGGGGCCGGCCACGATGCTCTGCGGTGGCATGGATGCCCCCGTCCCCAGTGCTGGCCACCCCCCACGTTTGTGCGGACAGCTGCCCGCGGCCGGGGCTGGGCGTGCCCACAAAGCTCTGTGTGTGTGTGAGTGTGAGTGTTCGGAGACTTGGAACGGTGCCTGGGCCCCCTGAGAGCAGTTCATGGGCACTGCCCTCTGACACGCGTGCCTCCTTTCCCTCCCACGTGCGCCGAGAAGGGTGGTGGCAGGGTGTGCCCCGAGAAGGAGGGTGGAGGTGAGGCCTGGACACGGCAGAGGCCCCGGGTGGAGGGCAGGGCCGGAGGTGCCCCAGGAGGCTGCACCCACTGGCAGGAGCACCTGGGAGCTGCAGGAGCGGGCACTCAGTCACCAGCCCCTCCCCTGGCCGTGCAGCCGGGAACAGGAGCAGCTGAGCCCGCCTGCTGAGCAGCATGTTCCTGCTGAAGCCCCGGCGTCCGCGCTCTGCACGACCTGCTGCCGGGACGTGCTCGGGAGGGAGCTGCCTGCAGGGCGATGGGTCACCTTACAGCCTCTCACCCCAGCCTTGCTTCCCAGCACTGCTGTCTGTGAGCCAAGAGGGAAAAGCCCGTGGAGACGGGAAGGCCTGGGCTCCCAGGGGTGACCTGAGTGACCGGCCCCTCGTCAGGGCTGTGGCCTGGGGCAGCCGTTGGCGCAAAGTAGTGAGAACAGGAAAACCTCAGCTTTTAATACAGACGGCCATGGGGGCATCGCCCCACAGCTCCCCAGGGGTGGCACAGATGTTGGTGGAGCATCAGGGGTCCTAGCTCCAGAGTCCCAGCATGGGGAGATCTCAGTGCCAGGGGTCCCGGGGTCCCAGCTCCAAGGGTCCCAGCACGGGGGCCCCGGCCACCCCTGTGCCTGGCCCCATGTGGGTGGCCAGGGGGCAAGTCTGCACCCTCCCTTTGGACCTTCCTCCTGACCTTGGTGAGGTTCACAATGAGAGGAGGCTCTTATCAGGTGTTTTCCCTCCTTCTCATTAAATCCTTATCAAACAATAGTGCCAGCGCTGGTGAGATACCCACGGGGTGCAGGATTACGTATTAACTCTGCTAATTAATGTGTACAGCAGAGGGTGGCTCAGACCACTGTGCACCGTGGGACAGCAGCTTCCAAGGAGAGATGGCCCCTCAGGCCACAGAGCCTCCCCTCTGGTCCAGGCCAGAGGCCCCCTCCCCACCCTGGCTGCTCCCCTGTCCTCCCCTCCAGAGCAGCAGCGGCTCTGGGGAGGGCCCCCGCGGAGTCCAGAGGCCAGTCTCCCAGGCCCTGCGGCGGCAGAAACAGCCCCTGCCCATCTCTGAGACTCAGCGTGGGCTCTGGGCTCCCTCTGCGTCTCCTGCCCTCTGTCCTCCTGCCACAGGGGACCCCCCGAGGCCAGCCTTGACCTCCACACCTTCCATTTTCTCCTTGTCCAGAGCCAGCTCAGCCCAGATCACCTCCTGCCTGCCCTTCCCTCCGCCTGTTTGGGAGCCAACCCAGACCTGTTTTACCCACCATGAGGACCACAGTGGGGTCCGCAGCACGGCCTCAGCACGGGCCCCAGGCTTGGAGAGTCTGTCCAAAGGCATATCCTGTCCCTGGACCGCTGTCCATAGCTGTCCCGGCGGCACCCGGGCCCGGGGTGTGCCCACCTGGGGGGCAGGTGTGGACCAGCCCCACCTGGGATGGCTTTGGGCCCCGGATGAGCTGGGGCCTGTTTCTGAGTCCGAAGGGGCCTCCGCGGGGGTCGGATGAGGAGGCTGGCTCTAGCTGGCGGTGAAGGAAGGCTGGAGCTGGCGGTGGGGGCCGTGGGCGCTGGAGAGGTGAAGTTCAGAGGGTGGGGCGTCCCCACCTGAGAATCAGCTCAATGAGACCCGGCGTCTGGGGCAGCAGAAGGGACAACGGGCACATTGGAAACCACCCCTCCCTGCTCATCACAAGCAGGCTTCCCCCGGTCAAGTCAAGTCAAGGCCCAGGGTGCGGGGAGCTCGGTGCCCTCAGTCAGCCAGGCGCTGCTGTGCCAGCCTTTCGACCCTTTGTCCCCTGTCCTGGGGGCTCTCAGGGCCCGGTTCTCCATCCCCTGAGCAACGCCCCCTAAGCCACAGGAGAAGGCGGGGCCTGGGCCGAGTGGGCGGGACCTGGGCTGAGTCGGGGCAGGGCCTGGGCAGGGCGGAGCCCAATCTCGACTGGGCTGCGGGACCCCACAGCGCCCATCCCTTCAGCTGCAGATAGATTGAAATTGGGGGTAAATTGTGGGGAATCATGGTGCGCTGCTGTAGTTTTACTGCCCTGGTGGAGTTGCATGTTTTTTGTGGGGTTCAAGTTGAAAAGCAATGTGCCCTCTTGATAGAAGTGAAAGAGGAGAGTGAAAACATTGGCCTAAAGCTCAACATTCAGAAAACAAAGATCATGGCATCCGGTCCCATCACTCCATGGGAAATAGATGGGGAAACAATGGAAACAGTGTCAGACTTTATTTGTTTGGGGCTCCAAAATCACTGCAGATGGTGACTGCAGCCATGAAATTAAAAGACGCTTGCTCCTTGGAAGAAAGTTATGACCAACCTAGATAGCATATTCAAAAGCAGAGACATTACTTTGCTGACTAAGGTCCGTCTAGTCAAGGCTATGGTTTTTCAAGTGGTCATGTATGGATGCGAGAGTTGGACTGTGAAGAAGGCTGAGTGCTGAAGAATTGATGCTTTTGAACTGTGGTGTTGGAGAAGACTCTTGAGAGTCGCTTGGACTGCAAGGAGATCCAACCAGCCCATTCTAAAGGAGATCAGTCCTGGGATTTCTTTGGAAGGAATGATGTTAAAGCTGAAACTCCAGTCCTTTGGCCACCTCATGCGAAGAGTTGACTCATTGGAAAAGACTCTGATGCTAGGAGGGATTGGGGGCAGGAGGAGAAGGGGACGACCGAGGATGAGATGGCTGGATGGCATCACAGACTCGATGGATACGAATCTGAGCAAACTCCAGGAGCTGGTGATGGACAGGGAGGCCTGGCGTGCTGCAATTCATGGGGTCGCAAAGAGTCGGACACGACTGAGCGACTGAACTGAACTGAAGACATGTCCATCTGCAGATGAATGGACACGGAAGCTGAGGCACAGAGGCACAATGGAGTATTACTCAGCCATAAAAAGGGATGCATTTGAGTTGAGTCAGTTTTCTAATGAAGTGGATGAACCTGGAACCTATTTTCAGGGCATCAAAGGAGACAGATGTAAAGAACAAACTTTTGGACTCAGTGGGAGAAGGCGAGGGTGGAATGGTTTGAGAAAATAGCGTTGACACAGGTGCATCACCAAATGTGAAACAGATGGCCAGTGCAAGCTTGGTGCATGAAGGGCACCCAAAGCCAGTACTCTGGGACAACCCAGAGGGATAGCGTGGGGAGGGAGGCGGGGGCAGGGTTTAGGATGGGGTGGACATGAGTATACTTGTGGGCGATTCGTGTTGATGTATGGCAAAAATAATATTGTAAAGTAATTATCTGCCAAATAAAATTAACTAATAAATTAAAAAAAAAAAAAAGAAAGAGAAAGCAGTGTGCCAGGCCCGCCACGCCAGCATGGGTCTCCAAGTCCCAGGAGAGGACCAGGTCCTAGTCCTGCTTCCTACTTTTGGGTCCCGGGGGGGCCAGCTGGCCAAGCCCCCTTCGAAGAGGAGGCAGTTGTTAGAGCAGGAGGCACCCCAAAAAAGATACCTTCCCCTCAATTTTGCTCTGAATCCAAAACTGCTCTAGAAAAATTAAGCCTTAAAAAATTTTAAAAGATAACAAAAGTAAGAAAAGAAAGCACTGTCCTGTCTGGACAGGACATGCATTAGGGTTGAGGATGAGCAGGACTTGGCGATGGTCTGAGGCCGTGCAGGGTTGTGACACTGGGCTGGTGACGCCTCCCTGGTCTGGTCCAGGCCCTTAGCCTGGAGGGGGCCGGGCTGGCCTTTTGAAAGGTGGGTGGGCTGTCAGCCTGTGGGGCCAGGGCAAGAGGAGGCAGGGGCCCAGGGGCTTTGCTCCCCTGGCCTCATACCTTCCTCTGGGGACACTCGCTGGGGCCTTGTCACCAGCAGACCTGAGAGCCAGTGTGGTCAGGGCCGCGCTTAAGGGGTGAAGGGTGTGGGGCAGTGATGGCCCTCCCCAAGAACTGTGACCTGGCCACACCCCTGCCCTCGCAGCCCTGAAGCCTCTGCTCTGCGAAGACTCTGTGCTGCCCTGGGCCCTGAGTGGCCTATGGCACCCTCATCAGCAAGGAGAAGTGATGAGCCGTCAGGAGCAGTTGACGGAGCTGGACATCGTGTCGTTCGAACAGCGAGGAAAAGCGGCGGGGCTGGGAGCTTGTCAGAGCGGAGGCTTGCCCCCTCCTGACGGCGCGAGGGGCTCCTGCCTGGACTCAGGTGGGCAGGCTCGGTGCCTGTAGCTCAGCGATCGGACACAGGGCTTCCGGGACAGAGCCTGGCACGGCCACCCGCCGGCTACTCCCAGGGACCCGCCGCCTTACTGTAGCTGATGCGCAGAGCCGGCCTTCCCGGGCGGGCGGCAGCCCCAGCCACCCGCAGAGGCCTCCTTCCTGTCCCCGGGCCCCCAGCCCCACGAAGGCCCAGAGCAGGAGAGCCTCGGGCTGCCGCCTCCCAGCACCCCCGCGGCCATGAGGGCCCCCTCCTCACCCTGCAGATTCAGCCCTGGACCCCGAGGGGGGCAGGCGGGATGTTCCCACAGTCCCACGGCTGCTTCCTGGCTCCCACAGGCTCGGCCTCCACGGCCGCTGGCAGCTCTGGGCAGGTACCGGGCAGGTGCCGGGAACATGGTGCAGGCATGTGACTTTGTCCTGCCAGAGCAGGAGTGGCTGCCAGGGCCTTGTCGGGAAATCCAGCCCTGCTGCCCTCCACTGGGTGACCCTGACCCCAAGGAGCCCGCACGAGGCTTTCCCGCAGTGGAGGCTGTGGGGCCGCAGGAGGTGGCAGGCAGCCTGCCCAGGCGGTGACCCACCAGCACCCTCCGCTGGGGCTGGCCTGTGAGGTCCCGGCAGGCCTTGGGCTGACCTCTGCCCTTGACCTCACTGCAGCCTTGTTACCATCCCCGCGGCCTTGTCACCATCCCTACAGCCTTGTCACCATCCCTGCGGCCTTGTCACCATCCCTGCAGTCTTGTCACCTCCCTGCGGCCTTGTCACCATCCCTGTGGCCTTGTCACCATCCCTGCAGCCTTGTTACCATCCCTACAGCCTTGTCACCATCCCTGCAGCCTGTCACCATCCCTGCGGCCTTGTCACCATCCCTGCGGCCTTGTCACCATCCCTGCAGTCTTGTCACCTCCCTGCGGCCTTGTCACCATCCCTGCGGCCTTGTCACCATCCCTGTGGCCTTGTCACCATCCCTACAGTCTTGTCACCATCCCTGCGGCCTTGTCACCATCCCTGTGGCCTTGTCACCATCCCTGCGGCTTTGTCACCATCCCTGCGGCCTTGTCGCCATCCCTGCGGCCTTGTCACCATCCCTACAGTCTTGTCACCTCCCTGCGGCCTTGTCACCATCCCTGCGGCCTTGTCACCATCCCTGCGGCCTTGTCACCATCCCTGCGGCCTTGTCGCCATCCCTGCGGCCTTGTCACCATCCCTACAGTCTTGTCACCATCCCTGCGGCCTTGTCACCATCCCTGTGGCCTTGTCACCATCCCTGCGGCCTTGTCACCATCCCTGCGGCCTTGTTGCCATCCCTGCGGCCTTGTCACCATCCCTACAGTCTTGTCACCATCCCTGCGGCCTTGTCACCATCCCTGTGGCCTTGTCACCATCCCTGCGGCCTTGTTGCCTCTGTGCCTTGTCACTGTCGCTGGGTAATGCTGCTCCAGGCTAGGGCAGCCTGTACTTGTGCTTTTAGAAGACAAGTGAGTGGGTCTGGGAGATGCCCCTCTCCACAAGTCAAGTCCCCGGAGTCACGGGTATGGGCACTGTGCCAGCCGGCCCCCACCTTCCCGCATCTGGAACCGGCAGCAGCTGTCTCTACAGCTCAGGCTGGGCCTGGCATGTCCTGGATGGTCCGGAACGCGGTTCCCACCTGCACTGCCACCCGCCCGCTCACATCTGGAGGGGGTACCCAGGATGCCCGGGCGGAAGAGAGGGCCTAGTGTGGGGCCTGGGAAGCAGAGGGCATGCCCTGGGGCCCCCAGGAGCCTCCCCAGGCCCGGGTCTCCCTCCTGCCGCCCTGACCCCGGCAGAGCGAGCTCCCTCAGGGCTGCGGTCCCGGCCCTAGGCCCCAGGCCCCGCTGGGCCGAGGAGGGGAGCTTCCCATCCCTGGGCTCAGCTGCAATGCCGTGGTGCCCACTTGTCTGTCGTATCCAGGCCTGCGGTCAGGGGCTCAGGGTCAAAGCTCTTCATGACCAGCCCCAGTAAGGGGACAAGCCTGGGTCTGGCCTGAGGGAGTCTGGACTCAGAGACACGGCTGTTAGAGGGCAGCCTGGTGAGGCAGGGGAGGGGGCTGGGCCGGGGCAGGGATTCCCTGGGCAGGCTCTGTGCCCAGGCTGCAGGGCCAGCCTGCCCCTGGGAGCCAGCAGGGTGTGGCTTCTCTGGGGATGCTGCCCGGTGCTGTGGAGGGTCCTGCCCTTCCCGTCTGCGCGCCGCCTGGCCCAGGGCATCCAGGCCCACCGAGAGGTCCGGGTGGGATGAGGCTCCTGCTGGCGGCCTCCCCTGGGGACAGCCTGCCCTGCGCGGTGCTGCTGTTCAGGTGCATCCAAGGGGCTGCTTGCCTTGCTCACCCGAGGCCAGGCTCCAGGTGGAGTGAGCCCTTGGCCCTGCCCCGACCTGCACTGGGATCCCAGGCTGCTAGCCGTCAGCCGTCGAGCTGGGGCTGGGCTCCTGCCCCTGAGGCGACGTGAACCACAGGGAACCCCTGCCCCAAACACCACACTGGGTAGACGCAGAGCACGCGTGGCCCAGCACCTTCGGGGCTGCGCCCTGCGGGTCTCACCGGACGCCTGCCGTGGTGGCTTTGCCAGTTCTGCAGGCACCGCCTGCCCAGGGTCCTTTAGCAAGAAGCGCACGAGGGATAAATATCCATTCTGTGCCAAGTTTAATGTTGTCGCTGTTCACTCGCTAAGCTGTGTCTGACTCTTTGCGACCCCATAAGCTGCAGCACAATAGGCTTCCCTGTCCTTCATTATCTCCCGGAGTTAGCCCAGGCTCATATCGATGGAGTCAGTGACGCCATCCAACCATCTCATCCTTTGCTGCCCCCTGCTCCTTAAGCCTTTAGTCTTTCCCAGCATCAGGGTTTTCTCCAATAAGTTGGTTCTTCGCATCAGGTGGCCAAAGTATCAGAGCTTCAGCTTCAACATCAGTCCTTCCAATGAACATCCAGGACTGATTTCCTTTAGAATGGACTGGTTGGATCTCCTTGCAGTCCAAGGGACTCTCAAGAGTCTTCTCCAACACCACAGTTCAAAAGCATCAATTTTTCAGCACTCAGCTTTCTTTATAGTCCAACTCTCACATCCATACATGACCACTGGGAAAACCATAGCCTTGACTAGATGGACATTGGTTGACACAGAGACATCACTGCTTTTAATGTGCTGTCTAGGTTCCTTCCAAGGAGTAAGTGTCTTTTAATTTCATGGCTGCAGTCACCATCTGCAGTGATTTTGGAGCCCCCCAAAATAAAGTCTGTCACTGTTTCCATTGTTTCCCCATCTATTTGCCATGAAGTGATGGGACCAGATGCCATGATCTTAGTTTTCTGAATGTTGAGTTTTAAGCCAGCTTTTGCACTCTGCTCTTTTCCCCTCATCAAGAAGCTCTTTAGTTCCTCATCACTTTCTGCCATTAAAGTGATATTATCTGCATCTCTGAGGTTATCGACGTTTCTCTTAGCACTCTCGATTCCAGCTCGTGCTTCATTCATCCTGGTGTTTGGCATGATGTGCTCTGTATAGACGTTAAAGAAGCAGGGGACAATACACAGCCTTCCTTTCCCAAACTGAAACCAGTTGTTCCGTGTCCGGTTCTAACTGTAGTTTCTTGACCTGTATACAACTTTCTCAGGAGACAGATTAGGTGGTCTGTATTCCCATCTCTTTAAGAGTTTTCCACAGTTTGTTGTGATCTACACAGTCAAAACACTTTAGTGTAGTCAATGAAGCAGAAGTAGTTATTTTCTGGAGTTCCCTTGCTTTCTCTATGATCCAACAAATGTTGGCTATTTGATCTCTGGTTCCTCTGCCTTTTCTACATCCAGTTTGTACATCTGGAAGTTCTTGGTTCATGTCTTGCTGAAGCCTGGCTTGAAAGACTCTGAGCATGACCTTGCTAGCATGATGTGAGTGTATGGCAGCTTGAACAGTCTCTGGCATTGCCCTTCTTTGGAACTGGGCGTCCCTTGTGGCTCAGCTGTAAAGAATCCTCCTGCAATGTGAGAGACCTGGGTTCGATCCCTGGGTTGGGAAGATCCCTGGAGAAGAGAACGGCTACACAGTCCAGTATTCTGGCCTAGACAATTCCATAGACCGTCTGTGGGGTCGCAAGGAGTCGGACACGACTGAACGAGTTTCACTCACTTCACTTCTTTGGAATTGGAAAGAAAACTGACTTTTTCCAGTTCTGTGGCCACTGCTGAGTTTTCCAAACTTGCTGACATATTGAGTGCAACACCTTCCCAGCATCATCTTTTAGGATTTTAAATAGCTTAGCTGGAATTCAGTCACCTCCAATAGCTTGTTCGTAGTAATGCTTCCCAAAACTCACTTGGCTTCACACTGCAGGTTGTCTGGCTCTAGGTGAGCAGCCGCATCACCGTGGTTGTCCAGGTCATTAAGACCTTTTTGTTCAGTTCTTCTGTGCATTCTTGCCGCCTCTTCTTAATCTCTTCTGCCTCTGTTTGGTCCTTTTCGTTTCTGTCCATTGTCATGCCCATCCTTGTACTAAATGTTCCTTTGATATCTCCAGTTTTCTTGAAGAGATCTCTAATCTCTCCCGTTCTATTGTTTTCTTCTATCGCTTTGCATTGCTCATTTAAGAGAACCTTCTCATCTCTCCTTGCTGCTCTCTGGAACTCGGCACTCAGTTCGGTGTATCTTTCCCTTTCTCCTTCGCCTTTCACTTCTCTTCTGTCCTCGGTTATTTATAAAATCTCCTCAGACACCCACTTTGCCTTCTTGCATCTTTTTCTCTGGGATGGTCTTGATCCCTGCCTCCTTCACGATGTTATGGACTCTGTCCATCGTGCTTCAGGCACTCTGTCTGTCAGATCTGGCCCCTGGAATACGTTCGTCACTTCCGCTGTAGGGGTCTGACTTAGGGCATCCCTGAACTGCCTAGTGGTTTTCCCTACTTTGTTCAATTCAAGTCTGAATTTTGCAATAAGGAGTTCATGCTCTGAGCCATAGTCAGCTCCTGGTCTTCTTTTTGCTGACTGTATAGAATTTCTCCATCTTTGGAGAAAATTTATAATCAGTCTGATTTATGCAAAGAGTACGATCAGTCTGATCTCAGTATTGACCATTTTGTGATGTCTGTGTGTTGCCATCTCTTGTGATTCTAGAAAAGGGTGTTTGCTATGACCAGTGCATCCTCTTAACAAAACTGTTAGCCTTTGCCCTGCTTCATTCTGTCCTCCAAGGTCAAACTTGCTGTTACTCCAGGTATCTCTTGACTTCCTACTTTCGTATTCCAGTCCCCTATGATGAAAAGGACGTCGTTTTCTGGTGTTAGTGCTAGAAGGTCTTGTAGGTCTTCATAGAACTAGTCGACTCCAGCTTCTTAGGCTCCAGTGGTTGGGGCATGGACTTGGATTTCTGTGACACTGAAGGGCTTGCCTGGGAGGTGAGCCGAGGCCATTCTGTCGCTGTTGAGACTGCACCAGGCACTACATCTCCGAGTCATCTGTTGACCACGAGGGCTCCTCCGCTGCTTCCAAGTGATTCTTGCCCACAGTAGCAGATGCGAAGGCCGTTTGAATTAAATCCACCCATTCTGGTTCATTTTAGTTCAGTGATCCCTAAGGCGGCACTGTTCAATCTTGCCATTTCCTCCTCGCCCACATCCAATTTACCTTGATTCGTGGACCTAACACTCCAGGTTCCTATGCGAAATTGTTTTGTACAGCATTAGGCTTCAGAAATGAAGTCATTGCTGCTTTGGCCCAGTCACTTCATTCTTTTTGGCGCTGTTAGTAACTGCCCTCTGCTCTCCCACAGTAGCATATTGGACACCTCTGGCCTGGAGTGCTCGTCTTCCAGCGTCAAATCTTTTTGCCTTTTCGTACACTTCATGAGCTTCTTGCAGCAAGAATACTGGAGTGGTTTGCATTTCCTCCTCCAGTGGACCACACGTTGTCCGAACCCTTCCCTAGGACCTGCCCAGCTTGGGAGGCCCGCGCCGCACGGCTCATCATTTCACTCTGCTCCCCAAGCCCCTTTGCCACAACTGGGCCGTGACCCATGAAGGAGCAGCTTCAGTGCGGGCCTGGGGTCGTCTTGTCTTTGGGTCAGGCGCCATTTACAGAGCCCCTTTGTTACCAGAAGTGTGAGGACACCTGTGGGATGTGTCTGGACTGGGGCGGGTGGGGCTGAAGGCTATGGGCACATGGACACACACAAGTCCATAAAGTGCCTTTCAACAAGCGGCCTGAACAAGGGACTGATTAAATTACAGTGTAGTCATCTGATGGATGCTATGCTTCCTTTAAAATTGGAAAGAATTTTAATGGCATGGGAAAATGTTCACTCTGTGACATGAGGTAAGAAAGTCAGGACCCTGATAGGCGCCACGCGGTGGCGACGGGGGAGAGGCGGTCCGGTGTGAGTGCTGACCGCCGTCTTGCCCCACAGCGCTCCAGACCTACAGCTTGGGACGCTTTTATTTCATGAACGTTTACTTCTCCACAGCTTCCAGATCTTTTACGGGGAACATCCGTGGCTTACAAATGGATAGAATAGAGTTACTCGGACAGTGTGTGCCCAGCATCCGGTCTAGACTGAGCTGCAGGTAACGGCCACGCGTGCTCTGAGGAGAGCCTGAACTGGCCACAGGAGGGGCACAGCCCCTGGTTCTTCAACTTATGGTGTCACCCCCGCCCCCCAGGTTGCAGTCTTGACCAGCCACGCAGCGTGTCCTTACGGGAAGGCCCTAGAGGCAGCGAGGTCCCGGGAGGTGCCCGCCGCAGAGCCCTCATTCCATAGCCGGTTTATGACGTGGGGAATAAACAAGCCTTTACCTTTCACCAAAGCACTCTGGTTGTTATTTAGGGTGGACGCCCCATCTGCTTCCCAAAGGAATCTTGGCCGCTCATGTAATTATGCTAGACCCAGCAGGGAGCTCCTATAAATAGAAAGCCTGAGGGGCGGTGCCCGGGAAGTTGCTCGAGAGGCCCCGGTCCTCCGTCTCGGGACCTTGGGAGGCTTGCTTGACTTTTATAAACCCACAGCTGACCTCACATTGCTGTCCTGTGAGTAACCGCATGAGCACCGAGTCCCAGCACGCAGGGCAGCCGCCCAGGTCCCCTCCCAGAGGGGCCAGGGCCCCCACCCTCACCGGGAAGGTTCGAGGCCCCACCTTAAGAAGGCAGCAAGCTGCACCCAGTGATGGTCACTGGGCCAGGTGGCAGGACACCCAGGGTGCCCACAGCTGCGGGTCCGCGAGCTCGCCCCAAACATCTCTACCCTGGGGCCCCTCCCGGGACCCCACCGCACATTGCTAGCCATGTCCCTGTTCCCGGGGCCCGCACACAGCTCCTTTCAGAGAAGACGCCGGCCACATGGTCCATGAGCTCTGGACCAGAGCTTCTCTGGAGCACGAACCCAAGCCAGACGTGCCTCCTGCTGGACCGGATAAAGGGCAACAGCTGTGTCCTGTGGATTCTTCCTGTTCAGAACATCTGCCATAAAGGACAAGCATGCAGGCTCAGTTGTGTCCAACTCTTTACGACTCCATGGACTGTAGCCCATCAGGCTCCTCTGTCCGTGGGATGCTCCAGGTGAGAATGCTGGAGTGGGTTGCCATTCCCTTCTCCAGGGGATCTTCCCAACCCAAGGATCAAACCCACGTCTTCTGTGTCTCCGGCACTGGCAGGTGCGTTCTTTACCACTGAGCCATGGGGGAGCCCAGTGTAAAAGACACAGCCACCAATACTTGAAGGAAAAATCAGCCAGAAATGGGAATGGCTGGCCAGGGGTTCACTGCCTGGCAGGAAGCCGGTGGTGCCGGGGCCTTGGTGTCCCTAGGGCGAATCTCTCTTCTCAAGGTGCCTGGGCCACATGGGCTGCAGCCAAGATGCGGGTCAGGCAGAAGGCCACATGGACACTCAGGGATGTGGCCAGCAGAGCAAGGGTGAGCTCCGCACAGGGTGGGTTCCACCTCCTGGAAGTGCCCAGAGCAGTACCCCGGGGCCCCCCTGTACTGGAGAGTGAAGGGACAGAAGACCTCTGGCTTCTCCACTGCTTATCACAGAGACACACCTCTCCGTCTTCCCTAAGCTGAGGGTGGTGAGATGTTGAGAAGCGGCACATGGGGGACTTTGATGCTGAAAAGGAAGCTTCGGCTATGCATCGGTCTTCCTGTTGAGTTTGGGAGTATATCTCCTCTCTGCGACCGAGTGGAGAAGTGCGGGGAGGGTTCAGGCTTCTGTAGATCAGAGTTGCCCAGGAGCCTGACCTCTGTGCCCCTGGGACATCTCTGCATCAGGGGTCAGCAGGAGGGGCAGAGAGCCTGCTCCCCTGGGACTCTGAAGTCCCCATCCAGGCTCCCTCCTCCTGACCCTGCTCCCTCCTCCTGATCTTGCTCCCTCCTCCTGACCTTCCCTCCCCACTTGGGGATGGGTTGGTGGCCCCCGCTCACCTTTCAGGGACCCCAGGGCTCCTGGGGCTTCTGTGGGAGAGTGCTCAGCGGTGTTCTCTGGATTCTGACCTCCTACCCTTTATTCTTATTAAGTGTAAAAATCTTGTAAAAATAAACTGAAGGAGCATGGATATTCCCACAGTACAGGAAAGCGATTGGGAAGACAATGTTCCTTCTATGTGGCGGGTCAAAAAGGAGGGAGAAGGAAGGAGAAAGTGAAGGACCTCAGGGCCGGTGGCCCAGCAAGGAAGTGACCGGCCTGCCACCTGCTGGACAGCCACTGCTTCCCAGGGCAAAGGCCAAGGGCAAGGCCAGCAGAGCAGCCACAGGTTTGGGAAAATGCCCAGTGGTTACAGCCTGGCTGGGATGCCAACCAGCCCCCAGAGCAGACCTGAAGCGCACTCAGCAGCCTTGCTGGAGGAAAAGAGCAGAGCTTGGTGACTCCATGTCATCTCCCCGTTGCTGAGATCCCACCGTGCCTGGATCACCCACCCTGAATGGACCACCCACTCTGCATGGACCACCCACCCTGCCCAGACCACCCACCCTGCATGGACCACCTACCCTGCATGGACTGCCCACCGTGCCTGGACCACCCACCCTGCATGGACCGCCCACCCTGCATGGATCACGCATCCTGCCTGGATCACCCACACTGCCGGAACCACCCACCCTGCATGGACTGCCCACCGTGCCTGGACCACCCACCCTGCCTGGATCACCTACCCTGCATAGACCACCCACCCTGCCTGGATCACCCACACTGCCTGGACCACCAACACTGTTCAGAGTCCAGTGTATACGCCCTTTAGGAAGACACAGTAGCTGACACAGTGGGGCACACAGTGTAAGCAGTGGTATCAGCTCATCTCTATCCTAGACAGTGAGACAGGCGCTGTCACTGTGTTATTTCATAAGAAACGCAGCTTGTGCCACTGCCTGACCCAGCGGTCCTTCCCGAAGTGAGCTGTGCTGTGGTCCTGGGAGTGTCTCGTCCGTCTCTGTGATGATTGAGGGGGGACAGGCGGCCACCGGTGCTGCATGGACGCCCCCTCCTCCGCGGCGGAGATGAGCTAGATGCTTCGTAAGCATTATTATGACCAATTCAAGATGAGGATGTTACTGTCCACACCTTTGAGGTCACTTATCAACCTCTAGCTAACTGACTACGTGCTTACAAGTTTGCTTAAACAAAAGCTAGATAAGAATCATCTCATCCTCCAGGTGGAGGGGAAACACCATAGAAAAAATGAAACAACTCGAAATATAGGGTTAGCAGTAAGTCAACTTCAAATTTTCAAAACTTCTCTTCAAGAAAATGTACCTCAAAATGAAAAAAGCAAAAGCTATCGATTGTGACAAGACATTTGTAACTCATAGAATCGGCAAAAGATCAGCATCTGGAGAACTAGAATTTCTGTAAATCAGTATGAAAAAGGCAAGTAATCCAGATATTTTGTTTGAAGTAAAAATCTAATTCTCTTATTTACATATTCTTGAGCCAAGGTAACATGCTCTTAATAGACTTTATAATAAACCTTGCTATGAGATACAGCAAGTCCTCCTGACCTTGGAAATGGAAGTCAGAAGAAAACTGCCTGTCACCTGACAGGTGATGGAGGGAAAGTGCGCCTGCCACCCCAGAGTCTTATACCAAGGGTGTTCTCCGCAGTGAAGGCAAAATGAAGATGTTTCTAGGCAAGTGCCTTGGACCACAAGGAGACCAAACCAGTTAATTCTAAAGGAAATCAGTCCTGAGTGTCTACTGGAAGGACTGATGCTGAAGCTGAAACTCCAATACTTTGGCCACCTGATGCAAATAACTAACTCATTTGAAAAGACCCTGATGCTGGGAAAGATTGAAGGCGGGAGGAGAAAGGGACAACATAGGATGAGATGGCTGGATGGCATCACCGACTCAATGGGCATGAGTCTGAGTGAACTCTGGGAGTCGGTGATGGACAGGGAGGCCTGGCGTGCTGCTGGGGTCACAAAGAGTCGGACACGACTGAGCGACTGAACTGACTGAGGCAAGTAAAGTGAATCTGCCACGGACACAGCCGGCACCCCCAGGGGAAGACCTCAGCTGCGGGGCCCGCCACGCGGCCACACGGGCCACCAGGCAAAAGAGGAAAGGCGGTGTGGGGGCGCGGGCAGGAAGACAGGCCACGAGCTCCGCGAGGCAAGGGGCTCGCAGACAAGGGCAGGACTGCCGGGGGCGTGGGCACTCAGCAGGGACGTGGGCAGATTGCTGGGAGAGCTGGTCCAGGCCCTCAGCCTTGGCCTTGGTGTCATTTACCCCCAAGTCTCTTGCTGTGGTGAAGCACATGAAACACGAGGTCTGTTGTCTCCAAGCGTGTCAGCGCACAGCTCAGTGTCATTAAGCACCTCGGTCCAACCATCCCCAGCAGCATCCCTAGAACGTTATCTTCCCAAACTGAGACTCTGCCCCCATTAAACACCGACTGCCCTCCCCCCGCCTCTGGGAACCACCATACAACTCTGTTTCTATGAAGTGGAATTCTCTAGGGACTTCATGTAAGTGAGGTCACAGGGTATTTGTGTTTTTGTGCCTGGCCTGTTTTACTTAGAGCCCTCGAGGTTTTATCCATGTTCTAGCAGGTGTCAAAAGCCCCTTCCTGTTTCAGACTGAACGGTATTCCAGGGTGCGGACGTCTCACATTTTGCTCTTTTCATCCATCGCTGGACGTTTAGGTTGCTCCCACATTTTAGCTGTTGTGACTAACACTGTTGTGAACATGAATTCAATTTCAATTCTGCTTTCAATTCTTCTGACTATATCCCCAGAAGTGAAAATCCTGGACCAGATGGTAATTTTAACTTTTTGAGTAACCTTCCTACTGTTTTGCATAGAGGTGGCACCAGGTACCTTCCCACCAATTATGCACAGAGATGTCAATATCTTCACATCATCACCAATACTTGCTACTCTTTTTTGGTGGCTTTTGTTTTTTGTTTTTTTTTTTTTTGATAGAAACCATTCTGAGTGTGCAGCAGTGTCTCATTGTAGTTTTGATTTGCATTTCCTTAATGACTCATGATGCCGAGTGTCTTTTCATGTGAGTATGGGCCATTTGTGTATTTTCTTTGAAGAAATGTCTATTCAAATCCTTAATCCATTTCTGAGCTGCTGCTTTGTTGTGGAGTTTCAGAAGCTCTCTGCATATTCTGAATGTTCAACCTCATGAGATGCGTGACTTGCGAACGCTTTCTCCCATTCTACTGTTCGTAGTTTTACTCTCTGTATAGAGTCTTTTGATGTTCAAGAGTTTTACATTTTCATGAATTCCATTTTGTCAGTTTTTTCTTTTATTGTCTGTGCTTTTGGAGTCATATCAAAGAAATGTTGCCAAACTCAACGCTGTGAAAATTGTGCCCTATGCTTTCTTCGAAGAGCCATGGTGTTAGGGCTTAGACTTAGGCCATGTATCCATTTTGGTTAATTTTCTTATATGGTGTGAGGTAAGGGTCCAGCTTCAATTGTTGACATTCAGAGCCAGGTAATTCTTTGTTCATGGGAAGGACTGTGCTGTGTAGGATGTTTAGCGATGTCCCTGACCTCTGCTCACTAGATGTCGGGGACTCTGCTCCCGGTGGGACAACCAAAAATATCTCCAGACATTGCAAATGTTGCCCTGGGCAGCAAATTGTGTCTCTGGTTGCAAGACTGGTGACAAGGTGGCCTTCGGGATGGAGGTGGAGCTGGAGTGAACTCTTGGAGTGAACACAGAGCATTAAGAGGTTGGAGTCCCTCCTGAAAGCCCACTAAGGGAGGTCAGCAGCAGAGGGTTCTCCGCAAGCAAGTAGACGGAGGCCTGTGGCCCTCTGCTCAGTGAGTCCATGAGCAAGGTGGCCCAGGCAGGAGAGATGGAGGCTCTGTGTGGGCTCAGAAGTGCCCGCATCCCCACACCAAGGCTGACCCAGCCACCAACACTGCTGAGCATCCAGTCTGTCTACAGCAGAGGCCACAGCCTCACCTCCAATGTGGTGCCCTGCTTGAGGGAAACGAGGATGCTACCCGGGGAACAAGCTGATCAACCGCAAACACTTCTTTTATGGAGGGGCTGCACTTGGCCCTTAAAACAGAGAAAGAGCGTGCTCTCGGATCAGAGGACTCAGCTCGTAAAATACGTTTACCTGCGGAGTCAACGCATCCCTGTTAAAAATGCCAGTGAAACCTTTGCTATAGTTGACAGACACACTCGAGGCTACAAAGAGCCCAGAACACGCTTGAAGGTGAAGAAGACAGGTGGTGTGGACAGAATGTGCCCCCCCCACCCGTGTCTGTGTCGAAGGCTTAACACTCAGTGAGGCTGTTTGGAGATGCAGTCTCCGAGGAAGTAATTAAGGTTAAATAAGGTCATTCGAGCTGTCTCTAATCTGAAGTGCCTGGGACCCTCATGGGAAGAGGAGAGCAGGGCACAGACTCGTACCAGAGGACGATCACCTGGGCCTCGGGGAGAAGACAGCCCCCGACCTGCCCAGGGAGCAGCCGCAGGAGGAGCCTGGATCTTGGATGGACAGCCTCCAGACCTGAGGGACGTGTGTCCATGTCCAAGTAGCCCAGCCTGAGCAGACTGCAGTGGGGGCCGGGCGCCCCTGGGAGTCTGGGCCAACATCCACAGCACTGAGGAGAGGCTGGATTTGGCGTGAGGTTAAGTGAGTGGATGGTGGCGGCTATGGGGAACCCAGAGAGAGCACACGGCCCCTTGACTCGTGGCAAAGGTACTTCCCAGGTCACAGGGAAAGGATGGGCATTGTGAGTCTAGCGTGCTGGGACGAGTGAGTGTCTATTCAGAAAAAAAGCCTAGGCGTCCATTCGGAAAGATTTCTTAAACAGGACAGAAAATACACTAACCGTGAAACACAGATAAATCTGACTGCATTGAAAGGAAACTCTCTTATCCACTCAGAAGACACGGTTTTAAGGGAGGAAAGGCTGGAGGCCCGAAGGCCTATGACCATACACGGGTGAAAAAAGCATCGGTGTCGGTTACATAAAGAGCTCCCAGAATCGGCCGCTACTGAGCAAGTGAGCGTGTGTGTGTGTGTGCGCACGCACGCACACACACACACACAGAGCAGAGGGTGGATCAAAAGTTCAGCAGTGTAGTCATCATGGAAACCCCAATGCCCAGAGAGGAAGCACGTGACAGACACCAGCAGCCGAGCAAACGAGCAGAACCAGGCGAGACGCCACTTTGCAGAAAGCCTGAAACGCAGAGACCTGCTCACCCCGCGCTTCAGGAACCTGGGGTGCGGGAGACTCTGCCGCGCGGACGGGGCCCGGGAAGGGGGCGACTCCGGCTGCGTGCTCCCAGCTCGGTTCCAGCACGCGTGCAGCACGGCTGCATTTCCCCAAAAGAGCTCTCGCACCAGGGATAGCCCCACCCAGACCAGCCTGCCACCGGCAGACCGCCCCTCCCTCCCACCCCCCCCCACCGCCCCCCCCCCCCCCCCCCCCGCCACCTGCCCATGGATGCCGAGGCGCCTGCCTTTGACTGAAGGACAGCCTGCCCCGGGGGCCTGGGAGGTCACTGCGGGGGCCCGTGCACAGTCCGCCCCCGAGCGACTGCCCCCTGCCACCAGGCTCAGGAGCAGGGCGGGCGTGGCCTGGGCCTGCAGCCACCGCTGTCCCTCAGGGTGAAGAGACCACCACATCCTCCCCACCCAGGGCCTCGCCTCCCTCCGCCCTGAGTCTTCAGGACCAGTCCCACTCTGTCCCTTCTCTCTGTCCGTGCCCTCGCCTCCAGACCCCCTCCCTTTGCCCCTGTGCGCCACAGGGGGCCGCGCTAGATCCTCCCGAAAGCCCTGAAAGCCGGGGTCCCACCTAGACCGCCCGCTGGCAGGTCCCGCCCCCAGGCCACGGCCCCCCATCCCCAGCATGCTCGCTCTGCGCCGCCACCCTCCACGGTCACTCCCGGCAGAGCTGCCAGGGGGAGATGCACGCAGGCCCTTTCCCGGGCCCTCCGCTCGGGAGTCCCGGCACCCACCCGCCTGGCCCTGGCTGCCCCAGCCTCGCCAACCTGGTCCCGCCAACCCCACCCCCGCCAGGAACGGGCACCTCCCGTCGCTGACACCCAGGCCTGCCCTGCCGCACCTCATGCCCCGCCCACGAATGCCCCCGAGTTTCTCTCTTCGGCCTCCCATTTTCCGCACAGTCACCCTGGGACCCCCTTGGCAAAGTGCCCCGAGTTTAAGCGGCTCCTGGCCCTCCTGCCGCCCACGTCCTTGAGCCGGCAGCCTCCTCGGGGGACGCCGTCCGCACGTGGACGCACTGTGTGTCCTCGTGGAAGACAAGGCTTCCGCCGGAGCTCCCTCGCTGTCCCTCCCGCCGCTCCTCCGAGACACTTCGGCTGCCCCCAAGCCCGTCCTCCAGCCCCAGGTCGGCCTGCCTCCCTGGGCCCGCCCAGGGACTGCCCGCCCAGGGACTGCCCGCCCAGGGCTGCCTTGCCATCAGAGTGCTGTCGCGCTGGCCAGGGTGTCCCCACCGCGCTGCCGGCCGGCAGCGGGTGCCTCCTGAGCCTCGTCTCCTGCTCTGGGGTGGGCGGTGCAGCCACACCAGGACTCGGGGTGGCCTTGCTGCCCCCCCAACGTCCAGCCTGGGAGGGTCGCAGCCTCGGCCCCCTGCTGCCAGGGGTGAGGCCGCCGGGCCCAGTCCCTTCCCAGCCCTGGGTCGTTCATCAGGTGGACGCGGGCCGGGCCAGGCCTCGCCAGCCTCTCGCCAGCCTCTCGCCAGCCTCTCGCCAGGACCCCAGGGGCCGGCCGTCTGTCGCGGCAGGGAGGTGGGCGCACGTGTGCTCCTGCCCGGGGAGCTCTCTGGGGCCGGGGAGCCCCGCATCTTGTCAGCGTCCCGTCCAGGAGCACAGCGTCCCACCTGCGTTTCTTCACCGTCCTGGGCCTTCGGGACTCGGCTACCTGAGGGCCAGCACGCGCACCAGTAGTAGGAAGGACGTGGGGTCGCCGACAGCTGGCGGGCTGGGAGGGACCCTCAGCCGCCCACAGCCACACTGCACACGCCCAAGGGTGACCGCCCAACGCAGACCACAGCCCCGTGGGGAGTGTTACGGCCAGGTCACCCCCGCGTGCGAAGAGGTCGCTGGACTCAGACAGGACACAGTCTGTCTGGTCTTAACTGACGTCAGGCTGGGTGTCAGTTTTCAGTCTGATTTCATACCATAGCCCTGAAGCTCCATTTCCCTTAGAGGTGAAAGATTCATTCTTTGCATTTTTACCAAAAGCTACGTGCTTATAAGGAATAATCACACTTCAGACCCTGCCAGTTTCAGTTTGCGGAAATATGGGGCGGCCACCATTCGTCCTTTCCTGCCCAGTATAGAAACAGCCAAGTGCACGTGCCCAGAGGGGATGCCGAGGAGACCCTGCCCGTGGCCCCACCGAGCCCCGGACTCTGACGGCTGGCATGTCCACCAGGACGGGGCCTGTGTGCTTGGCAGGTCATTGCCCCTCCAAGGGTCCCCGAAGCCCAGCAGCCTCCCCGGCTCAGCCCTGCCCCCACAGCTCCAGGCAGGGGCGCCGAGTGGCCTTGGGGGCCCCCTGCTGCTCCTGAAGGCAGTGCTGGCCTGAGGTCACCACAGGCGCAGGGAGCCCAGGACCCCAGCAAGGACCCACACACACTCCAGGAGGCCCGTGCCGCGGGCAGGTATGGACCCAACCTGATGCACGCGCCCACCCAGGACAGACCACGGAGCCACGAGGGTCCACACAGTCACGAGGAAGGGGGCCCACTCAGAGAGCCACTGCAGGCTGGCCACAGAGGCCCCACCACTGCTGTTCTGGGGGGCGGCGGGCACCGGCTCTGGCTCAGGGCTGGCAAGCACCCATGAGTGCCTGGTGTCCACCAGCCAGCCCAGCATCACCAGGGCACATGGGCAGAGTCTCGGGCCCACAGGCTGAACGAGGGACACCCACCATTCTCCCCGCTGCGCTCAGGATGTCCGGCTGTGGGTTCCCACAGCTGCAGGAGACTGCCTGTTTCTCTCGGGCCAATTTATCCTAAATCTTCTCCCCACCTTGCCTCTGCTGACCGCACACTCGCCCTGCACCAGCCATCTCCGCAGAAGCCCCTGGCTCCTTCCTCGCCATCCCCAGGGGTGGCTCTGAGCCTGCAGGCATTCAAGCGCTTGCAGGGAGCCCACTGCCCGGTGCTGGGAGATAAAGGACCAGCCCGCCCGTCAGGAGACTGGCCTGCCCGCTGCATGAAATAGGAGCGGATGAAGAAACAGGATTCGATTGGTGCTTTATCAGGTGCCCCGGTCTCTGCCTGGAGCTCTGCCCGGGGATGGGGGTGCACCATCCCTGATGACGCCCTCTGAAGGCCCAGCACTGGGTTCTTGCCACAGGGTCTGCAGCCGGGCGTGCGTGTCACAAGCCTCCCCGTGTCCTCGGGCGCCCCAGGACCTCTGCTCCTGCTGGACCCCCTTCCTCCACGCTGGGCTCAGGCTCCTGGGCCCTCATCCCAGCTCCTCCTCCCACGCCCCTGTGCCCACTGCGAATGAGGACCGCTGGCCGGGGGCCGGGAGGTGGGCTGGGGACAGAGGCCTGGCCTGGTGCATGGCGTCGGAACTGTTGCAGGGGAGCAGCACCCACATGGGTGACCCTGCATGAGGCTGTTGGAGCCTCGGGGAGAGGAGGACGCAGGAGGCGAGGGGCAGACTTGTTCCCAAAGAGGCCAAGGGTGTGAGCACCTTGAGGACAAGGGGACCTGACTTTTCACCTGTCAGCACAGGGAGTTGCGGATTTCAAGGGAGAAGACGCTGGTAAGCTCGGTCTGGGGCTGGGAGTGATGGTACCTGTGCGAGCGCGTCATTTTCAAAACGCACAGGTGGATGCAGACATCACTGGAGGGGCCACAGACTGTAACAGAGGCAACGAAGACCATGGCATCTGGTCCCATCACTTCACGGCAAATAGGTGGGGAAACAGTGGAAACAGTGGCTGACTTTATTTTTCTGGGCTCCAAAATCACTGCAGATGGTGACTGCAGCCATGAAATTAAAAGACACTTGCTCCTTGGAAGAAAAGTTATGACCAACTTAGACAGCTTATTCAAAAGCAGAGAGATTACTTTGCCAACAGAGGTCCGTCTAGTGAAGGCTATGGTTTTTCCAGTGGTCATGTATGGATGTGAGAGTTGGACTATAAAGAAAGCTGAGAGCCAAAGAATTGATGTTTTTGAATTGTGGTGCTGGAGAAGACTCTTGAGAGTCCCTTCGACTGCAAGGAGATCCAACCAGTCCATCCTAAAGGAAATCAGTCCTGACTATTCACTGGAAGGACTGTTGTTGAAGCTGAAACTCCAGTACTTTGGCCACCTCGTGCGAAGAGTTGACTCATTGGAAAAGACCCTGATGCTGGGAAAGATTGAGGGCAGGAGAAGGGGACGACAGAGGATGAGAGGGTTGGATGGCATCACCGACTCAATGGACATGAGTCTGAGTGAACTTCGGGAGTTGGTGATGGACAGGGCGGCCTGGTGTGCTGCAGTCCATGGGGTTGAAAGCGTCGGACACGACTGAGCGCCTGAACTGGACTGGACTGGAGATGTGACAGCCTGTGTGCTGCCTGCCTCAGAGCAGGGGAGCTGGGGAGGGACCCGCAGCCCGAGACCCCCGAGCAGGCCCAGTGCCCCGACCTGGGTTTCTGAGACTGTCCTCACCAGAGGAGCCCGGAGCTACCTAGGGGATGGATGATCCAGGGCTGGGGTGAGCAAGGCACACGGGGGCCAGAAATCTTGTGTCAGAAAGTGAGGAGCGGTTTAAGAAAGGCAGGGCCACATGGGAGGAGCATGAGCCAGCATGAGCGGGCTGCCCCTGGCTGAATCTGGTGCAATTCGGTCACGAACATAAAGAAGGACAGGAACAAACTATAACCCGCTGAACGTGACCAGGCTACAGGAGCCCAGATTTACAGCAAGGAAGACGCAGAAAATTTGAGGACTCATGTGCTGTAACTAAGGATCGTGCGTGTGCAGCTAAGACCTGCCACAGCCAAGCGAATAGATGAAAGTGAACGTTCTCTGAAAACTATGAATTTGCAGCTTAATCAGCTTGCAAGAGCAGACTCATTGGGAAAGTCCCTGATGCTGGGAAAAGCTGAAGGCAAAAGGAGAAGAGGGCAGCAGAGCTTGGAACGGTTGGATGGCATCACCTACTCAACGGATGTGAACTTGAGCAAATTCTGGGAGACAGCGGAGGACAGGGAGGCCTGGGGTGCTGCAGTCACAGGGTCACAAGGGTCGGGCACGACTTAGCGGCTGAACAACCGCCAACAGTGACCGCTTGCAAGGCCGTTGGGCGGGCCTAGGCAGCCTGTTGTGTTTCTACACTGTAATTGAAGCAAAGTTACCTGTAGGTCTTTTTCTAGACCATTGGAGAATAAATCATAAATGAGGTGCCCCTTCATCCCCCTGTACATCCGAGTCAGGACGCCAAGGCAGTTTGTGGCCACACTCTGGTCCTCAGATTCCGTCTGTCCTTCAGTAGAGACTCCAGCCCCACGCTGAGCGTGGTTTTAGCTGTCACCCTTGACAGTTCCAGTTCTTTTATTTTGCAGAAAGTGCCTGAGTTGGGTCTGTTGGGGGGACTCCTCAGGACTAGAGGCAGATTACAGGCCTGCGGCAGGAGGTCCCTGAGGCGGGGCCAAGCTTCCCCACAAGCTCTGCCTGGCAGGACTCCCACTTTCTAAGAAAACACTGGTACAGTTTATGTCAGGGAATGTTTGCCTACGCTCTCTTCCAGGGGTTTTGTGGGGTTGTGTCTTTTGTTTGCCTTTGAGCCATTTTGAGTTTATTTTTGCGGGTGGTGTGAGAGAGTTCTAACTTCACTGATTCATATATGGCTGTCCAACTTTCCCAACACCACTTGCTGAAGAGGTCATCCTTTTCCTACTGTATATTCTTGCCTCCGTGGTCAGAGGTGGCTGGCCACTGGTGCCTGGGCTCCTTTCTGGGCCCCCTCTGCTCCCTGGAGCTGCGTGTCTGTGTTTACACCAGCGCCACACTGTTTTGATTACTATAGCTTCGTAGTGTTTTCTGAAACCTGGGAGGGGTCCAGCTTTGTTCTTTTCCCTTAAGATTTGCTTTGGCCATCTTGGGTCTTTTGTATTTCCATTAAATTTAGGGCTATCTGTTCAAGTTCTGTGAAAACTGTTGTGAGTGATTCGACAGGGAAAGCGTTAAGCCTGGCGATTGATCAGATAGTCTGAGTAAAGGATTTTTCTGGGCAGCTGTTACGGACAACAGCCGCGGAGACTCTGGGAAAGGACTAGCCATGGGGGGTGACTGCATCATATTGGGGTGCATTATGAAGCCTGGATAAGCAGGCCCAGCTCCAGGGCACAAAAGATCAGCCCGTGGGGGAGTGGAGGTCTGGCAGAAGGTGCCCAAACTTGAGGGAAAATACTGTTGCAGCGTGGTTGGCTTTGCAGCTCGGAGGCCACCTCAGTGACTGATCACTTCCGGGGTGAAAACTGAGTGTCTGGGGGACCCACTCTTTGTGTGAGCCTCATTCATTGCTCTTGACTTTTCTACCATATGTGCGTCTTCTGCTTAAATAAATAAATAAAACATGACCTCAAACGTTATACAAATGCCAGCTGCTTCTCTCCCCAAGCACGAGCTGGCCTGCAAGGCGTGGAGAGAGCAGGCCTGGCTCCCTGGCAGGACCGCTGACCAGCAGAGCTGGCCAGGCCTTCAGCCTCTCCCTGGGCTCCCAGCCGGCCAAGGCGGCCCGCCATCCCTGGGTTCCACAGACCCCTCTGGGGCAGACACGTGAAGAGGAGGTGATTCCCGGGGCGCAGGGGGCAGGGCTGGCCCAGCCGCTAGGTGAGATCCTCCCAACTCAAGACTCCATGCTTATCACCCCGCACCCTCCTCTGAACTGAGCCAGCTGCCCAGCAATCATGAGTCATTGTGTTGTTATATAACTTCTTTCTTGCTTGCTTTTTTTTTTTTCAAAAGCAGCTTTATTGAGATATAATTCACATGCCAGGTAGTTAGTCTATTTGAAGTGTGTGTTACGATGGTTTTCAGAGGATTCCTGGTCATGCATCCCTCCCCACAGTTTATTTTAGACCCTCCCTGCCCCCCTGGCTCTCCCCCTGCACACTCCCTCCCCGGCCCCTGCAATGACCAGTCCGCTCCCTGTCTCAGGGGATTTGCCTGTTTGGGGCATCTCGTGAGAAGAACCGCAGCAGGCGGCCTGGCACCTCGTTCTCTCCTGCAGCGGGGCGTCTCCAGGGTTCACCCGTGCTGAAGGGGGTGTCGGCGCTCCACCTGGCTTTGTTCCGAGTAGTGCTCCGCTGTGTGGATGGACTCTTGCCAGTCTATGCCCATGTGGCTATCGTAAGTTCATGTCAGCGTGCACAGCCGTGTATGAGTTTTCTTTTAACGTGCAGAGCATATATTTAGGAGCAGATATCACACAACGTATTGGTTGCTCCCATTCCTCCCAATGGGCTTCCTAAGCGGCTCAGTGGTAAAGAAGCCACCTGCCAGTGCAGGAGAGGCAGGAGACGCAGGTCCAGTCCCTGGTCGGGAAGATCCCCTGGAGAAGGCAGTGGCACCCACTCCAGTGCTCTTGCCTGGAGAATCCCAGGGACAGAGGGGCCTGGTGGGCTGCGGTCCACGGGTTCGCAAAGAGTTGGACTCAACTGAGCACTGCTGCTGCTGCTGCTAAGTCGCTGCAGTCGTGCCCGACTCTGTGCAACCCCATAGACGGCAGCCCACCAGGCTCCGCCGTCCCTGGGATTCTCCAGGCAAGAACACTGGAGTGGGGTGCCATGTCCTTCTCCAATGCAGGAAAGTGAAAAGTGAAAGTGAAGTCGCTCAGTCGTGTCTGACTCATAGCGACCCCGTGGACTGCGGCCCACCAGGCTCCTCCGTCCATGGGATTTGCCAGGCAAGAGCACTGGAGTGGCGTCCCATTGTCTTCTCCCAACTGAGCACAGTCCTTATTTATTTCCCCCAAACTAGGCCTATTCTTCTCAACCACTTATCCTTTCAAATTTTTATTGTGGTAAAATACATATGACATAAAATTTCTCGTTTTAGCCAGTTTTAAGTGTTCATTGGTATCACCACCACCCACCTCCACGAGTCTTCATCCCGGAGAACTGAAACTGTTTAAACAATTGTTTATTGTCCCCCAAAACAACACTGCCCTCCCCCACCCCAGCCCAGCCCCACAAGCCCACCTTCCGCGCCCGTGACGGGGCTCCTCTCAGTACCTGATGTTATGAAACCAAGCAGCCTTCGCCCTTGTGCCTGGCTCAGGTCTCGGAGCACAGCATCCTCGCGCTCGGGTCGTGTTGGAGCCTGCGTCAGACTGTCCTTGGGCCTCAAGGCTGAGCGAGGCTCCTCCGTGGGCTGGTTTGGTCTCGGCCAGCAGACACTGACGCACCTCCAGGGAGGCCCAGGTTCACCTGGGCCGTGCGGTGCCCCACAGACAGTTCCCGGAGACAGGCTGTGGCTGCGCCGGCCCGTGTGGCCTCACTGCGGCTGCAAAACGCCCGCAGCGATGACCGTCAGGGAACCCTGAGAGGACAGGCCTGTCAGTCACAGGTCCTGGAAGGCCCATGGCGCGGGCACAGCACGGCCACAGGTCACGGGGGGAGAGGGGATCGGGCTCTGCCTTTGGGGGGTGAGGGTGGGGCCTGGGGCTTGGGGGTTCACTCTTCAGTGGTGAATTGAAGGCAGAATGGTGGGAGTTGAGGAAGGAGGGGAGAGGGGGTCACTGCGGTGGTCCACTGTGCGGGTCACCAGGGCGTTTGGGAAGCGGACGCTCAGGCTGGCAGCGGTTGGCCCGGCTCCTCCCTGGGCACCTTGCTGGCGACCCCACTGCTGCATGCTCATCCGGGGCCGGCAAAGGCGGCCCATCTAGGGAAGAAGCAGAAACTATCACTCAAGCCAGGGTGAGGGCTACTGCCCAGGAAGGGCATCTCAGAAGGCTGACTGGCCATCAGAGGCCGACCCACAGCGGCGCGGGTTTCTGAGACAGGCTCTGCGTGGCCTGCCATAGGTCGTTTGCACACTCCAGGTCTGTGAGGGCAAGGTGGGGTCCTGGTGACCTGCATGAGGCCAAGAAGGAATGCTGTCTTCATGGAGCTGTCTTGCTGGTGCTGGGCGAACATCGCTCTTCAAGGCTGAGCAGGTGTCCCTGCTAATGGGGAGGTGGGTCAATGCAGATACAGACGCATAGTGTGGGGGGTCAGGGGAAGACAGAGGAGCAAACAGCGGATTCTCGTCATCTCCCCGTAAAATATGGATTTTATTTCATAGGCGTTACACCATGGTCAGAGAAGCAGGCTGTCAGGCGAGTTATGCCAACTGAAAAAATGCACAGTCTAGAAGCTGAGAATTGTTTCATTTGGGGACACTCCTGAGGACTCCAGTCCAGGAGAAGACTCTCGGTTGCTCTGAGACTGATTTGAAGAAGTTGGGAGGAGCCAGGATATATTGGAGTCTTTTGAAGCAAAAAAGAGTGTGGTCAAGCCTCAGAAGCTGACGGCCAGTCACCAGATCCCTCCAGTTAACGCTCGAGCGCTCTCCCCGGGCTCACTGCCCTCGCTCCTCTGTGCGCACCTTGTCCTGCACCGAGGGCCAGAACCCTGCCTTTCTCCATCCCGAGAGCCCTCAGGACGCCCTGCTGGAGGCGGTGGGCGCCTGTGATGTGGCGGCTTGATGGCCGCGTCTTCCTTCGTCTGCTGGCAGGTGACATTTCTTGTCCGCAAGTTTGTTTGACCCATTCGTTTGTCGATGCGCACTCGACATGCTGCTGAGCTCAGCCTGCTAGTGTCTGGGGAGGATCTTCATGAGGACAGTGCACGCGTGCTGCGCGGCTTCAGTTGGCTCTTTGCAACCCGCTGGACTGTAGCCGCCAGGTTCCTCTGTCCATGGGATTTTCCCGCAAGAACACTGGAGTGGGATGCCATTTCCTCCTCCAGGGGAGCTTCCCGACCCAGGGGTCGAGCCGAAGTCTCTTATGTCTCCTGCATTGGCAGGTGGGTTCTTTACCCCTAGCACCAGCTGGGAAGCCCGTAAGGACATTGGTCTGTAGCTTTTCATCGTCTAGGTCTTGTCTGGCCCAGTTGTCGGGCAATGCCGCCCTTATAGAATAGTAAGGATATGTCTCCTCTTCAGTCTTTTTTTGGAAAAGTGTGAGAAGGATTGGTCTTAGCACTTTGAATGTCTGATTTTTGGAGAGTTCACCAGGGTCAGCCATTGAGTGCTCAGCTTGATCTTCTTTGCTGAGAGATGTTTGATTTACTGATTCCGTCTCCTTCTCGGTTTAATATAAAGTCTATTCAGATCTCCTACTCACTGCTTCTTGCTGGTTTAGGTTTTGTGTTTCTCGGAACGTGTGCTTCATCTGTTGCCCAACTGAGTCACGTTTGCTCACAAGGCCCTCTTCTAACCCTTCTCCTGTCTGCGGAGTTGGCAGTAATGCCCCCACTTTAATTTCTGACTCTAGCGTTTGAGCCTTCTGTTCTTGTTAGTTCATCTGGTAGGACCTGTCGACTGTTCATCTTTTCAAAGAGCTACCTTTTCTTATGTCTGCTTTGTTTTCCCATTTGCTAGTCTTTATCTCCGTTCTAATCTTTATTATTTCTTTCCACTAGCTGCTTTGGGTTTAGCTTTTTTTCTCTAATCTGTTTAATCTGAGAAGTGGAATATTTCCTTCCATATCAGTAAACGAAGAACATCACAGTCCTCAGTGATTTCAGCCCTCCAACAAGAGCTGGTGAGTGCTGAGGGGACCCAGGGGAGAAGAACCCCTGCGGTCTGGCCCTGGGTGCAGCCTCTCCCCCAGGGACCCCTGAGGGGGCACAGGCCGTGAGCACACGGGGCCTGGTCCAGGGAGCCGAGGTGCCTACCGAAGTGAGCCCAGACTTGCGCATCCTCCCAAATACAGAAAAGCGCTATATCCCTTAGCTTGGGATGTCCCGTTTTCTTTAATTAACAGTAGTCTTGATGTTCCTGCCACTTGTCCTTTGTTGCGGAAACCGCTATATACCCAAGCTCCCCCGTGCCTCCTCGAAGAAGTCCCTCAGGACTGCCTGAGACACTGCTCCCCGGGCCGCAGTCCTCATTTTGCCCCAGACAAAACTTCACTCACCACTCTGACACTGTGCAATTTTCCCCCTAACGAACTGTAAAATTAAGCTGTTGATTTGAAATCTGTCTTCTTTCTAAGATGTGATCACAGTCACACCTGCTTAGCAGCATGTCGACAAAAAGCAAAAATCACACTCACGCCTAAAAGCTGAGAGGCGTGTTTTATTCAGCGGGCATTCCAAGGCCTTCAAGCCCAAGAGACTGCAGCTCAAGTGACCCGGAGAGACCTGCTCCGAGAAAGGGGTCGAGATATATAGGAGTTTGCAGCAAAGGGCAGGGGTAGGAACAAAAGACTCAGCTCAGTGCAGTCCAGTCGCTCAGTCGTGTCCGGCTCTTTGCGACCCCATGGACTGCAGCACGCCAGGCCTCCTTGTCCATCGATAACTGCCGGAGCTTACTCAAACTCATGTCCATCGAATCAGTAATGTCATTCAACCATCTCATCCTCTGTCATCCCCTTTTCCTGCCTTCAATCTTTCCCCACATCAGGATTTTTTTTTCCAATGAGTCAGTTCTTCATATCAGGGGGCCAAAGTATTAGAGTTTGAGCTTTATCATCAGTCCTTCCAATGAATATTCAGGACTGATTTCTTTTAGGATGGACTGGTTGGGTCTCCTTGCAGTCCAAGGGACTCTCAAGAGTCTTCTCCAACACCACAGTTCAAAGGCATCAATTCTTCAGTGCTCAGCTTTCTTTATAGTCCAACTCTCACATCCATGCATGACCACTGGAAAAACCATAGCCTTGACTACACAGACCTTTGTTGGCAAAGTAATGTCTCTGCTTTTTAATATGCTGTCTAGGTTGGTCATAGCTTTTCTTCCAAGAAGCAAGCATCTTTTAATTTCATGGCTGCAGTCACCATCTGCAGTGATTTTGGAGCCCAAGAAAATAAGGTCTGTCACTGTTTCCATTGTTTCCCCATCTATTTCCCATGAAGTGATGGGACTGGATGCCATGATCTTCGTTTTCTGAATGTTGAGCTTTAAGCCAGCTTTTTCACTCTCCTCTTTTACTTTCATCAAGGGGCTTTTTAGCTCCTCTTCACTTTCTGCCATAAGGGTGGTGTCATCTGCATATCTGAGGTTATTGATATTTCTCCCAGCAATCTTGATTCCAGCTTGTGCTTCTTCCAGCCCAGTATTTCTCATGATGTACTCTGCATATGAGTTAAATAAGCAGGGTGACAACATACAGCCTTGACGTATTCCTTTCCTGATTTGGAACCAGTCTGTTGCTCCATGTCCAGTTCTAACTGTTGCTTCCTGACCTGCATACAGATTTCTCACGAAGCAGGTAAAGTGGTCTGGTATTCCCATCTCTTTCAGAATTTTCTGCAGTCTGTTGTGATTCACACAGTCAAAGGCTTTAGTGTAGTCAATAAAGCAGAAGTAAATGTTTTTCTGGAACTGTCTTGCTTTTTCTATGACCCAGTGGACGTTGGCAATTTGATCTCTAGTTCCTCTGCCTTTTCTGAATCCATCTTGAACATCTGTGAGTTCATGGTCCACGTACTATTGAAGCCTGGCTTGGAGAATTTTGAGTCAAGAAAAGAGTCGGAAAAGCAGTACTTGGGTGCAATTTCAAAAATGACAGAATGATCTCTGTTCATTTCCCAGGCAAATCATTCAATGTCATAGTAATCCAAGTCTATGCCCCAAGCAGGAATGCTGGAGAAGCTGAAGTTGAACAGTTCTATGAAGACCTACAAGACCTTCTAGAACTAACACCCCCACAAAAGATGTCCTTTTCATCATAGGGGACTAGAATGTAAAAATAGAAAGTCAAGATACCTGGAGTAACAGGCCAATTTGGCCTTTCAGTACAAAATGAAGCAGGGCAAAGGCTAACAGAGTTTTGCCAAGAGAACGCACTGGTCATAGCAAACACCCTCTTTCAACAACACAAGAGAAGACTCTACGCATGGACATCATCAGATGGTGAATACTGAAATCAGAGTGATTATATTCTTTGAGCCCAAAGATGGAGACGCTCTATACAGTCAGCAAAAACAAGACCAGGAGCTAATGGTGGCTCAGATCATGAACTCTTTATTGCCAAATCCAGACTTAATTGAAGAAAGTAGGGAAAACCACTAGACCATTCAGGTGTGACCTAAATCAAATCCCTTACGATTATACAGTGGAAGTGAGAAAAAGATTCATGGCATTAGGTCTGATAGACAGAGTGCCTGAAGAACTATGGATGGAGGGTTGTGACACCATACAGGAGGAAGGATCAAGACCATCCCCAAGAAAAAGAAATGCAAAAAGGCAAAATGGTTGTCTGAAGAGGCCTTACAAATAGCCAAAAAAAGAAGAGAAGTTAAAGGCAAAGGAGAAAAGGAAAGATATACTCATCTGAGTGCAGAGTTCCAAAGAATATCAAGGAGAAATAAGAAAGCCTTCCTCAGTGATCAATGCAAAGAAATAGAGAAAAACGATAGAATGGGAAAGACTAGAGATCTCTTCAAGAAAATTAGAGATACCAAGGGAACATTTCATGCAAAGATGGGCTCGATTAAGGACAGAATTGGTATGGACCTAACAGAAGATATTAAGAAGAGGTGGCAAGAATACACAGAAGAACTTTACAAAAAACATCTTCATGACCCAGATAACCACGATGGTGTGATCACTCACCTAGAGCCAGACATCCTGGAATGTGAAGTCAAGTGGGCCTTAGGAAGAATCACTATAAACAAAGCCAGTGGAGGTGATGGAATTCCAGTGGAGCTGTTTCAAATCCTGAAAGATGATGCTGTGAAAGTGCTGCACTCAGTATGCCAGCAAATTTGGAAAACTCAGCAGCGGCCACAGGACTGGAAAAGGTCAGCTTTCATTCCAATCCCAAAGAAAGGCAATGCCAAAGAATGCTCAAACAAAAGATTACTGCCAATAAAAGGCGACTCTGGACTTCCTGGTGGTCCAGTGGTTAGGGCGCCGGGCAGCCAGCACAGGGAGCGTGGGGTCATCCCAGTCAGGGAACAAAGGCCCCCATGCAGTCAAAGCCTAACGATCCAGCACTTACCGGAAGGTGCAAGAGTCTGGGCTCACTGAAGCCACTCCTTTGACTTGCACCTCAGCTACCTGGGACGAGGGTGCCGTGTTCACATCCTCAGCTTCCCCAGGCTGTGCCGCTGGACGTGGCTGGGCAGGCTGATGGCTGCTAGCTGGCAGGCACTCTTTCCTTCATGAGCTGCTCAGGGCCCAGCAGCTCGCCACCGCGGGAGGCTGCGGCCGCCAGGACTACGACACCTGCGTTCGCTGCTGGGGCAGGAGCCAGTCCATTTGGCCACCACTCTGCCCGCAGCCTCTGAGTTCTGCTGTTTCCATTCTCACTCATCTACGCACTTTCTAATTTCCCTCGCGATTCTTCTCTGACTCAGTGACTGTGCTGGTTAATTCCCACCGCTGTAGGAATTCGCCATCTGTTAGATTCCTAGCTTTCTCTGTTACAGTCGGAGAAGATACTCAGCATGACAGTTATCTTCCAAAATCTGCTGAGACTCGCTTCGTCGCCTAATGCGTGGTCTGTCTGGAAAATGTCTGGTGTGCATCCGAGAGGAGTCTCCGCGCTGTCGTGTTGGGCGGAGTGCTCTGTTAGACCCAGTCAGTTTGTCGTGGGTTCGAGTCCTAGTTCCCTACTGATCTTCCATGCGGTTGGCGTGTTCATTGTTGTGAGTGGCGCGTTGAAGTCTCCAGCTATCACTGTAGAGTCGTCTGTTTTTCCAGCTCTGTTGGTGTTTGCCTCATAGCTTTTGACGGTCTGGTATTAGGTGCATATTTATAATTGTTGTGGCTACTTGCTGCTGCTGCTGCTGCTCAGTCGCTTCAGTCGTGTCCGACTCTGCGCGACCCCACAGATGGCAGCCCACCAGGCTCCCCCGTCCCAGGGATTCTCCAGGCAAGAACACTGGAGTGGGTTGCCATTTCCTTCTCCAATGCAGGAAAGTGAAAAGTGAAAGTGAAGTCACTGAGTCGTGTCCGACTCTCAGCGAACCCATGGACTGCAGCCCACCAGGCCCCGCCGTCCCTGGAGTGTCCAGGCGAGAGCGCTGGAGCGGGCGCCACTGCCTCCTCCAATGCATGAAAGTGAAAAGTGAAAGTGAAGTCACTGAGTCGTGCCCGACTCTCAGCGACCCCATGGACTGCAGCCCACCAGGCCCCGCCATCCCTGGAGTGTCCAGGCGAGAGCGCTGGAGCGGGCGCCTCCACCTCCTCCCACTTGCTGTGCCGGACCTTTTGTTTATGCGTGATTTCCTTCTTCATCTCTTGCGCCGTCTTCTTCTTTCACGTCTGTTTTGTCTGATATCAGTGCAGCCACCTTTGCTCTTTCTTGTCACTGTTTGCATGGAGCGGCTTTTTCCAGCCTTTCACTTTATTTGTGTCTTTGGATCTCTGCATCACAGACTCAGCAGACGTGAGTCTGAGTGAACTCCGGGAGTTGGTGATGGACAGGGAGGCCTGGCGTGCTGCGATTCATGGGGTCACAAAGAGTCGGACACGACTAAGCAACTGAACTGAACTGAGCTGAGCCTTTTGCAGACCACCTTTCATCGAATCATAAGTTTTTATCCATTTTGCAAATCTCTGCTTTTTTATTGGAGAGTTTAATCCATTTACATTTAGAGTAATCACTGATAAGTAGAGACTTACTCTGCCATTACGCAATTTGTTTCCTATATGCCTTAAAGGTTTTAGTCCATCATTTCCTGCCTTCTTTTGTGTTTAGTTGATTTTTTGCAGCGTAACTTTCACCTTTCTTCCTCATTTGCTTGTGTGTGTGTTCGACAGCTCTGAAGGGAGGAAGGCTCTGGCCCTTTAAGCCCGCAGGCTCTCTGCTGCTGCTCCAGGAGGCTGGGGGCCGGTCCTGCTTCTCCTCCTCTATCTCCAGGAATCCTCTCTCAATTGTTTTGAAAGGAAGCATTTCCCCTGCCGTATCGCTCCCTTCACCCTGAAGACTGTGGCACTAACCTGCCTTAAACTGCCTGTATTTCCTCCTCCCAGGTGTGTGGTTCCCAATTCAATTGGGAAGTGGTGACCAGAAACATTAGGTAGGCCATGACTCATTTGAAAAGACCCTGATGCTGGGAAAGATTGAGAGCAGGAGGAGAAGGGGACGACAAATGATGAGATGGTTGGATGGCAGCACCGACTCGATGGACACGAGTCTGAGTAAACTCCGGGAGTTGGTGATGGACAGGGAGGCCTGGCGGGCTGCAGTCCATGGGGTCGCAAAAAGTCGGACACGACTGAGTGACTGAACTGCACTGATGCCTAATATTCTCTGGTGTGTAGAGTCTTGTGAACAGATGGCATGCCCCTAACAGACCAGATTTGTTTGCACGTGGCGTTGGACAGTGGAGAACACGCCCTGTGGGCTTGCATGGCTGGGAGCTGAGGGGGTCTGCACGACGTGGCCTTGGGTCCAGGGAGGCCCCTCTGCCCTCGGCTGTGGGGCTCCTCCAATAGTACCCTCACCACACATATCTCAAAGGGAAACAAGAAGAGACCAGCTCTTGACGGTCCCAAATGAAGAGAGAGAGCTCTGTCGCAGGTCCCCGAGGAGGATGCTGGGAGCAGCCAGAACACCTCCTCCCTCTGGGACAGATGCTCAGCCAGTCTTGCGAGCTTGGCTCCAGACTGCGGGGCCCCCCTCTGCTCTGCCCGGCATGGGCACCACACGCGCGGGTCCTCGGACTTCTCACCTCCGTCTGTGGCGGGAGCATGGACACGACACCACCTTGGACAGAGAACGAAGGGACTGGGAGGCCTGTGCTGTCCCTCCTGGTATCTCATCTCACTGAAGGGCTCAAAAATGGACCTAACGTCAGCTGGGCTGTCATCCGATCTGTGCACAGCTCTTAGTGCCCCTGAAGTCAGCACCAAGTACACAGTTCGTTAGGAAGGAGGCAGTGGGGTGAAGGCAGAAATGGATAAACCCTCTGTGTTGCTATTGCTGTTTTGCAGCAGAAACTAACACAGCATTGTGTGCGATTATGTCCGTGTGAGTCGCTCAGTCGTGCCCAGCTCTTTGCGACCCCGTGGACTGTAGCCCACCAGGCTTCTCTGTCCATGGGATTCTCTAGGCAAGAATACTGGAGTGGGTTGCCATTCCCTTCTCCAGAGGATCTTCCTGACCCCGGGATCGAACCCTGGTCTCCTGCATTACAGGCAGATTCTTTACCTTTTGAGCTCTATGGAAGTCCTCTTAGTAAATGTAAATAGTATACAGTATCTTAGAAAGAAAACGTTGGAGTGAATAGAAACAAAGCTGGGAGCTAAGCTCTGTAGATGGCAGAGTGGCTTGGCTCAGAGGCGCTCGTCCACAGATAGAATCATGTACTCAGGGAGAAAGAGGAAGCGCTGGCTGAAGGCACTAGAGAGACTTAGACACAGACAGTCCCTGAAAGGAGGCCCTGCGGCAGGTGAGGTTCGCAGGCTACAGCTTTCCGCCTGAGGACACAGCCGTGTGGTGTGGGCAGGTGGAACCCGAGAGAGCACGGCAGCTTTGACGGCTGGAAGAGTCAGACATCAGGAAGTGAAGGCTAAAACCACAAAGCAGAAGGAGGTCACATCTGTGTGCAAATCCACCCAAATCCTCAGCTGACTTGTGTAGGGAAGATGCCAGCGGTCCCACGAGAAAGTACCGGGTCGGGGGGACTGCCACCCACGAGGCAGGGATGGAGCTGGCGTTGAGTTCAGCTGGGCAAGAGGCCGGCTGGGATGAAGGTGAACCCTCACCACGTGAAGACCACAGAATCCAGAGGCACTACACGTGGACCAGCATGCAGACCAGCAGCAGGCGTGCGCCGGTGAGACAGGACACGGGAGGCAGGCCCAGTGACGCGAGTCCCGCAGAAGCCTGCCTGGCAGGCGGGTATGACAAAGGGCAAACTTCGACCCGCTCAAGAATTCAAGAAAAACCTCGTCATAACGAATGAACAGGGAGTCTCGGCAGAGAAATGGAAATGGCTTTTTTGAAAAGAACCAAAGAGAAATCTGGGACTTAGAAATGGTACAGATTATGTGCTGGGTCATAAAATAAGTCTCAAATATTTCCAGTGTGAAATCTTAGAGTATATTCTCTGATCACAAGGAAGTTAAATTAGAAATCAATGAGGATTGGACTCAAATATTTGTAAATTAGAGAACACATTTTTAAACAATTCATGGGTCAAAAGAAATCCCCGGGAAATTAGGAAACACGTGGGACTGAGCGGCGATGAGCACGCACGCGTGCGGGCTGTCGCTTCTGCCGCGCCCAGCTCTGCGCGACCCTGTGGACGGTACAGCCCGCCAGACTCCCCCTCCATGCGATTCTAAGGGCAACCATATGGAGTGGGTTGCCGTTTCCTCCTCCAGGGCATCTTCCCCACCCAGGGATCAGTCTCCCGCGCCTCCTGCTTTGCAGGCAAATTCTTTATTGCTGAGCCACCAGGGAAGCCCCCTGAAGAGTATACGAGTGTGTGTGTTATGGGTGTGTGTTAGCTGCTCAGTCGTGTCCGGCTCTTTGCAGCCCCACAGACTGTAGCCTGCCAGGCTCCTTTGTCCATGGAATTCTCCAGGGAAGAATACTGGAGTGGATTGCCATTCCCTTCTCCAGGAGATAATGAGTATATCAAATCTGTTAACTAAGCAAAATCGAGCTTAACAGGATAATTATACCTTCAAATGCTCACATCAGAAAAAAATTTCCAAGAAATATACAAGAATTCACTTCAGGAAGTTTCAGAAAACTGAGTAAATTAAATGCAAAACAAGTAGAAAGAAGAAAGTGATGGTCAAAAAGGAAACGATGGTCATAAGTTACTAACATCAGGAGCACGAGAGATGAGATCACCGCAGAGCCTACGGGCTTCAAGTGGCCACTGAAGTGCAGGCGCTCAGGCGTGTCCGACTCTGCGACCCCGTGGACTGCAGCCCCCAGGCTCCTCAGTCCATGGGATTCTCCAGGCAAGAGCACTGGAGTGGGGTGCCATTTCCTTCTCCAGGGGATCTTCCCAACCCAGGGATCGAACCTGGGGCTTCCACATTGTAGGCAGACGCTTCACTGTCTGAGCCACCAGGGAAGGTAACTGGACACTATCAGAGCACTATAAACAAGCTCACTCTGATACATTCGGCCATTCACACAGTGCACAAGTCCTGTTAAAAACGTAACTCACCAAGACTGTGAGACAGGTGGCAGACAGACAGAACGCCCTGTTTCCTGGGCGAGAACTTTGATGAACTGAATACTATTACAGATAGCACCTTATTTACTCGAGAAACTGAATTTGTTATGAATGCCTGGCCTGTGTGCTTGTGATAAGTCGCTTCAGTTGTGCCCAACTCTTTGTGACCCCATGGACTGTAGTCTACCAGGCTCCTCTGTCCATGGAGATTCTCCAGGCAAGAACACTGGAGTAGGTTGCCATTTCCTCCCCCAGAGGGTCTTCCCAACCCCGGGATGGAGCCCTCGTCTCTTCATCTCCTGCAGACTCTTTGCCACGAGCCACCTGGGAAGCCCTGCAAAAGGCGACACAGCCTGACAGAGCAGTGCTCTTCCAGGGATGCACGCAGGGCTAGGCTGGCATTGAAAACCAAATCAAGGGAACCCATCACATTGGCAAAGTGAAGGAGAACATCACATAAACATCAAAATAGAAGCAGAAAGGGCATTTACCAAAATTCAAAACCCTTGCAAGACAAAAGGGCTCAGCAACAAAGGCATCAGGGTAAAACCAACAACTAACATCGCACTTAGTGGCCAAATGCCAAATGCTTCTCCGAGCCCAGGGACAAGGAAAGCAAGCCTGTTCTGACCGTGTCTAGGTCACATTTACTGCAGGTGTTAGAGCAGGAAAGCAAGAGAGAAATGGGAGTAAAGACTGGCCAAGGAAAGGTAAAACCCCTTCTAACCGTCACTCCAAACCTTTGTTGTGACGAGACAAACGCCGAGGAGCATACACTCGCCTCATGTAACCATCCCCCGGCGATGCAAGTGTTAGCGCAGAGACTGTTCAGGAATCTCTAAAACGACAGTTAGCGCTGTTAAGAGCTTAGCTGTGTCTCAGAATACAACATCAGTTAAGTCTCTATACAGTGACAGCAAATAACTTGAAAATAGAAATGTTGAATTACTCGGTTTTTAACAGCATCAAAACCGTAAAATACTTAGGAGTAAATTTAACAGAAGTTTGCAGGGCCTCTCTGAGACTCACCGAGAGGAAATGAAAGATCAGGAGACCCAGGGAGATGGCCTTCTTGGGTTGGGACGTTTGTGGTTGATGGTCGCCAGTGGTCCCCCAGCTGGGCTGTAGACTCCAGGCGGGTCAGACGGATCTGGGGCGGGGGCGGGGCGTGGGGAGACCCTGATTCCGAAAGCAGCCTTCAGCGTTAATGGCTCCAGTGCCAGCTCTGTTCTACCCCTTGTGGCTCGGCCTGGGAGGGGACACAGGGAGCCTCTGAGTCCTCACCCCACAAGAGGGAAGGAGGCACCCCTCTGAGGCACAGAGAGGCTGCTGGCCTGGCCCAGAGTCACCCAGCTGGACAGAGACCCTGCTGGGCCCCAGGCGCTCACCGCACGTGCGCGAGGGGTGTCCAAGGTCTCGCTTTTGTCTCCTTCTCACCATCCTGCCCCTCAGTGGAGTGGAGGCCTAATAGCCCTTGTAGACCACTCTTTGGGGATTTCTGTCTTCATTCTCAGACAGGCTAACCCTGGAGTGTGCTTTTGCTCTGAAGCACTGGGGTCAGGGGAGGTGGGGATGGCAACCCAGAGGTGGGCTCCCGGGGACCAGGGCCCGGGACTCGCAGCCTCCCCGCATCGCCCAAGTGTGGGGACATCACGGGGCTGCCTGTGATGAGGACGTGGGACCCTGGCCTCTGAGGCCATCCTGCCTTGGGACACTTCACCAGGCGGGCTCTGCCCTGCCCACCCTGGGCAGCGGGTGGACCCACCTTGGCCCTAAGACCCCAGGTGTGAGCGAGGCCCAGGGAAGTTCTCACTTCCCTTGGCGGGATGAGGACCTTTGACGAAGTCCCAGGACCACCGAGAGGGCTGTCAGGGTTTCCTTGCAGGCTTGGGAGCGGCACGGAGCTAAGGCAGTACGTGGGCAACACCGCATCCTCCGTCCTAATCCCTAAATTGGCAGAAAGCTTCCTCCTCTGATAAGCTCAGCCTTGTTTTGAATGTCACCCAGTCTCAGAACACTGTGTTTTAAAGGTTTCTTCACATCTGCTCTGCCCTAGTTAGGGCATCACGCGACACCCAGCATAAGGCGTTCCCTTCTCTGCTCTTAATCCTTCGATTTCTGCTGATACTTAATATTCCCCACTCCTGAGCCTTCACACGGGTATTATGCTCTTGTTTGCTACAGAATTAAAGGCAGGAAGAGAATAGACAAAGCAATGCCTTTTGCGTGGCAAGCTCCCGTGGCCCTCACCCCTGGGGTTCCTGTTAGGGTGGCTGCCCAGCACCCTAGCCACCCGGGCAGGTGTGGAAGGTGTCACACCACCAGGCCTTTCGAAACTGTGCTAAAGTGGCTGGGTGGAGGGGAGACGGGAGGAGCTTGAGGAAAACCAAGTGTTCATTATTCATAACTGTACTGTTAAAGCAGATTTACACCCTAAAATTACTGTGTGAGTTAGCAACGTGTTTCCTCTTGGAACAGCACGCGTGCTTTCAGGGTAATTTTTCAAGTCGTGGACAGAACTCATTTTGACATTTTGTAATTGAAGCCACAGGTGGACTCATAGGACAGAACTTGGCGGTTTTCGACTTGCACAGAAAGCAAGCTGCACCTCTAGGCGCTGCCCCTTTGGCAGAGGCTGTAAAGGAGCCACGGTGACTTCCTGCTCCTAGCTCTGGGGCAGCCCCAACCCCTTCAGGCATGGCTGGACCCAGGTGCCTAAGTGATCACTTCACAGAGCTGTCAGAGTCCACCTCTTAGCCATTTTCTTCTCTGCAGTCACTTTCTCACAGAGGGGTGGGGTGTCCTGAGTAGCAGCAAATAGATCCCAGCTCCAAAGTCTGGTACAAACACCAACCACCTCTTTCCTAAGAGTTAGCAAGTCTTGATTCAGGCTCTCCCTCGATCACCTTGAGTTGGGGTTTACCCTGGTGCCTCGGAAACTTGCGACCAAGAGGGCCGCCCCTAGGAAAACCCAGACTTTGAAATCAGAGAAGGGGAGCTGAAGCTGCAGCCGCGGAAGATAACCACCAGCTGGCGAGGCTAGGGCAGGAGGAGCGCACTCCGCCGTGGGGCAGGAAGAGGGCAGGACTCCGCAGACAGGAGCCGTGGGGCGGGGCCGGAGTGCCTGGGGGGAGCAGGGCTGGTTCACTGGGAGGGCCCGGGTCCTTCCCTGCCGGCAGCAATGGGAACCCATGCAGGGTTCACACAGGGTGTGGTCACTCTAGCTGTCGGGGAGGTCACTCCGGCTGCCTGGGTTTGTAATATCAGAGCTGATGCAAAGCGTGGCTCCCATGAACTCTCAAGGCTGGATGGGCAGACAGAGAACGGGTGGCTGGTGGATGGTGAGGGAGTGAACTGAGAGGGTGGAGGCTGAAGGGAGGGAGCGTGGTCCTGAATCTTAGCTCAGAGACCCCCTCGGCAGGCCTGACCCCATTTGGCTCCCTCATCTGTAAAACTGGGGTCATGGGGCAGGACCCCAACACTGGGTTCCCGTGCTGTTGGGGGAGGAGGGTGCGCGTTTGCTTCGTGACTGGTCTGGCCCCGCTAGGACTGGCTCCTGGAACGCTCCTCCTGGCCCCGCCAGCGCCAGCCCTGTCCACACCAAGTGGAGAGGCCCGCTGACCTCACACAGTGGGCCACTCCAGGCCGACGCCGGCAGGCCTCGCTCTACTGCGCCTCACAGACGCTGAGGTTTTTGTTGCTGTGCCTGGTTGGTTGGTTTGTTACAGACTGAAGGTTTGTGACAACCCTGCGCTGAACAAGCCCATCAGCATCATCTTCCCAATAGCACCTGCTCACTCACCGCCTCTGTCACTTTTTGGTGAGTCTTGAAATAGTCTAAGTTCTTCCCAGCAGAAAGAGTGTGACTCTCTGAAGACTCAGAAGATGGCCAGCATGGTTTAGAAGTAAACTACTTTTAATTTTTAATTTCATGGCATGAAATTAAAAGATGCTTATTCCTTGGAAGGAAAATTATGACCAGCCTAGATAGCATATTCAAAAGCAGAGACATTACTTTGCCGACTAAGGTCCGCCTAGTCAAGGCTATGGTTTCTCCTGTGGTCAGGTATGGATGTGAGAGTTGGACTGTGAAGAAGGCAGAGCGCCGAAGAATTGATGCTTTTGAACTGTGGTGTTGGAGAAGACTCTTGAGGGTCCCTTGGACTGCAAGGAGATCCACCCAGTCCATTCTGAAGGAGATCAGCCCTGGGATTTCTTTGGAAGGAATGATGCTAAAGCTGAAACTCCAGTAGTTTGGCCACCTCATGCGAAGAGCTGACTCATTGGAAAAGACTCTGATGCTGGGAGGGATTGGGGGCAGGAGGAGAAGGGGACGACAGAGGATGAGATGGCTGGATGGCATCACCGACTCGATGGACGTGAGTCTGAGTGGACTCCGGGAGATGGTGATGGACAGGGAGGCCTGGCGTGCTGCGATTCATGGGGTCGCAAAGAGTCGGACACAACTGAGGGACTGAACTGAACTGAACTTTTAATTTAGCTGTGTACATTTTTATACAATGCTTTACACACTTAATTGACTGTAGTACAAAGTGAACATGACTCTGATACACACGTTCGTGGTGGAAGCCCGGAAGCCTGTGTGGCTCTTTATTGTGATGCTTCATTGGTGTGAGCTGTGTGCTCAGTCGTGTCCAGCTCTTGTGACCCCATAGGCTGTAGCCCACCAGGCTCCTCTGTCCACGGGATTCTCCAGACAAGACTACTGGAGTGGGTTGCCATTTCCTTCTCCAGCTTTACTGGCATCTGGAACCAAACCCACAGTACCTCCAAGGTTGCCTGAGCTGTGAAATGAAAGGAAGCATTATTGCACAGCTGGCGGACCGGTTTTGATCTCACCTGGTCCCAGGTCTGTGAAAGGCAAGGGTGAGCACTATATGGACACTGTATATTTGGGTAATTCGCCCAAGGTCAGGTTGGGGCGCATCAAGTCCAAAGCTGGGTGTTAAGTGTTCCCACTACCCTCTAATGCCTCCTAATGGTAATAATCATTGTTTTCTCAACTTTGAAAAATTATTTCTTTTTTATAGAAGCAATAACTCAAACATTTTTCAGACAGATCATGAAACAGAAAGCCTGTCACAGATACTACACTGTGTTTAATAGGATATGAAGATAAAGAGACAACAAAAATAGTCTTTCCTGCACCTGCTTAGTCATTGAGATGATAAATGCATTTAAACCCTGCCTGCATGCCCCCACACAGGACGTTATGTGTCTGTTGAGAGTTCCTGGTTACAGATTCAAGGGGTTTTGGTCGTAAAAAAAAAAAGGCAGGATCACTGTACATGGCACAGGGGACATGAATTGGCTCCAGGAAATAACTAGGCTGTTGAGACAGCAAAGTGCCTCAGGGCAGGCTTCTAGTGCAGTGGGCGGCGTTGGGATGAAACACATTCAGGCATTTTATGTTTTATTTTTTGATGTTTTCCTAAAGTCACTGAGACTTGTTTTGTGGCCTAGCATGTGGCCTACACTGGAGAGTGCTCCCTGCGCAGCTGAAGAGGAAGTGTCTTCTGCTGCCTCTGGACGGGATGCGCAGTAAAGAGTCAGGCGAGCCCACCTCATCTAACACGCCGTTTGATGCCAGTGTCTCCTTACTGGCTTTCTGGGAGATCTGTCCATTGGTGTGAGTGGGGTGCTGGAGTTCCCCACTATTACTGTGTTACTGCTGATGCCCCTTTGACAGCTGTTAGCACTGGCCTTGCGTATTGAGGCGCTCCTGCGTGGGGTGCGCATACATTTACAATGTTATGTCGTCTCTTGGATTGATCCCTTGATCATACGTAGAGTCCTTTGTCTCTGGTGACAGTCTTTGTCCTCAAGTCTATTTCGCATGATATGAGTATTACAACTCCAGCTTTCTATTGATTTTTTTTTTCTATTGATTTCTATTTGCATGGAATGTATTTTTCCATCCCCTCAATTTTAGTTTGCGTGTCTTTGGCTCTGAAGTGAGTCTCTTGTAGATAGTATACATATGAGTCTTGTTTTTATATCCATTCAGCTACTCTAAATGGAGCATTTAGTCTATTTACATTTAAAGTAATTATTGATAGGTATGTACTTATTGCCATTTTTAAAATAATTTTTTATGTGGACCATTTAAAAATCTTGATTGAATTTGTTCCAATACTGCTTCTGTTTTATGCTTTGGATTTTTGGCCACAAGGTATATGGGATCTTTAGCTCCCCGGCCAGGGATCAAACTCACACCCCCTCATTGGGGGGCAAAGTCCTAAACACTGGCGCACCAGAGAGGTCCCCTAACTGCCGTTTGCTAGTTGTTTGGGGACGGTTTTGAAGGTCGTTTTTGTTCCTTTCATTTTCTTTTTTGCTCTTCCCTTGTGATTTGATGACTAGCTTTAGTGTTATGTTTGGAGTCCTTTCTCTTTTTTGTGCACCGATTATAAATTTTTGGTTGGCAGCTATTATGAAGTTTTTACATAGCAATCTGTATTTACATGTGATTATTTTAAGTTGCTTTTAACTTAATCTCTTAAGCTCAATGCATTTTAACAAATCTAAACTTTTTTCCCTCCTTCATGATTACTCTTTTGACATTATATTTTGTATCTTTTTGTTTTGTGGTATCTCTTAATTACTTATTTTAGATGATTTGACTACTTTTGTCTTTTAACCTTCCTAGTAACTAGTAGGAATGTTTAGTATATGTGGTTGGTTTCCTGTCTTCCCTGTATATTTGCCTTTTTCCAGTGAGATTTTCCCTGAGCACTGGGGCTCAGCTCTCAGCAATACCTACAGGAGTGGCCACAGACCCAGAGCTCTTCCAAGATGGAAGGTGGAGGCCTGTGTTGTTCTGGGCACCCCCTCAGGACCTCAGTTACTGTGCCAGAGCCTGGGGGCCCACCTCGCTGTTCATGGCTCAGAGGTCCCCACCTCACTGTTCATGGCTCAGAGGTTCCCACCTTCAGAAGAGAGATTTTGTTTCATGTCACCTGGTCCTGCAGGAAGCATCTCCAGAAGCTCAGGCTGAGCCTGCTGGCCCGGGCCCTTTGACAGCTAATCCTTAGGACACTGTGATCGATATCCTTGTTTTGCAGTCATGCCACTGCTTTGCTTAGTCATAAATGATGCAATTGGGAACATGTTGTTTTTTTTTCTCCAAAGAAAGACAACTGCCAAGTCATGGTTCCTTCTTGAAGGGAGCAGCATCCAGGGCTCAAACCTCTGAGCTCCACGTCTCCACCCAAAGTGTCTACAGAGAAGTTAGCTGTTGTCCCATAACTAGCTGCCCCAAGACTTCAGCAGCTGGAAAGAACCAACACTCTGCTGCCCTGGCTCCTGGGTGAAGGTCTGGGGGTCGGCCGGCTGCTCCAAATCAGGGGGTCTCAGGGAGCTGCACTCCCACCCGGAGGCTCATTGTGGGGTGGCGGATGCCCACCCAAGCTCATGCACACGGGTTGGCAGGAGGCATCGGTTTCGCCCCAGAGGCTGCCGGGGCAACACCCAGAGCCAGAGCCCCATGAGACAGCTCCCAGGGAGGAACACGGCCCAGCCCACAGTGACAGCCCTTCACACCTGCCGTTTCCCCCGGCCTCCCTGGTGTGTGAGGGAGGCGACACACCAGGGGGGAAGCCGGGAGGATCGGGAAGCCGGGAGGATCGCGGGCTCCGCAGAGTGACCACAGCACAGGAGCACAGTGAGGCGGACTTCCTTTATTTTCAATGAACATTTGTCGGCTGCCTGGCATGCCTCTAATGTTGTGCCATGTTTTGTAGCAAAAGATCATACATCTGACAAGAACTGAACAGTCACACTGTTTAATTTTCATGTTTCTCTGCAGAATGAATTGGCCTTGCAGAGAGATGCAGAAACTGCCCCAGATACAAAGGCATAATTAGCTGGTGATAGAGATAATTTCCATTTCTATTCTACTCCACACAATTTCTAAGAGAAAAGCACAACTTTTGCATTGAGGAAGAATCTGAAAAGAAAATTCTTGGAAGATAAATGCTTTCTAATGAATGAATAATCACAGACACAATATTTTCCATAAACTATAGACGAAGTTACTGGTCCACAGTGAAAGTAAGAGAAAAGTAGGGGATCTCAGCATGTGAAGGCGCAGTTTGGAATAATCAAGAAAGAAAGCTGATTCAGGGGCACAAGAGACGACCAAACGGAAATGCAGCAGCCGGGGTAGAAGAGAGACGGCATCAGGGTCTCTTGCAACCAGAGAGAAGGCCTCAGGTATAATCAGAGGGTTTCCCTTGACATCCGAAAGGCATAATTTTCTTATTAAGAATATTCACTGTCAATGATGTATTATAATGAAATTTCACTATCTATTTGAAAATATAATTACCTTTTTAGTCAATGATAATGAGTCATATACCTTGTATATCAGTGAATGAGGGCACAGGCAGGAAGCAGAACCTCAATTATTTGAAGATATTCAGTTCAGTAGCTCAGTCATGTCGAACTCTTTGTGACCCCATGGACTATAGCACGCCAGGCCTCCCTGTCCATCACCAACTCCTGGAGTCCACTCAAACCCATGTCCACAGAGTCGGTGATGCCATCCAATCATCTCATCCTCTGTCGTCCCCTTCTCCTCCCGCCTTTAATCTTTCCCAGCATCAGGGTCTTTTCCAATGTGTCAGCTCTTCGGATCAGGTGGCCAAAATATTGGAGTTTCAACTTCAGCATCAGTCCTTCCAATGAATATTCAGGACTGATTTCCTTTAGGATGGACTGGTTGGATCTCCTTGCAGTCCAAGGGACTCTCAAGTCTTCTCCAACATCACCTTTCAAAAGCACCAATTCTTCAGGCTTCAGTTTTCTTTACAGTCCAGCTCTCACACTACAGGTGCAGATTTTCTTCCAAAATCCCCACTGTCACATTTACACAGGGAGTTGAATGGAAAGTGTTGTTAACTGGATCTGATGTTTATCAGGTAGCTGAAGGGTATCTTTTATCTTTTAAAGCTTGTTTGGCTGCACTGGGTCTTAGCTGTGGCATGTGGGATCTAATTCCCCAACCAGGGATCAAACCCCAGCCCCTGCATGGGGAGCTCAAGGTCTTAGCCCCTGGACCACTAGGGAATTCCCTGAAGGGTATCTTGTATCAACAGGTAGAAACTTCCAAAAGCAGCCACCATGTTTGTGGGGGAGGGGAGGGGGGAAGATTGGAATTATTAAAATTTTAAATTACTACAATTATTAAAATTTTTAAGCTCAGACTTCTGAGAGGGGCACCTGCTGTCAGGACTGGCCTCTCAGGGCTCAGAGGAGACACCCTGTGTCAGGCACGTCTCAGTGTTTCCCACGAAGACATGAAACTGATCCCACGCTCTTTGTTGACAAGACCGCGTTTTCCAGACTGCTTTGCAGCACCTTTGTTGTTCTCCCACACTCTTGCTTTCTTTTATCTTTAGTATGAAAACAGTTGTATTTTAACTTCATTCTTGAATAACATCTTTACTGGATACAATATTCTAGGTTGGGAGTTATTTTTTCTTTCTTAGAGCACTAAAGACATGATTCCCTTGCCCTTGGCTTTCATTATTTTTAAAATCAATTAATTTTTATTTCTGACTGTGCTGTGTCCTCATTGCTTTGCGCGGGCTTCTATAGCTCCAGGGATCAGCGACTCACCTTCCTTGCGATGTGAGAGACCCTTGTTGCGGTAGCTTCTCCTGGCGCGGAACACGGGTTCCAGGCCTGCAGGTCTCAGGAGCTGCGGCACGCACGCTCTGTGATTGCAGCTCACGGGCTCAGCTGCTCCACAGCGTGCGGGATCCTCCTGGGTCAGGGCTCAAGCCCATGTTCCCTGCACTGGCTGGCAGACCCTTGTCCGCTGGGCCGCCAGGGAGGTCCCTGGCTTTCATTACTTCTGTCGAGAAGTTAGACGTCTATCCAAGTGTCACTCCTTTTTCTTTGTCTGTATCTTTTAATCAATTGTTAATTATTGCATTTGTTGTCGGCTGCACTGGTCTTCATTGCTGTGCGTGGGCTTTCTCTGGCTGCAGGGAGCGGGGCTACTCTCTCTTGCCACAGGCGTCTCGTTGCAGTGGCGTCTCTTGCTGCAGGGTGCAGGCTCCAGCGCATGCACGCTTCAGTAACTGAGGCTTGCAGGCTCTAGAGAAGGTGCTTAGTACTTGCGGCTCACGGGCTTGGTTGCCCCGCAGCATGTGGGATCCTCCCGGACCAGGAATCTAACCCAGGTCCCCTGCGTGGCTGGTGGATTCCTAACCACTGAACCACCAGGGAAGGGCTCCTCCTTTTAAAGTGAACTTACTTTGCCCTCCAGCTGCTTTTATGATTTTCCTTTTTATTTTCTGCAGTTTTACATAACGTGCCTAAGCTGTGGCTTCTTAAAATATTTATAATTTTGGGGGGGGGGCTGTGTTACGCAGCTTGCAAGGTCTTAGAGCCCTGACCAGGAATTGAACCCAGGATCCTGCTAGTGGAAGCACAGAGTCCTAACCACTGGGAACCACGAAGGAACTCCTGGTTTCATTTCTAATTCATTTTGTTTGGAGTTCTTTGGAATTTCTGAACACGTAGATTGGTGTCTTTGCCCACTTTTGGAAACATCTCAAATGCCATCTCCTTCCATGTGGATTCTCCCTCTTTTCTCGCGCAGCTCTAACCACTCACAGGTCAGATATCTCACTGTGACGGGCCCCCTCCTCTTTGCCCTCCTCTCTTTTCCTGACTTCACTCTGGATCATTTCTTCTGAACTATCTTCCAAGTTACTGAATTGCTCTTTCATTCTTGCTAATTTTCTGTTAAACTTATTTTCTGTGGGTTCTTAATTTTTGGTTATTGTAGTAAAGTTCTAGGATTTCTATTTGGCTCTTGTTCAGATCTGCTGTGTCATCTTTTGACAGTTTCCAATCTTCTGTTGACATCTCATTCTCACATCTGTCTTCCTGGGTACAGTGAGTGCCACTATCTAAAGACTACTTTATTGGCTCCAAAATCACTGAGGATGCTGACTGCAGCCATGAGATTAAAAGACGCTTGCTCCTTGGAAGAAAAGCTATGACAAACCCAGACTAAAAAGCAGAGACATCACTTTGCTGACAAAGGCCCATCTAGTCAAGACTATGGTTTTTCCAGTGGTCATGTATGGATGTGAGAGTTGGACCATAAAGAAGGCTAAGTGCTGAAGAGATGATGCTTTCAAACTGTGGTGTTGGAGAAGACTCATGAGAGTCCCTTGGACTGCAAGGAGATCCAACCAGTCAATCCTAAAGGAAATCAGTCCTGAATATTCATTGGAAGGACTGATGCTGAAGCTGAAACTCCAATACATGGGCCACATGATGCGAGGAGAACAGGGAATTGGTGCCATTGCCTTGTAATCACATTTAAATAAACTGTAAAAATATTGAATCACTATGCTGTACACCTGAGACTAATATAATATTGGCAATCAGCTATACTTCAATAAATCATTACGAAATAAAGGGGGAAGAAAGAAAACAAACTTACGGTTACCGAAGAGGAAAAGGAGGAGGGATAAATCAGGCGTTTGGGATTGATGTTCAGTTCAGTTCAGTTAGTTCAGTTGTGTCTAACTCTTTGAGACCCCATGGACTGCAGCACGCCAGCCTCCCTTGTCCTTTACCATCTCCTGGAACTTGCTCAAACTCATGTACATTGAGTTGGTGACACCATCCAACCATCTCATCCTCTGTTGTCCCCTTCTCCTCCTGCTTTCAATCTTTCCCAGCGTCAGGTCTTTCCCAATGAACTGGCTCTTCTCATCAGGTGGCTGACACTGTAAAGAACAACATTGCATAGGAACCTGGAACATTAGGTCCATGAATCAAGATAAATTGGAAGTGGTCAAACAAGAGATGGCAAGAGTGAACATTTTAGCAAAGAGTGAACTAAAATGGATGGGAATGGGAGAATTTAACTCAGATGACCATTATATCTGCTACTGTGGGCAAGAATCCCTTCGAAGAAATGGAGTAGCCCTCATGGTCAACAAAAGAGTCCAAAATTCAGTAGTTGGGTGCAGTCTCACCAATGGCAGAAGGATCTCAGTTCGTTTCCAAGACAAAACTGTTCAATATCACAGTAATCCAAGTCTATGCCCAACCACTAATGCCGAAGAAGCTGAAGCTGAACGGTTCTATGAAGACTACAAGACCTTCTAGAACTAACACCAAAAAAGATGTCCTTTTCATCACAGGGGACTGGAATGCAAAAGCAGGAAGTCAAGAGATATGCACACAACCGCATATAAAATAGATGAACAGCGAGGTCCCAGTGTGTAGCACAGGGGACTACACTCAATATTGTATAATAACCTAGATGGGAAAGAGTCTGAAAAAGAATATAGATGTGTATGTACATAAAACTAAGTCACCTGGCCACACACCTGGAACCACCACCACACTGTGAATCAAGTCTACTTCAAAAAAAACCTAAGGCAAACCCAAAGGGCCATCTAGTCAGAGTTGTGTGTTCACCATCAAAATGAGGGAAGGGAGGCGGCGGAGGGGGGCAGGCTCAGCACGTGGCTCTTCCTCATCACTCCTGCGCGTGTTCCTGGTCCTGAAGTCCATTTGCGGGCAGTGACGAGGCCATTGGAGGATTTTTATTTAACTGGTGTTTGTCTGATAGAACCTCTTCCCTTATAACCTGCCTACACCATTCTATCTTAAGTTGCGGGTAGCTTGTGGATGTGTCTCTAAGACATGACTGTTACGAGTGGCAACTCTAACGTGACAGTGGAGTTCAGTGGGTGCCAATGCAACACGCGTGACAAGCACAGCACGCAGGGTAAGGGAGGGATGGATGAGCTTCCTACGTCCCCCTGGAATGGTGAGACTCCAATTCTGCTAGACGGATAAGTCGAGTGTGTGTATAGTTATCCCTGTGCAAATTGGGTTTCGTTAAAAAACCAACAGGCAGATCAAAATGAAATACTGGAAAATACTCCAATAATCCAAGAGAAGACAGGAAATGGGGAAGACGGGGTGGCGACAAATAGAGAATATGCATTAAGACAGTTGCTCTAAATCCAGTTCATCAACAATGAGAATGAGGGCAAACGACCTAAGAATCCAATGAAGACGGAAACGGTCAGCCTGGATACAGGTAACAGGAGCTCTCTGCAGGCACCTACAGACCCCGCCGTGATATGAAGACACAGACATTGCAAACAAAAAGATAGAAAAGACACTGAGCAAACACCAACTTAAAAAACTGAGGCTACATAGTAAAGTTCAGAGTCAAGATTACGTGATGACAAGATAACCGTCACCAGGACGCAGCAGGCCTGGACGCATGGGCTTCTGCCCGCAGAGCTGCAGGTCCCAGGGGCCCACGAATAGACTCGAGAGGGGTGGTGGCCCCACCGCCGCGAGCAGGGCTCCACCCGCCAGTCTCCCCCAGCTGCGGCCCGCACGGCTCCGTGGGGCCGGAGCGGCCGGAGCCACACCACCGTCCCACATCCTGGAGCTGCGGGCCCAAGATCCCGGGGCTGGCAGGGCTGGCCCCAGCCAGAGTCCTCTCCAAGGTGGACGGACAGTCACCTTCCTGCTGCGTCCCCACGTGACCTTCCTCTGTGCTTGTGGGGGAGAGAGGCAGAGAGTGAGACAGAGACACAGAGAGAGACAGAGACACGGAGAGACAGAGACACAGAGAGAGACAGAGACAGGGACAGAGACCCAGAGACAGAGACACAGAGAGAGACAGAGACACAGAGAGAGACAGAGACACGGAGAGACAGAGACACAGAGAGAGACAGAGACAGGGACAGAGACCCAGAGACAGAGACACAGAGAGAGACAGAGACAGGGACAGAGACCCAGAGACAGAGACACAGAGAGAGACAGAGACACAGAGAGAGACAGAGACACAGAGAGAGACAGAGACACAGAGACAGAGACACAGAGAGACAGAGACACAGAGAGAGACAGAGTGAGAGAGACAGAGACCCAGAGACAGAGACACAGAGAGACAGAGACACAGAGAGACAGAGACAGAGAGTGAGACAGAGAAAGAGGGAGACAGGGACAGAGACCCAGAGACAGAGACACAGAGAGAGACAGAGACACAGAGAGACAGAGACACAGAGAGACAGAGACAGAGAGTGAGACAGAGAAAGAGGGAGACAGGGACAGAGACCCAGAGACAGAGACACAGAGAGAGACAGAGACACAGAGAGAGACAGAGACACAGAGAGACAGAAACATGGAGAGACAGAGAGTGAGACAGAGACATGGAGAGACAGACAGAAAGAGAGACAGAGAGTGAGACAGAGACAGAGAGACACAGAGAGAGAGAGACAGAGAGACCTGACATGTCCCCCTCTGGTCCTGTGGCTTACAGACCTATCTTCATGATCTCATGTAACCTTAATTACCACCTAGCAATCCCCTCTCCAAATACAGAAACACTGGAGGTTAGGGCTTCAAAATATGCTTGGGGGAAGCATAGCTCTGTCCATAACAACTACTCTCTCAGTAATTGACAAAACAGTTGGCAGAAAATTAGCAAGGTTATATAAGAACCCACCCGGGGCATTAACCAGCTGGACGTAATCGACAGTTATTGAACACACCAAACAAGGCCAAGACATGCATTCTCTTTAAGCACTGATGGAACATTCACCACCATAGACATTTCTTTGGTCATAAAACACACTCTGTTGCTGTCGTGTCCAACTCTTTGTGGCGCCATGGACTGCAGCACACCAGGCCTCTCTGTCCCTCACCATCTCTTACATTTTGCCCAAGTCCGTGTCCTTTGCATCAGTGATGCCATCCAGCCGTCTCATCCTCTGATGCCCTCTTCTCCTTCCGCCTTCAGAACACACTTAATAAACTTAAAAACAAAATCCTCAAAGGAGTTAATGAAGAAATCAACAACCGACAAACATCTGGGAAATTCCCTGAGTGTGTGGAAATTAGGCAGCATGCCTCTGGGTCATCTACATGCCGGGGAAGATATTTCAGCAAAACGGGAAATTATTTGAACGGAGTGAAAATAAAGAGGCAATATATCAAAACTAAAGAGTGTTTAGAGGGACATCGATAGAGATGACTGCTTGTATTAGAAGCATTTAACCAGAAGGAATAAAAGAAGTATTAAGGACAGAAGAAAATTAGAAATTAACAATGTAAGCTTCCACCAAGAAATTAGAAAATGAAGACCAAGCTAAACTGAAAGCCAGCAGAAGGAAAGACATAATAAAGATAAGAGGAATCAATGAAATTGAAAGCAGAAAGGTAGTTCAGAAAAAAATCATTGAAGCTAAAAGCTGTTCTCTGAAAATATCAATAAGACTGACAAACCTTTAACCAAACGGATGAGAGAGGGAGACAGGGGACACAAAGCAAGTGGAGAGCAGGCGCCTGGCGACCCCACAGATGTTAAGGCATCGTATGGACCATTGAGAGAGGGAGACAGGGGACACAAAGTAAGTGGAGAGCAGGCGCCTGGCGACCCCACAGATGTTAAGGCATCGTATGGACCATTGAGAGAGGGAGACAGGGGACACAAAGCAAGTGGAGAGCAGGCGCCTGGCGACCCCACAGATGTTAAGGCATCGTATGGACCATTGAGAGAGGGAGACAGGGGACACAAAGCAAGTGGAGAGCAGGCGCCTGGCGACCCCACAGATGTTAAGGCATCGTATGGACCATTGAGAGAGGGAGACAGGGGACACAAAGTAAGTGGAGAGCAGGCGCCTGGCGACCCCACAGATGTTAAGGCATCGTATGGACCATTGAGAGAGGGAGACAGGGGACACAAAGCAAGTGGAGAGCAGGCGCCTGGCGACCCCACAGATGTTAAGGCATCGTATGGACCATTGAGAGAGGGAGACAGGGGACACAAAGCAAGTGGAGAGCAGGCGCCTGGCGACCCCACAGATGTTAAGGCATCGTATGGACCATTGAGAGCTGCTCCAGTGCGTACGCTTGGCAAATCAGAGGCAACAGACCAGTTACTTGAAACAGATTACCAAAACTCATCCGAGAAGAAATAAGCAGCTCAAATAATCCTTCTTGAGTAAAATAATTGAATTCGTATTGAAAAACCTAAAAATGAAAATTCCAGATACAGATGGTTCCATTAGTGAATTTTACAAATATTTAAAGAAGAAACAACCAACTCTACACAATCTCCCCCAGAAGACAGAAGACCAATTCTTCCTGTCTGACGTTCCGAGGCCAGCATCACCCTGACAGCTAAAACTAGGCAAGTGACAGCCGAGAAAGGAAACTGCATGGAATACACTTCGTAAACCGAGATGCCAAAGTGCCCGGCAGTAGATCAGAAGGCCAGACCAAACGAGATGTAAGAGTGACGATGAGCTGCGACTAAGGGGGTTAGGGCTGGACAAACACTCAAAATTCAGCCGGTATAATCTACCATATTTAGCAGATAAAGAAGAAAACCATGTGATCATTTCAGATGATGCAAAAAAAAGATAAAACGTCAGATCCATCCATGACAAAAAGTCTCAGCAGACTAGGAACAGAAGGGAGTTCCCTGAACCTGATGAACAACGCCTGTTTAAAAACGTGCACCTAACACCAGACTCGGTGCCTAAACTCTGAGCACTTTCTTCCCGAAATCCGGGTTAAGGGAAGTGCGTCTGCTCTCACCACCCCGTCCAACATCGTGCTGGGAACCCCAGCGCAAAGAAGATAGAGGCACCAAGACTGTCGGATTGGAAAAGAAGGAATAAAGCCATACCTGTTGGTTCAGTTCAGTTCAGTTCAGTTCAGTTCAGTTCAGTCGCTCAGCCATGTCCGACTCTTTGTGACCCCATGAACCGCAGCACGCCAGGCCTCCCTGTCCATCACCAACTCCCAGAGTTCACTCAGACTCACATCCATCAAGTCAGTGATGCCATCCAGCCATCTCCTCCTCGGTCGTCCCCTTCTCCTCCTGCCCCCAATCCCTCCCAGCATCAGAGTCTTTTCCAGTGAGTCAACTCTTCGCATGAGGTGGCCAAAGGACTGGAGTTTCAGCTTCAGCATCAGTCATTCCAATGAACACCCAGGACTGATTTCCTTTAGAATGGACTGGTTGGATCTCCTTGCAGTCCAAGGGACTCTCAAGAGTCTTCCCCAACACCACAGTTCAAAAGCATCAATTCTTCAGTGCTCAGAAATGGCAACCCACTCTAGTGTTCTTGCCTGAAGAACTTCATGGACAGAGGAATCTGGCGGGCCGCACTCCACGGGGTCGCAAAGAGTCGGACCCAACTGGGCGACCTAGCAGCCAGCACACACGTTTAACGAAGCGCGACAGGGCTTGCAGGCTGAAAGAGACAATCAGCTGATGAAAGAAATCAAAGAAGGCACAAAGTGTGTGTGGACTGGAAGACTCGGTAAGGTAAAGGGGCAGTTCTCCCCGAATCGATCTATGTATTTCACGCAATTCCAATAAAAATCTCAGCAAATGTTTCCAGATAAAGTGTTAGTCATTCAGTCGTGTCCAGCTCTTCACGCCCCCACGGGCTGTAGACCGCCAGGCTCCTCTGTCCGTGGAACTGTTCAGGCAAGGATACTGGAGTGGGTGCCGGCACCCTCCTCCAGAGGAGTTTCCTAACCCAACGAGGGGACGGCGTCTCTTGCATCTCCTGCTTTGGCAGGCAGATTATTTACCACTGCGCCGCCTGGGAAGCGGGTATCAAACAGACAACCAGACAACTCTGTTGATAAAGGTGAAAGATTTTATCAGACGCTTCACTAAAGAATTTTAGATGGCATGCTGCTGCTGCCAAGCCGCTTCAGTCGTGTCTGACTCTGTGCGACCCCACAGACGGCCTCCCACCAGGCTCCCCCGTCCCTGGGATTCTCCAGGCAAGAACACTGGAGTGGGTCGCCATTTCCTTCTCCAGTGCATGAAAGTGAAAAGTGAAAGGGAAGTCACTCAGTCATGTCCGACTCTGTGACCCCATGGACTGTAGCCTACCAGGCTCCTCCCTCCGTGGGATTTTCCAAGCAAGAGTACTGGAGTGGGGTGCCATTGCCTTCTCCGTTTAGATGGCAAATAAGCACATAAAAAGATGTTCAACATTGTTAGTGAAGGTGGTAGTAGTGGTGTGAAGTCTCTCAGTCGTGTCCGACTCTTTGTGACCCCATGGACTATAGCCTACCAGGCTCCTCCCTCCATGGGATTCTCCAGGCAAGAGTACTGGAGTGGGGTGGCATTTCCTTCTCCAGGGGATCTTCCCGACCCAGGGATCGAACCCGGGTCTCTCGCATTCCAGGCAGACGCTTTACCCTCTGAGCCAGCAGGGAAGCCCTGTGAGTCGTGAGGGAAGTGCGAATGGAAACCACGGCGTTTGTCTGTGCGCTTCTGCGCACATCATAAAAAATAAAGTCACAACGTGACGCTGCTCTGCATTTATTAGAACAGCACAAGAGGAAACAGGAAAGGACGGACCGCCGCAGCACCCCCAGGACGCACTGCCGACGAGGACGCAGAGCGACGGGGCGGACCGCGCTGCTGGCGCAGGCGCGCACGGCACAGCCGCCCTGGCAGAGGGCGCTTGCAACGCTGTCTTTTAAAGTTCAACATTCTTTTGCCATATGATTCGGCTATGTCATCCCTAGACATTCACCCTGGAGAAACGAAAACCTGGTTCACAGTGGACTCTATACCTGACTCTTTTTAGTAATTTTACCCACAATCAGAATCTGGAAGCGGCTTCAGGCCTCTCAACAGGGAGCGGATGTCTGTGGATGGAGCGCCAGGGAGCAGTTAGAAGGAGCAGACTGGACCCCATGCCCGCGCCGGCGGCTCCGAACGCACGCTGCTGAGTGAAGACGGTGGCCTCGGAAGGTAGACTCACATGGCCTTCCGGGAAAGACCAAACAGATGGGGAAACACACGGCTGGTTTCCAGGGGTTTGGGCTGGAGGAAGGGTTTGACTACAAAAGGGAAGCTCAAAGGAAGTGTTCGGGTGATGGAGCTGTCTCGTTTCCGCATCAAGGCCGCCGCCACTGGCTTTTCTCTGCCCTGTGCCCCCGCGCAGGGAATCACAGCTGACCTCGCTGTCAGCTCAGACACCCACATGGAAAGCTGGACCTGGCCCAGCGCCTCGTCTCTCTCCTGCCCCTTCGAGGCCCTTTGAGTCCTCTTGGCATTTTCCCTGCAGGGAGATGTCAGCAAATCAAAGCCTACTTTTTCACTTCCTTGAAGCTGGTGAGAATTCAGGTGTGTGTCTGTGCGACTGACCGGGCCCCACCCTGTGAGGAGCAGGTGCCTCCTGGGACTTCAAAGGTCCCAGAGGAAAGGGGCTGCAAACAGGTGAGTCAGCCCATTGTTCACTATCTCAAAAATCAATGGAGTCCAAAGGGAAACTCTTTATTTAATGAGCCAAAATATGGAGCTAATTGGTTTTTGAAAGGATATTGCTTCCTGCTCCCTGAGACTGAAAAGAGCCCTTTGAACGAACCCATTAACAGAGACTGCGTTCTGAAAACGGTTACTTGAGGTTAAGTAAGTACAGAAAGGGGCTTCCCAGGTGGAAGATCCCCCGGAGGAGGAAATGGCAACCCACTCCAGTGTCCTTGCCTGGGAAATCCCGGGGACGCCTGGCTGGCTGCAGTCCACAGGGTCACAAAGAGTCCGACATGACTGGGAGCGCACACAAGCGCAGAGGACAGGTGACACCTCAGCCTTTCCCTTGGGGTCCCGAGGAAGCTGCACACCTCAGGCGATGTGGTTCCAGGGGGACGTACCCCAGGAAGCCTGTGCCTGGGCCCTCTGTGGCAGGCTGGCCATGTGGCCGCCCCTCCCTTCTGGTGCCCAGGGTCTCATGGGGGGTGGTCTCCGTCACTGCTGGAGAGTGGAGCTAAAGTGAGTGCCGAGCGATGCCCCTCACCCCGGGGGTCCTGTGGCTGTCGGTTGAGATTCCGTGGCTAGCAAAGCCCCTCTCCGGACACCTGCCTGGGCCTCCGGGTCCCTCCAGGTGCCCCTGAGACATGAGAGGGTGCAGAACCCCAGGGAGCCTCTTCGCAGAGGCTCACGTGTAGGGTCACGGTGCCCACGTGGACAGGTACCCGTGTCACAGGGCCGTGCCCGCCTGCACAGGGCCTCGGGGAAGGGCCTCCCCGCCTCCCGCAGCTCCTGGGGGCTCCGGATGCCCCTGGGGCCGCGGCTGCTTTGCGCCCGCTCTGCGTCCATCCTCATGCGGTCCTCGGCGTGTGCGTGTCTGCGTTCGCTCTCCTCTTACCAGGACACCTGCGATGGTGCCCGGGCCCTCCCAGGAAACCCAGGAGAAAATCCCCCCAAGACCCTGAGGTTACTCTCATCTTCTGACACACAGGCAACACTCGGGAGCGCCAGAGGCTTCACATGGATTCTTTGGGGGGAAAGGGGCATTTTTCAGTTTCACAAAACACACTATCCAGGAAACTGTAAGCTTCCCCGGCAAAGATTTCCCTCCACGTCTGTCTGCTTCTCTGGAAGCCTCATCATGGACTATTCATTCCAACTGTTGATCATTATGAGTGGCAAAGGGCAGAAGGCATGGCTTCAGAATTCACACTCACTCTGTAGCTGGGAAACCAGTCAGCTAAGTTTCAGGTTCTGTATGTACTTCGCCCTGATCTGCTCCATCATCACCAAGAAGCTTGGACTGGGCCGGGCTGGACCCACACTCAGAGCCACACCGGGCCCCCGAGAAGAGGGAGTAACGGGCCCACCGGGTCCGCCTCCTCCTCCCTGACTGAGCCTGGGGGCCTCTCCCTCCCCACTCCTCTGCTAGGAGCGCCCACCCCCTAGCCCCTCCCTTCCTCCTCGGGACCACGTCTTGTCTCCCCCAGGTGGAAAGGGAGCCCTCCTTTGGCACAGTCGCCTCTACACGCCTGCCTTGCAGCTGCGCGTGCTCTGAACACGCTTGCCTGCGTGGTCTAGTCTGTACACTCATGCTTCATCTCCCACCTCGACAGACCCCAGGATCAGGTGGGAAAGCCTTCAGCTGCAGCACAGGTCACTCCACATTAGTCTCTTCTCACTGAGCCAGGAGGCTGGAGGGCAGCGACTGGCGTTGGTTTGGAGCACAGGCTGGGCACCTCTGTGATATCAATTTCTTTCCTCCTTCATTGCACCAAGATGGCTGCTGCAGCTCCAGGCATCACAACTGTGTCAAGGCAAAAAGAGAAGGTCCTGGCATACGTCACCTATATGTATTCCTTTCTCCAGAAAATCCAAACTTTACCCCCAAGTGCCGCTGCAGCCTCCTGCTTAGTTCCTATCAGTCAGAAGTGGCCAACCACAGCTGTAAGAGACGTAGAGAGGGTCTCCACCCCCTACATTGTACATAGACAAGGTTGAAGAGGGCTAGGAGACACTGCTCCCCTGGAGAACCTTGTTAATTTTTTTTCTAGAGATGACAAGACTGTGTTTGGAGAGCAGCTTGCCCAAGCTACATAGGCCAGAAAGCCAGCCCAGGGCACCCCTGCCTGGTCATAGGCTGGCTCCCCCGTGCCCCACAACAGGCCCCTCCTCCAGCTGTACTGTTAAGCCTGGGTGCCTGGCTCTCAGCCCTGCAGCCCTCCCCACTGCCCACTGTGAAGGAGAGGCAGCCAATGGCTCTCAAAAACATGGCAGCGCCTGGCCCCCTGCTGGGAGCTCACCAGGCTCTGCCACCCGAGGGCTCCACGCCCAGTGGGAACCAGCGCTTCCAGGGCAGGCAGGGCAATGCTGGAATCCTCAGGGTCCGCACAGGCAGGTTCTTGGGGAGGAGTGAAGGCGGCTGACCGAGGCTGGTGGTGAGGGAGCAGGCCTGTGAGGCTTGCTGACCCCAGGTCATACTCTGCCTGGTCCAGAGGGCCCTTCACTGGAGCCTTAGAGGTGGGGAGAAGGCTGCAGGGCTCCAGAGAGGACAGAGGGGCCCTGGCCCTCGTGTCTCGGCTGAGGTCTGCCCTCATCCCTGTGTCTCCCCCGGTGGGATGCGCAGGAGTGTGTGGCAGGGAGGGGTGGGCAGGGCAGCTCCCACCTGGAAGAGGCTAGGTACACCGAGTCCCGCTTCTCTTGGTGAGAGGCCTGAGGGGCTGTGCAGATGGAGCCATGGTCTGCCTGTGGGGCAGCCGCTGCTCGCGCCTGTGTGCCCATGCAGAGATTCACGCCCGGTGGTCCTGTCTCCGTGCTTTCAGAAAGAGCTGGAAGTTTTGATTTTCCTGAGAAGTCTCAGGCTTTTGTAAGCCCTTACAAATAGCTGAGAAAAGAAGAGAAGCAAAAGGCAAAGGAGAAAAGGAAAGATATACCTATTGGAATGCAGAGTTCCAAAGAATAGCAAGGAGAGATAAGAAAGCCTTTCTCAGTGATCAAAGTGAAGAAATAGGAAAACAGCAGAATGGGAAAGACTAGAGATCTCTTCAAGAAAATTATAGATACCAACTGAACATTTCATGCAAAGATGGGCAAAATAAAGGACAGAAATGGTATGGACCTAAAGCAGAAGATATTAAGCAGAGATGGCAAGAATACACAGAAGAACTGTACAAAAAAGGTCTTCACGACCCAGATAATCATGATGGTGTGACCACTCACCTAGAGCCAGACATCCCGGAATGTGAAGTCAAGTGGGCCTTAGGAACCATTACTTACAAACAAAACTAGTGGAGGTGATGGAATTCCAGCTGAGCTATTTCAAATCCTGAAAGATGATGCTGTGAAAGTGCTGCACTCAATATGCCAGCAAATTTGGAAAACTCAGCAGTGGCCACAGGACTGGAAAAGGTCAGTTTTCATTCCAATCCCAAAGAAAGGCAATGCCAAAGAATGCTCAAACTACCACACAATTGCACTCATCTCACATGCTAGCAAAGTAATGCTCAAAATTCTCTAAGCTATGCTTCAGCAGTATATGAACAGAAAACTTCCAGATGTACAAGCTGGATTTAGAAAAGGATGAAGAACCAGAGATCAAATTGTCAACATCTGGTCATAGAAAAAGAAAGAGAATTCCAGAAAACCATCTACTTCTGCTTTATTGATTACGCCAAAGCCTTTGACTTTGTGGATCACAACCAACTGTGGACAATTCTTAAAGAGATGGGAATACCAGACCACTTTACCTGCCTCCTGAGAAATCTGTTTGTGGGTAAAGAAGCAACAGTTAGAACCGGACATGGAACAACAGCCTGGTTACAAATTGGGAAAGGAGTATGTCAAGGCTGTATATTGTCACTCTGCTTATTTAACTTACATGCAGAGTACATCATGAGAAATGCTGGACTGGATGAAGCACAAGCTGGAATCAAGATTGCCAGGAGAAATATCAATAACCTCAGATATGCAGATGACACCACCCTTACGGCAGAAAATGAAGAGGAACTAAACAGCCTCTTGATGAAAGTGAAAGAGGAGAGCGAAAAAGTTGGCTTAAAATTCAACATTCAGGAAACTAAGATCATGATATCTGGTCCCATCACTTTATGACAAATAGATGGGGAAACAATGGAAACAGGGACAGAGTTTATTTTCTTGGGCTCCAAAATCACTGCAGATGGTGAGTGCAGCCATGAAACTAAAAGACACTTGCTCCTTGGAAGAAAAACTATGACCGACCTAGACAGCATATTTAAAAGCAGAGACATTACTTTGCCGACAAAGGTCTGTATAGTCAAGGCTATGGTTTTTCCAGTGGTCATACATGGACATGGTTCTTTGAACCACAAAGAAAGTTGAGCACTGAAGAGTTGATGCTTTTGAACTGTGGTGCTGGAGAAGACTCTTGAGAGTCCCTTGGGCTGCAAGGAGATCCAACCAGTCCATCCTAAAGGAAAACCGTCCTGAATATTCATTGGAAGCACTGATGCTAAAGCTGAAACTCCAATACTTTGGCCACCTGATGACTCATTGGAAAAGACCCTGATTCTGGGAAAGATTGAAGGCAGGAGGAGAAGGGGATGACAGAGGATGAGATGGTTGGATGGCATCACTGACTCAGTGGACATGAGTTTGAGTAAACTCCGGGAGCTGATGATGAACAGGGACGCCTGGCGTGCTGCAGTCTGTGGGGTCACAGAGTCGGACACGACTGAGCGGCTGAATGGAACTCAGGCTTTTAGGTGTCAGGAACTGTAGGGAAAAGCTGGCTTCAGCTACCCCCTCACCTAGCATAGGTGGGCACAGAGGCGGCTCAGGAGCCCTGGGGACGGTCCACCCAGGTCAGCAGAACAGGGGGCTCTTAGGGCTGTGACTCTGTGGGCAGGGCAGGGTCTCTAGCTGGACAAAGCCAGGAAGGAGCCCTGCCTTGTGAGCCGAGCTGCGTGGCCAAGTGTCCAGGAGAGAGGTCTGGCTGCCAGCCAGCCAAGCGGAGCCCAGCCCACTTTAGGGATTCTAGCCGGCTGTCCTTACGTCAGATCCCCCGATAGCTCCTGAGGCCAGTGGGTTACTTGCATCTTCACTGAAGGCTCAGTTGGATATAAGCATTTACAGGCACGTGTGAACACAGACTCCGTTCTGTGTTCAGTTGAGGTAGTCATGATAGTAAGATGTTTACATGAGCCCCTGCCCACTCTCAATCCTGTTCACCTTCCAAACAGCTGCAGGCATCATCACACCCCATCGTATGCCACACTTTGGATACAGGCCAGTTGGCAAAATGATGCATTCACACATATTGGTGTTGACATTGTGTATAAAAACCGCTGGGAAAGGGCTCTTTCTTTCAACATTTATGAACGAATGAGCACAAGAACCAGTGGGCAGCTGTCCTTGACCAGATCCTGTTGCCTGACGGGTGAGGCCCCAGAGCCCTGGCCGCTGGGTGATGCTTTGCACGTGACCAGGGGTTCCCTGCCATCTGGCAGGGGAATGGCCGCCTGAGTTGGAGCTCGGGCTGCCTGAGGCGTTCGGTGGAGTGGAGGTGGGGTTGTATGGCTCCGTGCCTCCCGTGCGGAGGGCCTGGTGCAGAAGCACCCCTGGGCTGAGCTCAAGTCTGATTCTTGGTCCGGGTGCCCCTAGCCAGCTGGTGTTTCCTCGGAGGTGGAGTGACCGTGCGGGCGTCCACCCCAGGGCGGAGAGACACTGATGCAACAGGCCACGGTTCCCAGGGCCCGCGGCCAGGCCACAGGTGCTCGCCCTGCCTCCTCCCGCCCCCCACCGTCCAGCCAAGGCCAGATAAAGGGCAGGAAAAGTGCAAGGCATCCCAGGCCACCAACGCCCTGCAGGACCCCTCTGACTGCCCAGCACGTGACTGCTATGGGCTTATCCTCAGGTCCCCATCTCTGTGGCCAGCTTCTCCCTGGGATGGACTGACCCTGTGGGCTGGGGCTCAAGGCTGAGGGCCCTGGAAGCCTCCCTGGAATGTTCTAGAAATCTGTAGAGGACTCAGGATTGGGCTGCCCGACCTGAAGTGACTGGCATCAGGAGGAAGCAGTGGTGTTTGGAGTGTGGGTCGTGCCCTGACTGACAAGCTGCTTTTGCAGGGGAGGCAATCAGTGACAGAAGCCTTTTGTCTGCCCATGCTTACTTCTGAAAGCCAGGATGTTTGCTGTTTCTAGCGTCCTTGCTGCACCAGCTCCACTCAGGTAGCCGCGGCTGGTGACCACATGCCCTCGGCTGTGCCAGAGTCTCTCCATGGTCTTGTGGGAAGCGGGACACTGGGCAGTTAGGAAGTATCACTGAGTGTTTGCTGGTCTCCATAGATGACTTGACACAGGGCGCCCAGCAGGTGTGAAGCCCCGCCCTGCTCAGGAGAGATTCTGGTACCCTGCAGGCGACCCACACCCCAGCCTCCTGAGCACAGCCCCTGTCTACACCCTGCCCTACGCTCTGTCTACACCTCTGCTACACTCTGCCATACTGCCCCACACCAGTGGCTATACCTGCCCCTACAATCTTTTCTACACCCCAGGTGCCACCACCCAGGCTGTGACAGGCCAGGAAAGGCTACCAACAAGCCAGGCTAATCTGGGCTGAGTGGCTGCAGGGGCGCCCCAGGCACCAGGAGACCCGGGCAAGGGAAGCCCCAGGACGCAGGCTGCCTGGGGCAGAGTCAGACAGACGAGAATGCAGGTCTTACCTGGAGGCGGTCCACAAAAGGCCCAAGGAGCCCGACACACCGTGACCCCCGGGGTTCAGACTCCAGGCTCGTCACCTGGAAACTGCGGACGTGGGCAGAGCCCGACCCGAAGTGGCGGACGGGAGAGCCCCGAGACCCCGCGTAAGCCGCCGCAACCCCGGGCAGAACCCGCGGGCCTGCAGCCCAGGATGCAGACCAATCTGGGGGTGGGTAGGTGCGCCAGCTGGGGCAGGTGCCCTGGTGAGGCGAGGTCCCCAAGTGGGGCGGGAACTCAGGTATGCCCTGGGGTGGGCCCCAACCCTAACCCCGCCTCCAGGCTGCCTCGGCCAGACCCACATCCCCGCGCCCTACGGGCCTTGGCTCCGCCCACCCGCCCTCTGCCCCGCCCCTTCATTCAGCCCCACGCCCTACAAGCCTTGGTCACGCCCACTTAGCCCTCGACCCCGCCCGTTCCCTCCAGCCCCGCCCCTATCCCGCCCCTTGGCACCGCCCCCGGCCCCGCCCCGCCCCGCGGCCCGTGGCGTCCCCGGCGCGCACCTGCGCCCGCGCCTGCGCGCCGTTTGAAAGTATGGCGCCGGGCGGGCGGCTGGTGCTGTGTGAGGAGAAGATCCGGGAGAAGAGCGGCCTGGCGCCTCACTGCGACCTGGGTGCGCGCCGGGCGGCGGGCGGCGGGGGGCGCTGGTGGAGGGCGCGAGCTTCCCGCTGCGGTGGCGGAGGACCGGTCAGGCCAGAGGTCGAAAGAGACCGCTCGGCTCCGAGCCGCCCCAGGCCTGAGGGGCGGGGGAGAGGGCTGGGCTGGGGGGCGCGGGCCGGGGGCGCGGGGAGCGCGAAGAGGGACCCCCGAGGAGCGGGCCGGGCGGGCTGGGGTCCCGGGCGGAGGCCCCCGAGGAGCGGGCCGGGCGGGCTGCGGTCCCGGGCGGAGGCCCCCGAGGAGCGGGCCGGGCGGGCTGGGGTCCCGGGCGGAGGCCCCCGAGGAGCGGGCCGGGCGGGCTGCGGTCCCGGGCGGAGGCCCCCGAGGAGCGGGCCGGGCGGGCTGGGGTCCCGAGCGGAGGCCCCCGAGGAGCGGGGCCGCCCGGCCCTCGCGCCGTCCTAGGGGAGCTCCTCCGGGGCGCGTCTGCGGAGCCTTTGCGGCGGTGTTTTTTGCGTTAACTGGTAAGACGGCTCGGGTTTTCTTTCACCGGTTAGTCAGCTGCATTAGGTTGGTTTTCTGCGAAAGCTTGAAGCACCTTCGTTTCTCCTGCGGTAAGCCTCGTTCGCCCCTCCCAGGCCGAGATCTCTGGACTCGTGTTGAAGACGGATGTTGGGCGCTAGTTTTTTAATTTTTGTCTGGTTTTGATATCAAGGTAATACCGAGCTCATGACATCGTGGGTAAAGTGCCTTTTCGGTTTTCTAGAAGAGATTCTGTAAAATTGGTGCCAGTTCTTTTTCGCTTGATAGAACTTTCCAACGAAACCTTATGCTCCTGAAAATTTCTGTATTTGAAGCTTTTAAATTACAGATAGGATGTCTGCAGTTGTTACAGAACTGTTCATATTATCGACTTCATCTTAAGTGAATTATGGTTGTGTGGGGTTTTGCAAAACTGATTTCATCCAACATGTTAAATGTATGTGTATAGAGTTTGTGGCATTTCCATATTAGCTTGTTCATGTCTGTGTGGTCTGTAGTGATACCCTTATTCCATTCCTGATATTGGTCGTTTCTGTCTTCTCTTTTTTGGTCTTTCTTGAGGTTTATGGATTTTGTTACGCTTGTCAGTCAGCCAGCTTTCGGGCTTTCTTCACAGGTTTTTTGGTTTTGCATTTCATTGGCTCTGTGTTATTTTCTTCTTCCTGCGGCTCTGCATTTGTTTTGCTTTTTCTTGATTCTTGAGATGAAAATTTAGGTTTCTGATTTGAGACTTCTATTTTAGTGCTGTAAGTTTCCCTGTGGGCGCAACTTTGGCTGCATCCAAAAGTTTCGTTGCCTTTTCATTTAGTTCACTGCGTTTTTTGCATTTCCCTTGACTTTCTCTTAGACCTATGGATTGTTCAGAAATGTGTTTTTTCCTTTTTGTGTGACTGGAGGTTTTCCTAGGTTGTTTGGTTTTTTTTTCTTTCTGTTATTGATTCTGATATGATTCCATTATGGTGAGAAAACACTCTGTATGATCTTGTTTTAAATTTGTGGAGGTCAGCTTTATGGCCCAGGATCTGGCCTGTATGTACCAAGTGCAGCTGGAAGGAACGGGTACTCTGCCACTGGCTGGAGTGTTGCATAAACATCAGTTTGGTTCTGTTGACTTACGTTGCTCGGTTCTTTTTCATCCTTGCTGATTTTCAGTCCAGTGAGGCTCTTAATTACCAGGAGATAGGTATTGAGACCCCTAACTGTAATTGTGGATTTGTCCGTTTCTCTTTCCACTTGATGTGTCTTGAAACTGCTATTTGGTGCATACATATTTAGGATTTTTATGTCTTCATATTGGAGTGACCTTTGTAGCATATGTGATATTCTTCCGTGTTCCTGACAATTTTCTACAGTGAGACATCTACTTTATCTGATATTCAATTCAGTTCAGTCGCTCAGTCGTGTCCAACTCTTTGCGACCCCTTGAATCACAGCACGCCAGGCCTCCCTGTCCATCACCAACTCCCGGAATTCACTCAAACTCATGTCCGTTGAGTCCGTGATGCCATCCAGCCATCTCATCCTCGGTTGTCCCCTTCTCCTGCCCCCAGTCCCTCCCAGCATCAGGGTCTTTTCCAATGAGTCAGCTCTTCCCATGAGGTGGCCGCAGTGCTGCATAGCAGAAAGATTCTTCACTGACTGAATTAACAGGGAAGTCAGGATACACTATACACAATCTCTGCTAACCTCTGTCTTTTACAGTGTGAAAATGTTAGTTGCTCAGTTGTATCCAACTCTTTGTGACCCCATGGACTGTAGTCTGCTAGTCTCCTCTGTCCGTGGAATTCTCCAGGCACGAATGCTGGAGTGGGCAGCCATTCCCTTCTCCAGGGGGTCTTCCCGACCCAGGGATCGGACCCTGCATTGGTTCCTCATCTCCTGCATTGCAGGCAGGTTCTTTACCATGTGAGTCATCAGGGAAGCTTCCCTGTTACGGTAAGTCTAGACCGCTTGTTAATATTCATATGGCTTACCTGTGCCGCTCCTTATTCCTCTGTTTACTCCCTTTGTTTTTCTTCTTTCGTTTCCTGTTTCCTTCCTTTCTGTGTTTCCTCTTTCCTTCGTTTTCCTCAGTCGTGTCCGACTCTCTGCGACCCCACGGACTCTACAGTCCATGGAATTTACAGGCCAGAATGCTGGAGTGGCAGCCTTTTTCTTCTCCAGGGGACCTTCCCGACCCACGGATCGAACCCGAGTCTGCTGCGTTGCCGGCAGACTCTTCACCAGGTGGGCCACAAGGGGAGCCCCTCCCTCCCTCCCTTGAGCATTCTTTTCTCGTTTCGTTTTATTTATCTGTCACATTTCTGAGCGTGTCTCTCCAGATACCTTTTTAGTCATTGCTCTAACACATATATTGCAGCATACGTGTCTATGTGACTTAACACAGCTTCCTTGTGTGGACGGTTTACCACGTCAGGTGAAGATAGAAACTCCACCACTCGTGTTGCTGCTGCTGCTGCCGTCCGGTTGCTCACTTGTGTGCGGCTCTGAGGCCCAGTGGGTGGCAGCACGCCCAGGGTCCCCTGTCTTTCAGTGTCTCCTGGAGCTTGCTCAGAGTCAGGCCCGTGGAGCCCACGATGCCATCCAGCCATCTCATCCTCTCCTGTCCTCTCCTCCTCCTGCCTTCAGTCTTTCCCAGCACTGGGGTCTTTTCCAGTGAGGCAGCTGTTCGCATCAGGTGGCCAAAGTATTGGAGCTTTAGCATCGGTCTTTCCAGTGAATATCTGGAGTTGATTTCCTTTAGGATGGACTGGTTGGATCTCCTTGCGTCCACGGGACTCTCAGGAGTCTCCTCCCGCACCACAGTGTAAAAGCGTCAGTTCTTTGGTGCTCAGCCTTCTTTATGGTTCAACCCTCACACCTGTACGAGACTACTAGAAAAACCGGAGCCTGACTATATGAACCTTTGTCAGCAAAGTGATGGCTTTGCTTTTTAATACGCTGTCTTAAGTTTGCCATAGCTTTTCCTCCAAGGAGCAAGTGTCTTTGAATTTCATGGCTACAGTCAGCGTCCTCAGTGATTTTGGAGCCCAAGGAAATAGAGTCTCTTCACTGTTTGCATTTTTCCCCATCTGCTTACTGTGAAGTGCTGGGACCGGATGCCGTGATCTTCGTTTTCTGAATGCTGAGCTTTAAACCAGCTGTTTCGCTCTCCTCTTTCACCGCCATCAGGAGGCTCTCTAGCTCCTGTTCACTTCGTTCCATCAGGGCGGTGTCGTCTGCGCGAAAGTGAAGTCGCTCAGTCCTGTCCTGCTCTTTGCAGTCCCATGGACTGTAGCCCACCAGGCTCCCTCCGTCCATGGGATTCTCCAGGCAAGAATACTGGAGTGGGTGGCCATTTTCTTCTCCAGGGGATCTTCCCAACCTAGCGATCAAACTCGGGTCTCCTGCCTCACAGGCAGATGCTTTACCTTCTGAGCCACCAGGGAATGCAGCCACCCTATATGATATATGCAGATATCATCTGCATGTCTAAGGTTATTGGTATTTCTTCTGGCAATCTTGATTCCAGCTTGTGCTTCATCTGGCCCAGCATTTCACATGATGTACTCGGCAAGTGTACCACCATTTCGGTTTCATTATTCTCCCACTACATGATTTGTCTAGATATTTCATCTGCATACCTGAGAACCACAGTAATGATGGGTCTGTTTTCTTTTTACAGTCATCTGACGGTTTAAATAGCTTAGGAGGAAGCAGTACCCCCATGTTCACCTGTTCCATTTTTCTTTCTTCATGCCTGATGTCCCAGGTTCCCTTCTTTTATCTTTCCTTAATGTTTAAAGATCTTTCTTAAGTAGTTATCTTCCGGCAGGTGTGCTGGTGAAAAGTTCTCTTAATGTTTCTTCATTTAAGAGTACCTGTATTTCACCTTCAGTCATAAAGACTGTTATTGGAGAATATAGATTTCTAGGATGAAACTTCTTTTTCTCAGCAATTGGAAACTGTGAGAGTGTTTCCTTTAGGCCGCCAGGGCTTCTGAAGAGTAACTCCCGACCGTGACGGTTGCTTCTCCCTCTGGGTGATGCCTTTCTCCCTGGTGGCTCTCGGGATTCTTTCATTGCTGTTAGTGTTTTTGATGCTGATATGTTAGCTTTTGCCTTTATTCTGCGTGGTATTTTTTCAACTTCTTGAATGTGTAGGTTTTTGTGTTTTTGCCAAATTTGGAAAGTTTTCAGCTGTTACTTCTTTTTTTTTTTTTTAAGCCATGCTGTTTTTCTCTTCTTGAAACTCTAATTGGAACTCCATGAGTTCCCAAGGACATGAATGTTAGATTGCTTTCTCTTTTTCTATAAGACCTGGAAGCTCTGTTCATTTTTCAGTCTTTTTCTCTCTTGGTCAGATAGGACAGTTTTGTTTATCTTTGCATTTACTCTCTTTGAATTTTTTCCTGTCGTCTCCATTCTGTTACTAAGCTGCTCCCCTGGTGTTTGTTTCTTTCAGTTATTGTATTTTTCAATTCTCAAATTTCTGTTTCTTTATATCTTCTGGTTTTTTGCCAAGAATCCCTACTTTCTCATTTTTTAAAGCATGTTCATAATTGCTCATTGAACTATGTTTGTATCAGTTGCTTTAAAATCCTTGTTAGATAATTATGGTTTCTCTCATCTCATCTCATTATTGGTGTCTATTGTTTTCTCTCATTCAGATTGAGATTTTCCTAGTTCTTCATCATTTTTGATTGATCATTTTGATTGGGATTCTGCTTCCTGTTTAAATCTTGTTACTCGCTTCTGTCACTGCCTGGATGCTGCCTTGTTGCTGAGGCAGTGGCCAGGCCCCTGCCATACACATCTACAGCTGGCTCATTACAGACAGCCCAGGACAGTAGTCAGGTCCACTCTCACGGCCCCAGTGCTGGCCACTGTGCAAGGCCAGGGGTACAAGGTCCATGATTTTCCCTTGGCGCTGGGTGGGAGTGGGGCTGGGGTTGTCAGGAGTCTGTCCTGCAAGGCCATCACTGTCCGTCTTTGACAGTGGACAGCAGGCTTACCCGTCTCTCCTGGTAGGTGGGCATTTCTGGGTGGCCAGCTTCTCTTGCATTCAGATTGGGATGTATAGGAGACAACAAAACCAACCCTCGGTGCCTGACCCTTTTTTTTAGGTCCCTAGACGGTTGGCCTTCCGCCCCCACCCTTCAGTTGCCAGGCACTTGCTCCCCATGCTGTTGTCCAGGGTTTTTAGGTCTAATGGGAGGAATAGGGTGAAATGTGTCTGCTCTGTCTTGTCTGAAACTGGAAGCCCAAAAACCAGTTTTGTGTTTAATCAAAATGTGATTTAAAACAAAAGTTCCCAGGAAAATATTTGGTGTAACCTTTTAAAACAAAAGTTCCCAGGAAAATATTTGGTGTATCCAAACACAGAGTGTCTGTTTCATTCAGTTCAGTTCAGTCGCGTCCGACTCTTTGCGACCCCATGAATCACAGCCTGCCAGGCCTCCCTGTCCATCACCACCTCCAAATGCCACTGCTTTTGTAGTGACATTTGTCTTATGAGTGCTTGCTAGATGTGTCCCAGAGAAGTGTGTGGTGCCCCCCAAGTGCCGCTGGCCCTCACCCAAAGTGGCGTGACCTCAGGTCAGCCCCTGAGAGGGTTTCAGATGTGATCCCTGCTTGGAGGCTTAGAGGCAGTGGGCTGGCAGCCCCCTTAGGAGGGCTTCCTGGTGAGTGGGTTTTGGAGGGAAAATAAATTACTGTAATAATTTATTTTCAGTAAGATAATAAAGTTAAAATCTCTTAATTTTCTATTCTTAGCTGAACTTCGGTCATTATCTATTCCGGGAACTTACCAAGAAAAGATTACTCACCTGGGAAATTCTTTGATGAATTTAACAGGTCTAAAATCTCTAGATCTCTCACGAAACTCCTTGGTTAGTCTAGAGGTAAGTTTTAGGTTTGTTTCTTAAATGAAAATTTATTACTGTAATAGCAGTGGCAAGTACATTTATGGTAAGAAAAAAGTGCAATCTGCTTTATGACTGCTTCTAAACTTGTAAACTACACGTAAAGGGACTGTAGGTGCCATGCTCCTTCTCCTGTGTTTGCTGTGAGCTGGGTTTCTTATGCATCACATTGTATTCCGACTATAACATGAAATCACCGCGCTCTGATGAAGATGGCTGTGTCTGTAAAGGAAAAAAGGCCCGAAAGATGAGCGTGTGTGTGCCCGTCTTCATCCTGCATCAGCTGTCCTCTGCATCTACGCTGCACTTCTCATCCGTGTGTGTCTGACTGTTAGCGACCTTGGGCCCTTGAATGGCTCGCGTGCCTGACGCGGCAGGCGATGGTGATGGAGAGGACACAGGAAGTCACCAGGCGATGGCGAGTGGGAACTGCCGGGGCCTGCGGTGGGGAAAAAGGGAGGCAGGACGTCCTTGCCTGGAGTGCGAGTCTGTCAGCGCCCCTGACCTGGTTGGGAGCCCTGCCCCTCGCATTAGCGTCTGGTGCAAGATCTCGTCCAGGCTGCACTCAGTCCTCACCTGTGAAGCAGGGGCAGCGGCGGTTCTGCTGATGCGGCTGGGTGTGAAAGCGTGGCGTTTGATGCGTCGCTCAGCTGGCGCGTGAGGCCCCGCAGGGATTGACCCGCTCGGCCGCCTCACGGCCCGGGCGCAGCGCTCGCAATGGGGCTCACCTTTGCCCTGCTGCCTGTTGATGGGGAAGGGGGCGTGTGTGCGGACGTCATGCGTGTCAGCGCTCGTCTCACCGCGCGTCTGTCCTGGCAGGGCATCGAGTGCCTGGCGGCGCTGGAGAGCCTCAACCTCTACTACAACCGCATCTCCTCGCTGGCGGAGGTCTTCCGGCTCCACTCCCTGGCGGGGCTCTCGGAGGTGGACCTGCGGCTGAACCCCGTGGCGAAGAGCGAGTCTGACTTCCGCCTCTTCGTGGTGCGCATGCTCCCGGGTCTCCAGCAGCTGGGTAGGCCGGCCGCGCTCCAGCCTCGCTCGGCGCCCCGCTCGTGCTCTTGGGGCGATCGCGCTGCTGGCCTTTCTGGAGAGGGGAGCTGGTTTCCTCCTCTCACAGGAAAGCCGCCTGGGAAGGTGGCAGGGAGCCACTTTCTGAGGCCACGAGTGCCTGCCGGGCTGGCCGGGGTGCAGGTGTGGGCTGGCTTGGCTCTCCAGCTGCTCTCGAGCTCTGCTGTCTATTTCCTCACACGGCCTCCTGGGCGTTGTCCCAGGCTCAGCCGGACGGCTGGATTCAGCCTGGTTTTGCCTGCGCCTGGGGCATAGGAACAAGAGGTACTGTGCTGCACAGGCCCCGGGCGACAGCGTGAGAGAGCGGGAGGGCCTCGTGGGAGGGCCTCGTGGGAGGTGCAGCTGCCACTGTGGCCCGGGAAGAACCGAATCTCTCAGGCTTGCGGGACGAGCTACCAGGGTGCCAACCAGCCATGCCCGGTCAGGAGCGCTGTGCTCAGGGAGGCCGGAGCCCTCACCCGCTATCCTGGCGCCCTGGAGCTGCTGTGCTGTGAGCACTGTGGCCCAGGCGCCGCTCGCCGACCCGGCCCCGCCCCACGTCCCGCGTCAGAGGAGGGCGGGCGCTGCAGCGGGAGCCGAGGGTGTGCCAGCCGCAGGCCCTGGGGAAGGAGGGCCTCGGGTCTCGGGCCTGTTCCTCCTGTGGAAGTGCCGCTTGAGGGCAGTTAGGACTGTCTGACTGGAGGGTGGTGGTCCTGTGCCCCCAGTGATCAGCGCGTGTTCTCCACTCAGAGGGCCTTTGACCGCTTGGGGAGGCTAGAGGGATTCCAGGGTGTCTCCACCTCCCAGGTGCTGAGATAATGAAATGAGACCCACATGGCAGCGCTTGTCAGGTAGACGCTGGGCAGTGGGCAGACCGTGGCTCCTGCCCGTCCAGCGTCCGCAGGACCTGCAGACACTCCGGCTCTGCCCCCTCAGCTGCACGGAGCGTCTCTCGCGGGCACCCTGGCCCTGCTGCCCTGGCGCACCTCCTCGTCCCCAGGCTGGTGGCGCTGGCTCCAGGGAGCCTGGCTGCGTGGTTAGGCCACTTTGGCCTGGGCCTGGGCCGCTGACCCCCAGAGGCGCACTGTTTGTTCAGACCTACTTTGGGTTTAAACGTTATGTTGGTTTTTAGATATTTGGGAGGATTAAACGCTTGTGTCCTTAGCTGACTGTGTAAGCATTCTGTAAACTATTGAAGCATTACAATCCTTCTTGAAGGTTGTGCAGCCTTCAGTCTTAAATGATGAGTTTCTACTTGTGATGAAAGTTCTAGATCCAGCTTACAGAGCTGTTCCAGTCTGAACGGCACTCAGATGAGAAAGGAGAGTCGCTGGAGCCCGTGCTCCGGGAACCCTGGAGCTCTTGGAAGGCCCGCTCTCCCGCCAGGTGCCGTGGGAGCTCCGCGGGAGTAACCCAAGCGCTCTGGCCGGGAGCAGAAGAGGCCCTCGCCAGGCCTGGGGGCCGCTGCCGTGCAGAGAGGGTGTGTTCTGGGTGAGAGGGGTTTGCACTGGTCTTAGCCACATGGAGCTTGAGTTCAGCGAGGGGCATGGTGCTGACTCAGTGAAGTTCAGGCTGAGCAAGCAGAGTTGTGAGTTGTTGGCATGAAGGCCACATCCAGGCTGTGAGAGCGCAGAGCTCAGGAGGCCTCAGACTGGCATGTGGCGGACGGAGTCCCCGAGGGGATGGAGGGGGCTCCCGGGGGCACCCCGCATGGGGCTGGGGCTGCCGTGCAGAGTCCACACCTTGGTCCTTGTTTCTCACTGGGACATGCGCCTCTGGGCGCTGTGGGCTCAGCTTCCTGAGCAATTCTGGGGCGGTCCCGACAAGTTCCTGAGGGCCAGCCTCCAGCGTTTGGGAGGGCAGCCTCCCTCGGGTACTCGTGAGGAGGTGTGGCTGTGGATGCGGGAGGTCTTCTTGGGTCCAGGGCACATGCGGAAACGGTTAAGCTTGGCTCTGTCTCCTGTTCCAGTCCCCGGGATTCGAGGAGGTGAGCCCTGGGTGCCAGCACGTGGCCTGGGCCTGTTCTCTCCGGTGTGTTGGGCTCCTCGGGACACTTGCTAGGGGTGCTCACTTGCTAGGGGTGGTTTGGGGCCCTTGCCCAGCGTCCAGGATATGTGTCAAGAGGAGGCGAGAAGGGCATGCCTGCGTGTGAACTTGGTGTGTGTTTCCCTTCCCGCCTGAGGCTCAAGCCTGGCGTGAGCTGCCGCCCCCGGGGTCGCGCTCAGCATCTGCAGGCTCCTGTGGTGGGTCGGCCCTCGGGAGAGGGGAGGGCTGCAGAGCAGGGCAGTGCCCCTGGTCAAGTGTGTGAGAGGCCGGGTGGGCAGCGGACGTCCTACTCCATGGGAGCCGGCGGGCGCACCGTGGAGGGGCCTGGCACCTGCCTCCTGCTTCTTGTCCCTGCTGTCTTCTCTGTAGATGACCGCCCCGTGAGGGAGAGTGAGCGGAGAGCGTCCCAGCTGCTTTTTGGTTCGGAGGACTCACTGGACTCAAAGCAGAGCTTCCCATCTGTTTTCAGAGAAGAAAGGTATGAACGGGAAGTGAGAGCGGAAGTCGCTCGGTCTCGCCCAGCTCTGTGGCCCCGTGCGCTGTGCAGTGCCGTTCCGCAGGCGAGAGAGCAGGAGCAGGTGGCCTTGCCCTTTTCCAGGGCATCTTCCTGACCCGGGTCTCCCGCATTGCCGGGGAATTCCTTACCAGCTGAGCTATCAGGGAAGGCCATGAACAGAAGTGGTGTTTGAGCATCTTGAGGAGTGTTCATTGTTCATAGAAGAATGCCAACCTCTGTATTAGCCGGAGATGCAAACTCTGCCTGCGGATTGCCCGAGAGGCCAGGCCTGCGGGGGCGTGGTGGGGCTGGGAGAGACGCCCCCGCCAGCTGGCGATCGCGGACACTTGGGACAGACTCTCTTCCTGTTGATCACAGTGTCTGTAGGTTACTTTTCAGTGTTAGGTTGGCCAAAATGTTTGTTTGAGTTTTCCTGTAAGATGGTAAGAACTTTCTGGCCAACCCAATACTGGAAACGTTGTTAAGGTGATTGATGTCGGATAGGTAGCAGGAAAGGCCTGTGGTGAGAAGCCGCGGTCTGCCTCCCAGCTCCCGCCCACCCCTCAGGCAGCCACTGGCCCTTCTCCAGCGGTTGCTGCTTCCAGATTCTGCTTGTTCCTCCCTGGTCTCGGCCGGGGCAGACACTGCTGTTTGTGGATGGGGGCGCTCTGACAGGCCTGGCAGCTCTGGGGCCGCCTCTTGCACCCCAGCGGTGCCAGCTCTCGGGCCCCGCGCCCTCTGGTGCCCCCCTTCCTTTCTCTGCTCTGAGGGCAGGGCTCACACTCGCTGTGCCAGGCTGTGGGAGCCTGTGCCTGGCTTCTCAGCGCCTCCCAGCGCCTGCCGTCTGCACTTTTATGTCTGACTTGAGGTTGTCGGGGTGGTAGCACGTGTGTTCTGAAAGCAGAGTCTTCATGTGTTTGGTTGATTCTAAATCTGTCAGTCAGTCAGTGGTGTTCACCTAGCCCGTAATGTGTGAGGTTATCTACTCCTCCTTAGATGGCGTTTTGTTCTGTCGGAAGCTTTCGGAAGTTCCCTTTCTCTTGCATCACACACCTTCGTCTGTAAGCTTCTCTAACGCAGAGGTCAGCTGGCTCTTTTTGTAAAGGGCTGGAGAGAATGTTTTCAGCTCCGTGGGCTGTATGATCTGTGTTTTAACTTCTGAACCCTGACTATGTAGATGAAAGCAACTATAGACAATGCGTAAACTAATGACTGTGCTCCAGTAAAACTTTATTTACAGCACAGGCAGTGGGTTGGATTTGACCTGTGGGCCATACTTTGCCAACTTGTGTTCTAACATCTTAAGATCAGTTCCAAATTCCGGGAATCTCGTCTTCCCTCAGCTGCCTCGCTTGGAGTTCCCCTCCCCTCACATCCCTATTTCAAACCCGGCTAACTGACCCTGCAGGATGGTCTGAGTGTTGTGTGCCCCGGATTTTCATGCTGGGGTCCCAACCCCAACTCCGTGGCTCCAGGGGACAGGGCCTGTTGGAGGCGGTGAGGTCCTGCGGGTGGAGCCCTTGCGATGAAGTCGGTGCCTCCTGCAGAAGAGACCCCACGGAGCTCTCGAGCCCGGTCCACACCCACGGGCGTTTGCCAGTCGCCCAGTGTCGGTCCTGCGACCTTGTCCCCCTTTATGTGGCGTTGCCAGTTACTCTCCATACGCCTTTCAGAATTAGCCTGTCGGGATCCACAAAAGACCTTGCTGGAATTTTGATTGAGATTGTGTTGAATTACGGATGAGAAGGAACTGACATCTTAACACTGTTGAGTCTTCGTATCCATGGACGTGGAATATCCGTGTATTTAGGTCTCTGACTTAAGTTATCAGAGGTTTGCAGTTTTCCTGCTTTGATGCTGTGCATATTTTGTCAGACTGATGCTTCAGTGTGTCGGTCTTTCGAGGCCGATTTGGGCTTTTCAATCTGAACTCCAGCTGCTCATTGCTGAGAGTACATAGAAGCGCTTGATTCGTGTGCAGCTGGCAGTGGCGGAGCACCACAGACAGGGCGGCCGGAGCTAGCAGGGGTCTCTGCCTCACGCCTCTCAGGCTGGAAGTCTGGAGTCAGGAGCCGCCAGCCCTGCTCCCTCCCGGGGGCTCTGACAGGGAGTCCGTTCCGTGGCTCCAGCTTCCACGGCTCGCTGCCCGTCTCCAGCGTTCCCTCCAGCCCTTCTCCCCGCGGCTGCCTTCTCCCTGCGTCTTTTCACAGAGCTCCTCATTGTGCCGTCTGTCCTGTGTCCAGCTTTCCCCGTTCTTAAGGATGTCAGTCACATTGGTGAGGGCCCCCCATAATTTCCTCATTTTAACTCGATTACCCCTGTAAAGACTCTTATTTCCAAATAAGGTCGTGCTCTGAGGTGTGGGGTGTGGGGACTTCAGCATCCCCTTTTAGGGGATGTATGCCGTTAATTTCCTTTTCCCGTCTCACTGCCTTGGCTGGGACATCCAGACGGTGTGAAGGCCGTGGGCAGCGGGGCTGTGCCTGCCGTGCTCCTGGTCTTGGCGGGATGGCAGCGGGCCTCTCCCACCAGGGCTGCCGCCACCTGCGGGCTTCCGCCGGTGTTCTTTATCAAGTGGAGCAGGTTCCCATCGATGCCCAGTTTACTGACCGGTTTATCATGGATGGGTATTAGACTTTGTCGGATACTTTTTCTGTCTTTACTGATGCTGTCATGTGACTCTTCTTCTTGAGCCTGTTGATGTGATGGGCCGCGCTGACTTTCTTCCAAATGTTGAGCCAGCTGTGCACACCTGGAGTAAGCCCCACTCGGCTGTGGCGCAGACTTGCCACACCTTGCTGGCCTCAAGGTGCTGGTGTTTGCTGGGGGTCTTCTGCATCCGTGTTCGTGGGAGGTGAAGGGCCTGTCGTTTCCTTGCCTTGTCTTTGCCGGTTCTGCATCACGGTAATGCTGGCCTCATAGAACAGGTCAGGGTGCACCCCCCTGTCTCCCCTCTGTCTTACAGAGAATTGGTACAGTTTCTTTCTTGAATGTTGGTAGGATTGACCAGTGAACCTGTCTGGACCTGGTATTTTAGGAGGCTATCAATTATTGATTCAAGATCTATAATCGGTACAAGTCTGTTCTTGGTGCCCACTTGTCCTGGTGTGGGTTTTGGAAGAGGGTGTGTTTCCAGGAACGGTCCGTTTCATCCGGGCTGCCCCGTCTGCGGGCAGAGTGTCCTGGAGTTCTCTGTTACCCTCTTGCTCTCCATGGGCTGTCTGGTGGTGCTGCTGCTCTTCATTCCTGTGTCAGGGACGTGTCTTTTTGTTCCCAGTTAACCTGTTATAGAGGCTTTTCCATTTTATTTTTCTTTTTAAATTTAGAACTAGCTTTTGGATTTGCTGATTTTCTTTTTTCCCTGTTTCCAACTTCACTGATTTTTGCTCTAAATTTTACTGTTACTTTTGTCCCTCCTGCTTTGGATCTAACGTGCTTCCTTAGTTCCCTAAGGTGGAAGCTTTGGTTATTGGTTCTGGGTTGTACTGCGTCTGCTGTGCATTCAATATTATGTATCTCCTTGCACACATTGCTTTCACTGCGTCCCACACATTTCGGTGAGGTGTCTATTCTTTTTAATTTAGTTGAAAATATTTTTATTTTGAAGTACTTTAGTTCAGAATACTTTTGAGATTTCTTTGACTCATGTTATTTGGGAATATGTTGTTTAATCTTCCTTTTTTTGAGATTTTCCAGTTATCTTTCTGTTACTTATTTTATTACAAGTTTAATTCCATTGTGCCCTGAGAATGAGCCTCGTGCGACCTGTTTCCTCTCTAGCGTGTAGAGGCGTGTTTTGTGGCCCAGGACGGATCTGTGCTGGGGAGTGTTCCCTGTGACTGTGGGGTGAGCATCCTGCTGTCTGGACAAGGTGGACGCCGGCTCCTCCAGGTGGTGGTGTTGAGCCCAGCTGTGTCCTTGGTGACTGCCTGCCCGCGGGATCTGCCCCTTTCTGAGGCGGGGGATGTGGATGCGTCCTCCTGAGCTCCTCAGCGTCTGTGCTGGGTAACCTGATGCTGCCTTATTGGCACAAGCCCGTCCAGTGCTGCTGCTCCCTGCAGAGCTGCCCTGAGCCCTTGCCCCTCCTCATCCCAGGTCGCTCTCGCTGCCCAAAGTCAGCTCTGTCTGAAAGTGACGTAGCTACTTCCACTTTGTTCTGACCGCTGTTAGCATAGTCTGTTTTCCTTTCTCTGTCCGTTTACTTTTAAACCTGCGCATCTTTATATTTGAAGGGGGTTTCTGTAGGTAACATGTAGTCCGCCTTGTGTTTTGATCCGCACTGACCGTCTCTGCCCTCCACGTGGTGTGTTTAGACCCTGCTGTCTGAAGTGATTCTTGATGCAGCTGGGTTGACAGCTGCTGTGTTCGCTGTTTCTGTCTGATGCCCTTGTTCTTACTTTGTCTTCTGACCTTCCCTTCCTTTCGTGGTTTTACCTGATCATCCAGTGACTCCGTTTCCCCCTCAGCACGTCAGCCGTGGGCAGGTTTTCACTTCGGTGGCCGCCCTGAGCACACAGGACAGGCAGGCCTCGTTCTCTGTGCTTTGCTTCACTGTGCTGTGCAGATTCTGTGTCTTCATAGGTTGAAGGTGTTAACCTCAAGTCGGGCAAGTCTGTCGTGCCGTTTTCCCAGTGACGTTTGTTCTCCGTTCACTTCACGTCTCTGTGTCACATTTTGGTAATTCTTGCAGTATTTCAAACTCTTCCAGCTTTCTATATTATGGTGACCTGTGATCCCATTGCTGCCATGCCGTGCAAAAGCCTCAGATGGTGGGTAGCACTTTTCAGCACACTTAGCACTTTTCACTCTGGCCTGGAAACTCCCATGGACGAAGGAGCCTGGTGGGCTGCAGTCCATGGGGTCGGGAAGAGTCAGACACAACTGAGCGACTTCACTTTCACTTTTCACTTTCATGCATTGGAGAAGGAAATGGCAACCCACTCCAGTGTTCTTGCCTGGAGAATCCCAGGGACGGAGGAGCCTGGTGGACTGCCGTCTATGGGGTCACACAGAGTCGGACACGACTGAAGCGACTTAGCAGCAGCAGCAGCAGCACAGTTTAAATTACAGTGTATACATTGTTTTTTAACATAATATTGTTGCTCACTCAGTAGACTAAGTGCAGTGTAAACAGTAAGGAAGCTAAGGTCATGGCATCTGGTCCTGTCACTTCATGGCAGATGGAAGGGGAAAAAGCGGGAGCAGCGACAGATTGTTCTTACCTTGGACTCCATGGAGTTAAAGGACGCTCGCTCCTTGGAAGAAAAGCGATGACGAGACACCACTTTGCTGACAGAGGTCCACATAATCAGAGCTGTGGTTTTTCCAGGAGTCACGTATGGATGTGAGAGTTGGACCGTAAAGAAGGCTGAATGCCGAAGAACTGATGCTGTTGAATTGTGGTGCAGGAGAAGACTCTTGTGAATCCCTTGGACTGCAGGGAAATCAAATCAGTCATTCTTAAAGGAAATCAATCCTGAATATTGATTGGAAGGACTGATGCTGAAGCTGAAGCTCCAATAAATACTTTGGCCACCTGATGTGAAGAACCGACTCATTGGAAAAGATCCCGATGCTGGGAAAGATTGAAGGCAGGAGGAGAAGGGGGCGGCAGAGGAAGAGATGGTTGGATGGCATCATGGACTCAATGAAGGTGATTTTGAGCAAACACCAGGAGATGATGAAGGACAGAGGAGCCTGGCATGCTGAGGTCCGTGGAGTCACAAAGAGCCAGACGCAACTTAGCAGCTGAACAACAATAATGTACATAAAGAGTTTCTCCTTCTGACTTGTTTCGAAATTTTCTTCTTTGTCTTAGCTTTTCTCCAGTTGGGCATGTTCCTTGCTTTAATTTTTCCCAGCACTTACTCTGCCGCTGTTCTCAGAGCTTCCTGTCTCTGTGACTTGGTGTCTGACATTCACTTGAAGATTCTTGGTCATCTTCAAATACATCTTCAGTCCCCCTCTCTCCTGCCGGTAGCCTCCTGTGTGAATGTCATGCCTTTTGGTGTTGGCCCACGATTCTAGGTATTCTGTTCTGGTTTTTCTCTTTTTTCCTGTCTCTTTTAAGCTTCGCTTTTCAGTTTTAGAGTTTCTGTTGCTCTGTTATCCAGTCCAGAGAGTCTTTCCTCAGCCACGCCCAGTCCACTGTCGAGCTCATTAGAGGCACTTTCCGTCTGCTGCAGTGTCTCCAGCCAGCATTTCTGTCAGGGTCTTCCTTGGAATTTCCCCGTCTCTGCTTGCATTTCCCGTCCATTCTTGCACGTTGTCTCTTTTTTCCATTAGATCCTGTAACATTATTACTCACAGTTGTCTAAAATCAGAGCCTGATTTCATCCAGCGTTTCTGAACCTGGTTCTAGTGCTTGCTCTTCTCAATGTTATTATGGCTGTTTGGAGCTCCATGGGATTCCAGAGGCATTTTAGGGTGGTTTTTCTATTTCTGGGGAAAATATCACTGGGATTTTGATAGGATTGCACTGATTCTGTAGATTTCTTTGGGCAATGAATGTTCTAACAGTGTTGAGTCTTCCAGCCCATGCTCATGTGGTGTGTTTCCACTTACTGTGGAAAATTCTGAGAGAGATGGGAATACCAGACCACCTGACCTGCCTCTTGAGAAATCTGTATGCAGGCCAGGAAGCAACAGTTAGAACTGGACATGGAACAACAGACTGGTTCCAAATAGGGAAAGGAGTACGTCAAGGCTGTATATTGTCACCCTCCTTATTTAACTTATATGCAGAGTACATCATGAGAAACGCTGGACTGGAAGAAACACAAGCTGGAATCAAGATTGCCAGGAGAAATATCAATCACCTCAGATATGCAGATGACACCACCCTTATGGCAGAAAGTGAAGAGGAACTAAAAAGCCTCTTGATGAAAGTGAAAGAGAAGAGTGAAAAAGTTGGCTTAAAGCTCAACATTCAGAAAACAAAGATCATGGTATCTGGTCCCATCACTTCATGGGAGATAGATGGGGAAACAGTGGAAACTGTCAGACTTTATTTTTGGAAGCTCCAAAATTACTGCAGATGGTGACTGCAGCCATGAAATTAAAAGACGCTTGCTCCTTGGAAGAAAAGTTATGAGCAACCTAGATAGTATATTCAAAAGCAGAGACATTACTTTGCCGACTAAGGTCCGTCTAGTCAAGGCTATGGTTTCTCCTATGGTCATGTATGGATGTGAGAGTTGGACTGTGAAGAAAGCTGAGCACCGAAGAATTGATGCGTTTGAACTGTGGTGTTGGAGAAGACTCTTGAGAGTCCCTTGGACTGCAAGGAGATCCAACCAGTCCATTTTGAAGGAGATCAACCCTGGGATTTCTTTGGAGGGAATGATGCTGAAGCTGAAGCTGAAGCTCCAGTACTTTGGCCACCTCATGCAAAGAGCTGACTCATTGGAAAAGACTCTGATGCTGGGAGGGATTGGGGGCAGGAGGAGAAGGGGACGACCGAGGATGAGATGGCTGGATGGCATCACTGACTCGATGGACGTGGGTCTGAGTGAACTTCAGGAGATGGTGATGGACAGGGAGGCCTCGTGTGCTGCGGTTCATGGGGTCGCAAAGAGTCGGACACGACTGAGCGACTGGACTGAGCTGATGTTGTCTTTACTTTGTTTCAGCAATGTTCCGCAGTCTGTGTGTGTGCTTAGTCATGTCCAACGCTTTGCGACCCCATGGACTGTAGCCCACCAGGCCCCTCTGTCGACAGGATTCTCCAGGCAAGAATCCTGGGGTGGGTTGCCATTTCCTCCCCCAGGGGATCTTTCCAGCCCAGGCATCAAACCCGTGTCTTCTGCATCAGCAAATGGATTCTCTACCACTGAGCCACCTGGGGAGCGTGTTTTCAGTTGACCAGCCTTGATTATCTCGAGACTAAGTTATCGCAGAGTTTAGATGATCTGACGCAGTGGCCTTATCATCCAGATGTGCCAGTAGAGGCCCGAACAGGCTGCATGTGCCCACCAGCAGGTGTCTGTGGCAGACCTTGAAGGAGAACCCAGTCCCCTTCTTTCTGCAGGGGCCTGGAAGACTCTCAGCTCCAGAAAATAGAGTGTCATTTACTTCTCTAGGTGTGATCAGGGACATAAAGCCAGTATTCATAGTGTGTGACTGAGTTCTGTTTTGAAGAGTGATTCTTAAACTGCCTTTGTTGGAAATTAGGTCCCTGTGAATGTTTGCCTTTGTGTGGAGGGACCTCTATTCTACAGCTTCACATTTCATTTGCTAGAGAGAGACAGATATTCACTTAATGTGAGAGTCGACATTGGAACACTGTGTTCTTGAACTCTCTTGTTGTTTTGTTGTTTGGTTGGTCCATATGGATCTTAGCTTCCCTGACCAGGGATAGAATTCGTGCCCCCTGAATTGGAAGCATGGGGTCTTAACCACTGGACTGCCAGGCAAGTCCCTCCTTGAATTTTGCTGGTCATGTATACCACAGTGCTAGGAGACCCTCGCACGGGGGGCTTCCTGGAACTGCCACCCTTTTATGAAGCCAGGTGTGGCGACCAGTCATCCTGGCTGAGTTCGCTCCGCTTTCCCTGTGGCAGAAGGCCCCGCTGCTCCTCCTCAGAGACCTTGAGACAGGGTCAGCGGTGTCGCGGCTGTGTCCCGGGGTCTGCACGCGCTGGGTGCGAGTGGGGCGCCGGGTGCAAGTGGGGGCACCAGAGCCAAGTTTGCTTGTCTTTGTAGACCTCATCACTCCAGAGTCAAGGGCACTGACTCCTCCGCCAAGAAGTGCTTGGTCATGGACGCGGATGACGAGGCGGTCCTGAGCCTCATTGCCGAGTGTGAGTGGGACCTGAGCAACCCTCCTGGGGGCATGAGTTCCAGCCAGAAGGAGTCAGAGGCCAGCCTCCAGAGCTCCCAAGGTAGGTTGCTCCTCACCGAGAGGATGGGCGCACAGCCCGGCTGGGAGGCTGACGTCTGCTGCCTCAGGATTCACGCTGCCTTTTTAAGAGAACTTGCTGTTAAATGTAGACTCTTCAGGAAGTCCTGTGCCTGTAATATCCGTAATTTGATCGTGGAGTTCCAGGAGGAGTCAGTATATTTAGGTGGAGGCAGTCACACTGCAAGTCTCTAACCTCAGGTCCCTCTCAGGTCAGCTGCAGGGGTAGCGAAGACGTGAGGCGTCCTGTGCTGGAGGGGCTGAGTCCCCGCCGCCGGCCTCGAGGGGGCTCCCCTCTGGCTCCGGCTGCATGTGAGTGAGGGGGTGACACCTGATGAGCGCGGGCACGTGAGCTCCTTCATGCGCGTGCTGGCTTTTCCGCCAGGACGCGTGTGTGAGCTCCAGCTGCTTTGCTGCGGCTTCTCTCGTGGGTCCCAGGAGCTTTTCGTGAAGTCACAGCATCTGGGTCTTCCTGCTGCAGCAGCACCCTGCCTCCGCCTCCCCGCCACCTCCTGAGCCCGTCGGGCCCTCCAGGGCGGCGCCCGTCCTGAGCGTGTGGCGGCGTCTACCGAGGGCTTTAGTTCGCATCTCCTGGAGATGAGTCCCAGCAGCCTGCTCGTGCACTCATGGCATCTTCTGAGCCGTTTTTGCTCCCGCTGCCCCCCCCCCCCCATTCCTTTCTTGGTGTTGATGCCCCGGACTCCATTATGCTGGTGGAACACAGCCTGTCTCTGATTTCTGCCCTCCCTGTGGCTTGCCCTTCATTTTCTCAGCAGCGCTCCCAGGAGCGGTTCTGTCTGAGGGAGGCCGCTCCTCCCTGTCCCCCTTCCTTGTTGTACTTCCCAGCGTGCTGGTCGTGCTTGCGGGCGCTCCTCCCGTGGACCTGTCCACCTCCTGGGGACCTGCGCTTGGGTCTGAGAGCCGCTCTCTCGAGCGAATTTCTGGCTGTGGTGTGAGGTGGTGGCTCAGGTTGTCCGTCTGTCCCAACGTGTATCCAGCTGTACCAGTGCCATTTATTGCAAAGACAACCTTGCAAGGTTGTCCATTCAGTGGCTGGAGTCTCTGGATCCGCTGACCGTTGTGTCTGTCCCGACTCATCGGCTGGATGGTGCTTCCCGCTGGATGTGGGGCGGGGTCCCCTCGCCTGGGCTGCTGTGGGCAGTGCCGCCCGCATGCTCCTTACAGGGTGGCCAGTGCTGTGTTACCAGCTTTTTTTCTTGTTTACCCCACATAGGAGTGTGCTTGACAGGTATGCTACACTGTCAGAGACCGGAAGTGTAAGTTTTAGTGGAATAAACTTTTTAAATGTTTTTAACACAGCAGAGTCGCGGCACCGACTGAGCTCTCAGGCAGCCCAGCACCAGTGCGGAGACTCGCTGTGGAAGGGCCCTGAGCGGCGCAGGAGCAGCTCCAGGGCGGGCTGCGTGGAGCCGAGGCTGCAGGACCAGCGCTGCGGCGAGCTCCCCCCGCAGCTCTTCACCCCAGGTGACCCCCGGTGTGCTGTGCTCGTCTTCTCCCGACTGTGTGTGTGTGTGACCCTGAGGTGTGTTCAGGGAAGATGCTCCTTTACAAAGGGAAGCTGGCAAAAAGACATGACCCCAGAAGATGAGCCCTGCAGGTTGGAAGGTGTCCAGTATGCTACGAGGAAGGGTGGGGGGCAATTCCTAGTAGCCCCACAAAGAATGAAGCAGCCGGGCAAAATGGGAAGCAGCACTCAGGCGTGGATGTGTCTGGTTGTGAAAGTAAAGTCCGATGCTGTAAAGAACAGTATTGCATTGCAACCTTGAATGTTAGGTCCATGAATCAAGGTAAATTGGCTGTGGTCAGCAGGAAATGGCAAGATTGAACGTTAACACCTTAGGAATCAGTGAGCTAAACTGGATGGGAATGGGAAATTTTAATTCAGATGCCGTCTTATCTACTACTGTGGGCAAGCATCCCTTAGAAGAAATGGAGGAGCCATCATAGTCAACAGAAGAATTAAAGATGCAGCACTTAGGTGTGGTCTGAAAAATGGCGGAATGATCTCTGCTCATTTCCAAGGCCAACCATTCAGTATCACAGTAATCCAAGTCTATGCCCCAAGCACTAATGTCAAAGAAGCTGCAGTTGAAAGGTTCTGTGGTGACCTACAAGACCTTCTAGGACTAACACTGAAAAAAGACATCCTTTTCCTCACAAGGGATTGGAATGCAAAGTAGGAAGTCAAGAGATACCTGGAGTAACAAGCAAGTTTGGCCTTGGAGTACAAAATGAAGCAGGGGAAGGGCTAACAGTTCTGTCAAGAGAACATGCTGGTCATAGTGAACACCCTTTTCCAGTAATCCAGGAGGTTAACTCTACCCAAAGGAGAAGCCCCAGCAAGATGGTAGAAGGGATGAAGTCACATTTAGAATCAAACCCCATCCCCGGCAGGGACGCTCGGAGGGCTCACACCTTGTGCACACCAGGGCCCAGAGCCCCCCACAGAGGCTGAGACAGAGCTTTGTCTGAGTGTCTCCTGAGGAGGTGCGGGTCAGCAGTGGGCTGCTGCAGGGCCAGGGCCTGGGTGCAGCAGGCCTGGGTGTGGCACAAGCCCTCTTGGAGGAGGTCACCATGAACCCCACCACAGAGCTGCCAGAACTCACACAGGACGGGGAAACAGTCTTGGAGGGCACAAACAGAACCTTGTGCACCAGGACCCAGGAGAAAGGAGCAGTGACCCCACAGGAGACTGACCCAAACTTGCCCGTGAGTGTCCGGGAGTCTCCAGCAGAGGCGTGGGTCGGCAATGGCCTGCTGCAGGGTTGGAGGCACTGAGTGTGGCAGTGTGTGCGTGGCAGGAGATTGCCATTATCTCCACTACTGCCGCTGTAGGTTCAGCTCCGTGCAGGCACTCAGTCGTGTCCGACTCTGCGACCCCATGAGTCTCAGCACGCCAGGCCTCCCTGTCCATCACCAACTCCCGGAGTTCACCCAAACTCAGGTCCATCGAGTCGGTGATGCCATCCAGCCATCTCATCCTCGGTCGTCCCCTTCTCCTCTTGCCCCCAATCCCTCCCAACATCAGGGTCTTTTCCAGTGAGTCAACTCTTCGCATGAGGTGGCCAAAGTACTGGAGTTTCAGCTTCAGCCTCAGTCCTTCCAATGAACACCCAGGACTGGTCTCCTTTAGGATGGACTGGTTGGATCTCCTTGCGGTCCAAGGGACTCGCAAGAGTCTTCTCCAACACCACAGTTCAAAAGCACCAATTCTTCAGCACTCAGCTTTCTTCACAGTCCAACTCTCACATCCATACATGACCACAGGAAAAACAATAGCCTTGACTAGACGGACCTTTGTTGGCAAAGTAATATCTGTGCTTTTGAATATGCTATCTAGGTTGGTCATAACTTTCCTTCCAAGGAGTAAGTGTCTTTTAATTTCATGGCTGCAGTCACCCTCTGCAGTGATTATGGAGCCCAAAAAAATAAAGTCTGATACTGTTTCCACTGTTTCCCCATCTGTTTCCCATGAAGTGATGGGACCGGATGCCATGATCTTAGGTTTCTGAATGTTGAGCTTTAAGCCAGCTTTTTCACTCTCCACTTTCACTTTCATCAAGAGGCTTTTTAGTTCCTCTTCACTTTCTGCCATAAGGGTGGTGTCATCTGCATATCTGAGGTGATTGATATTTCTCCTGGCAGTCTTGATTCCAGCTTGTGCTTCTTCCAGCCCAGCGTTTCTCATGATGTACTCTGCATAGAAGTTAAATAAGCAGGGTGACAATATACAGCCTTGATGCACTCCTTTTCCTATTTGGAACCAGTCTGTTGTTCCATGTCCAGTTCTAACTGTTGCTTCCTGACCTGCATATAGATTTCTCAAGAGGCAGGTCAGGTGGTCTGGTATTCCCATCTCTTTCAGAATTTTCTACAGTTTATTGTGATCCACACAGTCAAAGGTTTTGGCATAGTCAATAAAGCAGAAATGATGATTTTCTGGAATTCTCTTGCTTTTTCCAAGATCCAGCAGATGTTGGCAACTTGATCTCTGGTTGCTCTGCCTTTTCTAAAACCAGCTTAACATCTGGAAGTTCACACACGGTTCACGTATTGCTGAAGTCTGGCTTGGAGAATTTTGAGCATTACTTGACTAGCGTGTGAGATGAGTGCAATTGTGTGGTAGTTTGAGCATTCCTTGGCATTGCCTTTCTTTGGGATTGGAATGAAAACTGACCTTTTCCAGTCCTGTGGCCACTGCTGAGTTTTCCAAATTTGCTGGCATATTGAGTGCAGCACTTTTCACAGCGTCATCTTTCAGGATTTGAAACAGCTCAACTGGAATTCCATCTCCTCCACTAGCTTTGTTCGTAGTGATGCTTTCTAAGGCCTACTTGACTTCACATTCCAGGATGTCTGGCTCTAGGGGAGTGATCACACCATCGTGATTATCTGGGTCGTGAAGCTCTTTTTTCTGCAGTTCTTCTGTGTATTCTCAGTTCTTAGTTTGGCCCCAGGTAGATAACAGGGAGGGAACATAACTCCACCCATCAACAGGAAAATGGATTAAAGATTTAACTTTGGCCATGCTTATCAGAACAAGACCCAATTTCCCCCTCAGTCAGTCTCTCCCATCAGGAAGCTTCCATACGCCTCTTATCCTTTTCTGTCAGAGGGCAGACAGACTGAAAACCACAGTCACAGAAAACTAGTCAATCTGATCACGTGGACCACAGCCTGGTCTAACTCAATGAAACTGTGAGCCATGCTGTGTAGGGCCACCCAAGACAGACGGGTCATGGTGGAGAGTTCTGACAAAACGTGGTCCACTGGAGAAGGGAATGGCAAGCCACTTAAGTGTTCTTGCCTTGAGAACCCCATGAACAGTATGAAAAGGCAAAAAGATAGGTAAACTCCCCAGGTCGGTAGGTGTCCAATATGCTACTGGAGGTCAGCGGAGAAATAACTCCAGAAAGAAGGAAGGGGTGGAGCCAAAGCAACACCACCACCCAGCCGTGGATGTGACTGGTGATAGAAGCAAGGTCCGATGCTGTGAAGAGCAAAATGGCACAGGAACCTGGAATGTCAGGTCCACGAATCGAGGCAAATTGGAAGTGGTCAAACAGGAGAGTGAATGTCGACATTTTAGGAATCAGTGAACTAAAACGGACTGGAAAGGGTGAATTTAACTCAGATGACCGTTATATCTACTGCTGCGGGCAGGACTCCCTCAGAAGAAATGGAGGAGCCATCATGGTCAACAAGAGAGTCCGAAATGCAGTACTTGGATGCAGTCTCAAAACGACAGAATGATCTCTGTTCGTCTCCAAGGCAAACCGTTCAGTATCCCGGTAATCCAAGTCTATGCCCCAACCAGTAACACTGAAGAAGCTGAAGTTGAACAGTTCTATAAAGACCTACAAGACCTCCTAGAACTAACACCCCAAAAGATGTGCACTCTATAACCCGTTTTTGTTATAGGGGACTGGAATGCAAAAGTAGGAAGTCAAGAAATACCTGGAGTAACAGGTAAATTTGGCCTTGGAATGCGGAATGAAGCAGGGCAAAGGCTAATAGAATTTTGCCAAGAGAACACATAGCAAACCCCCTTTTCCAACAACAGAAGAGAAGTCTACACATGGACACCACCAGATGGTCAACACCGAAATCAGATTGCAGCCAAAGATGGAGAAGTTCCATACAGTTAGCAAAAACAAGACTGGGAGCTGACTGTGGCTCAGATCATGAACTCCTTATTGCCAAAATCAGACCTAAATTGAATAAAGTAGGGAAAACCACTAGACCATTCAGGTATGACCCATAAAGAAGGCAGAGTGCCAAAGAATTGATGCCTTTGAATGATGTTGCTGGAGAAGACCCTGGAGAGTCCCTTGGACTGCATGGAGATCAAACCAGTCCATCCTAAAGGAAATCAACCCTAAATATTAATTGGAAGAACTGATGCTGAAGCTGAAGCTCCAATACTTTGGCCACATGATGATGTGAAGAACTGACTCATTGGAGATGACCCTGATGCTGGGAATATTGAAGACACAAGGAGAAGGGGGCAGCAGAGGATGAGATGGTTAGATAGCCTCACTGACTCAATGGACGTGAATTTGAGCAACGTCTGGGAGATTGCTCTGGAGGACAGAAGAACCTGGCATGCTGCGATCCTTTGGGTCACAGAGAGTCAGACACAACTTTGCAACTGAACGACACCAAGACGAGGGAAACTAAACAAGTTAATTGAGAGTGTTGTTTGCATGAACGTGGAAAAGGCATCAGAAACCTCCCGAGTGAGAGCAAACCTGGTCCCTTCCTGAGTTTCATCCAGGTGAGCTCGTGGGGACCTTGGAGGCAGCGCGGGTCGTGGCGGTGCCTGCCTAGCGCCCGTGGCCCGCAGTCACGGCCTCTCGCTTCATGTGCTTTGTGTCGTGAGATCTCACGTGTGTCCCTTCACACGGATTCACGTGGGGGTGCATGTGTGCGTGTTCTGGTCCAGGTCCATCCAGCGCACGTGGAGTATCTTAATGTCACATCTCAGATGCTTGTGAGCAGGAACATGTTCTCAGTTTCCATAGTCTGTCCTGGAGCTTTGAAGTGTTCAGACTGGACTTCTGTGGGGTCACCCTCAGTCCCAGGCGGCTTGCTCTGCTGGCTCCTGGTGGCCAGACACGCTGGGGTGTAGTGGGGCATAGTGGGGCGCGGTGGGGCGTGGGCTCGTGCAGAAGCCCCAGGCTGCTGCAGGTCAGGGGGAAGTGGGGCCGTGTCACATAGTGGGCCGAGCAGCATGGAGAGTGACTGGTGTGCCTTTGGGTTGTGGAAGGCGGGGGCTGGGTCCCTCTGAGTGTGAGTCAGACCAGTCCTGGCAAGGGGGTGGTGGTGGCCCGCTGACACTGGTCAGGTGGACTTGGTGACGGACGTGGAGCCGGGGGGCCTTGATGTCCAGGTGGTCTCTGACCCAGGCGGCCAGAGAGCAGTGGCCTGTCCGCTCACAGAGCCAGTTGGCCCAGTCTGTTACACAGAGCTTTGGCAGGAAGACACAGTGATTGGCCAGTTTGCCACTTGCCGGTTAGTTTCCCGTATTTGTGCGCACACAGCTGCAGCACTGGTCCCTGAGCCCCGGGAGCCCGTGGTGAGGGCTCTGCCCGCTTCTCTGTTACAGACTCCACGGAGACCGAGGACTCAGGCGCGTCTTCTCAGAAGTCCAGTGTGTTGACACAAAAGATGTTAAACCCCTTACCTGCTCCTGAGAAGTACAGGAAGCGGAGGATGCCTGGCGGGAGGTTCCAGGCACCTGCGGAGGAGGCCTGTCTCAGCTCTCTGGAGGGGAGCCTGAGTGTGAGCCGGAGGAGCGGTTCGGAGGCCTGGGGCCAGGCCGCCTCTTCCCTCTCGGCCACCCCAGGGCCCGAGCAGCCAAGACCACCCAGCGCCAGCGAGGTGAGCAGGGCTGAGGGTGCTCGCCGAGCCCCCAGAGTGGATGCTGCCCTCACGTGCCCGTCTCCGTGGCGCGGTCACGGCTGCCGTTAGAAAATGCCCTTCTGGGCTGCCTTCTGGGGCGGGGTGCCTTGAGGTGTCGTCTCGGGCCTGCTGCCCACACGGCCGCTGGTCCCGCGGTTGGTGCTCCCCCGGGGCTGTCGTGACCGCAGTCCCAGCTGTGTGTGCTGTGCCTCCCCTGGTTCAGGAGAGGAGGTTCTCCCCAGATTGTCCCACAGCGGTTGTAGACTGTGCCTCGCTGCCATTGTTATGGCCGAGTTGGAGACTGAGACGTTCTCAAAGGTTTGGGGCTCGAGTGAAGACCAGCGTGCAGACATAGGGCAGCGGGCAGCCCTGCCGCAGCGCCCCGCGTGGGCAGAGAAGGGGAGAGCACCCCAGCTGAGAGGGCCTGGGGGGGCGCTGAGCCCCTGTGGTTGGTCCTGAATGGAGACCAGCAGAACCAGGGACGCTGCGCTCGTAGGTGCTGGGTGGTTCGTGGCTGCCGCAGGCCACGGGCCGGGGTCTGCTCCCACGGCTGGTCTGGCTGCATCTTCCGTCTCTCACTGGGCTGAGGGAAGGAGTGAAAATGGAGATTCGCTTGAGTCAGGACTCTGCTGGGGCTTTCCTGTCCCCGAATGGAGCCGCCTCGATGGACCCCACTCACTGTGGGGTTGGGACTTTGCACAAGGGGGTGCTGCCTGCAGCTCCCCTCCTTCCAGCACTGTGACCCCAGGTGGTTGTCTTGGAGAGGGCTTGACCCCGGTTCCTCAAGTGGGAGGCAGAAGCCTGACCCCACTGGGCTCTTTTCCTGCGCCTGAGGCCGCGTCGGTGCAGCTTCTGACGGAAGTGTTGGTGCGGTGCTCCTGGATGCTCTCACCCTCTGCTGCTTGTGGCCAGCTGTTGGCCTCAGTGTCCGCACGTCGACCAGCCCCAGGGGACAGCTGCCCCGGCCCGATGACCCCTCGTGGGCCTGTGCGTTCCCGAGCCCTGGGTTCCCGCGGGTGGGGAGTGGCGGGAGTGAGGGGCCCAGTGGCTCCTGCACCCCCTTCTGGGTCTGGCTGGCTGTCCCAAGATGCTCTTTGGGAGGAAACTTTTGCTTTCTCTAACAGTGAGGGCACCAGGCCTCATCCCAGCTCTGGCCTTGCTGGTATTGACTCGCTAAATCCCTGCTTCTCAGGAAATGTTCCCTGGACACTCAGAAAGTGAGCCGGCGGATAGGAGCCAGCTCCCTTTCTGCAGTAATCCCTTAAAACTGATGAAATGATTTCTAAAGGGAAGAAAAGTGAGCTCTGATGGAAATGCCTGTGGCTGTGGGCCCAGCGTGGCTGGGGCCGGGTGGGGCCACGAGGCTCTGCCCGGCAGCTTGTTGCTGCACCAGCCCAGCCAGCCCTCCCTCTGGTCCCGTGTGCACTGGTCTACTCCAGGCCACCGGGCTCCAGTGAGCGTTCGGGCCGAGACTGTTTCCTCCCCACCCCACAAGAGTGGCGGGGGCTGGTCAGGAGGGCCCAGCCTGACCAGCCTCTGACTGACACAGGCCACAACTCAGCCGTTCCTCCCGCTGAGGGATGGTTTCCCCGCCCCCCAGACATGGACAGGCATGCAGGGGCAGGGAGGCGAGTCCCACGCACCGTGCCTGCAGGTGTGCGCAGCGTGACCCTCCTCCACGGCGTAGGCAGCGGACGGGGCGGCAGCCTGACACTGCATTGCACCCACTGGGTTGGGCACGGGAGCCAAGGGGGGTTTGTCTCTGGGCAGGCGTGTCCCAAATCGCACTCCGCCGCGCTGCCCGGGAAGAAGGCCACCCTGGAGGCGCTGGTTCTGGAAGCGCTCCTCGACCTGGTGGATAGGCACTGGAGTGGCCACAGGTCCTTGCACAGCAGCGAAGCCTTCCTTGGTAAGTTGGCCCAGCGTGCAGCATGCCGGCGCCTGTGCCCACTGCTGGGCCCTGGTCCCCTGGCCTCGCTGGACCTGTCCCCGGCCTCTCTGCCCTCTGGGCTGCGGGGGCATCCCGAGGGCCCTGCTCACGGTGTCTGGGTGCTCGGGAGGAGCAGACAAGGAGGCGCCAGTGGCCGGTGGCTGCTGCTGCCCGCCTGCTGGTGCCCAGCCCCCTGGAAGGCACCGGCAGCCAGCAACGCTGGCTCCTCCTCCCTCTAGGTCCCTAGAGCCGTTGCTGTCTGCGGGTCGTCCCCGTCCACACCTGGGGGTAAACAGGCCTGACGAGGTCATTTCAGTGGCATGCATGTCCCTTTTCTCGTCTTCATGCCTGTCAGTGTTTCGAGGTGTGCAGCCTGTATTTTTCAAAATGCGTTGAGCATGTTCTGTCTACACTTACTCTCTCGACATTCTCTCTTCTAGCTCAGGCGAGACACATTTTGTCATCTGTTCAAGAGTTTACAACCACTCAGGACACTTCGACAACTCTGAATGAAGAAATTAGCTCCCTGACTCTGGAAAATAAGTCTTTGCACAGTCGCCTTGCTGAGCTGCAGCAACAGTACGGCATGCAGATGACTGAGGTGGTGCTGGAACTCAGCGACACTCGGAAGGAGATGGTTTGTTCCATTTATTCTCAGTAGGGGCAAGAACAGTCTTGACATCACAGAATGAGCGTAGCTTCTCAACTCTGCTTCCCCTGACAGCTGTCAGGCACAACCCTGGGGCCCCTCCTGCCTTTGCAGAGCATGAACCCCCTCTTCCACCAGGCTTCCCCGTCCAGGACGCCAGCTGCCCTGGAGGAGAGCGGCCTGGCGCTCGCTGCAGGACCCTCATGACAGTGGCTGCAGATGTCTGCGTTGCTGCCGGCCCAACTCTGCCGGCCCCAGCAGCCTTGTTCTGCTCTGAGAGAGGCGGGAGGTGAGGCTGGGCTTGGGGGGCCTCTGCTCTCGGTGTCCCCTGGCCCAGGCTCCGAGACCACTGGGGAGGAGGTTCCAGGGACCTGGGTGACCCGGGTCCCTGCTGCTGTCCTGCCCGCCCCAGCCAGCATGACACCGGGGGGTCCTGTGGGACCTGCAACAGCTCCACCACCAGGTGGCACCATTGGGCAGCCAGAGCCAGCGTGGTATGGACCTGGCAGTGGAGCTCAGCTCCGGCCGGACAGGCCCCCCTCGAGCCCTGTGACTTCACCATGAGACCATCATTCGTGGATGCCTGCGCTGGGACAGGCCCCCCTCGAGCCCTGTGACTTCACCATGAGACCATCATTCATGAATGCCTGCGCTGAAGAGGAGAAAAGGTCTCAAAATAGCAAATAAACAACCTAACTTCACAACTTGAGGAGCTAGAGGAAGCTAAACCCAAAGGAAACGGAAGGAAACAATAAAGATCAGAGTAGAAATAAGGAGAGAGTAGAAAACAACAGGGAAAATTAGCAAAGCTGAGTTGGATTTTGAAAAGACACAAAAAACTCTTAGGTAGACTAAGACAGAAGACTCAAAATCAGAATTGAAAGTGGATACATTACAGTGAATGCCTCAGAAATGAGGTCAAGGAATGATTATTTACAAGCATTTTGGAGAACCTAGAAGAAATGGATAAATTCCATGAAACATACAACCTACTAAGGCTGTGTCAAGAAGAAATAAAGCCTAATAGGTCAATGACAGATAAGATGGAACAGTAACCAACTTCTTAAGAAGGACCAGATGGCTTCATGGCTGAATTCTACCAGATACTCAAAGAAAAATGAATACTTATCCTTCTCAAACTTTTCCAGAAAATAGAAGCAGGGAGCCTCCTTTCACACTGTTTCATGAAGCCAGCATTACCTGGACACCAAAGCAAAGACTTCACAAGAAGAGAAAGTACAGACTGCTATCCGAGACTCAGCAGAAGGCTGGCACCCCGGGCTGCACCCAACACTGTCCACAGCCTGCGGGGTTGCCCCTGGGGAGCACGGCTGGCTTACCATACGCAGACACACCGTGTTAATGGATCCGAGACTCAGCAGAAGGCTGGCATCCCCAGTGCGGCAGCACAGTGAGAAGGCTGTACACACCCTGAGGGGGCTGTGCACACACAGACGTCAGCGCATGGGGAGAGAGACACCCTGAGGGAGCTGTGCACACACAGACGTCAGCACAGGGGGAGAGAGACACCCTGAGGGGACTGTGCACACACAGACGTCAGCACATGGGGAGAGAGAAATACTGTCAGCCCAGTTCACGCAGGGGCAGCATCTGACCAAGGTCAACATCCATTCGTGATTTTAAAAAAAAGCTCAACAAAATAGGTGTAAAAGAAAATGCCTCAGCATGGTAAAGGCTGTTTATGAGAAGCCCTTAGCCAGCCTCATGGTCAGTGGAGAAAACTGAAAGTTTTTCCTCTAAGATCCAGTGTGAGACAAGGATGTCCACTCATATCGTCTCTTCTACTGGAAGGACAGTTGGCACTTGAGCAATGTGGGTTTGAACTACATGGATTCATTTATATGCACATTTTTTATTAGTAACTAGTATATGTGCTGTGCTCAGTCACTCAGCTGTGTCCCGACTCTTTGTGACCCCATGGACTATAGCCTGCCAGGCTGCCCTGTCCAGGCAGGAATACTGGAGAGGGTGGCCGCTTCCTCCGGGGCCTTCCCGGCCCAGGGGTAGTACTTGTGCCTCCTGCCTCGGCAGGCAGACTCTTCGCCACCACACTGCCTGCAAAGCCCAGTAGATACAGTAATCCTGTGCAGTTGGAAGTTGGTTGCATCTTTGGATACAGAACTGCAGATTTGGGAAGTTGACTATAAATTATTTGTGGATTTTCAGCTGCAAGGAGAGTTGGCACCCCTACCCTCTCCATCCGCCGTGTTCAGGGGTCAGGTATACTAGCAAGAGCAAGTGGACAAGAAAAGGAAATATAAGGCATCCAGATTGGAAAGGAAGAAGTAAAGTCACCTCTGCTTGTAAATGATGTAAACATTAAAGACACCACAAGAGAAAATTAGAATAAATTCAGTGGAGTTGCAGGGTACAGAGCATAACAGAGATTGTTTCTTGACACCAGTGACCACTCCAAAGCAATCCCATTCATAGTGTCAGAAAGAATGAAGCAGTTACGGGCAAGCTTAACCAGGAAGGCCAAAGACCTTAAGCAAAAGACTGTCACAGGTGCAGTGCAATCCCTGTAAAAATTCCATGGCGCTTTCCACAGAAGCAGGGCAGACAGTTCTAAAGTCTGTGTGTTTCTTATCACTTGTGTTCTTCCTTTTCTAGTTCTACAAAGACCCCAAATCACCAAAGCAAGCTTGAGAAAGATCACTTTTCAGGCATCACACTTGCTAGTTTGAAATTATGTTACAAAGCTGTGGTAGTCACATAGCATGGTGCTGGCATGAAAGCAGGGACAGATTGCTGGAACAGAATTGAGGGCGAAGGAAGCCCTCACGTAGACGCCACTGGTCTTCGGCAGAACCAGCAGGGACACGCCATGGTGAAAGAGGGATCTCTGCGGTAAATGGTGTTGGAAAAACTTGGTGTCCACATGCAGAAGGTGAACCTGCACCCTTGTCTTAGCAGCACACACAAAATCCAACCCAGAACGGACTAAAGAGTTAAGTATAAGACTTGAAACTATAAAACTCCTGGAAGGGAGCTCCCTGGCAGTCCAGCGGCTAGGACTACTTCCGCTGAGGGGTGTGGGTTCAGTCCCCAGCCGGGAACTACAATCCCACAAGCCACATGGTGTGGCCAAACAGACATGTGGAAAGGATGCTCAGCATCACTAATCGCCAGGGAAGTGCAAGTCAGAACCAGAGCGAGACACCACCGCACACCTGCAGAACAGCTTTCGCCAAAAGAGACAGCACGTGGAGGGTGTGGAGACGAGGGAGCCCTTGTGCTCCGTGGGTGGGAATGTAACTCGGTGCAGACACCAGAAAACGGTACAGGGATTCCTCAGAAAGTCAGCCCTGGAGCTGTGATGCTGTTCAGGCGCTCAGTCGTGCCCTGCGCTGCGACCCCATGGACCGCAGCACACCAGGCTCCTGTCACTCACCGTCTACCGGAGCTTGCTCAAACTCCGGTCCGTCGAGTCGGTGATGCCATCCAGCCATCTCAGGCTCTGTCGTCCCCTTCTCCTGCCCCCAATCCTTCCCAGCATCAGGGTCTTTTCCAGTGAGTCAGCTCTTTGCAGCAGGTGGCCAAAGGATTGGAGTTTCAGCTTCAGCATCAGTCCTTCAGTGAATATTCAGGATTCAACTACCATATGCTCTATCAATCCCGCTCCTGTGTGTTTATCCAAAGGAGGTGAAATCAGGATCTTATGCAGCATATTCCGGAGAAGGCAATGGCACCCCGCTCCAGTGCTCTTGCCTGGAGAATCCCAGGGATGGGGGAACCTGGTGGGGCCGTCTATGGGGTCGCTGAGGTCATGAGACACGGCTGAGTGACTTCACTTTCACTTTTCACTTCCATTCATTGGAGAAGGCAATGGCACCCCACTCCAGTGCTCTTGCCTGGAGAAACCCAGGGATGGGGGAACCTGGTGGGGCCGTCTGTGGGGTCACACAGAGTCGGACACGACTGAAGTGGCTTAGCAGCAGCAGCAGCAGCATACTCACAGTGGCCTAGATTTGAGAGCCTGAGGCCTGCGATGGACACGTAGATCAAGGTGATGAGCGTATACAGTGGGCGCTACTCAGCTTTGTCCCATGCACATGCTCAGTCATGTCTGACTCTCTGCAGCCCCGTGGATGGTAATGTGCCAGGCTCCTCTGTCCTCGGAATTTTCCAGCTGAGAATACCAGAGGGTTGCCATTTGCTACTCCAGTTATTCAGCTTTTGCTGTTCAGCCACTCAGTCATGTCTGAATCTTCGAAACCCCATGGGCTGCAGCACACCAGGCTTCCCTGTCCTTCCCCATCTCCTGGAGCTTGCTCAAACTCGTGTCCGTTGAGTTGGTCATGTTGGATGGACCTTGAGGGCGTTGTCCAAGTAAAGTTAGTCAGACGTGGAAAGAAAACCCCCATGATCTCGTACCTGGGACCTGAGAGTTGAGTTTACAGAAGCAGAGGGTAGGCCGGTGGCCACCCTCAGCGGGAGGTGGGGGAGCTGTGGGCCCAGGCAGAGTGGCGGTTCTGCAGCGGTCAGTCCAGGGCTCTGAGCATGGCTGGCAGTCCTGTTAGTCGGACCACGTTGACCCTGGAGCTCTCATCACTGAAACACACTTCCTCTGTGCGGAGGCGTGCCGGAGGAAGGGAGACCGACGTGCGTTCAGTGTGAGCAGCTTTCGCCTCCGATGATCACGGTTCAGTGTAATGGTACGGGGACTGTTCAGAGTGTTCGGTTATTTCAGTTTTATTTATAGTTTATAACGGAAGCAGATTGGATTCGCATACTATAATTGCTGCTGCGGTCAGGCTCGGGTGTCGTCAGGGTGAGTGTGTGGGCGCTGGAGCTAGGCTGCCTGGCGGTGTGAGTCTGGTCACCCTGCGCCCGGGCCCGCGGCTGTGCCCGCGTGTGTGGGCGAGCTGCCATGGGGACCCGTGTGTCCAGCAGCGAGAGTCCTCTGGGCGCTGCCGTCCCATGTGCGCCCTCCAGGCCCCTCTCTGCCTCTCCCCCCGTGCGGCGCTGTCGCCTGACCCCCACTACCGTGTCACTCCCGTCCGGGCCCTGGTGTGCCGCCCTTCCCCTCCCGCTTTCCCCTTGGTGCCCACTCGTGCTTGCTGTCTTACTCCGCTTTGTCTGATGTCCGCGTAGCCTAACGTTAGTGTTGTCTCAGTGCTTACACTTAAGGTGGGTTCCTTCTAGGCAGCATACACTTGGGTCTTTTGTTTTTATTTAATTAACAACCTCTGCCTTTTCTTTGCAGTAGCATTTTTTAAAAATTCAGTTGATTTAAACTAGAAAACCAGAACAATTGACCCACTTCTCCCACCCTGTCCTCTGTCTCTGGCAATTACCAAGTCCTCTACATCCATGAGCTTCACTTCTTTTGTTGTCCTTGTAGTTCTCATGTATGAGTGAGGTCATGTGGTATTTGTTTTCTTCATTGTATTTATATACCACGTCTTTATCTATTCATCTGTTAATGGACACTTAGGTTGTTCCATATCTTGGGAATTGTGAGTAATGCTTCTGTGAAGATGGAGGTGTGCATATATTTTCAAATTGGTGTTTTTGTTCTCTTCAGATGAATACCCAGAAGTGAAATTGCTTTATCTGGTAGCCCTGTTTTTAACTTTTTGAGGAATTTCCATACGATTTTACTTAGTGGCTATACCAGCTTACATCCCCCCAGTAGCAGAGGAGGGCTCCCCTCCCCCGCACCCTCAGCAGCACTTGCTGTACTCGTCTTTCTGATGACGGTCGTCCTGACAAGGGTAGGGATACCTCACTGTGGCTTTGAGCTGCGTCTCCCTGGTGATCAGTGATGCTGAGCATCTTTTCATGTTCCTATTGGCTACTTCTATGCTTTGGAGAGATGTCTGTTCAGATCCTCTGCCCATTTTTAAATCATGGTTTTTCACTGTTGAGTTGTGTGAGTTCTTTATGTATCTTTTATGTTAACCTCTTATTAGATAAATGGTTTGCAGATATTTTTCTTCCAGTTCATCAGCTGGCTTTGCGTTTTGTTGCTGGTTTCCTTGGCCATGCAGAAGCATTTGGTTTCTGCCCGTGGTTGAGAGCGGGGGCTAGGGGGTGGCAGCGGGTGCCAAGCCTCTGTGTCAGCTTGTCTGTTGCAGCCCAGGAAGCTACCAGCTGGCCACGCCTCAGACAACACATGCTTCCCCGCGTGGCCTCCAGTCAGGGCCCAACGCGGCTGACTCGGGGTCTCCTGAAGTTGCCATCAGGCCGTAACTTGGGGCTGTGGTCACCTCCAAGGCTCAAGGGAGTGTGGGCCCTCCATTGAGGTCATGGGGGTGGATCCTCTGTGTGGGTCCTCTGCACTTACTCCAGGCAGGCCCAGGAGCCACCCCGCGACAGCTGCCGACAAGGGTGCCCAGGCGGAAGGCCACCCTGAGGGTGCACGTTGTGGCTTCGGTGTGTCGTGTGTGTGGTGGGCTGGCCCGCTTAAAGGGGGCGCCTTCCAGGGCGAGAGCACCCTCTGCTCCGTCCCCTCATTTGTAGAACAGGAGGGACGGCAGCCATGAGGTTGCTGGAGACAAGTGTCAGAAACGTCTGGTGCTCACTTTTATCAAGACAGAGAGGCCACACACAGCCTTGCTTTAGAGGGTGCGTGAAGGCAGTGACATAGCACCGGCAGCCGCTGGGCATCTGCACCAGCGGCTCCCGTGGCGTCTCTCTGGGCAGAGCGGCCTGGAAGCAGGACCACGGATCTGGAGGCTTGGACGGATGAGCAGGTGGCACCCCGTTACCCTGTGCATCCAGGCAAACGGACCTGGGTGCCGGCTTTGTACCAGTGCAGTGGGCAGAGTTTGACCTGTTTGCGTGTGTTGTTCTGTCCAGGATTACCTGAGGCAGCATCTGGACAGATCTCTGGAGGAGAGCAGTAGCTTGAAGTCGCTTTTGTTCAGCATGAAGAAAGATGTGAGGACCGCTGACGCTCCGTCTGCGCTGAACCTGCAGATCTCCGGTGAGCTTGCAGCTCTCGCCGTGTGTGCGTCCCCGTGTCACTGGGCCCAGGCTGGTGGGAGCTGTGAGTGCGTCTGGGTAGGCATGCGCAGGGCCTGCCCGCTGACCCCAGGAGGCTGCAGGACCCTCCCCGGCGCCCCTCGCTCATGGCCTCGTCTGCACCCAGGTCGATGCTGTTTTCCTCTCTCCCGTCTCTTGGGTTCTGTTTTGCCAGTTTTATAGGCATGCCCTTGGGACTTGGGAGTTGGGGTACAGCCTGCCCTGGGGTTGGTGAGGCATCGCAGGGTCCCCCGGGGGCTTCAGCTGGAGCACCTGCTCCGTTCTGGCCTCCCAGAGGCCCGCCGGGCAAACGCATCCCAGGTATGAGCACGACCCCCCCACCCGACCTTCACCCCAACTATGTTGGCTCCGGGCTCTCCCTGAAGGCTAGCCCGTCCAGCAGATCCAGCCCTCTCTGCCCTCCTCTGCTTCTGGCACACGTGCCCCTCAGGGGTGTCCAGAGGGTGGGGTCCGGGACTTCGTCCCAGCAGGACTGGCCCTGGGCCTGGGTGGGACGAGGGGGCCGTGCTGTCCACCCCAATGACCTCGCCCCACATTCCCCATGCTCACTGACACCCTAGAATCATCTAGTCTCCCAGCACAGGAGTGAGTGATTTCCCTGAGCACGGCCACCCTTGTCCCGTCAGGACTCCAGGCGAGCGTGAAGCGGCTCTCGGGCGAGCTCGTGGAGCTCAAGCAGCACCTGGAGCATTACGACAAGATCCAGGAGCTCACGCAGATGCTGCAGGAGAGCCACAGGTGCCGCGGCCCCGCCCCCGAGCAGCGAGGCCCCGCCCCCGAGCAGCGAGGCCCCGCCCCCGAGCAGCGAGGCCCCGCCCCCGAGCAGCGAGGCCCCGCCCCCGAGCAGCGAGGCCCCGCCCCCGAGCAGCGAGGCCCCGCCCCCGAGCAGCGAGGCCCCGCCCCCGAGCAGCGAGGCCCCGCCTGCTGCAGCCTCCAGGGCAGGGGGTGGTGCCTGGTGGCCTGCACGCGGGCCCTGGCGTGATTCTCGACTGTTCGCCAGGAAAGTGGAGATCCCACCTCACTCCCTGGCCCAGGGTTTGTGAAGAGACCTGTGGGGAGAGTGGGTGGGGTCTGTCTGCAGAGGGGATGCTGGCCCGGAGGAGGCCAGCGGGTGGCGCTCTCCCCCATCCTCTGCTCCCCTGCCCCTGCCCACTGTCTGGCCGAGGTCTCCGCAGCTCCCCTGCGGCCAGTGGAGTTAGGCCATGACCCTGTGGGGGTGGAGGGCCCTGGTCTCGGGCCCACCCAGCCCCTGACCCAGGGGGGAGGGCCAGGCAGGTCCCGGCCACAGGGCGCCACGGCCCGGAGTGGACAGGCGGGGCTGCAGTGCCTCCGGGAGCCGCGGGCAGCACGGGCATCCACCTGGCCCTCTGCTGTCCTGGCAGACAGGGTGTGTCCCTGGGGGCAGCTCTGTGGAGAACACAGCCCTGTGCCATTGGTCCCTCGTGGTGCCACGAAGGCCCTCAGTCAGCGCCGGGCCGGGGTTGGCAGTGTCCAGCCCCACCCTCCTCCCAAGACCCCTCCAGAGTTAAAGACGGCCCCAGTGACCCAGAATCAGGACTTCCAGTTTACTGTGTCCACATCAGAATTGTGTTTGAGCAGGAATTAGAAGTGTCTCCGTCTTTGAGCCTTTTTTAGAAATGGAGCAGAGCTGTCAGTGCTAAGGGCCCTCCCTGCTCCTTGAGCTCACAGGCCAGTGGGGCACCCACCAGCCCCGGGCCGAGGAGACCCGCCGGAGGGGCGGGGGCAGCGGCAGGGGAGGCGGGGCCGCAGCTCCGGGCTGAGCGCTGCCCCTGCCCCGCAGCTCTCTGGTCAGCACCAACGAGCGCCTGCTGCAGGAGCTGGGCCAGGCGCGCGCGCAGCACCAGGCCGAGGTGGAGCAGCTGCACTGGAGCTACAAGGAGCTCAAGAAGACCCTGGCGCGGGCCCCCGGCAGCCCCCGGGGTGCGCGCCCGCCACCCCGCCGCGCGCCCTGTGAGCCCCTTTCCGCTGTGTCTTCAGGGCCCGAGACGCCCTAGAAAGACAGGTTCATCCTCGCCCTTCGCGTGTCAGTCAGATCTCTACTTTTTCATCAGCTATCTTGAGGAAAAGAAGATGTTGCATGTTCCTGCCTAACGTGCAAGAAAGCAGCTCTTTAGGACGATTGAAGAAAATAATTTACTGTGCACCAGGCAACCTTATTTAATAAACACGTTCTGGAAAGCGGCTCTCATTGTAACTGACCTTCACAAGGAACTCTGTTATGGAATAAGCTGTGCTCCACGGTTGACGAGCAGGAGCTGTTAGGACCGAGACTGTATGCAAGGAGCCCTCAGGGCTGTGAGCCTGTTGTCTGCAGAGCTGGCGTCCGCAGGGGAATGCCTGCTCGAGCGCCAGCTCTTGTTCGCAGGCATTTCTGAGAATTACATCCTAACAGAGCACAGAGCTAGATTTTGAGTTTGGAAACGTATCTCATGGGACTCTTGCTGTCTTTGGTGAAATGACGTGATCTGCTGAAAGGGCCTGTGGTAGATTTTAGGCCAGAGCTGCACGTGGAGATGGGGGCTGTGTGGGTCCCCCGCGGGGAGTGTCGCCCACCTTCAGGTCGCGCTTTGTATTTGTAACTTCGCGGGGAAGTTGGGGGAGGGGGGGTCATCATCAGATTTTTTTTTTTAATTTAACGACTTTAGCATGAGTCCATTTTCAGCCTGTAGGAGATTATCACCATGCTGTTAGCTTGCTTCTGGTTTGGATTTTGTTGCGCTTCTTGGAAACCTGAGTTTGTATTTCTCATCAAATGTGGGAAAGTTTCAGCCACTGTTTCCTGGCGTTTCTCACCTGGCCCAGCCTCCCGCCTGCCTTCCTGGGACTCCATGCTGCCCCCTCAAACTCCGGGTCCGGCCCCCACTTCCCTGCACTCAGGCCGTCTCCTCCTTCGTTCTCAGCCTCTCCCGTCCGGCGCAGCTCACTGCCCATTCCGCCACCTGCCTGATGCGCTGTGGGCTTGTAGAGTGAATTTCTAATTTCAGAGATTGTATATTTCTTAGTTCTAAAATTCCACTTGGTCTTTTATATAAAGGAAAGAAGCCTTTCTTGTAAAGGTTTTATTTCCCATATGTTCACGTTTCATGTGACTCATCAATCGTATACTGAACAGCCTTACCTCGGGTCCCGGGGAACGGCGGTGCTGAGGCAGCTGACACGCCTGCCAGCCGGTCTGGGGGCCCTTGCCGGCCCTGCTCCCACTGGCAGCTTCCCTAGCTCCCAGAGGCCCAGAGCCCGCACCCCTGCGCCCGCCTCCCTCCCAGAGGCCACACCCCTGTGCCCGCCTCCCTCCCAGAGGCCACACCCCTGTGCCCGCCTCCCTCCCAGAGGCCACACCCCTGCGCCCGCCTCCCTCCCAGAGGCCACACCCCTGCGCCCGCCTCCCTCCCAGAGGCCACACCCCTGCGCCCGCCTCCCTCCCAGAGGCCACACCCCTGCGCCCGCCTCCCTCCCAGAGGCCACACCCCTGCGCCCGCCTCCCTCCCAGAGGCCACACCCCTGCGCCCGCCTCCCTCCCAGAGCCCGCACCCCTGCGCCCCGCCTCTCTCCCAGAGGCAATCATGCGCCCCGCCTCCGCCCTGTCCCAGGCGAGCACCTGGGTTTCCAGAGGGCCTCTTCAAGCCTTCTGTTTTCCTACGGGAGGTTCTGTCTCTAACTTATTTGTAGGAGTTATTTATAATTCTGGATACTAGTACTTTATGGAATATGTTTGCAAATAGCTCTTTCTAGTCTTCACATTTTAATGGTGTCTTTTGAGGAAGAGAAAATTGAATAGGAGGCAATTAATCAGTCTTTTCCACGATGATTTTTGTTTGTGGTTATCACAACACACTGCGTGTGTCTTTTGAAAGCGTGCACAGCTCTGAGTTTTAGACATGCTCCCCAGAGCTGACTGCGCGCACGTGTGCGTGTCGGCCCAGCTCCAGGGTCCCTCCATGTAGGTCCAGTTGCCCAGCGTCATCACTCGCACGGCCGCTTGATCAGAGTGGTTTCTGTGTCTGCTTCCCACGCTATCCCGTCCGTCCCTGAGCAGCACCACAGCCGCAGGCCAGAGCCTCCCATCCGCTCTCAGGACGTTTGCGCTGCTTGTGACCCTTTGAATTTCATGAACTTTAGAATCAGCTGGTGCAGCTGGGGTTCTGTCTGAGACCGCATTGTCACTTGGAAAGAATGGACACAGGTAAGATTGGGTCTTAGAGGCCAAGACTCTAGGGTCTGTGTCCGCTGACCAGACCTCCTCTGATTACAGTTCTGTGCTTTTCTCCGTGGAGGTCGTCTCTACCTCTTGTTTATTCCCAGGTTTTTCTTATTCTGTGATGCCATATCTAACAGATATATTTTAAAAATGTGTTTGTTTCATTATATGGAAATATGATTGACCTTTTGGTATATTAACTTTATACTCAGCAGTCTTGTTAGACTCTGACCAGTCTTCTGTAGGTGTACTGACCTTCCTAGGACAGGCGTAGCTCCGTGAGAAATGGTTCTTCTCTCTGTTCCACGCCGTCCCTCTGGGTATTCCTGTATGCGCTCGTTTGGGTTTTGCTCCGAGTTGTGCTTTTCCACGCCGGCAGGCTCATCTGGCGCAGTGTGGATTATGCGTGGCCAGCTGTAGAGGGCGCCTGTCTTGATACAGAATCAAGCAAGGCTTTCACCATTTCTCCGACAAATTTGAAATAGGTTTTTGGCCTTGCTCCTTCTGTTGCTGGTTTGCTAAGAACCTGCCATTGTGAATGGATGGACTCTATTAATAAGACACTCTCCTCACGCTTGGGGACGGCCGCACGGCTTTTCCCCCTTGTTCTATAGGCCTGTCCTTGCACGCCCGGGGGCTCCTCTGGCCCCTGACCCAGACCCTGGCGAGCCTGGCTGTGGGCAGAGGCCCCACTCCCTCCTGCGCCCTCCCGAGCCGGGTGGTGCTGCAGCCTGTTCTGGTGTGTTTCTGTAACCAGCGGATGTGACCGACAGGCTTTGGTTTGGGTCGGCCGTCTCGCCCTGCGCTGCTTGTTCTCGTGATTTTTCTTCTCTGGTGTTGCTGTGTTTGGATGGTTTTCTATCGCTCACATCTTCGCCTCTGCAAGTGTGGACGCTGTGTGCCCTGTTCCAGTATGGGGGCATCACAGCATGCTTGTGTGTTTGATCAGCATGGCTGACACCACACACGAACTCTGAGCATGTGACTCCCTGTGGTGCGCCACCCCCACCACCCCACCCCCGCCCGTTACAATCCAAAACCTCCCTTACTTTATGTCACTCCTGAGGGCGCCATCAGCCGCATCCGGGGCTGCTCCGGGCGTTTGTGCTGTGATTTGTGTCCAGACCCCACTCCCCGCTGTAAGCACTGCGGGGCGGTCCCGCCACTGTGGCCCCATGTGACGCCCGCACACACGGCGCAGCTGTAAGACCACAGGCCATGATCCAACACCTTTATTTGCCACTTTACCAACCGGACACAATGTTAGCAACAGGGAGCACACGAGGAGGTATGCAGACAGACAGTGAGCTTTCACCACAGGTTTGCGAGCAGGCCTCAGACAGCAGCTCCGGCGGAACACCATGCCTGCCCCCGACGGCCCCGGAGCTCCTGGAGAGCAGCTCGGAGCCCCCCAGACGCCCCCGGAGCTCCTGGAGAGCCGGCTCCAAGCCAGCCCCCAGACGCCCCCGGAGCTCCTGGAGAGCCGGCTCCAAGCCAGCCCCCAGACGCCCCCGGAGCTCCTGGAGAGCCGGCTCCAAGCCAGCCCCCCAGATGCCCCCGGAGCTCCTGGAGAGCTGGCTCCGAGCCCCACAGACGCCCCCGGAGCTCCTGGAGAGCCGCTCTGAGTCCGGATTCCACGCCGCTACCCGCTGCTTGCCCCAGCACACTGCCCAGGTGGCGCTCTCATCACTCCCTCACAGTAAGAAAACAGTGCAAAAATAGACACATCTCTATGTACATTTATTTCCCTTTCCTGAAAAGACTTGGTACAAACCAGTAGCCTATGACCCCTTTCACGTCTGAGTCATGTGCGTTTCCTCGTTGCCTGGCTTGGTCTGGGGACAAGAGCGTTAGCCAAAAGCACCCCCGAGTGCGGGGCAGCCCCTCCCTCCCCGGGCAAGGCCACACCGCTGAGGCGCGGGGCCCCAGAACGTTCAGTAGTCGGTCTGTGGAGGGAGGCTGCCCGGGGTCAGAGCTCTGAGGACGGTCTCGCCACTTCACAGTACGGCTGAGTCGTCAGCCTGTGCCGTGGGGACAGCTGACAGTGGCACCAGCGCCCGCTGGGTCCTGGGGGGTGTCCGCACCGGCGGCCTTCCCAGTGACCACGGGCCTCCTGGGCCGTGGGGCCTGCGCCTTGCCTCCCTCCTCCCACATGGCCGCAGAGGCCTCCTGACCGCAGGGTGCTGGGCTTCCCACAAAGCCTCCACCCCCAGGCCACGAGGGGCTGCCTCGGCCTGCCCTGAGCTGGCGGCCCCTGGAGTGTGGACGGCCCAAGCCCCCACCTGCCTCTTCCCGACCGGTTTCCACCTGCTCGAACCTTAAGACTGAGGATACTCAAGGTGTAAAAATACTCCAGTACAAATATAGACCTCTTCCTGTAATATTTTAAACATACGTGGTTTCAGCTTCAGTTTTGGCGACCTGACTGTTGCCTGGTTGCTTCTCCTACAGCATTAAATAGAAATAAATACGGGGGCGGCGGTGCTCACGTGCGCGCTGCGGTCCTGGCTGGGCGCCTCCACAAGGAGTGCCCGGACCACGTCCCCGCGTCCCAGCGGCTTGTTGTGGTTTCCTTGGCACAGACAGACATGTAATTTCTAGCTGACCGCGGTTAGTAGAAGCGAGCGGGTGTTGCAGAGAACATGCAGCAAGACGCACACCTGCCTGTCTGCAGCGTCTGTGCTGAGTGTGCGATCCGTGTCCATGCTGAGTTACAGGGCTGGCAGGCCCGGGACCTCCGTGCGCCCTGCCCTGAGCTGGAGGTGCATTTCCAGAGCTGCACTTAGGGAAGGAAACCTCAGCCAGGCCAGGGACACGCGAGACCCGCCCGGATGCCTCTAGACGCCTCAGGAGCCCAAGAGCGTGGGGCTGGGGCTGGGCCTGGGTGGCCACGGTGCACTGACCTTCCCTGGCCTGGGGGCGGGGCCACCGCGGCCGTGAGGAGCCGGTCTCCCGCAGCGGGGGTGCTGCCCTGAGGCCAGGCCTGGGGGCTGTGGGACACATGTTTCCCTACCTGACAGCTGCCTCTGGAAGAACAGCCCAGGGCAGGGGCCGGTGTCCTGCCCGCCTGCCCCCCAGCCTTCGGCTTCCTGGCAGTGGAGCGAGGGCCTGGCCGGGTGGCCTTGCTTCCCCGAGTTGGAAACTTCCCAGATGGCAGTGATCTTGTCCTCCAAGTGCTTCCGGACGCCTGAGTTCCATCCCTCACTTCCCAGGTGTTTCTGCAGCGGGGTCTCAGGGGCTTAGGACGAAGCTGCCCGCGGGAGCCACTGCCGATCCGGCGTGTCCAGCGCTGACCTGAGCCCCTCTGCAGTGGGCAGGGCCTCCACGTCCAGCAGGGACCAGTGTGCGTGGCAGTGCTGGCCTTCTCAAAGCCACCTGTGCTGTGGGCCGGCCATGTGTCCAGGGAGGGGTGCTCCAGGCAGCCCGCTGCCCTGGACACAGGACGGACAGTGGTAGAGCAGTGGACTCCAGGAGGCACTCCCCAGGGGCCGCCATGGGCTTTCCCAAGACTGACCCCAGGACGCTGGGGCCTAGCGGGTCACGTGCCAGGCTGCGGCCGTGCTCACACAAAAGGGCACGTTGCCAAGGAGGCAGTGCGACCGGAGGCCCCACCTCTGGCCTCTCAGAGACCCCGAACACAGATGCTGCCCGCCCAGGCCCTCCTCGGTCTGGGCTCACCCTGCGGTTTCTGCTGTCCTGGGCAGCAGTGGACGAGGGGGCCGGCTGGAGGGGGATGGAGGGGGCCGCCTGGCCACCTGCAGCCTTGAGCCCAGGAGTCTTCCTGGCCCAGGACTCAAGGCACAGGGGTTGTGAAAGAGAGGCCCAGATACGGGCTATTCTGAGTCTTCCCTGAGCTGTTCTGAGAGCAAACTCTATTAACCATTTCTTATTTCTTCTCAGAAAAGCGAAATGAAATGAATTGCCCTTAGTTTCAGAATCCTATAACTTCACACTTCAAGTCAGTTTGGTCGACGGAGGAGGCTCCTTCCTTTGCACAGCAGCCCTCAGCTCAGCGCTCACCCGTAGCACAGCCTTGGTCCATGGGCACGTGTGTGTGTGCACGTGTGTGTGCACGTGTGCAGCGTGTGTGTGCGTGTGCAGCGTGTGTGCGTGTGCAGCGTGTGTGTGCACGTGCGTGTGTGGCCTGTGTGCGCAGCGTGTGGGTACGTGTGCACACGCGTGCATGTGTACGTGTGCGCGTGTGTGGGCACGTGTGCGCACGCGTGCAGCGTGTGTACATGTGTGCGCACGCATACAGCGTGGGTACGTGTGAGTGTGCCCGTGCAGCGTGTGTGTACATGTGTGCACGTGTGCGGCGTGTGTGCACATGTGTGTGTGCGTGTGTGCCCGCCTCCCCTGCCTGCACGGTGCCCTCTGGGCCCCACGGGGCCCTGACTGTGCTCCCCCACGTCATCGGGGCTGCAGGTCGGCGCCCTCGTCAGCACAGACCCGACCCGACAGGGTCTGTCCCACCAGCTCCTTTGGACACCCCTTTGCTGCAAGCCAGTGGCCGGTGTGGTCTTGTTCCGGGAGACACTTTGGAAAGGGCCAGCTGTCTAATTCCTGGCAGGGACGAAGCGGGTGTGTTAGGAAAGGTGAGTTCAGGGGCCGAAGCTGGGGGCCAGGGGGCGCGAGGGCTGGGCGGGAGGGAGGCGGTGGCTCCGCGGCCACCCAGCCCCAGGTCCGAGTTCTGCCGGCGAGCACAGGAATGTAATGAAGTGGAGGTGGCGAGGGCCCCGACAACAGGAGGCCCGCCGGCTACTTGCCCCCCTGCACCTTCTGGTCGTAGGTGCCCGCGTGCTTGTAGCCCGGCACGTAGCCCGACTCATCCACGAGGTCCACGCGGCCCGCCCGGCCCTTGCCCCTGCCTGACGGGTCGAAGCGCTCCTTGTGGGAGCCCGTGAACTTGCTGGTGTCCGTGAGCCGTGACACAGTGGGTGAGGAGATGGCTTTCTGCAAGAGAGCAGGGGCGTGGGGGAGGTCAGCCTGGGGCCCAGACCACAGACAGGGGCCGCCCGCGCAGGGACCCACACCCGTCCCGCCCACCTGCCCAGGGCGCTCACCGTCACCCCCGAGATGATGGGGGCCTTGCCCTCGATGAGCTTGTGCACCTCCCTGACAGCCTCCTCCGCGCTCTTGTCTTTGAATCTCTTCTTGGCGAGCTCCTCCAGCGCCTCCTTGAACTGCTCGAACGTGATGGTCCTGCAGGACTTGCCCCTGCAGGGAGTGGAGTCTCAGGGGGCGCCCAGGGGCCCCATGACACCGGGGACCCCCGCCTCCCCTGCAGAGCCCGGAGCGAGCCTGCCCCTCCCCCACCTCAGCCTGCAGTGTTTGCGCCCAGCAGCTGGTTGCCATTGGCAACGGCAGCAAATATGAATTGTCTCGCAGAGAAGCTTAAAGAAAGCACATCGTTTATGAAAGACTGGACATCAAAACACAGCCTTTCTGGTTCTAAAGCAGGCAAGCGTGCGGCCTCCGTGGGAGACGGACCCACAGAGAGAGAGGGTGGGAAGCACGCCGCCCCCCGCAGTGTGGAGGGCGTCTCAGCCCCGCCAGGGGCTCCCAGGCTGCAAGGGAGCACCGTCCCCAGAGGACAGGATTGGGGGCCGCCTCCCCATGTCCCAGCCTGACCAGGGGCCTGGGAGCAGCTCTCCACGAAGACACAGCCCCTGGCTGCCCGGACCTGGTAGGTCATTCTCCCAACTTCAAGATGACCCTGAACTGGCTCTCCACCTCTGAGAATCTTAACTGGTAAACAGTTCCGCGCCCTGGAGATCTCCCCCGGCTAATCCGGTCAGTGAAGGTTTCAGCAAGAGAAGGTGGGGACGTGCCTGGGATGAGGAGAGAGGCCTCCTGCAGGAGCCGGGACTCCAGGGTCAGCGTGGCTGAGGTGCCCGGGGTCCTGGCTGGAGGGCGCCACGCCCACGTTGGCGCTGGCCACAGCAGCCACAGGACGGCGTCAGAGATGGGGAGCACAGGATTTCAACAAGGTCACAGAGGCAGTGAGTGGTCGCATACTGTCTTTTCAGCAAACAGAGCCACAGCGACTGGTGGGCCGTGTGCAGAGGAGTAGGCCGGGGCTGGCCCCACACCGCCTACAGTCTCACTGGACCACCGCCCTGCGCTTGTCCCAGCGCCTGAACCGGCCACCTTGTGAGAGAGCATACAGGTGGAAATCTTTGTGACCCTGGCTTAGGCAGAGATCTTCTTAGAAACAACCCCCCAAAAACAATCCAGGAAAAAAAAATGAATTGGACTTGACCAAGACTTTTAAAACCACGCTCTTCAAAAAGATACTGTTAAGAGAGGCAAAAGGCAAGCCGCGGACTGGAGACAGTTGGCTGAAGTGTTCGTATCTGACCGCAAATAACTCTCACACCTCAGCAAGAGGGAGAAAACCCAAGGCAAAAAGCTGGGCAAAATGTGCGAACCGGACACTGTCCAAGGTCTACCAGATGCAAACCAGCCAAAGAAGGACGTTCCACGCTGCCGGGCGTGAGGGAAGTGAGGGGCGTCCCGGCGCGGCACACACCCACCAGCACAGCTGCCCTGAAGGCCGGGTGAGCGCGCAGCGGGGTGCGGCGGGGCCCCTGGGAGGCCGGCAGCCCGCACAGCCCCACGACCCCGCCTGGCCCACTTGCCCACCCTCCTGTTCACAGACCTGTTCAGTCACCAGAACTCAAGCAGCTCGGTGACGATGGACAGACACGCCTCGGGACATCCCCGGCACAGAAGGGGACTCACACCTGATGCGTGAGCCTGAGGACACAGGACACGCTGACTGACTACACCGAGGTCAGGGCGACAGCGGAAGGAGGCCTCCTGAGGCTGGACATCCAGGCCGTGGGTTGCGCCCGCCCCTGGAAGCCCCACCGCCCTGCACGGCCACTCTGAGGCCGCGGGCCCGGCCCCACCGTGGGCAGGAAACCCGCTGTCCCAGCTGGGGGGTGACCCTTCACGGCCACGGGGTCCCACTTGTTTGTCCCGGGCCATCAAAGGCGAGCCTGTCTCTATTCATGGGCTCCAGGCCCGACCGGCAGCCCAGTGTCCAGCCGGGGGGCACACAGCCCTCCCCGAACCACGGCGCCAGGCGCCACCAGCGTGAATCACTTGGCCAGGGTGGGGGCACGACCGCCCGGGCCTCCCGTCAGAGGCCGCATTCAGATCGCGTGGACACGGGGCCCGGGGCCGACCTGCCTGCCGTGCCGGGCGGGGCAGGCGTCCCCACCGTGACTGCCCCACAGAGTTCGGGGCCTGGTCAGGACCAGCAGGGAGCTTCCCCGGGGGCCCGTGGACTGCTGCTGAGAGCAGTCCCTGGGGAGCTCTCCAGTGACAATGCCAGCTCTTCCCCGGAGGCGCTTTGACACAGCTGTGCAGACACAGGGCGCCTGTTCTGCAGATCCAGAGCAGAGATGAGAGGGTCCCCACAGCAGACCCCCCTTCTCCCGCCTGGCACCCGGGTCAGAGGCTGTTGTCCTGTGGGGACGCTGGCCTGGCGGTAACGGGGTCACCGGGCACACACGTGACCCCCAAGCTGAGCTCCCTAGGCGCTGCGCTCCCGGGCCTGCAGGCCCAGGGCAGGTCACCCAGGGACGCCGGGCGGCCAGGGATCCTGGCGGGGGGCCAGCCAGCCCTCCGAGGACAGAGGTCTGTGCCTCCCGGGCCAGCGTCACGAAGGGCCCTGGACTTTGGCTGACACATCCCAGGACAAGGCAAGGGTCCCCCCACCCGCCCCAGACCACAGATAATCTGCCGCCTGTGGGGGCTGGAGGAAGCCGACTCAGGCGCCCCTAACCTGCAGGAGCCGGACACGGCGACCCGTTCAGAGAAAAGGAGGTGTGACCTGACCCCCAGCAGCCCTGGGCCAGGGGAGGCCTGGGGGGACTGGACCGCAGTGGACATGCGAGCTGCCACATAAGTAGCGCCAGACACCGGTCCCTGCTCTCTGCCCGGCTCCCCTCTGTGGGCCGCCTCCTGGCCTCACCCCCGCCTGGGCCTGGGGCCCGAGGGCAACGCTGCCCACACACAGCTCTGGGAGGCCGGCCGGCCCCCACCCCAGGCCCAGGCTCTGCAGATGCACCAGGAGGGCCGCGGCAAGCCAGGCCAGGCGCTGCTGGATGCCTGCACGGCCTCAGGGGGCCGGGAGAAGGACCCCCGGGCCCTGTGAGACCACAATACCACAGCTGGAAGCAGGACCTAGGGGCGGCGTCCCTACCAGCCTCGACGCAGGGGCGGCCCCCTGACAGGCCTGTGACACCGCGTCCCAGGAGCTCATCCCACCCCACCTGCTCCTCAGGCCCTGTGGATACGCACGCTCCATGCTTCAGACAGTCCCCGCCCGGCCCGCATCGTCCCAGTCAGCCCAGATGGGGCTCCGGAATCACAGGGAATGTGACCACGGGCCAGAAAGCTGTGAGTGGGGGCCAGGAGGGGAAGCCCCCCCCACACCTGCCCCACCTGGGCATGCACACAGGGACGACGCCACCCATGGGCCCCTGACGGAGGTGCCGGACGCCCGGGGTGCTCGTGGGAATGGCGCCCTGCGCTCACTCCTTTGGCCCTGGGGTGGCGGAGCAGGGACGGGGGTGGGGAGCCCGTCTCAGAAACAATAGTTTTCAATCAAGGCCTAGGGAAGAGGGCAAGAAGTTTGTTTAAAACTTAACACATAGTAACATCAAAACAAACAAGCGCCGCCATGGCGACAGGCCCAAACAGAGGCTGCAGATACCGGCCGGCCGCAGGGCCACCGAGCCATGGCAACCGCCCCAAACAGAAACAGCCGCCGCCGGCAGCCCCGGGGCTCTGTGTCCGAGAGCACCGCTCCCACGAGCTGGGCCACCTCTGCCGGGGCGGCCACCTGGGGACCCTCAGCCAGCATGCACACGTGCACACCGCACCACGCTCCGCAGACCTGGGCACCCAGGAGCCCGGCCTGTCCCGCAGGACCCTACCCGGAGCACCGCCTGCGTCTCCCCAAGGACAAGAGCGTGAGGGTGGGTCCCTCACTCCATACCCAGGAGGTCTGGGGGTCCGCCCCCAGGACAGGTCACAGGGACCCCACGGGGAGTCTAGGTTCAGGAGGGCAGCGGGAAGGAGCCACAGGCTGCTCTGAACTGTGTCTTGATCCCAACCCTCGCTGGGCCCATGCCCCCAGACGGCCAGCACCCCGAGAGCTGAGGCAGTGATGCTGGGGTCCGGGCAGCCAGGGGGGGTGGGGCTGGGGTGGCCCACGTGTTCGAGCAGCTGGCGTTCTGCCCTCTGGAGTGGGGCTGGGGCCAGAAGGGGCCACCCTTCCTGGGGCAGGAGGGCCTGAGTCCCCCCACTGCCCACACGTCCTGCACACAGAGCCTTGGGGCCTGTCCAAAGCGCTCGTCCTCCGGGTGAGCCCTGACCAGGGAGTGGAGCCCTGCGCTCCACGTGTGCGTTCACGTGCGCGACGCGGCGGGTGCTTTTCTCGGGTGTGGCCCCGGGTGTGGCAGCCACGAGAGGGGGAGGGGCGCGCTGACCCCTGGAGGTGCTCACGCGTGTGGACACACGTGGACACGCATGCAGCGGCCACTGTTCATTACCGCTGCCCTTCCCCACACGTGAACGCCCCCAGAGCTGAGGAGCCGCACCACGGACGCCTGCTTCCGGCTGCCGCCCCCGCCAGCCCCCGCAGGCAGGACTCACCCTCCGGAGACCCTCCCCCAACCAGAGCCCCTGGCCCCGCCCGAGGGACCCAGCCCTCCCCCGCGACGGCCCCCCGCAGGCAGGACTCAGCCACGCGAGACCCTCGGGCCGGACTAGAGCCCCTGCCCCCACCCAGCTGCCCCACAGGTGTGGCTCTGGCCCCGCCCGCAGGGACCCAGCCCCACCCTCGACGGCCCGGGCGGAGCCGGCACGCACTTGATCTTGCTGAAGACGATGTCCACGTCAGTGACGGTCACGCTCCGGCCGTCGATCACCTGGCAGTCCCGGCACAGCTTGGACCAGTTCTTGCCGTGCATCTCCCGGCCCGACGCCCGGGCGTCCCCGTGCACCGCGAACCTCCGGAAGGCCTCCTCCAGGGCGCTGAGCTCCACGCCCGCCGCGGCCGCCCCCTCGCCGGCCCCTTCCGACTCGAGCGACAGCCTCTTGGCTGCCTTGTCCTTGGCGGGCTCCCCCGGGGACTTGGGGGGCGTCTTGTTGGCGGGCTTGGAGGGCTTGGGCTTGCTGTCAGCCATGTTGCTGGGAGGAAGAGATGAGAGGTCACCTGCTTTGTGGGCAGCTGTGTGAGACCCCCTGCCACCCACGGACAGCAGCCCTGCCCGGAAGCCACTCTGCACCCGTGGGGGACACCGAGTGTCCTGCGTCTGCTGCAGACACAGCCCAGCCCCTCCGGCCCCGGCACCCTGTCCACCTGTCCCCAAGGTCCCAGCCCCAGTCACGCGGGGAGCACGCGGCCAGCAGCCCAGGGGGTGCAGGACCACCCCAGCGATCCCCTCCCCCTCCCCCCGGCTCCTGCTCTGGGGGCTCCCCGAGCGACACCCCTCTGGGCACCGGTGGGGTGACAGTCCCCCAGAGGATCCAGAGCAGTCACACAACTGCCCCCACCTCAGGGCCCAGCCTGCTGACCGGGGTGCCCCTCACCTGGGTGGCCAAGCGGAGTGCTGGGGGGAGAAGGGGCCCCAGGTGAGGGCAGGCGTCTGGGGGACCCCAAGGGCTGAGCACAGCTGCGCCCAGGCCCAGGGTGGAGGCTCTGTGTTGGAGGCGCAGCTGACAGGGTCCAGAGCCCAGTGAATCCCCAAGGCTGGGCCCGGGTTCCCATGGGGCTGGGACACATCCACCTCCAGCAGCTTTGGGGGGCCCGGAGCTGAGCATCGATATCCCCAGAGGCATGGCCGGTGGCTGGGGCGGGACCCGAGAGCCCAGCCCCCAGAGGAGCAGTGGCCTCAGAAGAACCAGCAGGTCAGCGAGCGGAGAGAAGGCAGGACACAGCCCAAGCATGAGTCCGGCTGGGCGGCCAGAGCCGTGGACAGCTAGCTCGCTCACAGCCGGACCCACAGAAAACCCTCAGGTCTAAGCACAGGAAGCAGCGCCCGGCCAGGCAGGAGTCCCCGCCAGACCCGGCTGAACTCAGGACCTACGAGCTCCCCAAAAGAAAGGTCGGCACAGCTTGAGATGCGCCGGAGGCCCCGTTGCTGGTGCGGGAGGCCGGGGCCCAGGGCTCGGGGCTGGGTGGACGTGGCTGTGAGCCCCAGACCCAAGCTCTCCGTGCAGGGCTCTGTGTTCACCGTGAACACACAGTATCTAATAATCTGAAAATTACTTTAGCAAAAAGAACAGGAGTCAGGACTTCCCTGGAGATCCAGTGGTTAAGGATCCGCCTGCCCGTGCAGGGGACCCAGGTTCGGTCCCTGGTCTGGGAAGGTCCCGCCCACCGCAGAGCAGCTAAGCCCGAGCATCACAGGTTCTGAGCCAGGGTGCCTGGAGCCTGGAAGCCATAGGAGAGAAGACGAGCTACCACAGTGAGCCAGTGCACGGCCATAAAGACCCAGCGCAGCCAAAAATAAACGAAAAAAATAGGAGTCAGACCCTGTGTGCGGGTGGGAAGCTCTCCAAGGGGACTCGGTGACTCCAGGGTGTTCTGGGAGAAGCCGGGCTGGGTGGGAGAGCGAATCACACGGCCCGTGTCGGAGCCGACAGGGCTGCAGAGCAGGTGAGCGCCTGCAGGCAGGATGCCTGGCAGGCTCTGTCCCTGTTTGCAGGGAGGCTTCTCAGCAGCTGGTCCTCATGTGGACCAGGGCCGGGGCTGGGAGGACAGGTGGGCGGGCAGGGGACCTGGAGGCAGCCGCGTGAGGTGGCCCGGCCGGCCCTGCTGCGGCCCGCAGACGCCCGAGGCCTCGGGGGAGGGAAATGAGGAGGGGCTGTATGTCCAGAACTCTGCCTGGCAATGCCCTTAAGACGGGTGCCTGAAGAAGCCCCTATAGAAAAGCTCACACAAGACGGACGCTTACACACCACAGTCACCGCCTCTGCATGACTTAGGAACAGTGTCCCAGCCAGGAGGGCTGAGAATCCATGATGGCGATGTGCCTGCAACAGGACCAGGTGCCTGTGAGCAGGACCAGGTGTGCCCGTGAGCGGGACCAAGTGTGCCCGTGAGCGGGGCCAGGTGTGCCTGTGACCTGGACCAGGTATTCCTGTGAGCGGGACCAGGTGTGCCTGTGACCTGGACCGGGTGTGCCTGTGACCTGGACCGGGTGTGTCCGTGAGCTGGACCAGGTGGTGTTTTAAAGGCAGCATCAACTCTGCCTCTCCTGGTTCTCCTTGCTGGAGCAGAAGGCAGATCTGTGCTGAGAGTGAAGATGGAGTGTGGATTCTTTCTTCTGCAGGTGTGAACACACCTCCACTCCCTGGCTCCCTCAGCTTTCAGCCCCTCATCCTGCCCACAGTCTATACCCCAGCCTGCAGGCACTTCCTGATCGATGGCGCATCCTGCCCTGGGAATCCGGCTGCCTTCAGCCCCAGGCTCCTCCCACCCCTCGGCATGCTCTGGGCCTGAAGTCTCGGTGTAGACCAGACACGCTGCCTCCCGCGCCTGCCCTGTCTGCTGCGGGTGCCAGGTGTGCCCAGATGACCCAGCCTCCCTGGGAGGAGGGGACAAGCATCGCTGGAGAGGGGTCTAGGCTGGTGTGCAGAGGGGCAGGATGCACACGTCTGGAGCTCGGACCTGCACAGGGGACCCTCTGCCCCTCACTCTCTACCCTCCAAGCTCCCAGCACCTCCCCAGGGGCTGTGTGAGGTCCTGCTCTGCAAAACCCAGGGCCAACCAGCCCCGAGCGGGCGAGGGGCCTTCAGGCTTCAGGACGCCCCAACTCCAAGCTTTGTGATTCTCCCACCTCATACCCAGCGAGCCGGGCTGGCAACACGGGGGAGCTGGAGCCACAGCACAGGACACCCGTCAGGCTCTGCCTGGTCACCGGGCTGGGCTGCTGGGCCAGCATCGCAACCCCCACTTGAAGAGCTCAGGGGCGCCTGCCCTGCTGAGTGACCACACCCTGGGGGCTCGGGAGTGGGAGCCAGGCCAGGAGAGGCTGTGGGCTCCTCAGGGTGGCTGGCGGCTGGCAGCCCCCACAATCCAGATCACGGGCAGCACCCTCCCCCCAGGCCGGGAGCCCGACCCTGGGCCACGGCCGGGCCAACCAGCATGACCCCCAGGCTCAGGGTCTTGCTGACCAGCTTCTGTGTAAGAACTGCATGGGCTCTGGAAACGGCAGGTCCCTGAGCCTCTGACAAGTGGGCCGAGCTTGGACCTCAACAGAGTGCCGGCCGCCCACCAGGCTGACTGTCTGCTGAGGGCACCTGACCTCGGCCCCACGGAGGCCGAGCCACAGAAGGCCCCATGCCAGATACCGCTGGACACACAGAGGGAACCCAGAGGCCCTGTGCAGTGGGCGGACGGAGCAGAGGCAGTGCAGAGTGAGCGGGCACCTCCCAGGGCACCTCAGCACCCTGGCCGGCTCGGCCCCCAAGGGCCTAGTCCCAGGGCAGATGTGGCGGAGCAGGGAGGCTGGGGGTGTGACGCCCGCTGCCCTCACTGGAGCCCCAAGCACGCTCACTCTGCAGCCACGCAGAGGAGGCTGGGCGCCGGGTCAGCTAGGCCAGGGAGGACCCCCGCCCACCCCCCAGACCCCCACCAGGTGTGAGCGCTGGACCCCTGCAGAAGAGCTTGCGGGGGCGGGGGAGGAGGCGGACAGTATATTCAAAAGACCAAGCCAAGGGAGCAGACGCCACCACTCTACAGCCCCCCACCCACCAGAGCTTGGCTCCCAGGGTGGGATCAGCCCCCAGCAAGGGCACAGTCGCTGAGCAAACAGCCCCGGGAGCGGCAGAGCCAGGCCTGCAGACCCGCTGGCTGCCCGCGGCCTGAAGCCTTGGCCCTTTATCCCAGAGTCCATTTGAGCCCAACGCAGCCATTTGGCAGTTGTGCATATTCGAATCACGATACGGCCACCACTCCACAGCTGCCCAGCCCCGTCCCAGTCAGCGGAGCCTCCCAGGTGGGAACCTGCCCCTCGGAGCTGATGGTGCCTGGAGTCTCAGCGTGGATGCAGCCCCCCGCCCCAGCCTGCCTGTCACAGGCTCTGCAGAGGCCCTGGCAGGGAGGGGCGTGTGACCGCACTGCCTGACGAGGAAGACACTCAGGGCCTGCGTCATGCACTTCAGGCCAGGGGCCCGGAAAGGCCCCCAGAGGTGGGGACCTCCCGCACAGGGTGAGGTGTCCCTCGGAGCAGCCTTGTCACAGCCACACTGGTCCGGGTCCCGGAGTCAGAGGTGACGTCTCCAGGATGAGAAGAAAGGGGTGGGTGGGCAGTCTTTCCGAGGGAGGCGTCCACCGAGGACCAGGGCCACGCTCCTGCAGCCGCCCCACCCCTGAACCTGAAGGCTGCTGCCACTGGGCTGGGGCGGGGGAGGAAGAGGCCAGGACACGGTTACCAGCCCTGCCCTCAGCAGACCTCATGTGGACAGGGGTCACTGGGTCCCTGCGAGGCTGGGGGTTTCCCTCCTGGGGACCCCTTGGCCTCCCAGGAGCCACACCTGGGCCCCAGTGTCCAGGCCCCAGAGCCGGCCTCTGCCGTCAGCCTGCTTCTTACAAAGCCCGAGAACACAGAACTTGCAGCCCACCTGGTGCCAGGGTAAGGCAGGTGCGCTCACACCCTCACAAGGTGGGTGAACCTTGTTTGGAAGAAGGGTCCCTGCAGACGTCATCAAGCTAAGGACCTCTGGACCAGGGTGGCCCTAAGTCCAGAGACAGGCATCCTTGTGAGGGACGGGAGGGAAGAGACAGATACAGAGCAGAGGCCAGGCGAAGATGGAGGCAGAGACGGGAGCGCCGCGGCCCCGAGCCCAGGGGCCCCTGGCACCCCTGGGAGACGGAAGCAGCAGGAGGGGCCCTCTGGGGCCTCCTGAGGGAGCTCAGTCCTGCCCCAGCTTTACCTCGGACGGGGCTCTGGCCCAGAGCGGAAGGAGAACACGTTTCTGCTGTTGCAGCCTTTTTATCCCAGAGTGCAGGACAGAGAGCAGAACTCCGGGATAAGTGTCCTGCGGGCATTTGTTGCAGCAGCCCTGGACCCTCACACACCAGGGAGGCCGGGGGGCTGGGGAGGGGGTCCCTGCCCCAGAGAAAAGTGCTCTCGGAGGCCCAAGTGGTGAAGTGCCAGGCGGGCACACAGACCCGGCGGCCAGAGCCAGCAGCGGGCCCGTCCTGGGCTCTGGCCCCCTGCTGCTATGCATGGTGGGAGAGGCGAAGGCCTCGGTAGGAAGCAGAGACGTGGCTGTGGTGGGTGGCCTGGCCTCTTCCCGACGGCAGCGCCCGGCAGTCACCATGGGCCTGCACAGCTGGTCCCAGAGCCAGGCCTCTCCTGCCTGGGACCACCAAGACCCCGGGACACTGCGGCACCAAGGGTGGGCCCGGTGGGGCTGCAGACAGTGGGAGGCCACGCACAGGCCAGGGGCAGGCCCAGGGCTGCAGGGCAGGCGGCTGCCCACACCTGACCGGCTGGCAGGCCCGCAGGCCTCAAAGCCCCGCAGAGGGGAGAGGTGGCCCCCCGGCACTGGAGTGGAGGCCGGGCCACCATCCCCAGGGAGCAGGAAGCCCCCAGCTCACCCTGGGGGAGGGGGGCCCCATAGCAGCTGGCCCCACGCTCAGGGCTGGGGGCGAGGCGAGGCCTGCCAGATGGAGGGACGCCCGGGAGTGGACAGGCAGCCAGCAAGGGCCACCAAGTGGGCTCCTCTCAACTCACAACGTGGACTTGGGGGCCCTGGATCACTGGTGCCCCAAACACCGCTGGACACACCCACTCCAGAGGAAGAGACTCCCACTGGAGACAGAGACACTTCTCTGACATCTTTAGATCACCGTGTCCACACATGGCAAAGAAACAGCCAAGCTTAACGGGAAGTGCCAAGAGCCTGCAGAGGCAAGCGGGGACAGAAGCAACGAGAGGCTCCACTCTCTGTACTGGACTCAGCTGGACACTGATTCAAAGTAACAGCGTGTGCCGTGCGCAGAAGAAATGGGTGGTGCATGCCATGCGCAAAGGGGAGGGCGAGGTGAGGAGTTCCAGAAGAGAGCAGGGGCTGGGAGAGTGCAGGAAGCGGCTGTGAAAAGAGAACACACAGAGTCTAGCCCCGAAAAGCTTCACAACTAAAATTCAGAACTCAGTGGATCAGTTTCACAGCAGGGCAGATTAAAGAACTCCTGGATCAGAAATCCCCGAAAGAAAACACCTAGATGTGGTGTAAACGTGTGTACACACACATGTATACAAGCGCACACGTACGCACATGTATACAGGCACGTGCACGCGTACACATATGTATGCAAATGTGCGTGTACACATATGTACGCAAATGTGCGTGTACGTACATGTATACAGGCACGTGCGCGTGTGCACATATGTATGCAAATGCGTGTGTGCACATGTATACAGGCGCCCGTGTGTGTGCACTTGTGTACGAACGCACGCATGTACGCACATGTATACAGGCGTGCGCGTGTGTGTACTGTACACACGGGTTTTCCTGCTGGTCCAGATGATAAAGAATCCGCCTGCAGCGCAGAAGACCCAGGTTTGATCCCAGGTCGGAAAGGTCCCCCAGAGACGGGAATGGCAGCCCACTCCAGTACTTTTGCCTGGAGAATCCCACCCATGGACAGAGGAGCCTGGTGGGCTACCGCCCCTGGGGCTGCAGAGAGTGACTGACACCTGGTGTGCACACATGAAAATAATTTGATGGAATGTAGCATTTATTCATCATAAAAATTCTTAGCAAATCAGAAAAGGAAGCACATTTCTTAGCTTCACAATGGACGGTGTGTTACTTGCTCAGCCGTGTGCTACTCTTTACCGCCCCATGGACTGTAGTCCACTGGGCTCCTCTGTCCATGGGCTTCTCCAGACCAGAATACTGGAGTGGGTCACCATTCCCTTCTCCAGGGGATCTTCCCGACCCAGGGATCGAACCCAGGTCTCCTGCATTGCAGGTGGATTCTTTATCATCTGAGCCACCAGGGAAACCCTTGATAATGGGTACCTACAAAAAACTACAAAACTATGTGGATACTGAACAAGTTTCTCTTCCAGCTGGAGTAAGGCGAGGACACCTGCCTGCTGTCGCCGCTTCTGTTCACCTCTGCTCAGTGTGGTGAGACAAGGACAGAGTGGCATAAACACGGAGGAAGAAGTGAAGCTGCCGCCGCTCCCAGTTTCTATGACGGTGTACACACAAAGTCCAAAGGGATCCTGGGAAATTTTTCAGAATCAGCGTGAGTTTATCAAGATTTCTGCCTACATGGTAAACATACAAAAATCTATTTTATTTCCATGAAGCAGCAAAACCACACAATCACAGTGTTTAGAAATACATCATTTAAAATAATGTGAGGAAATCAGTTTCCTAGGGGTCAACTTGGTAAAAGCTGTGCAAGACCGTCGACTCGTCACTGAGAGAACAGCAACGCCACGAACACAGACTGAGGCTGAACGCACAGAGATGCCCGTCGTCCCCGAAGTCACCCAGCTTTAGTCTAATCCAACCAAAAGTGCCCACGCCTGTTTTTTGTTCTGGGTCGGGAGACAAGCTGGAGGCAAAGCAAACGAAATGGCAAAAGATCGAGGACTAAGCAGCCAGCTCGGAGGAAGAGCAGGTGGGGGATTTGCCCAGCGGTTTTGAGACTTGATGGGAAGTTCTGGAAATGAAGTGGTGTGTGGTCCTGGTCTAGGACAGAGAATAAACCACGGGGCAGAAGAAAGCTCCCCACTCACCCTCAAGGCAGAGAGAGTGTGGACGGCAAGGTGGTCCTGCAGGAAAAGAGGGAAGAAAATGTTCTCCAAGAAAGGAGACAGGCTTACCGACTGGACACACGGCGAGAAATGAGGATTAATTCAGGTGCCGACTGCAGCTGGAGGCAAGGCCATTAAGCCCCAGGTGGGTGATGCTCAAGAGCACCTGGTGTCCTTGCGTGGGAGAGCCTGTACACGGCACACAAGACCACTGTCCCCAAAGCAGAAGACCCTGAAATGGACCCAGATTAAAACGTGGGACTTCTGCTCCTCCAAAAGTGTCAGTTAAGGAGTGAAAAGGCGGCTGTGGGGTGGACAAGGTGTCTCCTACGTGCAACCTACGCTGCTGGGCTCCAGAATCTAGAGAGAGCCCTATGGATCAACCAGGAAGCTCGGAGGAATCCGCAAGGTGCAGGGGGGCTCGGGTGCCAGGCTTGGTGGAGACGCCGGGCCCGTCACTGTGGCCTGAAGCGCAGGCTCTGCCCCACGCCCTGCAGGCAGCCATGGCCTGCCCCGGGCTGCTGGCAATGGGGCTGCGACTGGGAGGCGGCACCCGCGGCCCTGCAGACGCTCGCCTGTCCCCCAAGGAGCAGAGCAGGAGGGCTCCAGGTGGCCGCACTCACAGGAACCAGAAATCAGAAGCAACTCAGGGCCTGTGGGGCACAGCAGAGCAGCGGGCGGCGGTGGCGTGCTCACAGAACGGACGCGCGCTGACGGTGCGGGAGCATGCGCCCTGAGCCGAGGTCAGACTAGACGAGGGGTGGGGGGCGGACAGGTTCAGGCTGGAAAGCCAGCAGGAGGCAGAGCCTGGCCCCTGCAGGAGACAGAAGGGTACCCCGGGAGGCGTGGGCCCAGGGCTGCGGAGCAGAGTGAGCCCTGAACCTGCTCCCGGAGGCGGCTCAGGCTCAGAGCTGTGGCCGCCGCGGCCAGAGGCAGAGGGCGTGTGAGACGCACAGCTCCGTGACATTCCCGCTGGGGCGGCCCTCCCAGGATTCGCCTGCGTCTGGGCACCTGGGCCCTAACACACGGGTGCAACAGGGTGAGACCCTGGGAAACTCGGCCCGGAGCAGGGGGACTGTGCTGGGCACGCACACACGGGACAGGAGGGGCACACAGGACAGGAGGGGCACACTCGGGACAGGAGGGGCACACGGGACAGGAGGGGCACACAGGACAGGAGGGGCACACTCGGGGACGCCGCGCAGCAGTGGAAGGGCCCCGGGTGCTCTTAACTCCTGGACTTGGAGAAAGGACAGTCCTCCCTTTCCACAAATCTAGCAAGAAGAGGGAAAGCGGTGCGAGTGAGAAAATGCGCTCCCCACCCCCACGTCGCAGAAGACACGAGCGTTCGGTGCCAAAGGCGGAGCACCGCCATCCTCACAGCCCGTGGGAGTCAGCTTACGTGTTCTCAGCCAAGAAGGCTCTTCCTTTGGACACTCACACATTACACTGTGGCTGAGCTTCTCTGCATGTCGCCGCACGTCCCGGTACAGTCAAAGGGCAGCTCCGCAGCCTGCAAGGAGTCTTGCTTCCCTGCCAGGGCTGCAGCACACTCCTGACCCTGCCGAGGTCCTCTCCCAGCCCTGCCCTCCCCCACACACCCTCCTGGAGGCTGCACATCACAGACCCTGCAACCCCTGGCGACGCGCGCCCCCCCCCCCCGCAACACATCCTCCTGGTGACCCCCCCAGTGACCCAACCCCCTGGCAACACAACCCCACCACCACCAGCGACACACCCCCTGAGGACGCAACCCCCCCAGCAACACATCCTCCCAGTGACCCCCCCAGTGACCCACCCCCCTGGTGACACCCCTGTGATGCACCCCCCTGGTAACGCACCCCAGGAGCAGCCACGTGAATGCCGCAGAGGATGTGCCCTCCACAGAGGCGCTGCTGAGCTGGGACACCGAGGTTCCGTCGAGGATGCTGGGGTTTGGGGGTGCCAGCTCTGGGGATCCATGGACTGTGACCCCACAGCCACCTCCACAGCCAGAGAGGAAGCTGCTCTCCCAGGAGGGGCTGGGTGGTGAGCGGGCACGCCAGGGCCCCGCAGGCCCCACCAGGGCTCCACTCCTTCCTGCCCTGGGAACACCTGTCAGTGGGGCAGCCAGGGATGGACGTGGGTCGCTCCTCACAATGCCCCGCACCCCGGGTCTGCCAGGGCTCCAGGGTGGCGCCAGGCGGGGCCCGAGCAGGACCTGATGCCCGGTGCCTCGTGGCCCCCACATCCCCGGACGGCATCTCTTGTACGTGCTCCTCCAGCCTCACCAGCAACATCACCAGCTATAAATAGCCCTGGCGCTAAGTCAGCAAGCCTCTCCCGAGGAAGCGTTTAATTCTCAGCCTCTTCTGCAGGGAACGGCTCCTCTACCCACCGGGGAAGCGAGCCACGGGGAAGCGGCCCCGGAGGGCACTTTGGCTGCTCATGGCTTTCTCTTAAACCTCAGTCAGTGATGAGCCATTTTAATTTTCTTTACGAAATTCTCCTGTGATTTGCCCATTTCCCACAGCGAGCATCTATAACCTTGTATGCAGTGAAAAGTTTATTTATTGCTACTTCAAAGGATTCGCAAAGATTAGGCAAACAACGGCGAGGCGACAGGAACACGGCCCCGCACGGCTTCCTCTGATCTCTCTCACATCGTCATTCCAGAAAGAATTTCTTCATGTAGTGCTTAAATGATGGCACCTTCCTGAGCTCCTTCTGAAAGTCATGAAGGCCACGGGCCCTTTCCCCAAGAAAACACGCACGCTCGGGTGTGTCGCGCTTGGCAGACACTCCCAGGAAATTCACCAGCACCGCCTTGCCCCCTCGCTATCCCTGAGCCCTGAGATTCCAACCGCCAGGCTGGAACAGGAGCCGGTACCAGGAGTCCAGGGGAAGGCCCCCTCAAGGCGCCCCTCCCGTGGCCGCCCACCCCGTTTCCTGCCTGCTGCAAGCTCGCCCTCCCCACCCCATCGCTCCATCCCCGGATGTGGTCCCAGGGCATTTGGAGTTCAGGTCAGGGTTCACTGACCACCGCCCAGGCTCTGGGGAGGCCCTGCCCGCAGCCCTCCCTGAGAGACCAGCCCTGGGGAGCCCTAGGATGCGCGCTGGGGGCCTGGGAAGCTAGGCCTTTTATCATTCGCAAATGTCAGACGAATCAGCCAATAAACGCACACATGGGCGACGGCACAGCCGCTCACCCGCAGAGGTGTCTCGTCTTCAGAGAACACGAAACGCCCATCAACACGGCAGGCGCGGGGCCCTGCTTCCCACCCCATTTCCAGGCTTCATTTACATAACCGAAGCCGCAGATAAAGGGTTTCTCCGGATCCTCCTCCAAGGGCGGGGCTCTGGTCCCCAGGGGCGTGTGGAACGCACACACTGGCCGCCAACCTCTTTATCTGGATTGACGGTTACGCGCCCACATGCGATAAGAAAACATAACACCCCTCTGGCGGATTCTGGGTCGCAGAGTGTCGGCCTGACACACTCACCTGCTCCGATAGGGCACAGCAATGCCCGACACAGAGGGGCGGTGTTCTCGCCAGAGGATCGCGCTCATTCTGGGCCGCGGACGCAAACGGCCCTTTCTGTGGCCCTGAAATTCGTGCAGCGTGACAGCGGCTCCATTTCAAAGCCTCCAAGCCCTAAATTCCTGCCGTCTCGTTGGCAGCCGCCACCCCGGGCCTGGGCGTGTGAACGGCGTTTATGCAGATGGACGCGGAGGGGGAAGGGGCTGCGAGGGGCGCGCTCTGTCCTCTGCGCCACGACGGGCAGAAAGGCCGGGGCGCCCCAGCGAGGGCCGATTACAAACCCGTCCTCTGCATCGCCGGCCGCTCCAGCCCGCGCCCCGCCGCCCGTCCCCAGACCCGCAGCCGCGGGGGTCAGAGCGCCGAGCCGCGCGCCGGCAGCTGGGGGGGCGCGCGGGGCCTCGGGGAAGGGACGCGGCCGGCGCGCGGGTGCAGGAGGCCGGAGGAGCCGGCGCCCCGCGCCCCGAGCCAGCGCCCCGCGGCCACTTACCTCGGAGATGCGGCGACCGCAGCGGCAGCGCCTCCGCGACTCGGCCGCGAGCGACCCGGTGCCCGGCCTGCGCTCGCGCCGCCGCTCCCCGCGCCGGCCCCGCCCCCGGCCCCCCGCTTCCGCGCCCGGCCCGGCCCACGCCCCGCGCGCCGCGCGCTCATTGGGAAGCGCGGCCCCGGCCCGCCCCGCGCGCCCCGGCCGCCCCGCCCGGCCCGCCCCGCGGCCGCCCGGCGCCCCGAGGCCGGCCTCCCGGCCTCTGCCTTACAAGGCGGGTCGGCGCGGGCCCCGGGGCCACACGGCTCGGCGGGCGGGGGCGGCCCCTCCTGGTCCTCCCGGCCCCCCCCCCCCGCCCCCGGGCGCCGGGAGACGGAGGGGCGCGCGGACCGCCCTCCCGGGTGGGCCGGTCGGGTGCGAGCCTCTCCGCGGAGACGCTGTGGGTCCGCGCTGGGGGCCGGCGCTGCGGGGTTGGGACCCTACGGAGCGGGTGCAGAGGGCGGGGAGTGGGAGCGCCCTGCGAGCGCCGCGGGACGGCGGGAGCGCGCGGTGAGCGCCCCGGCGCGGTCGGGCCGGGCACTGGGCGCCGCGCGCAGTTGGGCCGCCCTGGCGGTGGGGGGGGGGGTGGGGGCGGGGTGCAACCTTACTCCGGCTGGAGGCGATCGGTCTTCTTGCCCGCCTGGGCCCCGGGCTGCCCGTGTCAAAGCGCAGACCTCAGAGGCTCTTCCACTGTCTCCGTCCTTCTCGGGACACCTGCTGCCCTCTCACCTCCAGGCGGTCAGCTCGCGGGCACCCCCGCTGCCCTGGACAGCAGTGCTCAGCAGAGGTTCTGGGGCTGGGGTGATGGAGGTGCTAGTGCTGAGTGCTCTGACCCGGTGTGCAGGGGTCTTCCTGTGGGTCCCCCAGGACCCCCTCCGGTGGAGGAAGCCGCCCCAGGCTGCTGGGATGCCCAGCCTCCAGGGGAAGAGTGGCTTTCCAGTCGCTTCCAGCTTCACTGCCTTGTGACTGGCCGAGGAGCCACCCCAGGCCCTTCCTCCCCTCCCGGCTGCCAAGCCACCCCCCTCCCACGGTTACACACACACTTCACGCACACCCCCCGCCCCCCAGGACCTGTCCTCTGTCCTGACTGCAAAGCCCCTGCAGCCCAACTTGACTTGAGTCTCACCTGAATCAGAATTGTGGCAGCAGCTTCTGACGTCACCTGGGATTCCAGCCAGGCCAGGGGCCCATGGAGGCAGCAGAGGAAGCTAGGGTGCCGAGCCAGAGGGCGTGCGACCGACAGGCAGCCCCACAGGTGAGAGGACGCGGTTCCCCCAGGGCACCCGGCAGGCGGGAGAGTCCTGCCCTCCCCGCCCTGGCCCTGGGCCTTTCCCTCAAGCCCTCTGGTTTCTGCTGCTGCTCAAAACCGGCCGAAGACAAGCTTCTAGTTCTAACTCCTCTGCGAAGGTTCGCACTGGGGAGCCCGGTGAGCCCAGGCTCCTGGAGCAGGAAGAGCGGGGAGTCACCCGAGGCCGCTCCTGGCCAATCTTGGTCCTGACTTTCCAGGTGGATGCTGGGCTGCGCCCTGCCGGGCCCCCACAGCCCTGCCTACGTTGTTCTTAACAACGCAAACGGAGTCGTGAAGACCAGTTCTCAGTATCATGTCCCCACTGTTGTGTTAGCCAAACGGCGTGTGTTCAGTCCATCTTTCAAAACCAGTGCTGACGCTGTGGCGTGACCCCTGGTGATTCCACCAGCCCAGAGCTGCTGCGGGGGGTGCGTGGCAGACCTCAGGGGTAGAAACGTTTGAGGGGCAGAGTCCTCGGGAACCAGAGACAGGGCCTGGGGACCAAGGTGGGCTCCCACACACATGCCCCCCCCAGCGACAGAATGGCTGGAGCCGCAGCCCTCAAGCCCGCCCACGCCCACGTCGCAGACGGCCAGAAGCCAGAAGGCGGGCCCTGGCGCCGTTCCGCAGGCTGCCTCTGTGGTCCGCGCGTGGAGGTCGAGTTCACGGTGTGCTGCCTCAGAGCGCGGGGGCCGTTCTGGGCGCACTCAGAAAGTCACCTGAGGTAGTGACGGTGGCTGTTTGGCTGGGAGCATTTCCTTCTCGATGAGGGGCAGGTTACGTCCTGGTTTGGGATCAGGGGACCCTTCTTCCATCTGTGGCTGCCGGACTGATCCTTTGTGGGGGATGATCAGCCCCTGGGCCCTTGGTCCTCTGACAAGACCTGGACGATCCCCGTCTACCCTGCAGCTATTACAGCCCATCCTGAGTGGGCAGGAGCAGGTCTGCACCCTGGCCGTGTGGAGGCCCACGGATAGGACCATCTGCCCTTGCGGGACACTGCCGGTTTTCAGGGCCACGGGGCAGAGGACCACGTGCTGGTGGCTTCAACAGCAGGAGTCCGCACCGTCCAGAGTCAGGGTGTCCGTGGCCGTGCTCCCTGCAACGGCTCTGGGGCCCTTCCTACCTCCTCTGGCCTCTGGGCCACCTGGCGTCCCTGGGCCCCAGGCTGCACCGCCCGACCCGGGCCTCCGTCCTCACGTGGCCTCCTCCCCCCTCACGTGGCCTCCTCCGCCCTCACGTGGCCTCCTCCCCCCTCACGTGGCCTCCTCCCCCGTGTCTGCCTCTGCCCTTCGCCTCTCACCAGGACACTCGTGGATTTAGGGCCCACGAGGGTTGTCTGGGTGCCCTCCTGTCGAGCCCCTGACTATGCCTGCAGGGACCACCGTCTGTGCTGTCCCCCTGGGATGGGCGCCGTCTCTGTGGCCCAGCGGCCCCAGCCCGGTGTCCTGGGCAGGTTCCACGTCCCGTGTCTCGACTGCGCCAGCCTGGCTCCAGACCCTGGGCCCCCTCCCCAAGGACCACCTCGATGGGAGGCAGCTGTGGGCAGGAAGGCATCGGGCTCTTGGGCGGTACTGAACTCCACATGCTGGGTGTGAATGTGGTCCTTATTTTAAATCCCGAAGGACATCTTGGTTGAAATGCATCCTTGTCCACACACTTGGAGGCCTGGGTGGCTGCCTCTTGGACCACACAGTCTTCCCCAGGTGGGAAGCCGCTCGTGGGCCGCCGGCCGTGTCCAGGCCCCACTCAAGCGGCAGTGGGGGCCTGTCCATCTCGCCGGGGGCGGGGGCAGAGCTCTGGGGCTCCTGGTGGTGCTGCTCAGCTCAGGCAGAGTTGCCATTCATGATGGACGAGGCCTGAGGAGCTCTGTGCAGCCCAGGGAGGGGGGAGGCCTGGGTGGGACCCCTTCTGCGGGCGGGCCACTCTGCGAGCTCAAGGCCGGTCAGCGCCCGGCAGGGCCCCCTCCCCTGTGGGAGGCGTGTGGGGAGGGTGGACAGCCAGCTCCTTGGAGGAACGTCCTCAGGACGGCCCAGCGTGGCGGCTGGGGATGCCCAGATCTGCTCTGTGCCCCTGGGGGCCCTGCCTGCCTGCACATACAGGCCTCCTGGGGTGGACATCCAGCCAGGGCCTGTCAGGGGCCAGACACTTGCTCCAGATCATGAAGGATCTCACGATGGCGGCAGCAGAGGACTGGACCAGCCCCGGCGCCTCCCGGGGTCCTGAATTTCAGGCAGTGCCCCAGGGACTCAGAGGCCGAGTTGTGACCCAGGACGCCCAGAGGGTTTGGGGCAAGGCTGGTGCCCACCACCAGCATGTGCTTGACACTCACTTCGGAGACCCGTGCTTTGGCCGAGGCTCACCCTTGCAGTCACAAACCTGGACATACAGTCTTATTGAGAAAGCCACATAAATTTCTCATGGTTTAAGATGATCCCGTAATTTTTATTGTAGTAAGATTTTCAGGACCTGGGACCTGTTATTTACTCTGCTTCTAAGAAAATCTAGCCTGGCTTCAGCTCCGCAAGGAGGCCGGGGGCTTCCCCCTGGGTCTGGGGACCCGTTGCCCAGCCGTCCCTCCCCACCTTTGCCTGTGCGAGACCCGCCGTGCTGGCCCTTCGGCGTCTTTACCCCGAGCTGGCGTTGCTGGGCCCATGCTTCCGCACGGGCTGCTGCTCCCGCTGCCCTCTGTGATGCCACCCCTCCTGGTGTCGCCCTTCTGCCCTCCTCCGCAGGATCTCTGGGTGGAGGTGCCTGTCCATGCAGCTTGACACACGCTATGCCTCCCGTGCCTGTGCCCTGGGGACCCTGCCGCCCCTTGTAACGCGTGCCTCCCCACACACTTGTCTTCCTGGCCTCTAGCTGGACGCGTGGCCTCCCCTTCTGCCCTCCCGCTCTGCCCACCTTTCCTCCTCTGTCCATCTCATCCTCTCTGCTGGGTAATTTCTTCACGTCTATCTTCCAGTTTCATGAGCCTCTCTTCAGCTGTGTTTATTGTTTCATTTACTTTAACAAGTGCGCTTATTTCTGAAAAGTCTGCTTGCACGTGTCCTTCGGATCATGCGGAAAATCCGCTTGTCGCTTGCTTTTGTGGTTGCCATGCATTTACATGTCTTATGCGCCTGCTGAATACTCCGCGTCTGACTCCAGATCGCGAGTTCCCAGGGCCTGAACCCACCTTTGCTGTTTGCCGGCTTCTACTCGTGATGGTGTTTGCATCTTTCACTGTGAGCTTGTTTTGATTGATCTTGAACTTTGAAATCTAGCGCTCTCAGAAATTTAGAATGTCAGCTTTGGCCACTTTACTTCAGTTTCTGCCTCAGTCCCTGACTTTGCCTTGGAATCTTGCACCCAGGCCTGCTTTTGATTCGAGGCCTGGTTTCAAAGAAGCCCGCCCTTCTGTGTACTCACCGCTTATCTCCAAGCTCACTTTCTTCCTCTAGTTTCAGCCAGAGAGGCCTGGAGGGTCACACCTCAATGCAGGGGTCTCCCCCAGAGACAGGCTTGGGAGCCTGTTCTGGAGGCCCAGACCAGGCCTGGTTCCCACCAGGCTGCAGACCCCAGCGCCAGCATGGGGGAGGGTCAGGGTTGGTTGCCAGCCCTCCGCGGAAGCCGCTGCCCAAAAGCCATCTATCAGGGCTGATTTCAAGTTCATTGCCGTTAGAATTAACTTTTATTATTTCCTATAAAACTTAATAAAGAGTTCCAAAGAATTTCCTTAAAAAGCTCCTTAAAGTCATACAGTTAAAAATATTAATAATCAATGAGAGGAAAAACACGGCACCCAGACCGTCTTGAATCTGCCCTCTTTCTGGAATAACATATAGACGTGTTTAGAAAACTAGGCGGGTCTTTAAGATATGGCTTCTGGAGTGAGGGAGATGCGAGTTCATGAGACTCTTCCGCGTGGCCAGAAGCAGCGGGCTTTGGCTCTGTTCCCTCTTGATGCCAGGGGGCGGGGCTCTGAAGGTGGGCGGCGGGGCCCAGGTGTCCTCCTCGAGGTGGAAGCCAGGCTGGGCGGCATGGGCAATGCCAGCCAGAGGGAGGGGCGGCCTGGGGGCCTGGGGATGCGCCCTGGCTCTACACGAGCTGAGGAGCCCTGTCCCCAAGCTCTGGGTCCTCCGGCATCACGATCACGGTGACAGGGGTGGGGCTGCTGGGCACAGGGGCCTTCATCGGGGTGCAGCCCCCCACCTCTCTGGTGACCGGGGTCCCCTCCTCCCCACACTCTTCCTTGATGGCAGGCAGGCTCTCGGGCGCCGGGACAAACGGCATCACCACCAGCGTGCGAGGCATCTGCTGGACGTCCAGCTCGCCGTCCAGCCCTCCAGGGATGTTGATGACCGTGGACTCCACGGCCCGGGGCTCCTGGCAGCTGGGGACAGTGTCCTGGTGCTTCTGGGCCCACACGTCCTGGTCACGGCCCTGCAGCAGGGACGGCAGCTGGAGGGCTTCTGGGACAGACTCCGCAGCTGGGATCCCGGTGGAAAAGGACCCCTGGACGCGGGACTCGGCTGGTTCGGGCCCCTGGGCTTCTGCAGAGAAAGGGAGACGTCCCCATGAGCACCTCAGGGCAGGGATGGGAGTGGAGCCCGGACACCGCACAGGGCCCTGCATGCAGGCCCCCGACGGCAGGGCCTGGCGCTGGCAGCAAAGCCCGGGCTCAGCCCCGGGCGCCTCTCCTGCCCCTCAGCACGCCTGTAAGCTGTTTCATTCTTTCTCAAGCGCGTTTTGCTCACGCTCAGTCGCGTCCTACCCTTTGCGACCCCATGGGCGGTAGCCCACCAGGCTCCTCTGTCCATGGGATTTTCCAGGCAAGGGTACTGGAGCAGGCTGCCATTTCCTCCTCCAGAGCATCTTCCTGATCCAGGGATGGAACCTGGGTCTCCTGCACTGGCAGTTGGGCCTTTACCACTGAGCCACCAGGGAGGCCCCGCAAATGTGTTTGGTGATGAACAGTTTTCTGTTCCCTTCAGATATTTTGAACTTTGTCTTTTAATTCTCTAAGCAAAGCAAACCCCGTGGTTATTTGGCGGTTTCGCCTGCTGAGTCCCGAGGCCCTTGGGGCTGTCTCTCCTGTGGTCTCGCTGACTCTCACTCAGGACCCTGGTCTCCACGGGGCGTCAGCCACTCGGACAAGGAGCGGCCGGTTTTCCCTGTTCTGTCCATGTCGTCTGCAAGGAAGCAGCGTTGCGTGATGAAGGGCAAGTCTAAGGGGTCACCCCCTTTCACAAAGTCGGGGTCGGCCGGCGTCCAAGGTCAGCGGTGCTTCTGCTCCCTTCCCCTCTCCCCAAGGGCTGAGGCCGGGGGTGGAGCGCTGGGGCCCTCTTGTTCACCTCTGCACCTGGGGGTCCCGGTTTTATGGGACATCTTAACCCATAACGTCGAGTCAGCCCTGGACTTGGCCCTCTGTGTCTGCCTCCTGCACGTCTGTGAAGGCTAAACTCATCGGGGCTGGTGCCCCGGGCATCTCTCTGGATGTCTCTCTGCCTCAGTCCCCGCCCGAGGCTCCCTTACCTCCCAGGGGGTTCACCGCCCACAGGAAGCCCTCCCTGCGGTACGGGGCGCCCCCCCGCGCCCCCCGCGCCTCCCCTCCTGGGAGTCAGTCTGCTCGCTCAGGCTCACAGAACAACCTCCCTTCTTCTCCAGTTTCACTGACAGCACATTCGTATTTTGTGATCCTCCAAAACCACCTTACGTGGAACGAGCCTTCCCGGCCGCCAGCTCCCTCCCAGGGGTCAGAGGCGCTGAGCGTTTTGAAAAGTTAACAGCTCAGGTGTCCTGTGCTCAGGGACGCACGCTCGTGAGAAGTTAGCATCGTGAACGTTCACTGTTGGAAAGCTGAGTGGTGGATGTTGTTTACACTCTGAAAGGATGAAGACTCACGAATGAAGAGGACTGTGTGAGAGCTCCAGAGACGCCGGCAGGCGGGGCGCAGTGGGGCTGAGCCCGAGGGTCTGCAGGACCCTGCCCCGCGGCCACCGTCACTCTCGGGCTCCTCAGCTCTGGTGGGGCCACCAGGGCGGCCCTCAGCCCGGGAAGACGTTTGCTGCTGCTGCTTAGACCCATGCCCAGCTTTACGTCTGGAGCCCACCGCTGTCGGGCACACAGCGGGGGCGGGCGCTGTCTGTGGGCCCCCTGGCAGGCTCCCCCTTGTCTGCATCACAGACACAGGGGTCCCAGCCCTGGCTTTCTCTGGTGATTTCTCTCCTTTTTCTTTTGGGAATATTGGACATTCTAGACAATCAAATTTAGGTAGGTCTCGACGTGCCCAGACTGCAGAGGGTCTCACCTGAGGCGGAGCCTCGGTTTTCAGCCGCGTCTCCTGCCCTCAGTTGCTTTCTTTCTCTCCGATCCTTTGTGTTCTACAGAAAGAGAAATCACAGGGAGCCCAGGATGTAGGGCTTGTCATACTGCCAAAGAGAGCGAAACAGGTGACACTTTGGAGGACACTCCAGAGACAGGCAGGTCTGCCCTCCACCCTTCGTGAGCTGCGGTGGGCACCGAGCACTTTAGAATCTTCCCCTCGAGCTGGGGCTGGAGCCTGGCAGCCTCGGCGAGAGGCTGACCCTTCTCCGCCCGGTGTGTCAGGACGGACACAGGGGCACTTTGTCTGACGCATGCGAGGGTCTCAGGAAGCCAGGGAGACCCTCGTGATTCCCAGCACAAGAAAGGCTGGCTGCTCCCTGTGCGGGGCTCTGCCTACCAAGAAGCCTGAGCATTTCACCGGCATCTGAACACAGGCGTGTTCTCCTGCCCTGGCCCTGCAGACTGACGGCGGCACTGTCCTGCGTCTGCCAGCTGGCAGGTCGGAGGGGGACCGCAGTTCTCGCTGGACTCGCTGACCGGTCAGGGATGCGCTGATCCCAGCTTTCAGCGGTGTGTGTGCGGGTCCCAGAGACTGGGCCTGTGCAAAACTTCTGAGAGTCTGGACAGACTTACAAGCAGGTCTGCAGCTGGGAGACTTCTCAGTCCAAACAGCACGCCTGTAAATGCTCTCGACCCTTCCCTGGTCCAGGACTTTAAAAGTATCGTCAAGGTACACATATCGATAGATAATGTGAGTGCGTGAAGATACAACTTCAGGGGAAACAAGGAGGGCCCTCGCTGGGCCAGAAGTACGCACGCCCCAAGAGGAGAAAGCAAAGGCCCAGAGGAGGCTGCTGTGGACGGCGGGAGAGGCCCTCGCAGAATCCACCGCAAGGGAGGTGGGGGCGGCCGCGGGAGTGGGGCCCCTGATGGATAGCTTGCTGGGGCCGCAGTGGGCCCAGCGGCCAGGCAGGCAGCGGGTCGCTGCTGCAAAGCCTCCTGAATCGACAGCAACAGTGGGGTGCCTGCCCCGCATGAAAGCGGCAACCTCAGTGGACAGAGGGCAGTGCAAGTGCACACGGAAACCTCAGTGCACAGAGGGCAGTGCGAGCGCATGCACACCCAAGGGCGTGGCGCCCAGGAAGCGGAGGCGGCTCGAGGTGTCGCCAGACACCCAAGTGCCGCTGGGAATCAGGAGCAAAGCGCTGCCGTGGAGTGAAGAGAAGGCAACGCAGCGGGCGGACGGCAAGCTGGAGGGTGTGGAGCAGAGCCTGCGGGAGGACGGGGGGCACGGGAGTCTGCCAAAAGGAGAGGGGAGCTGTAGGAACCTTCAGAAGCTTGCCCTCCACCGAGGGGCCTCCCAGGGGGCACTAGTGGTAAGGAACCTGCCTGCCAGTGCAGGAGACGCAAGAAATACCGGGCAATCCCTGGACCAGGAAGCCCCCGGGAGCAGGACACGGTGACGCACTCCAGTGTTCTTGCCTGGAAAACCCATGGACAGAGGAGCCTGGTGGGCTACAGCCCACGGGGCCCAGCTGCAGCTTCAGCGAGGCCAGTCCCCACTCCCTACTCCGTGCAGTGCTGGCGGCTGGCCTGTCACAGGTGTGGGGTGTGCGCTCTGGCTCGCCTGGCCCTTCGCTGGGGTGTGGGCACAGCTGCTGTCCTGGTTCTGGCCCCCTTGGCAGCAACAGCCTCCCACGTGCCACCCAGGGGAAGACTTAAAGAGACAGGACCTTCCCCCTCCTGCTTGCAGCCAGTCAAGGATGTCTTCCTCAGGCCACTGGCTGACCAAACAGGCAATGGAAGAAAATTTTCAGTGACAAGAAATACACTCTTTGCAAAATTCAGCCTTCAACAGGCTGGAGCAAATCTGACTTCCATCGTTACCACATGATTTACTACAAAGAAATAGGAAGTCTGGACTTTCAAGTTCATAGTCAAGAATATTGAATCAGCTGCCTCAGAAATACTCAATGAGTCAGAGGACATCACGGACGAAGAATTAAAGCAGATCAGGATAACGGTGTAAGAACAGATCAGAGTATCAACAAAGAAGTAGAAATTATGAACGGAAACTAAACAAATTCTAGAGCTGAAAAGTATAACAATTGAAATTTAAAAATTCACTAGAGGAGCTCAACAGATTTGACCAGTGAAAAAAGGATAAAAAAAAAAAAAAAACCAGCTTGACTGAACTGAAATTATTAATATCCAGCCTGAACTGTAAAGAAAAAACAATGAAAGGGGGTGAACGGAGCCTGGTGGGCCTGTGGGTCTCCATCAAGACACACCTCGCAGGACCCCCAGGAGGAGGAGAGAGAAACAGAGCAGGAAAATTGCTGAATAAATAATGAAAACTTCCCCAAACTGATCACAGCATGAATCTACATCCAGTCTGCCCTCTCCAAGGCAAGCGCGAAAAGGCAGAAAGATAGGACACTGAGAGATGAGCTCCCCAGGTCGGCAGGCGCCCGACACGCCGCTGGGGAAGAGGGGAGGACCAGCTCCGCAAAGAAGGAGGAGAAAGACACCCACGATGCCCAGCTGCCGGCGTGAAGGAAGAGATGGAGCCGAAGCAAGACACCCACGAGGCCCAGCTGCCGGCGTGACTGGCGGTGGAGGCAGAGCCCAACACTGCAAGAACAACGCTTCATAGGAACCTGGAACGTTAAGTCCATGAATCAAGGTAAATTGGAAGTGGTCCAACAGGAGTGGCAAGAGTGAACACCTACATTTCAGCAATCAGTGAACTAAAATGGACCGGAATAGGTGAGTTTAATTCAGATGACCGCTATATCTACAACTGCGGGCAAGAATCCCTTAGATGAAGTGGAGTAGCCGTCACAGTCAACAAGAGTCCGAAATGCAGTCCTTGGGTGCAATCTCAAAAATGACAGAATGATCTCTGTTCGTTTCCAAGGCAAACCATTCAGTATCGCAGTAATCCAAGTCTATGCCCGACCAGTAACACCAAAGTAGACATTGAATGGTTCTACGCAACCTAGAGAGCCTACTGAAAGCAGAGGCGTTACTCTGCCGACTAAGGTCCGTCTAGTCAAGGCTATGGTTTCTCCTGTGGTCATGTATGGATGTGAGAGTTGGACTGTGAAGAAAGCTGAGTGCCGAAGAATTGATGCTTTTGAACTGTGGTGTTGGAGAAGACTCTTGAGAGTCCCTTGGACTGCAAGGAGATCCAACCAGTCCATCCTAAAGGAGATCAACCCTGGGATTTCTTTGGAAGGAATGATGCTAAAGCTGAAACTCCAGTACTTTGGCCGCCTCATGCGAAGAGTTGACTCATTGGGAAAGACTCTGATGCTGGGAGGGATTGGGGGCAGGAGGAGAAGGGGACGACAGAGGATGAGATGGCTGGATGGCATCACCGACCCGATTGATGTGAGTCTGAGTGAACTCCGGGAGATGGTGATGGACAGGGAGGCCTGGCGTGCTGCGGTTCATGGGGTCGCAAAGAGTCGGACGCGACTGAGCGACTGAACTGAACTGATGAAGGACCTACAGGACCATCTAGAAAGTGAAAGTGAAAGTCACTCAGTTGTGTCTGACCCTTTGTGACCCCACGGACTATACAGTCCATGGAATTCTCCAGGCCAGGATACCAGAGTGGGTAGCCTTTCCCTTTTCCAGGGGATCTGCCCAACCCAGGAATCGAACGGGGCCTCCTGCATTGTAGGCAGATGCTTTACCAATTGAGCTATCAGGGAAGTCCTTCTAGGCCTTTAGAGCCGACACCCAAAAGAGACGTCCTTTTCACCATAGGGGACAGAGATGCAAAAGCAGGAAGTAAAGAGAGACCTGGAGTAACAGGCAAGTTTGGCCTTGGAATGCGGGATGAAGCAGGGCAAAAGCTAACAGCGTTTTGCCAAGAGAACGCACTGGGCATAGCAAATACCCTCTTCCAATGGCACAAGGGATGACTCTACACATGGACGTCACCAGATGGCCAACACCGAAGTCAGCTCTTCCAACAACACAAGGGATGACTCTACACATGGACGTCACCAGATGGTCAACACCGAAGTCGGACTGATTACATTCTTGGCAGCTGAAGATGGAGAAGCTCTATACAGTCAGAAAAAACAATATTGGGAGCTGACTGTGGCTCAGACCATAAACTCCTTATTGCCAGATTCAGACTTAAATGGAAGAAAATAGGGAAAACCACTAGACCATTCAGGTAAGACCTAAATCAAATCCCTTATGATTATACAATGGAAGTGACAAATAGATTCACAGGAGTAGATCTGACAGACAGAGTCCCTGAAGAACCATAGATGAAGGATGGTAAATTGTACAGGAAGTGGTGATCAGAACCATCCCTAAGAAAAAGAAATGCAAAAAGGCAAAATGGTTGTCTGAGGAGGTCTTACAAATAGCTGAAAAAGAAGAGAAGCAAAAGGCAAAGGAGAAACAGAAAGATATACCCATCTGAATGCAGAGTTCCAAAGAACAGCAAGGAGAGAAAAGAAAGCCTTCTTGAGTGAACAATGCAAATAAATAGAGGAAAACAACAGAATGGGAAAGACTAGAGATCTCTTGAAGAAAATTAGAGACACCAAGGGAGCATTTCATGCAAAGATGGGCTCGATAAAGGACAGAAATGGTATGGACCTAACAGAAGCAGAAGATATTAAGAAGAGGTGGCAAGAATACACAGAAGAACTGTACAAAAAAGAGCTTCATGACCCAGATAGTCATGATGATGTGATCACTCATCTAGAGCCAGACATCCTGGAATGTGAAGTCAAGTGGGCCTTAGGAAGTATCACTATGAACAAAGCTAGTGGAGGTGATGGAATTCCAGTTGAGCTATTTGAAATCCTGAAAGATGATGCTGTGAAAGTGCTGCACTCAATATGCCAGCAAATTTGGAAAACTCAGCAGTGGCCACAGGACTGGAAAAGGTCAGTTTTCATTCCAATCCCAAAGAAAGGCAACGCCAGAGAATGCTCAAACTACTGCACAAATGCACTCATCTCACATGCTAGTAAAGTAATGCTCAAAATTCTCCAAGCCAGGCTTCAACATTGGAGAAGGCAATGGCACCCCACTCCAGTACTCTTGCCTGGAAAATCCCATGGACAGAGGAGCCTGGTAGGCTGGGGTCCATGGGGTTGCTAAGAGTCGGACACGACTCAGCGACTTCACTTTCTTTTTTCACCTTCATGCATTAGAGAAGGCAATGGCAACCCACTCCAGCACTCTTGCCTGGAGCATCCCAGGGACGGCAGAGCCTGGTAGGCTGCCGCCTATGGGTTCGCACAGAGTTGGACACGACTGAAGTGACTTAGCAGGCTTCAACAGTACATGAACCAAGAACTTCCATATGTTCAAGCTAGATTTAGAAAAGGAAGAGGAAGCAGAGGTCAAATTGCCAACATCTGTTCGATCATAGGAAAAGCAAGAGAGTTCCAGAAAAACATCTATTTCTGCTTTATTGACTATGCCAAAGCCTTTGACTGTGTGGACCACAGCAAACAGTGGAAATTCTTCAAGAGATGGGAATACCAGACCACCTTACCTGCTTCCTGAGAAACCTGTATGCAGGTCAAGGAGCCACAGTTAGAACTGGACGTGGAACAACAGACTGGTTCCAAATTGGGAAAGGAGTGCATCAAGACTGTATATTGTCACCCTACTTATTTAACGTCTATGCAGAGTACATCATGCAAAATGCTGGGCTGGAAGAAACACAAGCTGGAATCAAGATTGCTGAGAGAAATATCAATAACCTCAGATATGCAGAGGACACCACCCTAATGGCAGAAATTGAAGAGGAACTAAAGAGCCTCTTGATGAGGGTGAAAGAGGAGAGTGGAAAAGCTGGTTTATAACTCAGAATTCAAAAAACTAAGATCATGGCATCTGGTTCCATCACTTCATGGCAAATAGATGGGGAAACAATGGAAACAGTGACAGGCTTTACTTTCTTGGGCTCCAAAATCACTGCAGATGGTGACTGCAGCCATGAAATCAAAAGATGCTTGCTCCTTGGAAGAAAAGCATATTAAACCAACCTAGACAGCATACTAAAAAGCAGAGACATTACTTTGCCAACAAAGGTCCCATATAGTCAAGGTTATGGTTTTTCCAGTAGTCATGTATGGATGTGAGGGTTGGACCATAAAGAAGGCTGAGCGCCAAATAATTAATGCTTTTGAACTGTGGTGTTGGAGAAGACTCTTAAGAGTCCCTTGGACTGCAAGGAAATCAAACCAGTCAATCCTAAATGAAATCAGTCCTGAATATTCACTGGAAAGACTGATGCTGAAGCTCCAATCCTTTGGCCACCTGATGTGAAGAGCTGACTCATTAGAAAAGACCCTGATGCTGGGAAAGATTGAAGGCAGGAGGAGAAGGGGACGACAGAGGATGAGATGGTTGGAAGGCATCACTGACTCAGTGGACATGTTGAGCAAGCTCCGGGAGATGTGAGGACAGGGAAGCCTGGCGTGCTGCCGTCCATGGGGCCGCAAAGAGTCAGACACGACTGAGCGGCTGAACAACAGCAACAGTCAAGAAGCTGAACGTGACTCCAAGCAAGTGAACCGAACACTCTCAGTGAGAAACGTCACAGCCAGCTTCTCAGAACCTAAAGAGAGAATTTTGAAAGCAGCAAGAGACAGAGCTAATCACAGAGGAGAGCTCCTCAGTGTGATAAACAGCGACTTCTCATCAGATTCCATGCAGGCCAGAAGGCACTGGGGGCGCATGAGGTCATGAAGGGGAAAAAAAACTGCCAACCAAGAATTCCAAGCCCCCCAAAGCTATCTTTTAAGAATGATGGAGAATCTAAGACATTTTCAGGCAAACAAGGGCCGAGGCACTTTATTACAATAGACCCGCCATCCAAGAAACGCTGAAAAGACATAACACAGTTTACTAGCCTCTCCAAATTCTTCAGGTTAAAATGAAAAGATACCAGACACCAAAGCCTTAAAAGCAATAAAGAATACAGGTAAAGGAAACCACATATGTTAGTTTATAAGCCAGTATTACTGTACTTTGATTCGTAAGTCTTCCCCTTTTCTATATGATTTAAAGGCAGATGCATAAAACAATAATTATAAATTTCTGTTCATGGGCACACCATATACAAATATGTAATCTGTGACATTAACAAATAAAGGAGGGGAGACAGAAATGTGTGAGAAGAGAGTCTTGGAACACTATTGAATACTGAATTAAAATACCATTGAAACTGAATTAGTATTATTCAATTCAATAAAGTAGAACTTTATTGTTCTAAATTTAGAATGTTCACTGTGATCCTCAAGGCAACCGTTAAGATGATGACTACAGGCCATGCAGAAAAAGGAGGAAGAAGGTGATCGCTGGGCACCGTAGAAAAAGGCAATTAAACACAAAAAGTCGGTTGCTCTTGTTCCTCAACCCCTAATGGAGGATTGAGGAACAATGTATGTGATAGCTGAGTAGCAGAAGTAAGTCCTTATCTACTGATTAATCACCTTCAACATGAATGAAGCGGGAAAAAGTAGAAATCCCATGGGAATCGGGGAGCCAGACCCCTGCCTCACACCACACACACCAACAACCACAGATAGGAGAGGAAGGTCGAAATGTTAGACTTTCGGTGGGAGGTATCGAACACGCTCCTTTAGGTCTTTGGGTGCAAGATTTGTGAACAGAGCGCCAAAGCACTATCTCTGAAATATTCGTGGGCTCACCTGGGGTGGCGGGGAGCTCTCAGGGGTGATGGTGCTGACGGAGGTCAGGCTGGAGCACCCGGACAGCGGGGGCAGGAACTCCTTCCGCTTGACTCTGTGGGACCGAGAGACACGGAGACACGGGATCGGGCGTGGGGCGGCGCCACGAGGGAGCCGGGGGGCCGGGGCTGGGGTGTCTGAGGGCTGCAGGGGAGAGTGTGTGTGTGCCCGTGCGCGTGTGTGTGCACGCTTGGGCGTGTGTGCTCGTGTGTGTGTGAACACGCACGCCTACACTTCCACAGACAGAAGTCAAGCGAGCGTGATGCCTGGTGTCCAGCTCAGGCGCCAGCCGTGAGCAGAGTGACCTCGAGGGGTCGTGCCTTCCATGCTGGGGCAGAGCTGAGAGGCAGAGGCAGCGACTGAGCTCCGCACAGGGCTTTCCTGCCCCATATGCTCCGTCACAGATGCTCTCTCTCCTAGGAGACCTGCGCCGAGGCGCGCTCCCAGCCCCCGTCGGGTGGAAAGGCTGGCAACTCACCGCACTGCGGACGCGATCCTGCCGGCGCTCGCTTCCTGCAGGCAGGAGGGGAAGAGCAGCGGGTCAGAAGGAGCCAAGCCCCGCCCTGGCCGTCACGTCAGGGCTCCTGGGGGCCCCGGGTCCAGGGAGGGCGCTGGAGGATGGCGCCCGGCCCCACCCGCGAGCTCTGGCTGAGCTGCGCCCCCTCCCTTCCGTGGTTCAAGTCCTGTCCTTCATGACGCAGCACGTGACCGTCCTTGGAAACCGGGCCGCTGGGAGGCTATCAACAGGGGAGCCAGGTCACCCGTGTGGGTCCCGGCCCTCGAGGCCTGATGTCCTCGCAGGAGGATGAGCTCCGGACGAAGACCGTGGGCCCAGGTGGCGCTGACGGCTCAGAGGCACCAGCCCTGGCGATGCCCCACCGCAGACTTCTAGCTCCAGGGCGGGAGAAGGAGGTGAGCTGCCTGGGCGGCTTGGCCTCTGCAGCCCCAGCAGCGAAGCGCAGCGTCACAGGCGCTCGGGCGCACTTCTCCTTGGTCGGGGGGGCAGGACAGCCTGGCCCCAGAAGGCGCCCATTTGGCCTCCGGGCATGGGCCTGGCCTCCCTGCCTCTGACTCAGACTTGGCATCCGCAGTTTGGAGCCTCACGGGCAGGTGTGTGGTGACCCTCCCTGTGGCTCTCTTCTGCGCGTCCTCGGGGCCCGATTCTGGGCATCTTTTCAGGTGCTCATTTGCCATCCAATAAATTGCTTTCAGTGAAGAGTTTGTTCAAATCTACAGTTTTAACTGTGGTGCTGGAGAAGACTCCTGAGAGTCCCTTGGACTGCAAGGAGATCAAACCAGTCAATCCTGAAGGAAATCAGTCCTGAATATTCATTGGAAGGACTGATGCTGAAGCTCCAATACTTTGGCCACCTGATGTGAAGAACTGACTCATTGGAAAAGACCCTGATGCTGGGAAAGATTGAGGGCAGGAGGAGAAGGGGACGACAGAGGATGAGATGGTTGGATGGCATCACCGACTCAATGGACATGAGTCTGAGTAAACTCCGGAAGCTGGTGATGGACAGGGAGGCCTGGCGTGCTGCGGTTCATGGGATCACAAAGAGGTGGATGTGACTGAGCAACTGACCTGACTGAACTCAGGTTATTTCAGATTTTTGTTTTTATAAACAATGTTTATAAAATGTTACAGGGAACATCTCTGTCATAGAGCTTTGTCTGTTTTTCTAAGATTGGGCTTTAAGTTAATGGTGGTAGACAGCCGATGCTCCCACGTGCTGAGGGCTGTGCCGGGGTCACCTCCTGTAATCATCACCCACACACTCAGAGGTTTGTGCGGGGCCCCCTGCCCAGGTAACTGCAGAACAGGGTTGGACCCGGGAAGCCTTGGAGTCTATTTTCATTCTTGGGAGTGCACTTCCTGGGTCCAAACGTTTATCAGTGGATTTACCCAAAGGAAGACCCTTTAAAAGCAAACCAGTGACCTAACATGCCTCATGGTGACTGACCTTGCAGTTTCAGGGTGCATCTCAAGGTCGTCTCCCACACACGAAGGAGACGAGAGGTGACACCTTGCAGTCATCTCACGATGGACACACGGGTCACTTTCCTCTTTAGTAGGTAGCACTCTGCACCGTATCAAAGGAGGCCTTACACAGGAAATCTTAACACAAGATCACACGCGATTTCCTCCAGAGCAGTGACCGGGGAGAGACGGGTGTGTGTGTGAGTGCCCGTCTGGGCCTGAGAACGGACACAGAACCCTGCTTCGCCCACACAGACACGTGTCTCAAGAGTGACCAGGGACCTACATTCAGGAGCCCAGACCCTCACCCTCACCTGGGCTGGGCTCGAGCACAACATTGGGTAAACGTACGGAGTGTGGACCCCGTGTCTCAAGGGGGAGCTCTCAGCTTTTCATCGCGAGGTAAGATGTAAGCTGTGAGCTTTCAAGGTGCCCCCTGAGGGAATGGGACCTTGTCCTTGCGTTCCCAAGCTGGGGCTGCTTTAAAATCATGAGTGGGAGTTTGTTGCCATCCGGTCCTCGCTCTGCACAGCCGCGTCAATACGATGGTTGTCCAACCCTCACCCGACCCAAGCCTCAGACGCGGTGCCGCGTCTGCACCGGGGCGGGGAAGGTGGGGCAGCTGCAGCGTCTCCAGACGCTCACACCCAGGCCCGCGAGGACCGGCGGGGACCGACCAGCCTCTGTGCTGAAGGCCAACCCGGTGAGGGCCCAGGACCAGCGTGTCCTCAGAGGCAGACCGTGTCCACGCTGCTGCCCCGGGAGGCCTCGGAGGGCCTCGCACTGCGCCCACGGGCTGCTGAGCCCCCGAGGGGCGAACCCGCAGCAGACGGGCTGGGGCCACGCAGACACGGTGCGCTTGGCCCTACAAGCCTCACAGCACATGGCTCACATCTGCTTCTCTCGCACGCGTGCCTCACGGCTACAGACACCATGCCACGCGCCCACCACCGTTCCCGGGCAAGGAGCACGGCCCCCAAACACTGCAAACACCTGAAGCGGGCGTGCGAGACCGGCACCGCCTGTGCCGTGCGGCCCTCTGCGGGGTCCTGGGGTGGCCGCGCCCCTGGCCCCGGCCCCCACCCCCCCGCACCAGGCTCACCTGCTGTGATGAGCAGCTGTTGGCACGGATGCCGAGGTTGGAGGCCTGCGAGTAGTCCGGGGTTGCTGGCAAGAGGTGCATGGACTTCACGCTGGCGGGGACGCACAGGAGAGAGAGAGAGCGCGTGTCAGCAGACGGGGATTCCTGGGGGCCCAGCAAGTCTCACGGTCGTGGTTTTCCATTTTCCTGAGGACCTCACAGCTTGGGATGGGTCGCGGGCTCCCCTGCCCCAGAAAAGTCAGAAAGCAAGCAGCCTTGCTGAGCCCCGGAGCCTCCGAGTGGACGGAGAACCGGGGCCTCCTGTCTTCAGCCCCCGTTTTGTGGGAATTTGTCGCACTGAACCCAAAATGCACACAGGAGGGTCCCGTTGAATTATCCGCGTGTGGTCATCTGAGTCTTGAGGAACGGAGACCCGGGAAGGCTAGCGGAGAGATCGGAACGGGAGGAGGACTGGGACCGCTGCGGAGGGCGGGAGGAGCCTGTCTCCCGGCACTCCCGGGTCCTCCCCCGCGGGGGCAGAGCAGAGGCCAGGCTCACCTGGCTGGGCTTCTGCTCCGAGGAAGCCAGGAGAGGATGCGTGCCGGTGTGTCTCCACGTGAGAGGCCGTGATCCTTGTTCATATTCTCATCCCACCCACTTCACATTTCAGAACAGAGGGAACAGTCCAGAAGAAACTCTCTTAGAAACGGGACAATCACCACCACCAGGGACACTTGGTAAAGTCCTCCGTAGAGGCTTTCCTCTGAAACGTGCCCTCGGAGCCCCCGCACACCGCATGGGTGTGTGCCGGGCGTGTTCCTCTTCAGCAGGTGTCACGAGGCTTAGAAACTTCCTCTGATCGCTGTGAACTCGATCCCACCGGCTCTGACTGGCTCTAAGAGGATCAGCCTCGGGGGTGGGGCTGGGAATGGCTGCCAGTAGTGCCAATTTGCTCAACTGGACCCAGAAACTGCGTTACCGGGAAAACATTCCCTGCGACAAAAGAGACTACCAGAATTTACTTCCCGTCTCATCTAGAGGATTTGTAACTTGCTTGTATCACATTTTACCCATTGTCAACCCTTGATTAAACAGGGCCAGCTCCTCTCCAGGAGAAAGAACACAAGCTGGATCGGAAATGAAAACAAATGTCCCCGTAAAAATATGCATGAGGCAGCTGCCCAAGGGGGGTGAGTGGACCCGTAAAAGTCGTGTTGTTTTCTTTTAACAGAAAGAACCTCACAATACATGAGGCAAAACAAGAGGCTCCTAAGGAATCGTACATGATCACTTTTATAAAATAAAACATTGTATATATATATATATATATATATATATGCCCAGAAAAGGTACTGGAAAGAAAGATGTGAAAGATACAAATCAATGTCCCAGCAATAGTCATTAGTGGGCGGGGAAATCTGTGTGTTTCTGCTTTTATACTGGGAATTTGTATTTCCAAATTTTCTATAATAAATACATGTTGATTCTAAAAAAAAAAAATTAAGGCAAAAGTCTACCGTCCTGGTTCCAGTTAAGTTTCTGCCTTTCTTACCAGAAAAGGGAGAAGTAGAAAGTGCTCTTAGATTTCCCTTCAAGGATCACGGTTAAATGATACTTTGAAGTGAAATTCAAAATGATGAGGGTTTACACGTTAGTGTTGCCAATCAGATTTCTAAGGAAGGAAAACTGGAAGAAAACTTATTGGGTTGTTTGAAAGAGAACAGTCCTTGCACAGTGAACTGGGTTTCCTGGCCAGCTGTTAACTAAGCAAGAACCTCAGGAACTCTGAGCCTTTGGGACACTGCCGAGTGCTGTCTTTCTCTTAGCTCCGCCTCCTGGGGTTCAGTGGGCCCTCTCTGCCCCCTGAATGCAGGACGGGGACGCAGTGACCCCAGGGCCACAGCCCCAGCGCCCCACCCCGGCCCCAGGGCGCCCCTGCTGAAGGCACTCCAGGCCTCTTCCCCGCCCCCAGGGGAGACGACTCTGTTCCCCCACCTGGGGCAGCGACGCCGGGAGGAGCCTAGTCTCCCGCGAGTGAAAGTGTATTCAGCACAACGCCAACCCCAAAGGCAGGTGGCTTGGAACTGACAAAATCACTTGAAAGTTTACACGGGAAAACAACTGTGCAAGAATTGTCAAACAATCTGAGAATGAAAAAGGCTTGGGAGGAATTTGTCTACTAGGGAGTAAAGAGAGGCTGCAGAAGAGAGAGAGGACGGAGGAGGCAGAAGCTGGCGCGTCCAGACACGGAGGGTCGTGGGCCGTCTATGCCACGGGGACCACTGAGCTTGTTCCCTCTCTTGTTGTATCCAAAAGCCAAGATGTCCTGAGGAGCAAAGTGCAAAGAAAGCAAGCAACACTGCGAGAATCTCACAAAGACTTGGAGGGATGTTTGGAAAACTCGGGAGCAAAGAAGATTTTTAAAAGAAAAATAAAAATTTGACACATTTGGCTTCAGAAAAATCTGTGGCCCCTACGGTGCAAAAGGGGCTTCCCTGGTGGCCCAGAGGTTAAAGCATCTGCCTGGAATGCAGGAGGCCCAGGTTCGATCCCTGGATTGGGAAGATCCCCCTGGAGAAGGAAATGGCAACCCACGCCAGTACTCTTGCCTGGAGAATCCCATGGAGGGAGGAGCCTGGTGGGCTACAGTCCATGAGGTTGCAAAGAGTAGGACACAACTGAGCAAATTCACTTCACTTCACTTCACATTGCAAAAGACATAATAAAGAAACTTTTTAAAATGACAGATTGGATGAAATGTATTTGAGACACAAGGAACAAAGAAGTAATTAGTATTTTCAATAGTCAAGAGCTCTTAAAATGGATAATATACAAATACCCCAGCATAAAAATGGGGAAAATATTTGAAAACCTAATGCAATGCACACAAGAGATTGTCAGACAGTTACAACAGATGAGACGATGGACATTCCCACTGGTGCTGAGAGGAACGCGCGTAGAGACAGTCACTTGTTTTCCTTGGATTAAACCAGATACACTGTCCCTGTGCTGCAGAAGCTGGGGAAACCGGTGGAGTGTGAGTCACTCTAGCTTTGGAGGAAGTAATCGTGCAGACTTATGAAGATTTAGCACAGGCAGCCCTTTGCCTTTGGACGTCCGACAGAAGTAAAACCAGCTGCCCCTGACACCAGGGCCCCTCGGAGGCTCAGCGGGGAAGAGTCCAGCTACAGCGCGAGAGACGCGGGCTCGGTGCCTGCGTCAGGAAGATCCCCTGGAGAAGGCCGTGGCCGCCCACTCCAGGGTTCTTGCCTGGAGAATTCCATGGACAGAGGAGCCTGGCGGGCTACCGACCACAGGGTAGCAAAGAGTCAGACATGACGGACGCGACTTAGCACACGCGTGCGCCTGACAAAGTTGGCACCAAGTCACTTCTGGTGAACTGTCTGAGCAAGCCACGCGGCCGGAGCCCCACGGCCAAACAAGCCACGCGGCCAAACAAGCCACGCGGCCAAACAAGCCACGCGGCCGGAGCCCCACGGCCTGTCGGGGGGTGGCCGACTAAATCCTGGCCTGCCCGTGGGGTCTGCCGATGAGAGGCGGCCGCGTCTGCCCCCCAGGTCACAGGAGCCGCCCCCCCAGTCACAGGAGCCGCCCCCCGGGTCACAGGAGCCGCCCCGGACCTCCGGTGGGGGGTGTGAACGAGGGCGCGGCAGACGGACGGGGCGGTATCATCTAACCCTAACCCCGTAAGTTTCTCACATGGATGGAGAGCGCCGAGAGCTGCTCGGGCGTCACCCTTGAGGTTCTGCTGGGGGGCCACTGTCTTTACACTGGTTCACGAGCCCGTGTCACGATATAATAACGAAGAAGTGGTGAGGAACTAATCTCAACTGATTCTCACACTAAAGGGGTAGCCAGTCCGGCTTCCTGGCATGGAGCTGGGGGGTCTGGCAAGGCCACAGATGGCTGAGCCAAAGGGGGTTGCTCTCAACACTTGGAATCTGAGGCACTTGCTCTGCTGGGTTTCAGACTGGCTTGGGGCTGGTGACCTTTGCTCCTTCAGATTTCTTCCTTCTTGAATGGGTGTGTCTAGCCTATGATGGTGCCCGCAGTGCATTTTGGAAGCAAATGGCTTGTCTGGTTTCACAGGTTCACAGATGGAGAGGACTTTGGTCCAGGATGAATCCTGCCCACAGTCTCAGCCATCGCAGATCTGTGCGGCTTAGGTGACAGGCTTTGGGACTTAGAGCTGATGGTTGAACTCAGGGAAGTTGCGATGCAATGAATTATTCTGTGTGACAGAAGACGGTGGGCTTTCGGGGGCCAGAGGGCAGACGGTATGGACCAAATTGTGTCTCTTCAAAAAAGATGAGTGGTTGACCCTCGAACAACACGAGTTTGAACTGTGCAGGTTAACATGTGTGTGTGTGTTTCAGTATACCCTTGGCCCTCTGGACTCATGGGTCTCATACCCAAGGCTCACCAAACCTTGGACTGAAATGTCTGTGTTTGGTTGAGCCCTTGGATCCAGAACTCATGGATATGGATGGCTAACTACGGGACTTGAGCATCCGTGAATTTTGTTAAACACAAGGGCTCCTGGAGCCAACCTTCCACGAGAACGAAGGACGGCTGCATTGGAGCCCCGAAGCGTAAGCGTTAACTGATCAACGGACCCAGAATGAGCCATCCTGACTTTTAGGAGCTTAACAAAAGCCAAATGTTATCACGGACCGTACAGAACACATTCAGACTCAACACTGCCCACGTTCTCCAGGTGGCGTAGAAAACAGATGAGCGTTGTCTCACTTTTGTGTGTTCGTTCAGACGTTAGTTGTAAAGCAGGCTGAGAAGAATTATTGTACTTTTTGCAAAGTAAGTAAAACTGAATAATTGTTAGTAATGTTAAGCGAACTCTTTTATCTGACTTACCTCTGTACAGATGAACTCGGGTTGGCAACTGGTTTCTGTGAGAATAAATAAGAATCAGTAACGCTGCACAAGAAGGCAGTGCCGACGCTGAGGCTCTCTCCGGCTGTCATCAGCGGCTCCACCGGATGCTGCTGCCGGGGTGTCTGAGGCCCGGGGAGGGCTCTCACCGCGGGCACCGCTTCTGTCCTCCCCAGCCGTGCTGCGCGGCCAGGGCGGGCTTCTTTTCTCCTTAGTGAGCATGGCTATTTAAAGGGTAAGGACACTGCCAAACGGCTTCCCAAGTGGTGTCACCGAAGCCCTCTCTTTGCTGCCGATGCAGGAGACACCCGTCCGTCTGCAGCTCCGTCGCGTGGCGCGGCCTCCAGCATCAGCCGTTCTGGCTCACGCGTGCGCGAGTGTGTGCACGCGCGGTCGTGTCCAGCTCTCTGCAGCCCTGTGGACTGCGGCCCGCCAGGCTCCTCCTCGCGGGATTTTCCAGGCAAGAATCCTGGACTGGGTTGCCATGCCCTCCTCCAGGGGGTCTTCCCGACCCAGGGATCGAACCTGCATCTCCAGCATCGGCAGGCAGATTCTCTTCCACTGAGTCACCTGGGAAGCCCTGGCTCCCGCGCGGTGGTGTCTTACTGTGGTTTTAATGTGCATTCCCCTAATGTCCAGTGGTGTTGGCCATCTTTTCACGTGCTTATTTGCCACCCATATATGTATATATATGCTGCTAAGCCGCTTCAGTCGTGTCCGACTCTGTGCGACCCCATAGACGGCAGCCCACCAGGATCCCCCGTCCCTGGGATTCTCCAGGCAAGAACACTGGAGTGGGTTGCCATTTCCTTCTCCAATGCGTGAAAGTGAAAAGGGAAAGGGAAGTCACTCAGTCGCGTCCGACTGTTAGCAACCCCATGGACTGCGGCCCACCAGGCTCCTCCGTCCATGGGATTTTCCAAGCAAGAGTACTGGAGTTGGGTGCCGTTACCTTCTTGATTTTGAGTTATTTTTGTATCTGCTGTGAAATAGCACATTAGGTTCATTTTTTTTCCTTGTGGGTATCTATCTGATTGTTCCAGTACCATTTATTGAAAATACATCTCTCCCCATTGAATTGCCTTGGCCTCTTGGTTTGAAACCCAATGACCAGAAGTGTAAATGTTCCATTTCTGGAGTTTCGACTCTGTTTCACCGAGCTGCATGTCTGTCCTTACGCTGGAACCATACAGTAGCTTCATAGTAAATTTTGAAATCAGATTATGGAAGTTTTCCAATTTGTTTCTTCTTTTTCTAAATTATTTTGGTCATTCTTAAGGGTTTTGAATTTCCACATACAGCTTGATATTCCCTTAAAGGAAAAAGCTTGCTGGGAATTCAATGGGGATCATGTAAGTTTATAGATCAGTGTGGGGGAAATTTCCTATCATGACAATACTGAGTACTCCAATCCTTAGATATTATAATCTTTCCATTTATTTGGATTGTGTTTAATTTTTCTCAACAATCGCTTGTAGCTTCACATACACGGATTTTGTATTTGTTGTTTTATTATTTTTTGATGCTGCTGTGAAGGGAATACTTTTCTCAGTGCTGTTTTAAGATTTCTCACTGCTAGTATACAGGAATATAATTCAAGTTTTTAATATTGATTTTGTATCCTGCCACCTTGCTAAGTTATCCTATCATTTCTATTAGCTTTTCTGCAGGTTTATTAGGATCATGATACCTGCAAATAAATGCAGTTTCACCTTCAGATTTATGTGCGTCTAACGTCTATTTCCTGCTTCACTGTGCTGGCTGGAAGCTTTAGTGAAGTGTCAGGTAGAGTTTGGAGTGCACATTTCTGTCTCGGTCCCAGTCTTAAGGGAAAAGCTTCAGTGTGAGCTAAGTATGCGTTTGTGGCAAGTCTCACCGGAGTTCTTTACCAGATGCAGGGGGCTCCAGCCTTAGGTTGTGAGACTGTTCCATCATATCTAGCTGTGCTGCTCACAAATGCTTTTCTGACTGGGTGTGCTCCTGTTTATTGTGCTTTATTTTATTAATATGCTTATTACATTAATACAATTTCAGATGCTAAGCCGACCTTGCGTTTCTGGACTAATCCTCCCATAGTTTCAGTGTACGAACCTGTTATGTGTGTGCATATATGCCTGTGTCTGGTCAATGATATTTGCCTCTATAGTCATGGGTGACATCAGCTTATAAGATTCTTTTTTGGCAACAGGATCTGGCCTTAGTATTATGTAAATCATATATGTACAGAGGATGAGAGGGTTAGATGGCATTGCTGACTTGATGGACATGAGTTTGAGTAAGCTCCGGGAGTTGGTGATGGACAGGGAAGCCTGGCGTGCTGCAGTCCATGGGGCTGCAGAGTCAGACACGACTGAGCGACTGAACTGAACTGATTATGTACTCACCTCGTAGGATGAACTGGGTGGTGTTTCTTCCTCTTCCATTTTCTGAAAGTTTATGCATGATTGATTTGGGTTTTTTCCCTTAAAACATCAGGTAGTATTCGCCAATGGAGCCATTAGGGCCTAGGATTTTCTTTGTGGATAATTTAAAATCACTAGTTCACAGTTTTTACTTGTTATATGTCCATTTGAATTTTCTATTTCTTCTTGAATCGATTAGTAATTTGTATCAATTAAGTAGAATGGTAAATCCCTTTCTTAAGTAATAAAGCATGTTTCAACCTTGGAACACTTATAATTAAGTATAGAAAAGTTTAAGAGACCCAGACCCATGGCGTTACTATTTTTGCGTTAGCAACTCATTGGTGCATTGGCAATTTGGGTTTCACGTTCCTGAACGCCAAAGGGGAAGGTGGCAGCCCCGCTGGCTCCATCCTGGGATGGCCGAGATGATGGAGCATGCTCACACGTCACACCCTCACACCACACACACACACACACACAGGATACACACACACACAATACACACTCACACAGAATACACACACATCACGCACAGACTACATACACACACACAGGATACACACACACACAGAACACACACACACTTCACACTCATAGAACATGCACAGAATTCACACATCATACACACTCACATCCCACAGAAAACACACGCATCCCATCACACTCACACACCACTCACACTCACACACTCACACACTCACACTCACAGTGCTCGCCCACGGTTCAGCTGAGTCCTGTCCCTCACTTCCTCTCCTGTCCCCACCTCATCCCCCTGTGAGTGGCACTCCCCAGGCACGGCATAGGGCTGCAGTTCACACAAGCGGTTCCAAACATGGCTCTGGCCTGGTTCTTGGAGGGCCTGGGGCCCAGCCCTGGCTCTGGCCCGGTGGGCCGGTTCATGCCGGGGGGCTGGGGGCTCACCTTCAGAGACGGCGGGGTGTCCTCTGGCTGTGTGGTGGCGGTGGAACACAGACTCGGGTGCCGGGAGGAGGGCAGGGGCTCCTTGGGCGTCTCTCTGTGAGGACAGGGGTGGGGGGCGGTCAGCGGGGGGGGCCTGGCTGCGGGTGGGCCGGGCACACGGCCCTCCTCACCCGCAGGGCTCCGAGCGGCTCCCTGGGCTTGTCCCCCACCCTGAGCACCCCGACCCCTGCATGTGCCAGTCTGGCGGCAGTGGGGCAGGAGCCGGCAGCAGCACACAAGGGCACAGTGCTGGGCCCACGGCCACAGCACGGCCCCTCCCCACGGAGTCCCCGGGAGATGGACCCTCGGGGGGCGGCGTCATCACACGGACAGGAGAGGGGCTCGGCCCTGCACTGCCAACCTGACGGCAGAGAGTGAGGGCAGCTCGGGCCAGCCAGGGCTCCAGGCCCTCCATCCATGGGGACGCGGCCCCGGGAGTCTTGACCGCTCGCGCACAGCACTGAGCACAGCCTGACGCGCCGGCTGGCGTGCAAGCCGCCGGGACCGTGTCCGCTTTGCCACCCGGTCTGAGTAGCGACAGGGACGGGCGCAGGCCACGCCTGCGAGACTGGACAGTGCACGCCTGCCCGTGTGTGGCCATCCGGACTCACGTTTGATCCTGGCCGGTCAGCCCCAATCATCCAGTCCAGTTACAGTCCCGCGGCAGCAAACAGTCCAAAAGGAACACTCCCAGTAAGTCGGTCGGATCACTGCTGCTAGAGACACACTCCGCAACGTGCTACAGAGTGCTTCCGCTAAGCGCCCGTGAGGCACGGCAGTGCCCAGGACTCGAGCGGCCGCCCGGGTCTCCAGAAGCCCAGCTGCCTGGCCTGCTCCAGCAGCGTCCCCCCAGGCTGTGTCTGCTGCTCGGCATTCATTTCCAAGGCCACGTGTTCAACATCACACTAATCCACGTCTGTGCCCCAACACTGAAGCCAGAGATGCTGAAGGTGACCTACAAGACCTTCTAGAAGTAACACTTATAAAAAGACATCCTTTTCTTCACAAGGGATTGGAATGCAAAGTAGGAAGTCAAGAGATACCTGGACTAACAGGCAAGTTTGGCTTTGGAGAACAGAGTGAAGCAGGCGAAGGCTAACAGAGTTCTGTCAAGAGAACGCACTGGTCATAGCAAACACCCTCTTCCAACAACACAAGAGACAGCTCTACATGTGGACATCGCCAGATGATCAATACCAAAATTAACCCGACTATCTTCTTTGCAGCTGAAGATGGAGAAGCTCTATATAGTCAGCAAAAACATGAGCTAGAGCTGACTGGCTCATATCATCGGCTCCTTATTGTAAAATTCAGACTTAAATTGAAGAAAGTAGGGAAAATCACCAAGCCATTCAAGTATGACCTAAATCAAATCTCTTGTGATTATACAGTGGAGGTGATTAGTAGATTTAAGGGACTGGATCTGACAGAGCGCCTGGAGAACTGTGGGCAGAGGCTCATAACACTGTGCAGGCGGCAGAGACCAAAACCGCCCCCCAAAAGAAATGCAAGAAGGCAGAGGGCTTGTCCGAGGAGACTTTGCAAATAGCTGAGCGAAGAAGAGAAGCAAAAAGCAAGGGGGAAAGGGAACGATATGCCCAACCGAATGCAGAGTTCCAGAAAACAGCAAGGAGAGATAAGAAGGCCTTCTTCTATGAACAACGCAAAGAAATAGAGGAAATCAATAGAATGGGAAAGACTAGAGATCTCTTCAAGAAAGCTGGAGCTATCAAGGGAATGAAAAGGACAGAAATGGTAAGGACCTAACCGAGGCAGAAGAGATTGAGAAGAAGTGGCAAGAACACACAGAGTCCAGCTCAGTTCAGCTGCTCAGTCGTGTCCAACTCTTTGCAACCCCATGAACACACAGAACTATATGAAACATGTCTTCATGACGCGGATAACCACGATGGTGTGGTCACTCACCTAGAGCCAGACAACATGGAGTGTGAAAGGAAGTGGGCCCTGGGAAGTATTACTATGAACAAAGCTAGTGGAGGTGATGGAATTCCAGTTGAACTATTTAAAATCCTAAAAGATGGTCCTGTTAAAGTCAGCACGTCAATACGTCAGGAAATTTGGAAAACTCAGCAGGGGCCACAGGACTCAAAAAGCTCAGTTTTCATTCCAGTCCTAAAGAAGGGCAATGCCAAAGAACATTCAAACTATAGGACAATTGTTCTCATTTCACATGTTAGTAAGGTTATGCTCAAAATCCTTCAAGCTAGGCTTCAGCAGTACATGAACTGAGAACTTCCAGATGTATAAGCTGGATTTAGAAAAGGCAGAGGAACTAGAGATCAAATTGCCAACATTCATTGGATCATAGAGAAAGCAAGGGAATTCCAGAAAAACATCTACTTCTGCTTCATTGACTATGCTAAAGCCTTTGACTGTGTGGATCACGACAAACTGTGGAAAATTCTTCAGGAGACTGGGAATACCAGACCACCTTGCCTGTCTCCTGAGAAACCTGTATGAGAGTCAAGAAGCAACAGTTAAAACTGGACATGGAACAGCTGAGTGGTTCCAAATCAGGAAAGGACTACATCAAAGGATACATCCTCACTCTGTTTAACTTAGATATGCAGACGATACCACTCTAACGGCAGAAAGAGGAGGAATTAAGAACCTCTTGCTGAGGGTGAAAGAGGCCGGTGGAAAGAGGGCTCAGTTCAGACATCTGAGACCACGGCATCAGGTCCCATCACCTCATGGCAAATAGAAGGAGGGGGGAGCAGAAAGGTGGCAGACTTGACCTCCTTGGGCTCCAAAGCCACCGCGGACAGTGACTGCAGCTGTGAAATTAACGGGCGCCTGCTCCTCGGAAGGAAAGCTACGACAAACCTAGACAGCACATTGAAAAGCAGAGGCATCACTTTGCTGACAAAGGTCTGTGTAGTCAAAGCTCTGGTTTTTCCAGTAGTCATGTACGGTTGTGAGAGCTGGATAGACGGCTGAGTGCCGAAAAAATGATGCTTTTGAATTGTAGTGTTGGAGAAGACTCTTGAGAGTCCCTTGGGCTGCGAGGAGATCAAACCAGCCCATCCTTACGGAAATCATCTCTGAATATTCATTGGAAGGATAAATGCTGAAGCAAAATATTCAATATTTTGGCCATGTGATGCAAAAGAAGAGGGCGGCAGAGGATGAGATGGTTGGATAGCACCACTGACTCAATGGACATGAATTTGATCAGACTCCAGGAGATAGTGAAGGACAGGGAAGGCTGGGGTGCTGCAGTCCATGGGGTCACAAAGAGTCGGACACGACTGAGCAACTGAACAAGAACTAGTCAGTTGCTAGGCTGACTGCAGACCAGCCCAGGAAGATTTCCGCAGCAAAAGGGACGCAAGTTCTCTTGCTCACTGGGTCTGGAGGGCTGGAAACTTGCACACTTCCCACACAATTAACCTTTCAGTAAAGGAACACAGGATTAGATTGAAAATGAAAAATGGGATTCTAAAAATGAGGAATACAATATGTTCCAAAGATGCAATAACTTATATTCATAAAAATCCATATATTCACAATATATGAAGTTTTCAAGTCTTCTAAAGAGTTATACAATATAATTATAACTTTATAAGACATGATGTATGTTAATACACACAAAAAATTTTTAAAGGAAGACCCGAAAGATACTAATTGAAATGCCAGCAGTGGCGACTGGGGGGTGGGGAAAGAAGGGATGTTCGTTTTCACACTGGGAAGTTTCGCAGTTTCCAAATTTCCTGTAATGAATATACATTGATTAGGCAATTTGAAAAAAAGAGGCTTTTGTCTTGCTTACTTTTAGAGCTAAGTTTCCAGACTGATTCTGGTCAGTTTCTTACCAAGGGATAAAGAAAGGGCTATACAGCCGTGTGATTCGTGAAGGTGGAATTCAAACTGACTAAGGTTTTCACAGTGTTGGTGCCAGCAGGTTTCTAACGCGTTCGAAAGGGACTGACTTTTCACACTAAACTATACTCCTTGATCATTAAACTAAGCAGAAATCTGTATCGACTGTCAGCTTTGGGGGAACAGACCCATGGTGCACGCCTCCCTTTTCCAGGCCTCTCTGCCAGCTGGGCTGGAGGGTGGGGAGACGTGGAGCCCCCAGAGGCCCGATCTTCTCCGCCAGGAACGCTAGCACCTGCCCTGCAAGTTTCCAGGAAGAAGGAGCCCGCTAGGGGTGGGTGCGCCCGGCACTTCCAGGCCCTCGATGCCCCCGCCACCCCCGGGAGACTGGCTTCCTGGTTCTTCTCAATGCAGATGCTGAGCGGGGAGGTGGGAAGGCAGGCTTTGTCCCTCTCATGTAAAGTGCATACCTAACCTAACTCTAGTTCAAATCCCAGGTTTCTTGGAACTGCACAAAATGATCTGTAAGCTTATAGGGAAAAATAAATGTGAAAGAATTGTCAAATGTAAAAAAAAAAGCAGAAATAAAAATATGAGAGGAGGATTTAACTACTAGGTGTTAAAAGGTAGCTAAATGATGTCGTTTTTTGAGATTGAAATGAAAACTGACTTTTCCAGTCCTGTGGCCACTGGTGAGTTTCCCAAATTTGCTGACATATTGAGTGCAGCACTTTGACAGCATCACCCTTTAGGATTTTAAATAGCTGAGCTGGAATTCCATCACCGCCGCTGGCTCTGTTCACACTGACGGCTCCTAAGGCCCAGCTGATTCCGCACCCCGCGACGCCCGGCTCTCGGTGCGTGCCCACACCCTCGTGGTCACCTGGGTCACGAGGGCCCATTTGTGTGCAGCTGTTCTGAGTGTTCTTGCCGCCTCTCCATCTCTTCTGCCTCCGTCAGGGCTTTACTGTCTCTGCCCTTTATCACGCCCATTCTTGCATGAAATAGTCCCTTGGCATTTCCAATTTTCTTGATGGGATCTCTAGTATTCTCCACTCTATTGTTTTCCTCTATTTTTTTGCATTGCTCATTGAAGAAGGCCTCCTAACCTCTCCTCACTATTCTCTGGAACTCTGCATTCAGTTGGGCATATCCTTCTCTTCTTTGCTCAGCTATTTGCAAAGCCTCCTCAGACAACCACTTCACCTTCTGGCATTTCTGTTTCTTTGGGATGCTTTTGGTCGCTTCCCCCTGTACAGTGTTATCAACCTCTGCCCATAGTTCTTCAGGCAGGCTGCTGACAAAACTGTTGGCCTTTCCCTGCTTCACTTCGTACTCTAAGGCCAAACTTGCCTGTTATTCCAGGTATCTCTCAACTGTTTGCTTTTGTATTCCAGTCCCTTGTGATGAAAAGGACTTTTTTTTTTTTTTTGGAGTTTGTTCTAGAAGGTCTTATAGGTCTTCATAAAGTGAAGTCGCTCAGTCATGTCTGACTCTCTGCGACCCCATGGACTGTAGCCTACCAGGCTTCTCAGTCCATGGGATTTTCCAGGCAAGAATACTGGAGTGGGTTGCCATTTCCTTCTCCAGGGGATCTTCCCTGACACAGGGATCGAACCCGGGTCTCCCGCATTCCAGGCAGACGCTTTACCTTCTGAGCCACCAGGGAAGCCCTAGGTCTTCACAGAACTGTTCAACTCCATCTTCTCCAGAATTAGTGGCTGGGGCATAGACTTGGATTACTGTGACGTTGAAAGGTTTACCTTGGAGACAAGCTGAGATCTTTCTATCGTTTTTGAGATGGCACCCAAGTACTGCATTTCAGACTCTTTGATTGGCTATAAGGGCTATTCCATTTATTCTAGGGGATTCTTGCCTGTGGTAGTAGATATCATGGTCATCTGAGTTAAATTTTCCCGTTCCTATCCATTTTAGCTCACCCATTCCTAAAATGTCACTGATCAACCTTGCCATCTCCTGCTTGACCACGTCCAGTTTACCTTGATTCATGGACATAACATTCCAGGTTCTTATGCGATATTGCTCTTTACAGCCATCGGACTGTGCTTTCACCGCCAGACACACTCACAGCGGAGCGTCGTCTCCGCCTTGGCCCAGCCGCTCTGTTCTTTGTGGAGCTAGTAGTAATTGTCCTCCACGCTTCCCCAGGGGCACACTGGACACCTTCCGACCTGGGAGACTTGTCTTCTGATGTCCTACACTTTCGCCTCTTCATACTGCTTGTTCATGGGGTTCTCCTGGCAAGAATACTGGGGTGGGTTGCTGTTTCCTTCTCCAGTGGACCATGAAGGTATCAAAGAGGCAGAGGAGGCAGGGATCAAGTTGCCAACATCTGTTGGATCATAGAAAAAGCAAGAGAATTCCTGAAAAAAACATCGACCTCTGCTTCACTGACTACTCTAAAGTCTTTGAATGTGCGGATCACAACAAACCATGGAAAATTCTTCAAGTGATGGGAGATGGGAATACCAGAACACCTGACCCGCCTCCTGAAAAACCCTTATGCAGGTCAGGAAGCAACAGTTAGAGCTGGACATGGAAGAACAGACTGGTTCCAAATTGGGAAAGGAGTGCGTCAAGGCTGCATATTGTCACCGCTTATTTAACTTATATGCAGAGCACCTGATGCAAAATGCCGGGCTAGATGAATTTCAAGCTAGACTCAAGATTGCCGGGAGAAATATCAACAACCTCAGGAATGCATATGAAACCACTCTAATGGCAGAAAGTGAAGAATTGAAGAGAGTCTTGATGAGGGTAAAAGAAGAGAGTGAAAAGTTGGCTTGAAACTCAATATGAAAAAAACTAAGATCATAGCCTCTGGTCCCATCACTTCATGGGAAATAGAAGGGGACAAAGTAGCAGCAGTGTCAGACTTTATTTTCTTGGGCTCCAAACTCACTGCAGACGATGACTGTAGCCATGAAATTAAAAGGCACTTGCTCTTTGGAAGGAAATCAATGACAAAACTAGTCCATGTATTAAAAAGGAGAGACATCATTTTGTCGACAAAGGTCCATCTAATCAAAGGTCTGGCTTTTCCAATAGTCATGTATGGATGTGAGAGTTGGACCATAAAGAAGGCTGAGTGCTGAAGAACTGATGCTTTTGAACTGTGGTGTTGGAGAAGACTCTTGAGAGTCCCTTGGACAGCAAGGAGATCTAACCAGTCAGTCCTAAAGGAAATCACCCCTGAATATTCACTGGAAGGACTGATGCTGAAGCTGAAGCTCCAGTCCTTTGGCCATCTGATGAGAAGAAATGACTCGCTAGAAAAGACCCTGATGCTGACAAATACTGAAGGCAAAAGGAGAAGGGTGCAACAGAGGATGAGACGGTTAGATAGCATCACCGACTCGGTACACGTGAGTTTGAGCAAACTCCGGGAGACAGTGGAGGACAGAGCAGCCTGGCGCGCTGCAGTCCATGGGGCTGCAGAGGCCGAGTCGGACTCGACTGAGTGAGGGAGCAGCGCCAAGCGCGGGCCAGCCCTCGAAACAGCGTGGAGTCCTGCAGCGCACGCCGCAGACGGGCGGAGCAGCGTCCGGAGGCAGACGGGTCAGCTTCCAGGGAAACTTGGGGTGTCAGGGAGGCGCCTTTGGATTTGATGAGGAAGAGAGGACCATTTAGTTAACGAGACGACCACCACCAGGTAGGCTGTAATAAGACGGCCTTGGCTCCTACTTCACTAAATAAAAGAATTAATTGAAGATGGTTTGAAAACCAAAATATGAAGCAAATAAAAATTCCAAAAGTGTTGGCAAGGAGTATGGAGGGTATTCTGTGAAAAAAGAACGGTTATTTAAAGCAAGGCAGCAGAGGAGAATATAGCTACTTCAGACGCACAAAAGAGCTCTAGGGAAATGGCGACTTACCCCTGCTCGGAGGGTCCCAGGGGGCTGTCCAGAGGCTGCGGGGGGAGAGCACACGGTGACGACTCTGGGCGCTGTGCCTGCCAGCACAGCACCCGCACGCCTGCAGCTGACGTGAAGGGGAGGCGCCTCGGGGTCTCACGGGGCCCCCCTTCCCCATGCCCTTGCTCGTGTGTGTGTCTCCACTTCTCAATGGTAAGAGACAAGAAGGAGAAGGCTGGGTCACGAGACATGTGTTTATTTTAGAAGAAAATGCCAACTCTTTGCAAAGGGTTGTAGCTTCACAGCCTGCCGGCCACATGTGAGCCTGCTGTGTCTGGCCGTGCCAGGCCCGGGGGTTGGGCTTTTCGATTACGGCCACTCTGGGGGGCAAGCAGCGGTGTCTAATCGTGTTTCCTTAACGTGGGATGATGCTGATGTTGGCCGTCAGGGTTTGTCTACCACCCGTGGCACCCCCCTTTGGTGAAGTGTGTTCAGATATTTTGCCCATTTAAAAAACCTAGTCAGTGTTCTTGTGATTGAGTTTTGAAAGTTCTATACATATTCTGGGTACATGTATATGATTTGCAAATAATTATTTCTCTCTGCGGCTTATATTTTCATTTTCTGAATGGTGACCTTTAAAGACTAAGACTTAACTCTGTTAAGGAGCTGCAGAAATGGGTGGGTCTGAAAGGAGTCAGCCCCGCTGGCTTGATCTTTTGGAGAGTGAATTCAGAAACGATATAACACACACACACTCAGGACTCGCCAAAGACCCACATACACAGAACCCCACACGTGCACTGTCACACACACACACACACACACACCAAACACACTCACACATATGTGCACCCACACTCACCGAAGACCCACATACACAGAACCCCACAGGCACACTGCGTCACACACACACACCAAACACAGAAGACCCACATACACAGAACCCCACACACACACTGCATCACACACACACACACCAAACACACTCACACATATGTGCACCCACACTCACCGAAGACCTACATACACAGAACCCCACAGGCACACTGCGTCACACACACACACCAAACACACAAGACCCACATACACAGAACCCCACACGTGCACTGCGTCACACACACACACACACACACCAAACACACTCACACATATGTGCACCCACACTCACCACACCAACACGGAGGTCCCAGCCTCCCGCTGGCCTGGGGCCGCCCCCAGTGCTAGACGGATAGATGGGGGCAGGGGCGCCCGTACCTCTGACAAATCTTCCATCTGTAAATTCACACTCCTCTTGCCTGTCTGGTGTTCTGAGTTTTGCTGCTGGCGGCCCTGTGTCATGTAATCAAACGTGCTCAACCTTTTGGCCACTAGAAAGGAGAATGCAGGCAAGAGACAGAGTCACCGCCCCCCGTCCACCGCCCGCAGTGCTGGGAGCTGGCTCCCAACCTGGAGCCTGGGGAGCGGCCGGGAGGCCACCCTGAGCCCGGCTGACCTTCTGGCCGAAGCCGGCAGGTACCTGCACCCATGGAGCCCACCAGCCCTGGCCCCAGGGGGCTTCACAGGCCCGTAAAGTGAGTGTGGATGCAGCAAGCGCGGAGCCCAGCTCTGTCTTAATTAAGGGGAGACAGCAGCCAGTACATGGCAGACAGACTCAGGTAATTAGAGTCTCCAACGTGCTCAGTCAACAGAAGACCACCACTAATGAAAGCAAGCACGACCCACTCACGCGTCTCCGCCCTGGTGGTGTGGGGTGGGGCTAACTTTTCCATTTCTCTTTCTCTGAAAACTGACAAACATGGGAACAGATGGTTTATAATTATTTCTGGAAAGAGAAAAGGCCACCCACAGAAGCCTATTTGCAGCTTGAGGAGCAGACGGAAGGCCGCCGCCCCCACGGCCCCTGGCGGGGGGTCTGCTCCCCGAGGGGGGCCTGGGCTCACCCCTCCCCGGGGGCCCCTACAATGGCTGTGTCTTCTTGGACCTTGAATTCTTTCTCCATTAACTGCACACACTCCCTCAGAGGCCCTTGCAGTCTGAGGATGCGAACTGGGCCTTGCTGACATTCTAGTGAAGACATCCCGTCTTCTGCCCAGGTCTGCACAAAGGCCCCCAGACGAGGGCTGCCGGCAGGCTCTGCGTGTCTCCCAGAACCTGCCTGGTGTGACTCGGGCATGGACGGCGGCGAGCACACAGAGGAGGAGATGCAGGAAGGGCCTCCGCGCGGCTTCCCGGGGCCTTCTGGCGCCTCCGCCTGAGGCCGTCTCCCGCCTGGCTCGCTGAGGACTCGCCACAGTGGGGCCAGGCTCCTCGCGGCCACGTCTGTGTGCTGGCCTGGTGGCTCTGCCTCGGGCCCCGTGTCTGCAGGAGCCCGTCCTCCACCCCTCTGGCCCCCAACCACACGGGAGCTGGAGACGGCGTCGGTGGGTCCAGTGTTCTTCATCATCAGGGATTCTGGCGGGAGCTTCTCTAAATGCCCTGTTCCTCCCCTCATCTCTCTCAACACTGGCACCGCCCGCTTTCTAGCCCTCTGTTTCTGCAGGTCTCAGGGCAGAACTCAGCCCTCGGCCCTCTCGGCGTGAGCACATACCCCTCCTTTCTACCCTGAACTCACTGCTGGAGGGGGCGGCCTGCCGGGGACCCGTGTGAGCACAGGGGTGAAGGCCAGCCAACCTGGGCAGCACGTGCTCAGGTGGAGGGGAGCCTGGGAGCGCGTGCCCAGGTGGAGGGCACCCGGGGAGCACGTGCTCAGGTGGAGGGCACCCGGGGAGCATGTGCTCAGGTGGAGGGGAGCCTGGGAGCATGTGCCCAGGTGGATGGGAGCCGGGGAGCACCTGCTCAGGTGGATGGGAGCCTGGAGCACGTGCTCAGGTGGAGGGCACCTGGGGAGCACGTGCTCAGGTGGAGGGGAGCCTGGAGCACGTGCCCAGGTGGAGGGCACCCGGGGAGCACATGCTCAGGTGGAGGGCACCCGGGGAGCACGTGCTCAGGTGGAGGGCACCCGGGGAGCACGTGCTCAGGTGGAGGGGAGCCTGGGAGCATGTGCCCAGGTGGAGGGCACCCGGGGAGCATGTACTCAGGTGGAGGGCACCCAGGGAGCACGTGCTCAGGTGGAGGGCACCCGGGGAGCACCTGCTCAGGTGGAGAGGAGCCTGGAGCACGTGCCCAGGTGGAGGGCACCCGGGGAGCACGTGCCCAGGTGGATGGGAGCCGGGGAGCACGTGCTCAGGTGGAGGGCACCCAGGGAGCACGTGCCCAGGTGGAGGGGAGCCTGGAGCACCTGCTCAGGTGGAGGGCACCCGGGGAGCACGTGCTCAGGTGGAGGGCACCCGTGGAGCACCTGCTCAGGTGGAGGGCACCCGTGGAGCACCTGCTCAGGTGGAGGGGAGCCTGGAGCACGTGCCCAGGTGGAGGTGGGGGGCACCCTGGGGCGCGTACTCAGGTAGAGGTGGAAGAAGAGCAGGTGGCCGAGCAGCAGCAGGCTGATGAGGGCCAGCAGCAGCACCAGGAGCCCGAGCGCCAGGAGGACGCAGGTGCTGGTCCTCACGGGGGAGCCCGGGAGGAACAGCAGCCACGTGTCCTTGCTGGAGATGCCTGTGGAGGCAGCACCTCGTCAGGTGCGTCCTGGGCTCAGCGCCGGGCAGTGGGGGAGGGGACACCAGCCCGAGAGAGCCCCTCCCTGCCTCCCAGGTGAGCCCCTCCCTGCCCAGGTGAGCCCCTCCCTGCCCAGGTGAGGCCCTCCCTGTCCAGGTGAGTCCCTGCCTCCCAGGTGAGCCCCTCCCTGCCAAGGTGAGCCCCTCCCTGTCCAGGTGAGGCCCTCCCTGCCCAGGTGAGACCCTCCCTGCCAAGGTGAGCCCCTCCCTGTCCAGGTGAGCCCCTCCCTGCCCAGGTGGGCCCTTCCCTGCCCAAGTGAGCCCCTCCCTTCCCAGATGACCCCCTCCCTGCCCAGGTGAGCCCCTCCCTGCCCAGGTGGGTCCTTCCCTGCCCAAGTGAGCCCCTCCCTTCCCAGATGACCCCCTCCCTGCCCAGGTGAGCCCCTCCCTGCCCAGGTGGGTCCTTCCCTGCCCAAGTGAGCCCCTCCCTTCCCAGATGACCCCCTCCCTGCCCAGGTGAGCTCCTCCCTGCCCAGGTGAGCCCCTCCCTGTCCAGGTGAGCCCCTCCCTGCCTATGTGAGCCCCTCCCTGCCCAGGTGAGCCTCTCCCTTCCCAGGTGAGCTCCTCTCTGTCCAGGTGAGCCCCTCCCTGTCCAGGTGAGCCCCTCCCTGTCCAGGTGAGCCCCTCCCTGCCTATGTGAGCCCCTCCCTGCCCAGGTGAGCCTCTCCCTTCCCAGGTGAGCCCCTCCCTTCCCAGGTGAGACCCTCTCTGTCCAGGTGAGCACCTCCCTGCCCAGGTGAGCCCCTCCCTTGGCAGGTGAGCCCCTCCTTGTCCAAGTGAGCCCCTCCCTTCCCAGGTGAGCCCCTCCCTGTCCAGGTGAGCCCCTCCCTTCCCAGGTGAGCCCCTCCCTGCCCAGGTGAGCCCCTCCCTGCCCAGGCGAGCCCCTCCCTGTCCAGATGACCCCCTCCCTGCCCAGGCGAGCTCCTCCCTGCCGAGGTGGGCCCCTTCCTGCCCAGGTGGGCCCCTCCCTGCCCAGGTGGGCCCCTCTCTGTCCAAGTGAGCCCCTCCCTTCCCAGGTGAGCCCCTCCCTGTCCAGGTGAGCCCCTCCCTTCCCAGGTGAGCCCCTCCCTTCCCAGGTGAGCCCCTCCCTGCCCAGGTGAGCCCCTCCCTGCCCAGGTGAGCTCCTCCCTGCACAGGTGGGCCCCTCCCTGCCCAGGCGAGCTCCTCCCTGCCTAGGTGGTCTCCTCCCTGCCGAGGTGGGCCCCTCCTCATTGCTCTGCCTGAGTTAAGTACCCTTGCAGCCCCTCCTCTCTACAGTGGGCATTATGGTTCCCCTTGTGGGTCTGGAAGGTAAGGCTGGGAGAGGGCAACTAAATGCCCACGTCACAGAGCCTGACCCTGGTGCCCACTGTGCTGGGCCCTCTCCACTGTCCCTAGAGCTGAAAGGCCACAGCTACCACCTTGGGGCATTTCCAGGACACAGTCTTGTGTGACAAGGGGGCCTGACACCACAACCACACAGGTTCCAAAACCAAGTGAGGAGAAGCAGGGAGGGGTCGTGTGCGGGCCACTGAAGGCCGAGTTTCAGCTGAACTGTCTTCACCGCACAGCTAGGTCTGGACAGGTGCTTGGGCAGGCACGGCGGCCGGCCTGGGGGCAGGGGGTGCGTACTCTGGTAGCGTGAGTCGGTGCGCAGGGCGGCGGGGTTGAAGAGGTACTGGAAGAAGAGGCCCAGAAGGATAGCGATGACGCAGAGCAGACCGGCCGAAGCGGAGGCCACCGAGCCGAAGAAGCACCTGCGGGCGGAGCTGGTGAGCGCCCGGGGGGGGGGGGGGGGGCGCCGGCCCAGCAGGGGTGCCGCCAGCTCTGGAGTGTCCCCGCCGGGCCCCCGGGACCCCCGCCGAGCCCCCGGGACCCCGCTGAGCCCCGGACCCTTGTCAAGAGCCTGTGACCAGAATGAGAACAGTAAGCCCCAGGCAGCAGCCCTCAGAGGGGCTTCACTGAAGTGTCTCCCTCAGTCTTCCTGCTGTTACGCCGTTAGCATTTCCAGCGTTAAACAGGGTCTTAGTTCACCCGAGACTTAGTTGGTTCCCCGCTTTTCCTGAAGGTCCCTTACACCTGCCGCCAGGCCTCCAGCCCCCTGTCCCCGATGGCCCCGTCCTGCCAATGCTGTCTGTGGACATGGGGACTCCCGGGCTCACCTGCCCTGCCCGGAGCCCCTCTGAGCCTGCTCTGTGTCAGGAGCTGCAGCGCCCGTGAGCTCAGCCCCCTCGGCCCTCCTCCAGGCGTGCAGGCAGGGAGCAGGCACCCTGAGGGGTTGTGCCCCAGAGGAGGGGCCCTGAGCAGGCTGCGGAGGCGGGCCCTGCCCTGGTCGTGCCCCTCACCAGGGCGCCGGGGGGGGGGCCTCACCAGTAGTTCCTGCTCCCCACGCAGTTGTTCAGCCACTTGCAGTGATGGTCGAAGCCCGAGACGCACTTGTTGCAGGCGCTGCAGTGCTTGGCTTTGGCGCTCCTGGGAGGAAGGGTGAACGGGCACCCTGTCAGTAGGCTGTGCGGTGGGGGGCCGGACAGAGCCTGTCTGCTCAGAGGGCCCACCCGACACAGTGGGCGCCTTCCCTGGGCCTGCTTCAGGTCGCTCCTGCCCGCCCACGGACGTCCCCGGGGCCCTGAGCAGCCCAGGCCGTGATCGGGCCGGGGTCAGCGGCTCGTCTGAGACCTCAGGCAGGCACTTGGCCCAGGAGAGGGTGGGGGGCTGTGCCCAGGACCCCGCCTCTCTGAAGGGGGCTGTGCTAGGCACTTGCAGGGGAACAGGGGCGCCTGAGTCCAGCCCGCTCGCAACCCCCTCCTCAACCCTGGACACACTGCGGCGCCCCTGCCATGACTGCTAACCCCGGACACGCACACGGTGACCTCGCAGAGATGACAGTACTGGTTCTGGATGACATGCAGGTGTTTGGACCGGTCGAAGGTCGGCATAGGCTGGGAGTAGTTCTTCAAGCGGACGCTGGCTTCGGCCGGGTCGATGGAAATGGCAATCAGGTGGACTAAGAAGTGGAAGAAGAATATCCCGCCGGCCACCTGCAAGGGTGTCAAGGAGCAACTCGGCCCAGGCAGCACGCGCGGGGCCCGCCCAGGAGGTGCCTGGTCGGGCCCTCAGCCGCCGGGGGGGGGGCCCGTGCATGGCTGGCGGCAGGGAGCAGGCCCGCCCCTCTGACAGCTGCGTGCCCAGCAGGACCCTCGAGCCCTCCCATCCTCCAGGGCAAGAGCAGAGTGGCCCATGGCCCTGAGATCCCCCGAGCCTCAGGGAGGCGCAGATCAGGCCTATGCGTGCCCATGGGGGTCCTTGGGGCAGGGCGGCCATGCTGAGCTTGAGTCCTCAGAAAACGAGGAGGGTGGGAGGGTTCAAACACCTGCCAGTGAGCCTCTGTGGCCGGTGGGCCCTCCACTGTCTGTGTCTGCCTGCCTGCCTCTGTCTCTCTGTCTCTCTGTGTCTCTGTCTCCCTGTCTGTGTCTCTCTGTGTCTCTCTGTCCCTCTCTCTCCCTGCCAGCCCTCTTGGCGTCCACCCTCTCTCTATTTGTCTCTCTCTGTCTGTCTCTCTCTGTGTCTCTGTCTCCCTGTGTCTGTCTCTGTCGGCCCCTGTGTCTGTCTGTCTCTGTCTCTCTCTGTCTCTGTCTGTCCCTGTATCTCTGTCTGTTTCTCTGTCCCTGTGTCTCTATCTCCCTGTCTGTCTGCCTGTGTCTCTGTGTCTCTCTGTCCCTCTCTCTCCCCCAGCCCTCTTGGCTTCCACTCCCTCTCTGTCTCTGTCTGTCTCTCTCTGTGTCTGTCTGTCCCTGAATCTCTGTGTCTCTGTCCCTGTGTCTCTGTCTGTGTCTCTCTCTCTGTCTCTCTGTGTCTGTCTGTCCCTGTATCTCTGTGTCTCTTGTCTCTCTCTGTCTCTGTCTGTCTGTCTGTGTGTCTCTCTCTCTCTGTCTCTCTGTGTCTGTCTGTCCCTGTATCTCTGTGTCTCTCGTCTCTCTCTGTCTCTGTCTGCCTGTCTGTCTGTGTCTCTCTCTGTCTCTGTCTGTCTGTCTGCCCCCGAGCCCTCTCAGCGTTCCCCCACCCCCGCGGCTCCCAGGGTGAGCTGACGCGCTCAGATCCACCCTCTGCACGTTCTCTTCAGGGACCAACACACTGTTCCCATGGAAACCAAACAGACGGGAGGAAGCCCGCTCTGGGCCCCCGCAGCCCTGCCCTGCTTCCCAGGACGGTCCTGTTGCGGGGGGGGGGGCGGGGTTGGGTGCACAGGCCTGCTCCGCAAGGGCTGCCTGGGTGCGGCGGGCAGAACCTCCGGCCCACTCCCCGCCCACCGGCAGGGTCTGCAGGGCCGCGCCATGTGTGGGCTCTGGGCAGGGCCAGCCTCCTGGGCCCCCAGCACTGCCGTCGGGTCCAGGCTCCTGCGGCCCCTGCGCCACTCGGCTCGGCAGGGACCCCTGGGCTCGGGAGTCCATTCACGGCCTGCATTGGCCTCCCTGGACCCACCACCTGCAGGGCGCAGCTGGCCTCAATTGGGGGCTGCTTTGACCGAAGCCGATTGGCCCCCTGTCCTCCAGCCTCCAGTGCAGACCTCGGGCCCTGGGTGCCAGGCATGGGGCGAGAGGGGCCCGGGCCGGCCAGGGGGCATGGAGACCACCACGCGGGCTGCAGTGAGTGGGGTCAGAGGGTGAGGCCGACCGGAGGGCTGGTGCCCGGGTCGGACCTGTCGCCCGGGTCAGGGCTGACCAGGCGCACGGCCTGAAGGACGTGGGAAGCGCGACTGACCGAGGACCAGCTGGGTCAGGGACCCCCATGGAGGCGGGGCTGCCGGATCCCTCAGAGCCACTGGGACCCTGCAGGGCTGGGCTGGGGGTGAGGCCCGCCTCTGCCCATGCTGACCAGCAGACAGGGCCCTGCCCCGTGCAGGGTGTGGGGCGGTGGGCGGGGCTCCATGGCCAACCTGTGGTGTCACAGCTGGGGGCACCACATGGTCTGTGCCCGCTGACCCCCCGGCACCCACTTCCCAGAACACAGCGGGCTGCTCTGTTTGTGTGGTTCCCGGGGCAACAGGATGCATCCGGAGCGCAGACGGGAGGGGCCAGCGGGATGGGCGGGGCAGGAAGTGGCTCACTGCCCAGGTGAGGCCCTGCTCTGCAGGCCGCAGTGGGCTTGACCCCACCAGGCACCTTCTGGCAGGGCTGGGACAATGGGCAGGATGGCAGGCGGGTGGCCCACGTGCTCTCTCCCCATGAGACCAGGCAGGGAGTGTGGGCATGGCGCCTACGCTCAGACCCTCGGCCTTATGTGGAGATGCCCGACCCACAGCCGACAGGTAGCTCTGCAGACTTCCCAAAACTGCAGGTGCCAGGGACCCCAGGACAGTGTGCCGCCTAGACACAGTGGGCCAAGCTGCTGGGGCCCCTCAGACACCAAGAGTCCACGGCAAGCACACACCTGGGCCCGTCTGCAGGTGGGCAGGCATACACCTGGGTCTGTCTGCCGGTGGGGAGGCCAGGTCGGCCATGCTTGCCCGCGATCGCCTGGCCAGGCCCGTTGGTCGCACCAAGGGGGAGTGGCACTGAGCCCCAAAACAGAAGGGTGCAGGCGGGTGGCGCACCCTCCAGTTACTGGCTTTCACTTTCAGAAGTAATTTTATCTGAGGAGAGTCTTAGGTTCAAGTTAATAATACAAAGAACCAGGTCCGGCGTCTCACTTCCAGCAAACAGGACCCTAGCCGCTCCAGGAGGAGGACTCGGCTGGTCCCTAGCAACTATCTGTGTTCAGTAAACAAACGGCGCTGGGCGCAGCCCAGGACACCCGCCCTGCCCCCTGGCTGCCGGGCCGGCCCTGGGCCGGGGGCGGGGCCCACACTGGGGCTGCCTCCCTACCGCCTGAGTCCCCGAAGACCCCCGCCCCTCCGGCCCCTCCTGCACACACAGGGTGGCCAGGGTCCAACTTGCTGACCCCCCTATCTCCAGGGGGCCTGCGGGGTGCCTCCCGACTTCTGGAAGCCCCACAGCCCTGACCCTGGCCCTGGCCCTGGCCCTCCGTTGGCTTTGCTCCTGGTTCCCTACAGGTGCCAAGGGGCGCTGGCGCCCTGCCGTGGCCAGAGAGCAGCACTTCAGTGCACTGCCACCCTTCAGGGACTTCGCTGACACAGGGCGGGTCCGGGCCGCAGGAGGCTTGGCCAGAAAACATGTCCCGCAGGAAGACTGAGCTCTGGGCAGCCAGGAAGTCCACCCTGTGTCCACGGCTGGGACAGGCAGGAGGGGCTCACGGAGCCACCCAGGGGCGGGGGCCACGGGGGTGGGGGAGAAAGGACTGTCCACCTGGGGCTCCTTGCTGGGCCCAAAGCAGGTGCGCACTCACAGGGGCTACTGGACAGGGCACGTGGGTCCCTTGAAAAGACTCCCAGGGCCAAAACGCAGCTAAGTTTTGGGTCAAAAGAGACTGGGTTATAGCCCAGCACAAAGCTCACCTGGACAGCGTGTTAAAAGCAGACACAACCCTCTGCTGACAAAGGCCCGTCTTGCCAAAGCTGTGTTTTTTCCGGTAGTCATGTATGGATGTGAGAGTTGGACCATAAAGACAGGTGAGCACTGAAGAACTGATGCTTTGGAACTGTGGTCGTGGAAAAGACTCTTGAGAGCCCTTTGGACTGCAAGGAGATCCAACCAGTCCATCCTAAAGGAGATCAGTCCTGAATATTCACTGAAAGAACTGATGATTAAGCTCAAACTCCAATACTTTGGCCACCTGATGCAAAGAACTCACTCACTGGAGAAGATCCTGATGGTGGAAGATGGTGAAGGTGGGAGGAGAAAGGACGACAGAGGATGAGAAAGTTGGATGGCATCACCGGCTCGGTGGACATAGGTTTGAAGAAGCTCTGGAGACAGTGAAGGATAGGGAAGCCTGTGTGTGCCATCCATGGGTCACGACGAGTTGGACACGACTGAGCGACTGAAGGCCAACAACGTAAGCAGAGCCGCACGGGTGAGGTGAAGCTGTGTCCCTGAACGGCACTGAAGTCCCAACCCCAGGAGCTGTCGTGATTTCACTTGAGAATGGGGTCTTTGCAGATGATCGAGTTAGGCTGAGGTCCTTGCGATGTGTCTGGACCTCATGGGACTGGTATCCTTATGAGATGAGAAGCCCAGGACTCAGACATGCATGGGGACGACCCTGTGAGGACACGCAGGCAGCCAGATCTGAAGCCAGTGGACGCCTGGGGCCAGCAGAGTTGGGACGGTTCCCAGGAGCTTCTCAGGGGGCATGGCCCCCTCCCCCCGAACGTCCTAGGGCTCTCTCTCCCCTCCTGTGCATCTGCGCCTCAGCGTGTGTGACACTGGGTGTTCATGCGTGCACTGGGTGTTCATGCGTGACACTGGGTGTTCATGCGTGCACTGGGTGTTCATGCGTGACACTGGGTGTTCATGCGTGACACTGGGTGTTCATGCGTGCACTGGGTGTTCATGCGTGCAGCCAGTGGGTCACTTGTGCATTCTATGTGTATGTGTGTGTGTGTGGGGGGGGTCTGTGTGCTTCAGATACAATAAAACCAGTGACTGAAGCTTCCACATTAAGGAGGCAGAAAAAGAGCAATTAAAGCTGGTACATTGAAAGGAAATGGTAAAAATAAAAGCAGAAATTCAAAAAAAGTAAACAGGGAAAATCAGTAAGTCCAAAAGCAAATAACCTGAATAATCAACAAAAGTGATAAACCCTAGGAAGATGGTCACTGGTGCCATCAGCACAGACGCTACAGACACTGGCCGGGCAACAAGGAACCCCGCGAAGAGCTTTACTCCAAGAAACAGGACAGTGCAGGCCACATGCTTAAGTTTCCCCAAAGCACAACTTGCCAGAACAGACAAGATCAAACAGAGGAGCTGAAACGCCCTTTTCCTACTGAGGAAATTGATCATGACAAGTCTTATCACAAAGAAGTCTCTGCTGACTCGGGGCAGGGACAGACAGTCCTCATCTGAGGGAGAGATACCCACACAGATGCCCTGGTGTCTCTGGCTGATGGAGGCAGGGCGGGGTGCGGGTGCTTTGGGGCTCAGTGTAGCCCCACATCTGCAGAAGGACTTTAGAAATGGAGGAGTGCCAACCTTGGTATTAGGGAGCATGTGGTAACTTCCCAGGGACTTTTGTAGGTGAGAAAACAGAATGGTGCGGAGACAGATGTCTTGTCAGAGGCAGCCTGGGCATTCCGGCGACATCTCATCACGGGGGGTGGGGGGTGGGCTTTAACGAGGCTCAGCATGTGTGAGACAGGATGCTCAGCACATGTGAGACAGGACGCCCGTGTATGAGGCGGGATGCCCAGCGTGTGTGAGGCGGGATGCAAGACTGGCAGTCTTCATTAGCACCCAGTATTTGAGGTCCGTTGCTTTGTTCTCCCTGCTTTTTCAAAGCTGAAAGATGCTGAGCTCAAGGCTTGGGCAGCTTTGTGAGTCTGCGAGAGCCTTTCCTGCCCTGCCACCTCCACCACCTGGCCACAGATGCCTGGCGGGTGGGTGGAGTAGCCCGTTTCCTCAGTGCAGAGCGATGGTGCAGGCGCAAACACCCCACTTTCAGAAGACGGCTCCAGCGCCCACTGTACAGCAGCCCAGCCTGTCCACGGGGCTTCCCAGGGAGCGCCAGTGGTAAAGAACCCGCCTGCCAATGCAGGGGATGTAAGGGATGTGGGTTTGATCCCTGGGTCAGGAAGATCCCCTGGAGGAGGGAATGGCAGCCCACTCCAGTATTCTTGCCTGGAGAATCCCATGGATGGAGGAGCCTGCTGGGCTACAGTCCACAGGGTCACAGAGTCAGACACGACTGAAGTGACTAACACACAGCTGGTCCACCGGCTCTGATGTGCAGTGGCCCTTGGGGTGGGGACCAGGGTTCCTGGCGGAGCCCCACACCACCCTGATGCCCACCTGAGGGATCAGATGTCTGTGCCCAGAACAAGGCCACGCCGGGGGTCACAGACACAGCGCCTCAGTGGGAAGGCATCGGGGGCGGGGTTCCACGCACCTGACACTGAGCGGGGCATGTGAGCACCTCAAGTCGGTACAGTGGATAAGACTCTGCACTCCCAACGCAAGAGGCCCAGCTTCACACCCCAGCCAGGGAACGAGACCCCACATGCTGTGACTAAAGATCTTGAGAGCCATAGCTAAGACCCAGTGCAGCCAGACAGACGGAGAAAGCAAATACTAACACACACGCACATGCATGCACACACGCACACGCAAACACATGCACACACGCACATACACAAACACATGCACACACATGCACATACACAAACACATGCACACACGCGCACACACGCAAACACATGCACACATACCACACACACGCAAACACATGCGCACACACGCACAAACACAAACACATGCACACACATGCACATACACAAACACATGCACATACGCACACACGCAAACACATGCACACAGAACATGCACATGCGCACACGCATGTGTGTGCAAACGCACAACATTCACATACACAAGTGCACACATGCACGCACACACAACATGCACACGCATGCACACCTGCACACACCTGCACACGCACACACAACACACACACATCATGCACGCGCACGCACGTGTGTGCAAATGCACAACATGCACGCGCACACACAGTGCGCACATGACAAGCACACGTGCACACACAACACGCACACGCACACACACACGCACGCCATTCCTCTCGGACAGCACAGACTGGCTGTGTAGCCACAGTCAGGGCAGCTTGCAGCCTGTCTGCAGCTCCTCCCCTCCTGGGGTCTCTGCCCACCAAGGACCCTCCTATCCCTGCTGCCAGCTGGGCGCCCTCCCCCTGCCCAGCACAGGTGGGCACTGGCAGCCGGGACCCCGATCGAGCAGCCGCCGCAGGGCGGCTGTGGGGTTTCTGGTGCAGGCAGCAGGCGTGAACCACGACTGAACCGTGGGAGCCGGGGCGGAGGCAGGTCTGACCACCCCTGTGGGCGGAGCCAGGCCTGCTGGAGGCCCCTTGGGAAGCCCCTCCCGGCTTAGACCGCAGCGCTGTCCCGGGGAAAAGGATACACTGTAGGCGATGTATCTCGAGTCCTGGGGCAGGAGGGGGATGAAGACCAGGAAGGTGGTGAAGGCCAGAATCAGGAACACCGTCCAGGCCACGATCTGGAAGGAATGCAAGGGCCGCGACCAGCCATTCACCCTGGACAGGCGGGGTGGCGACACCTGCGTGCTCCTGCTGGACGCAGCTCCTGGGAGGACCTGCCTCGGCCTCCTGGCGCAGAAGACCATCTGCAAGACAGCAGGGGCGCAGGGGGCCGTGGGCGCTGCCCGCTGCCCATGCAGCCCGGGACGCCACAGCTGGGCCAGCAGTTCCAGGCTGTGTGTGGTCCCCGGGCCCCCGCCCCTGCCGGGACCCCAGGGTGGGCCATTACTAGTCCCTTGCAGCCGGCGGGCCACCTGCAGCGACCATCTGCTGGTCACTTTCCAAATGCACACACCTCATCAGAAAATCCACGGATGCGGGGGACCCACATGAGGAGGAGGTCCAAAGCCCTGGGAAAGCCCAGAGTGGGAGCAAAAGGCAGCTGGAGCCAGGTCAGTCAGATGCTTTCACCCACCAGAAGCCCTGTGTGTTTCCCCAGGGCAGGAGGGCTGCAGGCCAGGGTCCTGGCCCATGGGTGTGCCCTGCAGGGGTGGGAGGGAACCGGGGCCTTCTGGCCTGTCAGGTGGGCAGGCCTGCCAGGAACGGGAGGGATGTGTCCTGGAGAGGCCATGGAGTGTCACTGCAAAGTCACTGCAGATGGTGACTGCAGCCATGAAATTAAAAGACGCTTACTCCTTGGAAGAAAAGTTATGACCAACCTAGATAGCATATTCAAAAGCAGAGACATTACTTTGCCGACTAGGGTCCATCTAGTCAAGGCTATGGATTTTCCTGTGGTCATGTATGGATGTGAGAGTTGGACTGTGAAGAAAGCTGAGCGCTGAAGAATTGATGCTTTTGAACTGTGGTGTTGGAGAAGACTCTTGAGAGTCCCTTGGACTGCAAGGAGATCCAACCAGTCCATTCTGAAAGAGATCAGCCGTGGGTGTTCTTTGGAAGGAATGATGCTAAAGCTGAAGCTCCAGTACTTTGGCCACCTCATGCGAAGAGTTGACTCACTGGGAAAGACTCTGATGCTGGGAGGGATTGGGCACAGGAGGAGAAGGGGACGACAGAGGATGAGATGGCTGGATGGCATCACGGACTCGATGGACGTGAGTCTGAGTGAGCTCCGGGAGTTGGTCATGGACAGGGAGGCCTGGCGTGCTGCGATTCATGGGGTCGCAAAGAGTCGGACACGACTGAGCAACTGAACTGAACTGAACTGAGGGGTGACACTGTTAACAGCTGCTACAGGTGGAACTTGGGGGAGTTTAGAAGACCCTGTGCACAGCCTACATAGCAAGAGTAGCTGACAGGAGTTCATCACTTTAGGAAGAGACAGAAACACTGAAAAAGATTCCAGCTCTTGTGTGAGCTGTGACTCCCCCTGGGGGCTGTCCTAAGGGTAAATCTCAGCTGCTGCCTCTGCTGGCCGTCCACCCAGGTCCTCGGATGAGATGCCACTCGGACAGAGGCCACAGCAGTCCTGAGTTTGCTGGGGTCTAGCGAATCAAATGGCACATGTGTGCAACAAGGCCAAGGCACCTGGGAATTGGAACCCTGAGGGGCAGGCCTGAAGCTGAAACATGATTCCCAGATAGAAACATGGGATGGAAGGGCTGACATCACCCCCCACGCAGCAGGCATGCAGAAGGTCGCGTCAAGGATTCCTGCAGGTCTTGGACAGAGGTGTGGGGAAGCAATCGTTATGAGACTAAAAGCTGGAGACACAGCATGACGCTGGTCTGTTAGGGTTTCCAGGTGAGGAAAAGGAAGAGGGTGTAAGAAGAAACAAAGAAACAAGGGAAGCGTGTGTGTGTTGCAGGGGACTGAAGACTTCAGCCCTAAATCACATTCCAAGAACCAAACAGGGAGAAAAGGGATGGCCTCCAGTGGCAGAGATGCGAGTTCCGAGGACAGAGCCCTCAGTGTCCGGGAAGGAAACGGTGGCATGACCTGCAACGCGATGTAACTGGCACTTAAGTGCTGAGTCTCCTGTCTTGAGATGAGCAGCCAGGCTGGCACTGCAGGCAGGACAGAAGGAGGCGCCTGGGGGCACGCAGGGGCACCCGCTCACATTTTCAGATCCGAGACTCACACCAATACCCCAGGCACCTCACATTCAGGCCGCAGGGGGAGCCCGTGTGTCTGCGTGAAAGCCGGGGCCCACAGCACTGGCCGCGCTCGGACACAGGGAGCCCGGCCACCCGCCCCGCCCGGGGCCCCCATAGGCAGACCTGGCCGGTGGTGGCTGCAGACCTTCCTCTCTGCTCCGCGCGGGTCGTCGGGAGTCCGTGAGGCGGTTCTGATGCTGGGGCCCTGGGGAGGGCGGACGAGCTGCGAGGGCTGGACCTATGCCCCTGCCTCTCCTGGGCCGCACCCCCGAGGGCCAGGGTCCCCGGGATCAGGGCACCCGGGGCTGGGAGAGCGCGTCTGCCTCGGTGCACCGCGGCCGTGCCCGCCCTCCTCCGGGGGCGTTCCTGGGGGCCCGGCCTTCTGCCCGAGGCCGGACCCTCCTTGCCCGGCTGTCCAACTCTGACTCTGGCCGCAGCCGTGGCTCAGCCTCCCCGCGTCTCGACTCCGCGCCCTGCTCGCCGGGTGCACCGAGAGGAGGCTCAGCTGAGCACCCGGGGCGGGCGGCGGCCCCCAGCCCCTGCCACCACCGCCGCCGCCATTACCGCCAACGCCCGAGGAGCGGGAACCCGGGGGGCCCAGCAGCTGCTGGGGGGACAGGATCTCCTGTTCCACCCGCCCTAGGACACCGCTCCACAGTGCTGCTGCACGTGGACACAGCACACACCACACACACCTCACACACCACACACACCACACACCTCACACACACCACACACACCACACACACCTCACACACCTCACACACCACACACACCGCACACACCTCACACACCTCACACACACCACACACCACACACACCTCACACACCTCACACACCACACACACCTCACACACCTCACACACCTCACACCTCACACACACCACACAAACCACACACACCTCACACACCTCACACACCACACACACCTCACACACCTCACACACCACACACACCTCACACACACCACACAAACCACACACACCACACACACCTCACACCTCACACACACCACACACACCAAACACACCTCACACACCTCACACACCACACACATCACAGACACCTCACACACCTCACACACACCACACACACCACACGCCTCACACACCACACACCTCACACACACCTCACACACACCACACACACCACAGACACCTCACACACCTCACACACACCACACACACCACACACACCACACACACCTCACACACCACAGACACCTCACACACCTCACACACACCACACACACCACACACACCTCACACACCTCACACACCACACACACCACACACACCACACACACCACACACACCACACACACCTCACACACCTCACACACACCACACACACCTCACACACACCACACACACCACACACACCACACACACCACACACACCTCACACACCACACACACCTCACACACCACACACACCTCACATACCACACACACCACACACCTCACACACACACACCACACACACCTCACACACCACACACAGCTCACACCTCACACACACCACACACACCTCACACACCACACACAGCTCACACCTCACACACACCACACACACCTCACACACCACACACACCACACACACCACACACACCTCACACCTCACACACACCACACACACCACACACACCTCACACACCACACACACCTCACACACCTCACACACCACATACACCACACACACCACACACACCACACACACCTCACACACCTCACACACCACACACACCACACACCTCACACACACACACACCACACACACCTCACACACCTCACACACCACACACACCTCACATACCACACACATCACACACCTCACACACACCACACACACCACACGCCTCACACATCACACACCACAGACACCACACACACACCACACACACCACACGCCTCACACATCACACACACCACACACACCTCACACACACCTCACACACCTCACACACCACACACACCACACACACCTCACACACCTCACACACCACACACACCACACACACCTCACACACCTCACACACCTCACACACCACACACACCTCACACACCTCACACACCTCACACCTCACACCACACACACCACACACACCTCACATACCACACACACCACACACACCTCACACACCTCACACACCACACACCTCACACACACCACACACACCACACACACCTCACACACCACACACACCACACACACCTCACACACCTCACACACCACACACACCACACACACCACACACACCACACACACCTCACACACCACACACACCACACACACCACACACACCACACACCTCACACACACCACACACCTCACACACCACACACACCTCACATACCACACACATCACACACCTCACACACACCACACACACGACACGCCTCACACATCACACACCATAGACACCACACACACACCACACACACCACACGCCTCACACATCACACACACCACACACACCTCACACACACCTCACATACCACACACACCTCACACACCACACACACCTCACATACCACACACACCTCACACACACCTCACACACCTCACACACCACACACAGCTCACACACCACACACACCTCACATACCACACACATCACACACCACACACACCACACACACCACACACACCACATGCCTCACACACCACATGCCTCACACACCACACACACCTCACACACCACACACACCTCACACCTCACACACACCACACACACCTCACACACCTCACACACCACACACACCACACACACCTCATACACCTCACACACCACACACACCTCACACACACCACACACACCACACGCTTCACACACCACATACACCTCACACACCACACACATCACACACACCTCACACACCACACACACCTCACACACCACACACACCTCACACACCTCACACACCACACACACCACACACACCACACACTTCACACACCACATACACCTCACACACCACACACACCACACACACCTCACACACACCACACACACCTCACACACCACACACACCACACACACCTCACACACCTCACACACCACACACACCACACACACCACACACACCACATGCCTCACACACCACACCTCACACACCACACACACCTCACACACCACACACACCTCACACCTCACACACACCACACACACCACACGCCTCACACACCTTACACACACCACACCACATGCCTCACACACCTCACACACACCACACACACCACACTCCTCACACACCACACACACCTCACACACCTCACACACCTCACACACCACACACCTCACACACCACACACACCACACACACGTCACACACCACACACACCTCACACACCACACACACCTCACACACACCACACACACCTCACACACCTCAAACGCCTCACACAGCTCACGGCGCACACACCACACACACCTCACACACCACACACACCAGAGACACCTTACACACCTCACACACACCACACACACCACAAGCCTCACACACCACACACACCTCACACACACCACACACACCTCACACACCTCAAACGCCTCACACAGCTCACGGCGCACACACCACACACCTCACACACCACACACACCAGAGACACCTCACACACACCACACACACCACACGCCTCACACACCACACACACCTCACACACCACACACACCTCACACCTCACACACACCACACACACCACACACACCTCACACACACCACACACACCACACGCCTCACACACCTCACACACCTCACACACCTCAAACGCCTCACACAGCTCACGGCGCACACACACACCTCACACACACACACAGGCACACAGCACTCACACACGCCACACACGCCACGGACCCCGCGCAGGCTGCCCTAGAGGAGCGCCGGGTCCTGGCCCGGGGCCCCTCTGCCCGCCGCCGCCTCCCCTAAGGCCGTCCTGGGGCCGCCGCCTCCCCTCGGGCCGTCCTGGGGCCACCGCCTCCTCCCGGGGCGGACGCCGGGCCGCGCTCGGTACGCTGGCCGTCCGGGTTGTGCCCGGGACCCCTTTCTGCTCTGTTCTGGTTCCTGCGTCTGGTTTTCATCGTCCCTGGGGCTCTGCTCTGTTTGGTGCTGGGACGACCTGTGAGGCGGCGTCCCCTCCGGGCCCCCAACACGAGCAGCACCGAGGTTCGCGGGCCTGGGCGGCCGCTGCCGAGCTGGCCGTGGCGGCAGGGCCGGCCCGGGTCTCCCCGGCCCGGAGGCAGTGCGCACAGGACCCCTCCGCTCCCCGCCCCACGCGGCTCCTGTCCTCCCCGGAGCAGGCGGCCGGGCACCACAGGGCCTCTGAACGGGGCGCAGACCCCGGCCACTCCTGAGCCCAGGGCTGCGGTACCCTGCCGGCCTGGGCCCTCTGCAGACGGGTGTCCAGGAGCGGAGCCGCCCGAGGCGAGGCACCCACCTCCCGCGCAGCCGGAAGGCGCGGCCACAGCAAGCGCGTGGAGCGCGCGCCCCTCGAGCACACCCTCCTCTGGGTTCTCAGGTCCTGGGGGAGCCGGGGACGCAGGGCGCCCCTCGCTCAGCCCAGGCCCGAATGAGAGACTTCCAGGGCCCCAGGCGCATCACAAAGGCGGCCCCGCCCCCGGGCCCGCATCACCTGCAGCGGGGGAGGGGCAGGCCCAGGGCCCCGGCGGACCCTCGCCACCCGCGCCTGAGGCTGCAGAACCTCAGCCGCGAGTGAGCAGGCAGCGCGCCCATGCCCCGGGCCTGCGGCCTCAGCATTCGGGCCGGGGGTGGCCAAGGCGTCCTTCCCAACCTCATCCTCATGCTTGACCCTGGGGCCGAGAGGCCGGGCCCGGTCCAGGGCTGTGGGCACCTCTGTCCGGGCCTGACCAGCCCCCGGCTGCCCCCTTGTTGGCTGCAGAAGGGCCACAGTAGATGGCGAGTGGGGAGTGCAGGCGTGTGGACACCACGGTGACCGGGCGGCTCCCACGATGTCAGCTCCGGTCTTGGGGTCTCCCGCCTTCTGCCTCACCCCACAGGGTCTCATGTCTAAGCTCAAGAAACTCCTGGTCCTCAGTGTCGGGTCCGAGGTCTCCTATCTGGTGTGGCGGATTCCGATCTCAATCCTTCCTTGGGGAAGGCAGGTGGATGGGGTCCCTCTCCGTCCACACAGGCGGCATCCCGTGGCCTCCAGCCTCCCTGGGGAGTCACCGCTCCGGGCTCCGTCAGGGGTGGCAAGCAGGCTGGCCTCCTCCAGGCAGCGTGCTGCCTGAGGCCCATGGGGATCAGGGGTCAGCCTCCACCCAGTCCTCTGGGTCTGGTCCGGATGGACAGGCATGAGGGAGGAGCCAGCGGGTTGCAGGCAGTTGGCTGGGCGGGAGGCCAGTGAGGAGGAGGCTCCTCCAGGGCTTGGGGCCTCCCGCAGGGCGGGGCTGGTCAGGCCGACTCTACTCCTGGTGGGCCCTGCTCCCCCAGCTACCTGGCCTCAACCTCCCGCTCACTGGCTTCAGTTTCCTCACGTGCCGTTGGCCCAACAGCACTGTCCTGGAGCATAGCAGCCCCTGGGTGATGGGGACGCTCCTCCAGAACCCCAGCTGACCACAGGCAGACAGGCGCGCGAGAGCCAGACGCCACCTGGGATCACCAGCCGGGAACCCTAGGGAGTGAGGGGGCTGGTGCCTGCCTCCAGGGCCCCTGCAGTGCCCGCCCACGGGCAGGCCTGAGAACAGGAACCTGCGCCAGACGGTGCTTCCAGGGAGGCCGGCGGCTCCAATCGCTGTCCACGGTGCTGCCTGGAGCCCACAGGAATCAGCGAGATCCGGGCGGAAAATCAGGCACCCACCCAGGATCTGACCCCAAGACCCAGGGTCTGACCCCAAGACCCAGCCCACAGGCAGCAGAGGCCTTGGAGACATTGCAGCCGTGATCTCTGGAGACTGAAGGCAGAGCTTAGCTCCTGCAGGAAGAGCCTAAGGCCTGCATCCCACATTTTCCCCACCGAGGGCCGAGCTCTGAAACAGAGCTCCTGGGAGACTGAGGAACTCAGCCAGCAGAGTGGCCCGCACTCACACTCTCCCCTCTGTGGGGCCGGGCTCGGGGGTCCCGGGAGAGCACCCACGCTCTCCCCTCTGCGGGGCCAGGCTCGGGGGTCCCGGGAGAGCACCCATGTTCTCCCCTCTGCGGGGCCGGGCTCGGGGGTCCCGGGAGAGCACCCACGCTCTCCCCTTCTGCGGGGCTGGGCTCGGGGGTCCCGGGAGAGCACCCACGGTCTCCCCCTCTGCGGGGCCGGGCTCGGGGGTCCCGGGAGAGCACGCACGCTCTCCCCTCTGCGGGGCCGGGCTTGGGGGTCCCGGGAGACAGCGGTAGAGTGGCCCGCACTCACGCTCTCCCCTCTGCGGGGCCGGACTCGGGGGCCCCGGGCGCCACGGCTCCCGCTCACAGCAGCACCGCCAGGCTGCTGATCCGTGTGTCTTCACACGTCCTGGGAAGCGCTCTCTGGTTAAGATGATTGTCATCACGGCCTCCTGCACAGAACACGCTTCTCCAGAAACACTCATGTGCAGCCACAGCCAGAGTATCACAGACCCCAGCCCCTCACCCGTGGGGCTTTGAGGGATGATGAGCTCAATCACCCACAAGCGGTACCGCCAGGGCCACCCAGCGGCCAGGGAGCTTCTGGAGGCTCCAACCTTGTTTCACAGCAGGAAAACAGAGTGGGAAGTTGTGTGGGAGCAGACGTTGACTCTGGACACCACTGAGGTGCCCAGAGCCGGGCTGGAGGCGGGAGAGACAGCAGGAGACAGCACCAGGAAGAAGGCAGGCCATCACGCTGAGTGAGAAGTGAAGGGTCTTCATGAAGTCAACAGGGGACACCTGGCAGGGCTGTAAATGACGCACAGGACACTGTCTCTTTTTATCAAGATCTGTATTTACAATCTGCAGACACAAACAGGCATCCAGTAAACACATCCAGAACAAAGCGTTTCCAAAGCGTGACCCGCGCGGCTGCAGCCACAGGACGGGCCACTGCCCAACAGAGCTCCCCAAGCGGCCCCCGCCGTGACCTGCCCCAGCACTGTGGGGACGCGGGCTCGGTGGGGCGGGGTACACACAGGGCTCACCCACGTCCGCTCCCCGAGGACGCGGACTGAACAGTGTGTCTACAAGGGCACCGAGAGGGACGTCCCCGCCACGAAGCAGCCCAGAAACAGATCACGCTGGCTTCACAATCTGCTCGCACACCCTTTATAAGTGGCGCCCACCCCAGGGTGCACAGGGCTGTCCACAGACACCCACACCCGAGTGCAGCTGACGTGATCGCAGACAGCTCCCCAGCTCCCCGGGGCTGCTCCCGCAGGCCGAAGGGGACAAGATGAAGTCTTTGTCTCCTGACAAAAACTCTGTACATGCAAATAGAAACTGCAAAGTAGAGAAGCCCCAAAGGCCGTGTGCAGGCTAGGTCTTTGTGGGGACCGCAGGCTCTGGAGACTGCAGGAACTCGTACGGGTCGTGGGCTGCCTCCGACTGCTCCCCAACACTGAGGCGAGAAGGGCTCCCTGCAGTGACGGGGGGGGGGGACACGTCAGCCCAGCGCTGCCACGCACGCCGCCCAGGAGGCCCGGCTGGACACGTGTCCCGTGGCTGTGGCTAACTGGGCCCATGGCTCAGCCAGAGCCCCGGACCCAGGGCAGAGACCACCCGAGGGCCCCAGGGAGGGGTGACCAAGCCTCCACACAGCAGGGCTGTCAATCCTGCAGGAAGGCAGCTCCTGGGCCGGGGATCCTCAGACACTCCCAGACCCCGAGGAGTCCCAGGGTCACCCTGAGTCCACCAGGACCTTGGGGATCCTCGGACACCCCCAGACCCCGAGGAGTCCCAGGGTCACCCTGAGTCCACCAGGACCTTGGGGATCCTCGGACACCCCCAGACCCCGAGGAGTCCCAGGGTCACCCTGAGTCCACCAGGACCTCGGGGTCTTCAGACCCCAAGGAGTCCCAGGGTCCCTGAGTCCACCAGGGCCTTGGGATCCTTGTAGCTGGGACCCACCCCAGAGTTACCTGGAGCCCCTTCACACGCTTCTATCACCAAGGTAACGGGACCAAAATGCCGGTCCTCTACTTGGACAGCTTCAGCCAACGGTCTGCAGCTGATCGCTCCCCTCCCCTCCCCCAAATGTCAGGGCCGCAGAAAAGGAAGTTCAGTGCTGTGTCTGGAGCTGACGCAGGACCTTGAGGACCTGAACAGTGTGCTCAAGGGCCAGCAGACGATACCTGCTCCCGTCCTGGCAGGGTCGCCACCCACCACCCACCCACCCTCATGTGTCAGCGGGGGCTCCCGACCAAGGACAGCAGTGTGCCCCTCCCAAATGAGAGCCCTGAGGTCCCATGACCCCCCACCAAGGACCGTGAGGTCTGTCCCGTGCCCAACACACTGAGGGCCCCGAGGTCCTGTGGCCTCCACCTCCACCAAGGGCCCCGAGGTCTGTTCTGTGCCCCCTACCGAGGGCCCATGACACCCCCACTGAGGACCACATGGTCTGTCCCATTCCCCCCCCACCACCACCAAGGACGGTGAGGTCCGTCCTGTACGCCCCACTGAGGGCCCCGAGGTCCTGTGGCCTCCACTACCACCAAGGGCCCCGAGGTCCGTCCTGTACGCCCCTCCACCAAGGGTCCTGAGGTCTGTCCTGTGCACCCCCCCGAGGCTCCATGACCCCCCATGAGGGCCGGGCAGGAGCACAGTGCCGCCCACGCTGCTTCAGGAGCAGAAGCAGGAAAAAGCCTGCGTTCCCTCCGCGATGACACTATGGGGTCCACGGCTCGGACGCGACCGGCTGGGGCTCTTCCCAACATGGACCCGGCATTTTCAGGCCAAGCCCCCTGGTTCACAAGACTGACTTCCACGCCAACCCCTCCCCAGTGCAGCCGCCTGACCAGAGTCCCTGTAGGGGCCTGCAGCACCCCTGGGCCTGGCCCAGCCTGCTGGCCCCCGGCCCCCCAACCCCCCTGAGGCACCCACGCAGCCGCGCGGCGGGCCTTACCCAGGTGGTGCTGGTCCCGGTCAGAGGCGTTGGACAGCGAGCTGAGGTTGGACGAGGGCCGCGAGCCTCCGCGCTCCGCCTGCGCCTCCTGCAGGTCCTGAAGGAGCTTCGTCGTCTCGTCCAGGCTCAGGTGCCCATCCTCGGGGTCCAGCTCCTTCTTTACCTTCCCTGTGGACACGGAGACGGGGCTGAGCCTGGCTCGGCCACCACTGCCCAGCTGGGCTCGCGCCACATGAGGCGCCATGCAGCGGGGAGCGATGCACGCCGGATGACCGGCCGCACCCCCCAACGGCCCGGCAGGACCCTCCCCACACTGGCGGGGCCACGCTCTCCTGCGCCAAGCGGCCCCCCACCCTGAGGAGGCCAGGAGAATGTCATACGGGGCTCCGCACAGGCGTCAGGCAGCACCCGCATGGTGGGCAAGAAGCAGGGAGGCTCAGCCCCGGGGACACCGCAACCAAGAAGCAGGGGCAGCGAGCGGGACCCACCGCACCCTCAGAGGGGAAAGGACACGTGACGCGAGGAGGAGGGAAGACGCAGGAAAGCTGGGGGTCAGCAGTCGGTGCCCGCGGGGCCATGTCCGCCCCGGCTGGAGACCAGCGGAGACTATATGGCCCGAGGAAGACGGGCTGAATCAGGCCCAGGTGAGCGTGGGGCAAACTACAGTCAGACTCCCCACGTTCAAGAGAAACCCCCGGCCCCGGCCCAGCAAAGAGATGCAGCCCAAGAACAGACCTGGCAGAGAGCAAACAGGGCTGGTGACAGCCCGCCCACCGAGACACAGGAGAAGACGGCGGACTCAGTGGGAGGGGAGCCGGCAGGCGGCGGGCTGCCCTCGGCGCACCGAGGGACAGAGGACCCGCCGGGCCCCCACCTGCTTTCCTCCCAGGGCCTGGGGACGCGCCCGGCAGCGGGCGACAGGGGCCACGCTTGCTGCCGGGGGCTCTGCGGGAACAGGGCTCTGCAAACTCGCCCTGGCTCCCGCAGCACCCCCTCCCCCAGCACGGCCCCCGGAGGGCCCTGGTCTGTCCGCTGGGACAAGCCACGAGCATGACCGCCTGCAGACTCCACGTGTCAGCAGGTCTGAAGGGGCCGGCAGGGAGGGCCCGCACACGGGGCCAACAAGGGCCGAGGACCCTCCTGGGGGCGCACGCTGTGAGGGCGGCGACCAAGCCCACGCAGCAGCACGGCGGCCACGGCAGAGCTCCCACTGCCCAGAGGGCCAGGGGACCCAGGGATGGGCGGAGGTCAGAGCGCGCCTGGCGAGCCCTGCCGGGAGCCACTCGGGGTCCTGGGGACAAGGGGGGGAGGATCCTGAGAACAGGGGGGTGGGGTGGGCGGGTCCTGAGGACAGGGGCTGGGTGGTGGGCAGGTCCTGGGGACAAGGGGTTGGGTGGGGGTGGGGGGTCCTGAGGACTGGGGCTGGGTGGAGGGGGTCCTGAGGACAAGGGGCTGGGTGGCTGGGGCGTCCTGAGGAGTGGGGGTGGGGGGAGGATCCTGAGAACAGGGGCTGGGTAGCTGGGGGGTCCTGAGGACTGGGGGCTGGGTGGCTGGGGCGTCCTGAGGACAGGGGCTGGGGGTGGGGTCGTCATTTGAGGGCCCATGGGCTGGGCTGGGCTGAGCCACCCTCCCAGGAACAGGCACAGCACGGTGCCCGGCACAACCTACCTAGACAGCCGAGCACAGAGATGTCCAGTGAGACGTCCGAGTAGGGCTTCATGGCCATGAAGTCCAGCGTGGAGCTGCCATCCCCGAGAGGGTCCCCAGCCTGCGGGAGACAAGCCATGTGAGACGGAGGGGAGGCAGCGAGCTGGTGTCCACCCACCACCCGGGGACAGAGGCTGGGTGGCTGTGCCCTGTGTGTGCGAGGAGCCCGCAGACGGGGGACCGTGCCGCAGCCTGGGGACCACAGGGCCTGAGCTCCCCAGGGCACGCCTCCACCTGGAGCAGCTGGGAAGGGCACTGGTCCCCGGGGACCCATGGGCATGAGGGGGACTGGAGAGAGACCCGCAGATGCTGGGGGGTCTCCGGGGAGACGCCCGGGACTCGAGGCCAGGCTCCTTCAGGAACTCGACAGACAGCATGGCAGGTCCTTGCCTCCTCTGGGCTGACCTGCAGGGGCCCTGCTGTGGGCCAGTCGGGGTCGGGATGGGGGTGGGGGGCTCAGGCGGCTGCAGCCCGCCCCAGATCCTCGCAGGCCGTGTGGGGCCGGCGCCTAACACCACACGTGTTGCAAAGCCCAGACAGAGACCAAGCAGATGCCTGGCTGCCCTGCACACGTGGGGAGACACGCGCCCTCGGCTGGCACCCTCTCCAATCTCCGTCAGTCAAGGGCCTGGCTGACGGGCACCTGACCTGCCCTGACCTCTGCCCCGCGAGGCCCCATCAGGGAGGCTGGTGACCCCCACAGCTCGGCCCAGTCCCGGGGCCGCTGCCCATACAGGCAGTTTCAGAGCTGGAGCCAAACGTGCCCCAGGTCACTGCAGGGCGGGGCAGAGACCGCAGTGGACTGCGTCCTCGGGGGCTGGCGAGGCCCTGGGCCGTCCCTGCTGACCGCCCTCATCCACCAGCGAGCCCACTCCCGGGAGGAGCCCCTGCCGGCTGCACACCCTCAGGCCAGGTCACGTCGGACCACCTCACTTTCCTCCTCAGCAAAGGGACCGAAGCTCCTCTCACTGGCGCCGTCTCAAAGGCCACACGCAACATCCTCAAGGGGACCTGAACCACTAGGCTTTTACTGTCTGTAACTTGTCCATGGAACCCACCTTCACTTCATCCGGAGGCTTCATCGGAACGCTTCTCCTCTACAAAGAATCACAGACAGGAGCCAGCCTCACAGGAGCTGCACCCAGGAGCACACGTGCTCACCCTCCCACTCACCCACGAGGCGGGACAGGCCCGCCTGTGACCCGAGCAGGCCTCACAGGCCACGGCCAGAGCGAGGCTGCCACAGCGCCTGCCACACAAGACCAGCTGAGACCCCCGGCGGGCTGGGCACCCACGAGACCACCTGGGACAAGACGGCCGTGAAGGCGCGAGAGCCCCCAGGCTGCACCCGCAGCCCCAGGGGTGGGAAACAGAGGGCAGTCAGACGCTGGGCTGGGGCTTCACCTGGAGGACGGCTGACCCGGCGGGCGGCGGGGGGGTGGGTGGGGGTGGTGCTGAGACCAGCAGAGGAGATGGTTGGATGGCATCACCGACTCAATGGAAGTGAGTCTGAGCAAACTCCAGGGGACACTGGAGGACAGAGGAGCCTAGCGGGCTGCGCCCACGGGGTCGCGGAGTGAGACGCAGCACAGACAAGCACCAACGGCCTGAAGCTGCAGCGCCCCGAGCAGCTCACGCTCACTAACGCGACCAGAGTGCTCTGGCTGCCTCTGTCCTGAGCTGGCCGCACGTGCCTGGCTCTCCTTCCGGGCTCCCCATCCTCCACTAGTCTATGCAGCCAGTTCAGTGCCGGCACTGCGCTGCTTGGATTCCTGCAGCTCAGCAGCACAGCTGAAATCTGCATGAGTGATGCCCCCGGGCTCTCTCTCGTCTTCTGTGCCTCTGTGTAAACTTTAAAATCATTTGTTCCAGCTTTCTGAAAAATGCCACTGATGTTTTGATAAGGACTGCACTATATCTATGGATTGCCTTGGAGTATGTGATCATTTTAACAACATTAACTCTTCCAATGCAAGAAGAGAGTCTATTCAATAAGCAGTGCTGGAAAAACTGCAACGTTACAGGCGAAGAAATGAAATTGAACTGTTCCTCTAGCACTGTGTACCAAAAGAAACTCAAAATGGCTGGAGAGGGAACATTCGAGGCTTTGGGGTCACGCACAGGGTGTGGCACGCTCTCCATTTCTACTTTCTAAAACACTCAAAATCTGTAAAAAAAAAACATTGTTAGCTCACAGGCCAAAGTTTGCCAATCCTGATCCTGACCAAAAAAAGACATACTACAAATGGAAAATAAAAATACAAGTGACTGCAGACACTTCCTCAGCCACAGGTGAGTCAGACATCACTCCACAAAGAGGCTAAGACATCGATCTAGGTGTCCACACCAGGAAGACAAGTTTCAAATATGAAAGTAAAAGACAGTTTTCAGATAAATAAAAAGGTCCTTTAAGGTAAAAGGACATTTTCAGGACGATGGAAGGTGACAGCTGATGAACAAAGGCAGGTCTAAAAAGGGACAGAGAACCTGTGCCCGATGAGGGCGTCCTTCTTAGGTTTCCCTGGAAGGCAGCCAACCTGCGGGGAGGAATAGCTCCAGGCCACCTCACACACACTCCCTGCTCGCGCACACTCCCTGCTGGCGCCTACCTGCCTCAGCCGGAAGAGCATCCGTGAGTGGTCCCCACCTGTGATCTGGTCCAGCAGGTCGTCCACCAGCTTCTTGCTGTAGCTCCCGGCATCCTTCACGAACTCCTGCAAGCTGGAGGGGGCCGTGAGAGCCGCTGGGACCTGCGTTCCGCACCCTCCCACCCCCAAAGCTGCCCACCCCCGAAGCTGCCCACCCCCAAGGTCCAGACGGGGCAGGTGAAAGGTGGACAACAGTGACCCCAAAACAAGAAACAAAGGGAAGGCAAAGCAGAGAGCAAGGCGTCTGCACACCTAAGCCCTCACGCCCACTTTATGAGGGCGCCCCCGCCTGTTTCGGGTTCCGGGACACAAGGGAGTGAAGAAGTCACACGGAGGGCCCCATGCTGGGTGGGCTGGGAGCACCGCTGGGGCCATCTAGGACCATGAGAAAGTGAGAAAATCCCAAACCATGCTAGCGAGCTTAAAACAGAGGCCACACACTGAGAACAGAAGCTGGGAGCAGAGCCCACAGTCCAAGCAGCACAGCCAGGCCTGAAAGAGCCCTGAGGGAAAGGCCTTCACACGGCCATGGGCCTGACTCTGCACCCAGCGTCGCTGCCTGGACCAAGGGCGGCTGCCTGGGCTTCATGCCCAGCGTCCAGCTGCCTAGACTCCGTACCTAGCGTCTGGCTGCCTGGACTCTGTACCTAGCGTCTGGCTACCTGGACTCTGCACCCAGCGTCGGGCTGCCTGGACCAAGGGCGGCTGCCTGGACTTCATGCCCAGCGTCCGGCTGCCTGGACTCTGCACCCAGCATCTGGCTGCCTGGACCAAGGGCAGCGAGCCCCAGAGCCGAGTGCCGGGGCAGGACGATACACGGCCACCTCCTGGGAGGCCACCCTCCGCCATCACACCTCCTTCTTGGTTTCCCGCCTCTATTTCTTTTCTCGCACAGACGTCGGGGTCAGCTACTGATTCACTGTACTGGAGGCTAACTGATCCCTGCGTGTTCTTCAAACACACTCCACGCTGTTTTTGGAGTGAGACAAAGATCTGACGTGAGGAGACTCCATTCCTCACCGCCCAGCACAGCTGTCACATTCCCCACATAAGATACTAAATTCTAAAGGAACGGTCCTCTTTTCTCTCAGGAGTGAAAACATACAAACCCCAGTCCACAGGTGCAACACCAGATCACTAGCTGTAGTACCACACCTGTCACAACTAGGGCTGAACTATGCCCCCAACATCACACGCTGAGGCCCTGACCCCCTGCCCCTCAAACACAGCTGCACACAGAGACGGGGCCTTCAGTTAAAATGAAGTCTTCCTGGTGGCCCTCAGTGTCTCCAGAGCAAAGGAGCTCGAGATGCAAAGTGAAGCTGGGGGAGGACACTGCAGGGGAGGGAGACGCTGGGGGAGGACTCGGGGGAGGAGCTGAGGAGGGCAGCCTCTGCACCCAGCAGCCAGGCCTCAGGAGGAGCTTGGATCCCGCCTCCAAGACGCGGGTGCTGTTGCAGACACCTGGTCTTGGCAGCCTGAGCCGACACACGGGCGCAAGAGCCCCTGGACGGCCATGACCTTGGTTTTCCCGGAGCACGGTGGGTCACACCAGGCTCTTGCAGGCTCTGGCCTGGATCGTCATCCCCTTAAAAACCTGGTCCAGTTACCTGAGCTTCGAGGCCACCAGTAGAGGCCAGTCATCTTACTGAGCACCACCACGGCCTGCAGCCTGCCACAGATGCTGGCCAGCCCACCCACCTCAGTGCACACTGCACGCCCGTCTCGTCTCCGTAGGCCGAGTACAGCAGCTCCACCTCGTCAGCCTTCAAGTCGCCAAACACGGAGTTGTTGTGTGTGGAGAGCGCGGTGCTGGCGCTGGAGAGGAAGGTGACTGGGGGGGGGGTGCGGGGGCCGACGTGAGGGACTCACACCACGGGCCACATGCACGCCACGTCTCCAGGGACCACGGAGGCCCCACACAGAGCCCACGTGCTCCCCGCACCGAGTTCTCAGGAGCCTCCAGGCAGGGGTTCTGTCCGCTGCCTACAGCGTCATGGCCCCCGAGTGGAGGAATAGTGACTTCGTCGGAGGTACTTTAAGTGGCGTCACTGGACCACCAGCACGCGCAGGGCAGCTGAGCGTGGGGAGGAGCCCCCACACTGGCCGACGCAGAGGCGGGTCCTGCCCTCTGGGCTCCAGCTCCTGCTCCTCCCGGGATGCCCCCGAGCGTGATCAGACCCAGAGCTGGGCCTGACGCAGCAGCCGCTGGGTCAGGGGTGGTGCCTCACCTCGGCTCCTCCGCTCCTCCCGGAAGCCCAGCGTGGTGAAGCCAGGCAGCAGCTTGCTGGACAGTGAGCTCAGGTCCACCGGGTGGGTCTCCTCCTCTGCAAGGGGACCAGGCTCATGAACAGGCGGGCCCCAGCCGCACGCAGCAGCGGGGGCGTGTGGGAGCACAGCCTGGGGGCTCCTGGAACCATCTGAATTCAGACCTACACAGCCGGCAGCACCCTGAAACCCTGGCTGCCCGCAGTTTCAGAGTGGAAAGCCAGCGATCGGCCCACCGCGCGGCAACACAACCCCAACTCACGCCACGGATCCCACCTCAGGCCTCAGGCCATGTGCTACAGAGGCAGCACGGCTGCCTCCGCCTCCTGACAGGCCTGTGGATGGTTCCCACGGGGACTGGGGCCTGATAGGTCTCCACGTCCCCATCAGAACCTCAATCTCGCGCTCAGAGCGGAACCAGCTTGCCTGTTCTCTTTTATCGAGAACGCTACGATTTACTCCAGCTGACGGTTCAAGTGGCCAGCTCCTGCCCTCCGCACCCACAGAGGACCCTTGACTACATTGCATCCTGCCACGTGGGCGATGGGCCATGCCCCATCTACACGTCACCAAGGCGTGGAGGTCAGGGATGGGGCCGGTCAGCAGACAGGATGGGGTGGGGGGCGGGCACGCACCGTCGGCATCCAGCCCAGCCGTGTTGACCACGCTGTAGAGCAGACTTCCATCCCCATTCTTCTTCAAGTAGCCCATCTGCAAGAGAACAGCCTGAGTGCCCGCGGCCCCAACCCCCTGCGGCCCCCAGGGCCCCCACGCCCCTGCGGCCTCCAGGCCCCGCCCAGGGCTCCCCCGCAGCAGGGCGCCCTTGAGGGGCCAGGAGAACCGTGACCTCTGAGGACGGCCTGTCCTGAACAACCCTGAACAACCACAGAGCTCCCCGACCCCAGAGACCACAGACACGCCTTGTGCCGTGAGCATACGACCCCGGACACACGTGTGCCACAGAGGAGCTCCTGAGCCGAGCTCCCAGGACCCTCACGACCAGGAGCTTCAAGGACACATGACACTCCCCAGAAACAGCCTTTTCCAGGAGCTGGAAGCCTGACCAATGCGAGCTGGGGCAGAGCCTGGCCAAGGAGACCAGAGGCCCCGCCCCACACACACGGAGCCCGCCTCCACCTAAACTGAGCTCCAGCCGGGAGCAGGGCCGCTTTGCAGGCTGGGAGCAGCCTCGTGCACTGGTGCAGGGGAGCCCAGGGATGGGGCGCGGGGGACGGCAGGGCTCCTCACTGCAGCCTTGAGCCCGCAAGGAGCAGAGGATCCTCGGGTGTGGGCAGACCTGAGGTCTCGGTGTGGACTCACGGCCTTTGGTGAACTGAGTCAGGGCAGGCTGCACAGACGGACGCATGGACAGATGTAGCTGTCCCAGCTCTCTGCGCACCCGGGCCCAGACAGGACGGGGCACCCTTGTCTGTGAGGAGTCAGTGCTCACTGTGGAAGCGCTGACTCCGGGGCTGAGGAGCCACCACGGCGTACACCAGGCTCGACACACAGAGCTGCCATGTGACCACACGGGGACCTCACACCCTACAGCAGGCGCGTGCAACCAGCAGGAAACAGGTGGCGTAAAACGTGGTGTGTCTCATATAACCCGACACATCCCAACTGCGACCACTTCACGGCTCTTTATGCAAAACCTCTGCAGCCTTAGTATAAACAGAAAGTTCAACTAGGTTTCCACATACGTTTTGTGGAAATGGAGCGTTGGACACCCCGGGTCAAACAGAGCACCAGGGTTAACTCTGCCTGTGTCCTCGCTAACAGTCACCAGGAAACCTGAAGCCACTGGCCCATGTGATTCCTGCCAAGCCTACCGGATGCCTCCTGTGTCAGAGGTGTGCAGAGCAGGGCGGGCCCTGAGGACCGGTTCACGACTGGTCAGACCCGTGGAGACTGCATAGGCACAGACCCCGAGAACACGGAGAGGACGCACCGCCGCGGAGAGGCAGGGCGGGCTTGGCCTCAGCCTGGAGACAGAGCGCAACCCTCTGCTGGCTGGCGACCTGCACACCACACGCCAGCCCCGCTCCCAGGAGGTGGCCAGCGGGCTGCGGCAGCCGCGGGGACGAGGCGCTAACCCCCCCAGCGCTCCGGCCAGACACTCACGACGACCGCTGACGCTCGGTCGTACCAACAGGCCAGCGCCTGGCAGGGGACAGCCGCCCCGCGGGGGCGCTACCTTGCCGCCGGGCACCAGCCGGCTTATCCTGTCCCGGGCCTCGTCGGCCGCGTGCTCCACCAGCGCCAGCACGTGCTCCTCCGCGGTGCTGTCCGTCAGGCTGCAGGCATTCCCCTCCGGCTCGAACACGCAGCTGTGAGGCGGGGACACATGCGAGTCAGGCCTGCCCTCCTGGAGGCCCACCCGCGGTGGCAGAGGGTGTGGCGGGGGGCACACGCGCCTGACCCTCCGCGGGCTACGGTGCGTGGACGCCAGCCGAGCCAAGGGCCCTAGGTCTCAGCCCCGGCTTCTGGTCACCCTCGGGCGACAGGGCCTCGCTGCCAACAGCGTCGCTCAGGCACTGGACCAACAGCAGCAGCAACTCCGTGCAGGGTCGGGGCGCTGGCCGTGAGCCCGGGCTGTGAGCAGCGCCCAGGCCCCAGAGTGCCCCAAGATGGCAGAGGGAGAGGGGCAGCTGCCAGCACCCGAGGGAGGGGGTCTCCTCGTGGAAGGCTCTAGAAGCAGAGTGGTGGAACCCCTCCAATGAGTGTGGGGGGAGCCCTCTGGGGTCACAAGTCTACAGGAAGCCCCCTCACAGCCAGGGCCCCAGCTGCAGGAGCCCAGACGCAGGCCCTTGCCCGCCCTGACCCGAGCTGTCACCTACGATGGCACCACGGAGCCCCCGAGCCGGGGACGCGGAGCCCTGACCACCGGCACACGTCCTGCACGAGGGGCCCCTCAGGAGTGGAGGGCCAGCGAGAATTCACAGGACACAGTAGCAGCAGCGGCCGGGCAGCGGGCCTGGCGAGCCACACCCGGGACCGAGTGTGAGCGTGGCCAGCGAAGGTGGCTCAGCCCGTGCCCCCGAGACCTGCAGGGGTGGCCGTGACTCCCTACAGGACCTGCTGCTGCACCAGCACGTGGGGGGGGGGCCAGAGTGGAGAACTGCACCCCTCGAGACCGACCCAGGGCTCAGGCCTCCTGGCAGTCTTGGCAGGATGGGGACCGCCACCACGAGCCACTGCACTCTCGAGTGGGCAGGGAGGGGGTTTGCTTCTGTGTGAACATAGGGTGCAGCCTCCGTCCCAGCTGCCTTGAGTGAGACGAGCTGGGATGTGGCGCCCGCCAGCAGCGAGGGCATCGGCGCCCGCAGGGCCAGGCGGGTGGGCGGCTCTACCTGATGACTTCTCTACTTGGTCGCTTGGACTTCTTGGCCGTCTCTATGTGCACGGGCACGACCTCGGGGACAGGCTCCTCGGCAGCCGTGTCTTCGTTGCCCAGAAGAGCCGCCTGCTGAGAGAAATCCATGTCCTGCATAAACGACATGCTGCGCTTCAGAGCTAAGAGCCGCTCCTGGAACCAGAAAGCACAGAGCCGCGGGCTTGACCTCTCCCTCCGGCCACAGCACCGACGAAGCGAGGGGCGGGGGGTGGCCGCAGCCTCGCCCGGCCTGGCGGCTAACCCTCTGGGGGCGGGGCGCGTCCCCGAGGCTGGTGAGGCCGGCCCTGGTCCTAACACGTGGCACATGCAGCCTGGCTCACGGGACACAGGGGGGCCCCGGGGCTGGAGGCGGGGTGCTGGGCTCCGGGAGGCAGCCACACACGCCGAACCCACGAGGCAGGCCGCAAGCCAGCGAGAGCCACGCATCTGGAGCTCCGCCCCAAGCCTGCTGGGGACATGGCCACGGGCAGGAGCAGAGAGGGGGGCATGTCTGGAGGAGGGGCGTGCTCGCAAGGGCGGCTGGCTGGGGGCTCCCTAGAGCAGAGGGCCCGTGCCGAGGCCGGGGGGCGTGGACGGAGCACGGCATTCGCTGTGAGCCTCCGTCCGGGTGTGAGAGCCGCGGCGGCGGCAGCGGCGTGGCGCCCAGCCGCAGCCCCGTGCCCGCCACTGGAGGCCCTCACTTTGCTCATCATCTTGAAGCCGGCGTGCAGGATCTTCTTGGCCAGCTTGTAGTACACAGTGTCTGGCCTGTTGTACGTCATCGCATTGTCGCACATCAGCTTGAAGTCTGCCTGGAAAGGAGACAGTTCCCCGGATGTGGAGCCACACAGACACCAGCAGACTCAAGCTTCCTGCCGAAGCCGCCAAAGGAGGCGCTGGACACCCTGGAGAGCAGACGCGGCTCTCCGCTCTAAGGAAGACCTTTCCTTTAATCTATGGACAACTTTTCAGCTCATTTTCAGTCACAGCTTACTATACTAAGTATACTTCCCTGTTCCACACAGTAAGTGCCTGTACGTAGCAGTTTGTGTCTGTTCTTGCTGAGGCCCTGATCTGCTCGCCCCCAGCCCTGCCCTTCCAGCAGCCAGCCCTCTGCTCTGTCTCTGTTGTGTCGACAAGTTCATCTGCATCGCCGTTTAGATTCCCCGTGTAAGTGATGCCATATAACACTTGCCTGACTCACTTCACTCAGTATAACCTCTAATTTCATCCAAGTTGCTGCAAATGTTGCTGCAAAAGCGAAATAATATTTCACTCTTTTTTACGGCTGAGTAATTCAAGAATCATTTTTTAAAACTTTGAGAAATTCTCACAACTGTTCGTTAGTCTTCACTCGCACAAGAACACTTGGACGAGAAGCTTGCCACTGTGCCATCCTTTCTGAACGCCGCACACACACTTCACGGGGGTAAAATGCTGGTTCCTCCGCTTCTTTCCTGACCTGCCCCCTTCCCTCTCCTTGGAAGGAACTCAGACATTAACAGGAACAAGAACCAACAACCAGTTCTTTTAAGCAAAGCAGAGGGATAAACTGAGAGGTGGGCACGCCCTCTCTCTCTGAAGTTTTCCATAGAATTTGGAATTCTGCCTACAGATGGTTACTCTGGTACCATTAGAAACACACTTTCCCCTAAAATAAGTGAGCAACTTACATCAAAGGTAAACGGCCTGAAACGTCGGTACTGTCACCCCAGCCAAACTACTCAGGGCACCAGGACAGGGGAGTTAGCCTCAGGATGGCAACGACTGTTAAGGCGGTGCGTGCCACCGGGAGCCCTTCCCTCGCCAGGCCAGCGCTCCCAGGGCTGGGCTGAGGCCACAAAGCCCGTGTCGCAGGTCTCGACTGTGACAGGCTCAGGTCACGACGGGCGACAGGGTGGCGCTCTTCGCGTCTCAGCTTTGTCACTGGGCGACTGACCAGACTGGGCCCACGGGTGGCCGGGTGCACTTCAGGACACAGACGCAGGTAACCACCTGCCCGAACTTGCCAGGAAAACTTTCCTCTTCTCCCACCCACCCTTCAGTCACAGGTCAGCCAGCACTTTCAGTGAGTTCTCCAGTAAGCAAAAATAGGAAAGCCAAGCTTGGCCAAAGCGAACAGAACCTAAGAAAGAAACACAACGCCTTTTTCTAAACGGCATTACTGTCAACACTGACAAACATCTGCTTTGATCTTCCCCCGAATCTGAATGCCAAAAAGCAGCTCTCACCTTTCACAGCCAGTGCTAAAAAGACAGAGTCAGCAACAGAGTGCTCAGGAGACAAAAACACCATGATCCTAAAAAATCTAAACTCCCAGTTAATTACATTAGAAAAATTACATTGCAGTTCAAATCAAACACACCTTCGCTGGACCCAACATGTCCGTTTACGCCAAAACAGTAACTTGAGGACAAATGTCTACTAGCACGCAAGACGCAGGCTAACTTTTAGACCAAAACACGGAGAAAGTCACAACTGACCCCTGTATTTTCAAAACACCAACCCAACACAGAAACACCCACAAAGCTTGCGACTGCCAGCAACCGAAGCCGCATGAAGGCAGCTGTGCGTGAACGCACACGGAGCTCCCTGGCGACGGCTCCAGGAGGGGCGCCGGTCTAGCCTGAGCTCCGCGACTGGCTGGTGCTTGCTGGCTACGGTCCTGAGATGCTCTACCTTGAACTCCGTGACTGACTGGTACCCGTTGGCCGCGATCTTGTCTCTCATGGTGCCGAAGTCCATCGGGTGCTTTATTATCATCGAGTACCCGGGAGCGATTGCATCCGTGACAGGAAAAGCGAAAAATCCATGAGGATCTTTTCTGAAAACACAAATATCATTATTTAAACTGGGAAAACCCTAAGACCTGAGTGTTTGAACAAAACACCTCACAGTAAAAAATCTGATGCAATTAACCAAAATCTAAGGTTGCTTCTTAAAATCAACAAAATTTATGCTCCAGTACTCTTGCCTGGAAAATCCTATGGACAGAGGAGCCTGGTGGGCTGCAGTCCATGGGGTCGCTAAGAGTCGGATATGACTCAGCAACTTCACTTTCACTTTTCACTTTCATGCACTGGAGAAGGAAATGGCAGCCCACTCCAGTGTTCTTGCCTGGAGAATCCCAGGGACGGGGGAGCCTGGTGGGCTGCCGTCTATGCGGTCGCACAGAGTTGGACACGACTGAAGCGACTTAGCAGCGGCATGCTCTTTCAGATTGTGGTATTTTAGACACACTAAAAACTCCAAAACTACCGTCCTGGGTCCTGCCATGACCCCACCCTCTGGCGTTTGATCCCTGGTGCTGACTTGAGGTTCTTGGAACGCTGAGCCCTGCTCCCACAGGCATGCCCCCCCCCGCCCCCCACCCGTGAAGCAAGAGCACACAGAGAGAAGAGCCCAGACGCCCCAGCAGGAGCCCCTGGGAAGCACCTCTCACCTCTGCAGCTGGCGGAGGAAGTGCTCCAGCAGCTGCTGAATCGGCGTGCTCTCGTTTTCAGCTGCCGATTTAAAAACGGAAAAAGGAAAATTAAACAAAAGTGTTTTGCTAACGCTTCACCATAAAGAAAACGCCAATTTCGTGGCGCTTATCAATCTATTTCCTGTTCCAGGCTCACACAAGCAGATGAGAAGGTGAGCAAACCCACACGTGGTCCCCACTCAGTGCAGCCAGAGAAAGGGGCAGGGCCCAGCAGCAGCCCCCAACCCCGCCGCTCCGAGACAACCAAGACGGGCTGTCATGTGCCACCCTGTCCCCAGCCTGCACCGCTCCTGGGCCTAGGATGTTCCAGACAAGCTAAGAAGATGCAATCAAGACTTTGAGCAGAAGTCGCCAACGAATGCCCTGATAGCACTCTATCTGTATTTTCTGCTCATGCCTCTGCTCACTAGTAAAACGGGGATAAAACGGGTGTTCTTGTGAGGACTCCGACTATTAACTACATCTCTGGATGCACAGCATGAAAGCACTGTTTCCAGGGAACGTGAACACAGCAGTCAGTGAGGTTTCCCTCCACGAGAGTACGTATGTATGTGGTCTTCCCCACTGTGTCCCCGAGGCTGCACCCAGAGCCCCAGATCTGGGGTTATAAATGCTCTTCTCAACCAAGGAACCAGGGTCCTTAGGGTCACTCTGGTCACCAGGGCAACACTGTTGAGCAAGACCAGGAGAGGCCCAAGGAAACCTCATCTGACCACAGGCTTTCCAGGCACACAGGGGAGGGCACTCAACAGCGGTGTGAATGAGCTGAGTGATTACTAGCAACCGCAGGCATTCCACTGCCTGGAAAATCCCATGGATGGAGGAGCCTGGTGGGCTGCAGTCCATGGGGTTACTAACAGTCGGACGTGACTGAGCAACTTCACTTTCGCTTTTCACTTCCATGCACTGGAGAAGGAAATGGCAACCCACTCCAGTGTTCTTGCCTGGAGAATCCCAGGGACAGGGGAGCCTGGTGAGCTGCTGTCTATGGGGTCGCACAGAGTCGGACACGGCTGAAGTGACTCACCAGCAGCCGCAGGCATTCCACAGCCACATCCAGCTGAGCAGCTGCTGCCCTGTACCGACCTGTCTCCCCCACAGGAGGCCCAGCGGCCCCATGTCTCACTGCTCCCCGGGAGTGCGGCTACCAGCAAACACCACCTCCATGACCGCAAGACAATGTCTCCCTGCTCCCCCAGCAAATCAGAGGTAGTCAGACCTCCAGTCAGAGCCAGCGTGCCTCCCCCGAGAGGCGCCTGACAGTCTGAAACCAGAGGGAACTCCCCACACAGATCAGAGGGAGCCGGAGCTTTCCAAGTTTCCGTGCCTGAAGCCAGCACAGCTCCTGGGGATCTAAGGGCCCAAACGACTGACGCCAGCGCTCGCCTCCTTCCATCTCCAAGGACCTTCTTGGGACTCTCGCGCTAAGAGGCCAGGAGCCGCAGCAGGCCAAGCCCTGCTCTAGAAGCTCAAAGCGAGCAGCAAGAAACTCAGGCTGGCCCAGCTCCTCTGTGAGGCCTGGGAACGGAGAGCGTAGCTCCTTCCATCCTAGGCGTCTCCCCAAGCCCAAGGGCAGAAAGCCACCGCTGCTCCCCATGACAAACCCCCCAGCTCCAGGACACCCCGAATGCCGCCACTCGCCTGGCTGTGTCCGGCAGGCCCGCACCGGCCGGTCGGGGGGCGGCTCCACCTCCACCTTCTTCCCCGGGTCAAAGTCGTCGGCCTCCCCCTCCGTGTCGCAGTGCTCCTTCTCCCGCTTCCGCTTCTTCTCCTCCTGCGAGGCAGGGTCAAGGCAGCGAGGGCAGTGAGGTGGTCTTCAACAGACCTCCTGTCTCTAAGGGGCGCTGAGAGCGAAAAGCCTCTTCCGGGACCCTTCTCACTGCAGACCCCACCCTTTCAGAGACCCTCCACAGGGGCCAGGTGAGAGACGAGAAACGGGAGGCCCTGACTCTGCGGGGCGCGCTCCGCCAGAGAGGACACCCCAGCCCAAGCCCAGAAGCCCTGGCTCCGTCCACCTCTGCCCCAGGGGTTTCGGGCCGCCCTCGTTCACCTTTCGCTTCCGCCTTTCTTCATCGTCAAGGTGCTTCTCCTTCTCCGACTTTTTCTTTTTCTTCTTCTTCTTCTCCTTGTGTCTCTCCCGCTCGTGGTCTGACCTGTCATCATAGTAACTGGAGTCGTGGCCGGACCCCGAGAGCTCCGTCACTTCACTTCCTCCAACTTTGAGGACCAGCTTCAGGGGCTTCTCCAAGGGCTTGTCTGCATAGTCTGTGGACACAGAGGCGGCCTTCACCGTGCGAGCTTGGGGAGGCCGCTCAGCAGCGCACACTGCTACCCAGCCGGCGGCACCTCGGCCCAAGGTGAGGGGACGCCGGGAGGTCACTGAGGTCCGGGAAGGTGGGAGGACAGGCCGAGCTGAGGCGAGCAGGGCACTGCCGGAACCATCAGAGAAAGACGGCGGTGAGTGCAAAGGACGGTAGCAGGAGCGGGGGGGGTCCTTCCCCTCCCCGCCCAGTTATCCTCCACCGGACGAAAGGCGGGTCTCCAGGCCACTGTCGGAGGAACCAGACCACGCCTGGGGCCCCGGAGCCCAATCCCGGCCCGCTAGCTCCGGGTCGCGCCCTTCCCGCCCTGCCGCAGCCCCCCGGTGCGGGGTCCCTGACACCGGGAGGACAGCGCGCAGGCGGGGAGAGACTCAGGAAACACGGCCAAAGAAAAGGGATGCTCCACGCTTTTCTCCAGGGCGCGGCGACAGCGGGGCGGACGCCTGAGAGCCGCGCCCCCGGGGCCCGGTGAGCGCGCCCGCGTCCCCGCCCTCGAGCCCGGGCCCCCGCCGCCGCGAACACCCGCCCGGCGTCACAAAGCGCGCCGCCGCCTCACCCTCGTACGACGAGCGCCATTCGGCCTTGTGCTTCTTGTGCTTCTTGCCCATGGCGGCAGCGCCCAGGGCAGCAGCGACCCCGCCTGGAGCGCGGCCGCCGCGCGCCGGCCCCGGCCCGCCGCCCGCCTCGCCCGCGGAGCTCGCCGGGCCGCGCCGGAAGCGGCTGCGGCGGCCGGAAGTGACGCGCCCTTCGGCGCCGGCGCTTCCGGGTGAGGGGGCGGCGCGCCGCGCGCGGCAGGTTTGAAGCGCGCGGGGCGCCGCCTGAGGGCCCGGGCGGGCTGAGGTGGCGCGGCGCTGCGCGAGGCGGCGGCGGCGAAGGGACGGCCGGCTCCGCGCGGCTTCCGGCGGCGGCGCCGACATGGACGAAGCTGTGGGAGACCTGAAGCAGGCGTTGCCCTGCGTGGCCGAGGCGCCCACGGTCCACGTGGAGGTGCACCAGCGGAGCGGCAGGTGAGCCCGGCCTCCGCCCGGCCCTGGCGGGGTCCGAGCTGACGGGACCCCGCCCCGGGCAGGCCCGCCCCGACAGGGTCGGCCCAGAGCCCGGCCTCAGGCCCCGCCGAGCCCGGCGAAGCCGGCCCCGCAGACTCAGTTTGGGGAAACGCCCCTGCGCCCTCACCCTCGCCCGCCATCCCCTCTCCCCGGCCAGGCCCTCGGGACGATGGGCCCCGGAGGTGCTGGCGGCGGCGGGTCTCCACGGGGGCCGGGCGCTCTGGGGAGCGGACACCGCCGCAGGGGCCGCTGGAGGGCCTGGGCCCTCGGGGAGGCAGCGAGCGCGGGGGGCAGGGGCTGAGGGCGGACCCCAGCCCGGGAAACACCTCTGGGGCCCCCAGCTGTGGGCGTTCATTTCTCCCCCGCCCCCGACTTGCTGCTGTTTCCCAGCTGTGGGGCTGGCACCTAGGCAGCAGTTCCAGCTTGCTGACCAGCAGCCCAGGTGGCACCGACTCCGCCTTCACCCCCTGCCTCTGAGGGGCCTGGGCAGAGTCCTTGGGCAGCTTCCCTGGGTCATACAGCCTGCAGTTACCGCCAGCACCTAGTCGGCACAGGATCACTCCAGGCCCCGCCAGCCCCCTCCCCATGGGTGCGTTTTCCCCATAGTCGGCACAGGATCACTCCGGGCAGGCCCTCGCCAGCCCTCCGCATGGGTGCGTTTCCCCCACTATGGTCTGTTCTGTTTTTAATCAGTCTTTCTTAAGATGTTAGGTTTTTTTTTAAACTCAGATCTGATTTTATGTGTTTTGTGTCCCTAGCACTGCAAAGAAAGAGGATATAAAGCTGAGTGTTAGAAAGCTACTCAACAGGCATAACATTGTGTTTGGTGATTACACCTGGTCTGAGTTTGACGAGCCTTTTCTCACCAGAAATGTGCAGTCTGTGTCTATTGTTGACACGGAATTAAAGGCTAAAGATCCACAGGTAACTTAATTCTCAGAGCTAAGAAACAGTTAACCTGTGGCCCGAGAACATGCATTTGCTGTTTTGATAGTGTGCCGTATAGATTTATTCGATTTCCTTTCTCGTCACAGCCCATTGATTTGAGTGCGTGCAATATTGCACTTCACATTTTCCAGCTGAATGAGGATGGCCCCAGCAGTGAAAGTCTGGAGGAAGAGACAGAAAACATAATTGCAGCAAATCACTGGGTGCTGCCTGCAGGTATCTGCAACCATAGCAGTCGGCGGCCCACGCCGGCCGCGGGAGGGCAGGGGGTAGCGCATACCTCAGGCTCCGGATATCGTGTCTGTTGTGCGGAGTTTTAGGGCATTTCAACTGTTAGGAAGTATATCACAGGAGAGAAAAGTAGAAATTCCCAGTGTGAGGCTAGTTGGATGGGTCTCAAAGCCAGTGCTAGTTGAGGAGGACGCTGGCGCTCTTCTTTCCTGCCCAGTTGGCCGGTCTTGCTGGACCACGCCTTCCTCCCACCCTCTCTGTACTTCTCTGTGCCAATGGGATCTAGCAGGCTGAATCCCACGTCTAAGCCACGTTAGGCCTGACGTCTTCAAAGCTAGACTTCACCTGCCCCGCGGCCCCACCAGAGCGCTGGCCTGTGGGGAGAGTGGTGAGTTCAGGGCAGTGCTGGGTCCACGCGCAGGTCCACAGAAGGTTCGTTATCTGCCCAAAGCCACGTGTGACTGCTGCCTATTCAACATCTTTAGCTTAGAAATGACTTTGAAAGATTAGCTTCTTTGTAACCAGGATTGTAGCTTGCCACATCTGGAGCAGTTGAGGATGTCAGTGGCTCAGGGTGAACGTAACCAGTAGGTACAAGGCTTGCTTTCCTAACATCTGGTTTTGTCTTTTTCTCTCAGCTGAATTCCATGGGCTTTGGGACAGCCTGGTGTATGACACGGAAGTCAAACCTCACGTGAGTCATGCTTTCTCCTGAAAGGCTTCCATGTCTCAGGTGACTCATTCTTGTGTTCTCTGCAGCGCCTCTCATCTCACATGGGCTTCTAGGAGCGCTGCCTGCCAGCAACCCGTGCCCTGGGCGTCTGTCTTCAGTCCTGGGCATCTGCTCTGGGCTTGCTCTGAGTGGAGCTGTACTCTGGGGAGTTCCCCTCGGGAGAAGGGGGAGGGTTCAAAAGTGAACCCACTGGCACTGGGGTCACACTCTTAGGAACCTGTGGGCTGAGAAGGCAGTGCCAAGGGGCAGAGCAGGTGGGTGATCTGAGCGAGTACCACCGTATCTGAGCCCCCTTCAAGGGGAAGAGTCCTGCACACAGATGGGGGGGGAGGATGCCAGAAGGTCCGCCCCACCACCCCCGTCACCCACCCCGGCTCCCCTGGGAGCCCCGGCTGTTCTTTTAGCAAACACAGCTCGTCCAGTGCTGCGTCCTGGAGGAAGGAGCTCACTGACTCGGTGTAGCCCTCAGTTAAGTGATCTTCAGTTTTCCTTTTATCCTTGTAACGGTCACACCCAGCACTGGTCCTCTTAGATTTTGAGGTGTCTTCTGAGGTGAGAGCCTGAGTGTGCCTGGCGGCTCTGAAGACTCTCCTTCCTTTTGCTCACTCGGCACTTTCAGCCTAGCCTTTGCTCTGCCGAGGACTTAGCTTCCCCCTTCCCTTTCCTCATGCAGCTCCTCGACTATGTGACGACGGCCCTGCTGTTTTCAGACAAGAATGTCGACAGCAACCTCGTCACCTGGAACCGGGTGGTGCTGCTTCATGGTGAGCGCTTTGGTTTCGTTTGACAAAATAAAATTGCGTGGAGTCAGGCTTTTCTTCCTGCCTTTGCCCTGCGAAGAGTTACGGCTCCTCCTTCCTAGTGGGGCCAGGAGCGTCGTCCTCTGCGAAGCCAGGCGTGAGCATGCTCTGGGCGCGTTGGTCACTCGGCCCTTCGTAGGGCAGCCACCTGATCACCCCTTGTGACTTTTTATGCTGTTATTCAGCTTTCCCAATGTCTGCCTTGTTTCCCCACTGGTTGTGGGTTTCTCAGGATAGCAGTTGCCTTGTATTTCTTCACAGTATCCTTGGAGCTTCTCTTGATGGGTAATAAACCGCAAAAGCCCACACTTCACAGAACTCTGTCTAGTTCTCGGAAGAGAATACTGGGGGTGTTGTTGTTGTTATTGTTACTATCCCAGGAGAGAAAAAGAATTGAGAGAAAGCCCAAATTATAGTGAGGTAAGAGCTATAATTAAAAGAGTGATTAGCTTCCTTATACAGTGAAGACTGTAGGCTTGTGTTCAGTTTTATGAAAACGGTGTCTTTAGGGTGTCTTGGCAAATTTTCTAATACTAGAGTCAGAGAAGGTAATCACAAGGTGCAATACAGTGTTTCCAGTTAGAATCGGTTATATATTTACTTGTGAATTATGGAAAACACAGAAGGTCAGAATTGAATGTCATCGTTTTCTGCTGGGTGCGTTTGTGCTCTCACATCAGTGTCCTCCACTCCTGTCAGATGCTGCGCTGAGGGGCACACAGAGCCCAGGCCTTGCCCGACCGCTCTGCCTGGGTAGCTTGGGACTTGGGCCCATGTGTGCGGAGCTGGAGTGAAAGACGTGGGCGCCGCGGGCTTCAGGAACAGCAAGCACCAGTTCCTTGAGCTCCTGGTGGTTATCAGGAAAGGCTTGTTTGACCTTTGAAAGGTGGATTTTCATAATCAACGGATTTCATAGAAGACATGTAGAGACAGGGAGGGTTTCAGTGAAAAGTGAAAGTGAAATCGCTCAGTCGGGTCCGACTCTTTGCGACCCCGTGGACTGTAGCCCGCCAGGCTCCTCCATCCATGGGATTCTCCAGGGAAGAATACTGGAGTGGGTTGCCATTTCCTTCTCCAGCGGATCTTCCCGACCCAGGGATCGAATCAAGAAATCAGAGTGGATTACGGGCCAAGAAGCTCCTGGTGATGTTTTCCAGTATTTACATTGTCAACAGATTTTCGGTAACTTAAGCGATTCACGTGATGATAACATTTATAGCATTACAGTCTGTTCCTTATGTTATATCCTGTGGATAATGCAACTACTGTTTCAAAAAATCTGTTACAGCACAAACTTACACTTATTTGTTTGCATTTTGTTACAGGTCCTCCAGGAACTGGAAAAACGTCGCTGTGTAAAGCTTTAGCCCAGAAATTGACCATCAGACTCTCGAGCAGGTAACCTTGGTGATTGGAGAGAGGAGCCGCGGAGGTGGGCTTGCCCTGTTTCAGCTGTAATGATGAGGAGCTGCTTCTATTTTTAAATCATCTTGCGTGAATAGTAGATGTCTCAGTGTAATGTAACGGATCCTTCTGTGCTCACATAGTCTTGAGCTCTGATCCCAGTCTCCTTACATGTGCTGAGACTCACCCTGTGACCGGCACGGGGTCTCTCGTGGTGCCCGCCTGTGCACGCTTGGGGCAGCGTCTGCTCACGTTGGGCCGACCGTCCGTGCTGGCTTGGTGTCTGTGTGGACCACCTGTCTGCCGTCCAGGCCTAGCGCTGGGTTTGTCTGCCGCTTTTGAGTGTAGTCCATTCATGGATCTGTGGTTCCACCACATTTGTTTACTCCGGGCATTTCATGTAATTGAAATTAGCACTACGTAGTAGTCTTTTCTGATTGGTTCTATTCACTCACCGTAATGTTTTCCAAAGCTCTTCCATGTTACAGCGTATGTGGTGGTAGCTCATTCTGTTGAGTGTGGGCCATGTGGGGATTTAGGGCTCCCCTGCGTTTGGAGACTCCTTGGGCACCTGCTCTTCGGCTAGTTCCCCTGCCCCGCCCCCGCCTGCGGGGCCCCGCCCCCGCCCCCGCCTGCGGGGGCTGTCTCATGCTGCCCCGCAGGCCACTCGTGTGCTCTGTCATCTTTTCTCGAGTTTTAAAACTTTCCTGAGTTTCACTGTGGATGGTTTCCTGCAGTATCTGGTCTACTTTTACTTCTGTTCAGCGACATTCCCATCTCTGAGAATGCTTTTCTTGTCTGAAGATTGTTCAGTTCTGTTTATGCTTGTAAGCTCTGTCTACCAATTCCATCCTCGTTACCATTTGGGTCTGGTTATGGGTCACATGTTGCTGCTTCTTGGCGTGCCAGGTGATTGTTGAACGTGGACACAGTGATGTGAAGTGACTGGGTTCTCTTGCTTGTCTTTAACGACCGCTGGGTTTTATTCTGACAGGGGTTTGGGTACTTGCGTTTGGTGTGATCCTTTTGAGGTCTGTTTATAAGCTTTTTCAAGAGTGGTCTCAGTGTGGTCTAGACTTCAGCCTCAGGAGGACCCTTCTGGGGTCTCGGTTGAGCCCCTGAATCAGCAGCGAGCACTCTTGCCCCTCGGCCCTGGGTCTCGAGCCCTCCAGCGCTGGGCTCCCTCCTCATACACTGCTGCCCCGTGACGCTTGCTGGGCTTCCCTCCTGCGTCTCCTTCTTCCCTGGAACCCTGCCCTGCTCTGTGGCCTCCAGACACCTCAGCTGCTTGAACTCTGGCCTCCGTCTCCTCAGCTCAGTACCCTGGCCTCTTCTCCTGGGTCCCCTCCAGTGTCACTCCAGGCAGGAGATCAGGCCGTTGCGCTTGCCCCTTGCCCGCCTCTAGGTTGCAGTCCCCGATGGTGTTGTCTGGTGCCCTTCTCAGACATTGTTTCTCTGTTTTGTCTAGCTTTCTAGTTGGTTAAGGCAGAAGGTAAATCACCCTTTCAGCCTAGTATGACTTCAGAAGAGGAAATCCTGTGAGATTTACTTTTAAATCTATTTTCTTTTCAAAACTGTCAGTTTTCTGAAACACTGGAAAATGAAGGTGTTATTACAAGAATTGTGACGTTTTCCAGTACAAAGATATGGAAATTGGTATTTGTTTTGTGGCAAAAAGAAGCCTCATCAAGCCTTTTTGCTTTATTAACTGAAGTCCACTTTCTTTAACAGTCAAAATGCTTTATGATTAATTTTGTGATATTCCACACAATCTATATTCACTAGGTTGTCTATCTCCCCCTTTTCCTCTTTTGTAAACAAAATTACTAAATGATGTTTTTCAACTGGAAAGTCAGTGATACTTTTTAAAGTAATTATTTTTCTTCTGTGGACTCTCAACATGAAAGAAACTGTGAAAAGGATCTGGGAGGTGGCTTCTCTGCTGGCCGTTTCCTATTTGATTCTAATCAGAACTAAGTGTATCCAGAGCCCTCGCTGACTCCATGATAGATGGGGTATCAGTGCTGGATTTCAGACAGCGAGTGTCCCGGTTCCCTTGGAGCTTTCCAGGGCTCCAGGTTTGAGGGAAGTGATTTTGTTCTGGAAAACAAATTCGCACATTCCTTTGGGTTTTGTGGAAGGAGAAAAAAATGTTCAACTGTGGGCAAAAGACTTTTGATGCTTATGTTTTGATTTGTTTGCCATGTTAATACAGGTAATGGTCTAAATTATAAGTAGACTAAAAGCAGTATTAAGAATTAATTGTATTTAACTAGTTATTTTAACTGTTGGTGAAGGAAATGCTAACCCAGTCCAGTATTCCTGCCTGGGAAATCCGATGAACAGAGGAGCCTGGTGGGCTGCAGTCCAAGGGGTCGCAGAGTCAGACACTGAGCGGCTAAGCAACCAGAAAAGCATCAAGTCTCAGTTCAGCCGCTCAGTCGTGTCCGACTCTGCGACCCCCTGGACTGCAGCACGCCAGGCTTCCCTCCATCACCAGCTCCCAGAGCCTGCTCAAACTCTTGTCCATTGAGTCGGGGATTCCGTCCAACCGTCTCACCCTCTGTCCCCTTCTCCTTCTGCCTCCAGTCTCTCCCAGCATCAGGGTCTTTTCTAGTGAATCAGTTCTTCACATCAGGGGCCAAAGTATTGGAGCTTCAGCTTCAGCATGAGTCCTTCCAGTGAATGTTCAGGACTGATCTCCTTTAGGATTAACTGGTTTGATCTCCTTGCAGTCCAAGGGACTCTTAAGAGTCTTCTCTAAGACCACAATTCAAAAGCATCAATTTCTTTGGTGCTCAACTTTCTTTATGATCCAACTCTCACATCCATACATGACTACTGGAAAAGCCGTAGTTTGACTAGATGGACCTTTGTCGGCGAAATAAAGTCTCTGCCATTCAACGTGCTGTCTAGGTTGGCCGTAGCTTTTCCTCCGAGGAGCAGGCGCCTTTGAATTCCATGGCTGCAGTCACCGTCCTCAGTGACCCTGGAGCCCAGCAAACGGAGCCTGCCGCGGCTTCCGTCATTTCCCCTTCTATCTGCCATGAAGTGATGGGACCAGATGCCATGCTCTTCATTGTTTGAATGTTGAGTTTTAAGCCAGCTTTTTCACTCTCCTTTTTCACTTTCATCAAGAGGCTCTTTGGTTCCTCTTCGCTTTCTGCCGTAAGGGTGGTGTCATCTGCATATCTGAGGTTATTGATATTTCTCCCTGCAATCTTGATTCCAGCTTGTGCTTCATCGAGTCTGGCATTTCGCATGATATATTCGGTGTAGAAGTTAAATAAGCAGGGTGACAGTATACAGCCTTGACGCACTCCTTGCCCAGTGTAGAACCGGCCCGTTGTTTCATGTCCGTTTCTAACTTGCTTCTTGAGCTGCATACAGCTGGTCTGGTGTTCCCATCTCTTGCCCTCACAGGCAAGTCTGGCTCAGTCTCATGTGGGGTCACTGCTCCTTTCTCCTGGGTCCTGGTGCACACAAGGTTTTGTTTGTGCCCTCCAAGAGTCTGTCTCCCCAGTCCTATGGAAATTCTGGGATCAAACCCCACTAGCCTCTAAAGTCAACTTCCCTGGGGGTTCTCAGTCCCCTTGCAAGATCCCCAGGTTGGCAAATCTCTTGTGTGCCCTGGAACGTTTGTAACAGCGCGAGAACTTCTTTGGTATAATTGTTCTGCAGTTTGTGGGTCGTCTGCTCAGTGGCTCCGTGATGGAGATGATGGCAGTCTCCTCCACGAGGGCCTAGGCCACACGCCGCGCCTCCCAGGCCTGCTGCAGGCAGAGCCCCCGTGCCCGCGGCGGCCACTGCCATCCCTCCGTCTCTGCAGGAGACGCTCAGACACTCACAGGAGGTCTGGCTCAGCCTCTGTGGGGTCCCGGGATCCTGTGTGCACAAGGTTTTATTTGCGCCCTCTGAGCATCTCTGGCAGGTATGGGGTTTGATTCCAAATGTGATTTTTGCCCCTCCTGCCATCTTGTTGGGGCTTCTCTGCCTTAGATGTGGGGCATCTTTTTTTGGTGGGATCCAACATTCTCCTGTTGATGGTTGCTCAGCAGCGAGTTGCAGTTTTGGAGTTCTCACAGGAGAAGATGAGCGTGCATCTTTCTGCTCTGCCATCTTAGCAAAACCCTCTCCGCTCTAGTTGAAGTGAAGACGCCGTCAGCTTGAGACACTGAGTCTGCTCCAGCTGGAACTGTCGCTGCTGGCGTGTCGTGTTAGATTGCTCGTAGCTGTCAGTGTGCAGCTTGCGGGCACCTTGTCCTGGGTCGGCAGGAGCAGAGCAGTCACTCTCAGCCTGCTGGGCCCTTGAGCAGCGTTGCATTATAGAGACAGAGGTGGTTGCCCCCAGGGATGTTGTGGGATGACTTGTAACGATTGCTCTCCCTCTTTTTTTTAAACCATCTTAGGTACCGATATGGCCAGTTAATTGAGATAAACAGCCACAGCCTCTTTTCTAAGTGGTTTTCAGAGGTAAGTATTTATACTAATCCAATTCTCTGGATTGTCCACCATGCAGTTGAAAACTTGTCTGGTAGGTTAGGCAAACTCTTTCCTCCAGAAGCTTTAGGAGAGAAATAGATGAAATAGGAACGTGAACAGGGACTCTGTGTGGTCAGAGGAAAGTTCCAGAGCTTAGTGATAACCTGGAAACCACCTGAGGCCTGAGAGGACCCTCTGCTTGTCACCTCCAGACCCAGGCTGGGGCACAGGGCATTCAGTGTTACCTGAGGAGGGAGGGGTCACCTTCTGATGGGGCTGAACCCTCAGCTTGAGCCTTGTTTGCCAGCTGTGAACTGAGGCACTCAGGCTGGGTGATGTCACAGCTGCCCCTCGGTTCTGGAAGGCTCTGCTGCAGGCCCCATGTCGGACGGTGCCCCTGGCGGACGGTGGACGGGGACAGGAGTGCCTGTCGAGGTGCACCTGGCCGATTTGCACCCGAGACCCAGCCTGCCCAGGACCGCTGGGGCAGGAAAGGGGGGAAAGGGGCTGAGGTGCGAGCATGGAGGGCAGGAGGTGCCCCATGACGCCAGGAGGGCAGGCCTCCAGGTTCCCTGCAGACCTGGCTTCTCTGATTCAGGGAGTTTTCCAAGGGGCAGTCAGGAGACGGCGGGCTTGTGGGGGCGCCTGGGGTCAGCGCAGCCTGGTGGAGACTGGATGCATGCGTGCACCAGGCAGCTGGCAGCGCGCGAGCTGACAGTGAGGAGTGTTTCGCTTCCAGAGTGGCAAGCTGGTGACTAGGATGTTCCAGAAGATTCAGGACTTGATTGATGACAAGGATGCTCTGGTGTTCGTGCTGATCGATGAGGTGGGTGTGTTCAGACGCCACACTGTGAGCAGAGGAAGCGCGGGACTGGGTGGCCTTTGGCGTTGCCGGCGCTGCCAGCCCATGCTTGTCCAGCCCCCGAAGGCTGTGTCCTGCAGGCCTGGCCCTGGGGCCTCTCAGGCCCTCCGTGCAGTGTCCACACGCCCCGCGCCCACCCAGCTGACCACCCCGTCACTCTGCGCCCACAGGTGGAAAGCCTGACCGCCGCCCGGAACGCATGCAGGGCAGGCACCGAGCCTTCGGACGCTATCCGTGTCGTCAATGCCGTCTTGACCCAAATCGATCAGATTAAAAGGTACCCCTGCACACGCACACCCCCGGCCTCACCCTCAGCTTTTCCAGCTCAGGATGCGTCTGGCATTGGGTGTGGACTCTGTTTTTTCTATGTTTGAAGCAGTGTGTGCTACCTAAGCTTTTTACAAATTGAGCACTTTTTACGTTATCGAAGTGTCAGCAATGCGCAGCAAAGCTTTGGTGTGGGGAGAAGGACCCTCTGCTCAGAAAAGGGGGTCTCCCTGACCCCCGGCCTGCCGCTCTGGGAGGAGTGGAGACTTGCCTCTGCGGTCTCTCTCACCTCCCTCGGCTCGCGCGATTCAGGCCCGCTCCAGTGACCATTTGTGAAGAGCCCGGTCCTGGCACGTGCTCCCAGCTGTGTGTGGGGCCCCGTGTGCACTCCGTGCTCACCAGCCTCTGCCCAGACTCTGGGCCCCGTGTGCCTCCCTCACCTGGCTCAGCCCTGCTCACCCTGTAGAGGACTGGCTACCTGTGGTCAGAGGACAGGGGTCGGTCAGGGGGCAGCCGTCCAGGTGCTCCCCGGCCACAAAGCTGCCTGTGTGCTGCCTGCGGGCCCGGGGCAGCCCTGCCTCGTCCCCGGGACTCGAGCCCAGCAGGCCAGGCAGTGCGCTCCCCAGGGTGCCCCTCCCGCTCCGTGCCAGCCCGGATGGATGGAGCAGACTGGATGATGGGGCCTCTGGGGAGTTTGGGAGCCGGAGGGGAGGGCCGCTAGTCCTCAGGGTGAATCGCGCAGCTCGGCGCCACGGCTGGCGGGGCAATGAGAGTGACGCGCGGGTGTGGCCGTGCCCAGGCAGGCCAGTGTCGGCGCGGGGGCTCAGGGACGCTGTGCGGAGTGAGGGCTCCACCGCAGTGAAGGGGGTGGGGGCTGTCCAGCCGGGGCTGCGAGAGCTGTCCATCGGTGGGAGCGTGCAGAGAGAGAGTCGGGGGCTCCGCGCTGTCGCAGCCGGAGCCTGGCAGGAGGGGCGTCAGGTGGAGCGCGAGAAGCGGGGCCTCAGAAGGCCTGGCGGGCGGGGGGCAGGCACAGGGTGCGAAGCTGGCTGAACGCCTGGGCCCTGGCGCCGGTCTGTCCTCTCACCCGGGGTGACTGGGCCCGCCCTCTGCCCGCAGGCACTCCAACGTGGTGATCCTGACCACGTCCAACATCACAGAGAGGATCGACGTGGCCTTCGTGGACAGGGCTGACATCAGGCAGTACGTCGGGCCGCCCTCGGCAGCGGCCATCTTCAGGATTTACCTCTCCTGCCTGGAGGAGCTGATGAGGGTGCCTTGAGTTTTTTCTTGCTTTCCTGAGAACACATTAACTTTCTTGTGGGTTCTTGACTTGTTGGCATAGCTTACAATGGCGGGTTCAGGTGTGGAAGGAGGTGTCACTCAGCCTGCACCCGCCACCCTCCATTGAACCCTGCAGTTGCTGGGTCTGCAGCTTGAGCGCAGGGGGAGTCACTGACCCGACGCTCTTGCTGCCCCGCCCTCTGTCCCACAGTGCCAGATCGTGTACCCTCGACAGCAGCTGCTGACCCTCCGCGAGCTGGAGGTGATCGGCTTCGTTGAAAACAACGTCTCCAAGTTGAGCCTCCTCCTGAGCGAAATTTCAAGGTGTGTGCTGACCTCACTGTTTCTTTTTGAAAAATTTTTTGAAATATAGTTGATTTGCAATAAATACTGTAGAGCAAAGCGACTCAGTTATACATCCACATATCTACTCCTTGAGATTCTTTTTACAGGTCTTGACAGAGTACCGGGTAGGGTTCCCTATGCCCCACGGTGACCGATTCTCGTCAGTCACCTGTTTTATGTGTAGCAGCTTGTATGTTATCCAGAGTTGAAGGGCTGACTCACTGGAAAAGACCCTGATGCTGGGAGACACTGAAAGCAGAGAGAAGGGGGCGGCAGAGGGTGACAGAGCTGGATGGCGCCACTGACTCAGTGAACATGAGTTTGCGCAGACTCCGGGGGGTGGTGGAGGACGGAGGAGCCTGGCGCGCTGCAGCCCGTGGGGTCGCAGAGAGTCAGACACGCCTGAGCGACTCGACAGCAGCATGTCAACCCCAGCCTCTCAACGGATGCCTCTTCCCCATACCCCTCTGGTGACCAGAAGCTTGTTTCCTGAGTCTGAGTCAGCTTCTGTTTAGCAGGGAAGTTTATCGGTACGGTTTTTAGATTCCACATGTCAGTGGTATCGTGTGGTATTTGTCTTTCTCTGTCCGTCTTGGCTCACTTAGCGTGCTCCCCTCCCGGCCCACCCATGTTGCTGAAGATGGCGCGCGCTCTTCACTGTGGAGCAACGTCGCGCGCGCTCTGGGCCGCGCTGCCCTCCCCGTCCGCGTGCTGGTGGGCGTCTGGGCGTCTCTGTGTCTCGGCTCTTGTGCCTAGCGCTGCTGTGCACACAGCGCGGCGTGGATTTCCTGAATTTTGGTTTTCTCAAGATGCTTGCCCAGGAGTGGGGTTGCTGGGTCATATGGTAGCTCTGTCTTCAGGTTGTTAAGGAACCTCCGTGCTGCTCTCTGTAGGGGCCGTATCAGTTGGCATTCCCACCAATAGCGTAGGAGGGGTCCCCTCTCCCCACACCCTCTCCAGGGTTTATTGCTTGTAGACGTTCTGATGATCACTGCTCTGACCAGTGTGAGGTGATGCCTCACTGTAGCTTTGAGCTGCGCTTCTCTGATGATTAGTGATGCTGAGCCTCTTTCCGTGTGTCTGTTTGCCATCTGTCTGTCTTCTTTGGAGAAAGGTCTGCTTAGATCTTCCGCTTGTTTGGGGATTGCGCTGTTTGTTTGTTTGATATTGAGCTGCTTGTATGTTTTGGAAATTTAATCCCTTGTCACTTGCTTCACTTGCAAGCATTCTCTCCCATTCTGAGGTGACCTCACTTCTGCAGCCTAGAGAAGCCCGTTCCTCTGGCCACAGGGGTGGTCGTTGCCGGTAGCACCTGAGGTGGTGACGTGGGTTGGGTGGCAGGGGCTGAATCCCAGGGCATCTCCCCCACAGCAGATGCCCTCCGGCCTCCCCGACCGTGGGCTCCTGGATGGGAGGGTGAGGCCAGCTGCCTTCCCCGTGTGCCCACGGACAGCCGGCAAAGCACTGCGCCAGTACAGGACAGGCTTTCAGATTAAGGCCCTCTGTAGCATCGGTGATTCTTAAACGTTTGTTGAGTTTTTACAAACGGCCAAGAAAGGAAAGTGGAGGCTTTTTCTTTGATGAGCAGAGTAAACAGGTAAACAGTCAGGGCCCAGGCCTTGGTGCTGTGGGAAGGACAGTGTGTGACCCTGCTGCCTGGCTGCTGAGAGCCACGGCACACCGGAGGGTCACCGGCACACCTGCCCGAGCCCCGGGGTGGCCCCCGGGGATTGAGCCGGGAGGCAGAGCAGAGCCTCCGAGGACAGCTAGACTCTGGATAAAGAGGTCAGGGAGGCCGCGTCCACTGTGTGAGGGCCTCAGGTGGGCTGTGGGGCAGATGCCAAGGGCCAGACACGCTGGCGGGGCACTGGGGAGACTCAGTAGCCGAGGCGGGACAGAGGGCAGCAGCGCAGACTTGTGCAAGAATTCAGAGGTGTGAGCCGGCCTGTACCCACCTCACAGTGCCCTGGCCGAGGCCACGGGTGGTGTCGGGACCCTGCCCCTCCCGGAGCAGTAGCTGAGGCGTGCGGGAGACTGCCCACCCCCTGAGGGGCTCTGGGGAGAGACCAGGGGCTCGTCCTGAAGTGCACCGCGGTCCGTGTGGAGCTGACAGCAGTGTGGTCATGTTCACAGGAAGAGCGAGGGCCTGAGCGGCCGCGTCCTGAGGAAGCTCCCTTTTCTGGCCCACGCGCTGTATGTCCAGGTGAGTGCCTGGGCCCCGGGCCCCTGCTGCCCACGCTGTCTGCAGGGCTGGCCTCGAGGAGCGTCCCGCCTGCCACCCTGGGGTTTCTGCCGCCTCCCGTATTTCTGAAGTGATGGGCCCAGGGGCAGTGGAGGGCTGGCGTGTGTCTGCTCACCTCACTGGTGTGTGGAAAGCTCACGCCCAGGGCCTCCCTGCCACCTCAGAGTGCTTGTGCCCTGGAGGCGGGTGCTGCCAGGCCACCCCCACCCCGAGGGCAGACCGCCGCGATACCATGTATCCCCAGGCCCCCACGGTCACCGTCGAGGGCTTCCTCCACGCCCTGTCTCTGGCTGTGGAGAAGCAGTTTGAGGAGAGAAAGAAGCTCTCATTGTGCACATGACCTGGCACCCCCGTCCTCGCTGAGCACACCGCAGGAAGGCACCATCGCTTCCTCAAAGCAGCGGCTGCCCCAGGACAGCTGAGGCCACGGCTGAGACCTGCAGGCTGGTGTGATTCAAGAAGCGTGCTGTGCTTACACGGTGTTGCTCAAGAAGGGTGTTGCGTTCATGTGCTTCAAGTGCGTGTCCGAAGACAAAACAGCCTGTTTTCTGTTTTGAAAGACGATCATCTGAGCTCAGTGTCTCTTTATAAAGAACTGTCTAGATGTCCTGATTCTATCCTGCTTCTGGTTGATTGGACCCAAAATGCTGACGTTTTATTTAAAAAGATAATTAATGTAAGTTTTATAGAAACAAAAGAGAAACTGCATTGCCTTAAAGAAAAATATAATCATAGCATTAAAAAAAAGTACACATTGCTCAAGACGAGGCAGCATTTGCTTCCTGCTGCAAGCTCGTCCTGGTTAGTGCGCACGTCCTGCAGAGTATGCGGTGAATAGGGGCCTGTCCCTGTGTTACAGGAATCAAGAGAAAAGTTTAAGGTCAGTGCACTTCTTGGTAGCAGGTACAGCAGCTCTGCTTGTCAGGGAGGGGCAGCTGACGGGGCTGCCTCCCTGGGGACCAGCGTGGCCGGCCTCATGGCGACGTTTCCCGGTGAGGCGTTTGTTGAGGGACGTTAGTCACGGCTTAAACGAAGATTCCCAATAACAGATTTAAAGTGAATTGGCCAATAACTGGTGTATTCCACAGAACCTTGCTTTGCTTTTATCTCATGCTAAAATAAATTTCATATCACTGTTTTATAAAACATTTTTAAGAGTATGTTACCTTTTGTTTTAAAATTTTTTAAGTATTAAAAATCTTTTTCCAAAATTTTCTCATATTGATTCTCTTAACAGTCCAAATGCTTTGAGTTTTAAGTCACTCACACGATGACATAACTTCAGCCTGTCTTAACCCGTTGGGGTGGAGGTGCGCTGTCTGCACGTGGCCGTGCAGCCTCGGTCGGGGCTAGGCTGGGGTGGGGGACCCAGGGTTCCACCCCTGGGCCATCAGCCAGCCTCGGCTCTGGTCAGGTCCAGGGCTAGAGCGAGCACGGCCTTGGGGGCCAGGGCCCGGCTCTGTGGTTTCCTCAAGACCCTGAAATAGGGTGAGAAGAGAAGTCTGTGCACACGGGGGGTGCTCCATGCTCCACGGTTGCTGCTGAGGAGCCCAGTGTCCCGATGGGAGGAGAGGGTCTGGGAGGGCATGCCCAGGGCGGGGCCGTGTACAGGGGCAGACAGATGAGTGAGGGGGCAGCCCAGAGGGGCAGCCCTGAGAAGGCTGGGGGCGGGTGGGCGAGGCCTGCACCCCGAATCTGAGGGGTGGTCCATGCAGTGGGCCACTGAAGCCCCGAGTGGGCTGGGGGCGGGTGGGTGAGGCCTGCACCCTGAATCTGAGGGGTGGTCCATGCAGTGGGCCACTGAAGCCCCAAGTGGGCTGGGGGCGGGTGGGCGAGGCCTGCACCCCAAATCTGAGGGGTGGTCCATGCAGTGGGCCACTGAAGCCCCGAGCAGGCTGGGGCTGGGTGGGCGAGGCCTGCACCCCGAGTCAGGGGTGGCCCGTCCTCCAGGCCCTTTCCCAGAGTGGGGGGGGGGTGGTGTCTGATGCCGCCGTCCACGGACACCAGGGGGCAGCGCTGCTCTGTGGGATGGACAGGAGGGGCCTCCGGGCAGAGGAGTGGTCCGCAGAGGCAGCCGCCTGGCTGCGTCCCCGCCCCGGCCTGGTAGGCCCGCCCACACACACCAGCACGCGTCCAGGCCCCACAGAGGTCTGAGCGCGCATGCCTGGCAGTGGTGGGGCGTGGCTCTTCTGACCGCTGCCTCGGTGCCAGCTCACTCTGGGTTGGGGCTGGGCCTGGTAGGAGGAGGGGTCGCACCCGGGCCCCCAACCAGAGGCGGGCACAGGCTTGTGGGCACTTTCTGGGCCATGGCTGAAAGCCCGAGGTGCCCACGGCTGGGCCCTGGGTTCAGGATGGAGGCACGCTGTCCTCCCACGGGGGCAGGCTTCTGGGTGGGCATGGGCGGGAAAGGGGCCAGAGTGCCAGCCTGGGACGCCCAGGGGTGGGGTGCTGCCCGCCCGGCTTCTGCTGAGTCCCCGGCCCAGCACACAGGCCTCAGGTCCGACCCCTCCGCGGGCAGGGGCACCTACGAGAGAGGCCGAGGACACGGCCCAACGGAGCAACCGTCCCCGGCAGGACAACCCGGAGGCCGAGGTGACAGGGACCGCAAGGGTGAGCGTCAGGGTCATGCCACGGAGGAAACACGTGCTGAGCCACAGCCCCTCTGCCCAGCGCGGAGGCGACGCGGGGCGGAAAGGCCCCGGGAGAGCCGACAACCGCCGAGGCCCTGCTGCGGAGGCTGTGGCTCCCGCCTGGCAGCTTCTTCGCCCCAGCGAGGGGGCTGCTCCCGGGGAGGGGGCTCCTGTCCCCGCGGCAGCCCTGCTCCCGGCTGAAGCGTCCTTTCGGGTGGGGAGGGGGGTTTTCCATCCCCTGAGCTCTGATTTCTGACCCTAACTCCTTACCGTCCAGAGCTGTGGCGCTCGCCCTGGCAGTCCCCGGCACCGCGTGCCCCGGGCCGTCCTGCTGAGGCCGTCGGCTCTGCTGTTGGAAGCCTGTCTCCTCCGGCCTTCGGTTAGGACGAGGAGACTTCGTCCCCAGTCGCCCGAGTCCTGATTACTGACCGCAAACCTCCTTCCTCTGTCCCCTGACGTTATTCACAACGTGAAACTGTTTTCCAGAGAATCATCACTTCAGAGGGGCAGGAAGCTTTCCATTTCATGTCCCCTGGGCTGCTTGTGGCTGCAAATGACCTTCCCTGTCACCCGGTGTGCCTCTGTGGTGGGCGAGCCTCCGTCTGGACCACCTGACTTAGGATCTATGACCAGGAAACTTCTTTCCGTGTCACCCGACTTGGGTTTTATGACTGGAGTCATTTCATGTTACCTGGGTGACCATTTGCGACGGGAACTTTGCCCTGAGTCCCTGGAGTTGCCACTTGGGGTCGGAAGCCGCTCTTACGCGGCTCCCGGCTCAGCGTCTGTGGCTGAACCTTCTCTTCCGCCCCCGGCGTTGACGCTGTGGCTAGCAGCCGTCCTCCACCACCTCCTGAGCCACCATTCCTGGTGCAGGCTTTCCTCTCTCACTAGTTTCGAGCAGCAGCCTCAGCGTTGCTGCCTGAGCTGCCGTTTGTGACTGCTCCCTTCTTCCTCTGGCGCACGAACCCTCATTTCCCACAGGACCCCTTCTGTCCCGGCACCTGAGTCGCCACACAAGGCCGGAATGTTTCCTGCCCGTGACCCCTGTTACCTTTGTGACGAAAAGTCTTCTTCTGTGACCCGAGTTGTTGTTTATGGTGGAAGGCTTTTTATAACATCGGTTGCCGTTTCTGACTAGAAGCCTTGTTTCTCTATTGGCTCATTGCCGTTCGTGACTGAATTTTTTTCCCTCCTGAGTGACCATCTATGGCCGAACAATCTTCTTTCTCCATAACTTATGACAAGCTACCTTGTTTTTTTATCACCTGGCAACATTTAGGCCTGGAAAGCTTCCTTCTCTCAACTGACATACCATTTATTAGTGAAACACTTTCTTTGTCACCTGAATCATTAGTTATTGGAAACCTTCTTTCCCGCCTTATTTGTGACCAGAAATCTTCTTTCTCTATCACCTCAGTTCTCTTCTTGGACTAGAAACCCTCTCTCTGTATCACCTGAATGATTACTCATGACTGGAAACCTTTCTCTATAAGTTCTCATTTGTGAAACCCTCTTTTCTAGCCTATGAATTATGGCCTAAACCTGGAAGCATTTTTCCCTATCGCCTGAGTTACAAGTTTTGATTGAAAAGCTTTCATTTTCTCTCACCTGATAGATTTCTGTGTCACCTGAGTGATTATTCACAACTGGAAACACTCCATCACATGGTTTATCTTTTACGGCTTGGATCGTTCTTTATCACCTGCGTAATCAAGTAAACGTAGAAAGTTTTCTGTCATCAACCACTGTTGACGGTTACCATTTAGGACTGGAGATCCTCTTTCTCTATTTCCCAAATCATCATTGATGACAGAATTTTTCTGTCTCACCTGAGTGATCATTTACGGCTGGGAAACTTTCTTTTCTGTCACCTGACTTTTCCTTTGTGACTGGGAATCCTCTATATCACCCTCTTTCTCTTGTGTGTTTCACCCTTCATGACTGCGGTTTTCCCTTCTCCATCACTTCACTGTTCATTTATGACGTGAAGCCTCTTTCTCTGTCTCCTGAGTCATCGTGTGATACTGGGAAACTTACGACCTTATCAGTTCAGTTCAGTTCAGTTCAGGTGCTCAGTCGTGTCCGACGCTTTGCAACCCCAAGGACTGCAGCCCGCCAGGCCTCCCTGTCCATCACCATCTCCCGGAGCTTGCTCAGACTCACGTCCATCGAGTCGGTGATGCCATCCAACCATCTCAACCTCTGTCGTTCCCTTAAAATTCCATTTATGAGTCGGATTCTTTTTCTATATCTTGATTATGATGTTTGATGGAAGCACTTTTTTCTGTGACCATGTTATTATTTGTGACTGGACCCTCCTTATTTGTAGGTATCTCTTTTGGGTAAAATTGGTGACTGGAAACTTTGTTTCTTATCTGCTGAGTTATCATTAGTGACTGGAGACACTTTGAGGTATCTTATGGCTAGAAACCTTATTTTTTTAGGAACTAATTTATGATTTATGACAGGAAATCTTTGTTCTCCATTACTTGACTCATTACTTATGACTGGAAGCCTTCCTTATCTATTACTGAGATACCACTGACATCTAAAAATCTGCCAAGCTTTAGCTTATGACTGGCACCTTCTTTTCAATCACCTGAGTTACCACCTCTGACGGGAAGTCCTTCTTTCTCTAATCATTGGTGATTCAGCTCAGTGCAGTCCAGGCGCTCAGTCTTAACAGACGCCCTCAGTGCAGTCCAGGCGCTCAGTCTTAACAGACGCCCTCAGTGCAGTCCAGGCGCTCAGTCTTAACAGACGCCCTCAGTTCAGTTCAGGCGCTCAGTCGTGTCCGACTCTTTGCAACCCCATGGACCGCAGCATGCCAGGCCTCCCTGTCCATCACCATCTCCCGGAGTTCACTCAAACTCACGTCCATCGAGTCCATGATGCCATCCGGCCATCTCATCCCCTGTCGTCCCCTTCTCCTCCTGCCCCCAATCCCTCCCAGCATCAGAGTCTTTTCCAGTGAGTCAGTTCTTCACATGAGGTGGCCAAAGTACTGGAGTTTCAGCTTCAGCATCATTCCCTCCAAAGAACATCCAGGGCTGATCTCCTTTAGAATGGACTGGTTGGATCCCCTTGCAGTCCAAGGGACTCTCAAGAGTCTTCTCCAACACCACAGTTCAAAAGCATCAATTCTTCGGCACTCAGCCTTCTTCATAGTCCGACTCTCACATCCATACATGACCACAGGAAAAACCAAGGCCTTGACTAGATGGACCTTAGTCAGCAAAGTAATGTCTCTGCTTTTGAATATACTATCTAGCTTAGTCATAAATTTTCTTCCAAGGAGTAAGCGTCTTTTAATTTCATGGCTGCAGTCACCATCTGCAGTGATTTTGGAGCCCAAAAAATAAAGTCTGACACTGTTTCCACTGTTTCCCCATCTATTTCCCATGAAGTGATGGGACCGGATGCCATGATCTTCTTTTTCTGAATGTTGAGCTTTAAGCCAACTTTTTCACTCTCCTCTTTCACTTTCATCAAGAGGCTTTTTAGTTCCTCTTCACTTTCTGCCATAAGGGTGGTGTCATCTGCATATCTGAGGTGATTGATATTTCTCCCGGCAATCTTGATTCCAGCTTGTGCTTCTTCCAGTCCAGCGTTTCTCATGATGTACTCTGCATATAAGTTAAATAAGCAGGGGGACAATATACAGCCTTGACGCACTCCTTTTCCTATTTGGAACCAGTCTGTTGTTCCATGTCCAGTTCTAACTGTTGCTTCCTGACCTGCATACAGATTTCTCAAGAGGCAGGTCAGGTGGTCTGGTATTCCCATCTCTTTCAGAATTTTCCACAGTTTATTGTGATCCACACAGTTAAAGGCTTTGGCATAGTCAATAAAGCAGAAATAGATGTGTTTCTGGAACTCTCTTGCTTTTTCCATGATCCAGCAGATGTTGGCAATTTGATCCCTGGTTCCTCTGCCTTTTCTAAAACCAGCTTGAACATCAGGGAGTTCACGGTTCATGTATTGCTGAAGCCTGGCTTGGAGAATTTTGAGCATTACTTGACTAGCGTGTGAGATGAGTGCAATTATGCAGTAGTTTCAGCATTCTTTGGCAGTGCCTTTCTTTGGGATTGGAATGAAAACTGACCTTTTCTAGTCCTGTGGCCGCTGCTGAGTTTTCCAAATTTGCTGGCATATTGAGTGCAGCACTTTCACAGCATCATCTTTCAGGATTTGAAATAGCTCAACTGGAATTCCATCACCTCCACTAGCTTTGTTCGTAGTGATGCTTTCTAAGGCCCACTTGACTTCACATTCCAGGATGTCTGGCTCTAGGTGAGTGATCACACCATCGTGATTATCTGGGTTGTGAATATCTTTTTTGTACAGTTCTTCTGTGTATTCTTGCCACCTCTTCTTAATATCTTCTGCTTCTGTTAGGTCCATACCATTTCTTTCCTTTATTGAGCCCATCTTTGCATGAAATGTTCCCTTGGTATCTAATTTTTCTGAAGAGATCTCTAGTCTTTCCCATTCTGTTGTTTTCCTCGATTTCTTTCCATTGATCGCTGAAGAAGGCTTTCTTATCTCTTCTTGCTGTTCTTTGGAACTCTGCATTCAGATGCTTATACCTTTCCTTTTCTCCTTTGCTTTTCGCCTCTCTCCTTTTCACAGCTATTTGTAAGGCCTCCTCAGACAGCCATTTTGCTTTTTTGCATTTCTTTTTCATGGGGATGGTCTTGATCCCTGTCTCCTGTACAATGTCATGAACCTCATTCCATAGTTCATCAGGCACTCTATCTATCAGATCTAGGCCCTTAAATCTATTTCTCACTTCCACTGTATAAGGGATTTGGTTTAGGTCATACCTGAATGGTCTAGCGGTTTTCCCTGCTTTCTTCAATTTGAGTCTGAATTCGGTAACAAGGAGTTCATGATCTGAGCCACAGTGAGCTCCTGGTCTTGTTTTTGTTGACTGTATAGAGCTTCTCCATCTTTGGCTGCAAAGACATAACCACTCTGATTTCGGTGTTGACCATCTGGTGATGTCCATGTGTGGAGTCTTCTCTTGTGTTGTTGGAAGAGGGTGTTTGCTATGACCAGTGCATTTTCTTGGCAAAATGCTGTTAGTCTTTCCCCTGCTTCATTCTGCATTCCAAGGCCAAATTTGCCTGTTACTCCAGGTGTTTCTTGACTTCCTACTTTTGCATTCCAGTCCCCTATAATGAAAAGGATATCTTTTTTGGGTGTTAGTTCTAAAAGGTCTTATAGGTCTTCATAAAACCGTTCAACTTCAGCTTCTTCAGCGCTACTGGTTGGGGCGTAGACTTGGATAACTGTGATATTGAATGGTTTGCCTTGGAGACAAACAGAGATCATTCTGTCGTTTTTGAGATTGCATCCAAGTACTGCATTTCAGACTCTTTTGTTGACCATGATGGCTACTCCGTGTCTTCTGAGGGATTCCTGCCCTCAGTAGTAGATATAATGGTCATCTGAGTTAAATTCACCCATTCCAGTCCATTTTAGCTCGCTGATTCCTAGAATGTCAACATTCACTCTTGCCATCTCCTGTTTGACCACTTCCAATTTGCCTTGATTCATGGACCTGACATTCCAGGTTCCTATGCAATATTGCTCTTTACAGCATCGGATCTTGCTTCTATCACCAGTCACATCTACAGCTGGGTGTTGTTTTTGCTTTGGCTCCATCCCTTCATTCTTTCTGGAGTTATTTTTCCACTGATCTCCAGTAGCATATTGGGCACCTACTGACCTGGGAAGTTCTTCTTTCAGCATCCTATCATTTTGCCTTTTCATGCTGTTCATGGGGTTCTCAAGGCAAGGATACTGAAGTGGCTTGCCGTTCCCTTCTCTAGTGGACCACGCTCTGTCAGGCCTCTCCACCATGACCCGCCCGTCTTGGGTGGTCCCGGGGCATGGCTTGGTTTCATTTGTGGTTAGGAAACGTATTTTTCATGACCTGGATTATCATTTGCAAGTGGACACTTTTCTTTGCCCAAGGTCTGCATCATAATTTATAGCAGGAAACCTTTTCCATCACGAGATTTTTCGTTCATCATTGAGTAGCCTTTCCATCCGTCCCCTGCCTTCGCATTTATGACGGAAACCTACTTTCTCTAGCGCTTGGGTTATCACTGTGAGTGGACTCGTATCCGCCACCGGAGCTGTTGTTACTGAAAAACTTTTGGTCTCAATTACATTACCATTTACACTCGGAGGCCTTCGGTCTCTATCACCTGAGGTAACACTTTTGACAGGAAATCTTTGTCATCTGAGTTCATCTGTTCACAACCGGCAAACTTTCCCTCCACCAGCCATGCTGCCCTTTTGACTGGACATTGGTTTTCTCCATTACCGGGGTATGTTTTGGCAGGAGACCACTATCACCTTACTTCTGATCGGCGACTAGAACCCTTTTCCTAACACCTGGTTTACCGTTTATGGCTGGAAACCTTTCTGAATTATTTATGACTGGAACTTTAGCCTCAAGCACATGGACGATCATTTTTGAAGTTGTTTTTTCTTTCTCTGTCACCTCGGTTATAATTTATGACTTTAAACCTTACTCCTCTGTTCACTGAGTGCTCATTTTTGTAGGCACTGGGCAAAGAAGGGTGTTCAGTTGCACGAGAATTTCAGAAAAACGTCTACTTCTGCTTCATTTACGACACTCAAACCTTTGACTGTGTGGATCACAACAAACTAAAATTATTAGAGAGATGGGAATACCAGACCATCACACCAGCCCCCTGAGAAATCCTTATGCAGGTCAGGAAGCAACAGTTAGAACTGGACATGGAACAACAGACTGGTTTCAAACTGGGAAAGGAGTAATTCAAGGCTGTATACTGTCACCCTGCTTATTTAACTTATATGCAGAGGACATCATGAGAAACGCTGGGCTGGATGAAACACAAGCTGGAATCGAGATTGCTGGGAGAATTTCAATAACTTCAGATATGCAGATGACACCACCCTTATGGCAGAAAGTGAAGAAGAACTAAAGAGCCTCTTGATGAAAGTGAAAGAGGAGAGTGGAAAAGCTGGCTTAAAACTCAATATTCAGAAAGCAAAGATCAGGGCATCCAGTCCAATCACTTCATGGCAAATAGATGGGGAAACTGTGTCAGACTTTATTTTTTGGGGCTCCAAAATCACTGCAGATGGTGACTGCAGCCATGAAATTAAAAGACTCTTACTCCTTGGAAGGAAAGTTATGACCAAGCTAGACAGCATATTCAAAAGCAGAGACATTACTTTGCCAACAAAGGTCCGTCTAGTCAAGGCTATGGTTTTTCCTGTCCTCCATCTCTGCCCGGTTCTGGGTCCACTTCTGGGTCTCCTCTGAGAGTCCTCCTGCTCTGCCCGGTTCTGAGTCCATACTTGGATACTTGGTTTATCTCAGGGTCCTCCCAGGTGTGTGCCTGTCTCTCAGCCAAGATGGGCTCCAGTGAAGGGGCTCGTGGGTGGGTCACCTCGTACTCTGAGGTGACGCCCTCCGTTTGACCTCCAGAGGGCGGCTCTGTGCCTCTGCGGTCAGGAAAGTCTCCTTGGCTTCAGAACCAGGGCCATGTGGGCCTTGACTCTTCTCTGGGCAGAGTCCAGCCTACTCTGTCGACTGTCCTGCTATTGAAATTTGGAGCGTCTGTCCACAGGGGCTGAGCTGCTCCGCCTGGGGCCCACCTGCCCCCACCTCAGTGCTGGCTTCCAGGCCCACAGGGAGGCGGGGGCAGGACCCCCAGAACCCCCAGGCCAGGGTGGCCCCTGTGTCTATCCTTTCCCCGACTCCAGGCAAACCTATTGTGGTGGGCATGAGGGAGCTGGGGGTGGAGGTCTGGGTAACGTATTGAACACACACACAGAGGAAGACATGGCTTTTGAGATGGAATAACCACCTGAGGCTGCCAGACAGGAAGAGCCAGAGCTGGATTTGGGCCCCAGGGAGGTGTGTCCCAGGGGGTGGGGGTGGGGGGGCAGAGCTTGGACCCCAGGGAGGTGTGCCCCAGGGGGCGGAGGGCAGAGCTTGGACCCCAGGGAGGTGTGCCCTCAGGGGGAGGGGGCCACACCGGTTGACAGGCTCGGCTCCTCTGGGCCCCCCCGTGTTTGTCTTGAGAAAGCGGCTCCTTCCCTTCCTCTTGTGGCTGCTGACCCCTCCGGCCGGCGTCCTGGGCCGGACGTGTGCCCGTCATGCGGCTGCTCGCTTCTGTGCAGCCACCACAGTGCGGCCACACTCACTGCAGGCTCCCTGTGCACGCAGGCCCTGGTTGGGGGGGGGGTGTCCCGCAGTGCCGGTCGGGGGGGTGGCCCATGTCCAGGATGACAGGAAGGCGTCCGGGCTAAACGGGGTCCTGAGCAGGTGGCCAGTGCCCCCACCCCCATCTCCACAATCTTACAGAGCCCGGCCAGGGCCCCCGGTGGTGACCTGGGGGCCAGATCAGAGCGGATGTGTGACCTATTGCCCGACAGAGGCTCACTACAGCCCCGGGGGTGGCTGTTCCACTCAGAGAGCCTGGGGAGAGGGGCTGCGCCCGCCACTCCAGCGAACCCACACAGCGACCCCCACAGGGGACCCCACTCCAGCAGACCCTCAACAGTGAGGACCTTAGGGTCAGGAGCCAGATTTCCTCTGGGCCCAGAACACGGCCACTCGTATTCATCCAGCACGTCTCAGACTTTAGAAACTCCAGGAAGTTTCCCTCAAGAGCTGTCTCTGCTGAAAGCCCCGTCTGTGGAAGCAGTGAGAACAAGCTTCCCTGGCTGAGGGTGGGACGCCAGGCCCCGCACTGGTTCTGCGCCACCCCCACTCCCTGCAGCCTTCCCGGGGCTCCCTGCCGCTGTGTCTGCGGGAGCGCAGGCCCATTGTGAGGTCCCCTCAGGAAGGACGAATTCCTTCTCTGGCTCGGGGTGAGTCCAGAAAGCAGGGACCACGGGAGGCAGGGCTGAGAGGGGAACTGCTTCCAGGAAAACAATTTGGTCGGCTTCCCGGAGAGGGGGGCGGAGGGTTCTCAGGAGCTTGCCATCCTCCCACATTGAGGGGCAACAGAAGGCCGTTTGGGGTCCCCTGAGCAGGCAGGAGAGTTTTTAGGGCTCAGCCTGGAGACCCCAGGCCTCGCGTTCCCCTGGCAGAGGCTCTCCCAGAGTTGAAGCCTCTCGGAGGCCACCTGAGCATCACAGGGACCCAGGGGCCTCCAACCCAGCCAGGCAAGGGTGGGGCAAAGGGGCAAAGGGGCAAAGTCAGAGGGCAGCAGCGCCCAACACGGAGGCCTCTACGCCAGCGCTGACAACCAGGTGGGCCCACGGGGACCCGGAGTGATCGTGACCTGCCCCCGGGGGGCGGGAGTCACGGCCCACAGCCGTGCTGGGCTCAAGGGGGCAGCTCCAGTCAGCACACAGGTGTCAAAGCTTCCAGGGGTGGACACGCCAGGCGTGACCTGTGTTTTGTTTGACCCAGGGTTTTCTTTTCATAACAACGCTGATCCATGTTGGGACTCCCGGCCATCCCACGATGGCTGGCCTGTGTCCAGGATGACAGGAAGGTGTCTGGGCTAAACGGGGCCCCTGACAGATGGCCGGTGCCCCCGCCCCACCTCCACGGTCTTAGCCCGGCCAGGGCCCCCGGCGGTGACCTGGAGGCCAGCATAGAGAGGAAGGAGGCTGCGGTCTTGACCAAAATTTAGAGCGTCTTTCTTTCGAAAGTTTCGCAAAGTGACTGTGTGAACACAGGTCAAAGGGTTGCGTGCCAGGACCAGAATGTGAGCTCGGGTTGTCGGGAAAGTGCGAGCTCTAAGCCAGGAATCGGGGCACAGACCTGGGGGTCCGGGGGGCAGGTCTCTGCTGAAGCTGAGACGGAGGCATCCAGGGACACTCCCACTGACCCCCAGCCACTAGTCCCTCGTCAGCCTCCACAAGCGGGGAGTCCACCCTCTCCTCAATTCGCCACACAGAGCACTGCTGGCGTGGCCGGTCAGCCTGTTATCAGGACGCTCCTCGGAGACTGGAGGCCAGGGAGGGGTGTGAGTGGACATGGCGGCTGGCGGCCGAGCCCAGCATGACCAGGGCGCGTGGGCCTCGGGCGGCATGGAGGCGCTGGCCTCGTGGGCTCTGCTCTGGCCCTGGGCGGGGGCACGGCGGCCCCACCCTCCGAGCCTGTCTCCCCTTCTTTTCTACACAGGCGGGAGGGTGGGCCTGGCCTCACTTGCCCACATTGTCCATCTCCTGCCAGACATCAGATGAAAAATGCTGCATGGGAATCCTGCCCCCAGCACTGGCGCCCTGCCCACCCTGCACCACAGCTGGCACGGGGCGTGGTTTGCACACCACGTCGCCCCCCCCCCCCCACTGTCAGTGGGGCATGTGGTTGTGTCCAGCATCTGGCCCGCTCACAGCTGGCCTGCGTGAAGCAGGATGTGTGGATGGGCCTCAGATCGCCCGGGCCTCAGGGCCGCCTCAGTCAGCCCAGGCCCTGCATCCACACAGGCCAATCCAGGGGATTGGGCCACCCTGCTCCTCCTGGGGAGACGGCCGCTCAGAGACGCGAACGTGGGCACACACGACCAGACGGGGGCTGGGCTGTGCGAGGGCCCCTACTCTGCGCCCCGCGCCCCGCGCCCTTGCCCCGCGCCCCGCCAGCCCTCCAGCCACCTGGCACCCCAAGCGGCCGCGGCTCAGGGAAACGCACCAGGAAAGCAGCCTCCCGTTTCTAATTGCACGGTTCGCAGCCTCTTCCCCCGAACACATCCAGGAGGGCCCCTTGTTGTTGTTGTTGTTGTTGTGGCTGCGCCAGGTCTCTGCGAGCTCCAGCTGTGAGGAGCCGGGGCTCCCCTCTAGAGGCAGTGCCCGGCTTTCGGTGTGGAGCCCAGGCTCCACGGCCCCGGCGTCAGCGGTTGCCAGGCTCCGGAGCACCGGCTCAGGGGCCGTGGTGTGTGCACTTCAGTGCTTCGAGGCACATGGGGTCTTCCCAGTCCAGGATCGAATTCTTGTGCCCTGCACTGGCAGGGGGCGCTCAACCGCTGGACCACCTTGGAAGCCCCCTCAAGGCCGTTTCTAACTGAATGGGCCCCTCCATCTGGGAAGGCTCAGCCTCTGAGCTCGGTCTGTGTCGACCCGGCGGGGTCCCCCTTCCTCCTGAGTCCCGGGGAGGCTGGCGTCTGGGTTGTGCCTCTCTCTGCTGGCTTTGCCGGCTGCCCTGAAGCCGTCAGCTCCTCAGGCTCTGCATGCCAGCCTCCGTTCACGTGTCCTTTCTGCCTCGTTCAGACTCAGATTCGCCAGGGCCTCTGTCCTCAGGGTGCCCTCACCGTGGGCAGGTGCGGAGGCCAGCAGGGGAGGTGAAGGGCAGGGCCTGGGCCGGGGTGCGGCCCCCACAGTGACCAGCCTTTCGAGCTTTGGCCACCCCGAGCCGTCCCAGGGTCCAGCTGCCTGCTCCTGAAGGCAGGTGTCGGGCTCACAGAGTCCAGACCAGCACGGGGGCACTGACCCCCGCCTGAGCTTTCGAGGGCAGGCCTCCCACAACCAAGGCACGACCAGCGGGGACCCGGCCCGAAGCCCTGGGCTCCGAGTTCCGTGACCTCGAAGGTGCTGTCTGTAGCAGTGCTGCCTCGTGGGGACCCAGGCCCTCTCCAGCCCTCCTCTTCATGACCCTGAGGTCACCACAGGCCTTTTCAGTTCAAACACTCCGGTTTGCTGGTAACAGTGGGGTCCAGAGACGCTGAGTGACTTTTCTGGGGTCACACAGTCAAGAGCCTGGCCTGGGCAGGGCTGGTCTTGAAGCATCTGTGCCACCCAAGGGCGATGACTTACCACAAGCTGCAGGGTGGGGAATGCGGGTGGGAGGTTTCTGCCCCCTGACTGAGGCTCTCCTGCACCCGGAACCAGGGGTCTCTGCTTGCCCCTGACGCTCGGGAGGTGGGGACGGCACGGTCACCAGGGGCTCGCATCTGGGCTGTGGAAGCCGCCCCCACGAGCTCACACCCCACCCTAGCTGGCCAGTCCAGGAGCCGTGCCATCTGGGCACCCCGCCTCAGTCCTGTCTGGAACAGGCACCTCGGGCTCTGGGCGGCTGAGGACGGGAGGCTGGGGCTGGGGAAGCCTGCGAGGTCATCAGGGCATGGGCCTCTGCCCAAGACGTGGCCGGGCCAGCTGGCCCTGCGGAACCTCCACGAGGGATGCCCGTGTCCTGGGCTGAGGGGCGAAGCAGCTGCTTCCCCAGAGTTGACCTGGGAACCACGGGAACCCTGACTGAAGGGGGCAGGTGACGTCTGGGGCAGGGAGCTCTCTGGTCCCTGTGGGCCAGCGGGTCTGGGGGCCGCCCAGAAAATGTGGGGCCTGCCCAGAAAATGTGGGGCCCAGCTGGATGCCAGCCGAGGGAGAGCTAACCTGATTATTTCCAGATGGGGGCGCCTCACACGGCTGGACCAGGGCCCTAGCACCTGCCCCCCAACCCAGTGCCCCCTCCAGCCCCCTCACACTCTCAGATTGCCTTCAGGGGGGAGCGTCTCCTTAAACACGCTTTCACCTCTTGCTTGTTCACTGTGCTTTCCACCTGTAGAATTTCCGTGTGTGTCTTTTTGCGCACACTCATCTCTCTGTCAATATCTTCCACCGTTTTCTCACTCACTCTCTATTTCTTTAAAAGAAACTTAATTTCAGAATAGTTCTGAAGTTACAGGGAAGCTGCTGAGGTGGCACCGAGAATCCCTGGGCCAGGCACCGTTTCCCTGAGCTAGTGCCTCACGTGGGCTAGTGCGGGTGTTTGCCTGCCGGCCACACTGGGTGTTATTATTCTCCAAAGTCCACGGTGTTTTCAGACTCCCTCAGTGTTTACCGAACGTCCCAGGACCTTGTCCGGGATGACCCAGCACTGGGTCTCTCCGCCGTGACAGCTTCTCAGACGTGGCCTGCTTCGAGGGAGATGGGCCAGGTGTTTCGTAGCCGTCCCTACAGTATGACTGGTCTGAGTGTTTTGGCATCAGATTTGGGCTCCCTGTTTTGGAGGAAGACCACCAGGTACGGCTCCCTTCCCCTCCTGTTTCACTGTCTTGGAGAGAAGGCTGCGCCCCTGCAGAGGCAAGCACCCCCCGCCTCCGTTCACCACGAGCCCCTGTCCCTTCTGTCTCCCCCCGTTCACGTGGGATGTGTCTGCGTGTGGATGTGGGGGATTTACTCTCTCTGCTGCGCCCTCAGGAGCTTCCTGCCCCTGTGGTTTGGTGCCTGTCATTACTTCTGGAAAGTTTCCAGCGGTTGTTGCATCAAATTCTCCTCCCTGCCCGCTCTCCCGTGTCTTCCCGGGGCCCCAGGGGCACACTTGCTGCGCTGCTGGACTGTCCTGTGGGTGACCTGTGGGTGGACTGTCCTGTGGCCCCCTGGGTGTCCTGTCCTCCTTTCTCTGTGATGTCAGCCGCCTTAGCTCAGGCGACTTAGCAACTTTAGCTTAGCGACTTTTCCTTCGCCGTGGTGACTACTGCTGAGCCTGTCTTTGTTCCTGTAGCGGCTGACTCCTAGCATTTCCTAGGGACCTTTCTGAGAGTTTTGTCTCTGCTGACCCTACCCGTGTGCTGTGATCTTGTCCGTTTTCTCACTGGCGCCTTCATGGGTCATCACGGGTGTTCTGAATCCTCTTCTCAAGGTCCTCAAGTCTCTGCTCTATCTTCTTGGGTCTGGCTCTGATGGCTCAGTTGCTCTCCTGACTGTGTTTCCCTCGGACCTTTCCCGCCTTGCACTGAGTTGCTGGCAGACAGACCAGCATGGGGCCATGGGAACGGCGGTGAATGGGCCTTTCCTGCGAGACTCACGGCCCTCTGGCTGCAGCCCCTCCCAGGCCCTGACGTCCATCTCCCCTGCTCACTGGGGTCCCCAGAGCCCTTCCTTGTGTGGAGTCTGCATCTTGCGGCTTCCTCAGCTATGACCCCTGGGTCACAGTGGGCCCCCGATGGTGTGGTGGCCAGTGGCAGGCACCCATAACCCTGTGATCACACTTCATCCTCCGTGGAGACTGGCTCTCTGGGCTGTCTCGCTACCGTTCTTCAGCACCCAGAGGGGATGGTTTTGGATCTTCAGCATGAGAACCTGGTGGGGTTCCTGAAGGTAAGGCCACGAAGGTTTGGGGAAGTCTGTCTGCCACTGGAGGAGCCCCCTGGTCTGCGACCCCCATCTCTCTAGATCCAGGGAGGTGGCCTATTGTGTGACTTCAGTCCTCTGGGGGTCACGCTGTGGCCGAGAGGACAGGGTGAGGACAATCCTCCCCAGTGATCAGGACGGGGCCCCTGCCCCCTGCCTGGGGCCCTGGTCACTCAGACCCACCGTCTCACCGCCCAACCTCCTGGGGAGAAGCTGGAGGGCAGCGTTTCCTGTTACCTGGGGGCCGAGTCCACCCCCCACCCCACCCTCCAGGCCTGCTCTGTCCTTGCCATCATCCCTCACCTCCTCCCCCTCACACTGCAGCAGGTCAAAGAGGGCAGTGCGGGTCGCTCAGCCCCCTCGAGACTTCCCAGGGAGCTCCTGGAGAGCAATCCTTCTTTTCAATGAACAAGCACGAGGCCAGAGGGAAAGTGTCCTGAGGGTGGACAAGGTGCGTGGGGGTCCCCGGGAGGCTGGCCTGTGGCCTGGGCATGACGGGTGTTCCCCAGGGGCAGGGAAAGTGGTCTCCCCAGGCCCAGGACAGCATCTGCCCTCAGAGCTGGGTATCTACCACCCACATGGGACTCTGGGTCCCAGGGCAGAAAGTCTGGGTCCTCGCCAGTCCTGACCACATGGCCCCTGTCCCGCGCTGGGCCCCGAATGTCCCCCCGACCCTGATCCCACAAGGGACTGCTCTGACACAGTCTCCCCACTGGCCATGTAGGCCAAGTGCAGCATCGAAGCTGACTCAGGGGACCCGGGGTGAGAGTGCAGCGGCTGACCTGGAGGCCTGCGGGCACCCGGAGCCAGCCCTGCGGAAACAGGCGCTGCAGGTGTGAAGGCGCCAGGCCCGGACGCAGGGCAGCTCAGCAACAACGTTCGCTGTTGTAGGCGGAGGGTGCCTGGGATTAAATAACACGTACTGTTAGCATTAGTATCATCCACTTCTTTCTGATTTCTTTAATACAGCTGCTTGAAGGTCTGTATTTATCCCGGTGGCCTGGCTGACGCTGATCTGGGTGGAGAGAGCCATCCGGGTGATGAGTCTGCAGCCTCTAGTGTGAGGAGAAAGGGCTTCAGAGGAGGGCAGCTGGACACCTGGTTAAGGCTCGTGGTCCGGCTGGGAAGGGTTCGCTGCAGCCTGACCCTTCGTGGTCTCTCGTGAGAAGGCGCACATGCTGGGGGAGGGGCCCCGAGTCCTCCGTGGTTTCATGGGTTATATTTTAATTTTGGCTCTGCTGGGTCTTGGGAGCAGCCTCTCGGGCCCCAGATCGTCGGGAGAGGCTCTGGGGTGGGAGGGAGGACCCAGGGAGGACGAGAGGCTCTGCAGGGTGCAGGCAGCGATGGCTGGGGGGGGTCCTCTTCCTTCTTCGGGGTGCCGCCCAGGAGCCCCCGCCCTTCTCTCTCTCCTGTTTACATCTTACTTCCCTCCTCTCTGGGCTTCCCTGGCTCAGCTGGTAAAGAATCCGCCTGCAATGCGGGAGACCTGGGTTCGATCCCCGGGTTGGAAAGATCCCCTGGAGAAGGGAAAGGCCACCCACTCCAGTATCCTGCCCTGGAGAATTCCATGGGCTCTATAGTCTGTGGGGTCGCAAAGAGTCAGACATGACTGAATGACTTCCATGTCACTTTCCCTCCCCTCTAGGCTTCCAGAACTTCACAACAGGAGCTGCCTCCCCAAGGCCCCCACAGCAGCCGAGTGCCCTGCACACAGCAGGGACCCGGCAGATACTTCAGGGGAGCAGTGAGCCGTCAGGGCTAGGCCTGCGGGAGGCCCCAGCCTCACCCAAGCTCCGGGCCCCGGTGGACTGATGGCAGGGAGCAGGCTCGGGTCTGCCAACCTCTCTGCAGGAGAACAGGGCACAGAGGGCTGGCCTGCCTCACCTGGGCAGGCGGCATCGCCCAGCACAGACCAGGCGAGGGAGCAGGTGACAGGCAGTGTGGCCATCTCCTCCTCGCCTAGGGGACACGGGGAGGCCGCCCTGCAGCTCTAGAGGTGGAGGAGACTCCTGCAGCCAACCCGTCGCCTCCTGAGCTGAGAACTGGCAGAAAAACATGGGCCCAAATGACCTCAAAGGTACACAGGTCGGAATGGACCGTCCAGGGCCACAGTCACGTCCTACAGCCCATCAGCTCAGTCCACAGAGAAGCCCCATGTGGGCTGGCGACTCTATTTTTCCCTTAATTGACTCAACATGGTGGTGTTGTGGAGACGTTGACAAAGAATGAGTTCCTGGCCGGAGCTTAAACTTAAGAACAGATTCCCAAGAAAGCCTTTGTTTTCCCCTGGCCCCTAGCCCCCAGGACTCTGCAGGGTGTTTGGGTCAGAGGCCCAGGACTCGGGGCGGAGGAAAATAGGGAAGCAGCTGAGAGCTTTAACAAGGATTGCTTCCAGCCTTCTGGACCCCAGAGAGCTGAAGTGAGAGCCAGCATCGGCGGGTACATTTTGAAGGATCGTGCATGCTTTCAGGAGTAGTGGGGGCCTTATGAAGCCGAGGACTAGCTCGCACACAGTAAGGCTTGTGATGGACACTCACAGTCAGCCTCTGTGCATCTTATTTTATTTGCTTTTAGAGGCTGTACCAATTGTTAAAGCTTTTCAAGAGACGTGCTCATGTATTTACGTTTCAGCTTTGGCTCTGCTGGGCCTTGGGTGCTGCTGTGAGCTGTCTCCGGCTGCGGTGAGCAGGGTGCTCTTTGCTGCAGTCTGAGGGCTCCTCACCACACTGGCGTCTCTTGTTGGGCACAGGCTCTATAGCTGTGGAGCACGGGGTTAGTGCTCCACGCATGCGGCATCTCCTTGGACCAGGAGTCAAACCCGTGTTCCCTGTTTTGGCAGGCAGATTCTTTAATCACTAGACCATCAGGGAAGCCACCTCTGCACATTTTAACACGGAGCTCATCTTTTTGACAGACTAACTTTTAGTGAGTACAGTAAGTCCCCTACATATGAGCCTTCAGGTTGTGAGATTTAGAAGATGCAAATGTGTGTCGGCGCGTGCAATCACGCAAGTCAGCTCACTTGTCTGGATTCACGGTCACGTGCCCGTGTCACCCACAAGTGGCTGCATTTTGTGTCTTTACAGTCCTGTGTACAGAAGCTGCGCAGTTAGGGTGGACTATAGAAAAGGCTGAACTCCAAAGAACTGATGCTTTCGAACAATGGTGCCGGAGAAGATTCTGGAGGGTCCTTTGGACCGCAAGATCAAACCAGTCAAACCTAAAGGAATTCAATCCTGAATATTCACTGGAAGGACTGATGCTGAAGCTGAAACTCCAATACTTTGGCCACCTGATGCGAAGAACTGACTCACTGGAAAAAACCCTGATGCTGGGAAAGATTGAAGGCAGGAGGAGAAGGGGATGACAGAGGATGAGATGGTTGGATGGCAGCACCGACTCGATGGAAGTGAGTTTGATCAAAGTCCAGGAGATGGTGGAGGACCGAGGAAGCTGGCGTGCTGCGGTCCATGGGGCCGCAGAGTCGGACACGACTGGGCGAGCAAACAACGGCAGTGGCGTGGGGTGGTTCAGGACCCTTATTTCAAGCGCAGGATGTCCAGAAGCAGCTGGTTCAGTTCTTCAGAAGTAACTGAAGAACCAAAGAGGTTCAGGACACAGGAAATGGCAAGGAATCTGAGGAGGCACTGCTGGTTTTTAAGGCATAGAACCTGAATAGGAGAATGGTACAGAAGACTGTAGCAGCCGTTCAGAACACAGCCCAGCGCTAGGTAGGGTGTCATTTATGGCGAGAAAAAAAGCGCTGCTACCCAGACATCACTGGATTACTTTTTCAAGACAGTAGATAGGGTTGAACACAGCAAGGGACTGAAACCTATGCCTTCGACTTCGGCGTGAGTGCCGCTGCGGCTGGCCCTCCGTGCCCACTGCTGACGACCCTTCAGATCTGCTGCTCTGTCCCCCGCCCCCTCCTCTAGTCCGTGACCCTTCTTGCCTGTTCACGGGTGCCAGCCCCTGGGTGCCCGCTGTTGTCCTGGACTACTCTACTTCTCAAAGCGCTGTGCTGTAAGATTAAAAATGTTTTTGTTATTTCTTCGTGCTTTTTTTTTTCATGTATTATTTGTGTGGAAAGTCTTCCAAATCCACTACAGTATAGTACCACATAGCCAATTGTGTCCGTTGGGCCCCTGGGCTAACTTTGCTGGACTTACGAACACATTGGACGTACTAATGTGCTCTTGGAAGGGAACTCACTCGTTTGTAGCAGATTTACTATACTCATCTGCTTTTCATTTCCAAGGCATCACAGGGAGGCCCGAGGTCAGCAGGGACGCCCTGAGGTCACGCTGCTGGAAAGGGCTGGACCTGGAGAAGGGAGTGACATTACCTAAAGTGGCCATTTGGGCAGCGTCTTGCTGGGTGCTGGGCAGCCTCCGCTCTGAGCAGTGGGAATTTCTCTTCTTGGAACATAGTAGACAGCCATCCTTCTCGTCCTTCTGGGCATGGAGCCGTGTCCTGACTGTGGAGGCGGGGAGGGCAGGGGTGGCTTCCTTCCAAAGTGTTTCGCAAGCCTCCCCTCAAGATTAGACCCTGGGCTGCTGGTCGGGTTTCAGATCCCAATTGGAAACAGATTTGTCTTCCCTGCTTTGATGAAGCTTTGCTGTTTTGCGGGGCTTTGAAGTTTATTTATTGTTTCAAGTCGCATTAATTATTGTTGAGGCTCACGCTTTTGTTCACGACTTGAAGGCTCTAAAGGGCACAATGTGCACAGAGACTCAAATAATTTGAAGGGATGCATCAATAGTTTCTTTTAATTGGCGGCAGAAGATGGCATCCAATTTATTACAAACTTACATGCTGTGATTTAGGACTAATTTAACTTCCTCTTGAAGCTGGAATTCAAAACCTCACTCATGGCCCGCCATGGTATTACCCAGAGAGAAGGCATTTCATAAGCTGAAGCAAGAACTAGGGTCTTGTACGGGGCCCAGCATTACTTCCATATGAGGGGGCTGGACGGAAGGCCAGAGCTGGACACCTGACCAGGGTGCACGGGCTTGGAGACCAGGGACCACTCCCCACGGTACCTGCCTTCTTGAGCTGAGATCCAGCCGGGGCGCGTCCTGGGGCCACAGGACGGCGGCGATGGAAGCACCCCCTCCAAGCTCTCCCCACCCCCGGGGCTGGGGGCCGGCCAGGCCCCTCCCCCACGCCCACCCCAGCAGGCACCTCCTCTGCTGGCACGGGGCAGCTGCCCTTGCTGGCTCAGTCCATAGTCTTTCTTTCTTTCTCTTTTCTCTTTCTCAACAATTTTTGGGGCACCTGCTTGGGAAGCCCTCTTCCCGGCTCTGGGTACCCAGCAGTGAGATAATGTCCCCACCCTCAAGAAGGTTAGCCCTCCAGGGGCTGCGGCAGGCACAGGTCGCCTCTCGTGTGCTGGCGGGGGCCCATGTGGGTCAGAGAAGGGGAGCAGGTGTGGTGCCCCCCACAGACCCCAAAGCAGAGCGTCAGACACAAGCGCGCGTCTGGGAGGGGCCCAAACCGAAACGGCCCGACCGCCCCAGTGGTGGACTGCAGGGAGTGCCCTCCATCACCACCGCCCTGGGGTGCTGGGCCCTGCGCGTGGGGTTGCCCAGCTCCGGGCCCGGGGTGCAGCCACCTGGGGAGGCTGGGGAGGCATGAGCACGTCTGTGCGGTGTCTACACGGCGGCTCTGACCAGGGCCCAGGGGACGTGGTGCCCACAGCGCAGGCTCCTAGCAGAAACCCAAGGCCTGTGGGATCTGGTCTCTGCGCTGCTCGGGCAGAGAAGCCCTGTCCTGGGGCAGCACCAGGGGGTTTGGCTGGAGGAAGCTGAGGTAGGCAGGCAGTGGCCTGTGCTGTGGGCGCTTCGGGGACTCTAGTCCTACTGGGAGGCTGAAGTGTGGGCACACGGGAGCTGCTTAGGGGTGGCTGGGCCTGGTTCTAGGGGTCGTTTGGCTCCCCATGATGGATACACTATGGGGAGCATAAGAGCAAGACCCACCAGGAGGGTGGTCAGTGCCCAGGGCAGCTTCTGGGGCTGGACAGGGCAGCCGTGGGAGTGCCTGGGTCCTGGGTGGGCTACAGGGGAGCTGAGGGCGTCTGCCGATGGGCGGAGCGTGAGGGTGTGTCCCCACCAGCTGCGGGCGTCTGCCGATGGGCGGAGCGTGAGGGTGTGTCCCCACCAGCTGAGGGCGTCTGCCGATGGGCGGAGCGTGAGGGGGGCGGCCAGGACCATCCTCGGGTCTCATCCAGAGGCCCAGAAGGAGGCGGGGGCTGGTTCCCGGGAGCGGGACGGGCTGTGGACGTGCGTGAGGGGCACCCACAGAGGATGCCAGAGAAATTCACGTCTGCGGCCCCAGGGAGAGGAGCCAAGGTCATCACATGGAGGACCTTGGAGAGGCTGAGCCCCGGGAGAAGCGGTCAGCAAGGTGATGGGAGCCGAGAGCCGGGGCAGCCAGCAAGCCTGGAGGCTGGGCACAGCCCTGTCAGCCCACCCAGGCCTTCCGAGGTCACTGGCTGTTTGGCATCTCCTGCCACCTCTTAAATTTCCATTCTTGCTTCTCACTCGTTTTCTTATTTCTGCCTTTATTCGGGCTCACCTGATCAGAGGAGGGTCTCGTGGCCTCTCAGAGCCCCTGGTCTCCGCGTCCTGGCCCCTCACCTGCCAACACTTTGGACACTTCTAGTTCTGGGCTCGAGCTTGTTTCTCTTCTTTGGCCTTAATTTTCCTAAGACAACAATAAGCTTCATATGAAGGTGTGGTTCTAGCCTTTCTCTTCTTCTTGTCTTACAGCTTTTCTGGGTTCGTTTCTTTTTATTTTGAGGTTCCCTCCAAAAATATTTTCACTGCGGGTTTCCTTGGCAAGTCTTTTGAAATCTTATGAGAATAGCTTTATTGTGCCCTCAAAACAGTTTGTCCTTTCAAGTACTGTGTGCCTACTATTTCTACTTCCTTCCTTTTTCCAGATATTTTTCTTTTTCCTATTGCTAATGTCTCCCCTTACTTTTTGAGGATATTTGTCATGCTAATTTCAAATAATTTGTCTGTCCTAACACTTCTGTTTCAGATGTTATAAGCTCGCTGGTTTGCGGCTTTCCCTTTGTGATTTTTAAACTTCTCAAGTGTTTAGATTCCTTGATTCAGGGCTATGTCCCCCGAGAAGTAAACCAAATGGTCTTTGGAGGAAAGTACATCATCCAAGACCTCTGTTTCCGTGCACTGCACCCAAAATACACCCAACGTTTCCAGCCATACCAAGGACCAAGTGGCCAAACACAGCAAGACAGGAAGACAGAGTAAGCAGAATCAGCCGTGGGCAGACGCTGGACTTACCAGTTGTGGATTTCAGTTAACTGTTTTCGCTCCTCCTGGACCAGTTTTTAGCAATTAACAGTTTACTAACATATACACAGAGATAAGACAAGATGGACAATTTAACAGGAGAACTGGAATCATATTTTTAATTAGTAGAAATTCTAGAACTAAAGTCTACATTGATTGAAATTAAATACTTGAAAGGCTGAGACCCTGATGCTGGGAAAGATGGAAGGCAAAAGGAGAAGGCGGCGACAGGGTGAGATGGTTAGATAGCAGCAGTGACTCAATAGATGTGAGTCTGAGCAAACCCAGGAAGGCAGTGGAGGACAGGGAGGCCTGGTGAGCTGCAGTCCATGGGGTTGAGAGTCAGACACGACTTAGAAAAACAGCGACACTTGAAATGTGGGTTCAGTGATGCCTCAGAGCACAGAACAGAGGCCAGCAAACGGGCAAACAGGTTGGCAGGAAAAAATCAGTAACAGCGCAAAAACGCCTGAGATTTAGTGAGAGCCATAACATGCAAAGGAGAGCCGAGAGAACAAGAGAAAGACTTGCTGGTGAAGAGATTCTCAAGCCACTGGAAGATATCAAGCCGCACATTTGTGAAAATGCACAAGAACAAAGCAAAGTGAACGCTAAGGAAAGCACGCGTGGGCGCTGCAGCCCAGCTTCCAAAGCGCGAGCGAGGGGGCCTTGCACACGGCGACAGGCGGCTGGCTTTCCACAAGACGGTGTAAAGGGGGCGTTGCACACGGCGACAGGCAGCTGGCTTTCCACGAGACGGTGTAAAGGGGCCTTGCACACGGCGACAGGCAGCTGGCTTTCCACGAGACGGTGTAAAGGGGGCCTTGCACACGGCGACAGGCAGCTGGCTTTCCACGAGACGGTGTAAAGGGGGCGTTGCACATGGAGACAGGCAGCTGGCTTTCCACGAGACGGTGTAAAGGGATATTGTACACAGGGCGACAGACAGCTGACTTTTCACAAGATGATGGAAGGTGGGAGACAATTGAAGGGTGTATTTACAATCCCGGGGAAATAACAGCTCACCCAGAACTCTCTATCCAGTTAAAATGTTTTTTTCTTTTTTAAAAATAAACATAAAATGAAGATGTATTAAAATAAATATTGAGAAAATTTGTCACTAGTGATTTTCATTAAAGATAATGTTAAAGGAAAACTTTTAGGTAGAAGGGAAATATTGATTTTTTTTAAGTGAGAAATTTATGGAAAACTATAGAAAGAATAAATGTGGAGGGAAACTAGATGGCTACTGACTGACTGTAACAATAACAATATCATGTAGAATTTAAATCTATGTAAAATTAGGATACGGAAAAAGAAAAAAGAAGCTAGGATCAGTGAATGGGATTCAAGAGTTGAGGTGTGTTTGCTTTGTCCAGGAAGCTGGGAGTACTAACTCTAACATATCAAGGGTACATGCGGGAAATCACTGAAAGAGAAATAGAAAACGTATCTGGGGAAAATAATAAACTAATTGATTAGCAAAAATCTGACAGAGGAAGATCCCTACAAAGCAAACTGTAACTCAGTAAGTTTGACACAAATGTATCATTTATTTCACCAAAATAACATGCCCATTCTTTTGTTAAATAATTAAAGTACACTAATATTCTAACTGAAGACAAAGATGGTCAGGCTGGATTACAAAAATGAAAGAAAATGAACAATTGTTTCTCCAATAACACATGTAAACGTGAGCACGTATATAAGGAAGAGTGGGGCAAGGGACCGCGCAGGCCGACAGAAACTGGTAGAAATAGTGAAGAGTTGAAGATCACGATAAATGACTCTGACCTGGTCAGCACGCACACAGCCCTGCGTCTAACGGACGGCCGCAGTACGCACTTTTCCAAGTGAACAAGGAACATTTGCCAAAGCTGATGACCTTTGGTGTCATTAAAATCCCTCAGCGAATTCTTAAGTGTTGAGAACAATGATCTATGATCACATTGAAATTAATCTAGAAATCAATAACTGAAAGATACTTGGGGAAAATCTGAGATGTTTGAAAATAACATGCCAAAGTTCTAAATGATCCATTAGCCTAAGAGAAGTCTCAATGAAAATTGGGAAACATTTTGAATTGGATGATACAAAAACTTGTGTGATTGTACTAAAGCTGTGCTGAAAAGAAAGTGTTTCAACTTTTACTTGTGCATATTAGACAAAATGCTGAATATCAAGGAACTAATTACTTTATTCAAGAACTTGAGAAAAGGACAGGAAAGTAAAAATCACACTCAATAAATCAGAAAGAATACAGCAATGATAAAATCAGTAATTAATGAAATATAGAACATATAAGAAAAAAATCAGTAGCCAAATGTTACTTGCTTGAAACAGAATGAGAAAAACAAAATTATAAGCTCCTGGGACCTTTAATCCAGGGAGGACACAGAGACACAATTAGCAGCGTCAACGATGAGAAAGGAGCCGCCAGCGAGGACCTCGCGGATGCTCAGTCAGGAGAGGGCCTGCTGAGTGATTCATGCCAGTAATCCTGACAGCTTAGACAAGTGGAGTGAATTCTGGAAGACGCAACATGCCAGAACTGATACAGGAAAAAGATTAAGTCCATACAGTCCTACTAAGTTGGAGCAGGAAGTGGCAGCCCGCTCCAGTGTCCTTGCCTGGAGAATCCCAGGGATGCAGGAGCCTGGTGGGCTGCCGTCTATGGGGTCGCACAGAGTCGGACACGACTGAAGCGGCGTAGCAGCAGCAGCAGCAGCAGTCCTACTAAAAATATTCCCACAAAAAGTCCAGATCCAGTTGGCTTTAGGAGTAAACTCTTCCAGATGCCGTGGAAGAAATCACAGCACTCTTATACACACTGTTCTAGGGAAGAGGGAAGAAAAATGTGATACTTCACAACTTGATTTACAAGGCCAGAATAACTTCATAAATATCTGACCACAAGATAGGAACATTGTGGCAATCTCCGACATGGGCATGAACATGATAGGGCTTTAAGATCAGCAAATCAAACGGAATACAGACGGCCGTGCGGCGTGTTCTATACGGAAATACACCACAGCCAGCTGAAATATAATCCAGAGACACAAGAATGGAAAAACAGTGAAAAGGAAATCAATTCGTCATCACATGCAACCGAGCAAGACTGCTGCAGCACAGGGGAGGCCTGAGGACGTAACACTGAGGGAAATGCCCCGTCACAGGAGGACAAACGTGAGCAGCGCCGCCCGCCCCAGGCGCTTAGAGCTGCCGGCGCCAGCAGATAGGAGCAGGTGGAGGGGCCAGGAACGGAGGGGGCAGAGGGGGCTACCGCGTAAGGGTAAAGGGTTCAGACGTGCAAGGTGAACAGCGGTGGGGACGGGTGGACGTGAAGGTCGCACAGCCTTCTGAGCAGACAACACTCAGGGTCAGTCGACGGGCTGTCTGGACTGACCCAGGAGAGTCAGCTCTGCCAGGAACGAGGGGCAGGAGCAGGCTCTCTGGGGCAGCGGGGCCAGAGAAGGAGGCGTTCTTGCTGATACCAACCGGGAGACGAGGCGTGGCATGAGGCCCGGGGCTGGCCTGCAGCAGGGGCAGCCAGGCCCAGCCCCTCATGGGGCCTGCTCTGTCCCAGCACATGGCAGACATCCACGGGGGAGGCTGCCCCGGCCAGGCAGCAGTGCGAACACCAGCTGTCCCCGTAGGACCCCCGCCTCACACCCTGTGTGGGATGGGGAGTGCAGAAGAGCCCCAAAGGGGAAGGCACAACCCCCGCAGCTAACAGGAGAAGACGTCAGCCTGTCTTCAGCGCCTGGAAGCCGCTGACAGCAACGTGGAAACCTACTACGTTTGCCTGCATTAAGGTTAGGTACGTGTGTTCCATGGAGGAATGAATGAGCTGTTTCCAGCCTCAGAACCCTGCGGGGCTCTGCCCCCCAGACCTCTCCGGAGCTCCTGACACTGCCGGGCAAGGAGGCGCTGGGACATGGGCAGAGGATGTGGGTGGGCAGGTCACAGGCAGGCTTTCAGGAGGGTGAGCAGCCTCACCGGTGAGTGGGGGGTGGTGGTCACTTCATGCCCACTGGCTAGGGTGGGGAGGGGAGGAGGTGGGGGCTGGGAAGCCCAGTGGGGACGGGCATCACAGCTGCTGGAAGGCAGCTGAGCAGACCTGGGCAGGGGGCTCACCCTGCCAGGGGCACTGTCCAGGGTGCAGGCGTGGGGTTGGCTGGTATCACTGCCGCCTTCTCTGTGAGGGGAGGAGGGTGGGGTCCCCAGCTGAAGGGACAGGTGAGGCGGTGCCTAACCCACCCGCATAGGCAATGAAGAGGGGGTGCCCCAGCCTGTGTGAGGGGCAGCCCCAGGCCCTGCCAGCCACCGTCTGCAGGCTCGGACCAGACGGGTTTGCTCTGAAAACCCCAGGCTGACCCAGACGCAGTGGTTTGAGAAATCAGTGAACCAGCTGAGTGGACGGCAGCACGATCCTGGACGCGGCTTTAAAATAGTGTCGACTTTAGAAAATTAGCCACTAAGAGTTAGATAAATCACAGACAGCAGTCATGGCACTAGAATCAAGTCAGGAAACATCCGGTGTATCTGCATGGTTCGTACACAAGCAAGGGCTTGCCCGGTCTCAGGGTCGGGGCTGAGTGGGACTCGCTCCAGGATGGATGTCGGGGGGCAAATCAGCGTCACTGAGCCAGAGGTGACCCTCGAGGGGGACGGCGCACAGGCCAGACCCGAGCCGTTCAGTGAACTCTGCGTCCAAGCTTGGGAAGTAAGCAGAAGGCAGAAGCGAAACCATTGGGATTAGAGCAAAATACAGATGTCATCGTCAACTTACTGGTTGTGGCAGAAGACTCGAAGAGGTCAGGGTTGCCTTCCCCCAAAACGGCACTAAAAAGCCCCGTCTCTTCACGCCCAACCTGAAATGCCGCCTTTACCAACAGTGACTCTGGAAACCCTGGGGTCCACTGCTGACTTCACAGTCCTGCCCCACAGAGTTTCTTGTGTTCTAACCCTTTTAGGGAGCCACTCTTCTGACTATTTAGGATTCCTTGGCTGTTATTGGATTCTTTCCTTTTTTCTTTTTTAACATAAACTTAAGAATTATTTTCTTACAAGTTTCCACAGTGCCCCTTGGGGTTCGCTTTACTGGTTCTCTGAAGGGTGTTCAGCTGGACTCCCCTCCTTCCCATGACATCAAGGCCTCTGAAGGGTGGGCTTGCCGTGGCCCAGCCTCTGTGGTGGACCCCGTGGCTGCACCTGTGGTCTCATCTCCGGCAAACAGCAGCTCTTCACAGTGGGGGGCCATCGGGGCCCCTTGTCAGCTCGCGACCCCGTCCTTGTCCACACAGCCCCGGTGGAAGGCAGAAGGGGACACCACGGTCTTGAGTTGGGCGTGCGGGTGCCTGGGGGTGGGTGAGAGAGCACTCGGCTCAGAAGGGAGGAGCCTGCTTCCTGCTGGCGGGAGGCTGGGTCTCCTCCCCAGTTGGGCCAGGAGCAGGAAATGGCAACCCACTCCAGTATTCTTGCCTAGAGAATTCTGTGGACAGAGGAGCCTGGTGGGCTGCCGTCTATGGGGTCGCACAGAGTCGGGCACGACTGAAGCGACTTAGCATGCGTGCACGCATTGGAGAAGGCAATGGCAGCCCACTCCAGTGTCCTTGCCTGGAGAGTCCCAGGGACGGGGGAGCCTGGTGGGCTGCCGTCCATAGGGTCACGCAGAGTCGGGCACGACTGCAGCGACTCAGCAGCAGCAGCAGCAGCAGCAGCAGGGCCAGGTGTGGCTGCTGGAGGGGAGGGACCAGCCGGGGGAGGACCCGCCCTGCCGGTCCACCGCAGGGACCCTGGGGGCCTTGGGGACCCGCGTTCTTGTGGCACAGCTGCTTTGGTTTCTGTTTTTTCATGCATTTGTCGACGCGTTGGGCATTCCTTCCCCTCAGCAGGGACGACAAGGGCAGTTCTCAGGCCACCGTCCACTCTCCCCTGAACGGCCGTCAGCGGGGAAGCCGCGAGCCCTGTGGCCGGCCGGGTCACCTGCTTGTTTTGTGGGCACGACCTGCTTGTGCTGCCTTTGAGAACAGGAATAAGTCAGGAGCGTCCTCCTCCTGACTCTGGTGGGAGTCGTTTCCTCTCACCATCAACCAGCTGTAACAGACGTGCCGTCGGGGAGAACCGCCGGCCACTCCCCGGGGAAGCCATGGCCACAGGTCTGTAAAAACTGCCGAGCGGGATGTTTTCAAACAAAGGGCCTGATTGTGCTCATCTACTTCCGCGCCGTCTTGGCTGGAGGGCCTCGTTACACACTTTTCCTGGAAAACAATGCGTTCTCTCTTCTCCCGGGAGCCCTACGGCCTCCCGGCGTGACTTACAAAGGGCCCTCTGTGGGGCCGGACCGGCAGGTGGTGGGAGGCAGGTTGGGGGGGCACACCCATCTCCACCCCCCGCCCCCAGCTTCCGCAGGCAGCCCCGGGCGCGCAGGGCCCTGACTCCCGCAGCAGACCCCGGGTGGGGGGTGCAGGGCAGTGGGCTGCCCAGGCCCCTCGGAGCAGGAGGAGCAGGAGTGGCAAAGGCCCCGAGGGATCTCAGCCCCAGGGGCCACGGTGTGGAGGCGGAGCCTAGTCTTTCCCGCCCAGCGGACTGGATGTGGGCCCCAGAGGGGACCGCGAACCTTGACCTGTACTTCACGTCAAAACAAAAATAAATTTAAAAGAGATCTGACTCGCGAAAAGGCCCTCCAGGCCCAGAGGCACATCTCTCAAACCAGAGAAAGCACGACTCAGGAAAGAAAAGAGGGATGAACTGGGCTTTATGGGAACTGAGAGCTCCTGTCTGTCTGAGACCTCAGGGAGGAAGCCCAGCCCAGGCTGGAGGGACGTGTGACACGCGGTCTGAGGAGCAGCCGGAGCCCGTGGGCACGCTCGTGGCTCACCCTGGGGTCTTTCCAGCCCACAGCGAGGGCCCCGTGTCCTAGTGACCCGAGGATGTGGCCTGGACCTCAGCGGTCCTCTCTGTAGAGGCTGCCGGCTGATGGAGCCCCAGGGGCAGGAATGGGGGGTTCCCGGATGGGACAGCTGGCATGCCTCCCCCGGGGGATGCACCCGAAGATAGGGGCTGCACCCCTACATGGGGGCTGCAGCGTGACCCCAGGTGGAAACCAGAGTGGAGGCCAGCCGGCCGGCCAGGGTGGAGGGAACGGACAGAGCAGTGCCAGGTCCGCGTCCCGGGGGCTGGCCCACAGTGACCCCCGACAGCGGGGCCCGGGAGCCCGCACCACTCGCGAGTCCAGTTACCGAGACACCCGGGGGGCCGCAGGCATGGACGTGCACGGTCTGCTGGTCCTCCCGGGGAGCGTCACTGCGTCCCAGCGGCACGGCCCCCTCCCACTCTGTGTGCGGGGCTGCTTCCGGCTCTGAGCTGCTCCTGCAGGTGAAATGACTGGGAAACAAAAACGCAAGGCATAGGTGTTCTCAAGGGCAGACCCCCACCTGCCGTGTTCAGATCGGGGCCCCCAGGGCCTCAGGGGCTGACCCACGCTGCCCGCTGCGCCAGGCTTCTGCACCCTGAGCCTTGGCCTCGGGGTCCCCTAAACAGAAGCTGGCAGCGTCTCTCCCCGGAAATGGCTCAGCCCCCGGGACGCTCACTACATGTGCCCCTCTGTCTCTTTGCTCATCTCTGTCTCTCTCTCTGTCTCTCTCTCTCTCTGTCTCTCTCTATCTCTGTCTGTCTCTGTGTCTCTGTCTATCTCTCTGTCTCTCTATCTCTTTCTTTCTCTGTCTGTCTCTCTCCGTGTCTCTCTCTGTCTCTGTCTCTCTCTGTCTCTATCTCTGTCTCTCTGTGTCTCTGTGTCTCTCTGTCTCTCTGTCTCTCTTCTCTCTCTGTCTCTATTTCTGTCTCTCTGTGTCTCTGTCTCTGTCTGTGTCTCTGTCTCTGTCTCTCTGTCTCTGTCTCTCTCTGTCTCTCTGTGTCTCTGTGTCTCTGTGTCTCTGTCTCTGTGTCTGTCTGTCTCTCTCTCTCTCTGTCTCTCTCTGTCTCTCTATCTGTCTGTCTCTCTATCTCTGCCTCTCTCTCTCTGCGGGGAGGTGACCCTGGGTCATCTCAGTGGTCTGGTGCAGTCACAGGGGTCCGTGCGGGCAGTAGGGGGACAGGAGGCAGAGTCTAGGAGGCACTGGGCCGTGAGCCCTGGGCTGGGAGGGTGTCCAGAAGCTGCGGGGGAAGCCTCGGGGTCCAGCCAGCACACCCGGAACGGAGCCTGTGAGCCCTGTTTCCTGCAGCCTCCAGAGCTGCGGGGTAGAAGACGTGGCGTCTCACAGCGGCCCCGGGTGCTCACCGCTGGTCGCCAGGAGCTGGCCCGACAGCCCATACGGATGGGGCCAGGCGGGCGGGGAGGCCCGGGACAGCCCTGCGTGCCCTCGCCCCTCGGGAGCCGCCCCAGTCCGGCCTCGGTGCCCCTCCTGCCAGGCCAGCCCGGGGCTCACTGGGCTCCAGGGGACCAGGGTCTCCATCTCCGGGGTCCGCCTGGCCCCACACCCGACTGACCCCTGGGGTCTGTCTGCCCACAGCAGTCCTCACACGGCCCTGACGTGTCGCACACGCATCCACTCTGGGTCTAAAGCGCTCTGCAGGCGCCACTGGTGGGCAGGGAGTTGCTCTGCGGGGCTGCCCTCCAGGGGCCAGAGGCCCACGCCACCTGGCCTGGCCAACCCCCGACCCCGGCTTGCCCCTTCTCGCGGGACTCGGAGGAGCCCACAGCTGCTGGGGGGCGTCCCACAGGGCTGTGGGGAGGGCAGAGCCACACGGCGACCCACTCCAGGCCCCCTGTCCACCCTGTGCCTCAGGCTCCAGCTGGCGCAGGGGTGGGGGTGGCCCCAGGAGGAGCAGAGAGCAACAGATTCACTCAGCCAACCCGGCCGACAGCCCAGCGTCCGCCAGCTGATGCTTGGATAAGCACGGAGCGTTTAGCTGCAGAGAGGAGCAGGCTCTGGAGCGACCCCGCCAGGGACGAGCCTGAAGCCATCATGACACAAGCTGGGCACACACTCCCCGCCTGTGAAGTGCCCGGAATAGCAGTCGCTGGGGGTGGGGCGGTGCAAGGGGCTGGGAGCCGCCCAGCTTCTCCCGGCTCAGACAGCACTCTAGACTTGCCCAGTCCGCTCTCCCAGCCTCTGGGCCGGGAGTCCCCATCCTCGGCATCTGCCTCTGGTCCTGGGGCCTCTGTCCACTGCCCAGGCCCCTGGTTCCCCCGCGCCCACTGTGTACGAGGTGCCGTCTCAGCACATCTGCAGCTGAGAAGGAAATGACAGCTTTTCTTTCCCTCCCGCTTCTCTAGACCACTCGTGTCTTTAGAGCCAGAGAGAGGCTCTGCTTCTTTCCCTCTACTGAGAGAGGAAAACCCACCCTTCCCAGGCTGGCCTGCGTGGCTGGTTTACGGAACCTCCGCTGAAGACAGAGGTCGGCCCTGGGCCGTCCCTGCGGACAGTCCCCAACCCAACTCCAGGGTTGTCCGGGGGCAGACCTCGGGCTGGGGGCCGAGTTCCAGCCCCCGAAGCTCAGGTGTGGTCGCCAGGCAGGGTGGGGGCTGGAGCCTGCTGCTGGGGAGAACGTCGGCCTGGCAGCCGGCGTCAGGACCTCTGTGTCAGCACTCACCTCGCGCATCAGCGGGGAATCTCGGTGCTTCTTCTCTTTGGGACTTGAAACCAGGTGAATGATAACGCTGTCCCACCACAGCCATCGCCTTCGGCCACGCGTTAGTCTGGAGAAAGCGAAGCCCGAAGCGCTTCCCTGGGGTGTCTCTTTCAGGAACACCCCTCCCCTCGGGCCCCTGCCCTGCCCGGAGCTGCAGAGCCAGTCGGTTCCCTTAGAACCAAAGTGGGCCGCTGAGTGTGAGTTAGCCAGCTCCCCTGCCCTCTGAGCAAGGCGCCCCCGCAGAGGGTCCTGCCCCCAGCCCCGTAGCCTCACGGCTTGCTCCCTGGAGAGAGGGGCCCCTACTCTGCACAGGCCTCTCCTCAAACTTGCGATTTTTAAAGTTTTTCTCCATCTATTAAAAAGACATGTGTTTATTGTAGAGGAATAGAAAGCCCAGAACTGAAACAAAAGTCTCCCCCCAACTCCACAATAGGAGTAACTTCTGCTAACAACTTGTGTGTCTTTCCAGACATTCCCCACGCAAACGCAGATAGAATTTTTTCCGCACAAGTGGGATCATGACCTCTCGGTGCCCAAGGGTGAATGTGACGCCTGGAGCCGAACTCCGCCAGCCTCCCTCCAAGCGACGTCCCCATCAGGACGGCCACCGTGACCCCGGGGCAGGCCCACCAGGTCTGAGGGACAAGCCCCGGCCACCCGGGGGTCAGGAGGCCCCTCAGTGGGACCCACGTGGCCGCGGCCTGGGAACTCCTCCGAGGGGCTGGCCCCAGGGCTTGGCCGTCGAGAGGCAGGTGGCCTGACGGTGACGGAGCTGGGCAGTGTGTCCCCGCCGGGGGTCACCCCGCTCCCTGTCCCGTGCAGGGAGGAGGGACGCTTCCCTGGGCCTCCTCGTCTCCGTGGTCATCCCCCTCTGCTTTCTGCCTCTTTCAGGAGATTCTTCTGGGCGGTGCTTGCTGAATAGTTCCCAGAAACCGGCCTCCAGGCGGTGAGAGCCCAGAGCAAGGCTTACCCCAGAGCCCCGGGGAGCGAGACTGCAGAGGAAGTCTGAGGGGCTCCCAGTGAGGCTGGCCTCCACCTGAGAAGGTCCTGCTTTCTCCAGGAGGACTCACCACAGAACACAGCCCCTCGGCCACGGGCGCCCAGAGGGAGCCTGAGGACCTTAGCGAGCAGAAGGCGGCACAAAGGAGCCTCCCCTCCCCGCTGACCTCAGGGCCAGGCCAGAGAAGACCAGCCTTTCCCTGGACGTACAGAGCCGTGGGCCTTCGCAACCCCTCCAGCCCTGGCGCCCTGGTGTGTGGGGAAGGAGACACGTAAGGAAGGCACTCCTCTTGAGAGCCCCATTCGTCACGCAAGGCGGGAACCGGTACAGTGGGGCAGAGCACCCTCTCGGCCCCTGAGAGGATGCTTCAGGTCCAGAGACCATCAGCTGTGGTCTCACGCTGCCTAGCCCCTTATGAAGGCTGATGTCCACTTGGAAACTGCCCAGGACAGCTCCCTGCCCCGACCAGGATCTGCCTAGTGAGTCCAGGTGTCTCCCATGGAATCACATGGGGACCCTCCTCCAGGCTGGACTTGAAATACCCTCGGTGTCTCCCCTAGACCCCCACCTCTGGTATTTAACTGCTTGAATTATAACATTTCCATGACCACGTGCCAGGGACTGGGTGCTGTGCCCGCCCCCCCGCCCGGTTTCATCCAGTCACTCATCCACCCATCCAGCAAGCAATTTCTGAGAACATGTCCTGTCCAGGCCGAGGTCCAGACATTCAGATTCCAGGCTCCATGGATCTCAGAGTGGCCGGAGTGAGTGGTCAGGCAGCGAAGAAACACGCAGGGACAAGGGGGCTTCCCGGGACCAGGGGTGCACCTCCTGAGGGGAAGAAGCTAGAGGGGCCGTGGAGCAAGGAGCTTCCAGGCGCGGCCTGTGCAGACGCCCCGAGGCAGGACCACGCTCGGCACACACCCTGCCAGTGACGCAGCTGCTGTTGCTGGAGTAAGGGACCAAGGACGTGGCACGGGAGGGCCTGGGGGTGGGGGTGCTGGGACAGAGGAGGCTCTGGGAGCCTCGGGGGGCCCAGAGCGGCCAGCCGGGCACTGGGGGGCCCTGAGCGGGACAGGGCTGCCAGCTGGGCGCTGGGGGGCCTGGGGGGGACGAGGCTGCCAGCCGGACACTGGGGAGCCCGGGGGGGGGGCACAGAGCAGCCAGCCAGGCACTGGGGGACCCTGAGGGGCACGGAGCTGCCAGCCAGGCACTGGGGGGCCCTGGGGGGTGTGGGGCTGCCAGCCGGGCACTGGGGGTCCTAGGGGGCAGCAGTGCTGGGAAGGTGGAGGCGCTGGGGGGCCCTGGGGTGACGGGGCTGCCATCTGGGCGCTAGGGGGCCTGAGGGGCAGCAGAGGTGCTGGGGGCCTTGGGGGGGTTTGGGGCTGCCAGCTGGGCGCTGAGGCTCCCCGGCCATACACTTCCATGGACACACCCCGCTGGAGTGAGGGAGACCCTCTGGGCCCCGCCTCCCCCACAGCGAGGGGCCCTGCCTGCTGACGGCTGCCCCTGTGTCCTCACGCCCGTCTCTGGCTGGAGGAGCCGTGGTGATGGCTGCCCCTGTACCCTCACGCCCGCCTCTGGCTGGAGGAGCCGTGGTGACGGCTGTCCCTGGGGGGCAAGGTCTGCCCAGCTGCCAGAGCCATGGGGCGTCCTGTCCGGGATGCCCCTCCTCACGCTTGGCCGCGCACAGCCCGGCACCCCAGGGCTGTGAGAAACGCAGTGTGTGGCCCCACACTGTGACCCACCGACTCCGAGTCCTGGGACTCTGGGGGCTCCCCTCCCCCTGGGGGACCCAGACACGGTGGCCTCGGGAGGGGGTCCCAGCAGCATGAGGGAGCCGCCACCTGGTGCCACCCTGGGGCGGCCTGCCCTTAACTCCACACGTCTGTGCGCTGTTCAGGCCGATGCTCTGGAAGACGCTGCAGCATGCTGCAGCAGGCTGACCGGCCTCAGGACCCCGTGCTCCTGACCTCGGGGCGAGGAGGCTTCGCCCCATGCAGCTCACGCCCAGGACCCGCCCTGTCCTGCAGGGCCCACCCCCCACGGCCATCCACCCCCACCCCCCCTCCCCAGGTCCCGGCCAGCGATCCCCTCTGCTGCAGAGGCTTCTCACACCCTCTGGGCCCTGGGTGCTCTCTAAGTCCCCAGGGCGGCCTCAGTGTCCACTCAGCCAGCTCGCCCCCCTTCTGCAGAGGCAGGGGAGGTGGGAGAGAGGGGGCCCCCGGCTGCAGCTCTTGCTGCATCAGCCCCTCTGATCACAAGCGGAAAGCTGCTCGCGCCCCTCCTGCACCCCTTCAGGGGCGGCCCCCGCCCCAGGCCGTGCCCCCAGACTTCCGGCCGCCTCCAGCCCGGGCCTGCCTGTCCTGCTGACCCCGGCACGCTGGCCTGAATGGCCCCCGCTCTGTCTCCAGCCCTGGTCTGACCTCGTACCTGAGACGTGCACCCAGCCTCCTGAGAGTAGGGGCCCCACGGGGGGCTCGGCCCGGGGCTGACCCGCAGACCAGGGGTGGGTCCAACTGCCCCCCGGTTTACAGCGGGCTGGGGGGACAGTGGTCCGAAGTGTGTCTTCCACCTTCCCGCCCCTGGCTGCTCTCGGCGGTGAGTGGGGCTCAGTCAGCATCCCATTTCCCGGGCCTGATGGGCAGGGAGGGCAGCACCCAGCCCCAGCAGTCAGGCTGTGGCAGGTAAGGGCTGAAACCCCCTTCCTGGGGGCGCAGAGGGAGAAGCCCACCCACCCGGGGGTCCTTGTGCGGAGCCCTCAATGGAGGTCCTGTCAGCAAGACCTGGGGGGCACAACGGCGACAGCTTGGCCAGGCCAGGACCTGGGAAGCCCGGGGGAGGCCAGGTCAGCCCCCAGGCCCCTGCTGTTGCCCTGAGTGACACCAGGCCCCGCCCTCGGGGGTGACAGTCACCAGGTGCCAGGGGTGGGCCCACAGAGGGGGCTGAGTGGCACCCCTGCCCAGGTCCCCACTGCCCCCTCCACCACCACCTGCCCCGCCACAGGCCACATGTCCCGTGGACTCCAGGCCTAGCGGCTGAGGACACTGCCCCCGCCCCTGCGAGAGATGCCTGGGTCTGCGGTCGAGGTCCGTGCTGCACCCGTGGAGGAACAGATTCTGGAGGCCCAGCCTGGCTGCACAGCTGTTAGCAGCGGGCTGAACACAGGGCCGCCTCCGCGCCCGAGTCCAGGCCATTCCGGCAGGAAATCATTGACATAGCTCTGAGGGGACAGAGGGAAGTCAGAGTTCACCACCGCCCGCCCCCAGAGGCGGGACGGCGGAATTTGTGGTCATTTCCTAACAACCTTGCGCAAGCGAAAAGCAGCTGGACAGCGGTGCTGATGGCTTCAACCCTGCTTCGGTTTCTCGGTCGATTCCACGTTTCAGAGCCCTCTGGGCACATCGGCAAGCCCCGTGGGCCCTGCGGGCAGGTGGCTGAAGATCCCGCCACGGACTGGAGACAGCGGCTGCAGAGCCCCGAACAAGCGGGGGCCAGGGCACCGGGGCACGTGCAGAGGGCAGGGGACCCTGGAGACGCCGGGGTGCCTGTCTCCACTTGTGCGCAAGCGTGTCTGTGAGCACCCGTGTGCGCCAGTGTACAGGCGTGTGAAAGCGTGTGTGCGTGTTTGGGTGTGTGCTCTCATATATGCATGTGTGCGTCTTGGGGGGGGTGGAAGGAGGAGGCCCTCCTCCAGCTCCCTTCTGCTCCTGGACCTTGAAGAGAACACGGTGAGCCCACCGTGTGGGCCCCCCCGGCAGTTGCCCGAGAGAAGGCGATGTGGGCCGCTGAGAGGCTTACTGAGGTTGCGCAGGCGCTGCCGTGGTTGGGGGGGACACCAGGGAACCTCTGGGGATCACGTGAGCAGGTGGCGTCCTGACCACCTGGCCATGAAGAGGCCCCGGAGCAGACACTCGAGAGGCCCGTGTGGGCCCTCTCGGCTGGGCAGCGGGCCTGGTCCCGTCCAGAGGGCCTGAGCCCAGGCCGCCCACCTCTTCCCAGCAGCTCCAAGGGCATGAGCTGACCGGACCTCCTTCCCGGAGCCAGGAAGGGCGACTCGGGCCAGTAGGGCTGTGACCGCTCCCCACTGCCCTGGGGGAGGGAGCACGGGTCCCCACCCGTCACCCAGCCCTGGGAGCTTCTCCCCTGGAGTCGGGGGGCCGGGCCCCTGGCAGCACAGGAGTTGGGAGGGGCTTCTAAGGGCATCTGGCATCTGGGTGGGTGGCAGGGTCTCCTTCCTTCAGGGACACCGTGGCTGGGCTGGCTCTCTGGATGGGAGAGGGTCCCTGCCAGGCAGTGCAGGGAAGGCCCCCGCTTCCCCGTCTCCTCTGTGGACACCGTGGCTGGGCTGGCTCTGCGGATGGGAGAGGGTCCCTGCCAGGCAGCGCAGGGAAGGCCCCCGCTTCCCCGGCTCCTCTGCCAGGGCCTTTGCGGGAGGTGGGATCTGGGGGCTCCACCCACAAAGGTCCCCCTCCGGCTGGACATCCTGAGCCCCGGCTGCGGGTCCACTCTGAGCCAGCTCTGCCTCTGGGACCTCGGGAGATGCCCTCAGGACTTCTGCTGGCCGGGGCTGGGCAAGCACATGCAGAAAGACGGGAGACCCCTCAACCAGGTGCCCCGCCCCAGGGACACGCTCCGGCCAGGCCCCTGGCCCTCCTGGCCAGATTTGAGCAGCAGGTGGCCACCCTCACCCGTCCTGCCGAGGCTGCCAGTCCAGGGAAGCAGAGGACCTGAGCGCCTGCTCAGTACTGCCGCACCTCCGGCCGCTCCAGGGGTGGACGGGGGCTTGGGGATCCGGGCAGCTGCCGTTTACAGCAGAGTAGAGCAGCTGCTCCAATGCGCGGAGACTCTCCAAGGATAGAACACCATCCAATCACATAAGAAGAGAAGGTGCAGGTATTCTTTTTCCTACATAGAAATATTAAACTTCCGTAAATCAGAGACAGAAAGCAAGTCTGAGAGCAGACTGAGTGACCGTTTGCAGCAGGATGACGGGGCGAACAGGCCCTTCACACACAAGGAGCTCGTTTAGTCGCTGAATCATGCCCGGTTCTTTGCAACCCAGGGACTGTAGCCCGCCAGGCTCCTCTGTCCTTGGGATTTCCCAGCAAGAACAGTGGAGTGGGTTTCCCTTTCCTCCTCCAGAGGATCTTCCTGACCCAGGGATCAAACCCACCTGCACTGTCTTCTGCCCTGACAGGCGGATTCTTTCCCACAGGGCCGCCAGGGAAGCCCAGCAGCAGCCCAGCAGCAAAGACTATTCCGTAACAGCTACAGAAATGCAATCAGCGTGAACAGCAATACCAGTCAATCTTGATCATAGCCAAAGAAATAAATACTAGACAAAATAAAACCATGCAAAAATGAGACTTTTCCAGTTTTCATTGGTTTTGGAATGCCAGGGGCTTGCCTGTAGGCTGCTAAGGGAAGTGTAAACTGGCGAGGGCTTTCTGAGAAGCAGTGTCGCTCTGGACATCACCAGCGTGAGAGTGATTCCACACCTCGGCCGGGCAGCTCAGGGGACAGTTGGAACAGGGTCAGTGGCTGTGACAAAGGCCGGCGTGACTCAGCACCTGCAGTCGCAGGGTGGGAACGCTGTGGCCGAGGCAGGAGGGAGCCAGAGGCTGTCCCGTGGTCCTGCCAAGCAGCCGCAGGCAGGAACACAGATCTTGCTGTTAAGGAACCTTTGGTTGTTCAGAGAGTGATCATGAGAAGTTTTCAGTAAAACGAGCAGACACAAAACTCTGGCTATGAAGTGGTTATTTTGGGAGGCGGCACTGGGGAAATTTTCATTTCCTTCTTCTTATTTAATTTCTACATTTTCTAAATTTTCCGTAGTGGTCAGAACTTTTATAAGGAGAAAAGGCAATGAACTTTTCTTTTCACAAAAATACAACCTGGAAAAATAATTCTGATGAATGTGTACAATGTGTTGTGAATATTAAGAAACTTATTGATCCATATGGGCAGATCTCAAACACCCCAGGCATTGCTGCCAACACACTGGCCCTTGGGCAGGGCTCGGGCCCTGGGTGGCTCTGGGTCCACTGCCCTTGCCCGGCCCCCGGTGACCAGGGCAGGAGGCGGGAACGTACCTGGGTGGGGGCAGCTGGCTGTTCTGTGCTGGAAAAACACGTACCCTCCACTCCTCACCATCCTGCTTGCGTGAAAACACCCAGCTCCGCTCAGCTCTGCTGATTCCAATGCACTCGGCACCTGTGGTGGGAATCCCGCCTCCAGGTCCCCAGTCCTCTCCCGTGTCGTCCTTTCTGGACGAAAACATCCATGAGGCTGCGTTTGCGATAACTTGAGTCAGCTCTGTGGTGGTGACCACAGAGAAAAAGGGGGTCAGCCCCACGCAGAGGCGACACGGGGGGAGGTCAGCCCCACACGGAGGCGACACGGGGGGGTGCCTGAGAACTTCAGCCTCGCCCCCTGCTCTCAAGGACACTGACCTCGACTCTGACCTCTGTGCTGACCTCTATACTGACCTCGGCTCTGACCTCCATGCTGACCTCCGATCTGACCTTCGTGCTGACCCCCGCTCTGACCTCGGCTCTGACCTCCACGCCGACCTCCGCTCTGACCTTCGTGCTGACCTCTGCTCTGACCTCTGCTGACCCCCACTTTGACCTCCACTCTGACCTCCACTCTGACCTCAGCTCTGACCTCCGTGCTGACCTCTGTGCTGACCTCTGCTCTGACCTCTATACTAAGCTCAGCTCTGACCTTGGCTCTGACCTCCGTGCTGACCTCCGTGCTGACCTCGGCTCTGGCCCAAGGTGCTTTCAGGGCCCAGGAGGTGACCGTGCTTCTCGGCGGAGGAACCTACTGATTCAAGCCCGGCCTCGTGGGCGTCTGGAAGCTGCACAGGAGAAGGAGGAGGGGAAAGAGGCAGCTCCCGGCCACGTCCTGGGAAGGTCCAGGTGGCTCCCCAGGCCGCAGCCCAACCAAGCACTTCGTCTAGGACACCACCCCTCCAGGCGGCGGTGCGGGCCTCTGTCCTCGGGTGCGGGTCCCGCGGGGGGTCAGTGGGGGATCCCGGGGTTGCACTCGCGCCCACCCTGTCGCCGGGCCCCCACGGCAGCCATGGGCGGGCAGCCTGGGAATGCTGCCCATCCCCGGGACTGTGACCGTTTCTGAGAGCAGGAGCACCCTGCCCTGGAAGGGTCCGGGTCTGGCCTCCTCCGTGCTTCCTCCAGGACACTCTCCCAGTTAGCTAGCCGCCCACAGACCTGCTGGGTGGGGGGCAGTGGGGAGGACGGGACAGGGACCAAGCGTCCCCCCTCAGGCTCAGCCCCCCTGCAGACGCGTCTCCTCACCTTGGAGACGAGCCTGGGACCTGATGCGATCTCAGGAGACGCTTTCAGAGGCTGCAGGGTGGCAGACTAATCACGGAGGACGCCGCTAAGCCCAGCCCTGCTCTTTGAAAGCTCTGAGAACCAATTTTATCAATGGTGCAACTGTCCCAAAGGCTCCAGGGCCTGGAAGGGAAGACACGGGCCGGGGCGAGGACCCCACCTGCCCACCTCCTCTTGCACGGCCGTCCTGGAGCCCGGACAGTCAGGGCGGTCAGTGGCGCTGTGCCAGGCTCAGGCCTCTGAGTGAGCCTGAGCTGATCTCAGCTGCTGGGCGGCCCTGCACTCTCCTCCTGCAGAGGACGAGCAGGGCACAGCAAGCGGCCCCGCCTGACCCACCGCCCCAGGGGCCAGGACACGTGGGGAGCTTGAGTCCAGCCGCGGAAGGCCTGCAGCAGGAGCGGGGAGCCCAGGGCAAAGTGTGAGCCCAGGGCAGAGTGTGCACCCAGGCAGGAGGCTAACAGGGTCCCACAGGCAGGCCATGGTAAGGACAGGCCCTGGGCAAACAGCCCCGGGCTGACCTCGTGGGAAGGCCTGACGCAGGCTGGTAGGGGTCATACCGTAGCAGCAGCACCATCACGGGCACACAGCATGCCCACCAAATGGTGGACGACAAGGAGGGGCCCCAGGGAGCATCCCCCGGGGATGGTGACGGACAGCCCCACGGCCAGAATGGCGGGGAGGGGCTGAGCTGAGGACATCACGGCGGACGTCGAGAGCAGGCACGGTGGCCAACACAGCCCCACAGAGGGTGGGGGCCGCGCTGCCGGCACCACAGCTGGCGCCACAGCGGCTCCAGCCTGAGCGCCAGGGAGATGGAAGCACCGGCTCGGTGGGCGCCAAGGGCTGGTGACATGGCCTTGGGGGTCCCTGCCAGGCCCAGGGGCTGGGGGCTGCTGCATCCCAGGGTCCCCTCTGAGCTGGGATTGCTGTGGGGGGTCGGGGTGGGGCCCCTCCAGGACCAGGGTGGGCTGGGGTGTGGGCAGCGGTCTGGGTTCAACCCAGGGTGTCCCCCGGGGATTGGGCCCCCTCTCTGGGTCAGCACCCGGCCCCTTGCTCACTGTCACAGCTTCTCGTCTAAGCCCTCCTGCCAGCGGGGGCCTCACTGGGCGGCGGTGCCTGCAGGTGGCAGCACTTAGTTGACAGGCCAGGGACACCGGCCAGACCCCTGGCATTGCCGCCCAGCTGCGGCTTCGGGCTTTGTGATGCTCACCTGCAGAGTCTTAACTCAAGGTGCCTCCTGCAGCCACACCCGCGCTGCTCAGCTGGGGGCGGGGGACGACTTGCTTACCCTGCCTCGTGCCCTCTGGTGGCAGGCAGGTGGCCTCTCCCAGGAGCCCAGGCTTGGCTGGGGGCCCACTCTCCGCCCCGGCGGCAGCCAGCAGGACTGGGAGCCCGGTGGGGTGGGGTGATGGCCTCAGGTGGGGGCTTCGGCCTGCAGCCCAAAGACAGGGGGACCCAGCCTGAACCACTTCCCCAGAAAGGCCCAGCAGCTGGAGTCCAGACAGGGGGGTGCAGCCTCACCTCCCGGGCTGGGCGGGCTCGGTCAGCGACTGGCCGGGACAGCCCCTCTGGGGGCTGAGGCTGCAGAAGCCGGAACGGAGGAGTCTGGTGGGCTGCCGTCCGCGGGGTTGCGAGGAGCTGGACTGAGGCAAGGGAGCACACGCGTGCTGAGGAGGCGGCACCCGGCCGGCAGGAGAGAAGGCAGCTCCAGTGCCTTCTCCAGAGGAAAAGGCCTGCGGTGGCCAGACTGACTTCTGGCTGGAGAGCCCAAGCACCAGGTGGATGCCCCTGTTTCCCGAGCCGGCCTTCCGGCCCCTCCTGGCTGGGCTCCAGCGGCGAGGGCACGCTGAAATCCGGGAGCGGATCTCTCCTCACCTCCCAGCCTCCTCGGGCCTGTTGCTCAGGCCCCTGGGGCTCGCTGGACCCTCGGGACACCCTCGACCCTGTGGGGACAAAGAGGGGCGCACGCTGGCTTCATGAGGGCTGCGTGTCACAGGGACCTGACTGCCCCGGGCGGGGGCTTGCCAGCGGTGCAGACAGCCAGGCCCGGAGGCTGAGCTGAGCAGGACGGGGTCCCTCCGGCTCCTTGAGGTGCCCTGAGCCGGGAGCCAGGCAGACGAGCGGGCGTCCCTGCTGGGGCTGGCGGACGGCGCTGTGGGCTGCAGGGTCCTGGGCTGGACGGCCTTCAGGCACCTCTGAGGTCACACCCCCCGGGTGAGGGAGTCTGCGCTCGTCCCACTCCAGACGCAGGAGGGGCCTCGTGGGGCCGGCAGAGCAGCTGTCACTGGGGGAACAGGAGCCCCAGGGGCCTTTCCGAGGAGCAGGCGGAGGTCCCCCAGCTGAGCTGACGACGGCAGCAGACAGCGGCCAGGAGGCAGGAGCAGTGAACCAAGGGCAGCCCGAGTCAGGCCTCAGGGAAAGGGTCCCCAGTCTGCCGCCCTCTCCTGTGAGCTGTCTGTCTGGCTGAGGGCAGCCAGGCAGCCAGGCAGGTGTAGCGGCCACTCTCTGGAGACTTCAGTTCAGCTCAGTTCAGTCGCTCAGTCGTGTCCGACTCTTTGTGACCCCATGGACTGTAGCACGCCAGGCCTCCCTGTCCATCACCAATTCCCAGAGCTTATTCAAACTCATGTCCATTGAGTCGGTGATGTCATCCAACCATCTCATCCTCTGTCATCCCCTTCTCCTCCTGCCCCCAATCCCTCCCAGCATCAGGGTCTTTTCCAATGAGTCAACTCTTCGCATGAGGTGGCCAAAGCACTGGAGCTTCAGCTTTAGCATCATTCCTTCCAAAGAAATCCCAGGGCTGATCTCCTTTAGGATGTTCTGGTTGGATCTCCTTGCAGTCCAAGGGACTCTCAAGAGTCTTCTCCAACACCACAGTTCAAAAGCATCGATTCTTCAGTGCTCAGCTTTCTTCACAGTCCAACTCTCACATCCATACATGACGACTGGGAAAACCACGGCCTTGACTAGACAGACCTTTGTTGGCAAAGTAATGCCTCTGCTTTTTAATATGCTGTCTAGGTTGGTCACAGCTTTCCTTCCAAGGAGGAAACTTCAATATACGCCCTGTTTATGCGCCCACTGTGGACCACCTGGAGGCCTTGCTCGGTGAGGCTGGGGAACGATGGCCACTTTCCACCCAGAACAGGGCCAAGTGGAGGACGCAGACACGGCAAAAAGAAGGCCCTTCCACTGGCCGACGCAGGGAGGGTGTGGGGATGCGGTCTGTTCTCCCGGGCCCCAGAGGCAGGCGGGGCGGGACCTCAGTCCTGGCGGGGCCCTCCCTTGACGGGACCCTGTGAGGTGACGGCCACTGTCCACATCAGCCCCGCCCTCTCCTGCCATCACCGACCCCCCTCCCCGAGCACGGGGGTGCAGGCGGGGCAGGCCTCGGCCACTGCACCGGCCCTTCCTCGGGACCCTGGCAGCCACAGCGGGTGGGACGTCCTGGCTCCTCCCGTCTCCGGGTGTGGGTGCTAATGCTGCCCCAGCCGCGTCCATGCCCACCGAGGAAGCCCAAGTGTCCCGGTGGGTGAGCCCCCGTCGAGTCGCCCCAGGGAGGCCCCACCTCCGCTCACCTGTGTCTCTGCCACGTGACCTTCCTGGGGTTCATCGAAGCCGAGTCGAGAGTTCCCAGCACCAGTGACCCCGAGGGGCTTCCCAGGATATCTGGCTGTGCCCGCGGACACGTGGGCAGAGGACCAAGCAGACAGACCGGGAGAGTGCAGAGGCGACCACCAAACCACGGGAAGCAAGAGACAAGACGGGCAAGCCGGAAATACCGGAGTCAAAAGAGCGCCATGAGAGCGGGGAAAAGACAGCCCAAAGATGGGAAAAGCAGATTTGCAAGTCGCATATCTGATAAGGAGCTTTAATCCATGATACATAAAGACCATGCACAACTCCATGGTCAGAAGGACGAAGGTTTAACAGACAGCTCTCCAAGGAAGATGTGCAAACAGAGAAGCACAGAAAAGGCTGCTGGGCATCGTCACCCACCGGGAAACGCAAACCAAGCCACAGAGACCCCAGCCACGTGTGCCAGGACGGCTGGAGCCAGACGCACAGGGACAGGCACCCGCAAGGGCGTGGGCCTCCCCCACTGCCGGCGGGCCGGGAGCGGGCAGCCTGTGGAGAATGCTGGACCTCAGTGCGTCCGCTCCCCGCAATGTGGAACAGAGGGCCCTAGGGACCCTGAGAGCCCACCCCAGGTGCCAACAGAGAGAACCGGAAACCCACCCACAGGCTGGTGCGTGAGCGTCCAGAGCCCCCTGAAAGCAGACCGACCCAAGCGTACGTGGTTCGACAGGACGGGGTCCACCGCAGCACAGCACCCACTCAGGCACCAAGGGCAACGGAGCCCCGACATGCTACCACACAGACGAAGCCTGGACGCGCTATGCCGCGTGGAGGAAGCCGGGCTCATAGGGCACACGCCACGGATTGCCCCTCACGTGAAATGTCCCGAATAGGGCGATCCAAGGAGGGTGGGCACGCCCCTGGCAGCTGGGCACAGAAAGATGGGCGTGTCAGGGTTTCTCTCTGAGGCGCAAAGATGTGCTGAAACTGTCAGGGATGGTCGTGCACATCCATGGAAACATGGATGGGATGTCGTGGGCCGTACAGAGCACAGGGGCACACTGGGGCGTGTGCACTGAGCTCGAGGAAGCCAAAGAGTGAGCACAAAGGATGACGTTTAAAGTCGCCAGCGAGTCCAGGTCCACGTGGACAGGGGTGAGGCTTCTGCTTTACGGTCCCGCTGCCCAGCGCTCTGCGACAAGGTGCCCGCGAGGCCGACGCCAGGCAGCCCCAGGAGGCCAGCCTCCCTCCCACCCTCCCAGGACTAGCTGGCCCTGCACGTGGCAAAGACCAGAGCCTCTGTCGGGAAGGACGAGGCTCGCCGGTTTCTGCCGGCACACCTGGCGGGCAGCCTCGCCAGCACCCCAGCACTGCGGGCACGCCAGGGTGGGTCCGCACTCTTGGCCACAGCCGACCCCCGAGCCGCTGCCCAGTGTGGACGTAAACACGGTGCATTTGGAGGGCTGCCGCCCCCACGCCAACTGCACAACACACCATGCTACTGTTACCGTCACAAAGACACGAACAGGGCGCGCAAAACCACAAGATGAGGAGCCGCCGCACTCTCCTCCCCACCTCTAGTCACTCAGCCGTGTCCGCCTCTCGTGACCCCAGGGACTGTGTCCCGCCAGGCTCCTCCGGCCGTGGGATTCTCCAGGCGAGAACACTGCAGTGGGTTGCCATTTCCTTCTCCAGCTGCACTCTTGGTTGCAGGTTAAAGGCCGTGGTGGAGACGGAGGAGGGCGGGGAGAGCCAGGGAGCATTGCTGGGAGAGAGGGGCCTGGGCCCCCACCTGCAGCTGGGAGCCACTTGGAAGGCGGCCACCGCTGAGGCAGGGCCCCGGAGACCCTGCCTCCCAGCGCCAGGATGGGAGGCAGGTCCTGCCTGCAGGTTGGGGCCCCCTCTGGGGCTGGCCTCCAGCTGGGGTCTTTCAGAAGGGATGGTGGGAATGGCTCATGGGCCAGGCTGCCCGCGTGACACGTGTTCACACCTCCACGGGCAACTTGCTTCCCAGCTGAGGGTCGGCCTGGGTCAGCAGCAGGACTCCAGGTCAGCCTCCCATCCAGTCTTGGACCAGCTGTGCGATCGTGGGAACTGTGGGGCACCTGTGGTGGAGGGTTGTCAGTCACTCAGTCACGTCCAAATCTTTAGGACCCCATGGACTGTAGCCCGCCAGGCTCCTCCGGCCGTGGGGTTCTCCAGGCGAGAACACTGAAGTGAGTAGCCGTTCCCTTCTCCAGGGGGTCTTCCCCACCCAGGGACTGAACCCAGGCCTCCTGCGTTGATGGCTCAGCTGGTAAAGAATCCACCTGCAAGGCGGGAGACGTGAGACTGACCCCTGTGTCGGGAAGATCCCCTGGAGGAGGGCGTGGCAACCCACCCCCGTATTCTGGTCTGGAGAATCCCGCGGGCTGAACAGTCCACGGGGTCGCAGAGAGCTGGACACCACTGAGCGACTCTCACTTTCTCACTTACTTTACCATCTGAGCCCCCAGGGGAGCCCCGGGGCACCTGGACCCTCTAAAACGAGGCAACAGCAGCACCCACAGCCAGACAGCCCGGAGCCTGGACCACAGGGTACGCGTGGAGTGTCCCTGCGCTCGGCGGGGTGGCGGCTGGTCAAGGCCTGTTGCCCCAGCAGTGAGAGGTGTGGGGGGGCCTGGCAGGTGTGGGGGCTGCAGCCGGGGAGGCCCAGCCCCTTGAGGGGGGTGGGCCAGGCTCGGGCAGAGGAGGGACCTCACCCACGTCCAGGGCACCAGCCAGCCTGGGGCCATGTGGGTCACCCCTGGAGATGGAGGTGTGGCCGAGCCTCCGGACGACGGTCGCCTGCCGGGTTGCAGCTGCTGCAGGAGACAGGAGCGATTGGCCGGTGAGGGGGCTCAGCCAGATCGGGGGGAGAAGCTGAGTGGCAGTGGCCCGCGGGGGCTCAAGGAGGTAAGAAGGGGCAGTTTCTGGGAAGGCAGACTGAGAAGCTTTCCTGTAGGGCGGGCAGCGGCGAGCGGGGCAGGGGGGAGGGGAAGAGCTGGAAGGGAGCTGGTGGTGGTGGTGGACCCCAGGTCGCCGACACCCCTCACTGCCCAGAAGGCCAGCCCTGGCCACCCGGGTCCTTGCCTTCCTTGAATACCACGAGGTAGAAAGAGTCCGGCGGGTCCCCAGCAGTTGGGCCGGGACCGCAGTTGGCTTTTCCCAGAGGCCCGGTCCCCACCTCCTGTCCTTCCAAAGGACGCCCCCACCCACGGGCCTCTTGACGTCCCCGCCCCCACCCTCTCCCCGAGACCAGCTCCACCGGCAGCCGGGCGCGTGCCCTCTAAGGTCCCCTCCCGCAAGGGGCAGGGGCGCTGGGGTGCCTCTCGGATTGGGGGTGCCAGGACACGCCGTGAGAGGGTGGGGCTGGGAGCTGTCCACACAGCGCCCGCCGCAGCCCCCGACTCCCGCGGAGACCTCCCGTGCGGGGTCCTGTCGCGGGGCCCCGCGCGCAGGGCTTGGCTCGCACCCCCGCAGGAGGCGGGCTGGAGGCCGGGCCCGTGCGCTGCGGGCGGCGGCCGCGGGGGGCGCTGCGGGGGCCGCGGTTAAAGCCGGGGGCGCGGGCGCGCGCGCTCAGAGGGAGCCGGGCCGCCGCCGCCGCCGCGCCCGCCCGCCCGCCCGCCCGCCCGCGCCCCGCGGCCGCCCCGGCCCCGCGCGTCGGGTCTCCGCGGCCCCCGCGGACGCCTGGCCCCGCAGCGGATCCCGGCCCGGCGCCCGGGCGCGGCGCGGGGAGCGCGGGCGGGCGGGCGGGGGGCGACATGGGGAAAACCCAGTCCAGGCACGGTGAGGCGCGGGCCGGCGGGCGGGCGGGCGGGCGCGGGCGGGCGCCGGCCACTCACTGCCCCTTCCCTCCCCGCGCGCCCTCCGGCCGCGCCGCAGCCGCCGCAGCCTTCAAGCGGAGAGAGAGCCCGGAAGGTGAGCGCGCGGGGCCGCGGCCGGGGCGCGGCGTGCGGGCTGCCCCCCGAGGCCTCGGGCGGCGGCAGGGGCCGCGGCGCGGCGCCCCCGGGAGCGCGCGGGCCCCCCGCCCGCGCCCCGGCCCCCGGTGCCGGCCCTGGGCCTGAGCCCCGCGCCCCTGGCCGCGCCGAGAGGGGCGGGCGCGCAGCGCGGCGGGCACCGCCAGGCGCAGCGCCCGCGGGCTCACGCGCGTCTCCTTCTCTCCTCGGTGCCGCGTTCCCCCGCGTCCGCCCGCGGGCCCGCAGGGGACAGTGTCGTGGTGTCTGCGTACACGGGCGGCCGCAGAGGCGCAGAGGAGGTGGGGCGGCGGGGCTGCGCGGAGCACGGCGCCAGGGACAAGCAGGTAGGCGTGGTGGGCCTGGCGGGCTCGGCGGGCTCCTTAGGCCGCGAGCACCGGAGCTGAGCCCCTGACCGGGACCCGGGGTCCGGGGACAAAGAAGGCGGCGGCGCAGATGGCCGGCACACGGACTGCGGCGGGGCCTAGGGAGCCCCTCCCGCTCCTGGGCGGGGACCTGTGGCCGCAGGGCCTGCGTATCCCAGGCGGGAGCTGGGTGCGGGGCTGGGGCTCGACTTTCTCTAGGATCCATGCGCTGCACAGCCATGGTGGCGAGTTAAAAACCACCACGCTGCCCCTCTGCTGTGTCGGGGGTCGCTGGGCTCACGGGAAAGCCAGGCTTCGGAGGCATAGCGGGGCCCCCCAGACTGAAGTTGCTGTCAGCATCAAGACCCCCACTTGGGACCGGCGCCCCTGTGAGTGGGCGTGGAGGGTGTCCATCCAGGCCTGGGGCGCCAGAGGGGCCTTGGGTGAACCAGACCCTGCCCGTCTGCCAGGGTGGGTGGCTCCGGGCACCAGTGTGCACTGGGTTTGGGTAGATGGCCGGGCCAGACGGCTGAGACCCCTCCTCGCCCACCGCTCGCTCCCCAGCGGCCCCAGGAGTCCACTGCGACAGAGCACGCCCGCTCAGAGGCACGGCAGCTCCCGTTTGGAAGGACACTCTCTGGCCAGCTGGCAAATGAAATGCTCGGAAGGTGTTTGTAAATGCTTGTGAGGGGCAAGACATGTCCTCAGATCAGGTCCACTTGAGTCAGGACTGCTTTTTGGGAGTCAGGTTTGAATCCCACACCTGTAAAGGCAGGAATCCCGTTAGAGGATCTGCTGGGCATGTCACAGTGCGGCTGGAGGCTGTGTGCTCCTCGGGGCCAGGGGCCAGGGCGGGGCCGCCCCTCCTGTGGGCCGATCGTGTCTGCCTGGGGAGGTGAGTGTTGGTGACGGGGTGCTGTCTCCTGCCTGCTTGGTCCTCCTGGGCGTGAGGAGTCAGATGCTGGCAGGGGACGCAGAGTGGTCCCGGGCTTACCCCTCCTCTTCCTGGTGGCCGTCCACCTGGGGGCTTTTTCCCAGGCATGGGCACCTCAGGCCTTGAAACAGGTGGACGAGCCTCCGTCAGCTCAGGGTGTTGACCACACAGCAGGTCCTGACACGTAGCCCGTGCGTGTTATTTACGGAGATCGGAAACGGTGCTCCTGCTGCGTGGCCGTGAGGTGGTAGAGCCCACTGTGCTGGCCTCTGAGGCCCACGGATCCCACGCTCCTGGGACGTGTTTGAAGGAGCGGCGTGGCGTGTGACTCGGGTAGTCCCCTTGTTGTTTTGTTCTTTGCTGTGGTCTGAATGTTGGCGTCACCCCGAAATTCAGCCTCGCCTCCCTCCATGTGATACCTTTGGGAGGTGGTTAGGGCCTAGGGGCTGAGCCCTCACGATGGATCAGTGCCCATGTGAGCCCCAGGGCGCTCGGTGCCCCGTCTACCACGCGGGGTCACAGGCAGCGGGCACCGTCTACGCACCAGGAAGGGGCCCTCACCAGATGCCGAGGTGGCTGGGGCTTTGGTCTCGGACGTCCAGGCGCCTCGGTCTCGGTCCGGCCTCCAGGACTGTGTGGTGAGTTCCTCCTGCTCACCGGGTCCTGGCTTGCGGTGCGCTGCGGCAGCCGGCCGGGCTGAATCTGCGGTGCAGGAGAGTGGAACCTCAGAGCAACGGACGCCCCTTGTGTCTAGCACAGGTCACTGTTCCCTGTCTCCTTCCGTCCTTTCCTTGTTTGGCCGTGGGCTGAGAGCCTCTGCCCTGGAGGGTGGACCCCGGCCCGGGAGCTCAGGCGTCTTGCTGCCATGCTGCTGCCCCCTCTGAGCACCCCGCCCTGGCTCTCCCCAGAGCCTGTCGGTCGGGGGACCCTGGGGTGTCGGCTCTCCCTCTGTCCCGTCTCCAGCCCCAGCTTCGTCCCTGCCTCCCAGGGGAGGCTCCGAGGATGGCCTGCCTGACCGTGCTGTGCCCCCAGGACCTCCGACTGGGGCCGGCGTGGGGACACGTCCCCGTTCTCAAGGCCAGTGTGTGCTTCCTTGTGGGTTAGTGCCGGTCGCCGTGTGGCCACAAGAACCGTGGCCAGTGACCTTGTGCAAATTGGGTGCACATCCCCCCACCTAACCCAGCCGCTCCCACCACACACGAGAAAAAGGGAGCGAGGCTGACTCTGCCCGCGAGTTAGTGAGCCCGGCTGGCTCCTGGTGCTCCCCTTGCGCACGCCCAGAATGTCTGGTGAACATTAGTTTCCCGGCAGGTGGACACTTGCTTCACGAGCTAGAAGGGTCCTCCCTGCGAGTCTGAGAAGCGCTCTGCGTTGCTTCAGGGCCGCGTGTCCCAGAGGGCCGGGGCGGCCGTGGGGTGCTGGCAGGGGTGGCACCGAGGGTCCCGGGAGGGGCGGCCGAGTCTGCAGGTGCCTCACGAGGTCACGATGCAGCATTTGGTGATGCTGTTACCACAGGCGGGGCGGCGGGGGCTGAGGTCACGGGGGGCTGGCGGGGTCGGAGGGCTCTGTGGGAACCTTGCTGCCCCCCCAGCACACACATGACCTGTGGGTTCCCAGCAGGCGTGTGTGGGCGTCTGGGCACCACACCAGCCCCAGCGGGCATGTTCGGTTTCCTCTTGGGCCCCCTGGGCACCCAGGGCCTGGTGTCTGCTTTCAGACGTGGCCTGGCCCTGTGCAAGGCCAGCACAGGTGCACGCAGCCCTGGGGACTCCTCAGGGTTTGAAGGCACCAATCCTAGCCCTGGGGGCCCAGACCCTGCAGATTAGGGAATCGGGAACCCCCCGAGGTCGGGCAGCGTCCGTGTTCCTCTCCCCACCTAGGCTTCCAGAGTTGCAGATGGCCCCCTGGGACCCCACTCAACCTAAGGATGAGCTGGTGGTCCCAACTAACCCTCATCTGACGAACCACCCCTCTGGGGCCCCGGAACCGTGAGGCCGCTTTGTCGGAAATGCCTGGAGGGGCTGGGGGCAGGGAGGTGGCCCGAGCACCCTGGGCGGGGGCTGCTGTGGATGGGCGTGTCCGGAGCGAGTGCCTAGTGTTTGCCTGGTTCTCACCTGGAAACCGTGAAGGGGCTGCCTGCAGGTGGGCGTCCTGGTGACACGCCCACCGGGATCCCCTCGGGACCGGAGGGGCGGTGCAGGACTGGGGGTCACCTACGGGCCTGTGGCCAATGGCGCTGGACACCCAGGAGGGCCTGAGGGCGCCCGGAAAGGCCAGATACCAACATGCAGTACCCGCCGCACCCAGGCTTCCGTAGATGGCGCCAGGGCAGCGTGTGTGCCCGTCTCTTTTGTGCTGAGGAACCCTCTTGTGGTGCGGCCAGGACTCTGGGGCGTGGACACAGCCAGGCTGTAGCCGGGGCCCCCGCCTTGGCTGCAGGGCCGCTCCAGGGGACCACGTTGGCTGTGGGGTGGCCAGAGGCTGACGGGGCCCTCCTGAGGGCGGGCAGGGGGTGTCACAGGGCGGCGGGCGTCACAGGGAAGGTGGGCGGTCACGGGGCAGGTGGGTGTCACGGGGTGGCAGGCGTCATGGGGAAGGTGGGTTGCCACGGGAAAGGCGGGCTGTCACGGGGAAGGTGGGCTGTCACTGGGCGGTGGGTGTCACGGGGTGGCGGGTGTCATAGAGGGAGACAGCTCCGCAGGGGGACCACAGTGCATGCAGCTGAGGCCTCCCAGCCTGTGTCTTCCCAGCTTTGGAGGACGGAGCTGGGGCCCTTCCTTTCCTTCCCTTGGTTTGTCTGAAGTGATTTACGCTGTTTTAAAACCGAGCGTGGCACCCACGGTTATCTCCTGGCATGTTCCCCAGCCCGAGGCCTAGTTCCGGTTCCTTCGGGAGCTCTGTGGGTGGTTGCAGCCTTGCGTCGGTGGCTTCTGGGACCCTGCGGCCCCCTTACCCCCGGGGTGGGCAGGTCGGTGCCCTCAGCCTCAGGCCCAGTGCCGCCCAGAGGGAGGCCCCGGCTGGGACCCGGTGCAGGGCCTGCAGTCAACTCCACCCTCCTGCCAGGGGTCCTCCCCCAGGAGGGCACCGAGGTGCTACGTTCCTGCTGGCTGCCATGAGGGGTCCCCAGGCCCTCTTCCTGCGGCTCGTCCCGGGGAAGGACCGTGCGCGCTGTCTGGGTGCTGGAACGGAGGGACCCCCGGAGCTGCGCTGAGGGTCCAAGGGGAAACCTGGAGGAGGGTGGGAGGCGAGAGCAGGCCTCCTGCACGGGGGGTTCGTCTGCTGCTCCCAGACCATGCGGCTGCCCCGGGCCAAGGGCCGCTTCTGAGATGAGGTCATCATGTAACAGACGTTTTCCGAAGAATAAACGCGCGAGGTCAGCAGGTCTGTGGAAAGGTGCTGGGCATCCTAGTCATCAGGACTGCAGCGAGGCGTCACCTCCCCCATCGGGACTGCTGCCACCAGAAGAACACGAGCGACAAACGCTGGGGAGGGTGTGGCGAGAAGGGAGCCCCCTCCACTGCTGGTGGGGATGCAAGACGGTGCAGCCGCCGTGCAGAACACTGTGCAGACGCCTCAGAAGTTGCAGCAGAAGTGCCAGGTGACCCAGCAGGCTCCCTCCTGGGCACGTATCTGGAGAAAGCAAAACCAGCTCCAGGAGGTGACGTGTGGCCCCGCACTCCCTGCAGCGCCGTTCACAGTGGCCTCGGCAGAGGCTGAGGCTGAAGCTCCAAGACTTTGGCCACCCGATGCGAAGAGCTGACTCCTTGGGAAAGACCCTGATGCTGGGAAAGAGTGCGGGCAGGAGGAGAAGGGGACGACAGAGGATGAGACGGTTGGATGGCTTCACTGACTCGATGGACATGAGTTTCAGCAAGCTCCGGGAGATGGTGAAGGACAGGGAAGCCTGGCGTGCTGCAGTCCTTGGGGTCGCAAAGAGTCAGACACGACTGAGCAACTGAGCAACAACGAGACACAGAAGCGACTCAAATGTCCTTTGATGGTGGATGAATGGATGAAGAAGATGCCGTGTGTACGTGCAATGGAATGTTTCTCAGCCACAAAGAAAAAATCTTGCCCCAAACACGGATGGACCTTGAGGTCATGGTGCTAAGTGAAGTAAGTCAGGCAGAGAAAAACAAATGCTATGTGACCTCTCACCTATGAGGACTAGAAATACGTAAATATGTTTATAAAACAAGCTCCCCGTTGCAGAGAATGAGTTGGTTGTGGGAGGTGGGGGCGAGTGGGAGGAGCGGGGAAAGGAGGCTGGAAGGTTTCAGCGAGGCAAGCGCAAGTCTGCTCAGGGCTCTCTTTATCTTCCACAGTGGCCTCGCAGATGAATTGCTCTTGAGTCAATTTTGGTTCCTGTTTGTGAAACCAGGGAGGGGGCGCCGGTCTCCGCTCTGGCCCTAGGGGTCTGGACGCAGCCACAGAGCCGGCGGGTGTTGCCTCCCTGCAGGTGTTTCCACCTGAGGGTGTGCTGGTGCGTCCAGAGGTAGGGAAGCCCACATCGCTTCTCAGAGCAGCTCAGCCCTCAAGGTCTTGGGCTGCGATCAAGTGTAAGCCTTTAGCATCTCCAGCATGCTTGCCTCTGCTGGGGACACTGGCGTCACGTGTGAACATGTGGGGCCTTCTCAGTTAAAAACACAAAGCTGAAAAGGTGCGGGGTTCTTCTCTACTTTGGAACTCACCTTCTTTTGAAATGGGAAACACGAGGCTTTAGTACGGATGGAAGGGAATGAAAGTCCAGTGGTTTTTCCAAAGGAGGAGCCCAGGTGGAGGAAGGTGAACCTGGGTCTGCATTTCAGACCCAGCAGCAGGAAACCTCTTCTGCCCAAGTGCGCTGGCGGGCATGATGGCTCCCACACGGGCACGGGCGTCTTGTCAACACTCTGTATGCGCTGTGACCTCAGTGGCCGGGGGGCTCAGAGGGGAAGGAGGGGGCAGGCACCGGGAGGCGGATCCCGGGGATCTTCCTTCCTCTGTGAAGCTCCTCCTTGTTGGTTCTGAAGACTGAGCCAGTAGTGGACACGACGGAGAGAAAACGAAGTCTGCAGATTTGTTGCAGAATGATTTTGTGTTAAATGAAAAACTGCCAGGAGCAGGGGGTTTCCTGAGGCTCGATCCCACCTTTGCGTATGCCAAAGCCTCCTTCCTCATGACCTCTGCCATGGGCGGAGTTCCTCACGCTGGCTCCCGGCATCTCCCCCTTTTTTTTTTTACAAAGTTCCAGGATGCTGAGAATTGAAACCACTGAAGGTTTTGGCGTATGTTACGGGCACGTCTTGATTCTCTGTGGTAGAGACCGTGTGCATCCATGTATATGTGGGTGTGCATGAGCTCACACACGTGTGTGCATGCATATGTGCGTGCATGCGTTTGATGGTGCATATAGGTATGTGTGCTCACGTGTGTGTGCATGTGTGTTCGTGCACGGGTGTGTGCACGTGTGCGGGTGTGCGCGCGTGTGTAAATGTATGTGCATCTGTTGTGTTCATGCATGTGTGTGCGTGTTCTGGCACACGTATGTGTGCATATGCGTGCATTTTTGTGCATATGCGTGTGAGTGTACACGAGTGTGTGTGTGTGTGCGCATCACTGTTCAGCTGCTCAGTCGCGCCTGACTCTTTGTGGCCCCATGGACTGTATCCTGCCAGGCTCCCCTGTCCTTCACGATCTCCTGGCGTCTGCTCAAGCTCGTGTTCCTGTGTGCACATGCAGAAGATTATAGGTCCACACGCGTGCATATGCATCTGTGCACACATGTGCGTGCATGCGTATGTTGCGAATACATTGTATGTTCACACACATGTATGTACCTGTGTGCATTCGTGCGCGCGCGTGTACATACATGCGTGAACATGCGTGTGTGTGTGCGCACATGTCTGTGTGCGTGTGTGTGCTTGTATATAGGGCATATAGGGCTTCCCCTGTGGCTCAGACGGTAAAGAATCCGCCTGCTGTGCAGGAGACCTGACTTTGGTCCCTGGGTCGGGAAGATCCCCTGGAGGAGGGCCTGGCTACCCCCTCCACTATTCCTGCCTGGAGAATCCCATGGACAGAGGAGCCTGGCGGGCTGCAGTCCACGGGGTTGCAATGAGTTGGACACGACTGAGCGACCGACTCTTCTGTTCACACTGCAGTTTCTCACTGGCTCTGCGCACATCTTAGGGTGCAGTTATTTCCCCGCGGGTGACCTTGGTAACCCCACCACATAACTTGTCAACAGCCACGGGCTGTGGGCTGAGCTCCCGTGGTGTGTGTTTTCAGGCCCCCCTGCCGCACATGTGGAGCCCTTCTCCAACAAGCTTCACGAGTGGGTCCTTGGGGACCTCTCTGGGGTCAGGGTCTTTTTTGTGTGTGGTTGCCAAGAAGGAAATCCCCATAGACCAGGGCAAATGGGCGTGTGATACTGCTGCTAAGTCGCTCAGTTGTGTCCAACTCTGAGAGCCTGTGGACCGCAGCCTGTCAGGCTCCTCTGTCCCTGGATTCTCCAGGCAGGAATTCTGGAGGGGGTTGCCGTGCCCTCCTCCAGGGAATCTTCCTGACCCAGGGACCAAATTCGCACCTCTTGCGTTTCCTGCATTGGCAGGTAGCTTCTTTACCGGATACATTCTGCCCCTCCTGTCCCCCAGCCCCCTCTGCCCGTCTTCCCTCTCTCCCCTCTGCCTGGACTGCCAGCCACACTGGGCCCCTCCTGCCCCCCTGTAGACAGCTCACCTCGGGACTCAGGAATCTGCCCCGCCCAGGCCTGGAAGCACCCTTGACCTTAGGTTCCTCGGGGCCAGTATCTCCAGGACCCAGAGCTCCTGAGCCATAAGGGGACTGCAGACTCTGGACCGCCTGTATTTGTGACGGAACGGGGCCCTTCTGAGGGCAGCGGAGGGGCTTGGGCAGTTCCTGGGGGTTGCGGGCAGCCGGGCTCTCCGCTAGGGACCCTCGGGGCTCTGGTCCTGGCTGCCCGTCCTCGGATCCGTCACAGGAGGCTGAGCCTGTCCTCCGGGGGCCCCGAGTCTGGAAGGCTTGCCCTGGGGGCAGGTTTGTCCTTGCGTCCCCGCCGTGACTGTGCCGCGGTCTCTCCTTGCTCAGGCCAGAGGAGGGGCCTGGCTTCCGCTGGGTTTCTGGCCGGTGTACTTCCTGTCTGTCCCCATCTGAGGGGGACGGCGCCCCGTGAGCGTGTGCACGGGTGGTGACCACACCCCGTCCTCGTGGGGGTTTGCAGCACCCCGTCCTCCGGGGTTCACCGCACCCCGTCTTGGGGGATCACTGCACCCTGTCCTCCTGGGGGGTGGCCGCACCATGTCCGCGTGCTGTTGGAAAAGGGTGGAGGCAGTGGTCAGCGGCCGGTCCAGACTCTCGACTGGCTGGTGGCTCCCGGACGTGTGGGGCGGCTCCCCGTCCCCGAGCCCGCAAGTGTGATCTTGCTGGGAAGGGGTCTCTGCAGATGCAGCTGAGTGAAGGGCCTCAAGGCAAGGGGTGGTCCTGAGGCCCTGACTGCCGCCTCCCGTCTTTGTAAGAAGGGCGGGCACGGGTCCGACCTCGGACAGGAGATGCATACGCAGAGGCCGAGCAGCCACACAGCGGAGGCTGGGGACGCAGACATGAGCCCAGGGCCCCCAGAGCTGGAGAGGCAGGAAGGGTCCCTGCCCCTGGAGCCTGGGGGCTCCCCTCCATGCCGTGAGTCCTGACTCTGGCCTCAGAACTGGGAGGCGGCACGTCTTCAGGTTGTGAGCTGCCTGGCTGGGGACCACTTGTTACGGCCCTGGGACTCAGACGCACTGTCCCTCAGGCCCTGGGGTCCTGGGGGAGCTCCTGTCTGTTGAAGCCCAGATCCCCATATCCACGCGCTGAGACCCCAGGGACGGAGCGGGAACCAGCCTGGGTCTGTGAACAGCGTTGGGAGGGGCCTTGAGTCCCGGCAGCATTGTGGGGGGGGTGGTCGAAATATGAGGGCTCCCCCCAGGCTTGCCACAGACGCGCTGCACACCGGGGCCCTGGGTGGTTTTTCTGGGCAGGCTCTTTATCGGGGCGACGGTGAAGCGGGTTTGTAAAGGCCGTCTTCCCACGTGCTCCGCCACCTCATGGATGCACTCTCCCTCGGGGATCTTTCAGGGGCTCTAGAGCCGGAGGGCCTCTACCCCAGCAAGAGTGGGGCTTCCTAGGGACCTGGCCGCCCTCGAAGCCCAGGAGCGTTTCCTGAGGTCGCAGAGGCACCGGGTCCTGAAGGAACCTGTGAGCCTGGGCACTAGAAAAGTGGATGAGCTCAGGGGGTGGTCGGCGGCGCCACTGGCGCGCCCTCCTTCCCACGCAGCTGGCCACCCCACGCCCCGTGGCCTCCGACGGGCGCGTGTCCTGCCCCTCGACCAGGCTGTGTGTACCCCCTGGCCCGCCTGCGGGGTGGACGGCCCAGCGTCCCCAGCTCCGGTGGGCGGAAGGGGACCCTGGCTGAGGGAAAGTGTGGCTGGGCCTCCTGGCTTCTCAGGGGAGGCGGGGGTCTGAGCTTTTCCGTGAACTCCCCTGACACCTCCGTGCCCATCGCCCCCACCTGGGCAGGTGGGCCGCCCCCGGCCTTGCAGCGGGACCTGGGAGGGACCGAGAGCTCGGGGCTGCACCTTGCCTCATGGGGCGGACGTCCTCTGGTGTCTGGGGTTCAGGGCATTCGTGCCCGGGGAGGCGATGCTGGGCTCCCCGAGAGTCCCCTCAGCCTAAGAGGCTGGGACGGGGCAGCAGGACCCTGCAGCGAAGGCAGAGGCCGCTTGACAGTGACGGAGAGGGACGACCTGGAGGAGAAAGCGTCCAGCACGAGGGCCTCGGCCCGTCTCTGGCAGCCCAGAGCACCAGGCTGAAGGCGGGCCCCTTGGACGCCGGAGGAGGGGGCGCACTATCTCCCCCCGCTGCGGGCCCCCAGGGTTGTCAGAAGGCCAGGCCCGGGTCTGAGCAGGCTGGGTGGCAGACTGGGTCACCCACAGCCCCTGCTGGTGGGCAGAGGAGCCCCGGGTGCCATGGGGACGGAGCCGTGTCCCTCAGCAGAGTCGGAGGTGGTTGGTGCCAAGGACCGTCCAGGATAGGGGGGCGGGAAGGCGGGGCTGAAGGGTTTGTAGGCGGAGATGCTCTCCCTTGAGCATCGGGGGAGGGCATGAGGTGGGAGTTTGCTGCTGGGGAGCGTCTGTAGCTGGGGGCTCGGCCTGGGGACAGAGGCCAGCACAGGTGGGCCTCCCAGGAGGGGTGGGGCCCGGGCAGTGCCCGTGCGTGCGTGGGGACGTCATCTGTTCGCCCCCAGTCTTTCTGGAAGGCCTGGGTCTTCCAGCCACGGAGGAGGTCGCCAGCGGGGCGGCCGCGCGTCTGGCCAGCAGCCTGGCGCTGCGTGTCCTGCGTTGCCGTCCGAGTTCTTGGCCCTGTTGCAGCAGCAGCAGCAGCAGCACAGGTGAAAGGGCATCTGTGCGACCAGGATGGGTGGGACGGAAGTCACCAGACACAGGGCCGAGCGTGGCAGCGCTTCCCGCAAGCCTCCTCGCCCCCTTGTCTGATGGCTCCGCGTCACAGAGACTGCTAGTGACCCCTTGGATCTTAAACCGGCCTGTCCTTCCGTCGGGGTGTGCGTGGAGGAACGTTCCGAGTGTCCTGAGCCCCCAGCCCCGTTAGGGAAGGCGGGCACCGTCTGGGGAGACAGGCATGTCCCTTGCTGATCAGAGGCTGCTTGGTTTTGTCCTTGGTGTATTTGCGATTGTAGCGTTGGGAGCATCTCAGGGTCCCACCAAGGCTCACGCAGACACTGTCCTGACCCCTCCCCAGCCCTAAGCACGTCTGTATCTCGTCTGTAACCAGCACTGCCTACCAAAAGTAAGTGCTCAGATTATTTTAAAGCAAAAAGATGGAATTATTGAACTTTCGACCTTTTTAAGCTCATGTGTAGAGGCCACGGGTGGGCTTTGCTCTTCCTTTGCATGCTCGGCCGAGCCAGGCGAACAGTGAGGAGATTCTCAGGTCCCCCACCCCGTGGCTCTGGGGGCCGAGTCCTCAGGGCCAGCCTCCCTGCCAGCCCTGGGGCTCCAGCAGGTCCCCAGAGGCGGGTTTCGGGGCCTCGGACGTTTCCCCACCGAGACTGGCTCTTTTAAAGAAAGGCTGTGCGCAGTCTGGTCTCAGATCCTTAGACCCCAGGGAGGTGCCTCCTGCAGCTCGTCTTGCCTCTGTAATTTAAGGAGGTGAATACAGGGGGCTGTGCTCCGGGTGGGGTCGTCAGGAACCACACAGGATCTGAGCCTCTGACCACCAGCCCAATGGGGAGGCTGGCCAGGCCCCTGGCGGGGGGATGTGGTGAAAGTGGGCCATCCAAGCTGTGCGGCAGAGTCCTCACCAGGCACGTCCTGCCGGTGCCTGAGCCCCTGGGCCCGTTCGTCCGTGTTCTGGCCCCGCAGCGCGTGGCAGGGACCGCAGGGCCCACAGCCCCACTGGACGCCGGCTGGCTCCGGCTGCCCCCTGTGACGCAGTCCCTGGGGCCAGCTGATCTGCCTCTGGCCAGGCACTGCGCCTGCTCCCTGCAGACACCCGGAACCTCTGCTTCGCAGCTCGCTTTGTTCTTATGGAAAAAATTCAACTGAAAGCCAGGGTCTTATGATTGGAATTTATCTCGGTGTCCACGGGGCAGAGTGCGCAGGCTGGACTCCGCTTGGCTGGAGGGCCCTTGTGCTGGAGTGCGGGGAGACCTCGGGGCCCTCCGAGCTGGGCCGGCAGGTGTGTCCCTTGGTGGCGGGCTGCATGGCAGAGGCAGTGGTGTCTCCGTAACCTGGTGTTTTGTTTCCTATTAAAGCGAGCTCGGACACACCACCCGCCTGGCCTCTCGAGGAAACTGTGAAAGTCATCTGCTTCGAAGTGGCGTGACGGGGCTGGGCGGTTAGGGCCAGGGCCTCTGAGAGGAGGATGCTGGGGATGCCTGGGGGCCCAGGAGACAGATGGGCAGGGCCCCCTCCACCCTGGGCCCAGCCCCGCTCGCCCCGCGTCTGTTCTGACCCTGGGGTTGGCTCTGCTGGCCCCAGGGACTCAGTTCTGTGGTTTCCCAGCTCTGCGGAAGGTTGGTCCTGTTTTCTCGTAACTGGCCTCGGGATCGGCCGTGGGGGCCAGGGCTGGGTGTAGGGGGCGTCTTCTGTCTGCGCCCTCGGCCCAGCACCCTGAAGAAGGCGGCCCCTGCAGCCCCGGCCCCCGGTTCCTGGGCCACGCGGGGGCGCTCCCTGGCTCTTGTCCAGCTGGGGCGGGAGGTGCCGTGTGCCGGCCAGTGAGCTCGCCCGTTCACGGCCCGGCTTCTGGTCTGTGCCAGCTTTGCTCAGCAGAAGCCGGGGTTCCTGCTGCCTCGTGCCCTCCGGTGAAGGCCGTGTCCTCGGTGGGGGATGCAAGCTCCACTGAGAAGCAATGGCCCGACCTGGGCCCTGCGTCTCGCCCTGGAGGCGGTTCTGATGGAGCCAGCCAGCCCAGGGTGGGCGCCTGTCATGTTCAGAACCTGAGGCTGAGTGCGCGTGGAGAGGCTGGTGCTCCTGCACCAGGAGCGTGGCGCCCAGGAGGCTGGTCCGGTGCCCGCCAACGAGCCCGGGTGGACGTCCACAGTCTGCGCTGTCCCTTCTCCCTGCAGGAGCTGCTGGGCGAGGACCCCAGGGAAGGGCCTTTCCACGACGACCAGTGTCCCCTCGAGGGTGAGTCCCACTCCCCAGCCCTCACTAGCGCCCCCTGCCCTGGACACCCGGAACCACTCTCACCCCGCACCCCTCCACTTACCCCGCAGACCCCGGCCAGCCCGGGCTTGAAGCTGCCGCACCAGGCAGGCAGGACAGGGGGCCGCCCCAGGCTGGGGTCATCCCGAGGGCCGCCCTGGCCTCCCTCCCAGGCCGCCTGATGCCCTGTGCCCGGACTCTGCTCAGACTCCCCTGGGGGGGGGTTCCCACCGGGGGGGGGGTCCTACCCACCCCCCCCCGCCCCTGGGGACACTGGGCCTGCCCCCACCACCTGCCCCTGGAGACGCTGGGCCCACCCACCCCTGCCCCGGGCCGGGACACTGGGCCCACCCACCCCTGCCCCGGGCCGGGACGCTGGGCCCACCCCCAACCCCCTGCAGTGGTACTGCCTCCTGAGAAGGCCGAGGCCCGCGAGGGGCCAGGACAGCTCTTCTGCTTGGACGATGGGGAGAGAGCGGCGAGCCGCGAGGGCGCCCGAGGGCTGGGCAAGCGGCGCCTGAACGTGGACGTAGGTCTTTGTCCCGAGCCCCCTCCTGTGGGTGCCCTAATGCGGGGTCCCTGTGGCTCCTGGGGCGGCAGGCCCTGCTGGGCGGAGGGATCCCCTGGTGCCTGGCCAGAGGTGCAGCTGTGACCCTACGAAACCCACGGGACTTTCCCGAGCTTCAGTGCCAGAGCCGCAGGAATGACCCAGAAGCTGGGCCATGCACGGACCGTCCCGTCTGCCTGCCCAGCCAGGAGGGGCAGGAACCGGTCCCCGGAGGACGGGGCAGGGCTGGGGGCCTGGCGCGTGGGCGGGGATGACCCTGTGCCCGTCCCCCGCACCCCACAGGCGGTCCAGTGCGACGTCTCGGTGGAGGAGGACAGCCACCAGGAGTGGACCTTCACGCTCTACGGCTTTGACAACAGCGGCAAGGCCACCAGAGAGGTGGCAGATAAGGAGGGCTGGGCCCCGCAGGCGGGAGGAGAGGCAGGGAGTTTTCCGGGCTCAGGCTGCGGGGAGGGAGCCACCACAAGGCAGGACCCAGGTCACCCGGCAGGGCCGGCTGGAGCCTCGTCTGCCCCCCTGTGCCCAGCCGCTGTCTGTGCCGTCCCTGGTGGAGCCCGGCACGCCCGTCTCTGCCCTGGCCAGCAGCCCCTCATCAGGGCACTGCGGGTCCCAGGGGTGCCCCGGCATGCTGCTCTGCTGCCTTCTGTGACCAGGAAGGCAAGGGGCCCGCAGAAGGGAGCAGACGTGGAGGATGACCGAGGCAGCGTGTCTGAGTTAAAAGCGACTCTGATCATTCGTCTGCTCACTAAGCCCTTTGAACTCAGACTCAGTTTAAACTTGAAAAGCTCAGAGAGGCATGGCGGCTCCGTCAGGGCTGCAGGCTCAGGCCTCTCGGTGCCTCCGAGGTGCAGAGGAAAGGGGTGGGGAGGCAGGCGGCAGGCGGTGTGGGTGGTGTGGGCGGTGTGGGCTGGCCCCCAGTCCTCCTGTGCCCTGACGTCCGCCCGCCATCCCCCCAGGACATGTCCAGCCTGATGCAGACCATCTGTGAGGCCGTTGACGCCTCGGTCCACCACTGCTCGCGCAGCAGCAAGACCCTCCGTGTGAAGCTGACCGTCAGCCCCGAGCCCTCCAGCAAGAGGAAGGACGGGCCCCCTGCCGCCCAGGGTGAGGGCCTGGGCTCCCGGGCTGGCAGCTCCCTGCGCAGGTGCCCCAGAGGCCTTGCCCTGCGTGTGGTCCCCACACCCCCGCCCCACGCTGCCACCCCCCCGAGGGCCCACTCACTGTGCGGGATCGGGGGGTGTTAACTATGACCTCCGCTCAGCGACCCCTCACGGCGGAGGGCTCCGTGGCATCCTGAACACGGAGAGCGAGCCGAGGGCTGGAGACGGTTCCACGAAGGAGAACAAACGCGTGCAAGAGGGGAGGGGCACGAGTGCGCGAGGCGTGGCCGCGAGTGCGCGAGGCGTGGCCGCGAGTGCGCGAGGCGTGGCCGCGAGTGCGCGAGGCGTGGCCGCGAGTGCGCGAGGCGTGGCCGCGAGTGCGCGAGGCGTGGCCGCGAGTGCGCGAGGCGTGGCCGCGAGTGCGCGAGGCGTGGCCGCGAGTGCGCGAGGCGTGGCCGCGAGTGCGCGAGGCGTGGCCGCGAGTGCGCGAGGCGTGGCCGCGAGTGCGCGAGGCGAGTGCGCAGTGGCGGACGAGTAAGGGAGTGACTGGACGTGCGGGTGGACGAGGAGCGAGCAGCTGGACTGAGGCTCGAGTGAGTGGAGGCGTGAGTGAGTGAGTGAGCACGCAGGGGCTGGTGAGCACCTGAGCAGAGAGTGAGGAACGGGGAGCACCTGAGCAGAGAGAGTGAGGAACGGGGAGCACCTGAGCAGAGAGAGTGAGGAACGGGGAGCACCTGAGCAGAGAGAGTGAGGAACGGGGAGCACCTGAGCAGAGAGAGTGGAACGGGGAGCACCTGAGCAGAGAGTGAGGAACGGGGAGCACCTGAACAGAGAGAGTGAGGAACGGGGAGCACCTGAGCAGAGAGAGTGAGGAACGGGGAGCACCTGAGCAGAGAGAGCGAGGAACGGGGAGCACCTGAGCAGAGAGAGTGGAACGGGGAGCACCTGAGCAGAGAGAGTGGAACGGGGAGCACCTGAGCAGAGAGAGTGGAACGGGGAGCACCTGAGCAGAGAGAGTGAGGAACGGGGAGCCGGGTGAGTCAAGGCTGCCTGCCCGCGTCCCCCCCTTTTAGACCGCGAGCCCAGTCGCTGCAGGGCGGAGGCGGAGCTCAGCGAGGACCCCAGGGTGGCCGACAGGAGGCTGTCTGCACGTGTCCGGTGAGGGCCTGGGCCCCGGCTCTGCTCCCCTCGGACGGGAGCACCCTGGCCACACCGCTGCTCCCCACAGGCCTCAAGGGCTGTCCCCTCGGGGTGGCCTCGGGCACTCCCTGCCATCGGGTGGGTGGCCGGCCCCCGGGCGGGAGCTGGGCAGGCCCAGTGGCGTCTGAGAGGCCGCAGGGCTTCACGGGCCCGCTCGCTTCCGGGCCCCGTGGTGCCACCCCTCGAGGGCAGCGGCCACAGAGCCCTCACCAGCTCCCGGGGACAACGGCGGCACCAGGTCCTGGGGCCCTGTGGGCCCTGCTTGTCCCTGACCTCGCAGGTCAGAGCACCGGAGATCAGAGCTATGTCCCTCTCCTGCTCCTTGCAGGAGGCCCAACGCCGACCCCCAGCCCTGCTTGGAGCGGGGGCCCTACTGCGTGGACGAAAACACGGAGCGGAGGAACCACTACCTGGACCTGGCCGGAGTCGAGAGCTACGCGTCCAGGTTCGGGCCAGGTGAGTCCCAGGGGCCCGGGCCCTGGGCGGCAGGCCTGGGCGTCGCGGGTCCTGGCAGCAGCGGGCCCAGCGGGACAGAGCCGGCCCCGTGGAGGTCCTCACAGCTGCCGTGTCTGCAGGGTCCCCCCCGACGCAGGCCCGGCCGGAGCCCCCCGCCAGGGCCTCGCACCCACAGGGCTGGTCCCGCTCACAGGAGTCAGACGTGCACGCCGCCCACCATCGCCGCTGCCCGGGGCTGGCCGAGTGCGCCCTGCCGGCCGCTGAGCCGCTGCCCCGGGCCCTGGACCTGCCGCCCCGGGCCCTGGACCTGCCGCCCCGGCCGAAGGGCCCCGAGCGGCCGTTCCTGAGGTCCCCCCAGGGCTCGGGCCGGCCCCCTGGCGTACCCAGCGGGCCCAGGCCTGGGCGGTCCTTCAGCTTCCACCCACCCGCCCCCCTGCCACAGGCACCCCTGGAGGCCCACCCCCTCCCGCAGCCGCCGCCCCCGCCCTACGGCCACCGGCGGTGCCGGCAGAGGGCGCGGGAGGGCCACTCGCCGCTGAAGGCCGTGCCGGGCCCGCCCGCGGCGCTGGAGCAGGAGCTGCCGCCCGCGCTGCTGGGCGAGGGCTTCGCGGGGCCGGCCGTCCAGCGGCATGAACACCATCACCACCACGAACACCATCACCACCACCATCACCACCACCACGCGGCCTAGCGCCCCCGGCCCGGCTGCCCTGCTCCGCCACGCGGCCCAGCGCCCCCGGCCCGGCTGCCCTGCTCCACCACGCGGCCCAGCGCCCCCGGCCCGGCTGCCCTCCTCGCCAGCAGCCCGAGGCCACGCTGTCCCCCAGCCGAGCTTTCTGTGTCGTCCCTAAACATGCGTTCGCTTCGAGATGCCTGCACCCGCTTCTGTCGTGATTCCAGCGTGAGGCTCAAGGGCAGGAGGGACCTGCCGGCCGCTCCCGGCCTGTTGTTTTCCCCACAGAGCAAGCGCTGGGGGGGGCTTCACTGGGAGGGGGCGCGCGGGGGTGCGAGCCTCCTGGTCGCCCGGGACTGGGTGGACGGGGCCCTTGCAGCTCCTACAGCTCGTCCGTCATGAAGCCGGGAGGGCGGTCAGGGAGCCCCCGCTGCCCGCAGCTCCAGGGTGTGCGTGGCCTGCAGACGGGGGAGGCGGCTCCCCTTCAGTCGTCCGGGACCGAGAGGAGGTAGGCTGTGGAGGTGCCCCCAGCACCCTGAGAGGACGCAGAGGCCGCGGCGGGGCTGGGGAGGTGTGGGTTCCCTGAGAATACATGTGGACAGCTGGGCGGAGGCGGCCTCCCATCCTCCATGGACCCGAACGTACCCCATCGAGCGCCGCGCGCAGCTTCAGCTTCAGCTTCGGGAAAGCGCCCTTCCCGCTGGCAGGCCCGGAGAGGGCTGCAGGGAGCAGGGCGCCCAGCACCCTGGAGCCTCGGCCTGTGACCCCCCCGAGGCCCGACGCAGCCGCCGCTCAGCCCCAGGCGAGCTGCTTGTGACTCCGTGCCGCTGGTTTTGTGTCTGCTGCCTTGGCACTGTCTTTACGGATGAAGCCGCTTGGTGGTCGACCTGTGATTGCGTTTTCCCGTCATAATAAAAATGCGTGCATTTGGTAACGTCACACCTCATTTTCACGTGAGTTTCAGTAGAGTCAATCGGTCCGCCTCTGCCAGCGCATGTGGCCACAGGTGCGGACAGCTGGCCGCTCGGCCGGGACAGGCGTGCTCTTCAGGGACACAGCGTGTCTGTGTCTGTGACCTGCAGGCAGGCCACAGTTCCATGTGTACGGCCCACTCTTGCCTTGCGTCACTGCTCCCCAGACGAGAAAAAAAACTAAGCCTGGAACTGGGTTTGTGCCACGCGCGCGCGCTTGCCCCGCTGCTTCATCGTGTCTGACTCTGCACCTCTGTTGACTGTAGCTACCAGTGGGTTGCTGTTTGCTCCTCAGGGGATCTTCCTGATCAAACCTTCATCTTGGGAAGACCCCCTAAGCCTGAGATTGCGTTCATGCTAAGGGGCCTCTTCGGCTGCCGTCTGGGGGGCTATGTGAACCGAGGTTAGGCAGCAGCTTTGGCTCTCAGTGGATGAGAGTGTCTGGAGAAGGCGGCGCCCTGCGCCTCTGGGCCTCCCCCTCCAGACCCTGTGTTTGCTGCTGCTTGAAAGACCCCTTGGGGTTCCCCAGGAGCTGGTCGTCCGTGAGCTGTGGCCTGCACACTCGGGGAGGAGCTGGGGTTTCATTTCAGGGTCTCGGGAGGAGCGGGCCGGGCCGGGTTGGCCCAGAGGCCCGCAGCTGAGCGGGCGGGGTGCGGCCTCCTCGTGACCGCATCTCGTGCAGTCGTCGTGAGCCCTGCTCCATGTGGCCTGCCCCTCAGCCTCGGGGACCCACAGGACTGTCCTCCCCAGCCCCAGCCTTCCTCCGTGCACAGACCCGCTCAGCCCTGCCGCTGCCTGCACCACCCTTGGGCACAAGCTCGCCAACCCGGCGGCAGCATGGGGAGGTCTGCGCTTGAGCTGGAGCCCAGACCCTGGCTTTAAGGACGAAAGGTAAGGGGAGGCCACCCTCAGATGGAGCCGAAGCAGAGCGTGTCTGCGGCTTGTGGCTCTCCGAGGACGGACGCCCACCCCCACCGACCCCAGCACGGGTCCAGGTGGCGGAAGGGACAGAAGCCACGGGACAGCCACCACGCATGGGGTCCTGTGTCACACGGATGCGGTGACCAAACGTCCACGTGCGGATGGCGCCTGTCTCCCGGACGCGGTGGCCTGCCCTGGGGCTGGGGGCTGGGGGCTGGGCCCTGGGACCACCCAGGTCGGGAAGTGGACGCCCTCCTGGAAGAGGCTGTGACGGCCAGAGAGAGGTGGGGAGTCAGGAGGCCACATACGGCCTGCTTCAGGGGCAGCCCCTGCCCGCTGACCGGAGGCCCCAGGGCCAAGTCACTCTCTTGCTCTGCACCAGGAAGGCCTCGTGGTGACCAGTCAAGGGAGGAGAGATGCCTTTTGTAACAGAAACAAAAAAATGAACTTACTTGTTTAGACCTGGCTCCTGGATGACCTCAGAGCTGGGCCAACCTGTCTCACGTTCTCGAAGCCCCTCTGGAGGGTGGCTGCCAGACGGGCCTAGTGCTGAGAGGGCGAAGGTCCCCGAGACTGCAGTGCGGCCTCAGTGCCGCCCGATCCCCAGGCTGGCAGTCGGCTCGGCCACTAAGCCCTGGTCCCGGGCAAGGAGCTCTGGTGCCCCCGCCCCCTCCCATCCCCCCTGCCCCTTTCTGGACGGCGAGGCTCAGGTGCACTCCGTCGGCAGCTCCAGGCGGGCCTGCCAGGCTGGCACCCCCCGTCTGGACCCTGCGGCCTGAGCTCGGGCCTGTGCTGCTGCCTTCCCAGCTGACACGGCCTGCTTCCCAGGTGTGGCCGTGCAGACCAGGGCCCGGCTGGCGCCCAGCCCGGGGGTCTCCTGCCTCCAACTGCCTCTGAGCACAGATGAGACGAGTCCTTCACGGCCACAGCCAAGGCCCCTGGTGTGGGACGTGGAAGGTGGGCCTGCCCAGGGACCCCCCCAAGCCAGGATCCCACAAGATCCCGGCCCACCCCACCCCAGGCCCCACACGACCCCCAGACCCCACACGACCCCACACGACCCTGTCCCACCCCACCCCAGACCCCGCATGACCCCCACATGCCCCACACGACCCCAGCCCAGCCCATCACCACCCTCCCTCACCACCCTCACCCCTCAGGCCTCTCTACACCTGAGATGACCCCGAGCCGCAGCCCACATGCCCCCGCCCCGTGCCAGCCTTGCCTGCTGCCTGGCCCCTGGCTTGTCCTGGACCAGGCCCCTCTCAGGAGCCAGTGTGGGGAGTGAGCGGGCAAGCATGTGGGGAGTGGAGGACACGGCCCCCCACAGCCTCCACACCCGAAAGTCGCCGGGTCTGGGCCTGAAGGGTGGGAAGGGCAGGCCCCCCCGCCGGCATCAGCCAAGCCCTCCCTTGGGCTCCAGAGCTTCCGCTCCCACCCAACACCCCCGGCGCCTCGGGTAGGGTTGGGGGTGGGGCTGGGGGGGGGTCACTGCCCTGGGAAGAACAAACACAGACAAGGCCGGGGCCCCAGCCGCCTCTCCGCCCCCTGAGGAGCCTGATGCTGCAGCGGGTGGGCCACGTCCCCCACGGGACAGGCGATGGGAGGACCGTGGTCCACACGCACCACGGGAGGGGGTGGGAACACGGTACCTCCCCAGAGACTCAGCAAACAGCCGGGCAGGGACACAGAAGGGATGGACAGTCTGCCAAGGTCTCAGCCGGTGCTGCATCCCCTGGGGGCGGTGGGGGGCTGTACTGGTGAGAGCCCGGGGCTGGGGGACGAGAGGGGGTCTGGGGGGAGAGTACTGGTGAGAGCGTGGAGCCCAGTGGGGTTGAGAGGGGGTCTGGGGGGAGAGTACTGATGAGAGCACAGGGGAGGGGGACAAGAAGGGGTCTGGAGTACGGGAGTCAGACGTCGCTGGGGAAACCGGGGAGGTACGGACCCCAGTGCAGAGGTGGGGAACTGGCCTGGAGGCCAAGGGCTCATGTCCTCCTCGGAGCATTTTTTGTGACCTGAACAGGCTGCACGCCCGCCCGGCCTCTCGCTCCGTTACCCCTTGTCTGCCCCTCGCCCATGCCTGTCTCTGGCTCCACTTCCGTGGCCCGAGGGGCAGCTGACCGTGGCACCCATCTCTCTCAGCGGGATGCTCTGGGCTCCCTGCGGGCAGTTCAGCCCGGCGCCGTCTCAGGGCTGACCAGCACCATCGGGAACGCGTGTGTCCTGCCCGCCTGTGCTCCCACATGGGGACAGCTGAGTCAGGAGGGACATGCTCAGCCACGCCTTCGTGGAGTCCGTGTCCACCGGCTATCGTGTCCACCAGCAAAACTGCTGGGTCACTCGGCTTAACCCCGAGAAGTGGCAAGAGCGGCTGCATTGGTCTCTCCGAGTTCGGGCGCACCTGCTGGTCTCCCTCCCCCCTCCCTCGGGTCCCTGTCTCAGGCGGGAGGGCCGTCGCAGCCCCAGCCTGCGTGTCCATACAGAGGGCCCCTCATCACGGTTCTCTCCCAATGATCACAGGCGGTCACCCCAGCTGACAGCAGGGCCTCACGGCCGGACTGCCCACCGGGGTCTGGGGACAGCACGGCCCCCCATCACCCGCTGTGTTTACTCTGGTCTGTTTTTACTTCTTTCAGCCAGTTCACACGGTCACTCTTTCAGCATCTGGGTTTGCCTTGCTGATCAGACCTGAGATCAGCTCCAAGAGCAGCAGCAGACAGCTCTGAGTGTTTCCTTTCTAGGCTGTAAGAGTCATATGAGATCCAACACATTCGGATTCTACACAGTTTTATTCTGCTAACAAAATGATTACAACCAACCTAAAAAAAGGAAACAAGAAATCAACTCTAAATGGCTTGCAGTTCCATGGCTGATGGTGGAAAGGCCGCCGGTGAAGACACAGACAGGGCAGGGGGCCGCGTGCCCCTGCCCCACGCCAGCCGGGGCCACGGGACTCGGGAGCGGGGCCCGCGGGCCCTCCCCAGATGCAAGAGGGGGCTGGAAGCCACTGGGCTGGGTTTCCCTGCTAACTCAGCCCTGAACCAGACCCCCGCCCACCCGTGGTGTTTGGCACTAGCTGTGGCCGCTGCCCGCTGCCCAAGCACCCCTCGGGCGCGTCCGGAAGCTCAGCCCCGCCTGACCTGAGGTCCGTGGACCAGGCCGATTCCTTGGGAGCCCACAGAAGCCAGTGGCAGCAAGGCTGGGCCATTTGGGGCCCCTTCCATCGAAGCGATCTCCGTACAGACAACTTTTACCAGTGGACCCCCGCCCCTCAGTGTTTAAATAAATAAATAAGCCGTAAGGAGAGGGAGGCACACAAGTTGCTCCAAGTTGCTCCAAGTTGCGTGTGACGGCGCGCGCAAAGTGCAGACACAGCCAGCCACTGGAAGGCGGCGCGTCAGCGGCCTGGAGCCGCCCGTCAGTACTCTGAACGGGGCTGGGTGCCTTGGCCGCAGCCGGACCCCTCCAGCGTGAGGAGTGGGAACCGGGGTCGCCGGGGCAAGTGTGCTTCAGACGCTCACGCTGCGGGGCTCTAGGTCCCAAAGGCGTCCCCGCCGTCTCCTGCCGTTTCCCAGAGCCTAAACCCAGGCGGGGCTGCAGCTGGGGAGACCCAGTGTCCAGGGCCACCCAGGGTCTGTGCGCCTCCTTGGGGGCGCCTGGGGCGGGGCTCAGAGTAACCCTAAGTGCGCATCAGCCCAAAGGCCCAGCTGCGGAATCAGCTCTGAGTCTCCAGGGGCTTCCCGCCTCGGGGAGTCAGCTCTGAGTGTCCATCCAGGTGCTTCCCGCCTCGGGGAGTCAGCTCTGAGTGTCCATCCGGCTGCTTCCTGCCTCGCTGGGCCACATGAGGTGGCTGCTGCGTTCCAGTCTCTGCCAGCCTCCTGGAGGGAGGGAGGGAGGGAGGAAGGGAGGGAGAGAGGGGCCCGGAGGATGGACACAGGGAAAGCTTGAGTGCGTGCCGACGCTCGTCCTGGACAGGAGCGCCTGGGGGCATTCTAGCGACTTCCACGGGATGCCAGCGCCAGCCAGCGCGCTCTGCGGCTCCATCAGCACGCCCGCCTGGCCAGCCAGCAGGATCAGGGCCCTAGGAATAGATGGTGACCACCTCCCGGCCACTGCCCCTGACCAGCAGCACCCTGTTCAGCCCCTCGGTCAGGACCTCAAGGAACTCCATGTCTGCGGCAGGGCTGAGTTAAGGACGCGCCGGCCCCAAGCAAATGCGAAGGGAGCCCCTGACTCCCCAAGAGCCGCGTCATCTGGACCCGGCCAGAGGTGGAGGAAGCTGGGACCCAGGTCCTTCAGGGTGGGAGACCGGGGGGGGGGAGGGGCCCTGTCTGCCCACCAGGACCCCCCGTCCTGGGCTGCCCGCAGCAAGCGCTCCTCCGCTCTGACCCCCGCCCTGGGTGCCTCCTCTGAGCAGGGGGGCAGTGTGGCATGGTGCACCCTGCGGGGACGGTGTCGGTGAAGGATACAGTTCTCGTCCCCCTGCCGGTTCTTGGGGGGCCCCGGCATGTTCAGCAGGACCAGCTGGGCGTCCTGGGACTTGTCGAGGACGACACCGTTGAGCCGCACGGCCGTGTGCATCCTCCTTACGTTGGACTGGTTCCTGGGGAGGGAGGCGCACACTCGGTACCTCCACCACGTCCTGGGCCCCGGCCCACTCAGCTCCCCTCAGGAAGGACAGGTGGGCACAGGTCCGACCCGCCGCTCAGAGCGCCCCAGGGGCAGCGAGTCCACAGGGGGCTGTGAGGACGCCCGGGGAGAGCTGGTTTCCATGCTCTGAGCACAGCATGAGGCCCGCGGAGGAATCGTGGACCACAGCCTTTGATCAGCACAGCCCTTTGGCCAAATGGAGCCAATTACAGCCACCAATTACCAGGAGGGAAACAGGGAAACGGAGCTCTTGGCTTCCTCTCTCCAATTTTGTCTGATAAAATTACAGGCTGGGCCTCTGTCCACGGCAGTCGGGGGTCTTTTGTTATAAGAACCATGATTTAGTTGCCGGGATGGACCACAATTACTAGTGTGTTTGGGGGCAGTGACCCCAGGAATGGGCATGTGATATTAGAGGGTCTCTCTGGGTTAATGGTCTGAAAATACATATAATCTAAAAATCAGGAGTCTGGGACCGGACAGACCCACACCTCCCAGACGACAGGCCCCGTGGAGGGCAGAGGCTGGGCAGCCCCTGAGTGTCCAGGGCACGAACAGAGACCAGCTGTGAGGCCACCGACAGGGACGGGCGGCCGGGAGCTGAGCCTGGCAGGGAGGGGCACTCAGGCCAGGGCTGCGGCGCGGGTGGGGGCGGCTGGACACACGGAGGAGGACTCGTGGCCAGCCTGGGCGCGGAGCTGGAAACCAGATCCCCGCTCCGGATGGTGGCCCGGAGGACACCGGTGACCACACCCCCGGTTCACGGGGCACAGGGAGGCCCCCTCGGGGCGGGCATGTGTCGTCAGCGGGCTGACCGCCACCTTCCGGGAGTCCCTCCTGCCGACTCCAAGGAGGCGCCTAGGGGAGGCCGTCCCCGAGCCCGCCTCCCACGCATCCTGCTGGCCCCCGGGGCACACGGGGCGCAGGCCCAGGGCTCATGGCGCCTTTTGCAGGGATGGCCGCTCCTGTGTCCACAGACGGGTGTTTGTTTTTCGGCCAGGAGGCTTTGCGTGGAGAGCGCGCTAAAGCCACGAGAGAACAGCAGGCAACGGTGTTCAGCCCTGCGTTCCCGGCTCGTCTGTGGGTCTTGTCCCCCTCTGTGCAGCCCACTTGGGTTTAGGGGCTGGAAGTGCAGTCCCGAACCCCACGGCTCTGCAGGGCGAGTAGCCAGGGCTTCCGAGGGAGGGAAGACAGCCCGGAAGTCACAGGGCACCAAGGCAGACAGGCACGGACAGACAACACCCCCGGCCTGGAGGCGCGGCTCCAGAGGTTCACCCACATCCCTGCCCCCGAGACTGAAGGCGCCACCTCCTGGGGGCAAGGCGTGCCCGGCGCCGGGCAGACGGAGGACACGCTGTCCAGCTGAGTCAGAATGTGGAGCCCGAGCCCCTGGCCCCGAGGGACGTGGGTGAACAATCACTGCAGTTTCGGGCACAGCCAGCCTCCGCTCCACTGCAGAGCCGCTCAGGGCCCCTGGCCTGGTCCTCACGCACTGCCCAGAGAAGGGATTCCGGGCATGCGCCCTGAGCGGCTCTGGACAGAGGGAGCAAACTAAACAGGATATTACTGAAAGCGGGGGGGGGGGGGTAGCAGCACACGTACACGGACACGCAAACACAGGTCAGGCGCATGTACGCGGACACACAGACACAGATCAGGCGCATGTACACGGACATGCACACATATTTCAGGCGCATGTACACGGACACGCACACACAAGTCAGGCGCATGTACACGGACACATAGACAGGTCAGGCACATGTACACGGACACGCACACACAGGTCAGGCGCGTGTACACAGACACATAGACACAGGTCAGGCACATGTACACGGACACAGACACAGGTCAGGCGCATGTACACGGACACGCACACACAAGTCAGGCGCATGTACACGGACACATAGACACAGGTCAGGCGCATGTACACAGACACATAGACACAGGTCAGGCGCATGTACACGGACACATAGACACAGGTCAGGCGCATGTACACGGACACATAGACACAGGTCAGGCGCATGTACACGGACACATAGACACAGGTCAGGCGCATGTACACGGACACGCACACACAAGTCAGGCGCATGTACACGGACACGCACACACAGGTCAGGCACATGTACTCGGACACGCACACACAGGTCAGGTGCGTGTACACAGACACAGGTCAGGTGCATGTACACGGACACGCACACACAGGTCAGGCGCATGTACACAGACACAGACACAGGTCAGGCGCGTGTACACGGACACGGACACATAGACACAGGTCAGGCGCATGTACACGGACACGCACATACAAGTCAGGCACATGTACACGGACACATAGACACAGGTCAGGCACATGTACACGGACATACACACACAGATCAGGCGCGTGTACGCAGACAGACACAGGTCAGGCGCATGTACACAGACACGCAGACACAGGTCAGGCGCATGTACACGGACACACAGACACAGGTCAGGCGCATGTACACAGACACGCAGACACAGGTCAGGCGCATGTACACGGATATGCACACACACAGATGTGCACACAGGCCAGGCACACGGACACGGACATGCACACACACACACACACACGAGCACGCACACAGGCCTGGCAAAAGTACACAATGGACACATGCATGCACGCACACAGGCCAGACACACGGACACGCAGGCACACAGGCCAGGTGTGTATGCATATCATGGACACGCAAGTACACACACACGGACATGCACACACACAGGCACACACACAGACACACACACAGATGCACACACAGGCCAGGCACGTGTACACAGACATGCACACACATAGGACCGAGCACACCCACACATGGGGTTGCATGTGTACGCACTGACCCACACGTGAGGCCAAGTAAATATGCATAGACACACGCATGCACAGACCAGGCACACACACATACTCACGGAAGCACCCACACACTGGGCCCTGCACACACACAGGGCTGTGTACACACTCGGACACGCACACGCAGTTCACGGGGGCTGTGCGTGCAGCGCATGCCAGGCAACCACGTCTACGAGGTCCGGGGTAAGGGGGCGACTTACAGGTTTCCCCATTCTCTACACGGGAGAGAAAACGGAGAGTGTGTTACTTCAGGAGCACACACAGCGCGCGTCGCACAGCTTCTAGCTCCGCCAGGCCACCCTTCTCAGCCGACAGCGTCCTTCTCGAGGGGCGGGCCCCTCGGATCCCCCAGACCCTGTGGCCAGCAGGGCTCCGTGGCTCAGCTCCACCGCCCGAGACTCTGCAGATGCTGTCCTGGCCTCCCACCCAGGACCCCTCCATCTCCCAGGCCCAGCCACACCGCACACTGGGACGGGGCCTGCCCCAGGGCTCAGCTCAACGCTGCAGCCGTGAGCCAAGCAGGGCTTGGGCCCCGGGCGGAAGGGCAGCCCAGAGGGTCCCCACTGGGGCTTGGCCCTGACCTCTGGATGCTGGGACCCCCACCAGGAACACCAACCGCAGCCTCACTGGCCTCCTCACCCACATCCCTGCTAACTGTGCCCTAGGCTGGCCCCCCCACCACCACCGTTCACAGGCCGTGTGGGCTGCGGCTCCTGACGGACAGCGGGGGACCCCTCAGCTGCGGTCGGGGCAGCCTGACACTCACGGCTTCAAGCTGAAGAGGTCCTTGAACCCGGACACAGTGGCGTCCTTGTTCCGATGCTTCTCAGCGACCAGCTTCTCCTTCGTCCAGGTCATCTGCACCCTGTCGGGCGTGGGCGGGGCCTGGGCCCTGGCAGCCATGGCCAAATGGGAGGCCGTGTTCCTGTCGTGGATCAGCTGAGCCTGGCGGGCGTGGGGAGCGCGGCCTCACTCACCGGCCCGCATGATCGCGGGCACACAGGGCTCCCGAGCGCGCAGAGCTGGCCCGGGGCTGCAACGCTCTCCAGGACGGGAACCAACCCCCATGGGGAGAGCAGCCAGCCGGCCCCACGGACCCAAGACGGACACAGCAACACGGCCCCCGAGCCAAGGCCCCCCTGAGGGCGTGACCTCGACCACAGCAGAGGGGAGGAGGAGGGCCAGGCGTGGAGGCGAGATGCCCGGAGACCAGGACCCCGCGCACCTCGCGCTCCCGCTCCGTCTTGGACAGCTGCATCTGCTTCAGCATTTGCGAGCGCTGCTCCATCATCAGCGTCCGCTCGTACGTGAAGGCCGAGATGTCGCTCTCCACCTGCAGGCCCGAAGCACGAGGCTGACCCCTGCCCCCCAACGGAGCGCCACGGCCCCTGTGGGCGCAGAGCCTGGCCCCGGCATGCCCGCCCCAGGACGTCATGACTGAACGCCCTTGCCCTTCCTGGAGCCCTGGTCACGGACGCACGAGCACGAGAGGCCCTCCGCCCCGGCTCTGGGCACAGGCCCGCCCGCCGGCACAGGACCGACGGGAGCCTCTCACTGGCCACGGGGCTCGGATCCCGACGAGCGGCTGGTCCCGCAGTCACGTTCAGTGCAGCTGAGCCTTCCTGCGGCGAACTCACAGCCCAGCCACCCACAGGGAAAGCCTCAGGCAAAGCTACACTGAGGGACTCGCTGCAAGACGCCCAGCCCTCCTCGAAGCCAAGCTCACACAGACAGACAGAGCCCGAGACGCAGCCGTCCGGGAGCCCAGGACGGGCTCCGGGGATGACTCGGCCCGGGCTGCGGGGATCGGGGGCCCCGCCCAGCGCGCGCCGGCCCTCACCATCTCCACCACCTCCACCTCGGCGCTGATCCGCAGGTGGTACAGGAAGGTCTGCAGGTCTTTCTTCATCTGGATGCTGTTGTCATCTACCTGGGCCACCGTGAAGATGCGCATCTGACACTTCCTCCACACCTGGGGGCGGGGCCGTCACTCCTGCCTGCTGCGGGGGACCGCGCGGGCGACCCCGCCCCCAGGAGCCCGCCACCCCCAGTGAGCCCAGCCTCAGGCGACCCCGCCCCCAGAGACCCCGCCCCCAGCGACCCCACCCCCACGAGCCCACCCCGGGCGACCTCCCCCCCCCCACCGCACCCTCAGGCAACCCCACCTCCGAAGAGCCCCGCCCCCGGCACCCCGCCCCCGGCGCCCCGCCCGCCCCGCCCCGCCCCGCGCCGCCCCCACCTTGTGCTGCCGCAGGAGGAAGGGCAGCAGCATGAGCAGGCCCCCGTCGTGGACGATCCACCAGACGTCGATGTGCCCGCCGCTCAGGCGCTGCTGGTTGTGCGGGAACAGGTCCACGTTCTTAGCCACCAGCAGGGCCTGCTGCGCGGCCGTGGCATCACGCACGGTGTCTGCAGGGAGGGGCGGTCACAGGTCACGCCCGGGGCCGCTGGGCGCAGCCGGGTGGGGTGGGCTGGGGTCCCCGGGCAGCCCCTCGGGGGCAGGGGCCTCAGGCCCACCACCCTGCGGCTGAGGCGGCCAGCCTGGATCCGCCCCCACCCCCCACCCCCACCTCCCCGAGAACCGCGAGCCCCTCTCCGAGCAGGGCGGGGGCGTGGACCCACCAACGAAGTTCCTCCAGGAGGAGGGGTTGTCCTCCTGCTTCCAGGCCCCGGGCCAGCCCACAAGCACCGCGTTGTGCTTCATGGCCCCCAGGCCGGCCGACTGGATGAGGTGCGACGTGCCGTCCCGCAGGCTGGACGACACCACCAGCTGGCAGAAACCCTTGGTCTTCTCGGCGCTCATCAGGGCCCGGATGTTCTGCAACGCGGGTGGGCGGGTGGCAGTCAGCAGGGGGCTGGGGGTACCCTGTCACCCCCACCCCGGGCGCCGGGCAGCTTCCACATAGACGCCACAGCCTCACAGGCGGAGGCTGGAGGCCGAGCAGCTACAGCCCAGGCCAGAGCTCAGCACGCTTGGGGCTGGCTGTGTACACGTGAGCACGTACCCATGGGAGCACGAGGGCAAAGGTCATCACTGGGACCGTGCGGTCACATCCCACCCACCCCGGCACAACACCCTGCCCCAGCTCCTGCTTCCTGGGGGCCAGGCCAGGATGCGTGGGGCCCAACGGCTCCTCCTGGAAGCCTGTGGAGCCGGCGCTTCAGGAGGGAGAGGCCAGCCCCCTGGACAACACACCAGTGCCCGACAGGCAGCTCGATGCCCAGGGAGGCCACACACGCAGGGACCAAGGGAGGTCCTCTGTCCAGACGGCCCAACCTGCGCTTGCCGGCCACCTCCTGGCCCTGCTGACTGGCCCTCGGGGGCCTGGCGTGGGCCCCGCCTGAGCAGGAGCACGGCCCCGCGAGGGAGGCCTGGACACTGGGCCTCTGGCCTCAGAGCCAAGATAGCCAACCTCACTTGTCCTGAGCCCCTGCTGTGGGCACTTGTGATGGACACCCAGGAAACTTCCACCAACACATCTCCCCTTGGCAGCACACCCCCCCTCAACTGCCGACATAAGCGACCACCTGCAAGGGTCCCAGCAGCTGGGACGTGGCCCAGGGCCGCCTCGGTGCAGCCGCACCGCTGCTTAGGACCCCTGGACACGCGCTCCCAGAGACCAGTCCAGGGGCTTGGCCTCCCTGCTCAAGCGGCTCAAAGGCCACACGTTCCAGCTCTGAGACCGATGGTTTTCCAGATCACGGGCGGGAGTGCAGACCTGTGCTGGGGCTTCGAGGAGCCCCCGTGGGGTTCCGAGCAGCAGCGCTCTGGGGCCTCAGACCGCAGCCCCACGCTGAACCCGAGTGTCCACAGTGAGCCCTCCTGCCCCAGGAGACCAGCCTCACCCACACTCCCCCTACACCCGGCCGGCCCTCTGCTCACCGGATCATCTGACGTGGGCCCCTCCGTCCCCCCAGAACCAGCAGGGGCCCCCACCCAACAAGGCCGCCACTTCCACGAATGAGCCGACACACAACGTGTCAAGTCAGGCCCACAAACACGGCCCAGGCTTCCGCCTGCAAAGCCGCGTGGGTGCACCCAGCAGACGCATCCAGCACAGCAAACCTGGGCACCCGACCATGGGCTGCCCGTGGGCCTCACCCTGAGGCCCCTGCGAGCGCCTCCACCAGCCCCTCCCCTGGGGAACCCACACAGGTCTGAGCTCCACCCTTGCTGGACACCCGGGGTGACCCCCAGCAGAGCCTCCCCTTACCCCCAGCAGCGCCAGAATCCAACCACCGGCTTGGGATGGGACGGGGCCCTCAAGATAGAGATGACGGAGCACCCGAGTGGGGCGTCCCGCCTCCCCATAAAGCATCACGGAGACCCGAACCGCACCCGAGACCCGCCTCCCCATAAACCATCAAGGAGACCAGAACCGAACCTGAGGCCTGCCTGCCCGTAAGCCACCACAGAGACCAGGACCCCGCAACACTGCCCGGCCTCGGGCGTCAGGAACCACCCCCACGCCAAGGACAGCGGGTCCCACAGAACAGGACTCAGCTCATCCGGGAAGGGAACCCCGCGCAGCCTCTGTTGAGACGCCACAAGCGCTTGACCAACTGGGAGAGCAGTGGCCAAAAGCAAAACGAGCGCGCGGAACAGTACTTCCAGAGTCGCTTGCTTAGAAACAGCAGCCGGGGAAGGGCCAGAGGGACACGCGGGCGACACCCCTCAGGGCTGGAAGGGGGGCCGTGACTCGAGCTGTGCTGGTGCCGTCTCAGGCGGCGCTGAGCTCCGACCCCTCGCCCTTCAGTGCTGGGCCAGACGCCCACCTCCCCACCCGCCCCCAGAGACGCCGGGGGCCGAAGGGGCCACGGTCACAGAGAGGGAAGATGCTCTCCGAGCTCAGGAGTGCAGCCGGAGGCCAGCCCGGCACTATGAGCACAGAGCCGGCCCCCGCCTGGGCGCGGGCATCGGGGCTGGGGCGTCTTCACACCAGATGCAGGGGCTCCAGAAGACAGCGCCGGCACACGGAGCCGCTCTGCGGGCGAGGACGCCACACGGCGTCCGTACCAGGATCGCGCCACGACCCGGAGTCAAGCCCACGGCCACAGACGACTGGGGTCCACGCCCAGGATCACAGCCACAAACCCACTATCTACACCCAGAGCCACAGATGACCCCGGGGTCCACACCCACGGCCTCGACCCCAGTGTCCGCACCCACGGCCCAGGCTCGAGGCCGTGATTTCGGTGTCCACACCCACAGCCCCTGGCCTCGACCCCGGTGTCCGCACCCACGGCCCAGGCTCGCCACCGTGATTTCTGTGTCGCGCCCAGAGTCATGGCCATGCCCACGGCATCTACACGCACAGCTCACACCAACAGCTGCCACGTCAAACCTCTGGGTCATGATGACCCCAAAGAGGACGGCTGGAGCCCTGCAGATGAGGAAGAGGCCGCGACCCATCCCCCACAGGCTGCGACAGAGGCACCAGCCCCCAGGTGGGTCCCCGGGGCTGCCTGTCCCACCGCTGAGGAAGGGGGCAGATGCCTCAGGATACACGGGCTTAGACCCTCCGAGAGGCCGGGGCCGCTCTAGGCACTCTGGGGGACCTCCGGGCGCAGCCTGGTTTATAAACAGATGGACGCCAGGCAGCCCACACGCGGGGACAGCAGGCGAGGGCGCCCACGGTGGCCCACACCCCGCAGCGGGGCAGGGGTGAGCAGGGAGGCCGGACGGGGCTTGGGGACTGCTGTCACAGACCCCTCCTGTCTCAGGGACAGAAGCGTAGCTGGGGAGGAAAGACAGCCGGTGGCGGACCGCCTGGAAATGCCGCTGGCGGGCGGAGGTGACGGGACAGGCCACGCGGGCGCAGTCACTGTCTGTGAGCCTGAACTGTCCCCAAGACGGGGTTTGAGGGTTAGGGAGACCAGGCCAGCAGGGCTGCCCCAGACCCAGGGCCGAGGCCACGGCCGCTTCAGTGGAGCGTCCCAGTCGGAGGACGGAGTGCTGGCTGGCCCCCGGGGCCCCCTCTGGACGGGCCCTGCAGCGGAGCAGAGGGAACTTGAGCCAGTCCCGCCCACTGGGAGTCCTGCCTCGGGGCAGCGCCCAGCCAAGCCCACTGCCTGCCCGAGGCCTCAGGGTGTGCACTCCAAGTCTCAGTTCCCCTCCCTGCTTGTTCAAACTCAGAAACCACACCCGCTCGGAAACCAGAACAGAACCAGCACAACCCGAGGGACGGTGGCGGGCGTGCAGCGGAACGCTAACAGGGCCGCCCGCTTCCTGGACGCTGGGCCGCCCACCTCCTCGGCCTGCTGGGCCTCCGCGTGCTTGTCCAGGAAGGTGCCCTCCAGCACGGAGCCCACGATCGTCAGGCCCTTGCCGGCCTTGAGCTGCGAGGTGAAGGAGAGCAGGCGGGGGTGCTTCACGCGCTGCTCCTCGTCCAGGTTCAGCAGGACCAGCACCTGGGGCCTGGGGGGCGGGGCGGGCGTTAGCGCGGCATCGCAGTGCCAGCCTGGGAGAGCCCAGGTTCCAGGGGGCAGCCCCTCCCAGGAGTGCGGAGGTGGGCAGGCCCCCCCCATCCATGGCGGGGCCCCACTAGCTCGGCTCACCCCTGCACCCGACGCCCCAACCAGAGAGCAGACCCGAGCTGGGCGGCCGGCTGGGTGGTCCCGGCTCCCAGTCCCACTGCCCTAAAGAGTGGGCACCGCTTCCCTCCGTGAGGCCTGACCTCAGGACAGGGCAGGGGGCCAGCTGAGCGGCGGGCGTGGGCCGGCTCACCTCCAGTTCTTGGTGTGCAGCGGGCCGTGCTCCACGTGGAGCAGGGCGTAGCGGGCGGCGTTCAGCGACAGCCCACGGATGCCGTCTCCCCACTCCTTCTCTGCCCTGCAGGGGAGGCGCACGGGGATGAGGCCCGGCCCCCAGCCCACCCGGGTGGACCTGCAGGCAGCCGGCCGGGGGCCGTGGGGGCCTCTCGGTGCCTCTGTGACAAACGGGGGGGCTTCCCGGGCTGGGCAGGACTGGGGCAGCAGGACGAGGGGCGACCTGTGCAGAATGGGGGTGGGGCGCAGGAGGGGCAAGGGCCCCAGACCCTCCCTCCACGCTTGGAAGAGCTGGGCGGGGCCTTCAGGCTGCGCCCCTGGGGGCCTCCCATTGCCTCAAGCCCAAGAAGCCCCCAGGTCCCACCTCCCCAAGGCCTCTGCTCCCGAACGGGGCCAGGGTACCCAGGGAAAATGCCCCCGTGATGGACCCAGGGCTCTGAGATGCAAGTGACCCGCCCATCGCTTAGAGTTCTATGGGGACCCCTTTAGAGACGCTGTAACCCGCCACCCGCCACTGCTGTCATCAGACGGATCTCACGGCTTAGAGACACGCTGCTGAAACAGCGTGGCTTCTACCCTAGGACACAGACAAGCCCAACGGCAGGGCGAGACAAGCACACGGCAGGCTTGGGAGGGCGCGCGGCCGCCGGCTCACCCGCGGTACTCGATGTACTTGTAAATGCAGCCGGCGACGAGCATGGCGCACAGCGCGTAGTACCAGGAGCAGATGAACATCAGGGCAAAGCACAGGCTCATGCCCAGGAAAGACAGCGTCCTGCGGGCGGCGGCAGCGCGGCACTCACCACCCGGCCCCTCGCCAGCGCCCGAGCGGCCACCCGGAGGCCTCCCCCGCCCCAGCAGGAGGACCCGAGCCTTGGTGCCGGCCGAGGCGCGCCCACCCGGCCGTCCCGAGGGCTGAAGCAGCCCCGGGGCTGGGGGACGCCCGGTCCAGGAAGGGCGGCCGGGGCCCGGGGGCTGCCCCCCACGCCCTCGGGAAGGCAGGAGCAGCCCCGCGCTCACCAGTGGTAGTACTTGAAGCGCGGGCGCCAGCTGGGCGTGCGGAGCAGGGTCTGCAGGGCGCAGGCCAGGTTCACGAACATGTAGCACATGAGAAAGAACCTGGGCGCGGGCGGCAGCGTGAGGCCCGGGCCCCGGGGGTCCTCCCAGCCGCGCCCGCACCCCTGCGGGCAGGCGCCCCCGGCGGCCACTCACATGGACAGGATGGGGGCCACGCTGTCCAGGGAGGCGATGAGGATGCCGGTCTCGCAGATGAGGGCTGTGAGCAGCAGGGCCCATGTGGGCTCCCCGTTGGCCTTCCCGTGGCCGAACACCTGCCGGGAGCAGGGGGTAGGCGCCGGAAGAACGCTCACGTGCGGGCCGGAGGCAGAGACACTGCGTTCAGCTCAAAGGAGGCCTCAGGGCTGCAACGCCAGGACGGACCCCACACAGCCACAGCCAGGAGAGGCCAGAGCGCGGAGCCCGGGGCTCCCGTCGAGTGCTGGCTGGGGGCACAGCCTGGGAGGGCCCCATGGGGACCGTGGCTCCTGGGAGGAAGCTTTACCCCCCACCTCCTTCCCGCACGCGGTCCGGGATGGGAAACCCAGAGCCTGGGGCAGACACAGAGCAAGACGAGAACACAGGCTCGGGGTAGGGCGGCCAGGCTGGAGGCGGGGACCTAGTCCCCCCGGCTTTGCGCTCAGGGGCAGACCCCAGGCCCTCAGAGGCAGGCTTCCTGGCGGGGGGGGGAGTCTCACACATGATGGGGGGCGCTCACCTGCAGGAAGGGGACGATGGAGTCCCGGGCGATGGCCTGCAGCAGCCGCGGGGCCCCGGTCAGGCTCTGCAGGCCGGCCCCACAGGTGGAGAAGAAGGAGCCGATGACGATGACCCAGGGCGACGGCCAGGCCAGCATGCCAATGACGAGGTTCCCCTGCAGGGCCTCCCCGAACCTGAGGGGGCAAGAGTTTCCAAAGTGCAGCTGAGGACAGAGACCGCCTCCCAGCCCCCGAGAGGGCGTGACAGCCCCCCGGAGCCCCTGCACCCAGCTCTCCTGGAGGCCAGGGTCGCGGTGTAGGCTCTAGGCTCCAGTACAGGAGGGATGCACAGGCCTGACCCCAGCACGCTGGCCGCTGGGACACCCTGACACGCGAGGCTGGACACCCTGCCCTCCCCAGTCTCAACGCTAGTCATCAAAGAAACCAGCTGGCCCAGGAGCTCCCGCAAGCCATGAGCGAAACGTACTTATCTCGCAAGATCACGCCTTCGATGCAGGCGCCGAAAAGCACGATGCAGGACAGGTCTGCAGCTGGGGTCAAGGACGCGGCAGGCAGCACACGCTGGCCACAGGCGGGCCCGCACCAGCCCCCGCCTGCCCACCCCACTCGGGTCGCGGCCCCCCTGGACAGAACACCTCGGGTCAGTCGGGACGGGCCTGGCCCTCGTCGCGACCACTGCTGGGACCAAGTGGGAAACCCTCCCCAGCTGGGGAGGCGAGAGCTCGGGAGAAACGGCCCCACCGGCACGGCGACACCAGGGACCCCCGCTCGGCAAAAGTGTGGCGCCGAGCGCACACGTAGCTGCACGTGGTCACGCACCACAGAGCCCTGTGCTCACGTGCGGCCCCCAGGCAGAGCCACGCTCTTCACCAACCCAGGCTGGAGTCCAGGGGTCAGGGCAAGGCCAGCCCAGCCCCTCCGAGGGCGGGGGTGCGGTCAGGGCAGCCCGACACTGCCTGGAGGCAGGGGTGGGGGCACCTGGAGGAGGCCCCAAGGGCGCGGCCACAAGCGGAGGGCGGTACAGGCGCCCGGCCCCCACGCCCGGCTCGGCCCCCACACTGGGTCCCCACGCCTGGCCCCACGCCCGGCCCCCACACTGACCCCCGAGGATACAAATGAACGACGTGGTCACGATGGCCAGGATGGTCCCCGTGGGGATGGACTTCTGTGCATCCCTGAGGTCCCCGGAGCGGTTTGAGCCCGCCATGATGCCTGTGGAAACAGAGAGTGGTGATGGTTCCCGGGCCCACCTGGGAGAGGCCACCCGCCCAGCCCCGTCGGGCAGAGTCCAAGCACGGTGGGGGGCAGGGGGGCTTCCTCACAAAGTATGGGAGAGACCCCAGGCTGCACGGGGCAGCTGTCGGCACGCTGGGCCTCACAGACCGGCCTGGACCTCACCGTACGCCGCGAGACTGCAGGACACGTGGGTGGGCACCCTAAGGTCCCCGACAGTGTCCGCAGGATCAGCCGCCCGGCCGTGAACCAAGTCACGGCACAGAGCAGAGCACGGCTCAGCCCCGGGCACCAATGCCAGAGCCAGCCTCTGTGAGCATCCAGCTCGGACCTCGTCCCCTGAACGCCGTTAATCCCCGCAGCTGGGAGTGAGAAAGTCCCTGGAGGCTGCTGCCAAACGCTGACTCACCCCCAGGCCAGGCCTAGGTCAGTGCATGGCCCAGCCTCAGCCTCACACCCCCTGCAGGGAGCAGCCTCCACCTCCACCCGCATCGCTCTGTCCAGCACATAAACTCTAGAGTCCACCTGAGCTCAGAGCACGTCCTCACGGAGGCACGTCTGTCAGCGCCTGTGATCCCGGGCGAGGCCTGAGCAGAGCCTGTGGGTCCGGTGCCACGGGGCGTGGAAACACCCGCACCCACGGGGGAGGCTCCTATGCCCTCATCACCGACAGGCGGGGAGAAGGACCCCCGAGGGGCTGGACCCCAGCCCAACTACCGCCTAAGTGAGGCGTGACCCACTTCCACGGGGAGGCTAGACACATGCCCGCCCACCCCCGGCTCTGAGCCGCGGGCAGGAGGGGAGCGGTCCCCAGCAGGCCAGCCTCCCCAGTGTGTGTGGGCCGGCTCTGGGGAGCCTGGAGCAGGAGGGACCAACACACCACCACAGGCTGCTCAGTTGGCTGGGGGGCCAGGGGACCACGGCCAGGCTGAGGGCTTCCCAGGAGCAGGTGTGTGTGCGTGTACTCACACGCGTGAACCTACGGACAAGTGTGTGTGTGCGTACGCGTGGGGGTGGGGGTGGGGGTGGCCTGCACCCCAGTCCCTGCAGGAAGACTCAGCGGACTCTCTCGCGAGCACGAGGACGGCGGCCTCCGACAGCGGTCGCGTCCGCTGCCAGCACCAAGGTCACGGGGCTTCTCTGCATAGCCTGGCCTCTCAGGAGAGCGTGGACGAACCTGCCTGATGCCACAAAGCTTCCCAGGCCCCCGACTCGGGACAGATGGGGAGTGGAGACCCTTCGGCTCATTTCTTGAGCCAAAAGGAACCGGGGGGGGGGGGCCCTGACCCGCGGGGGCAGACGGGGGTGGGGGGCAGGGGGGAACCTGACCCACGGGGGCAGGGACAGGGACGGGGGCAGGGGGGGCCCTGACCTGCGGGGGCAGGGATGGGGACGGGGGCAGGGGGGGCCCTGACCCGCGGGGGCAGGGATGGGGACGGGGGCAGGGGGGGCCCTGACCCGCGGGGGCAGAGAGGGGGGCGTGTGTGGGAGCCGGGGGGCCCTGACCGGCGGGAGGAGAAACAGCGGCAGAGGAGGGGAAGGGGGGGCGGCGTGTGCTGGACCCCCGGACTCGGGCCTCACCAGTCACGGATGGGAAGTAGATGCCGACCAGCATGGTGAAGTACGTCATGATGTCGGTTAGCACGTAGGGCAGCCCGTGGGCTCGGGCCTCCTCCGGCACGGCCACCGAGGGCACCCCCTTCTTCTCCACGAACGCCCCCTTGTCTGCATACGCGCTCCACAGGTTGTCTGCGGGGGCAAGGGCGGCTCACAAGACCCCAGTACTGGCCCAGGGCTCAGCTCCCCAACGCTGACCCTGCCTGGACAGGGACGCGGACTCAGAGCAACTGAGCCCAGAGAAAATAACGTCTCCTGACAGCCGAAGCAAAGGCTTCAGTGCCGGAGTCTGAAGAAGACACCCATCACGGACAGCAGCTGCGCACCAACACGCTGCCCGACCGCCGCCCTCCACCTCTTCATTAACCCCCGACTGCTGCTCCGCAAGCCAAAAGCTGGGGGCGTGACGCCGGGGCCTGACCTGCCCCCTCCACGGCGTCTAAGCTTGGGGAGCACTAGCCCGGGGGGCCCAGAGGGTCAGCAATGGGGGACGCAGTCACACGGCCACCAGGAGGACAGAAGGACAGGGCCCCAAGGAGCGGGCGTGGATGCCCACCAGCAGGGACCTGCTGGACACTCACCCAGAGGACAGACACTCACTGGGGGGGATGTTCACCTAGAAGGGGCCACTCACCAGCGGGGGACACTCAGCAGGGGAGACACTCAGCAGGGGGAACACTCACCCAGAAGGGGATACTCACCAGGGGGGACACTCAGTGGGGGGGACACTCAGCAGGGGGACACTTAACGGGGGCGACACTCACCCAGAAGGGGACACTCAGCAGGGGAGACACTCAGGGGGGGACACTCACCCAGGAAGAGACACTCACCAGGGAGGGACACTCAGCAGGGGGGACACTCACCCAGAGGGGGACATTCAGCAGGGGGGATACTCACCCAGAGGGGGACATTCAGCAGGGGGGACACTCACCGGGGGGGACACTCAGCAGGGGGGATACTCACCCAGAGGGGGACATTCAGCAGGGGGGACACTTACCCAGAGGGGGACACTCACCGGGGGGGGACACTCACTGGGGGGGACACTCAGCAGGGGGGATACTCACCCAGAGGGGGACACTCACCAGGGGGGACACTCACCGGGGGGGACACTCAGCAGGGGGGACACTCACCAGGGGGACACTCACCCAGAGGGGGACACTCACCGGGGGGGACACTCAGCGGGGGGGACACTCAGCGGGGGGGACACTCAGCGGGGGGGACACTCAGCGGGGGGACACTCAGCGGGGGGGACACTCACCGGGGGGACACTCACCGGGGGGACACTCACTCAGAGGGGGACATTCAGCAGGGGGGGACACTCACCGGGGGGGACACTCACCGGGGGGGACACTCAGCGGGGGGGACACTCACCGGGGGGACACTCACCCAGAGGGGGACACTCACCGGGGGGGGACACTCACCGGGGGGGGACACTCACCCAGAGGGGGACACTCACCGGGGGGACACTCACCGGGGGGACACTCAGCAGGGGGACACTCACCGGGGGGACACTCAGCAGGGGGACACTCACCGGGGGGGACACTCACCCAGGAGGACTCCGCTGGCCACACCCGGGATGCCCTGGATCTCGGTGACGTTGTTGTGGAGAAAGTACTGGTCACAGGAAGTGCTGTCCGCGGAGCCATTGCAGAAAACGCCCCAGAGTGCGGTGGTCGCCGAGATGTTGTTGGCGGTGTGGACTTTGGCACAGACGTCGAAGCCACGTCGGGACAGCGTGCGGTTCCCCAGCAGACAGACCCTGGTGGGGGCGGGCAGTGAAAAGCCTCTGCTCACTGTCCCCCTCTGTAACCAGCGCAGCTCAGGGGTCTCTGGGGAGGAGCTGCTGATACTCTCCACTCAGCCACAGAGGTGTCCACGAGCGGCATGCCCGGGTCTGTCCCACCACCGCCCTCTGCCCTGGGGTGTCTGACATGGTGCAAACAGCTCGCCCACAGGTGCACAGCGGCACACAGGAGCTGGGGGTGGGGGACTCAGGGCCAGCACCTCCCCCACCAGGCGCCCCCGGACCAGCCCCATGTGGGCAGCATCGGGGCTCGCTCGGTGACCGGGGCTGCCGCCGTCAATCCCGAAGGGGACAAGGAAGGAGCCTGCTCAGGGGCTACAGTGAGGACAGGCCTCGGCCGGGAGCAGTGCGGTGCTGCCAGACGGGCCCCAGGCCTGCCAGCCCGTCTTCAACCCAGCCGGAGCGCCGATGGCTGTGGACACGGCCCAGCCCCCGGCCTGGCCGACACGCTCAGCGGGTACAGCCCCAAGATCCGGCGGAGGACTCACGGGATGTCGGGAGGGTCGAAGGCGGTCTTGATGACGCCGGCGTAGATGGCAAGGATGGAGAGCACCACACAGGCCAGGAACACCAGAGCCAGCTTGTTGACGTACTTGACGCCCACGAAGACCACCGTGGCCATGAGGGCCAGCGTGCAGGTCCCGTACACGCGCATGTTGTGCAGCAGGGCTGTGGCCTCGCCCCCCGCGCCCTCGGGGTGCACGATGGCTGCACCGGGCGAGATGTAGGTCTGCAGGGCGCAGGGCGCAGGACCAGGTCAGGAAGGCCGCCCGCCCTGCCAGTGGGACCCCCGGGAGCAGGGAGAGGCACCCGCCCTGCCAGTGGGACCCCCGGGAGCAGGGAGGGGCACCCGCCCTGCCAGTGGGACCCCCGGGAGCAGGGAGGGGCACCCGCCCTGCCAGTGGGACCCCCGGGAGCAGGGAGGGGCACCCGCCCTGCCAGTGGGACCCCCGGGAGCAGGGAGGGGCACCCGCCCTGCCAGTGGGACCCCCGGGAGCAGGGAGGGGCACCCGCCCTGCCAGTGGGACCCCCGGGAGCAGGGAGGGGCACCTGCCCTGCCAGTGGGACCCCCAGGAGCAGGGAGGGGCCGGGGCGCTAGCGCCTCCCAGAGGGCCATCTCAGGGGCTCTGTGCTGGGTGTTCCCCCGAACCCATGAGCCCCCATACCCGCAGATGCCACTGGGACAGACCTTGAGTCACCCGACAGGGACGTCGGATGCCCACCAATGTGCTGGACAAAGGAACCTGGGCCCAAACAAAGCACTTACCAAGAAAATCTCAATGGTTCCCAGAATGTACATGGCCCCTGCAAACGTGGTGCCCAAGTAGAAGCAGAGGCCCACGGCCCCCCCGAACTCCGGCCCCAGAGACCTCGATATCATGTAGTAAGAGCCGCCCGCTGCAAGACATGCCAGACGGGACCCGGCAGGTTACACACGCGCCAACGGGCTCATTCCGGAACAGGGCGCGAGGTGGCGGGCAGGGGACCCGCGTGGCATCCACGGGTACCTCCTCCCAGCGGGTGGCCGACTTTGGCCGCCGTGACTGAGGAGGTGCAGCTCCAAGCGGGAGGCCAGGGCCCAGGGCCCAGGGCCGAGAGCACGGCGGCCGGCCCCTGCGTTCTCTTAACTTCACCCGAGAACACTTAGGAAGCTGAGTCACCTGCTCCATGTCTCACCTCTGGGCATGGTGGCACCCAGCTTGCCAGCCCACCCCTGTTCCTCCTGCTGGCGGGCTGAGATCCCACTCGGACACCGACCAGGGGCCGTGCGTGGCAAGGGGCACCTGGAGGACACCTGAGGGCGCACACCCTCCTGAAGAGCGGCGGGTCCCTCCGGAGGCTGACCACAAGGCCCTCCTGGGACCCCCTGGCCACCTCCCCCAGCCCCATGGCGCTTTGGCAATGACTTGCCTCGGGAAGAGAACCACAATCTGCAGGAAACCAGAATCCAGAACCAAAGAGACACCACAGCTTGTGGGGCGCCAGCGTGAACAGGACAGGAAACGCCACGGAGGCGTCTCGGAGGAGAAACCCAGTCTCACAGGGACCCTGGGTGTTCGGGCTCCAGGGGACGAGCCGCAAGTACACACCCCACCTGGCCTCACAGAAGCCCCGACGCGCCTGGGGCTAGGGACATGGTGGGCAGGGGGGTTCCCTGTTCAACCTCCCTGTTCAAGCCCTGTCTCCGCCCACGGGGCCCCTGGAGGGCGAGCCCCCCTGTCGTCTGCCCCTCGGGACGCAGGCTCCCTCCCGCCACGGGACTGCTCTCTGCTATCCTGAGGCCACCTGGTGGTGGGGGTGCTTCAGTCACTCGGTCGTGTCCGATGCTTTGCAACCCCGTGGACCGCGACTCCTCTGTCTATGGGATTCTCCAGGCAGGAACTCTGGAGGAGGCTGCCATTCCCTTCTCCAGGGATCTTCCCGACCCAGGGATCCAACCCGGGTCTCCCGCACTGCAGGCGGGTTCTTCTCCACTGAGCCGCCTCGGAAGCCCGAGGCCACCCAGGGTGCAAAGGTCATAGGAAGTGGCCACGCAGCCCCTCCCCGCCTGGCCCGGCTGCCCACAGCTCCCCTACCTGGGACCACGCCGTTGGTCGCGATGGCACTCATAGAGATGGCGGTCAGCATCGTCTGCGGATAAACAAGGAGCCCCTCAGAAGATGGACGGTTTCCAAGACACCTCAGCACGAAGATGGCGCCAGGCCTGGGCAGGGACACCTACAGGCCAGCTCCCAGCTTCTGACCACAGAGGGACCAGGCAGGCGCGTGGCTGGGGCACTCAGGACCTCGGCTACTTGACCCCCAACGTCGAGCTCCTGGGATCACCCAGGGGTTCCCCAGCTCAAGGCCCTCCTGCCCTGAAGGGCTGGCTTCTAGTGGGTGCCCACTCCCCGTGGGAAGCAAGGGGCCCCATTGAGATGCCTGTTTCCTGGGAGGATGCAGGGGAATTCCGTGGAGGCACACCTCCTGTGACGTGCCCAAGACCCCATCTGTGCACCCCCACCCTGGGGCGGAGGACCACGGGACCCTGTCCAGGGTGGGCCGCCTCCCCCCACCATCTGCACAGGGGGCCACACCTGCGGGCTGCGGGGCAATCGCTTCACAACCTGGAAACCGGATGGAGCAGCCCCGGGAAGCTCGAGGCCTCGGCAGCCCGCCGGCCGGGTCCTGCTGCGAGCGATTCCAGCTCACGAGGCCCTGCTCTGTCTCCCGCTTTCATAGGTTTTGGGGGAGATTCTTCCAAAAGTGCTCCCAGGGGCACTAGGTGCAGAACAGTGTGGCGCGACCCCACCGTGACCCCTCTTCTGCTCACTGGGTCCTCTCGGGCTGGTGGCACTCGCGATCAGGGCGGCTGACTGGCCCTCCTCGCCACAGGAATGGAGGCGGGGGCAGGGCAGGGGCCAGGGGCCACCTGAGGGGGCCTGGTGCACCCAGGTCTGAACGCGTCACCAGTAGGCGTCCCCTCCTGCCAATAGGAGCCCCGGGAATCACCCAGAGGCTCCCAGTGGGCAGGGGCGCTGCTGCAAGCGCAGGGCGGCCAGCTGGGAGTGGAGACCGTCCAGGGGCGCTCACTCACCCTGCTTCTGTGGAGACCTCAGCAGCCCCCAGCCCCACCCACCCGTCAGCAGCCAAGGGCCAACCTGCCCACGGGCCGGCCCCCCACACACAGCCGAAAGTGGGGGCACCCTCACAGGGGCCCAACGCCCCCCCCACTCACGCAGGTGCAGCACATGGATACGATCAGGAAGGACTCCAGCACGCCAGCCGCCCCCACGATCCACGTGAGGCGCAGGAAGAGGATCACTCCCAGGATGTTCTGCAGGCAGGGCAGGTAGACGCCGATGAAGGTGCCCATGCCAGGGCTCTGCAAGGGGGAGGGCGCCGTCAGGGCGGGCGGGGGCCACGTGCACGCCGGGGGATGGGGGACGGGGAGACACGCAGAGGCCGCCAGGGCCGGGCCGGGCCGGCCCCCTCTGCCCAGGAGCCACATGCACGCCCCGGGCTGGGCCAGCTCCCCTCAGCCCAGGAGCCGCGTGCACGCCGGGCCCCGGGAAGACACGGAGAGGCCGCCAGGGCCGGGCCGGCCCCCTCCGCCCAGGAGCCGCGTGCACGCCCCGGGCCCTGGGACTGTAAGCCCCAAGGATGCGGAGGATGCCTAGGGCTCGGACAGAACCCGGAGCAGGATCCCCCACCTGGGGCAGGGGCAGGCTCCACCCTCCTCTCCTGGTAGCGCACGAGAAAGTGGGGAGATAGAGCGACCTGCCCAGCACACCTGCACCCCATTTCTCAGGAGACCCCAACTTGGAGGAAGAGAGGCCAGAGGAAGGACCGGGCACTAGCTGCCAGGCCCCAAACCACAACAGGCACCCGCTGGGTCCTGACCACAAGGTGGATGTCCAGCGAGGGGAGACCCGTGAGGGTGCAAGGGGCACGTGCCGCCTGCAGGCCACCGCTTCCCAAGGGTCCCACCCGCACGGGGCCCAGACGCAGTCTGGTAGAGGGGTTGCCCCACTGCGGGGTAACTGTGGGAGGGCGTGTGATGAAAACGGCCGGGACCCTGCACAGACCATGGCCCAGGAAGCCCCCCAGGGGAGAACAGGGCCGGGGGCCAGCCCATCCTGCCGACGGCCGGCGAGACCCCAGCGTCAGGGCCGGGGGCCAGCCCATCCTGCCGACGGCCGGCGAGACCCCAGCATCAGGTGGCCCGCTCGGGATCTGGGGTCACCTGGCCAAGAAGAGAATGTTTAACTGGGGGAGCAGCTTAAATTCTGGTGAGCAAGAGGAAAAAAACCGGAGGACCAGGTTGCAAAAACACTTCCCTTAAAAGTGGCCAGGCTGCCTGAAACGCGGCATCCTGTGGAGGCTGGGGAGACACAGTCCAGCCCCCAGACACCCCCTCCAAGGAAGCCAGGGGGGCTTCTGAGGAAGACTGGGCGGGTGACACAGGAACGCCTGCAGAGCAGATGCCCCGGGAGCTGACTCTGGGGCGCGCCGATGCCGGGCAGGCTCAGCCTGAGGCCAGGACAGCCCCACAGCCTAGACCCCGAGTGTTGGCGACTGACGATCAAAGCAGTTACGGGGGGAATCTGGGGGGGACTGGGGGCTCAGGGCCTGGCGGCAAACAAGAGGGTGATGTGAGGCCAGCCCCCAGCCCAGCCAGGGCCAGCAGCTGAGATGAGCCCCGTCCTGAAAGGCCACTCAGGGCCCCCAACACTGCAGAAGAGGCCACTTTGAAGGGTCAACCCGAGTGGTCCCCAGGCCCAGGACATGAAGAGGCGCCTGGACCCTGGAAAAGGTACCTTCGGGGGATGGACACCCCACCTCGGTGCCCCTCATTTGGAGGGACCCACGCTCAGTCCTCGGTGGGGCGGTGGGGGCATCCGGCAAACCCGGCCACACAGACGGTTATACAGAGAGTCCTGGGTGGCCTGCGGCACCTGCTCCCAGCCCCCGGAGGACGGAGGCCGGGCCATCTGCCCGGGACACAAGTTCACAATCTCCCCTGTGCACACAGGGCCTCCGCGGGGATCCGCAGGCAGCTCAGCTCATCTTGGGAGAGTCCCAGAGACAACACTCAGAAATAAGGCCCCTGGGAAGGCAGGGGCAGGATAGGGTTCTTGACAACCCAGGGAGTCGGGGGCCCGGGGTGGGGGCCACCGTGGGCTGGGGGCCCAAGGGCTGGGGGCGGCTGCAGGGTGGGGGGCACCTTGGCCTGGGGTCCTGGGGGCTGGGGGGCGGCTGCAGGGTGGGGGGCACCGTGGCCTGGGAGCCAGGGCAGGGGGCAGTCACAGGCCTGAGACCCGGGGTGGGGGGCACCGTGGCCTGGGGGCTGGAGTCTGGGGAGGGGGGCACCGTGGCCTGGGGGCCGGGGCACGGGGGGGCAGTTGCAGGCCAGGGGCCGGGGCGGGGCTCACCTTGGCCTGGCGCCGCCGGCTGTCCTCTGCTTCCTCATGCTCCACCACACCCTGACTCAGGTTAGTGTAATTGGCCAGCTTGTTGAGCAGCGAGGACACCATGGGGTTACTGTCCATCTCCTCCTGTTTTGGGGCCAAGCCGTGGAGTCAGTTACCCATCCCCACCCCGGAGATATCGCCCAACTGACCAAATCAACCACCCGGGGGGTGCCCCCGCTCCGTTTGCCCTGAGGCCCACATATCCAAAGTGGGCAGGGGGCTCAGGACACAGCCCAGGGGTCAGGGGTTCGAGGTCAGAGCTCCAGGGCTCCCAAATGGCCCAGGTCCAGCCCCTCCGAGGGGCTCCCTGAGGCCTCGGCGGGGACCCTCCGTTCACCGTGAGCCCGGGGTTGGGCCTCTCGTGTGGAGAACGGCTTCTCCCGCCACCTCCCGCTCAGAGGGGGAAGTGAGGTTCACCTCGAACAGCGCCATGTTCTTCCCTTCGTAGACGCTCTCTGTGTCCGCCTCCCCATGGCTGATGAACGGGCTGCTCTCCCTGGGGTGTCCGTCTCCTGCGGGGCAGGGCGCGGTCAGACGGGGCGGGGCCCGGTCAGACGGGGCGGGGCTCAGTGAGACGGGGCGGGGCCCGGTCAGACGGGGCGGGGCCCGGTCAGACGGGGCGGGGCTCAGTGAGATGGGGCGGGGCCCGGTCAGATGGGGCGGGGCTCAGCGAGCCGTGGCAGGGGCGTGGTCAGACGGGGCGGGAGTCCCGGGGAGGGGTGAGGGGGGCGGTGACAAGGGAACCGGCCCCTCTCGACCTGGCTCTCACGCCCTCGGTGATCTGCCCAGTCGAGGGCGCCAGGCAGAGACGAGGCTGAGGGCAGAGCTGGGTCCAAGAGCTTGGGGTCCGGCTCCAGCATCACAAGTTCCCCCAGGACAAACATCTCCTGACCAGCGGCTCCCGCCAGCCTGGCCTCGAGTGTCCGCGGGGACCGGCCTTTGTAAGGAGGCTCTGCCCTGACAGCGCCTCCGTCCCCGGGGCCTAGGGACCCCGCCCGCTGGGAGCCCCGCCCCGTGAGGGGCCTGGAGCCCACACGCAGCACCCACAGGCAGGTGGCCCACCGCGGCCCTGCCGTCTCCGCAGCTGTTCCTGTCGGGAAGGCCTGGGCCGTGAACCCCACTGCGAGTGTATGGAGGCCACTGGCATCAGCCATCCACAGAGCAATGATGGGTCAGCCCAGACCCTCAGACACGGACCTAACGGTGTGCTCCAGCGCAACATAAGCAGAAAAACCAGGTGGGCACCGCTCTCAGCATCGCCCTGGCTCAGGACCAGCGCCACTCTGGGGGCCGCCCGGGACACAGGCGAGCTGGAGGAGTGGCGGGGGCCTCCTGCACGTCAGCACCACCCATGGGCCCTCCACGGCCGACCGGCCCTGCTGAAAGGACTGAGCGGGGACTCGGGGAAGAGGCACCCAAAGCCGGCTTCTCTCAGGCCCCCGGGCCAGCCCCAAGCCCGGCCACGGCAGAGAATCACCCACTCACTAGGCCCTGTCGGGGGTCGGGGTGGCGGGTGGGGGGTGACTCACGGGTGACCCCCAAGTCCCCAGAAAAAGCCCAGCCCAGACACACAGGGTGAGCATGTTCCGTCCGTCCACGTCCCCACGCCTCGCCACGAGACAAATAGGAGCTGCTGAGGCCCAGAGGTCGCCCCCTGCCGAGCCCCCCAAAATCCAGAGGCTCCACTCAGCTCCATGCCCCACCTCCCAGGCCTCCTAGCCCCTCCCTAGAAGCTGCCCAGGGCCCAGCCCGTGGAAGCACTCAGCAGGCAGAGCCCTGGCCCCTGCTGGATGGACCCGCACTGCCCGCTGCCAGCCCCGGGGACCACCGTGGGGGCACAGGTCCGTGGGGCCCAGAGATGGGGTCAGTGCTTGCGGGGGGTGGGGGCATTGCCAACAGACACTAGGAGCATGGGTGAGAGCTGGAGGCAGGGACAGGGCTGCCCATGGCCCCTCCAGCTGCCCACATGGCAGGGTGGTGCCCAGATGAGCCGACCACCCAGCAAACCAAGGTCAGGTGAACGTGAGGGTCATGGGCTGACGATACCCAGGAGAGGACGTGCCTGCTGGGGCTCCTGAGCCCCAACATGAGCTGAAAGCCAAGTGGGGACCACCCTCCTCAGGAGAGAGGCCACGGGGACAGAGGCCGGCTCCATAAGGCTCAGGAAGGTTCCAGAAGGGGGTGAAAGAAGACGGAGGTGGGGCGTCAGGGTGCAGAGCACGGCCCGGCACTTTTCACGAAAGATGTTGTTGGGCTGATGGCGAAACCCAGGACCTGCACTCACTCACTGCAGGTCCTGGTGCCTGTGACTGGACCGCAGGGCTCGCGAGAGGAAACGCGCCTGTTCTGGGAGCCGCAGACAGCACAGCGCCGGCGCCTGCTCTCGGCAGATGGGACGGAGCGAGAGGAGGGGCACCAGGGAGCGCGGGGCGGGAGGGCCAGCACCAGGGGGACGCGCAATCCTGCGCTCGAGTGTGTTCTCTGAAGCCGAGGTTCTGGTGTCAGGGTGAAACAAAGCCCACAGCACACACCTACGGACCCCGTTTCCTCCCCAGGACGTCTTCCCGACTCAGGGGTCGGGCCTGCGCCTCTGATGTTTCCTGCACTGGCACGCTCTCTGCCACTCGCGTCACCCGGGAAGCCCTTTAAGAAGCACAGCGGCCTTCAGCTGCCCTCAACCGGGCGAGCACTCGCGCCTGAGCGCCCCCTCCCTGCTCGGCGGGCGTCTCGGGCAGCGCGGCCCCTCCTCTCCTTCCCGCCGGTCGCTCAGCGTCCTGTCCCGTCCCCAGGACCACGCTTTTCTGGTAATCACGATCCTTTTTCTGGTAACGAGATGCCAGCGTTTCCGACTGAGTCTCTGGCGTAAACGGAAGCTGCAGAGAGCTGTCTGCGGACGGGACGCTGGAGGACATGCAGGCAGGCCCAGCCCCAGGCGCCGGCCGCCCCCGGAGGGGTGTCGGGTTCCCTGTCTGCCCGACCTTGCACAAAGTCACGGCCCCCGCCTGGGTCTTGTATTTCTCAGCCGGGAGAGGCGGCTGGTGCCGGCAGGGCCTCCGCTCTGCTCAGCACAAAAGCCCTGGGGCGCCCACCCCAGCCCCCACCTTGGAAGCACAGCCTGTGGTTGGGGGTTCTCTGGCAGGTTGGCCTGAAAGCCCTTGGGCACAGGGCGGCCAGGCACCTGCAGAGGGTCTAACTCCCAGGCACGGCTGGGAAAGCAAGCGGCGACCTCAATCGGGAGCTGGGACAGCCCGCCCGTCCCCCCCGACCGAGGGGGCTCTGAGACCAGAGGCTGGACGGGAACAGAAGGGGCCGGGGCACGGGACAGGCCACCACCAGGTGCGCGGACCCGGGCCAGGTGGATGTGGTAGCCACACAGGACGACGTGGAGACTGGGAGACGACGCCTCGAACACCCCCCAAGCCACGACGGGCCACACGCTGCAGGTGGGGCGAGTGCGGCAAGGGCGTGCACACAGGAAGCCCGGCGCCTGGGGGGCCTCTGCTGTCCCACCTGCGGCTTCTGACCACGGCGTAGACGCCACGTGCAACGCGCACAGAGGACGCGGGACACACACAAAACGCACCACAGGCACAGCAGCACACGCCTCGAGCATCTCCGAAACCCCCGGCCTGGAGGCCTCCCCCAGCACACCGCGAGCCTCGGTTCCCACGGGGGACCACCGTCTGCTCCGCTCAGCCTTCAACCAGGACTCGCCTGCCTCCCCTCCTGGAGACGGGGGCGGGGAGTCAGCCCTCGAGGCGTCCCCAGGGCTCGGGCCCAGCACCACGGAGACAAGCGTGTTCCAAGCAAGCAGCGGCCACGGGTGGGGGGCTTGGACCGGGCCAGGGGCAGCCTTCTCCTCAACCCGCTCCAGCCGAGACCCGACTAAAGGTCAAAGAGCAAGTGCCTCCTGGGCCCCCCGGCGGCCCCGGGGTGAGGAGCCGCCTGCCAAGCAGGAGACGTGTTCCAGCCCTGGGCTGGGAAGACCCCACGTGCCCTGGAGCCTGTGGTCCACAGCAAGAGGGGCCGCCACAATGAGAAGCCACTGCTCACTGCAGCAGAGAAGGCCTGGGCAGCAACAGAGACCCAGCAAGGCCAAGATAAAAAACGCAAAACACCCACGCACAGAGATCAGGGTTGTAATTAAAGGAAAAATCCAACGTTTCCACCTGAGGGGCTCACCTGTGCTTCCACAAGATGGAAACACCTGTCACCCTGAATCACTATCGCTTCTGGACAGCGCCCACTTTTACCTCAAGGGAGCAGCAGGCCACAACTCCTGCGTGCACAGAAGAGTCCCTGGCGCGGAGACCCCCAGGGCCTGAGCCCTCCGTTCACGTGGGGGCTCTGAAGGGCGGGGGTCCTCCTGGGGCCCAGACCCCGCTCCAGGCCTGCAGCCCGTGTTCACGCTCCTTGTTCGTGACGACGGGGCCCCAGGACCAGCCCAAGCAGAGGGAATCCCGGGGGCCCCGAAGCATCCATCCTCCGGGGGCAGGTCCCCCGGTGCCCCCAAGGGCCCAGCGGCCTTCAGGCCATGTGACGAGGGCGCCCCGGATGCAGACCAGGTGTCCGGGGCCAGGCCGGGCCGGAGGGCAGGCCCCACCCTGCTGTCCCCAGGCATGGCGCTCAGGACAGGCAGCCCCACAGGTTAAGGTGCGGCAGGTTAACCCCCACGGTTAACCCCACGGGCAGGCCAGGCTCGCGTCAGACGTCTAATCACAGAATGGCCTGGAAACCGTGGGGCGGACCCCCACTGCCCCCAGCAGAGCTGGCCCGTCTGTCTGTTCCCCCTCACATGCACAGCCCACCTCGGTTCACAGGCGGGGGCCCCTCAGAAGCCCCCAGCGTGCCGCAGCTGGGGCTCACCCCACACGCTGACCCACCCCGTGGCCTCCACGCTTGTCATCTGCCCTGCAGCTGGCTTCCCCTCACCAGTTTCGATGCCCGACTGATGGCTCCACGAGATGGAAACTGAACCCCGGATCAGTACGTGCAAGTGGGGACCAGGGATGGGCGGGACGCAGGGCCCCAGATTCGGCCGGGAGGTCTGCACGGCGCTCCGGCTCCTGCTCCCCAGAGGAGACTGGGCGTCCCTGTCATGATCACGGCAGGGCCTTCCGCAGAGCGTGGGGGGCGACCGGGACCAGGCGGGGGCAGAGCCTCGGTCAGAGCCCTGCCCGCCGAGGCCCCGAGGACAGCAGCTCCTCCGCCTCCGTGTTTGGGGTTCAGCACGAGTCTCGGGAAAGGCCCCCAGGCTCAGGGCCAGGGGCGCTCCCGAGGGTCAGCTGGCCCACGATGGCCCCCGCCCGCCACCAAGCATGGGCGGCCTGCACAGGGGTGCGGCCGACGGGGGCACCCAGCCCTCCCGGGGGTGCAGGGCACCGCCAGGACAGCGGCCTCGCCTGCCAACCTCGTGGTGAGCCCGGCTGGCCACTCCCTGAGCTCCCCATGTGGCCACAGCCCCCGCGGCGGGCTTTCCTCCGCGTCACCTGGGGCTCGGACTAGGAGTTTTAGGTCCCACGACACTCAGAGTTAACGAGCGGCCCCTGCCCTCCGTGCTCTGTGGCCAGGATTGACGCTGGATCTGAAATCCAGGGCCTGGACACCAGTGCACGCCCCGAGGGGCACGGGCCAAGAAGGAGCGCCCTGCGATCAGGCTGGAGAGTCAGGACCGCTCGAGCCCGGGGGCCACGCTGCTCCCACAGCAAGCCAGGGGCTGCGATCAGGCTGGAGAGTCAGGACCGCTCGAGCCCGGGGGCCACGCTGCTCCCACAGCAAGCCGGGGGCTGCGATCAGGCTGGAGAGTCAGAACCGCTCGAGCCCGGGGCCACGCTGCTCCCACAGCAAGCCCGGGGCTGCGATCAGGCTGGAGAGTCAGGACCGCTCGAGCCCGGGGGCCACGCTGCTCCCACAGCAAGCCCGGGGCTGCGATCAGGCTGGAGAGTCAAGACCGCTCAAGCCCAGGGGCCACGCTGCTCCCACAGCAAGCCGGGGGCTGCGATCAGGCTGGAGAGTCAGGACCGCTCGAGCCCGGGGCCACGCTGCTCCCACAGCAAGCCCGGGGCTGCGATCAGGCTGGAGAGTCAGGACCGCTCGAGCCCGGGGGCCACGCTCCTCCCACAGCAAGCCCGGGGCTGCGATCAGGCTGGAGAGTCAGGACCGCTCGAGCCCGGGGGCCACGCTGCTCCCACAGCAAGCCCGGGGCTGAAGCAGTGACTCGCTCTGCGGCAAAGACAGAGGCAACCCTGAGAGGGGAGCAGCAACCAGGCGCCCCCACGGCCCCTCCAGCCGACACCGCCCCCGGCACGGCATCTCCCCCAGCGTCTGTCCTGGAGGGCTGACCGGCCTTCCCACCCGGGGCTCCGGCGGGAGACGGACGCTCCAGCCCACAGCTGGGAGCCGCAAGGGGGGCGGCAGGTGGGTGGGCTCCAAGCGCCCCAGAGCCTCCGCAGTGGGGCCGAGACCCCTGGACCCTTCGCAGGGGGGACGAGCCCCCCAGAGCCTCCGCAGGGGGGACGAGACCCCTGGACCCTTCGCAGGGGGGACGAGCCCCCCAGAGCCTCAGCAGGTGGGGACGAGCTCCCCCGGAGCCTCCGCAGGGGGTTCGGGCCCTGAGTCCCCCAGAGCCTCCGCGGGGGGAACGAGCCCCCCAGAACCTCCACAGGTGGGGACGAGCCCCCCGGAGCCTCTGCGGGGCGGATAGGCCCCGAGCACCAGAGCCTCTGCGGGTCTCCCTGACGCTTGCTCTTGGCCTGCGAGGCCCCCTTGCCATCTCAGGGAGGACCAGACGCTGAGTCGCCATGTGCTAGGGGCCTGGCCGGGGGACCCCGGGTTGGCAAATTTAGCCTCTCTCCTGTGCACCAGCCCTTCTGCCCCGCCCCAAGCTGACCCCACCACCAACACAGCCCCCTGCCAAAGCTACAGGCAGCGTCCCACGCCCGGACCACGGTGCCAGGCAGGAGGCGGGCCCGGCACCCTGCCCCCACCTGGGAGTGCCCTCCACACGTGTGCGCCTGGCATCTGGCTGGCCGCCCGGAGCCAGCGCCTGGCGGGCGGGGGAGCTCAGTGTGGAGAGGCGGGCAGGGCCTGCTCACGGCACCTCCGAAGGGCCCTTGTGAAAGGACACTCACTCCCGGGGGGGCATCCCACCACCAGCACTCTGGCGTGACCAGGAATGAGCCGAAACCCGCAGCGGGCGGCAGGGCCACTGGCCCAGCTGTGTCCCGCTCACCGGCTACTAACCCGCCACCGCCGCCTCTCATGCTGTCCCACAGAGCCCAGGGACAAAGGTGCTCCTGCAAGACACCTAGGACGGGGGGGACTCAGAGAAGGACTCAGGAAGGCTCCGGGGCGGGAGGAACACGGCTGCCCTTCAACCAGGCCCAAGGCCACGGCCACCCCAACAGTTGGGCCGCAGACACAACCTGCTGAGACGCAGCTCCGGGCATCTCGGCTGCCAAGAGGCGCCAACACCGAGGAGCAGCCGGACACCTGGGGTGCACACAGCCGCACGGCCAACACACGCGTGTGGGACGGGGCACAGCTGGGCCCTCCAGAACAGAGTGTGTTCCAGGGACTTTCCCCCCGTCTGGACATGACCCCGCGCTGGGTGGTGAGGGCCGCCGGTGGACTCAGGGAGCCTGGCTCCCTGCCACCCCTCCGTCACGTGGGGGCCACGGCCGCTCTGGCCACTCCTTTCTCGAGGATCCGCGGCTGTGATCCCAGCCTAGGTGGGGCACAGAGCTGGCCCAGCCAGGGCCGAAGGCGGGAGGCGGGCACCCCAGCAGCCTCTGGGGACGGCTCCCATTACCGGCGCAGGCTCCATCTGGCTGTGGTCAAGACCCTCTCAGAGAAAGGAGGAAACCCAAGAACCACCTGGGGCTCCTCTCCTCTGATGCTGGCTCCACACGATCCCTCCCCAGGGACCGTCCCATCCCGCGAGCCTCCTGAGAACTGGGCCTGACCCAAGGGCCACCTCTGGGACAGGCCAGCTCCAGGGCAGGAGAGCAGGCAGGGTGAGACGCCTCAGCAAGGTGTGGAGTCTCTGAGGGGCCTCCCGACTCCCTGGGGGACAGCCCACTTCAGAGGACACATGAGAGATGGTACCCTGGGGGACAGCCTTACACGAACCGCGTGCAGACCCCAGACAGGCTTGGCTGCAGAGCAGCTGCAGGCCCGCAGGCCCGTCCAGCTCCCCTCCCAGCACACAGCCTGAGGACAGGTCATGGGTCCCACCCTGGCCACACGGAGCTCAGAGACGGAACTTACACCTCCCCCGGCTCTGTTCTCAAACAGAAAGCACCCCGAAGAGAGGAAACTAAGGCAGCGGGGGCCCGCCTCTGGGCTCGCGCAGAGACGCGGGCAGCTGGCCTGTACAGACGCCCAAGGCCCCAGGCAAGACCCAGCACCAACGGCTCCCACCCACCCTCCAGGGGCACGGCTGCGGACCCCCGCCCCCCCAGCCACAAGGGCACCTGGACGGGGCACTCACTGGGGCTCCTGGCAGCGGGCTCCGGACCCAGCACAGCGCGGGTTGCCGTGGACGGGGCAGCAGCCATGGATGGGGGAGCCAGGGCGTCTCATTCCTGGGCTGGTCCCACTGCAGCACAGCTTATCTGCGCAGACCAGGCCTGGCTCTCGGGGAGCGCCCGCTTTCTCATGGAAGAAACGTGTTAACCCTTCGTGCTCTGCTCTCTGCAGACAGCGCTGCTCCAGGCCGCCCGCCGCAGCCCGCAAGGCCCCAGGGCCCAGCTGCCAGGCCCAGGTGCCGTCCACTCCCGCCAGGCCCCAGACCTGGCCTGGCCTCCGTCTCACGGGCCCCAGGGTGGGGGGTCTGCCCCCTTGAGCAGAAGGCAGTGGCTGCAGAGACAACAGCCCACACACCGCCGGACGGCAGCCTCTGCCCTGAAGCCGCCCACGTGTGCGGCTGGGGACGGAGACCCCGGGCGGCCGGCCAGCGGCACACGTCCACCCACAGCCTGTGCCTCTGATTCCCACCCTGAGCCCAACCACGGGCCCGGGAAAGGTACCCCCGCCTGAGGCCGCAATCCCCCCGCACAGCAGTGCAGGCCAACCCAGGGGTCACCCGGCCAGGCACCAGGGCCTGCCGGGGTCGGCTCGAGACTATGGCCGCCGGGCAGAGCCCCGTCCCCACGGACAGGTTCTCCAGGAGTCAGGAAGCAGAGGGCAGCCCCCTCGCCCACGGTGTTAGGCCTGGCAGACACCACTGGCCACCCCTGTGACGCCCTGAGCCGCAGCAGACCCAGGCCCTGGGGGACCACGGCCCTGATAGGCCCACGAGCTCGTCTCCGCCCCTGGCCGGCCCCCAGCGGCCCAGCGAGTCTCCCCCATCCCCCTCCTCCAGGCAGAGCTTGCCAGTCCACCGCCCGCCTCCACGCAGGGGCCGTGGTGTGCTCAGTGACACAGTCGTGTCCGACTCTCTGTGACCCTGTGGAGCATAGCCCGCCAGGCCCCTCTGTCCGTGGGCTTCTCCAGGCAGGAATACTGGCGTGGGCTGCCATTTCCTCCTCCAGGGGATCTTCCCGACTCAGGAATCGAACCCGAGACTCTTGTGTCTCCTGCATTGCAGGCTGGTCCTTTACCACTGAACTTCCCTGGTGGCTCAGACAGTAAAGAATCTGCCTCCAATGCAGGAGACCTGGGTTCAGTCCCTGTGTTGGGAAGATCCCCTGGAGGAGGGCATGGCAACCAGCTCCAGGATTCTTGCCTGGAGAATCCTGTGGACAGAGGAGCCTGGCAGGTTGCAGTCCCTGGGATCACAGAGTTGGACGCAACGTAGCAACTTCACTTTCTTTCCTATCTTTCTTTTAGCACTAGCGCCACCCAGGAAGCCGGGAACAGCAGACATTTAGAGTCAAGCACTTGAGTCCCCTCCAGTCCCAGGGCGAGAAGGGGACCCCACTCTCCAGCAGGACTCGGGGCGCCATCAAGCAGCAGGCCCCGGGCCTGGAGCAGCAGCGGGTCCCTCCAGCCCAGCCGGCCGCCCCACCCAGGTGCCCGGCCTGGCACACTGGGCAGAGTGGCCCCTCCACACACACACCCTGCTGGCCTTCGGGGCCCCTTCTTCCCTGATGGAGCCCGTGGAGCACATAGGCGCCCCTCTGCCTGGGGCTGCCAGGGACCCACACACCAGGCAGTGCTCCAGCCAGCGCCCCAGACACACACAGACACACACAGACATGCACAGACACGCACAGACATGCACAGACAGAGATACCAGAGAGACACGCAAAGACACACACACAGAGACACACAAAGACACAGACACGCAAAGACACACACACAGAGACACACAAAGACACAAACACGCACAGACATGCATACAGAGACACACACACCAGACACACAAAGACACACACAGACACGCACAGACAGGGACACGCAAAGACACACACACGCATACACACAGACACACACACAGACACGCACACACACAGAGACTTGCAAAGACAGAGACACGCAAAGACACATACAGACACGCATACACAACCGACATGCAGACACACACAGACACAGACACACACAGACACAGAACAGACACACAAAGACACATACACACACACACACACACACAGACAGAGACACAGAGACATGCAAAGACACACACAAAGACACAGACATGCACAGACATGCATACACAGAGACACACACACCAGACACACAAAGACACACACAGACACGCACAGACACAGACATGCACAGACAGGGACACGCAAAGACACACACACGCATAAACACAGAGACACACAGACATGCACAGACACACAGAGACATGCAAAGACACAGAGACACACAGACACACACACAGACATGCACACACACACACAACAGACACGCAAAGACACAGACGCACACAGACACGCACACACACAGAGACATGCAAAGACACACACAGAGACACACAGACACAACAGACACGCAAAGACACAGACACACGCAGACACGCACAGACATAGACACACACACACAGAACAGACACAGACAGACAGGCACACACTCACACGGCATCAACCCCGACAGGACCCGGCGCCCTGCTGGCTCCAGGCCGCCTTCCCAGGGAATCCCCCTGGGTAGGCTCACTGTCCCGTGGCTTCAGGCCCTGAGTCACTGCCGTGAGGTGGCGGCCTCAGGCCAGGCTCCCCTGCCCCCCACTTGGGGCTGCATCCCAGGGAGCTGAGTTTCTGGAGGGCAGACTGCAGGTCTGTGTGACTGTGGCCAGCCTGCCTCCCTTCGCTCTACTCAGGCAGCCAGGCCCAGCAGAGGACACACGTGCCCCCAACACCGGAGGGGGCCACACTCGCAGAGGGTGTGTCTGCAGGGCCAGCCGCTCCCGGCTCGAGGCCACAGCCCGGCTACGCGCGGAGGCAGGTGGGTGCTGTCTTCCCCCGGATGGAGCAGCTCCCAGGGCAGGGGGCCTGCAGCTCAGAGGCCCCCGGGGGGGACTGTCACAAGGCCGGGGCACAAGCACCCACCAGATCGGCCCGCAGCCCCTGCTCTCTACGTGGGCAGCGCCGTGGCTCCCTGCCAGGGCACAAGCGGCCCCTTGAGAGGCCACCCTGCCGCCCAGCGGCTCGTGAAGCTCCAGTCTCCCCTTGCACCCTAAACCACGAGCTGGTTCCTACAGCCACCCTCGCCCAGGGTGACACAGAGACGCCGAGCTCACTGATGCCCTGGACCGCGACGGACCAGGCTAGACGCTCCACAACCGCCACTGAGCAAACTGCCGCTGCTGGGAACTAGGGCCCAGCGGCCCCAGGCCAGCCCGGGCCCTGGGGGGCTGCTGTCAGAGGCAGGCCCTCGGGAGAATCTCTCACACCCACTCAGGCGGCCAGCACCGCTGCGGTCCACAGCCCAGACGCCCACCCAGCATAGTGTTGAGATCAGGGGTCCGGGGGCGTTCCAGAGGAAAAGACCCCAGGGCGGGGTCTAAAGCTCCTCACAGAACTTGGGGGCAGGTGAGCGGAGACCGGCCTCGGAACCAGGCACAGGCGTCTGAGTGGGGCCAGCACAGCCCACAGGGGACGGGCGTCCCAGGGAGGCAGCACCTCCAGCCCTCCGACCAGACGCAGGCACCCCAGCACACATGAGCCGGCCCCGGGGACTTCCACGGCGAGGCCCGCACACGCCTGCAAACACGCACACATGCAGGTCTGCAGGGCTTGGCAGGGAGATTCAGAATGCTTCTCCCAGTTTCCAAGAAAAGGACCCGTGGCCTGGAGGTGGCCCCTGAGCCTCAACGGGCACGGGGAGGCCAGGACGCAGGCCACCTGGCCCGTGAACATCCAGGCCTGGGCTGTCCTGCGCCTTTAAAGATGGAATCTGGCCCTCCCACCCCCTCCATCCAGCATCACAGACTCCCTGAGCGAGGTCCAGAGCCCAGACCGCCCACAGATTCCCATGGTGGGGGTGCCGGACACGGGCCGGGGTCAGCCCTTCCTGCTTAGCGTCCGCAGCCCTTCCTTCCTGGAGCCCGGCGACGGGGCAAGGCCGCACGCCTGACCCGCGGGACGAGACCCACAGGCTCGTCTCGGGCTCCTGCGGCTGCGCTCACGTCCTGCGCCTGGCCGGCCCACGGGACCAGCCCTTGGAGGGCCGCGGCCACACCAGGCAACGGGCAGCACAGAGCCTGCTCCCCGGAGCCCTCAGTCCCAGCAGGACCCAAGATGATGCCCCCAGGGCTTCTGGGGTAGGAGGCTCGGCTGCCTTCACAGAGGTCAAGGAAGCCCCCAGGTGACCCTCAGGGCTTGAGCCACAGAGCAGGAAATCACAGGAAAGGCATCCAAAGAGGAACAGCCAGGAAGGAAAGGGAAGTGAGAGCAGAGCCGGGGGAGGGGAGAGTCGGAGGGGAGAGTCTGTGGGGAGACGGGCGGGACCGAATACCCGGGGGGCACACAACACCTCCCAAGTACTGGACGCCCCCCCCCCCACTGCCTGCAGGCCTCCCCCCAGCTCTAAAGCCCAGGCCTGCCAACTCGACTCAGCCAAGGTCAAAACAACAGCAGCAGCGCAAGGTTAAGACTTGGGTGTCGGCCGCCGCACCCCAATGGAGGCCCGGGCCTCGGACAGCCAGGAAGCGGGCCCTGGCTTCACACGCTGACCACAGGGCCCCACGCAGGCCTGGCCCAGAGCACAGGGGAGCAAGCAGAGTGCAGGAAGCAAAGGCAGCCTGGGCCGGCCTCCACGCGTCACGGGCTCACGTGCCAGGCCCGTGGGCTCGGGTGGGCTGACTTGGGCTGGTCCTGCGGCCGTGTCAGCCAAGTAGGCTGCAGAAGTGAGCCCAGCCCCTCCCTGGGAGCAGCCCTCCCCCAGCCCTCAATCTCCAGCCTGCTCCAGGTCAGGGAGGGCCTCCCTGAGCTTGTCTCATCAGCACCATCAGGAGGCCCACCCAGAAAGCCAGGTGCCTCCCCAGGGGTTCAAGGGCCAGCCACAGAGTTGGGAAGGATCTTCAGTGACCCTGTGATGAGTAGGCACGGCCCCGGGCTGGGCCAAGGAGGCAAGGACCCCGCACACGGGTCTGCGAGGGGCTCCACCAGCAGTTCCGTGCTGCAGGGTGGGCCCCTCAACAAGCAGAATGTGAGCTGCTTCCCGGCCGCCCCATCACACTGGCAATGCCTCGGCCATCACAAGGCCTCTCTGGGCACCACTGTGGGCTGACGGCTTCAGGCACACTCAAAACGCAGCAGCCCACCTGCCTGCAGGGCCACAGGGGCTCAGCGCAGCGAACCAAGACCTCCGCGGCCACTCCTCTAAGGCAGCTCGAGTGAAGGACAGAAGTCCCAGGTTCAGTTCTGCGCCGGCTCGTTCAAGTGCCAGGCTCAGCTTAGACCCCGGAGGGCTCGTCAACAGGCACGCGAGACGCCCACATGTGGCGTTCGCCGGGGTCCCTGCCTCTGAACACGCAAGCAAACGCGATTCTAGACAAGCCCACGGCAGGGGCTGAAGTGGGCTTGGTGGAGAAAGCAGGAGCCTCAGACGGAGGGCGAGCAGGGTGCTCATGGCCCCCCTGCAGCCACGTCCAGGTCTGCAGACAGCCACTGAGGCCCGCCTGAGAAGGGGCCAGCGTGTGGGGGAGCGCCCTCCTGGGGGGCGACAAAGGGTCCCCTGAGGACCCGATGGCTCCCGGGGACCAGGGAGGTGTGGCTCACCTGGGAAGGCCACTGGCCCGCTAGCTGGAGCCGCAATGGGGGGGGGGGGGCGGGGAGCTGGGCTCAGGGACTCTACCTGCAAGTCCCGCCTGCTTTCCACCAGGCAGGCGGCTGGAGCCCTGCCCAGTCCCATACCTCTGTGCAGGGGAAAGCAGGCAGACCCCAAGGGAGGGGGCAGGACCCTGCGGAGCCGCCCTCACCGGCCGGGACGGTGCACAGCCCCAGGAGGGATCCGGCCTCTCGTCCTGGAGGCGGCTCGAAGGACCTGTCGCCTGCCCTGGCGTCACCGTCTTTCCTGCCTGGTCACCTGCTCCCTGATGCTGCACTCAGCCCGGAGATGAGGGGAGCCCTTGGGCGATCCACCCATCCCCTGTAGGGAAGTCAGGGCCTGGAGCCCGGTGATGGAGAAGCAGGCCAGGGATCCCCACCCCACCAAGAGAAAGTGAAAGTGCCAGGGACCTCCAGGCTCCAGAAGCACAGAGGCAGGAGGACCCGCGTCTGAGCACAGCTCTGTGGGGGCGATGGAGGCCTTTTCCCGCCCAGCAGGGACCTGCTGTCCTTCCAGCTCAGGACCCCACAGGGCAGCGGGCTGGTCCTCCCGGCAGCTTATCTGCCTGGCGGCCCTTTGCCCCAGAGCGAGCGGAGCGCAGTGGAGCAGAGGCGGCCGGGAAGGAAACAGGCAGGCACTCCGCCCCCCTCGGCCTCTCCGGGGGTGGAGGTCACACCAGGTCACCTGGGGGGCCTGGGGACGCTCTCGGAGAGACCCCCCCCCTCCGTCTCCACAGCTACCTAGGGCGTCTCGCACCTCCTCATGAAACCTCCCCGAATTGGGGAAAGGTGCCTTCTGCGTCCCGGGCCGGGGCGGCGTGGGGGAGGGACACGGGGGCGAGCACACGCGGGCCCACGGCCCCTGAAGCCCTCGCCCTGCGCCCCGCTCCACGCAGCTCGGGGCGGGCGCCGCGGCAGGCAGCCGACGGGGCGGCCAGAGGGGAGCCGCAGGGGCAGGCAAAGTGGTGGGAACTAGCGAGCAGTGAGAGGAACCGGCGGGGCCCGGGAGGGGGGCGAGAGCAGCCCCGGAGCCCTCCCCGGCGCGCCGTCCGCCTCCCCGCCCCGCGGCCGCCCCTCCTCGCGAGCCGCCCTCGCCTCCGGCCCCGGCCTCCCCCACCCGCCCGCCGCCCCGCGCGGCCGGGCCTCCGCCTTTGTCCCGCGGGCAGGTGCGGCCGCGCTCACCCGGGCTCGGGCAGTCGGGCTCGCCGCCCTCGGGCGGGCCTGGCGCCTCGCTCGGCTCCGCCGCCTCCTCCTGGCCGCCGTCCGCCCGCGCCTCCACGGGCACCACGGTGAAGTTGGTGGGCATGGCGAGCCCGGAGCCCCGGCCCCTCTGCGCTCCCCGCTCGGCTCCGCCCGCTCCCGCCGACGCGGCCGGACCAGGGCGCAGGGGCGGGGTCCGCGCGGCCCGCCCCCGGCCCGCCCGCCCCACGTGACCGCACCTGCCGGCCCGCCGGCCCCGGGCAAGTTCGTGCGCCCGCAGCCGGGCGCCCTCCGCCGAGAGCCCCCCCCCGGCCCGCGCGCGGGGGCCGCCGCCGCCTCCGGGCCCCCGGCCCGCCCCGCGCCAGCGGCTGACTTTCGGTTCCGGAGCTGCCCGCTCTGCCAGTGTCCGGCGCAGGCCTCTGCCCGCTCAGCGCCCTCGCTGCCAGCCCGCTGCCCGGAGCTGGACCCCTTCCGGCCTCACTGCCCCCTCACCCGAGAGGGCGTCTCCCCTCCCCCGTGTCTGACTCACCCAGAGCTCGATTTAGGGAAGCGCTTCCCGGCGAGCAGGGGGCTCCGTCCACAGGGGACACAGGCGGGACACAGGTCGCCAGGCCTATCCCTGCAGGCTCCGGGAACCCGCCCTGCCGGACCCTGGCGATGTGGTCTGGGGAGGCCCCTGGGAAAGGGAAGCCAGGGCATGAAGGGCACAGGTGAGCCGCCAGACCGAGGGTGCCACCTGCCAGGTGCCTCCAAGCACCCTGTAAGTCTCTTAAAGACAAGAAATCTGGCAACGGCTGAAAGTCCATCGAAGAGAAATGAGTTCAAAGAGTTGCAGCAGCGGGGTGCCGTGGGTCACCCCAGGAACGTTTTTACAAAAATGGGGTGAAGCGTATTTGGTGTGGGCAGCGAGGTCAGGGCACTGCAGTGGGTCAAGCAGGCCCAGATCCTGTTTGGAAAGGCCTGGGGCTGCTCCCGGCCCCAGGCAGGAAAGTGAAAGTGTTAGTTGATCAGTCTCGCTGACTCTGCTACAGACCGTATGGGATTCTCCAGGCAAGAATACCGGAGTGGGTTGCCATGCCCTCGTCCAGGGGACCTTCTGACCCAGGGGCTGAACCCGGGTCTCCTGTGCGGCAGGCGGGTTGTTTACTGAGGCCTGGGGGTTGCTACAGACCTTAGGCAGGAGGCTTTATCTTGATCACTGTTCAGGGATCTGGCTGTGCATTCCCCTGCCTTGGGTTCTTGTCAACAACCAAACCGCAGAGAGCCAGGCCCAGAAAAGCCGATCCCCATGGAAGACGAAAGAAGCAGTGAGGCAGTCCAGACTCCCAGCCCGGCCCGGGATGGCTGGGCCCTCTGGGAAGGCTCCCCTGTCTCCCGCCCCTAGCCGGCACCAGCCTTCTGAGGAGGGGTGCAGCTGACCCGGGCCACCCCCGCAGCCCAGCCTGTGCAGAGGGGGCTCTGCAGGCCTGTGGAAGGGGCCGGCATGTCAGATGGCAGAGGTCGGCCTTTTTCAGTGTCAGCTGGCTTCCAAATGAACTTCCTCGTTCCGGAGCAGAGTCCCTGCTGGGACAATACTGTCAGCCAGTCTGCCCCTGAAACTAGGCAAACAGTTACAATGAGGCCCCCAAACACAAAGGCCGTAACTCCTGGAGGTGACCTTCAAAGTATCTAGTGATTGAGAAGGAAAGGACTCACAGGAAAAAGCCGAGCCGAGGCTCAAGCTCCGGGCTGCGGGTGGTGCTGGGCGGCTGTCCACCCCCTGCAGGTCGGGGAGGGTCCCCAGACGTTCTCTGGGAAGGGCCAGCTCCCTGGGGAAGATGACACCACGGATGTGGGGCTGAGGGGTGGGGGCAACAGACCCTCTCCTGCCACCCACGAGGGCCCTGCATACCGTGGCTCAGAAAGGGGTCGCCCCTGCCCCAGGCCTGGGACCCCCCCCCCCCCACACACACACACCAAGCCAGCCTGGGGCCTCCAGACAGCAAGCTCCCCGCCCGGAGAGAGCGGCAAACCCAAGGGCCGACCCCAGCCCCTGCCGGCGGCCTCTGGCCTCAGTTTCCTCATCTGGAAGGCCGAGGGGTGGACCTCCTGGCAAGCTCCCGGGGCCACCACGAGCTGAGACCCGCCCGGGCTGTGAGGAGGCTGGCAGGCCTCCTGCCCTCTGGGCCCTGCCAGTAAAACCTCCCCGCCAACCCGCGCCCACAGGCGGCAGTAACTCGGGGTGGCAGTCGGTGCTGAGTCTGCAGAAGCCTTTGTTGGTGACCCTGCATCCAACCCCGCCACACACGGTGACCCCAAGTCCAGGCCCCCCACCGGGGGCTCCCCCTTGGGGACCCGAGTCCCGCACACTCAGGAGCCCTGCATTTCGAAGCTGCCAGCCTGGCCCCAGCTCGCTCTGGGTCCCGTGCAACAACGCCTGGCTCCTGAATCACGTCGTTGCTACCTGAGAAGCAAACAAAGCCCAGCCCTCTTTCCAGGTGAAAGGGCTGAAGTGGGGGTGGGGTGGGGGGTGCGGCGGGTAGCGACCGCACGGGGCACGTGTGAATCCTTGCACGTTCCTGTCGGTTTGGGATTTTTTCAAACTAAGATAGTTTCATAGCTCTCGGTAAATAGGTTTCCTTTTTTCACTGTGTGTAAGAGACAAACCTCAAGGACCTACTTACGTAGCACGGGAGCCCCTGCTCGGCGTCTCGTGATACACTGTGAGGGAGACGGCCTGAGAAAGAGCGTGTGTGTGACTGCACCGCTTTGCTGGACACCTGAAGCCACCACAGCTTTGTAAATCAGCTGGACGTCAAGTGAAACAGCCGAACGGACAACAGAAGCGCCTCGTTTCCAAGGGGCCTCGCGGTATCTTGGATGCTATCTCCACGCCCTGCTGTGCCCCGGGGAGGCCCGCCCTGCCTGTCCCCGCCTGTCCCAGCCCAGGACGTCAGCTGCCTCCTGGCTGAGTGGCCGGCTCATCCTGGTGCCTGGATGTCCCAGGCCCGCCCACCCTGCCCCTCGGCCTCCTCCGGGGAGCTCAGCACACACAGCAGTGGGCGGCACCTCCCTGCAAAGTCCCTGTCGGGCAGCGCTGAAGACCAGCAGACCCCCGAGACCTGGCGGGGCAGAGGAAGGGAAAGAACACATGGCTCAGCAAGCCCAGGGCCTGAGTGCTGGAGGGCTGGGAGCCAGTCGCCCGGCAGACCATCCGGGAGACCCCCACGGGGCCGGTGGGGCTTCTCACCTCCCGCCACCCAAGGCTGGGGGCCCTCACACTGGCGGGCAGTACCCTCCTCGCCATTATTGTGACCTCACCCCCAGGACTCCCGAGTTCGAACAACCGAGGGCTTCCCACTTCCTTTAAAGTCCGAGACGCATCCTGTCCTCTAACTCCACAAGTAGCCTCTTTTCAAGGAATCTCGAACAAACGTTCGCCGTCAGCTCTGGGAACAGTCCTCACAGGCCCTGGCCGGGGTGGGACGCGGGCGGGGTGGGGGGAGCACAGCCTCGGGTTCCCGGTTCCTGCCCACGTTCCACCAGGAGGACCCAGAGCCCCTGATGAGAGAGCGGCATCCCCACCCTGAGAAACTCGGCCCTGTAATTTGAGGACTTTGCAAAGAGCTTTCCAAACTGCAGAGAAGGGATGGGGCTGGCAAAGGGAAGCACCGGGCCTGGCCGGGCCCCACGGGATTCTTGGCCCTCCGCCCGCAGGGCATTCGGACGACTGGACAAGCTCAGCCAGGGCTGAGGAAGGCCGCTCTGGGTGTGGCGGACCCTGCGACGGGGACGCCCCCGCCAGGAGAGAGGGTGGGCCTGGGCAGAGGTGGGACGGGGTGGGACACGGCCAGAACAGGCCGGGGCGAGGCTGAACTGAGTTGAAACCCCCGAAGGCGCCGGCCGTTTCTGGGGGTCATTTCAGCAGGTTTATTGGGAAGAGGGTCAGGGCCCAGATCTGCCGGGGGGCAGAGAGCGAGGGAGCCCAGCTGCCTGGAGCCCCAGCGCCTTCAAAGAGGACGCCCACTGCCCACCTCGGGGAGGGTCCTGGGAGGGCGGGGCCGCACAGGACACCTGGTCCAGCAGGCCGGCCCTGCTGCTCTTTTCTGAAACCAGATCTGGCCTATGAGGCCCTCCCTAGGAAAGCACATGTGCTTGTCTGGACCTCAGACTGCAGACAGGAGCTGAGAGGTCCCAGGCAAGCTCGAGGAAGTCCTCCCCAGTCCACAGGGTGCTCGAAGTCTCGCCGTATCACTGAGGGCTGCACCTCTGACAACACAGCGCTTTTCAAGCAGCAGGACCCGGGGGTACAAAGGCCAGTCCTGTGGTCACTGCGGGCCCCACCTAAGCCTGTGCTGGGGCCCCAGAGGGGCTGGAAGCCTGGAGCCCTCATCACCCCGGACCCCGACTCCCGGAGGGCGGTCTGCCTCGCAGGGATCCTGGGAGCAGCCCCCGCCCTCGGCCATGCCTGTGTGTGGCGCCACCTCCCATCCACCCGGGTCCACAGCTCCCGTCTTTTCTCACCCTCAGCCTGGCTGCCAGGAGCAGAGGCGACCCTCAGGGCCTCGGGGCTCTGAGCCCAGTCTCTCGCCCCCCTGCCCCCCTCTGCCATCTTCGGGCAGCCCCCAGCCCCGTGCACAACCACCCACCCCCAGCCCAGGCCTGGGACGGCTCGGGGCGACATCAGGGCACAGCCGCCCTCGCCGGACTCCCCAGGGAGTTCCCGGGTGGGCCGGCACCAGCCTCCTGTGCCAGGACGAGGTGAGAGGCTGGGGGGCTTGACAGGAGTGTCAGCTTCAAACTCTGGAGCCCCTGAGCTCCCTTCAGGCCCAACAGCTCCCCTTCGCTGCTTGGTCCTCCACCCCAGCCCCGCGTGCAGGTGGTTCCCAACAGCAGTCCTGTTCCACGCGCGTCAGGTTCCACGCGCGGGACTGGGGTCCCCTCGGACCTTCCTGTTGACGCGGTGACCAGGCTCCCATCTCACCCCTCAGAGTGCCGTGGGTGCCCTCAGGGCTGCGGGCAGGACACCCGTGGGGTGGCTCCGGGCTCACCATCAGGGAGGCGGCAGGCCTGCAGCCTGAGCTTAGGGCTGCAGAACACCGCCGTGCTTAGCCGTATTGGACTCTTTGTGACCCCAAGGGCTGTCCAGGCCAGAATGCTGGAGTGGGCTGCCACGCCCTCCTCCGGGGCCTCCTCGACTCGGGGACCAAACCCACAGCTCCTGTGCCTCCTGCACTGGCCGGCGGGCCTTTCACCGCCGAGCCTCCTAGGAAGCCCACTCAGGAGTGGAGTGGAGGCTGGGGACTCTGTCGTGACCTGGGACACTTTTCACGAGAGGACCCTAAGTGGTCACTGGGGACAGCGACCACCTCTGTGCTTCACAGACACGGCTGGGGCGGGAAAGTGGGTGCAGAGCCCACGGCAGCCGCGGGCTGGGCAGCCAACCCAGGCCTGTGCGGACCCGGGAAGGACCTCAGCAGAAGGGCAGGCACCGGGCGGGGGAGGGCAGGGCACGGGGCTCCCCAACTGGCAGATGTGCAAACCAGGCTCTGTCACCACCCAGAGATCCCACGGTACCGTGTGGGCCCAGAGACACCCCAGCTGTTCCCAGCAGCAGGCCGGGTCGGTCCACTGCAAGCAACGCACAAGCCCTGCCCACAGCCACCGGCGAGCGGGGAGTGGGCCCTTGTGGTGGGCTGTGCGAGGCGGGGAGGCCAGGGGGGCCGCACTGTCCTGCCCGCGTGGCGGCCGGGAAGGAGGACCAGCAGCCGGCACAGACCGCTGCCGGGATAGCGAGCTGGACGGGGCTGGGTGGGGCTCCAGTGTGGACTGGGGTGAGCAGCCCTCACCGGAGGAGAAAGACCATCGGACTCTTTACCATCTGAGCTCCCAGGGAAGCCGCCTGCTGGGCAGGGCCCCACAAATACTCCGCCGTGTTCATTCACATAAGCGCGTGGTTAAGCAGCCACTACCACCATCTCCATTTCTGGGACTTTCTCATACTGCAAAACTGAACTTTTCTCCCTTAAACATCAGCTCCCCACCCCTGCCCCACCCCAGGAACCCACCGCCCTATGCTCCGCCTCTGTGGCTCTGACTATCCAGGTCCTTAGCCGGGACCCGCTCAGTGCCTGTCCTTCCCTGACAGCAGAGCCTCGAGAACCTTCCATGCTGGGGCCTGTATCAGAAGGTCTTTTTTAAAATAATATTTATCTATTTATTTCGCTGCTCTGGGTCTCAGCCTCAGCATGTGGGATCTGATTCCCTAACCAGGGATCAAACCCAGGCCCCCTGCTTCGGGAGCTCGGAGTCTCGGTCACCAGATCACCAGGGAAGTCTCAGACGTCCTTCCTTGGAAGGTGGAATCCCATTCCAGAGTCTGAATGGGCCGCGCTGTGTTTATCCATCAGCCACTGGCAGACACCTGGGTTCCTTCCACCTCTGATCACTCACTTCACTTCGTGCTCCCTGTTGGGGTCGTGGGGGGCGCTTCCCAGGGTCTGTGTCAAGTAAACATGAGCATTTAAACTATGCTCCCTGTGGGGACGGGGTCACAAAGGTGCGCACACGTGCACACAGCCCCCAGAAGGAGACAGGAGGCCTCTCAGTGGCCGACTCTGACCGACAGACGGGGGTGCCGACTCTCGTGGGACACTCCTCTGGACCTGCTGCGTCTGGTGACATGCAATGGAGACAAAAATACCTCACAACCTTTTAAATGAAACAGCTGCTGAAGCCCGCAGATAAGTGGGCCACCCTCAAGTGCCCAGGGCAGTGATTTCTGCCCTATTATTACCCACAGCGCAGATAGCGAGGCCAGGACCTGCCCCAAGGTCATGCCACCCGTCCTGGGCCCAGAGAGAGGACTGCAGCCGGGCTGGGGGCCGCACGTGGCTCTGGCTGACTCCCGGGCACGAACCTCTGAGGGACGCTTGAGCGTGTCGCAGGGCGTGGGGACACACGCAGGCCTGGCTGTGGCCAATTCTGCTAACCGTTCCCCACGCGGGCTGAGCCGTCACCCTGAGTTTCAAACTTCGGATCTGCTCTGGCAAATTGAACCAAACCCAGCTCTCCTCTCGGCTTTCCTTGATTCCCTGAGGAGAGAGAGACGGGAAGTGCGTTTGATGGGCAGTCTCTGGGCTGGACAGCTCTCTCTCGGCCTAATGACCTCATTCAAACCTTAAACGCTGGGCTCAAGCCACGTGAGCATGGAGAAGGCTGTGCTAGCTCGTAAGTCCCGCCTCTGTCTACAGAGAACAGCTTTTTGTATAAAAGCTACAAGCCATTAATTTCTATTTTCTCACGGCAATGAGTTAAAAATACATTTAAAAAATAAGCTCTGATTGCCACTGAGGTTTGCCAAGGTCACACAGGCCTCAGACTCAGAATCCACCAGCTCAGGCTGTGCCCAGCACAAGATCCGGGTCCTTTGAGAGACAAGCTCGGCGGGTCAGACCCTGTGATGTGAGGGAACGCTGAGCCCAGAGGAAAACAAAACCCAGGGCTAGACCGTCTAATTGCTACACTCCCAAGGAGAACAGGGATGCAGGACAGGAAAGCGGAACCAGAAAAGCCCTGTGACTGCAGCTTGGGAGGGGTCACGGGAGGGGCCGGGCCAGAGGGGAGGGGGTCATGGGAGGGGCCGGGCCAGAGGGGAGGGGGTCATGGGAGGGGCCAGGCCAGAGGGGAGGGGGTCACAGCAGGGGCCCGGCCGGAGGGGACAGGAAGAGAGTTTCAGGCACCCTGGGACAGCAGCTCCTCCGGGCTCCCACGCCAGCAAGGATGGGCATTGAAAAGGAAAGACACACACGCCCCAGCGTTCACTGCAGCGCTGCTCACAGCAGCCAGACACGGAGACAGCCCAAGTGTCTGGACAGAGGAATGGAGAGAGACGTGGCCCGTAAGACGACAGAATATTGCTCAGCCGTAAAAGCAGGTGAAACGCCGTTTGCAGCAACGTGGACGGACCTAGAGATGACTACACTAAGTGTAGTGAGTCAGAGAAAATGTGTCGCTTACACGTGAGTCTAAAAAAGAGACACAAATGACCTTATTTACGAAACAGACACTGCCCCCTGGCCCAGACAAAGCAAACTGAGGGCTCCCAAAGGGGAAAGCGGGGGGTAGACTAGGGGCTGAGGGTGAAGCGACACCCGCTGCTGACACCACGGCGCCCAGCAGCCTCCGTCTCGGGGAAAGTCGCAGCCTGACAGGTGGCGCGGAACTGGCGTGATGGAGCTGCAAGAAAATACAGGACCTCGGCGGCATTACACTCACAGAAGCCAGGGACACCTGCTTCCAGTTCAGTTCAGTTCAGGCGCTCAGCCGTGTCCGATTCTTTGCGACCCCATGAATCGCAGCACGCCAGGCCTCCCTGTCCATCACCAACTCCCGGAGTTCACTCAGACTCATGTCCATCAAGTCAGTGATGCCATCCAGCATCTCATCCTCTGTCGTCCCCTTCTCCTGCCCCCAATCCCTCCCAGCATCAGAGTCTTTTCCAGTGAGTCAACTCTTCCCATGAGGTGGCCAAAGTACTGGAGCTTCAGCTTCAGCATCATTCCTTCCAAAGAAATCCCAGGGCTGATCTCCTTCAGAATGGACTGGTTGGATCTCCTTGCAGTCCAAGGGACTCTCAAGAGTCTTCTCCAACACCACAGTTCAAAAGCATCAATTCTTTGGTGCTCAGCCTTCTTCACAGTCCAACTCTCACATCCATACATGACCACAGGAGAAACCATAGCCTTGACTAGACGGACCTTAGTCGGCAAAGTAATGTCTCTGCTTTTGAATATGCTATCTAGGTTGCCCATAACTTTCCTTCCAAGGAGTAAGCATCTTTTAATTTCATGGCTGTAGTCACCATCTGCAGTGATTTTGGAGCCCAAACAAATAAAGTCTGACGCTGTTTCCACTGTTTCCCCATCTATTTCCCATGAAGTGATGGGACCGGATGCCATGATCTTCCAAGGCCTGCATTATTCCCCTGCCCCGAAACCAGGTGATTCAGAGGCAAAGATGCTGGCTGTCGTCAGAGGTCGGGAACCTGGGCTGTGCCCTGTCACCTGACCCCTGGGCCTAGGGCCTGCGGGTGGGGCTCAGCCCACCAGGGGCGGGAGGGGGGGACGTGCTCGCTGGGGCAGCCCAGGGCACAGGACTCTGCTCTCCCCTGAAAACCCAAGAAGCCTCTGGTGTTGCCTGAGGACTTCCTTTCTGGATGTGATTCAGAAAACAGGGTGAAAGTCGCTCAAAAGTGCGCCCGTTCGGGTTGCAGGAGTCTCGTCTCGTGACTCTCTGCTGCCCCACCGAGGTGGCCGATGTGGCAGCTCTGGAACCTGCAGAGACGCCGGCGCTGGCTCCAGCCAGGCGGCCAGCAGGGCCCCCGGGCGAGGCTGACTGCGGGGAGGTGCCTCCTCGCCGAGCACCAGGGTGGGCGCTGGGGGAGCTTCACGGGGCAGGACAGCAGGCAGGGGGCGAGGGAGGTTGGGAGGGTTCAGCCCAGGCCTCCCACGCCCAGGAGCGGACACGCCGGGCCCAAACCTGCCCAGCCTTGTGCCTGGTGCCCCCGAGTCAGGTGGGAGGACGCGGAGAACTTCTCCCTGCCCTGAAGCTGCAGCCTGGGACACACGTGGGCCTCAGCCAGGAGAGGTCCCCGGGGAGGAGGCGGGGAGGCGGAGGCCTAGGGCTACCAGGGTGCCTGGGGGGGGGGGGCGGGAGGGGGCGCACGGCCCAGCCTCGGGGGGGCAGAGCTTAGGAGGACCCCGAACCAAGGGGGACCCCCAGGCCGGTCTGATGGGGGCAGCCGAGGGGGCCTGAGGGCGGGCACCACAGAGCCGGCAGGAATCTGTCCGGTGAGGGTGGTCTGGGCAGGCACTGAGGTGCAAGTGGGGAGACACCGAGCTGAGCTGGGACTGGCCGGATGGGAGAGGGTCTGGGCGTGAGGGTGTGCGGCGGGCTTGGAACCTGCTGGAACGCCTCTGCCTCCTGGCCTCCTGGCAGGATCTGAGAGGAGCCAGGCTGAGCAGCAGAGGCCCAGGAGGCCCACGGACAAGGCAGCTCCCCCCGGGGATGTGGGCCGGAGGCAGAGCTGGGCAGCAGGCCCGGGTACAGGCTGGGGCCCCCTCGGTGCCCTCCCCGCCCCTGCTGGCCGTCTGTTACTCGCCCGACAGTCACCAGGAGGCCCAGGGGCCTGGGCGCTGCCCTCCGGTGCTGTGGGCCCTCTGGAGGGCTGAAGAGGAGGCCAGCACTGGCTCCACTCGGGGAAGGTTCTGGAAACTCTCCTCCCCTCTCGCCAGGCTCCAGCACGGGTGAGCTCTGAGGGCCCCGTGCTCGGTGACATGCATGGGTCCCAGGAGGACAGACCCTGCGACCCGCTCACACAGGGGCCCAGAGGAGTCGGGCTCCTGGAGGACAGGGGGTGGCGGGTGGGGGCAGGGAGTCAGCGTTCACGGGGACGGCGCTCCAGCCTCACAGGACGAGGAGGGGCCACACGGAGGGTGGTGTGATGGGGCTGTGCGCTGAGAACGTTTCGGGTGGTAAACACCGGGTCACATGCACCTCAGCACAAACAGGAAGCAAGGCTCGAGTACACGGCGGCGGGAAGGGGTCGGTTCTGCTGGGTGAGGAGCCCACGTGTGGCCACAGGGGCCGCGGGAACCACGGACGAAGGCGTGTGCACACGCGTGTTACCAGCAGGCCCCGTGAGTGCAAACCTCAGTCCCCCGGCGGGGGGGTAGCCAGAATCCAGGTTCCAGCTTGAGCGGCCAGAAACCGACCCCCTCCTGCACACACACCTGACCTGCCCCGAGGCGGGGCGGCAGGCTGAGCAGGGCCCGTCAGCTCAGCCTAGGGGCTGCGAGAATCTCAGCTCCCGGCGTAGGGACAGGGCAGAGCGCGCACGTGGTCAAGAGCAGGGGCCAGCGGGGCCCGGGGGACCCTGGTCAAGCCAGGCAGGGCGCGAGCCACGTCTGGAACGGCCACGGGGCCACCACATGGGGGGTCAGGTGCGCCTGGCAGGCAGGCAGAGAAGAGAGGCCGCAGCTCCCGTAGCTGGTGGGGGGCTCTGTAGCCCCCAACTCAGGGCCAGGCCACAGGTGAGCCCCCAGGCCCAGCTGGCTCAGCCCAGGGCCAGCAGGCCGCCCCAGCCCTCAGCCTACTCCCAGCGGCCTCCCCAGAAGGTCCCTGCCCCCGGGCGGGCTGCGCAGTGGCACGAGGAGCTGTACCCGGGCTCCTGAACCCCAACTGGCCGCCCCCAGGGTGCCCGGTCTCCCCCAGACGGTCCTCTCGCTGCTGACGCGGCCCGTCCTGTGGGAGGCCAGCCTCCTCCACTCAGGACATCCCCATCCAATGCCTCCTGAGGCCCTGCCTGTCAGACCAGGGCCAGCGCAGCCCCTACAGACGCACGGACACACAGATGTGCGGGTACAGACACACGAACACACATATGAACACAGAAGTGCAGATACAGACACACAGACACACACTGATCACACCGATCTCCCACATGGACCCACAAGTGCACGCACAGACCCAGGACACCCCCACAGACACAGACACACCACCGTGATCCGGGCCTCGCTCTTGTATCCCCACGGGGGTGCCCGGTGCCAGCCTGGTCTCCACTCACCACAGACACCCTCCCGAGGCCTCTGCCGCCCAGGGCAGGGAAACTGTGGGCCAGGGCGGGCTGGGCAGGCCAAGCATCAGGGGACACCAGGGCAGGGCTGTGCCCCTGGGGCAGGTGGGGGCCTGGGGGAGTCAGGAAGGAGCCTGGGGGGAGCAGCCACAGGTGCAGACGACGGGAGGCCCAGCAGCAGAGACCCCACCCCACCCTGGCGCAGGGGCCGGCGGGAGGGCGAAGGCAAAAGGCACTTGCATCTGGGGGGTGTTTCCTCCACTTTGTGAACCTACAGGAAGGAAGAATCCCTCCCCAGGCCCACAGGCCTCCCCTGGGACCGTGGGGGCCGTGGCCGTGACTGTGACCCCGACTGGCTTGGGAAGGCAGCCTCTCACGCCCCTCTGGGGCCTGTCTGGGGGCCGAGGTGATGGCGGCGGGGGCTCCTGACTACATCTGCAGCGGTTTCCCAGGAACAGAACTGCAACCCCAGTCACGAGGAGGCCCGGGACCCAGGCGACACTGGCTCAGAGTGAGAGAGAGAGAGAGAGGCTGGCGTGGGCCGTCCAGGAAGCCCACGGGCAGGGGCGTCCTCCAGGCTGGTGGCCAGCCTGACTCCCCTGCTCTCTGTTAGGCGGGTCTCCCACAGGGGCTGATGCCCCAGGCCCAGGCGTCACCCCGCAGGTTGTGCCCTGGCGCCTGCAGCCGCAGGGACTTTGCTCTGGACTGAGTGCCACTCAGCAGGGCCAGCCTCTGTGCCTGCGTTTCCACCCTCCTGGGCCCCCTGGGGCTGACTCTGCCTCCACCGAGGGGCTGTCCACCCCACAGCCATGGCGGCCACACGCTCCTCTCCGGAAACCTAAAAACAAGCCCCCGGCTGAAGCACTCTGGTCCCGCCCCGCGTGGAGCCCCATCAGCAGTGTGGAGACTCCGAGGGCAGGCGGCCAGCTCACAGGAGACCACGGATGCTCGGCCCACAGCCTCTGCCTCCGCCAGCCCAGGAGCCAAACCACAGCCTCAGCGGCGACGGGCCCCCGCGGCCACTGATGCGCCTTCCAGCTCAGGACCAACCACCGGGGGTCCGGGGCTCCTCTCACCAACCTGGGGGGACGCCGCCTCCCCGCCCCGTCAGTTTCCCTGGTTGTAGCCTGGTCAGGACACCTGAGCCCCACCCCCAGCTGGGATGCCCTCCCCCCACGCCCCCCCCCCCCCCGCTCCCAAATGAGCGCCACGGCGGGGCCGACCCTTGCCCCTGGGGGAGCGCCATGGCGGGGCCGAGCCCTCGCCCCGGGAGTCCCCACTCCTGTGCACAGCAAGGCCTCTGCGCTGCCGCGCTTGGTGGACAGTGGCCGCCGAGGCCCCTCCTCCTGCCAGCGGCCCTTGCAGCCAAGCCCTGCCTCCCACCCCCTTCCGTTCGAGAGCATCCTCAGGACCCCCGGCCAGGGGCAGGGAGCTGTGCCCCCCGCGCCTTAACCAGGACCCCGCACGCAGCAGGCAGCCCACCCCCGGCCGCATTTCTGAGACCAGCAGCATTTCCCACCCCGCAGCATCACCCGCCCTGCCTTTAGGTTGGGATGATCCCCAGGTTGGGGCTTGTGAAGTCCAGGCAGACACTGCTCTGGGGAGAGGCCGGGGCACCATTCTCCACGTGGTGGCCTCATGGTGCTGGGCACCTCGCTACCTCGGGCGGTCCGAGGCCCTCCTGCCACCCTCTCCCACCTTGCTCGTGTCCCCTGGCCCTGCCTGACCCGTTTGGACCTTCGGTGACCACTCCCAGCCTCTGGGGCCAGTGAAGTTGCCCCCAGGGTAACTCAACCAGTTCAGTTCAGTTCAGTCCGTGAGTCGTGTCTGTCTCTTTGTGACCCCACGGACTGCAGCATGCCGGGCCTCCCTGTCCATCACCAGCTCCTGAACGTGTGGGGCCCCTCAAGGACTGCAGGCTGCAGTGGGGCCACTCCCTCGCGGGGGCTTCTCTTCATTCGAGGGCCTTCAAGGGGGGCACCAGCCCCGGCCCCATGGGAGCAGGGTTGGGGGGGGAGCCCAGCCGCTTGCGGGCCGCACACTGTGGTCAGGTCTGCTCCGGGCAGCGGGTCCCAACAGGCCCTGTTTCCGAGGGCTCCTCGGTCACCCCTCGGCCCACAACAGGACACAGCCACCCCCTCCGCGGGGGCCCAGGGTCACTTGGCGGGGGTCTCCTCCTCCTCCTCCTCCTGGGGTAAGCGGATGGGGTGGGGGGGTCCCTGGAGACAGAACCAGGCTCTGGTGACGGAAGAGGAGCCATCCGGGGCCTGAGCTACTTTGTCACTGAAGCCTGAAGACAGGCTTGCCCTGGGGGGTCTCAGCGATCAGTGACCTTCAGGGAAGGGAGACAACAGGAGCTAAGGGTTCAGTGTAGAGCAGTCTGAGCCCCTCCCGAGGGCCCGCCCCGGCCGGGGAGGGCGGTGTTGACCGGGGCGGCTTCCGTCAGCTCAGGCCTGGGGTCTGTGGACTCTGGCCCAGTCCTAGGCTGAGTCCTCTGCTCAGGCCCCTCCGCGAGCGTGCCTGCGCCCTTAGTCTAAGGCACCCCAGTCTCGTCGTCTGGGGGAGACCCCAGGGCCCTCCTCACTTGCTGTGACACCGCATCCTTCCTCTCCCGCCCGGTGACTTTTGGCTCACGCCCACCAAGAGGTTCCAGATGTTCCAGCTGGTTTTAGAAAGGGCAGAGGAACCGGAGATCAAATTGCCAACATCCATTGGATCATAGAAAAAGCAAGAGAGTTCCAGAAAAAACATCTACTTCTGCTTTACTGACTATGCCAAAGCCTTTGACTGTGTGGATCACACCAAACTGTGGAAAATTCTGAGAGAGATGGGAATACCAGACCACCTGACCTGCCTCTTGAGAAATTTATATGCAGATCAATCATCAACAGTTAGAACTGGACATGGAACAGCAGACTGGTTCCAAATAGGAAAAGGAGTGCGTCAAGGCTGTATATTGTCACCCTGCTTATTTAACTTATATGCAGAGTACATCATGAGAAACTCTGGGCTGGAAGAAGCACAAGCTGGAATCAAGATTGCTGAGAGAAATATCAATAACCTCAGATATGCAGATGACATCACTCTTATGGCAGAAAGCGAAAAGGAACTAAAGAGCCTCTTGATGAAAGTGAAAGAGGAGAGTGAAAAAGTTGGCTTAAAGCTCAACATTCAGAAAACAAAGATCATGGCATTTGGTCCCATCACTTCATGGGAAATAGATGGGGAAACAGTGGAAACAGTGTCAGACTTTATTTTTGGGCTCCAAAATCACTGCAGATGGTGATTGCAGCCATGAAATTAAAAGACGTTTACTCCTTGGAAGGAAAGTTATGACCAACCTAGATAGCATATTCAAAAGCAGAGACATTACTTTGCCGACTAAGGTCCGTCTAGTCAAGGCTATGGTTTTTCCTGTGGTCATGTATGGATGTGAGAGTTGGACTGTGAAGAAGGCTGAGCGCCGAAGAATTGATGCTTTTGAACTGTGGTGTTGGAGAAGACTCTTGAGAGTCCCTTGGACTGCAAGGAGATCCAACCAGTCCATTCTGAAGATCAGCCCTGGGATTTCTTTGGAAGGACTGATGCTGAAGCTGAAACTCCAATAGTTGGGCCACCTGATGTGAAGAACTGACTCATTGGAAAAGACCCCGATGCTGGGAAAGATTGAAGGCAGGAGGAGAAGGGGACGACAGAGGATGAGATGGTTGGATCATCACTGACTTGATAGACATGAGTCTGAGCCAGCTCTGGAAGTTGGTGGTGGACAGGGAGGCCTGGCGTGCCGTGATTCATGGGGTCACAAAGAGTCGGACACGACTGAGTGACTGAACTGAACACCAAGAGGCGCCACCGGTTTTGGGGCGACACCGGGACCACCCCATGAAGCCCTCGGGAAGGCGGGTCCAGGGAGGCCGTGCCAGCTCCTGGGCAGCAGGGAGGGTGCTCGGGAGGGGGTAGGGCCTGGGCTGGGCCTGCTGCCCCCAGACCCCTCCGGCCCTGTACTTGCAGTCGGTGGTGCCCCCGTCCCCAACCACACCTCCCAAGCAGTGCACACATGAGGCCTCCTGGAGCACGGCCGTGACGATGCTGCCCAGGGGTAGGCCCTGGCGGGTCCAGCGAGGTGGCGTCGGGCACCCAGGCTCCTCTGCACCGCCCCGCAGGGCCAGGGTGCACCTCAGACAAACCCGCCCAGCCCTGCAGGCACCCCTCGAGAGCGGGGTCCTGTGGGTGCTGAGACCTGTAACCACAGGCGGGTGGCCTGACTCAGAAACGTCCGCTCGGCTCTGGGGCTGGAGGCTCGCGTGGGCCCGGGGCTCAGGGGAGCGTGCGTCCTGCCTTGACCAGCTGCAGGACAGCCGAGGCTCTGAGGCCACAGGCGGGCCCTCTGCCCTCGTCTTCCGCGTGCCTGTCCCACCCCCATGTCTCCCCAGGATCCTCGTCTTACAGCCAGGACCCTCAGTGAACCCAGGACGCCCTCGTCATCTCCAGACCCTGAGCCACGTCTGCAGAGAGCCTTTTTCCAGGAAGGCCCCAGGGGTCAGGGCAAGGATGTGTCTTTAGGGGTCACCATTCAGCCCACGAGTGGCATCAACCCTGGGCCCCGCACCCCACCACGTGCCTGTAGCAGGGGCTGCGGGCCACACACACAGGGCGGGCAGGGCAGGACGCGGCATCCAGAGCCCCCAGCTCCCACCAAGGGCGCACAGGTCAAGGAGACTCTGCACACCGAGGCCTGGCCCGCCCAGCAGACGAGGCTGCTCTGCAAGGTGATCTGCCTCCCAGACGGGCCATGTGACGGTGCCGGACACCTGGGCAGCCAGGCTCCACATTTGCGACCCGACTTCAGGCCTGCATATCTCACGAACGTCCATGAGCCCCCCACCCTGCCGTCCTAGCCCCCCACGTTCTGACGCCTTCACAGCCTGCCCTAAAACAGCATTTCCAAGGGCACCTGGGTACACACTCCAGGCCTCCAGACGCTGCACCGTGGCCGGGAATGTCCTCACCTCGGTGCATCGAGGTCGGTGGGCACAGACCCCCGTCCCCGGCCAGGCTGGTCCAGGCTGAGGGCCTCACGGCTCCCCTGCAGTGTTCAGCAGCCCCCCGAGACCCAAGGGGCCCCCACACCTGTCAGACTGGGAAACCCTGCAGGGCCACGAGGCCCAGGCTGTGTTCACAGGTCAGGACTCCGAGGAGGGTGTGCGGTGGAGCAGGATCCGGGGGCCTGGGGACCCCTCCCTGCGGGCCAACGGAGGGCCCTTGTCCACGGGAGGGCGGGGTCTCTCCTCGCACAGGTGCGGGGCAGGACCCAGGCCCCTAGGACCCTGCTGTCCCCGACCTGCATGGGCTCAGATGGCGCTGGCTGGCTCCACCCAGCGCTGGAGTCCTCCCGACCACCGTCTGGATAGCGGCCACATCTGTGGGTGGTCGCCTTCAGCTTACTAACAGCCCTGGGCGGGTGGGCACAGGCGTTCGGGCTGGAGGCGGGTGGCTGGCATTACCTGCAGGCTCCACACCCCACCCCGCACCCCGGGGAGGCGTCCTGTAAACAGGGGACGCGGGGCCCGTGCGCCCGGCACAGTCTTGCTCAGCGTCGCAGTGCTGCCTGCTCTGCTCGTGAATCCAGGGGGACGGGAGTGCTCGCGTCTCCAGGCAACGAGGACAGGAGCCGGCTCTGGGGAGGGTTCAGGTGGCAGGGAAGAGGGGGCAGGAGCCTTGGTGCAGGTGAGGCAGTTCCCGGACACCCGGCCGCAGGGCCCCCGCGCCCTGTGGCCGCCAGAGTGCCCCGTGGGGAAGAGGGGGAGCGACCTGGGGGCTGAGGGCAGCACAGAGCCGGAGCACGGGGCAGGGTGCACGGGGAGGTCGCCCCTCTGTGTGCCTGTGTCCCGAGCTCCCCGTCTCATAAGGACAGTAGGGATGAAGGCCGCCCTAGTGACCGCATCCACCTTAACCGCCTGTTTAAGGCCCGTCTCCAAACGCAGTCATGTTCTAAGGTCCTGGGGGTCAGGACCCAGGCGGAGGAACGCGGGGGACACCAGCCAGGCCGGCCCACTCGTCGGTCACCGCAGAGCCCTGGGGCATCCGCCCCACCGCCGGTCGTCCCGCAGGCCCTGCCTGGCCCCTCCCCCGCGGCATCCCGGGCGCCCGGACCATCCGGCTCAGCAGCCGCGGAGCACGCGGTTAAGTGTCTCGTTTAACTAATTAAACATTTAAAGACTAAATCCTGTTCCTGGGTTGGCTGGCCACGTTTCAAGGGGTCAGCGGGCACCCTCCCCGCCCCCTTCTCTGTGTGCACCTTCCTGTCTCTTCATCTTCCTGTTTCTCCGTCTCTCTCTGTCCCCCAACCCCGGGCTGAAGTTACCGCCCAGGGTGCCAGGCAGTGAGCTGCCCACTGACCCACCCCCACGAGCCCCGTCCCTCCACAGCCCACACTCTGCCCTTTGGATGCGTGTGGAACTCAGTGCAGACAAACCGGCTGAATGTCGAGAGAGGAGAGTGGACTTTACTCGCCCGTTCCCCCCGCAGGGTGGCCGCCGAGTCCTGGGCGCTTGCTTGCAAGGTCAACAGTGGCCGAGGAGCCTGCGGCCCTGTGCCAGCTCCCCTGAGGCCTGGGGGTGCGACCCGCCTGTGCAGGGGCAGGGCTGGGGAGCCTCCAGTTCCCAGGAAGTCCCCCTGGAAGGGGGCGGCCCGCACAGCCCAGGAGGTGAGCCCACGGGACGCCGGAACGTCCCAAGCACCCCCTCAAACAAAGCGAGAGAAGCCCCGAGCTGTGCTGTGGGTGAACCTCCCCGACTCGTGGCCTCTTCTACCCCAGGGCCCCCTGCTCCCTGAGCTCAGGGCAGGGAGTCAGGGAGGCTGGCACCACACCCTGCCTCCACTGAGGCTGCCAGAAAGCACCTGCCAGCCCCACAGACAGCAGGAAAGAGGGCGGCTGGACAGCGGGCAGGGAAGGCTGCCCGGCTCTAAGCCCATCACAGGGCCCTTGGTGCCACACACGTGCACACACAGACACGTGCACAGAGACACACACGCACACACACGCACACACGTGCCCACAGACACACGTGCACACACAGGCATATACCACACACATGCCCACAGACACATGCAGAGACTGTCCGCACAGACACACGCGCACACACACGTGCCCACAGCACACATGCACACACAGGCATATACCACACACGTGCCCACAGCACACATGCCCACAGACACACACAGAGACTGTTCACACAGACACACGTGCACACACAGACACGTGCACAGAGACACACACACACACGCACACACGTGCCCATAGACACACGTGCACACAGACACACATGCACACACAGGCATATACCACACACGTGCCCACAGACACACACAGAGACTGTTCACACAGACACACGTGCACACACGTAGGCACACTCCCTGCCCATGGCCAAGACACAGCACAGAAGTCAGCGCCGGGCCCTGCCTGCCTGCGGGGCCCCGCCTCGAGCGCCTGCACCCAGGCCCCTCTAGGGCACGAGGCTCAGCCCACCCCGGGAGGTTTGCTGCTTCCCAGGCGGAAGTGCAGGCGGCTCCCACCCCACTCTGAGCAGAGGACAGATGACAGCAGAGGCTGCGAGGAAGGGCGAAGAAGCCGAGAGGCCACGAGCACCCAGAGCCCGCCCGCCCTTCCCTCTGACAGACCCGACCTCCCGGGTCTGTGTTGGGGACCGCCAGCGGGGGTGGGGGTGTGGGAGGGGGAGTCCGGTCTGTGCCCCCAGCTGAGGGCAGCCTTGAGAACCCCACACATCCAGAGAGGAGGGCCCTGGGTGGGTAGGGAGGCTCAGGGGGATGCCGCCCCTTCCCGCCGGGGGCTCGGGCCCATGGGCAGCGCCAGGGGCAGCAGCATGGCTGGGCCGTCCTGACCTGCGCCCGCCCCTCCAGGACGGGAAGGGCCTCACGGGGAGTCCTTTGCGACAGGAAGGCCCGTGGACAAACACACTCTTGTGAGAGGCCTGAACGCACACCTGCAGAGAGCAATTTAGATTAAAAAGGACCACTCCTGGGAGGGCCTTGTGGTGTGAGTTGAGTTAATCAATCTGGCCTCTCCCGGAAGACGGGAGACCAGGGTTCTCTGGGTGGAACAGAGCCTGGGGAAGGACTGACTTTTCCTGTCTACCCAGCCCTTCTCCTGTGTTTCCATTTTGGGGGTGTTTTGTTGTATTGTAAACTCTATATGGCATGAAATAGCATTTTCAGCCATTTAAAAATGCACAGCTCACTGGCGTTAAGGACACCCACACTATTGTGTGAACACCACCCCCACCCCCAGAACTCTCTGGTCTCCCCGAGGGAAACTCTGTCCTCAGCGTCGCTGACCCCCCTCTGCCGCCCCAGCCCCCAGCCCCACCTCCCAGCTTTCTGTCCCCGAGACCAGGCTGCTCGGGGGCCTCACAGGGGCAGAGTCCGGCAGGCTGTCCCTTCAGTGTCTGGCTCAGCTCACTGAGCACAGAGCCCTCATGGCTCGCGCGCGCTGTCGCAGAGGCCAGAGCGTCCTCCCATCCCAGCTGGAGCCACATTCTCTCCTGCGTGCACACCACGGCTGTGGGGCTGCCCGTCCGGCGACGGCACCGGGCTGTTTGCACGCCGCCGCTGTGGACGCAGGCGCACGGAGTCCGTCCAGGCTCCTGCTTTCCGTTCCGCTGGGTCCACAGCCAGGAGTGCAACCTCTGAGTCAGGCAGTAGCTCTGTTTAGTTTTTTGAGGAATCGCCTGGCCGTTTTCCGCGAGGGCTGCGCGTTTTCCGCTTCCATCAGCCGTGCACAAGCGCTGCTATTTCCGCATCCTCGCCAACACTTGTGATTGTCTGAGTTTTTTTTAACAGCCATTTGGATGGGTAAGAAGCGGCATCTCTGTGGTTTTGATTTGTGTCTCCCTGATAACCAGCACAGCTGAGCATCTTTCCACATGCTTACTGGCCGTTCATGTCTTCTTTGGAGAGATGACTATTAAACCTTTGCCCATTTTTTAGTGCTTGGATGTTGTTGCTATTGAGTTGTGGGCGTTCTCTGTATATTGTGGGCACTAACCCTCATCAGACGTACGAGTCGCAGGCACCTCCTCCCGTACGTTGGCTGTCTTTCGACAGTGTCCCTTCATGCCCCGTGTTCCCAGCCACCCCTTTAATCACTATACTGGGCCAAGAGTCAACCCCGTGGACACACCTCTGGAGTGCCAGCCCAGGCCTGTTTGGGGCCACAGCCCTGCTCATGGGGACAGGGGCCAGGTAGGAGGGGGAGGGCAGGGGAGCCAGAGGCCAGGCGGGCACTGCCCACAGGGCACAGGAGGGCAGCCTGGGGTGGGAGGCCACAGGGGCCCCGGGGCAGAGCCTGCCTGTGTGCGCAGCCGCCAGTGGGCGAAGGGCGTCGCGTGGCCACCGACAGGGACCCCCTTGAGCCCGTTTACGGCGTGAGCTGGCACGTGCGGGGTGGGCAGAGAGGGCCCACCCAGGGTGTCGGGGGCCGGAGCCCCACCGTGCCGCCTGACACAGGCTCTGGCTCTTGGGAGCTGAAGCTTCTATTTAAAGACAAGCTTGATGGGTAAAGGGAGCTGGTGCCCCAGAACCCATGACGCCCCTGCCAGGCCCCAGCCCCGGAAAAGAGGCCGAGATGAATGTCCCGTAGCAAAGGGAACCCAGGGGTGCGCTGGGGGTGGTTTAAGCCACAGGAGGAATCCTCCCCCAGCTCCCACAGGGGCCCGTACACGACACACACACACAGAGAACACACACACACAGAGAACACACACACAGCTGCACGCCAGTGAGCCTGGTGCTGGGCACTTACACACTGACACACACACACACGCACACACACGCACAGACACACACAGACACACACGCAGACACACAGACACACACAGACAACGTAGACAACATGCACACAGACACACACACACAGCTGCACGCTCGCGAGCCTGGCGCTGGGCACTTACACACTGACACACACAGACACACAGACACACACAGACACAAACACACACACAGACATACACGACACACACACAGAGAACACACACACAGCTGCACACCAGTGAGCCTGGTCCTGGGCACTTACACACTGACACACACAGACACACACACGCACAGACAACACGCACACAGACACACACATACAGCTGCATGCCCATGAACCTGGCGCTGGGCACTTACACACTGTCACACACAGACACACACACACGCACAGACACACACGCATGCATAGACACACACAAAGACACACACAAAGACACACACGCAGACACACGCAGACACACAGACACACACAGACACATAGACAACATGCACACAGACACACAGACACACACACACACAGCTGCACGCTCGCGAGCCTGGTGCTGGGCACTTACACACTGACACACACAGATACACAGACACACAAACACACACACAGACATACAGACACATACAGACACACACAGACACACAGACACACAGACAACACACAGACACACAGACACACACACTAGACAGACACACACAGACACACAGACACACAGACAACACACAGACACACAGACACACACATACTAGACAGACACACACAGACACACAGACACACACACACAGACACACAGACACACACATACTAGACACAGACAGACACACACAGACTAGACACACAGACAACACACACAGGCGCACACACAGACACAGACACACATACTAGACATGTAGACAACACAGAGACACACAGACAAAACACACACACAGACACATACACAGGCACACACACAGACACACAGACACACACATACTAAACACATAGATAACACACAGAGAAACACACAGACACACAGACAACACACAGACACACACATACTAGACACACAGACAACACACACACAGACACACACACAGAAACAGCACAAAACACACTCCCTCGAGTGTTCAGAGCGAGAGGCCCGCGCTTCACTCCTCCAGGCGTAACCCAGGGAGCCTGCAGGACTCGCATCCCACCAGCATAGCCACCCTGCCTCCCGAAGGACCTGGAGGGCCAAGCCCTGATCAGGCGGGGCGATGCCGGGGGCATGGTCCCCCAACAGGGGAAGCCAGTCTCCCCGCCCCTCCCCGGCCTCTCCAAGGGCACAGGCCAGGGCTGCCCACGAGGCAGGCAGACAAGGGGGCTGACCTCCCCGGAGCCCCTCAGCCTCAGGCCCCTGGGCACCTCCCACCCCCAAGCCTGCACACCCACCCAGGCCAGCAGCAGGAGGGCCGGGAGCCCAGAGCAGACAGGCAGAGGCCAAGCCCACGCTGTGGGCATCACTGAGACCCTGGCAGAGGCCCTGCCGCGCCCTCACCTGCCTCCTCCCGGGGCAGCCGTGCAGCTGACGCTGTGGTGCCCGCCTCCCCAGGCCCAAGGCAGGCCCAACCAGGCCGCGTCCCTGAGCTCCCGCTGCCCAGATGGACAGGCTGGCGGGTGGTCCTCACAGTCCCTTGGCCAGGCAGGCCCCACCAGCCCAGCGGGAGGCCCCTCCTGGAAGTGACGGAAGTGACAGGCCGCTGTCCACTGACCCTGAGAGGCAGGGCCTGGCCCCCGCTTCTAGAACCTTCTGCTCAGGGCCTGTTTCAAGGGCAGCCTGCCCCGGGCCACAGAGATACGGAGGTGGCCGAAAGAAGTCTGGCCTCTGAGAGGCGTGACCCTCAGGGTGGGGACACACGGAGGAGGGTAGGGGGAAGCGGAGGGTCTGGAAAGCCTACCGATCCCACCAGAGGGCCTGCCCCGGGGTCTCTCTGCAGCACCCCTCTCCCGGGAAGCCCCCATGCTTGCTGCCAGCCGGGTCCTCCCCAACCACCCATGACCCTGCCCACCCCCCGCGCCGGGCCCCTCCTGGGCGAGCTGTGTGGCCACCTACCCGCCCTGCGCGCGGGACCAAGTCAGTGACCAGCCCAGCCAGCAGCTCCTCCAGTCAGTCGTCAGCGGCCGGGAGGCCAGGGAGGGCTCCCGACACAGCCTCGGCCTGGACCCTGCCGTGAGGAGGCGCCCCTGGGTCACCCCACCACCTGTGGGCGAAGGGCAGCTCAGGACAGGAGCCCTCCGAGCGCTCCCTGGCTCGGCCCCGGCGCCGGTGAGACCCGCACTTGCTGCTTTCAACCTGGTCTGCGCTGTCCTCTTAACGGCAGCGTCAAATAACAGGGCCTTTGTTCTCATCCAGTGGGAACGGCAGAAAACCGCAGGACTGGCCCCCGGCCGGTGCTGTGCCCGTGAGCTCCGGCACCGCTGGGGCCTGGCTGTCTGTTGGCCGGGCCTCCAGGCAGCGGCCCCGGACTCAGCGCGGCTTCCACCCTGAGGGCTGGACGCTGAACGGGCCGGGGGGGCGGAGAGCCTGAGCCCGGACAGCTGCCCCACAGGAAGAGGTGGGTGCGGGCGTCCTGGGGTCAGGGGCCCCCTTTCTCACACCTGCAACATCGAGGACGCTGGGCGGTGCCCTTCCTGCACGCCAGTGTGAGCACGGAGACAGCAGCAGGCCAGCGGAGGGTGTCCCCAGCGGCACAAGCCAGCACAGCAGGCACCGAAGGTGGGCATCACAGTGGGCGCCAAGGGTGGGCACCACAGTGGGCGCCGCGCGTGGGTATCACAGAGGGCGCAAAGGGCATCACAGCGGGCACCAAGGGTGGGCATCACAGAGGGCGCAACGGGCATCACAGAGGGCGCAAAGGGCAACAAGGAGCGAGGAGGGTTGGAAGGTCAGCCTGACCCAGGCCGCGTCCCCCTGCTGGGCCCTGCCGGGTAGGAGAGCAGCCCCACGCGGGACGGCACCCATCGGGGTCCAGCCAACAGGCCAGGCTGAGGCCCCTCGGCCCAGGCCAAGGCTGTGTCGGGAGCCCTCCCTGGGCGGGGGTCCGCGGGGAGCCTGGTGCCGAGCCTCTCGCTGCCGCAGCCCCGGAAGCATGCACCCCTCTGCCCTGGCCCCCCAGAAGGGACGCAGGCTGGCACGGCACCCCAGAATACGGAGTGGCTCTGACACGCACCGCTCAGCGCCTGCAGAATCCCCACTCAGGAGCAGGGAGGCCCCTCGGAGGTGGGGAGGACCCCCTCTGGTTCTGGGGTTGAGACTGCAGGCAGGTCAGTCATCAGGTGAGCACCCCACCCCCCACCCTGGAGCCCAGGAAATGGCTCCGGGCCGAGAGCAGGGCTGAGACCCAGTGGCCTGACCAGTGTCCCGTGAACCAGCCCTCCGAGCAGACGGGGCGGCCACCGGTGCCTGGGCCGTCTCCCTGGTCCGGGGTCTGGAGGCTGAAGGTGAGGCGCAGACAGGGGTTCGGGGGTGAAAGGCAGGGGTGGGGGCGCTGGGGAGGACACAGCGGGGGCGGGCGGGGGCAGGCTGCTGGAGGGGCCCGCGCTTCCTCGGTGGTCCCCGAGTCCCCGCCCCTGCACGCCACAGCTGACTTGGCCTGGACCCCGCACTCCCAGAGCGGTGATGTCACTGGGAGCCTGGGGGTGTCACCAGCCAGTCCCCAGGGACAGCGGCCCAGGACGGGTTCCTGTCGAGCCCCGCGACAGGCAGGGGGGCCGCGACGAGGGGCGCTAAGCCAAGGCCCTCCCCGCCCTCCCCCCGGGAGCAAGGCGCACGGGCGCACCAGGTGAACCCCAGTTCCACACCGCGCAGCCACCCGCGGCGGCCCCGAGGTCAGCGCCCCTGCCGCCGCCTGAGCCGCACGGCGCCGGCCCGGCCCCGCGCCCCGGACGCGGGGGAAGCGGCGCCCCGGGGGGCGCACCTACCGTAGTAGCGGCTCGGCTCGCGGCAGTAGCGCAGGATGGGCAGCGCGTCCACCGCCGGCGGCTCCGGGGAGGCTGCGGGGTCGGCGTCGGGGCCCCGGCCGGAGCTGCAGCTCTGCCCGCCGCCGCCCCCGGGCCTGGGCCCCGCGTCCCCCGCCCCGCCCGCCGCGGGGGTCACCACAAAGCGCTGGGACATGGTGGCCCCAGCGGCAGCCCCGGCCTCCGGTGCGGGCGCTGCGAAGGCGGCGAGGACGCGGGCGCGGCCCGGGGTGCGGAGCGCGGGGCGGGGCCGGGAGGGGCGGGGCCGGACGGGCTGCACCCGAGCGGCCAATGGACCCTGAGCCCCTGGGACCCAGGCCGGCGCCCCGGGGCCGGCCGGGCGGGGCAGCCCGGAGCGCAGAGAGGGGCGCGGGCACCGCGGAAAGCCGTCGGGCGGTGGGCAGAGGCTGTGCCCACCTTCGCAGCGCGCCCCTGCGCGCCCCAAGACGCTGAAACCTTGTTCTGGAAGCCAGTACTGTCTCTTTAGAAGAGCGCAGCCGCGGAGTCTCCTTGCAAAACCTCGGAGACCCCGCCCCAAGCGCCAGGGCTGGTCTGGGGAGGGACAGGCCGGGGACGCTGGAGGTCTGCTTTGGTATGGGGAGTGCGGCCACCCCTAGAGGCAGCCGGTGGCCTGGGGACCTTAATGCCCACTGAGGGCCAGGACCAAGACTCCCCAGTGCCCGAGGGTGGAGGTCTCCCACGCGGAGACTCTGGGGGCTGAGGACCCTGGCCTGGCATTTGCTAGCCCCACTCCGGCCTCTTGGCCACCAGGGTCTAGCCATTCAGCCCGCGAGGTCAGGCAGGTCGCCTCCCTCAGAATTCTACCTGGCAGAAGCCCCAGGAGGGCGGGAGGGCTGAGGTGGGGCTGGGGAGGCAAGGGGGCCCTGGGCAAGAACCAGCCCCTCTGTCCTCGGGTGTCCACGGCAGGGCCCCCGGGGTGCTCGTCTGCGCTCCCTCCAGCCTCAGGCTCATCCCCCGGCGCTTCGCCCATGTGCAGCGCCTCACTCACTCACTCATTCACGGCATGTGTGTTGGTGCCTAGCAGAGCCCAGCCCTGGGGTGACGCAAGGAGGCAGGAGTCCCTGGAGCTTGAAGCCTGAGATCCATGCGAGAGGCAGTGACAGAGCTCTGAGGAAGAGACACAGAGAGAAGGGGTCTGGGGGTGAGACTTTAAGTGGGGTGCCGGGGCAGGGCCAGCAGGCGGTGATGTTCAAGCAGCGGCCTGAAGGAGGCGGGTGGTCAGCAGTGCAGGGGCTTCCTTTCACTCACCTCTTTTTCCATCATGGCTGCTCCTGGTCCAGCCCTCACATCTGTATTCCAGTGGAGGAGGGAGGGGACGATCCACACCCTTCCCCAGAGCGTGGCCCAGAAGCCAGACACTGCACCATTAGCCAGAAGGTGATCATGCGGCCATGCCTGCCTGTTGAGAAGGCTGGGACACGGACCCACCAAGGTTTGGAGCTCTGCTAACGAGGGAAGATGAGAAGTTAGGGCTAGAGGCCCCCAGGGCACAGGGGGAGGGGTGGAGAGCTGTGGGTGAAGACTCCCCTCTTGCACTCACCCTCTCATTATCTCCCCTACCACCAACCACATAGCAGCAGAGCGGGTGAGCAGAGCCCTGTACTCACACCTGCAGGCACACCCAGCCACTCCCATCTCACTCCTGCTCACACCTGCAGGCACATCTGGACACTCCCATCTCTCTCCCGCTCACACCAGCAGGCATACCCGGCCTCTCCCATCTCACTCCCGCTCACTCCTGCAGGCACACCCGGCCTCTCCCATCTCGCTCCTGTATGGCCTTCTTGGCTTTTTCTAGGTGCTCAGGAGGCCCTCCTGGCAGAAGTGGGGTCTCCACAGACCCTCTGTTCTCCATGATTCACTGGGACGTCTTTCCTGCCTCCGCCCCCCCCCACCCCTGGTCTTCAGTATTCTCTAGGCCATTTTTGCCCTTCATTTTTTCCCCTCAAGACGAGTGTTTGAATCATTGTGGAAAGTTTTCCCCCAAGTGCCTTCATGTTTTGATTCACTCTAAAAGCAAATCTGCGGGAAACTGTCTTTACCGCGTCTACTCTGTCCCCCCAGGTCCCGCCAGTCCTTCTCGTCATGCTAATTCATGCGCGTTCTCATTCTTTGTTGCTACTGCGATGGGTCTTGTAATTATGCTGAAACGTGAAAACCAAAACAAGACCAACACTACTGGCTGTTGTGTGTGTGTTTTGTAACCTGCCACCTCCCCGAACTCTAAATTCTGTTATCACTTGTTTTCCCAGCTCCCCCTGTGGTTTGCAGGGATTTTTTAACCTGTAAAGAACGAGCTTCTGTCTTTCTTTGTTGCTTTTATTTCTTCTGTTTTCTTCCCTCCTTTTGTTCTTATTTTGGAATTTTCTAGAAATTCTGGGGAAATACGAAATAACGCCTTTTCCAGAACTGAAAAGGGAACAGCCCTGGAGGCCGTCAGCAGTCATCAGAAGCACCCAGCTGGGAAAGGACCTCCGAGCCCTCCTCTGCCCTGACACTCCACCCTGAGGCCAGAGGCGGCTGTAGGCAGGCTTGACCCGGGAGGCCTTCTCTTCCCTCTGTCCGGGGCCCGTCAGGTGAGGGGGCCCTCCCGGCCTCTGCCTGAGGACAGCCTGCGCCCCCAGCCTTGCCTCTGTGATGCCCACAGCGGCCTGGCCCAGTCAGGCTCCCTGTCTGCGGTCCTGGAAGTCTGTGGACCTCGGGTGAACAGGCCCACTGTACCCCCAGGCCCTCAGCCCCATGTGGGCAGGGGCTGTGTTCTGAGGATAAGCATGGAAATGGAAACAGACAATTGCAAAGCAGACGTTAACGGTGGCATCCCGGCCATACAAGCGTCCTAGGGGAGCACGCGCGCACCCACAGCCTAACTTCCAGAAGCCAGGTCTCCAGGCGGCAGGTGTGGCGACGCTCGGGCTCTTCAGGGGACTCGAAAGGCAAGTCTCAGAGTGGTTTGTGGACAGAAGGTGATGCGCTGGGCCTGGGAGGGGGGCTCTGGGTGTCCGCAGCAGTCACTGCCGTCGGCCATCTGAATGGAGCCACGCTGCCCGCCTGACCGCCTGGCGGTCACTCAGGAGCTCAGGCGGCACTGGCCTGTCTGACGGGAGTGGCCCTCCTCGGCGTGTCCCGCTGGCCCTGCCAGGGCAGCCACAGGGTCAGACCAAGGAGGGCCCCTGCGGGCTGTGGTCCACGCCGGCCCAGGGCACCCACCGTCACCTGGAGCTGCCCAGAGGCCCCGCTGCACCAGGAGGGACAGGACTGCTGTCATCCGAGGAGAGGGGCTGAGAGCTTGGGCGGTGGCCTGTCTCCAGGCCCCCTCTGGACGGCCAGGGCCCTTTGGAGCCATCCTTCAAGACGACATGTCTGTGAAAACACACACGTGCACCCACACATACAAGGCATCTGGGGGCTTCATTCCGTTGCCAGGGAGGCCCGTGCGTGGTCAGAGGCCTGAGCAGTCACTGCAGGGGGCTGGGCTCTGCCTGGTGGGAGACCGCAGCGGGGCTTGTCACTGACCTGGAGGCCGCGCCCCTCCCCATCAACAGGTCCTGTGAGCACCTCAAGGAGGCCAGCATCTCCTTGGAACGTTCCCCCGCCCCCCCCGCCACTCCAGAGCAGGCTCCCAGGGAGAGAGGGCTGCAGTGTGCGCAGAGCCTGGTGGGGAGACAGACAGAGATCGAGACCGAGAGAGCGATACGGCGAGGCGGGGGGCAGGGCCGTTGGCCTTCTGCTGCGCCTGAGCTGGGAGGCCTGCGTGACCCCCTGAACGGCTGCGCTCGGGCCTCGGGACCCCTCTGGTCCTCGTGGGGCTGACCGGCCTTTGGAGACGCAGACAGGATGGCGGGGCAGGAGGTGAGGGGCGTGCAGAGCCGTGGGGGTCGGGGGGCTGCCCCAGCATTCGAGGCGAATCCCGAGCACCCACGAGCGCCCTTGGGGCTGAGCCTCCCCGGGGAGGTGCCCCTGGGGTGGAGGGCTGGTCCCGGGGGCTTCTGAGGTCTCAGGCTCAGATGGCCTCTGCCCGCCCTTCTCCAGTTTTCCTACCACTGACCGGAGCTTCCGGTTTTGCTCCGCCTGTGACTGTCTCTGTAAACGTCGGTGGGAAGAGCCTGCTGGCTGGGCCTGGGCAGTGGACTGAGCTGGGTCGATTCCCAGACGCCTGGAGGGGAACAGCGGACCCGACCCCCAGGGCCCAGGAGCAGCTGGTGAGCCTGGGGTGGCGGGAGGCCTTCAGGAGTGGACCTGACCCGGCCCCGCGGGCAGCCACGAGGTCACACGGGGCCTGTCTGCAAGGTGACTGCGCTGAGCCCCACGGTCATATCCCTAGGTGGGCCTGCTCCTGGGGGCAGTGAGGAGGAAGCCGTGCAGCTGGGCATCCCTGCTGGGGACCAGGACTCACTGCAGGAGCAGCGCCGTCACAGGCATCCCCTGCAGTGCTTTTCTGCAGGGGTCTGACCGTGCGAGGCAGACGGCCTGAGCTGACGCCCGTCCTGCCCAGGCTCAGCCGCGTCCACCCCACCCGTCTTCCTGAACGATTCCCAGCGTCCCAGGGTCTCACCTGTGAGCATCCAGATGGCCTTGCATTTAGTGAACCCCCTCCCTCGGTCCGTGGACTCAAGCCTGATGCTCTCTAGCTGCCCGAGACCACCCCCACCTCCCAGAGGAAGGCGTGGCTGCTGCGGGGGGGGGGGGCGGGGGGAGGGTCACCGGGTCCTCCCGCTCTGCAGGTGGGCCCTGAAGTGGGCGCTGCCTCTGCTCCTCAGCCTCTGCCTCCTAGGACCCCTCCTTCCTGTCTTCTGAGCCAGGGTCTGGGACCGCCTCTTCCAAGTTCACAAGGGAGTGACAGTGGGGAGGGCGGCTCCTCAGGTGCCCTGAACGACAAGCCTTTTGGAAAGTGTAGCGGGAGGCGGTCCGTCCTCTCCAACAGATTCGTCTGCCAGCCTAACGCTCCTCTGAAAATAAAGCCCACGAGTGACAACGTCAAGCGGAAGGGGGAGCGTGAGCGTCCTGCGTCCACGGGAAGGCCTCCTCCAGAAGGGGCAGGGTCCCCCTGAGCCGAGCCCCCTGCATGCGCGTGACAGACGGTGCCCACTGGGCCCGGCGGCCCGAGGCCCCCTTCCTGCAGCCCAGCCAGGGCCCGAGGGCAGGTGGCCTCTCTGGGCCGGACGCTGGAAGGGGACTGGGCCTGGGGTAGCTCCCACAGGGACGCCCGCCTCCCTCTCAGGCTGCAGGGGTGCCACGAGGGGGCTCCTTTGCCCGGAGCTGCAGGCTGGGGCCCAGGGCAGAGGCGGGCGGCCAGTCTGGACCGGCTCCGCTGTCTTGGCCCCGCCGCCCCCGGTGGCCGGGGTGCTGAGTCACAGACCGCCCTCAGGAGATGGTAACGAGGCTCCTTCGTCCCCCAGGGCAGGGGCGTCGTGCCCCCACTGTGCTGGACTGCCCAGGCAGCCTTGCTCCCAATGTTGCCGCGACAAGCACGTGCCTGGCCAGCCCGCAGGCCCCAGTGGAGCACAGCCTGGAGGGCGCTGGACGTGCCCGAGGCCTGGGGCCACAGCCAGCTGAGGGCGTATGAGCTGGGCAACTGGGGCCACCTTGCGTCCCAGGCAGGTGCCCCCAGGGCCCGGTCAGGAGGCGGGGGTGACACGGCGTGTCCCGCGGGGCCGCTCCAGGGCCAGGTGGGTCAGGTCCCAGGAACAAACTGCTCAGCGCAGCAGCAGCTTCCAGCCAACGGCCTGCACCCTCCTAGTCCTGCAGGGCCAGGTGAGACGCGGGCCGCCTGGGGGTCCCAGCCCCGCAGAGTCCGGAGGCTCCCTCTGGGTTACGAGTGAGGGAGCCCTCCCCGCCCCCCAGGGGCGCCGCGGGGTCGCGCCCTCTTGCCCAGGAGGCGGCTCCTCGAACTGCCTCCGGCTTCAGTTCCGCTTCCTTTGTGGCTCCAGGCTGTGAGGGCAACGCGCACTGAGTCGGCAGAAGATGAGTCTCGCTCTGGGCCCACCGCCCCTGTGAGACCCTCTGCAAGGCTGGGCCCCCTTGGCGGCTCTGAGATGCTTCCCAGCGAGGGGTGGGCTAAGGGTTGGATGTGTTTCGGGGACAGCACTGCCCTCGGGAAAGGAGGCCCCTGCAGCTGCAGGACGCAAAGCCCCAACTTGGGGGGACGGTGTCCCCAGCCCTGGGCACCCCTCCCCTCAGCTAAGGCAGACACAGACCCGCAGCCACCACGTCTCACTGACTTCGGGATGCTCCTCTGGGCCCTGGCCAGCCGCCCAGCCCAGCCCTCTGTAGCCGCCCATCAGGAGTCCATGGGCGGGTGCAGCGGAGGAGGGGGCTTAGGGGTGAGGCGGGGGTGGGGGGTGGCGGAGGTGCAGACTGAGGGGTGATGGGGAGCTCAGCAGGGATCACGAAGGTCCCTGCATCTCTGAAAGGTGATGCCAGGCTGCAGGGTCCTCACTGCCAGGGAGGGGTGCCCCAGGCTTTCTGGGGAAGCAGAGATGGACCCCAAACATGCAGGGCCCCCTGGACAACACCCGGCTGACTGGCTTCCTTTTTGTGTCCGTCCCCCGCCTTCAGAACGTCCTCTTCAGGCTCTGAGCCACCCCAGTGCCCACACCGGATGGTACCCACCAGCCCAGCAGGACTCCGGGGCACGGCGGCGGCCTGCGGCCCTGACTCTCTGTGGGCGCCTCCCTATTGTTTCCTGCTTCGCTCCAGCACCCAGGATGGCGCGCAGCGCCTCAGACATTCAGAAACCGATGCGGCATGATGGGTGGATGGAGGGAGGGCGGGGGGAGGGAGGGGTACAGAGACGGAGGGTGGGGGGAGGGAGGGGTGGTGGTGGAGGAGTGGACGAAGGGGCAAGGATGGAGGGGGGATGGGGGAATAAATGGGGGGAGGGGCACAGAGATGGTGGCCGGGGGGGGGGGAGGGACAGATGGTGGCCGGGGGGGATGGGTGGTAGACAGAGGCGTAGAGGAAGCATGGGCCGAGGGAGGGTGGATGGACAGATGATGGGTAAACGGAGGGGCGAGTGGATGCAGGGGCGGTGGAGGACTGGATGGATGGTCCGTGGGTGGGTGCCGGGTGGAAGGATAAATGCCTGAAACGCCCCTTACAGTGCAATTGTGCTAGGTCGTGCAGTCGTGTCCGACTCTGCGACCCCATGGACTGCAGCCCGCCAGGCTCCTCTGTCCATGGGATTCTCCAGGCAAGAATAGTGGAGTGGATTGCCATACCCTCCTCCAGGGGAGCTTCCCAACCCAGAGATCGAACCCAGGTCTCCCCCATTGCAAGCAGGTCCTTTACCATCTGTGCCACAAACTGGCACTCAGTAAAGGTCAGTTTCCATTCTTCTTTTCCTCTGAAACCTGTTGAAACGGCTATTATCTTCCCTGGACCCTCAAGGATGTTTGGCTTAAGTTCCCGTTTTCTTCCTTTAATTGTGTGCTGAGCACGGTGGTGGGGGAGGTGGGGGGGAGGGAGAGAGGGGCGGGCACACAGGCGGTGGGCTGCGGCCGGGCACCCTGGGGTGAGGCAGGACGGGTCCAGGTCCGGGGGTGGCAGGCTGGCCCCAAGGCTGCTGCGGGACCGGACAGGAGACCACCCAGCAGGGTGGGTCCTGGCGGCAGGGGTCCCCGCGGCCCCGTGTTGCCCCATCCTGCTGGGGATGCCCACGTTTGCCCGGGCACCACCTCTCTGCACAGCCTCCCGCAGGTGCCAAGGCCCTGAGCCCGGGCCTGAGCCCTGCCCCCCAGCCGCTGCTGGCTTGGCCACAGTGGGTGACGAGGGCTGGCTGGTGAATGGTGGTTGGGGGTGGGTGAGGGCTCGGGGGACATTTCTGCAGGGCCAGGGAGGAGGCCCCAGTCAGGGGCATCTCCTTCTCAGGCCAGGGCTGGGGGGCTCAGTCGGCGGCTGGCAGGAGGCGGGCTTTGTCCTCACTGGGGACCCCCCCGAGCAGCAGAGTCCTGAGCTGTGGGGGTTTGACCAGCCTCGGCTGGGCCGCCCTGGCTCTGGAATCAGGCCCCGGGCCCCGGGCCAAGGTGCTCAGACTCCCCAGTGGCCCTTCTCTTGCCCCCCGACCCTGTCCCCGTTGCTCCCGGGTCTTGGGGTCAGCCCCCAGCTGTGGGCCCCTCCCCACAGCCACGCCTGCCCCACTTTCGCCTCACGGACACGGACACTTCGGCCACCTGACCTGCCACCTGGCCCAGCATGGCCACCTGATGCTTTGGGCTCCTCCCGCCCCCACTCCCTTGGGAGGTCAGGTTTCCTGGGCTGGGCATCTCAGCCGGCTCCAGCGACGGGGCCTCCGGGTAATCCTGGCCCCAAGCCTCCCCACGGCGCCTCCCACGGCTCCAGGGACAGGTGGCACCCGGAGCCTAAGACCTTCAAGCCTCAAGGGACGGCAGACCCCAGCCGGCCCTGCCTCCCACACCGGGTGGCCTGGGCACTGCCTGCAGGTGGGTGATCTGAGCTGCAAAGAATCCTCATGCCACGGCCAGCTGGCTCCTGGAGGAGCTCTCAGACAAGGCACCCAGCTCACACAACATCTTTGCACCATCCAGCCATCCATCCACTCACCAACCAGCTGTTCTAGCTCACGAAGGTCGAGGCAGGCCTTCCAGAGCCAGGCCTTCTGGGCTTCAGTCCGCAGTGGCCGCAGGCAGCAAGCGCCCAGCGTCCTCAGAATCCTGCAGTGGTTGTAAGAGTGAACAGCAGCCCTTGTCATCGCTTCGAGAGTCCAGCACTGTGAGTGTTGAGGTTGGCAGGAGCCTGGAACCCGGGAGGACAGCTGGGAGGGAGAGGGCTGGGCAGTGGGTCTGAAAGGCCACCTTGCAGGGAACAGGCTGTCTTGGGGTCCTGCCGCTCAGGCCTGCTGGTCATCAGTTTGCCACGGTGTGTTTTTTGGGGACATTGGCAGAGAAATGACGGCGTTTGAGAATGTGGCTTTCAGTTCGGTTCAGTTCCTCAGTCGTGTCTGACTCTTTCCGATCCCATGGACAGCACACCAGGCCTCCCTGTCCATCACGAACCCCAAGCTTGCTCAAACTCATGTCCATTGAGTTGGTGATGCCATCCAACCATCTCATTCTCTGTCCTCCCCTTCTCCTCCCGCCTTCAATCTTTCCCAGCATCAGGGACTTTCCCCATGAGTCAGTTCTTCGCATCAGATGGCCAAAGTATTGGAGCTTCAGCTTCAGCATCAGTCCTTCCAATGAATATTCAGGACTGATTTCCTTTAGGATTGACTGGTTGGATCTTGCTGTCCAAGTGGCTCTCAAGAGTCTTCTCCAGCACCACAGTTCAATAGCATCATTTCTTCAGCATTCAGCTTTCTTTATGGTCCAGTTCTCACATCTATACATGACCACTGGAAAAACCATAGCTTTGACTAGACGGACCTTTGTCGCGAAAGTAATGTCTCGGAAAGTAATGTCTGTTTTTTAATATGCTGTCTAGGTTGGTCATAGATTTTCTTCCAAGGAACGTCTTTTAATTTCATGGCTGCAGTCACCATCTGCTGTGATTTTGGAGCCCAAGAAAATAAAGTCTGTCACTGTTTCCATTGTTTCCCCATCTATTTGCCATGAAGTGATGGGACTGGATGCCACAACCTTCATTTTCTGAATGTTGAGTTTTAACCAGCTTTTTCACTCTTCTCTTTCACTTTCATCGGGAGGCTCCTCAGCTCCTCTTCACTTTCTGCTATAACGGTGATGTCATCTGCGTATCTGAGGTTGTTGATATCTCCTAGGAATCCTAATTTCAGCTTGAGCTTCATCCAGCCTGGCATTTCACATGATGTACTCTGGATTTAGAAAAGGCAGAGGAACCAGAGATCAAATTGCCAACATCAACTGGATCATTGAAAATGCAAGAGAGTTCCAGACAAACATCCACTTCTGCTTGGTTGACTACGCCAAAGCCTTTAAGTGTGTGGATCAAAACAAACTGTGGAAAGTTCTTAAAGAGATGGGAATACCAGACCACCTGACCTGCCTCCTGAGAAATCCGTATGCAGGTCAGGAAGCAACAGTTAGAACTGGACATGGAACAACAGACAGGTTCCAAATTGGGAAAGGAGTATGTCAAGGCTGTATATTATGACCCTGCTTATTTAACTTATATGCAGAGTGCATCATGTGAAATGCCAGGCTGGATGAAGCGCAAGCTGAAATTAGGATTGCTGGAAGAAATATCAATAACCTCAGATACGCAGAGGACAACACCCTTATAGCAGAAAGTGAAGAGGAGCTGAGGAGCCTCTTGATGAAAGTGAAAGAGAAGAGTGAAAAAGCTGGTTAAAACTCTACATTCAGAAAATGAAGGTTGTGGCATCCAGTCCCATCACTTCATGGCAAATAGATGGGGAAACAATGGAAACAGTGACAGACTTTATTTTCTTGGGCTCCAGAATCACAGCAGATGGTGACTGCAGCCATGAAATTAAAAGGCGCTTGCTCCTTTGAAGAAAAGCTATGACCAACCTAGACAGCGTATTAAAAAACAGAAACATTACTTTCGCAACAAAGGTCCGTCTAGTCAAAGCTATGGTTTTTCCAGTAGTCATGTATGGATGTGAGAGTTGGACCATAAAGAAAGCTGAGCGCTGAAGAAATGATGTTTTTGAACTGCGGTGTTGGAGAAGACTCTTGAGAGTCCCTTGGACTGCAAGGAGATCCAACCAGTCCATCCTAAAGGAAATCAGTCCTGAATACTTGAATATTCATTGGAAGGATTGATGCTGAAGCTGAAACTCCAATACTTTGGCCATCTGATGCGAAGAACTGACTCATTGGAAAAGACCCTGATGCTGGGAAAGATTGAAGGCAGGAGGAGAAGGGGACGACAGAGGATGAGATGGTTGGATGGCATCACCAATGCAACGAACAGGAGTTTGAGTAGACTCCAGGAGTTGGTGATGGACAGGGAGGCCTGGTGTGCTGAAGTCCTTGGCATCACAAAGAGTCAGACATGACTGAGTGACTGAACTGAATTGAATTCTGCATGTAAATTATATAAGCCTTGACGTACTCCTTTCCCAATTTGGAACCAGTCTGTTATTCTGTGTCCGCTTCTAACTGTTGCTTCCTGACCCGCATACAGGTTTCTCAGGAGGCAGGTCAGGTGGTCTGGTATTCCCATCTCTTTAAGAACTTTCCACAGTTTGTGGTGATCCATACAGTCAAAGGCTTCGGTGTAGTTAATAAAGCAGAAGTAGATGTTTTTCTGGAACTCTCTTGATTTTTCTATGATCTAATGGGTGTTGGTAATTTGATCTCTGGTTCCTCTGCCTTTTCTAAATCCAGCTTGAACATCTGGAAGTTCTCAGTTCACGTACTGTTGAAGCCTGGCTTGGAGAATTTTGAGCATTATTTTGCTAACGTGAAATGAATGCAATTGTGCGGTAGTTTGAGCATTCTTTGGCATTGCCTTTCTTTGGGATTGGAATGAAAATTGACTTTTTCCAGTCCTGTGGCCACTGCTGAGTTTTCCATATTTGCTGGCATGTTGAGTACAACACTTTAACAGCATCATCTTTTAGGACTTGAAATAGCTCAACTGGAATTCCATCACCTCCACTAGCTTTGTTAATAGAGATGCTTCCTAAGGCCCACTTGACTTCACATTCCAGGATGTCTGACTTTAGGTGAGTGATCACACCATCATGGTTATCTGGGTCATGAAGATCATTTTTGTACAGTTCTTCAGTGTATTCTTGCCATATTTTCTTAATATTTTCTGCTTCTATTAGGTCCAGACCAATTCTGTCCTTTATTGTGCCCATCTTTGCATGAAATATTACCTTGCTATCTCTAATTTTCTTGAAGAGATCTCTAGTCTTTCCCATTCTATTGTTTTTCTCTATTTCTTTGCATTGATCGCTGAGGAAGGCTTTCTTACCCCTCACTGCTATTCCTTGGAACTCTGCATTCAGATGGGCATATCTCCTTTTCTGCTGTGCCTTTCGCTTCTCTTCTTTTCTCAGCTATTTCTAAGGCCTCCCCAGACAGCCGTTTTGCCTTTCTGCATTTCTTCTTTGGGGATGGTCTTGATCACTACTTCCTGTACAACGTCACGAACCTCCATCCATAGTTCATCAGGCACTCTGTCAGGTCTAATCCCTGGAATCTATTTGTGGCTTCCACTGTATAATTGTAAGGGATTTGATTTAGGTCATACCTGAATGGTCTAGTGGTTTTCCCTACTTTCCTCAATTAAAGTCTGAATTTGGCAATAAGGAGTTCATGATCTGAGCCACAATCAGCTCTCAGTCTTGTTTTTGCTGACTGTATAGGGCTTCCCCATCTTTGGCTGCAAAGAATATAATCACTCTGATTTCGGTGTTGACCATCTGGTGATGTCCGTGTGTAGAGTCTTCTCTTGTGTTGTTGGAAGAGGGTGTTTGCTATGACCAGTGCGTTCTCTTGGCAAAGCGCTGCTAGCCTTTGCCCTGCTTCATTCCGCATTCCAAGGCCAAGCTTGCCTGTTACTGCAGGTGTCTCTTGACTCCCACTCTAGGTGTGGCTTTAGGTTTGCTGACTTTTTAAACTTAAGAGAATTTGGTCACGCTTGGAACAGAAACACGAACCCAAACCCTACTGTGTTCACAAGAGGCGTCCCCGTCACGGCCCCACCCAGTCTTCGTGCCTGTGACCTCGCGTCCATGTGGGGGCAGAGAGGTCTGTACCAGCCACCGGCCAGCTCTCGGGTGTCCCTGGCTGTCCCTGTGGACATGGCGAGCAGACAGCTCACACAGCGGTCACTGACCCGCAGGAGCTGAGGCCCGCCCTTCAACGTCAAGCAAGCAGCAGACGTCATAGCAGCCTCCGCCCGCCCTCGAGCTCCCCCCAGCAGGACCCCCAGCAGGACCCAGAGGGCAGGGGCCCCAAGGCCCTCCCTGCTCTTCAGCTTCCCTGGGCCTTTCCCCGGGGACAGCGCTGCTGGGCAGAAGGTTCAGACAGATCTTCCTGGGTTTGATTGCCCCGTGTGAGCCCAAGGTCCCCGTTGGCAGGGACATGTCAACCTGCACGAAGCCCACGATGGATTCCAGTGAGGGCCACCCGGGGGTGGCGGTGGGGACGTGCACCCTCCGAGGTGGGCAGAGGAGGGGAGAGCACCCAGGTGAGAGCACTCAGGGGCCAGAGGAGGCTGATGGGGGCCAGAAGGGGGCGCCCCACGAGGTGGGTGAGGGCAGCGCCCGGCCCCCTGCGGTTGGTCCTGAGCTGGGGATCAGTGGAATCAGGGACGTAGGGCTTGTAGGGCGGCCGTCACAGGCCCGGGGCCGAGTTCTGCTTGCACGGCTGGTCTGGCCGCTGTCTGTCGCCATCGTCAGCCTCTCACAGATTAAAATAGACGGCAACACCCACCCCGTTTCTCAGGGTGAAGGAAACATCCCCTCACACTGTGAGCCCCCACCGCTGCTGTTCACAGGGCACAGGTCCAGCTCCCCCTCACCCTCTCGCTCACCTGCAGGTGCTAAAAGCAGGCCCGCTGGTCCCTTTCCGAGCACCTGCCCAGGCTTCGCTGGCCAGGACACGCAGCAGGAAGGGCTTTGCCTGTTGGGAGGGGTGAGCGGTGGGAGGGGTGAGTAGAGGAGGGGTGAGGGGTGGGAGTGGTGATCGGTGGGTGGGGTGGGGGTGGGCAGTGGGCGGTGGGCAGGGTGAGCAGTGGGCGGGGTGAGGGGTGGGTGGTAGGAGGGGTGAGGGGTGGGTGGTAGGAGGGTGAGGGGGTGGGTGGTAGGAGGGGTGAGGGGTGAGGGGTGGGCGGGGTGAGGGGTGGGTGGTAGGAGGGTGAGGGGGTGGGTGGTAGGAGGGGTGAGGGGTGAGGCAGTGGGCGGGGTGAGGCTGTGGGAGGGGTGAGGGGTGAGGCGGTGGGAGGGTTTATCCGTAGGCGGGGTTAGTGGGATTGGCGGAGATCCCCCGAACCCCATCTAGGAGGCGGGGCCTCTAGAACCCCCGCTTTCGCTGATGCAGCTCCCAGGTCCTCTGAAGCGCCCTTGGTTGCCAGGCCCTGATAGCTGACAATTTCCAGGCAGGTTCGAGACCAGGCCAGAAATAGTGGAGGGGTCTGCATGGCAGAGACCCCCGATTTCCTGTCCCTAAATACTTTGGCCACCTCATGCGAACAGCTGACTCATTGGAAAAGACCCTGATGCTGGGAGGGATTGAGGGCAGGAGGAGAAGGGGACGACAGCGGATGAGATGGCCGGATGGCATCACTGACTCGATGGACGTGAGTCTGAGTGAACTCCGGGAGTTGGTGATGGACAGGGAGGCCTCGCGTGCTGCGATTCATGAGGTCGCAAAGGGTCGGACACGACTGAGCAACTGAACTGAACTGAACTGAAGTGGAGGGCACTGTGGGTGGGAAAGAGCCTGAGGTAGGTGGGGGTGGTCTGGGCCTCGGAACAAGGAGCAGCCCACAGAGCTGCCTGGAGGGACCCGTGTGCCACCTGTTCTGTGGAGGACACCGAATTCCAGCACAGCCGCACTGGCCTGGGGGCAGCTAGGGCAGATCAGGTCCCAAACCAGCCTCAAGGCCCTGCGGGAAGTTCAGTCGCTCAGTCGTGTCCGACTTTTTGCAACCCCGTGGACAGCAGCCCGCCAGGCCTCCCTGTCCATCACTAAGGTTGAGCTCACTCAAACTCAGGCCCATTGAGTCGGTGGTGCCATCCAACCATCTCATCCTCTGTCGTCCCCTTCTCCTCCTGCCCTCAATCTTTCCCAGCATCAGGGTCTTTTCTACTGAGTGAGTTCTTCACATCAGGGGTCAAAGTATTGGAGCTTTAGCTTCAGCATCAGTCCTTCCAATGAATATTGGAATATTCAGGACTGATTTCCTTTAGGATGGACTGGTTGGATCTCCTTGCAGTCCAAGGGACTCAAGAGTCTTCTCCAACACCTCAGTTCAAAAGCATCAGTTCTTCAGTGCGCAGATTTCTTTATAGTCCAACTCTAACATCCATACATGACTACTGGAAAAACCATAGCTTTGACTAGACTAGACAACACTACTTTGTTGGCAAAGTAATGTCTCTGCTTTCTAATGTGCTGTCTAGGTTGGTAATAGCTTTTCTTCCAAGGATCAAGTACCTTTTAATTTCATGGCTGCAGTCACCATCTGCAGTGATTTTGGAGCCCAAGAAAATAAAGCCTGTCACTATTTCCATTGTTTCCCCATCTATTTGCCATGAAGTGAATTGCCAACATCTGCTGGATCGTCGAAAAAGCAGGAGAGTTCCAGAAAAATATCTATTTCTGCTTTATTGACTATGCCAAAACCTTTGTGTGGATCATAGGAAACTGTGGAAAATTCTGAAAGAGATGGAAATACCAGACCACCTGACCTGCCTCTTGAGAAACCTATATGTAGGTCAGGAAGCAACAGTTAGAACTGGACATGGACCAACAGACTGGTTCCAAATAGGAAAAGGAATATGTCGAGGCTGTGTATTGTCACCCTGCTTATTTAACTTATATGCAGAGTACATCATGAGAAACGCTGGACTGGAAGAAGCACAACCTGGAATCAAGACTGCTGGGAGAAATATCAATAACCTCAGATATGCAGATGACACCACCCTTATGGCAGAAAGCAAAGAGGAACTAAAAAGCCTCTTGATGAAAGTGAAAGAGGAGAGTGAAAAAGTTGGCTTAAAGCTCAACATTCAGAAAATGAAGATCATGGCATCCGGTCCCATCACTTCATGGGAAATAGATGGGGAAACAGTGTCAGACTTTATTTTTGGGGGCTCCAGAATCACTGCAGATGGTGATTGCAGCCATGAAATTAAAAGACGCTTACTCCTTGGAAGAAAAGTTATGACCAACCTAGATAGCATATTCAAAAGCAGAGACATTACTTTGCCGACAAAGATCTGTCTAGTCAAGGCTATGGTTTTTCCAGTAGTCAGGTATGGATGTGAGAGTTGGACTGTGAAGAAAGCTGAGCACCGAAGAATTGATGCTTTTGAACTGTGGTGTTGGAGGAGACTCTTGAGAGTCCCTTGGACTGCAAGGAGATCCAACCAGTCCATTCTGAAGGAGATCAGCCCTGGGATTTCTTTGGAAGGAATGACGTGAAAGCTGAAACTGCAGTACTTTGGCCACCTCATGCGAAGAGTTGACTCATTGGAAAAGACTCTGATGCTGGAAGGGATTGGGGGCAGGAGGAGAAGGGGATGACAGAGGATGAGATGGCTGGATGGCATCACTGACTAGATGGACGTGAGTCTGAGTGAACTCCGGGAGTTGGTGATGGACAGGGAGGCCTGGCGTGCTGCGATTCATGGGGTCGCAAAGAGTCGGACACGACTGAGCGACTGAACTGAACTGAACTGAACTGATGGGACTGGATGCCATGATCTTAGTGTTTTGAATGTTGAGTTTTAAGCCAGATTTTTCACTCTTCTCTTTCATAAAGAGGCTCCTCAGTTCCTCTTCACTTTCTGCCATTTAAGGGTGGTGTCATCTGCGTATCTGAGGTTATTGATATTTCTCCTGGCACTCTTGATTCCAGCTTGTGCTTCATCCAGCCCGACGTTTCGCATGATGTACTCTGCATATAAGTTAAATAATCAAGGTGACAACATACAGCCTTGTCGTACTCCTTTCCATATGCTGAAATAGTCTGTTGTTCCATGTCAGGTTCTAACTGCTGCTTCTTGACCTGCACACAGATTTCTCAGGAAGCAGGTCAGGTGGTCTGGTATTTCCATCTCTTTAAGAATTTTCCAGTTTGTCATGATCCACACAGTCAAAGGCTTTAGTGTAGTTGCTTAAGCAGAAGTAGATGTTTTTCTGAAACTCTCTTGCTTTTTTTTTTTTTCCCAAGAATTCACGCTGTTGGGTAAGATGGTAAAGCATCCGCCTGCAATGCGGGAGACCCAGGTTCGATCCCTGGGTCGGGAAGGTCCACTTGAGAAAGAAATGCCAATCCGCTCCAGTACCCTTGCCTGGAAAATTCCATGGATGGAGGAGCCTGGTAGGCTACGGTCCATGGGGTCGCAAAGAGTCAGACACGACTGAGCGACTTCACTTTTACTTTCGCGCTTTCTCTATGATCCAGTGGATGTTGGCAATTTGATCTCTGGTTCCTCTGCCTTTTCTAAGTCCAGGTTGAACATCTGGGAGTTATTGGTTCACAGTGTTGAAGCCTGAAAAGAAAGTGTTAGTTCAGTCATGTCCAACTCTTTGCGACCCCATGGACTGTAGCCAACCAGGGTCCTCTGTCCATGTGATTCTCCAGGCAAGGATACTGGAGTGGGTTGCCTTTTCCTTCTCCAGACAACCTTTCCAACTCAGGAATCGAACCCAGGTCTCCTGCAGTGCAGTTGAAACCTAGCTTGGAGAATTTTGAGCATTACTTTGCTAGCGTGTGAGACGAGTGCAATTGTGCGGTAGTTTGAGCATTCTTTGGCGTTGCCTCTCTTTGGGATTGGAATGAAAACGGACCTTTTCCAGTGCTGTGGCCACTGCTGAGTTTTCCAAATTTGCTGGCATGTTGAGTGCAGCACTTTCACAGCGTCGTCTTTCAGGATTTGAAGGAGCTCAGCTGGAATCCCATCACCTCCTTCGGGAAGAGCCACCACCAATGTGGCCTCAGCTGAATTGGGTTTTGGTTTGTTTTTAGCTCAGTTGTGAAAATCTGAAGTCAGGCTGTGGCTTCCAGGCTTGGGGACTCAGGGTCTGTCTGCGTGGGGAGCGTGCAGACCCGCCAGGGCCTGAGCCTCACCCTCGCTGCATGAGCCAGTGACCTGGGGGGGTCTGAGCCCATATGGACGGCACCATCCTGCAGCCGTTCCCGCCGCAGCTGCGGAGCACACCCCTCCTGACTCAGGCCCTCGGGGTGCCCCCTGCTCCCACCGACCCCTCTCAGGGCCCTCTGCCCTGACCCTTCCCTTTGCTGGGCAACCACCCCTCCCCGGAGCATGGAGCACCCCCAGTCTCTTTCCACCAGTGGCTCTGGGAGACAGAGAGACCGAGAGAGAGAGACGGGGCTGGGTGTCATTTCAGTGATTTTGGAATAAGAAGTAGTGCTACTTGCTAAAGAATGAACATGTTTTAAACTTTAGTGAGACTTTGGGGCTTATGTCCCAGCCTTTTCTCTTTTCCTGGAGGAGCGTCAGGAGAACCTGCGTGAAAGCCCCAGGTGGCCCGCGAGCGGGCAGCCGAGTGCCTCGCCCTCCACACGGGGCTTCTCGGCAGCGCCCTGAGCGCGGGGCAGAGGGCCCCAAGAAGCCGGGACGGGGATGGACCGGCGCGTGGATAATGACCTTGCAGCAGCAGGGCTTGCAGCTGATGTGCAAACCCCAGTCTCCAGGGAGTCCTGGGGGCCCCGCTGGGGTGCGAGTGCGCGCGAGCCTGTGTCCTGCCTGCGGGCGCCGCGTCTCTCTGGGCGCCCGCGCCCCGTGCTGGCCTGTCCAGACATTACCGTCAGCAACGTGTCCTCTGAGCGTGGTGACCCGCTTCAACCGGGACAGGCTTGTCTGGGAGTGACCCTCACCCGCCCCTACCCCGCCCCCAACCCCAACCGCCCCTGGCCGCCCGCTTCATGCCAGCGCCGCATACAGATTTGGAAGGCGGTCCTCGGGGGCCCACCCGGTGGGGAAGGTCATGGCCCAGTGAAGACACAGGAGCAGCCTGAATGGGCCGCGTCTGTCAGGGGTGCTGCCTGGACCGACTGGAACCCTGGTGCGTCCAGTGCTGCCCCAGGGCGGCGGTGGGGCGATGTCCCTGGTGGTCCAGGGCTGAGATTCTGCATTCCCAGGGCAGGGGACACAGCTTCAATCCTCCGTCCAGGAACTAAGATCCCGCGCTCCACACGGTGCAGCCATAAAGGGGGACAGGGGTCTCGGCACCTGGCGGGCTGTGCGGAGAAGTGTGGCTTGTCTGCCTCGTCGATATCCACAGTGACCACATCCATGGGGATGTCACTCTGGAAGGAACTCGGCTGCCTTAGTGCCCAGACGGAGGGAGCCTCTGTCCAGCACAGGCGGCCTGCAACCGTGCTCCTCTGAGCACTGCCCCCGCCTTTCTGGGACCCCCTCCCCTCCAGCCGCTGACCCAAAGGTGCCCCTAGCCTGCGCGGCCAGCTGAGGAGGGCCCAGTGACCCCGACGGGAGGGGCGAAGCCGGTCCTCCCCACCCCTGCTGGGGGCCTCCACGTGCAGAGGGCCCGCCACCCGGGTCTGCCCACGCAGGCCACAGCCGCCTCCTTCCCGGTGCCTGGGCTCCTCTGGGGCGCGCCCCCAGCCCAGGCAGGCTCTTCTCTGCTGTGTCCTCCGCTCAGCTCCCCAGGGGCCCCGCTCTGTCCCCAAGCTCAGTGACCACCTCTCACTGGGGACACTGCCCGGCCCTGCTGTCTGGGAGTGCGGGTCCCTGGCCCCCAGGAAAATGTTCGGAAGAGGGAAATGCCCAGCCCCCACCCACCCCAATCCAGGGCACCCCCGCCTGCTCACCCCCGGGGCCTCTCTCCCCAGATTTAGCCACCCAAGCTGAGGCTTTCAGCAACACCACGCAGCACCCTCTGCCTGCCGTGGAGGTGCCCGCTCCTCCTGGGAGGAGGTCCAAAGTCCTGCCAGCAGGCCCCGCCCCTCCTCCTCCCAGGCCGCTCCTGCTCCCAGGCCTCAGCACCACCAGGGTCATGGCAGTGAAAGCTGGAGACGAAGAGCTGATCCCAGCAGGACGGGCCCCCTGACTCAGGCCACAGGCAGCCTGCCAGGGCTTGCCCTGTCCTTCCGCTCTGCCCGCCTGTGCGCCCGTGTGCTCTTGCCCGCCCCGAGCTCAGCTGTGCAGGTCCTGACCTGGTGGGTGACTGGCCCTCAGTCCTGAGCGGTCACCCGGCACGGCTGGTGAAACCCTCCCCTGACTTCCCGGGGAAGCTCGGAGGCCCTCAGAGGACACCTGGGCCCCAGCGCACTCCTTGCTGTGGACGGAGTTGTGTCCCCAGATTCTCACGCTGAGGCCTGACGTCCTGTGGTCACGTGTGGAGGTGGGGCTTCTGGGAGATATTAAGGTTAAAGGAGGTCAGGGGTGGAGAACCGATCCCACAGTGTCAGCGTCCTTATAGGAGGAGGCCCCAGGGAGTCTGTCTCTCCCAGGGAGGACACATAAGACGGGGTGTCTGAGCCAGGAAAGGCCTCCCCAGGAGCCGGACTGGTCAGCACCTCGAGCTCGGATTTCCAGCCCCCAGCAAATGTCTGCTGTTTCAGCCTCCAGGCTTCGGGTTTGCCACAGTGGCTGAGCAGGCCCAGCAGGCCCACCCCTGGGGTCCTTGGTGGTCAGGAGCCGAGATCCACCAGCTGTCCAGTGGTTCCAAAGCCCCAGCAGCCTGGGAGGCCCGGGCAGCCCTTCAGCCCCACTGGCGCCCCTGCAGGGAGCTCCCCGAAGCTGCAAGGCTGGGCTCAGCCAGGAGCGGTGCAAAGCATGGACCCCACCACCCCACCGTGGGCCCAGGAGACGGGCAGCCCCCAGGCCGGCGCTGACGGGCAGCACACCAGCCCCCAGATGGCGCCCCGGGCTGACAAGGGGCCTTCAGCCTGCAGGCCTGCTTTCTCTCAGGTCAGCCGTTTCTGGGGTCTGGACTCGTTCCAGGGAACCCATCCCTCACCTTTATCTGTGAAGTGAGTTTGGGGGTCAGAAACACCCCATGGAGAATCTTCTGAATAAACATTCAGGGGGATGGGGTGAGTGAGTGAGAAACCCTCTGGGTGGGGAAGGCGGGTGGATGCCCCAGCCAGCACCTGCCCAGCAAGGACATGTTTCCCCATGTCCCCGACTGCAGGGGGGACCCTGCTGGTTCCTGGGCGCTGAGCAGTGCACCCAGCCCTGGCTGCAGCCGGCAGGGCCGCAGTGAGGGGCGACCAAGCCTCCAGCCCACCGGGTCTCCTCTCTGCCTCCTCTGCCCTGAGCTCCCCAGGAAGGGTGGGGAAGAGACGGTTCACCCACAGAGAGGGGTATGTCATCCAACTTCGCGAGGGGCTCCAGGTCCCTCTGGGGAGCATAAACAGGGCCAAACAGCCTCTGGCGCTCTGCGATCACGCAGGTCCATCCGCAAAGCAGCACCCAGGCCACCCGGTCGCCAAGGCCCCGGTCACCTTCCCTCCAGGTTGACCATCAGCCAAACAGGCAGTGGTCCCCAGGCACTGGTGTGGATGGGCCTCTAGCCACTACTCCTTTTTTATTTTGGGGGGCTCCAAAATCACTGCAGATGGTGACTGCAACCATGAAATTAAAAGACGCTTGCTCCCTGGAAGAAAAGCTATGACCCACCTAGACAGCAGATTAAAAAGCAGAGACCTTACTTTGCCAACAAAGGCTGTGGTTTTTCCAGTGGTCATGTATGGATGTGAGAGTTGGACTGTGAAGAAAGTTGAGCGCCGAAGAATTGATGCTTTTGAACTGTGGTGTTGGAGAAGACTCTTGAGAGTCCCTTGGACTGCAAGGAGATCCAACCAGTCCATTCTGAAAATCAGTCCTGGATGTTCATTGGAAGGACTGATGCTGAGGCTGAAACTCCAATACTTTGACCACCTGATGCGAAGAACTGACTCATTTGAAAAGACCCTGATGCTGGGAAAGACTGAAGGCAGGAGAAGGGGACAGAGGATGCGATGGCTGGATGGCATCACGGACTCAGTGGACATGGATCTGAGCAAGCTCCATGAGAGGGTGAACAACTGGGGAGCCTTGTGTGCTGCAGTCCCGGGCGTTGCAAAGAGTCTGACAGGACTGAGCCACCGAACTGAGCTGACAGCCTGTGCTCGGATCACCTCGTGCCCTGATCGGCTGGCGGAGCTTTGCGCATCACCAGCCTTCCGGCTGAACCTCATCTGCGGTCCTTGCGCTCGCGGCCAGCCCTTTCGTCTTGTGGGGCCCGCTTCCTGCAGAAACACTTAGGAATGCAGGCCGGGCCTTCGCCGGTGCCTTCCTGGCCGCGGGGCCCACCCTCCTCCTGGAGGGTTTGTAGGCGGAGGCGGCGCTGCCCTCGGCTCTGGGCCGTCATCCTGGTCCGTGCCGGAAGCCCGGCTCTTGGGGAGCTCGTCCCCTGGGGCCTGTCAGGCCTGCTCACCCAAGGCCCTTCCTCCTTCCTTATCCAGAGCGGCTGTGCTCGCCTTCCCGCCTCCCCTGGACGCGCAGGTCCCGCCGGGCCGCCCCAGCCCCGCCTCTCCAGACGCTTCCGCCTGGGCCTCGCTCCTCCGGGGCCTGCGGCTGAGACCTGGCTCCGCCAGGTGTGCATCCAGGCCCTGAAGCCGCGAGGCCCAGGGTTCCTTCGGGGCCCCAGGCAGCGTCACATCCCCGGGAGCCCCTAGGAATCCCCAGAGGCCACAGCCTGCTTCTGCGCTGACCCCACCCGGAGTCTCACCTGGCGCGCGCCTTCCACGCTGCCCACAGCCTGCGGTGGTCTCTCCCTTCACGGCCAGGAGCTCAGGCAGAGGCCTCGGCAGGGGGTGCTGCCCCGCGAGGCTTTGCTGGGGGTCGCACCTGGGCTGGGTGGGGCTGGAAGGTCCAAGATCCCGCCGCCTGTCACCTTGGTGTCTCCCACCTGGCCACTTTCTCTCTCCGTGGGACCTCGTCTCTCTCCGTGTGACCCCATTTCTCTCCACCTGGCCCCTTTCTCCCGCCGCGTGGCCCCTTTCTCTCTCCACGTGGCCCCCTCTCCCTCCGCGTGGCCCCCTCTCCCTCCGCGTGAGCCCGTCTCTCTCCAGGCCTTGTCTTGCCTGAGCCGGGTTACCATGTGGGTACCTGGGTCCTCGCTTCTGAGCAGAGCAAGCTGCAGCCCAGTCTCGATCCGAGGGGAGACCACGGGCCTCAGTGCTTGGCGGGAGCCTGGGCCGAGTGCACCAGGAGCGGAGGGGAGCAAGCCCAGGACTCCCAACACCCGTGGCAACGACGCGAGTGTGTCCCTGCCGTTGCTGGAGTATCACCAGTCAAATGTCCGGACCCGACACCACCGCGGAGCGTCTGCCTCTGGGTTCATCTCAGCGGTAAGTCCTCAGCCAGCAGGGGACGGGAACACAGAACCCTCTAGCCTTCCAGGCAGGACGGGCAGCTGGCAGAGGCTGGGAACCCATCTCAGGACACCTGGGCTGCGGGCTGGGCCCCGGCGTATCTGGAGATGCGGGAGGCCCCCTCCTCCTGTGCCTGAAGCGTCCAGACCTGGGTGCTGCCTGGGCCAGTCACCCACTGCCCACGATGCTCTGTGACACAGGCCCCAGCGTGAGGCCCAGGAGAGAAACTCCGGCCGCCCAGACACGGGACCCTCAGAGAAACACAGTGGGCCCGCATCCCGGGTGCGGCACGATTCGCGGGGACCGCAGGGCCTGGCCCCTCACTCAGGCGCCCTCCCGCAGCGCAGCAGGGGCAGGGCCTGGGAGCAGGCTCGCCTCTCCCTGCCTGCAGGGGTCCTGGCGGAGGGCGCTCAGGGGAGTTTGGCGAGAGGAGCCCCCATGGCCCAGGCCCATCATCACTTTCCAGACTCCGCCCACCCACCCTGCATGACCATCAGGGTCTCTGCCTCTCATGGGAACAGAGGCAGGTCCCCCACGGGCTGTGAGGAGCCCGGCACCCGTGCCCACGGCTACCATGAGTTCTGGGGTCTGATCACCCATAACTGGCACCATTGTTTCCTGTAGCTTCTTAATAGCTCATTATCCATCTCCCAACACCTCCCGTTCTCCACTTCCCACAGTTCTAATAATACACAAAACTATGATACTTAGTATTTAGGAAAAATGTTATTTTTAAGAATGGCCGACTTCTCCCTGGATACCCTGAACCCAAAATCAGTCAGAGGCTGGGCCTGGGAGGATACTAAGCTGGGAAGTGACATCATTCGTGTTCATGGCCCTCTGCTCCCCACCCTTAAGCTGTGCCCCTCCTCCACCAGAAACGGGCAGCAGCCGCCTCTCCTCTGCTTCCTCCTGGTCCCTGGTTCCTTGCCTGTCCCCGCCTCCACCGCCCGCTGGGGCCTGGCGACCTGAGCCTCCCACCCCGAGCAGGGTGGGGAGCTGTGGGCACAGCGGCAGCTGTGCAGTTCAGGCCTGCAGCCCACATCCCTGCATCCTCATCCTCTCCTCCATCTCCTCCTCCCTCCCTGCCTCCCTCCATCCCTTCCTTCTTCATCTGTTCCACTCTTTGTCCAGCAAACACAGCCTCAGCTCCCACCGCACTGGACGTTGCGGGAGCTCTCGGCTCTGCAGAACTGAGGAGCAGCCCATCCACTCCAGCATCAGGACCACCACAGGGCAGAGAGCACGCTCACCTCCTTCACGGGAAACTCCCCTCCAGAGCCCAGGGGCCGAGTGCGGTCCAGGGCCGATGGGGAGCCAGCCCACCTGCCTGGGCTCTGAGCAGAGCAGTGACAGAGTCCTGGGGACAGTGGGACAAAAGAGGGGGAGCTGGACACCTGCCCGCAGAGGGAGGGAGAGACCGCAGCAGGGGAGGAGGGGATGGAGGTGGGCCTGTCTGTGCCCACAGCAGGGTCAGTGGTGGCAGAGGTGTTGGGATGCCCTCCACTGAACGGGAGGAGTGAGGGGAGAGGAGGGGGCCCTGGGCAGATTCCTCGACCTAATGTCCAAAAAAGGGACCCGCCCACCTGCAGCACCCGGGCCCTAGGTGAGTGTGCTGGCATCCAGGCAGCCGCCATGGGCACCTCTGGGAGGGAGATGCCTCTGGAGGGTGCAGAGGTGGGGGACCTGTGCCCCCTGCACTGACTGGAGGCTGGGGGTGCCAGGCCCCCTCCCCACCAGGACAGCGTGGCCCCCAGCACACTGGGATCTGGCGGGGCGCCAGGCCCCCCTCCCCCACCAGGACAGTGTGGCCCCTGAAGATGGCTGGCTTCCCCTCCTGAGGACCCCACCAGGGCAGGTGGTTGGGGGCAGGGTCTCCCTGAAGCCCCCTCCCCTCCCAGGAGGGGAGCCCAGGGCTTCCCACCCCCTCCCTCGGGTCACTGCTGGAACCCCCGGCACCCCTCCTCAGGCACCCCCACCCTTCCCTCCTTGCCCTGCACACCGAGGGCTGGGGGTGGGGGGACCGTCCCCGCAAGGGGGACAGGCTTGTCTTTCAAAACTTCAGAGAGGAGTAGGGGGCGGGGCGGGGCTTAGGCAGGCCCCAGAATGGCGCCTCCTGGACCGTCGTCCTGGACGGTCCCATCTGGCACCTTCGGGCCGGCAGAGGCCCTTCAGGCTGGGCACAGCAGGAGAGAGAGGGTGTGGGCCATGGTGACTAAGGGTCTGTGTTGGGGCCTCAACGTGGGCCAAGGTGATGCAGGGGGTGGGCCGTGGGGGCTGGCCCCAGGCAGAGCCCCAGGGCCGCGGGGGACAGAGGCTGCTGGGTCACAGAAGGGAAGGCGGGAGAGGGCGGGATGGGGGTTTGGGTTCTCTAATGAGCCTCAGACAGGGAGAGGGGGGGCTGGCTCCTGACTGGGAGAGGGGGGGCTGGCTCCTGACCCCGGGGTGAGGAGGGGCCTTACCTGCTCGGGGGAACTGAGGACGTAGGGCAGGGGTTTCCCTCGGAGGCTGTCCCCTCCGAGCCCCGTGGACTTCAGGGCGGAGGGCCCACCTGCTCCCCAGCTACCTCTGACCCTGCCTTTCCCAAACCCCAGTCTGAACAGCCCCTCCTCCTTCCTCCAACCTCTGACCTCCAACCTGTCCCCCAACTGAAGACCTTGGTCAGGCGCCCCACCCTCCTGGACACTTTGCCAGCCTCTCATGGGTTCAGAGCTGACTCAGGCAAGGCCTGCCCCACGACCTTGCCCTGTGGACGCTGGCTGCCACCCAAGGCCACACCCTGGGCCTGGCCCAGCTGACCCTGCAGCCCGGTCCAACACTGGGCAGGCTCCTCCCTCACAACCGGGGCCCTCCGGCCGCAGGGCCCCCCAGCCTGGCCGAGTCCACCTCCACCCCTGGCCTCACCCCAGCCCTCACTGGCCCTGCTGCTCTAGAGCTTCACGCCAGCAGCACCTGCTCCGGAGCAGGGCTGTGTCCCGCGGATGCACCCCTGACCTCAGGAGGGTCCCCAGAGCTTGGTCTCCTTCCCCTCGCCCACCTCGGGCTTTCGGTGGTGTCGCCGCAGCTGACGTCCAGCCCGGCCTCTGCTGACCACCCTGACGTCACCTCCTGACCTCCGGACCAAGGCCCTGGGGGCGGAGCCTGGCTGCCTCGGGGCGGAGCCTGGCTGCCTCGGGGCGGAGCCTGGCTGCCTCGGGGCGGAGCCTGGCTGCCTCGGGGCGGAGCCTGGCTGCCTCGGGGCGGAGCCTGGCTGCCTCGGGGCGGAGCCTGGCTGCCTCGGGGCGGAGCCTGGCTGCCTCGGGGCGGAGCCTGGCTGCCTCGGGGCGGAGCCTGGCTGCCTCGGGGCGGAGCCTGGCTGCCTCGGGGCGGAGCCTGGCTGCCTCGGGGCGGAGCCTGGCTGCCTCGGGGCGGAGCCTGGCTGCCTCGGGGCGGAGCCTGGCTGCCTCGGGGCGGAGCCTGGCTGCCTCGGGGCGGAGCCTGGCTGCCTCGGGGCGGAGCCTGGCTGCCTCGGGGCGGAGCCTGGCTGCCTCGGGGCGGAGCCTGGCTGCCTCGGGGCGGAGCCTGGCTGCCTCGGGGCGGAGCCTGGCTGCCTCGGGGCGGAGCCTGGCTGCCTCGGGGCGGAGCCTGGCTGCCTCGGGGCGGAGCCTGGCTGCCTCGGGGCGGAGCCTGGCTGCCTCGGGGCGGAGCCTGGCTGCGTGTTCTGGGCAGCCGGAAGCTGGTCACAGCGGTGCTCCAAGGCGCAGCGCAGCGTCCCTGCCCAGAGCCAACGTTCCTCTACAGGAGTTACTGCGGAATGTGCGAGAGTGAGCTACGAGAGAGGCCTTCTCAGGACGTCCTCCCCTGTCTTCCTCTCTTCACTCAGCTCTCTCTTACGGGCCACTTTGACCTCTAACCCTGGACATCCCTGAGATCTGCCCGTCCGCCCCGCCAGGAGCACCCAGACTGCCCCCAGGGGATTGGTGATGGGTCGCTTCCCCCACGCAGCTGGGGCTGGCACTCAGGGGCGGGTCCCTGCAGCCCCTTCTGCGTCGTTCCCAGGTCGCTCAGTGTGAGCGGCCAGCCCACCCAGGGTTGCTCCCCCGGCCCGCCCCACGCTGTCCCCTCACCCGCTGCAGCCACACCGTCTCGGCCCCGGGAGCGCTGAGGGACCCCCAGCCTGCCTAGCTTGGATGGCTCACCCCTGGGTGGTGCGCCGCCCCGCTGGCCTGACCCCCGCTGGCCTCTGCGGCCCAGCTCTGACCCCAACTCCCTTGGTCGTCCTTGAACGTGGGGGCCCTGGGGGTCCTTGCCCGGCCCCTTTCCCCACCTACAGCGACCTGTCCTGAACGGCGCCTGCAAGTAGGCTCTCCAGACGGGGCGCCGCAGAGCCGCTGTGCTGAAGGCGGTCAGCGGCCGCTATGCGAGGCGTCCTAAGGCCGGAGCCCCACAAATGTGTCCCTTTGCTCAGCTGTGCCTTCCCTCACAGAGGCTGCGGGAACCCAGCGGAGTCCCCACCTGGGCAGCCGTTGGCTGGCCGCTCCGGCCCATGGTCCGCGCAGCTCACAGTGAGGACTGTTTCTGGCCCTGGGGCCCAGGGAACTGCACGGTCACGCAGATACGGTTCTCAATGGTTGTTTGGGTGCACCTCGAATTTCATTCTCATGATACAAACGCTCCCTGCAAACTACACCCCCTCGCAAGCAACCGTGGTACACCTGAGGGGCAGCGGTGCCAGCTCCACCCCACCGCCCCACCCCCCACTGCCTGGCAAACGTCAACACTGTGCTTTGGGCCAGATGCTCCCCAAAGGGCAGTTCCTGCCTACGTGCAGCTGCCCAGGCCGCCAGCAGTGGGGGTCCGGCCCAGACGCCCTGGGCCTGGGCCCAGGCACAAAGTGCTGAGCTCAGGGGACCCCCCTCCATGGAAGACCCCACCCTCCCACCTGCTCTGTGTGGTCCCGGTCACCTAGGGTCTGCCCTGCCCCTCCCCCACCCCAGGGGGACTCGGGGTCCCTGGGGAGGAGAGGGTGAGGAGGGCAGCCCCAGGGTCCCCTGAGTCCCTCCGTGGGGCTGAGGAAGGGCGCGGAGTCAAGGGGAGCTGGGATGCAGGACGGGCAGACCTGGGGGCAGGGCTGCAGTGCCCGAAGGCTCTGGGCTGGTCTGGGGCGAGCTGGGGAGGGGGCTGGAAAGGCCAGGTTTGGGGAGAAAGGACCCGGGCTGCAGGTGCCCTGTCCAAGGGCACACGGGGCCCCCCGAAGGGGTCACAGGTGGGAAGGCGGAGTTCCTGGGCTGCCCTACCCACCCAGGCCCCTGCCCACCCCGCCCCCGGAGTTTTCCCCAGGGACAGAGTTGAGGGTGGGGTGCAGGGCCTTTTGGAAAAGTACTGGCCTGGAGGCTGCTGAGAAGTCAGTTCCTCAGGTTAATGGTTAATCTGCAGCTGAAGCGTAAAACCAACTTAACCCAAGCAGGGCAGCTACTGATAGTGGTGGGGGCGGTGTTTGCGGGCCACGCTCACCCCCCTCCCCTGCTCATAAACTCATGCCTCACTGGGGGAGGGGGGCGGTGGCCAGGCTGCCCCTCTGCTCCTGAAGCCCTAGGGTCAAGTGGATGGGTGTGAGGCCCGTCCCCCCTGCGCCAATACACACTCTGCCAGGAGCCCCAGGACCCCTGTGCCCACCATCTGCCCTCTTTCTCTGGGCCGCAGAAGAAGGCTGCGACCTCCTCACCCGCGGATGGGGCTGCCACTGACCGGCCCGACCCCCTTGCCAGACCCTTGGAGGCTCCTGCAGCCCAGCGCCTAGGAGAGGCTGGTGGAGTCCTTGTCCCCGGTGGAGGGACAGGCAGCTGGGGAGCCTGGAGGGACCCTGGGCAGCAGGGAGGAGGGACGGACGCATTGGGTACAGCCGCCGGCAGGAAGCGGTTGCCTGCATCCAGGCTGGAAGGTGCACCACCGCACCATCACCAGCAGGAGGAGAAAAGAGCCTCTCCCGCCTGGCAACAGCTCAGCCAATGAGAAGCCAGCCAATGAGAAGCCAGCCAATGAGAAGCCCCTCTCCCGCCTGGCAACAGCTCAGCCAATGAGAAGCCCCTCTCCCGCCTGGCAACAGCTCAGCCAATGAGAAGCCCCAATCGGTTCAGTTCAGTTGCTCAGTTGTGTCCGACTCTTTGCGACCCCATGAATCGCAGCACGCCAGGCCTCCCTGTCCATCACCAACTCCCGGAATTCACTCAGACTCACATCCATCAAGTCAGTGATACCATCCAGCCATCTCATCCTCTGTCGTCCCCTTCTCCTCCTGCCCCCAATCCCTGCCAACATCAGAGTCTTTTCCAGTGAGTCAGCTCTTTGCATGAGGTGGCCAAAGTACTGGAGCTTCAGCTTTAGCATCAGTCCTTCCAAAGAAATCCCAGGGCTGATCTCCTTCAGAATGGACTGGTTGGATCTCCTTGCAGTCCAAGGGACCCTCAAGAGTCTTCTCCAACACCACAGTTCAAAAGCATCAATTCTTCGGTGCTCAGCTTTCTTCACAGTCCAGCTCTCACATCCATACATGACCACAGGAAAAACCATAGCCTTGACTAGACGGACCTTAGTCGGCAAAGTAATGTCTCTGCTCTTGAATATACTATCTAGGTTGGTCATAACTTTCCTTCCAAGGAGTAAGCATCTTTTAATTTGATGGCTGCAATCACCATCTGCAGTGATTTTGGAACCCCCCAAAATAAAATCTGACACTGTTTCCACTGTTTCCCCATCTATTTCCCATGAAGTGATGGGACCGGATGCCATGATCTTCATTTTCTGAATGTTGAGCTTTAAGCCAACTTTTTCACTCTCCTCTTTCACTTTCATCAAGAGGCTTTTTAGTTCCTTTTCACTTTCTGCCATAAGGGTGGTGTCATCTGCATATCTGAGGTTATTGATATTTCTCCTGGCAATCTTGATTCCAGGTTGTGCTTCTTCCAGTCCAGCGTTTCTCATGATGTACTCTGCATATAAGTTAAATAAACAGGGTGACAATATACAGCCTTGACATACTCCTTTTCCTATTTGGAACCAGTCTGTTGTTCCATGTGCAGTTCTAACTGTTGCTTCCTGGCCTGCATACAGATTTCTCAAGAGGCAGGTCAGGTGGTCTGGTATTCCCATCTCTCTCAGAATTTTCCACAGTTGATTGTGATCCACACAGTCAAAGGCTTTGGCATAGTCAATAAAGCAGAAATAGATGTTTTCTGGAACTCTCTTGCTTTTTCCATGACCCAGTGGATGTTGGCAATCTGATCTCTGGTTCCTCTGCCTTTTCTAAAACCAGCTTGAACATCAGGGAGTTCACGGTTCAAGTATTGCTGAAGCCTGGCTTGGAGAATTTTGAGCATTACTTTACTAGCGTGTGAGATGAGTGCAATTGTGTGGTAGTTTGAGCATTCTTTGGCATTGCCTTTCTTTGGGGTTGGAGTGAAAACTGACCTTTTCCAGTCCTGTGGCCACTGCTGAGTTTTCCAAATTTGCTGGCATATTGAGTGCAGCACTTTCACAGCATCATCTTTCAGGATTTGAAACAGCTCAACTGGAATTCCATCACCTCCACTAGCTTTGTTCGTAGTGATGCTTTCTAAGGCCCACTTGACTTCACATTCCAGGATGTCTGGCTCTAGATGAGTGATGACACCATCGTGATTATCTGGGTCGTGAAGACCTTTTTTGTACAGTTCTTCTGTGTATTCTTGCCACCTCTTCTTAATATCTTCTGCTTCTGTTAGGTCCATATCATTTCTGTCCTTTATCGAGCCTATCTTTGCATGAAATGCTCCCTTGGTGTCTCTAATTTTCTTGAAGAGATCTCTAATCTTTCCCATTCTGTTGTTTCCCTCTATTTCTTTGCATTGATTGCTGAAGAAGGTTTTCTTATCTCTTCTTGCTATTCTTTGGAATTCTGCATTCAGATGCTTATATCTTTCCTTTCCTCCTTTGCTTTTCACTTCTCTTCTTTTCACAGCTATTTGTAAGGCCTCCCCAGACAGCCATTTTGCTTTTTTGCATTTCTTTTCCATGGGGATGGTCTTGATCCCTGTCTCCTGTAGAATGTCACGAACCTCATTCCATAGTTCATCAGGCACTCTATCTATCAGATCTAGGCCCTTAAATCTATTTCTCACTTCCACTGTGTAATCATAAAGGATTTTATTTAGGTCATACCTGAATGGTCTAGCGGTTTTCCCTACTTTCTTCAATTTGAGTCTGAATTTGGTAATAAGGAGTTCACGATCTGAGCCACAGTCAGCTCCTGGTCTTGTTTTTGTTGACTGTATAGAGCTTCTCCATCTTTGGCTGCAAAGAATATAACCACTCTGATTTCGGTGTTGACCATCTGGTGATGTCCATGTGTAGAGTCTTCTCTTGTGTTGTTGGAGGAGGGTGTTTGCTGTGACCAGTGCATTTTCTTGGCAAAACTCTATTAGCCTTTCCCCTGCTTCATTCCTCATTCCAAGGCCAAATTTGCCTGTTACTCCAGGTGTTTCTTGACTTCCTACTTTTGCATTCCAGTCCCTTATAATGAAAAGGACATTTTGGGGTGTTAGGTCTAAAAGGTCTTGTAGGTCTTCATAGAACCGTTAAACTTCAGCTTCTTCAGCGTTACTGGTTGGGGCATAGACTTGGTTTACCGTGATACTGAATGGTTTGCCTGGAGATGAACAGAGATCATTCTGCCGTTTTTGAGATTGCATCCAAGTACTGCATTTCGGACTCTTTTGTTGACCATGATGGCTACTCCATTTCTTCTGAGGGATTCCTGCCCGCAGTAGTAGGTATAATGGTCATCTGAGTTAAATTCACCCATTTCACTCAATTTTAGTTCACTGATTCCTATAATGTCAACGGTCATTCTTGCCATCTCCTGTTTGACCACTTCCAATTTGCCTTGATTCATGGACCTGACATTCCAGGTTCCTATGCAATATTGCTCTTTACAGCATCGGACCTTGCTTCTATCACCAGTCACATCCACAGCTGGGTGTTGCTTTTGCTTTGGCTCCATCCCTTCATTCTTTCTGGAGTTATTTCTCCACTGACCTCCAGTAGCATATTGGGCACCTACTGACCTGGGGAGCTCCTCTTTCAGTGTCCTATCTCTTTGCCTTTTCATACTGTTCATGGGGTTCTCAAGGCAAGGATACTGAAGTGGCTTGCCGTTCCCTTCTCCAGTGGACCGCATTCTGTCAGGCCTCTCCACCATGACTCGCCCGTCTTGGGTGGCCCCACATGGCATGGCTTAGTTTCATTGAGTTAGACAGGGCTGTGCTCCTAGTGTGATTAGATTGACTAGTTTTTTGTGAGCATGGTTTCAGTGTGTCTGCCCTCCTGAAACATCTACCGTCTTACTTGGGTTTCTCTTAACTTGGGCGTAGGGTATCTCTTCACGGCTGCTCCAGCAAAGCACAGCTGCTCCTTACCTTGGATGAGAGGTATCTCCTCACCGCCGCCCCTCCCTACCTTGAACATAGAGTAGTTCCTCTAGGCCCTCGGGCGCCCGCGCAGCAACCGCTCCTTGGACATGGGGTCGCTTGTCCCGGCCGCCGCCCCTGGCCTCGAGCTGGGGTAGCTCCTCTAGGCTGCTGCCCTTAACCTCGGACACGGGATAACTCGATTAGAAGTTGTGGGGATGAGAAGCCCCAGCCTCCTCCAATGGGCTACTTGTGTTAAAGCCCCGCCCACCTCCCCATCTCCCTATAAAAAGACGGTCCTCTCCCTGGCTTCCCACTTGCCCCCAGCTCAGCAAGTTCACCTTGCTCTTGCAGCCGGAGTGGCAACCCTTTGCTGCCTTGAGTAAAAAATGACTATTTATTGTTTTAGTTTAGCATGATGAAAACCCTCCAATAGCAAAGAGACATGAAAAATGTTAATCAGCCAGGACTCAGACACATAAATGGACCCTGCGAGACACCAACTCCTGATTCACAAAGGCAAGGGAGACCCACACTGCTGTGCGGAGGTCTTTCCAGAAAGAAATTTTCATACCCTTCAAGCTGACAAGTCACTTTTAGAAAAATCTGTCCCAGGATTCCAAGATGGGGGGAGGTGGTTTTGAACAAAGATGCTTACTGCAGCGAGATTAACAATAGCTGAAAGCTGGAGCATCAGAACTGCCCAACGGTAGAAAAATGTGTGCTAAACCTTCTCATATGTCCGCACTCGGGGGCTTCTGGGCAGAGCGAGTTTGCAGTGTGGGATCCCAGTGTGCTAACTGAGAAATACAAAACGGTGATTACTGTATGTGTGCCGTGTGCCCAGTCGCTCAGCAGGTCTGATTCTCTGCGACCTCACGGACAGTAGCCTGCCAGGCTCCTGTGTAAAGGGGGTTTCTCCAGGCAAGAATACTGGAGTGGGTTGCCATTTCCTCCTCCAGGGGATCTCCCCAACCCAGGGATTGAACCCAGGTCTCCCAGATTGTGGGCAGATTCTTTACTGTCTGAGCCTGATTATAATATACCTACCGTGTGTGTATACCCACACGTGTACACACATACACATCAGAAGAAAAGTGCTAAGTTAGCTTTGAAAACAATTTATGATGGTGACGTCTGAATGCTTTTTACCCAGGTCTTGAAACTGTCCTGCATTTTCCAAATTACATTGCACGTTTCTGCTGCAATAATCACAAGTTATAAAAATATAAATGTGCGCGTATTACTATCGACCTGACAAGACTTCTTTAGAGCATTCGGCTAATGCCTCATCTGCTCTTTCCAGCCACACAAAGCAGGTGGGAGGGCTCAGCGGGTGGGCCTGGCCCCGCCCACCACTGCTCCCCGGGGCTGCGAGGGCGGCTGTTACCAGGAGGAAGGCAGAGCCGCGCTGCGTCCTCCCTGCTTATCTGGGGTTATTTCCTCAAAGACCCAGGCTGGTCACAATCAGTTCTCTAGATAAGCCAGCGGTAAACAAACAGGCGCAGGCGGGAGTGGGGCTCCAGGGGACTCTGGCCTCTGGCCGGCGGGGCTGGGGAGAGCGGAGCCCCACTGGGCCCGGGGTGCGCCTGCGAGTCCCGGGGAGCAGGGCGCGGGGCGGGGCCCTTCCGGCGGGGGCGGGGGAGCGTGCTGGCTGTCACCAGTCACCAGGCACAGGACCGTTGTCTGTCCCTCCCTCTCCCGCGCTGACCTGGCTCCATCTTCCCCGAGAGGAGACTGAGGCAGAGCAAACACGGACACAGAGGGAGAGGGTCTCAGGTTGGGGCGGGGGGCGGACAGGGGGAGGCTGGCGCGAACCCAGGGAGCTCTGCTGGGGGCTCAAGGCTCCAGCCCGGGGCCGGGGTGAGGTGGGGGACGGCATGGAGAAGCATCAGAGGTCCCTGGGCCCTGAGGCCGCGACTCAGTACCTCGGGCCCTGTGGCCAGCTGTTCCAGAGCACCGGGCATCAGGAGGCACAGGTGGCCGGCTGGAACACCAGTGGGCCGTGGGGCCCCACCCGCCTCCGGTCCTGGAGGCTGGCTCAGCCGGGGTAGCCGGGGGACAGGAGTCACCCGTGCTCTCTTTTGTCCTGGCCCTGCTGTCTGGGCCTAGGGCCACCATCTGCACCGGCCCAGGGAAGCGGCACCACACGGCTCATTTTCTGAGGGTTTGAAGTCTGGGGCAACCTCTTAACAGGAGTCGGAGAAAAATATGAAGCTGGCTGCCAGCCCTACTGAGATAAAACCTGACAGAAAAAAACAAAATTAATCAAGGATGGACTCCACTTATAAATGCTTCAATAAGCCATCTGGTCCGTTTCAACTATATTTTTAAAAAGTCAAAGGCAAAGATAAAGCCTTTGACTATGTGGATCACAACAAACTGTGGAAAATTCTTAAACAGATGGGAATACCAGACCGCCTTATCTGTCTCCTGAGAAACCTGTATGCAGGACAAGAAGCAACAGTTAGAACCAGACATGGAACAGCTGGACTGGTTCAAAATTGGGAAAGGAGTACGTCAAGCTGTATATTGCCACCCTGCTTATTTAACTTATATGCAGAGTACATTATGCGAAATGCCAGGCTGGATGAAGCACAAGCTGGAATCAAGATTGCTGTAAGAAATACCAGCAACCTCAGATATGCGGATGATAGCACCCTAATGGAAGGAAGTGAAGAGAAACCGAAGAGCTTACTGACAAAAGTGAAAGAGGGCAGTGGAGAAGCTGGCTTAAAACTCGCCACTCAAGAAACGAAGAGCACGGCAGCTGGTCCCATCGCTTCACGGAAATAGAAAGGGGAAAAGTAGAAGCAATAACAGACTTCATTTCTTGGCTCCAAAATCCCTGCAGATGGTGACTGCAGCCATGAAATTAAAAGACGCCTGCTCCTTGGAAGGAAAGCCATGGCAAACCTAGACGATGTGTTAAGAAGCAGAGGCGTCGCTTTGCTGACAAAGGTCCGTCCAGTCAAAGCTGTGGTTTTTCTTGTGGTCATGTATGGATGTGAGAGCTGGACTGCAAAGAAAGCTGAGCGCTGAAGAACTGATGCTTTTGAACTGTGGTGTTGGAGAAGACTCTTGAGGGTCCCTTGGACTGCAAGGAGATCAAACCAGTTAATCCTAAAGGAAATCAACCCTGAATATTCACTGGAAGGTCTGATGCTGAAGCTCCAATACTTGGGCCACCTGATGCAAAGAGCTAACTCATTAGAAGAGACCCTGCTGCTGGGAAAGCTTGAAGGCAGGAGGAGAAGGGGACGACAGAGGAGGAGAATTGTGTTGTTATGTGTGTTAGCAAAATACAGCGAGAAGATAAACATTAAGAACAGTATTATTCATAAGAGCATCCAAAAATGTCAGATGCAAGAAGAAATGTGATGGAAGACCTCCACATCCTACACACACACACGCACGCACACACGCACACACGCACGCGAACACACACACGCGTGTGCACACGCGCACACCCATGCACACCCGTGCACGCGCGTGCACACACACATGCACGCACGCACACGCACACATGCACACACACGCGTGCACGCACACACACGCACACACACGCACACACACGCACACATGCATACACACGCGTGCACACAGACGCAAGCACACACGCACACACGCACACACGCACGCACACGCACACACGCATGCACGCACGCACGCACACACACACATGCACGCACACCAACGCACACACGCGCGCACACATATACGCGCACGCGCACGCAAGCACACACGCACGCACACGCATGCACACGCACGCACACATGCTCACACGCGCACACACACACATGCACACAATAAAACGGGGTGGTTCAGTGGTTAGGAGTCTGCACTTTCACTGCTGAGGGTGCAGTTTAAGCCCGGGTAAGGGAACTAAAGACCCTGTAAGCCACGAGGTGTAGCTGAAAAATTTTTAAAAAATTAAAAAAAAACTATGAAACATTATTGAGAGAAAACAGACCTCCATAATGGAGAGATGCGCTGCATTCACGGACTGAAAAACCCTGTATTGTTAAGATCCCACTTAAACTGCACTATAGATTGAATGCACTTGAATCACAATTCCAGCAGCTTTTCTGTGGAGACTTACAAGCTTGCTCCACAACGTATTGTCCTTAAAGAACACGGCCGGTAGGTATGAGACCTGTGATAATGCTTCAGAGATAAAGGCTGTGAGTCCTGGAGAAGACCGACAAAAAGACAAAAAGACTGAAGGAACACAGCGTAAGTGGAGAAAGAGACAGCAGGCGTGGACGCCTGTGGCAAAGCCGGCCCTGCAGGAGGCAGGAAAGGCAGGCACTCTGAGCTGGTGGCTCAGACGGTTAAGCTCTGTCTACAATGCGGGAGACCCAGGTTCGATCCGTGGGCCAGGAAGATCCCCTGGTGAAGGAAATGGCAACCCACTCCAGTACTCTTGCCTTGAAACTCTCATGGACAGAGGAGCTTGGTGCAGGCTACTATCCATGGGGTCGCAAAGAGTCGGGCATGACTGAGCGACTTCACTTTCTTTCTTTCCTTGAGCAACGGTGCCCAGCCACCCCCTCCCCCAGGAAGGACTCCTGGCCGATTGAAGTCTGCCTTAGGCAACACTTGACGACTCTGCGAGGGTTACTGACTTAACAACCTGAACGCTCCCGGACTAAACATGAGGACGTCTTCACGAACTTGAGGGGCAAAGGTCCTTTAAGGGCGGGCAGGTGGGGCAGCACGGTAGGCAGGGCTTTCATCCTCGGTGCCCCGAGTGCGAGGGAAGAGGCTCATGGAGTCCCAGGACCCAGAGAGCAGGGCCGCGTCCTGGAGGCAGAGGGGGGCCAGCACCCCAAATGGGGGCGGGCAGGTGGGGCAGCACGGTAGACAGGGCTTCTCGTCCCCAGCACCCTGAGTGTGAGGGAAGAGGCTCGGGGGGCCCCGGGACCCAGAGAGCAGGGCCACGTCCTGGAGGGCAGAGGGGGGGCCAGCACCCCGGACGGGCTTCACGGGAGGACGGCGGTGTTGCAGGTCAAAGCCAGCACGCGCTTTGGGCTAACAGGGCCCCCGTGGCCAAGGGCACAAAGGCCAGCCGTGGCTGTGTGTGCGGAGCATTAGCAGCCGGCTGGGAGGTTAGGGCTCGGTCCCCTTGAACGCAGTCTGCCAGCATCTTCTGCTGCCGGGCCCCATGGCGCCCGGGAGGTGCCGTCTGCCTGTGAGTACCTCCCTGAGGGCACCAGGAGGTGGGCAGGGGCTTCGGGGCTGTCCTGCAGCGGGAAGATGGATGAGTGGACAGAACAGGCCCTTCCTGCTGGGAGATGGCTGGGTGATGGTGCGAAGGCCCAGGGGCCTCACTGAGCCTGGGAGAAGACCCAGCTGTGCCGTTAGAACAACAGGGGGATGGACAGACAGACGGTGCTGGGGAGGGGCAGGGCCTCTGGGAGTGGGGATGCTCTCTCTCTTTTTGAATAATGTGTTTATTTATTACTGGCTGCTCTGGGTCTGGGCCTCGATCCGGCGCTGGTGCATCCTCCTCGTGGGCGTCTCCTGCTGAGGAGCTCGGAGTCTGAGGGGCGGGGGCTCCGGTAGCTGTGGCTCCTGGCCCGGGGGTTGGGCCTGTTCATGGGCACACCTCAGCAGCAGCTACAAGGGGACAGGCTGCAGACGGCAGGCGCGCCGTGTCGGGGGACGCTTCGGCAGCAGTGAGCACAGCAGACAGGGCACGTGGGACGCTCCCTGTCAGAAGCAGTGTTTGAAAGGAAAACTTCACAAAGCACAAACAGTAAAATAAATCTAATTTTAAGCTTTAAAATGTTTAATGAAAGGAACACTCTCAAGACAATGTTAAGTGAAAATCATGCACGTTTCCACGTCACGGGTGAGTCTGTATCACTCACGCTCAGGAAACTGTGCAGAATAAGGAGAAGCTCCTGGCGTGAAGCCTCTGGCTTTCCTTATCGAGTGCGTGTTTGTTTTGTGATAAAAGTCGTTGGGGCAAACGTGAGTGAAGAGCCGAGGAGAGGTGAGCGGATACAGGCCAGAGGACGCAAGCCGGGAGCCGAAGGACTGAGCCCGGAGTCCTGACCCCGGGGCGCCGTCGGGGGTGTGGGCCGGGGCCTGCGCCTGCTTCGGGGTGGGCCGCCTCCGGGACAAGCAGGAGGCGCCTCGGCTGCAGGGGGGCGAGGTGAGCGGGCCCAGAGGCCCTCGGCCTTCGAGTCTCAGGAGCTGGTGGAGGCTCCAGTGCCTGGAGCGTGGGGGGCCTGCACCCTGCCTCCTGCCAGCGGCTCTGACCCTGTCCCCAGCTGCGCTTCTCTCTCCCTCTCTGCCTCTGGGTGTCTGTCTCTCCCTCCATCTCTGTCTCTCTCTGTCTCTCTCTGCCTCTCTCTCACTATCTCTCTCTCTGTCTCCCCCGCCGGCCCAGCCCTGCAGTCTGCGTCTGTCGCAGGAACCAGATGTCCCTGGGAGCGTATCTGGTCTCTTTCTTCAGGCCTCCACGCTCCTCAGACTCGCCTCCCCCATCCTGGGGGCAAAGGTCAGGGTCCTGACCCCCCCTTCCTGTGACCCCCACCCGCCCTCCCTGGATGAGCTATTCCGGGAATGTCAGTGTGATTCATGAAGTGGCATGGGGGTAGGCAGCAGGGCTGGCCCAGGGCTGGCTTCGATGGAGCCCCCGTGGGGCCACCTCTTGTGGCCCCAGCTGGGAGGCTAGGTGGGGCCACCTTCCCACGACCCCCATGGCCACCCGAGAGGGTCACCCAGCTCTCTGGACGCACAGATGGCCCCCGAGCCTCCCGGCCTGATCCAGTGCCCAGCTCAGGCTCCTAGTGAAGGGACAGAAGCCCCAACTCCTGGAGGATGGGGGACGGGAGACGTCAGGGCGACGGCTCTGAGCCCCCGGGGGGGACCCCACAGGGACGAGGGCCCCTCCTGGAGGACCCCCAGCTGAAGCCACGCTCCCTGAGGAGCGGCTCAGAGCCCAGAGGGGCCAGGCAGCGTCTGCCACCTGACCATCGGGGGCCTCTGCCCCGGAGCATCCGGTGTGCACGCCATGCGGGGAGGTGTGGTGGGCAGGCTCCGGCGTCCTGCAGAGTCAGGCAGCATCTTACTGTCGGGTGTCTCTGCCCCCCGAGTGCTTGGTGCGGGCAGGGAGCGGTGGGAGCCAGGCTCACCTGAGCCGATGGGTCCCGTTTGCACAGGGGCGGAGCTGACGGCCGCCCCGCCGTGGAGGGTCCAGGCGCCTCTGCAGATAAGGCATTAACAGTCTGGCGGCCTCGCCCTTGGGATCTGCTGACGCTTCCTTTCAGCCCAGGTGCTGGGGTGAGGTGCCAAAGGTTTCCTATAAAGCCCCGGGGCTCTGGCCGGTGGCCACTCGCTGAGCTCGCGGACCCGCCCGGACCACCATGGTGAGGCTGGCGCTGCCCAACCCTGGCCTGGAGGCCCGGATCCCGTCGCTGGGCGAGCTGGAGCGCATCGAGCAGGAGGAGAGCAGCTCGCGGCCCAAGTGGGACAACAAGGCCCAGTACATGCTGACCTGTGTGGGCTTCTGCGTGGGCCTGGGCAACGTGTGGCGCTTCCCCTACCTGTGCCAGAGCCACGGCGGAGGTAGGCGGGCGGCGGGCGGCGGGCGGGCAGGACGACCCCGCGGCCGCGGCCCACCCGGGGCTGGGCGCCCCGCCCAGAGCACTGGCCGGCAGGGACATCCTCTGTGGCCTCCTGGGCCCCGGTCCCCGGGCCCCGTGCGTCCCGGGTCTTGTGGGGTGGGGTAGGCCAGGCCCTCCAGGACCCAGGAGCCCTGCCTTGACCCTGGACCTGCTCTGACCCGGGCAGGCTCTGGACCTGGGTCCCCATGGCCCCGTCCCTCCACCTACCTCCCGGGTGTGTGGGGGCTGCAGGGACAGAGGTCACACCATGGCCCCCTATGGCCCCATGCCGGCCCAGGGAGCTGGACGCAGGGAGGAGGCCTGGGGATGCTCCTGGCTCTGGGGTCTCTTGACCCCTGCCTTGGGCAGCACAAGTCAGTTCTCATATGGAGAAACTGCGGGCCCCCTGTGGCTCTGTGACGCGCGTGTCCTCCAGAGAAGCAGGTGGAAGGGGCTCTCCTGGGTACCCCTGGCGGCCCCCCTGAATCGCCAAGGGCTCAGCCGCCTGGCAGGGAGGGTGTGTCATCGGAACCTCTGGGCTAGCTGGCGCTTCCTGGGCTGAGGCTGTCACCTCTGGGGCTGGGGCCCGCCGAGCCCAGGAGGTCGGGGCCCCAGCCTGAGTCACAGCCTGTGCCCAGGGGGCCCTCAGGGAGGCCGCTGGCCCTTCCTCGGCAACTTGCTGTCACAACTCCCCGGGGGCTGTCCTGGGGAAGGGCCCCTGCCTCGGGCACCAGGAGGAGGGCCTGGCTGCTCCCCTGCTCATGGGACTTGGCAGCCGCTCCGGGTTGACCCCGCTGGTGGGTGAAGGCCCATCGCTGGCCCCTGAGAAGAGGGGGCTTGACCCCAGAGCTGGGGAGGGACTCCCGGGGAGAACATGCTAGAAGCAGCTTAGGGGTCTTCCCAGGGTTGACCGGAGCAGACACCACGAGCTCAGACCCCCAGGAGGCCGGGTGCACCCTGACTGGGAGCCCGGGGGCAGCTGGGAGGATGCTGCTGGCTGGATACTGCCCCCAAACTTGGGGGAGGGGGACCCCACAGCCCCGCCGTGGGTCAGGACCCCGCCCCCTCACCGCCATCCCTCAGGAGGCCCGTCCACTGTCCTCTGGGCCACCTTGTGGGCTGGGAGCCCAGTGGCCCACCCTCCACACCCAGGAGACCATCCCTGAGGCCAAGGTGGGGGTGGCTGCTGACTCGTCAGGGTGACACTCCCATTCCCGAAGCCCCGGCCGTGGAGCGGGGAGCAGCTGTGTGGCTTGAGGAACCCGCCAGCAAGAGTCCTAGGGGGCCTCCCACACCTGCCCATCCATTCTGATTTGGCAAACGCTTAGTTAGTCTCCAATTATTTCCAGGAGTTTTGGGTAATTCAAAAAGTAAATGATCTTTTGCTTTCTTTTTAACTTTATATTATGGGGGGGAAAGTCTACACAGAAAAGGAGAGAGAGCCACAGTGAAGACCCACGGTTTAGGCTTGACCGCCAGCGGCGTTTGCGGCGTTTGCTGTGAGTGTGGCTGTGAGCAGCTGTGTGAGCGTTGCGTGACCCCGACTATGGGGTGGGAACCCGGTGAGCAAGCGCTGTGCCCGCCGCCCGCCGCCCGCAGGCCGGCCGCCCTCCCACGCTCCACTGGCATCTGCGCTCCCCAAGGGTCTGCACCGGGCGGGCAGCGGGGCCTGTGAGGCTGAAGGAGCTGGCCCCTAAAGGCAGGTTTGCTCCCGGAGGCGGAGGCGGACGTGGATGGGCCTGGGGGCAGGACAGAGGGTAGGTCTCAGCTCGCTTGGGTTTGAGGGGGGCCGGCTGCTGCCTCCCTCGGCTCCCGCACCCAGCCCCCCGCGGACCAGGGATGTCCTCCTCGTCCTCTGTGCCCCTCGCTGGGCCCCGCTCCAGGCCTGCACGCGCCTTCCTTCCCGTGTCCCTGGGTGAGCGCCCCGTCGGGCCGCCGTGCTGGGGTCTGCATGCTCGCTTGTGAGTCCAGTCAGCAGGCGGACACTGTGCATACTGTGGTCTGCCCTTCTGACCACAAAGCTGGGGTCTGCAGGCCAGCTGCTGGCTCAGCTCTCCGTCCCCTGAGCCCCACCGTGCCCTCCCGAGCGCCAGGAGGGGTGCCACCCAGGGGCGCCTCCACTCCCCGCCCGGCTCTGTCCTCCCTAGCGTGGCGCCCCTCTGACCATCCATCAAGCCTGCAGGTGCACACAGGCTGGGCGCCACCCTGGGGACCCCGCCGAGCAGGGCCCTCGGAAGCACCAGACGCTGGGCCAGGCTCAGGCCTCCTCTCCACCTCCATGCCCTCAGAGCAGCACCACAGGCTCTGGAGTCCCCTGGTGCGGGGGAACCTGGTGCCTGTCACCTGGAGGCCGGCTGGGCCCCCACAGACCTGCAAGGACCGGGCCCCAGCAGCTAGCAGGGAGAACCGGGGGAGGCAAGACCTGCCACGCAGCTTTGCCCCCCGCCCCCCAGGGCTGGCTCCACAGCCTAGCAGCCCTGAGTCCTGACCAAGGGCAGTGGGGCAGGGGTGCCGGGGAGGCCACGGGCGAGGGCAGGCGGCGCTCCTCCCCTGCGCTTCGGGGAAGTGGAAGAGGGACCCGCAGCCCTCCAGGGTGTCTGGGGAAGCGGGCAGTGTCCCCGGGAGCCTGCCCATGGGAGCAAGGCCCCCTTGGCTCCTGTCCGCTCTGGATGCTGCGGGGCAGGGGGAGGGGCGGCAGCAGCCTCCGTTTCCACTGGGCCTCCCTCCTGGAAGCGGCTGAGGGTCTGTGGTCACAAAAGCCGGGCACTCCTGGGAGACCCCGAGGCAGAGAGGTGCCCCACCTGACCCTGCACCCTGTGGGCTTGACCTGCGCCCGGGGGTTCTCGAGGCCCTCGCCCCGCTCCCCTCCCCCACCTCGCTTCCTGAGTCCCTGGAACCCCTGCTCCCTGCGGGGCGTGTCCACCCTCCCACCCCCGCGTCTCTCTGCATGCGCGTCCGTCCTCGGGGCTGACGGCCTCCACTCTTGTCTCCCTGGACCTTTGGAACCGCCGGGTGCTGGGCACTCTGTGTCTTTCCTGCTTCCTAAGACCTGCAGGCCGCCCTGCCCCTCTGTTTGACACCCCCATTCCCAGCCCCGAAGCAGAGGGGTCAGTTCACAGACAGAAGACCCAACCCACAAAGGGAGCCAAGAGCCGCCCATCCCTGAGGAGCGCAAGGGGCCTCCAGTCAGTGCTGCCAGGGCCGGGGGTGCCCGCCAGGCGGGCCCCACCATGTGGGGATGGAGGGCTCACTGGGCCCTACCACCTCTGGGGGCTGTGGTGGGTGTGCCCTGGCCCCACCCTCCCCGCCTCTGTAGAAGCTGAGAGCCTCCGGTCCTGGAGGAGCTTGTGGGGGTGGCTGGGGGGCTGGTGTAGGTGCCAGGACCACGGGGAGCAGGGGAGGCTTCCTGGAGGAGAGGCTGTCTGAGTGGGGTTTTCAAGGATGGATAGGAGTTTCCCAAAGGTAGTGGAAGGGCAGGGAGTCCAGGGGTAAAAGTGGCATCATGAGAGGAAGGGATGGGATGGGGAGCTTGTTTTCTTCCTGGTGGTTTTGCCCCACAGGTTTTCAAATCCAGCTCCTGAGAACCTCAGAGAGGCAAGTGTTACTTCACCTTTACCTCCACAGATGGATGGGCACTGAGCCCGCAGCTGGCCGAGCCCCAGACCCCAGGCTGCTGGCTCTCCTCTGTTGAGGGGTCCAGCCTGGGGGGCCCGTTCCTGGTGCATTTCCTTGTGTCCCAGCCCACACCCTCGCCCCCTGACCCTCGGCACACCACCCCCCGCTCCACACAGCACCAGCCGTGGAAGAAGCTTACGCCCGGAGCCCCAGGTCGGGGCCAGGCATGCGCCCAGTGGCCCTGCAGCTTCCTGGCATGGGGACCGAGGGTGGTCCACGGGTGGGAGAAAGTGCCGCCAGCCCTGGGGCCTGGGTCCTCAGCGAGAGGGCACCCGGGAGGCAGGTGGAGGAGGAGAGAGAGAAAAGGCCGAGGGATTAGCCCAGAAGGCAAGCGGGGAGCCGGGTGCAGAGGCTGGGAGCCCCCGACCATGTGCTCCAGGTCCCCTTCCACACACACACGCACACGCATGCTCAGGCACAAGAGTACACATGGACACACTCAAACACACCTACACACACACTCACTCTTACACGTGCACATCCATGCACGCCACACATACACAAGGACATGCGTGCATACTCGTACACACGTGTCACAGTTACACCAAGTGTCTGGATACATGTGGAGGCAGCCACGTGCTCACATACACACTCATTCACATACACATGGACACACACGTGTGCGGACGGCACACGCACGTACACACCGAGGCACACACATGCACACACACGTATACGCAGTGCCCCGCCAGCGGGGGCCTCGAGCTCAGGTCTGACACCCACACTGCCCAGGAGGCCAGTGTGGGAAGGCTGCAGCCCCGCAGGCATCCGGGGGAGAAGCAGGCACAAGGGAAGGGAAGGGGCTAAGCCGCTTGAGGGGGCGCGGAGAACGTGTGTGTCGGGAGGTGGAGGTGGGGCGGGGAGGACGAGGGGAGGTGCGCAGAGGAGGGCAGGGAGACGGGGCTGCACGAACTGGGGTGAGGGGAGACCTCAGCCTGTGGCAGGCCACGCCAGACCCCAGGACAGAGGGGGGACCTCATTCCTCGGCAGGCCACACGGGACCCCGGGACAGAGGGGGGACCTCACTCCTCGGCAGGCCACACGGGACCCCGGGACAGAGGGGGTGAGGGTGACCTCAGCCTGTGGTAGGCCACACGGGACCCCGGGACAGAGGGGGGAACCTCACTCCTCAGCAGGCTGCGCCGGACCCCGGGACAGAGGGGGGACCTCAGCCCACGGCAGGCCACGCGGGAGCCCGGGACAGAGCAGGGGGACCTCACTCCTTGGCAGGCCACGCGGGACCCCGGGACAGAGGGGGGACCTCAGACTGCAGCAGGCCATGCCAGACCCCGGGACAGAGCGGGGGACCTCACTCCTTGGCAAGCTGCACTGGACCCCGGGACAGAGGGGGTGACCTTAGCCCGTGGCAGGCCATGTGGGACCCCGGAACAGAGAGGGGGACCTCAGGGTGGGCGTCCCAGGCCAGTGCTGGCGGTCCTGGTAACCAGGGAACCCGACCACGAGGCCCTCTCAGACTGGACCTGAATCCACTCTTAAGCCCTGAAGCAAGTGTTTCCAATCCTTTTCGGCCAGTTTCAGCTCCCGAGCTGCCTGCAGACTAGAGCTGGCGACCTTTGGTAACGGCGGCAGGACTGCACCCGGCTCAGCACCGGGCCAGGCCGGGTGCACTGAACAGGCTGCCTCCCCCGTGGTTCCCCCAGAGCCCGGGTCAGGGGGAGGAGCCCGGGCGGCTGGTAAAACCACTGGCCGGGGCGGAGGATGGAGCAGCAGGAGGGGGCTCACCCCTTCGGGGGTCTGGGATGGTGGGCCCACGTGCACCATGAAGGCAGGTGTTCACGGGGCCCCTGCTCGGGGCCGGGCCAGGCCCTGGGACCCATCAGCGAGGGCAGACACAGACCCCAGGTCCGGCTGCTCCCTGGCCCAGAGCAGGGTCCCCAGGGCTCAGATGCAGACCCCTTTCTGCACGGGGTCTGGGCCGGCTTCTGAGCTCCTGGCCTTTACCCCTTCCTCACCTTCGAGTGAGGATGCCAGGGTCCACACCCCCACGGGGCTCATCACCCGGCGCGTGTCCCTCCCTGGCCTCCTCCCACACACAGACGCCCTCCTAGCGCTCCAGGGACTGGGGGGCAGGCAGCGTCCTGTGCGGACCGCGGATGAGCCGGCCACCTCGAGGAGAAGGCGCAAGGCCCCCCCCAAACAACTCGATGACCGTGAAGGGCGTGGTCAAGGGCGGTGTCCTCGGTCACGTGGCCGCCCTGACCACGCCCCCGCGCGCCCGCAGGAGCATTCATGATTCCGTTCCTCATCCTGCTGGTCCTGGAGGGGATCCCGCTGCTGTACCTGGAGTTCGCCATCGGGCAGCGGCTGCGCAAGGGCAGCGTGGGCGTCTGGAGCGCCATCCACCCGGCCCTCAAGGGCTTAGGTGCGTCCGTGCCCAGGCTCAGCCTGGGGTCCGGGCTGGCAGCACACGCTGCCCCCTCTTCCCTTTGCCTTTCAGGGAGGACGCGGCCCCGGGCTCCGCAACTCCCACCCGGAGGCTGTTCCCACCCATTCCATAGACTCTCTTGGTGGGGAGGTGTGGGCTGGAGAGGCTGTCCTGGGTCCCCGGGGAACACAGGGCCCAGCAGGGCAGATACAGGAGGAGAGCAGAGCCCCCCACTTCCTGCCCAGAGCAGGGACTAGGAGGGCGCCTTCCTGAGGTTCGGGACTCTTGTGTTCACTCACACTCAGTGGGCCAGGAGGGCCCCCCAGAGATTGCCTTCACTCCAGCACTGACCCTTCATTCCACAGTGACCCCCTTCCAGCGACCAGCACCCCCATCCCAGCAGTGATCCCCTACCCCAGCAGTGACTGCACAGCCTAGCTGTTTTCCCCACCCCGGCACCCTCATACTCCAGCAAAGCCCCCATCCCAGCCATGGTGCCCTACCCAGCAGTGAGCCCCCTCCCGCAGTGACCCCCATCCCAGCAGTGACCCCCTGCCTCAACAGTGACCCCCCATCCTAGAAGTGACCCCCCGCCTCAACAGTGACCCCCATCCTAGAAGTGACCTCTGCCTCTAGCAGTGACCTCCACTCCAGCATTGCCCTCACCCTAGCAGTGAACCCCACTTCAGCAGTGACCCCCATCCCAGCAGTGATCCCCTACCCCAGCAGTGACTGCACAGCCTAGCTGTTATCCCCACCCCGGCACCTCATACTCCAGCAAAGCCCCATCCCAGCCATGGTGCCCTACCCAGCAGTGAGCCCCCCTCCCGCAGTGACCCCCATCCTAGAAGTGACCTCTGCCTCTAGCAGTGACCTCCACTCCAGCATTGCCCTCACCCTAGCAGTGAACCCCACTTCAGCAGTGACCCCCACCCCAGCAGTGACCCCCAGCCCAGCAGTGACCCCCCATCCTAGAAGTGACCCCCCGCCTCAACAGTGACCCCCACTCCAGCATTGCCCTCACCCTAGCAGTGAACCCCACTTCAGCAGTGACTCCCAGCCCAGCAGTGACCCCCAGCCCAGCAGTGACCCCCATCCTAGAAGTGACCCCCCACCTCCAACAGTGACCCCCACTCCAGCATTGCCCTCACCCTAGCAGTGAACCCCACTTCAGCAGTGACCCCCAGCCCAGCAGTGACCCCCTGCCTCAACAGTGACCCCCCATCCTAGAAGTGACCCCCCGCCTCAACAGTGACCCCCATCCTAGAAGTGACCTCTGCCTCTAGCAGTGACCCTCCACTCCAGCATTGCCCTCACCCTAGCATTGAACCCCACTTCAGCAGTGACCCCAGCCCCAGCAGTGACCCCCGCCCCAGCAGTGACCCCCGCCCCTGCACTGGCGTCCTCTCTCCCCCCAGGCATCGCGTCCATGTTCGTGTCCTTCATGGTGGGCCTCTACTACAACACCATCATCGCCTGGGTCATGTGGTACTTCTTCAACTCCTTCCAGGAACCCCTGCCTTGGAGCCAGTGCCCGCTCAATGCCAACCAGACAGGTGAGCCCTCGGCGGGCTGGTGCGGGCGGAGCTGGCCCGTGAGCAGCAACCCCTGAATCTCTAACATCCACGTGGTTGTCACCCAAGTTTAGCAAAAACGCGAGCCTAGAAAGGGGCATGGCCTCCCTGCTGCACCCAGGGCCCTGCAGGGGGTGTGGGCAGCGTGGGGTGGGAGGGTCTGCCAGGATCAGACCGCTCCCGCCTTGGCAGGGTCTCACTGGGGTCCCTGAGCCCAGGGGCCAACCAGAGCCCTGGGATGCTAGGCTGAACAGAGCCCCCCAGTGTGGGCTCTGGCGTGAGACCCCCCAAAAAAACTGGTGACCTCCTGAACGACTGAGCGCCGTCGCCAGGGCACTGACTCCCAGCTAAGCCCTGGGTCTGTGCCCGCCTGGGTGGTGAGAGCCCTGCACACACGCTCCCTGTGTGCACGAGTGTGTGCACGGGTCTGCACGTGAATGTACGTGCAAGTCTGGTGTGTGCGTGCTTCCGTGTGTCTGCGAGCATGTTCGTGTGCACACACGTTCACTGAAGTGTGCCTATGTGTGCGCACATGTACAGGCGTGTTGTGCACGCTGCAGGGCGTGTCTCTGTGGGCGTGCACACACGTGTGTGTGGTGCGTGCTGTCTGCTGAGGGTGGGCGTGCACACACGTGTAGGTACATTGTGACGCTGTCTGCCGCACGTGTCCCTGTGGGTGTGCCCACACGTGTGCGCGTGTGCAGTGCGTCCTGGCGCCTGTCAGCGTCCTGGGCCTATGCTCTCCGTGGCCCTCACTGCTGTGGTGCTGTGCCAGGTTACGTGGAGGAGTGTGCCCGCAGCTCCCCCGTGGACTACTTCTGGTACCGCGAGACCCTCAACATCTCCACCTCCATCGACGACTCGGGCTCCGTGCAGTGGTGGATCCTGCTGGCCCTGACGTGCGCCTGGAGCGTGCTCTACGTCTGCACCATCCGGGGCATCGAGACCACCGGGAAGGTGCGGGGCTGTGGGCGCTCCAGGGGACCGGGGGGCCCTTTAGCAGCTCTGAGGGTCCGGCCCTGCCCGCCACCTGTCTGGGCAGCGCCCCAGACTCAGTGCTGGACCAGACAGTCCCAAACACACGCTTCAGAAGCTGCAGGCGGGGGCGACTGTGGCGCCCGTCTGGGTGGCGGGAGCTGAATGGTGACCGTGCTCACGAGAGGGCACGGAGACCAGAGGGGGAGGTGGGGCCCAGGGTGTGGGAGGAGGGGCACGGCCCCGGGCTCAGCCCTCCTCCTCGCAGTGGGCCCCCAGCCCACAGCTGCCGTCTCCCCCAGGCCGTGTACATCACGTCCACGCTGCCCTACGTCGTCCTGACCATCTTTCTCATCCGGGGCCTGACGCTGAAGGGAGCCACCAACGGCATCGTCTTCCTCTTCACGCCCAACGTGAGTCTAGGCTGCCCGCCCACCCCTGGGCTCCGAGACCCTGCTGGTCCCTGGACACCGGCCGGGCCTGTGAGGGCAGTGCGTGCCAGCCCGCGTGTGGCTCAGGGCAGAGGGCCTTAGGGTCATTTTCCCTCCGGCCTCTGCTAGGCGGCCTCAGCTGCCCCGGCCCCCCGGCTCCTGTCCCGCCCTTGGCCGCCCCGCCTGTGCCCCCCACCCCGTGCCGCGCGGCTGAGGGCCTCTGTCTGTGCAGGTCGCAGAGCTGGCCAAGCCGGCCGCCTGGCTGGACGCGGGGGCCCAAGTGTTCTACTCCTTCTCCCTGGCCTTCGGGGGCCTCATCTCCTTCTCCAGCTACAACCCTGTGCAGTGAGTGCGCCGGGCGCGGGCCCCGGGGGCGGGGGGCTGCTCCTCCAGGCGCCGGGCGCACGTGGGCGGCGGGGCTAGAGGCAGGCAGGCCGGCTCCCAGCTGAAGGCGTTCTCAGGAGCTGTGGGGAGCGGCTGCAGCCGGCCCCCGCTGCCCCGTGCCTTGGCCTGCGTGTCCGTCTCTCTCCCGAGGCCAGCTTGTCCTTGGCCTGCAGACGGGCCTCGCTGGGCCATGCCGGCTCTCTGGCTGCTGAGACGTCTGTGCTCCAGCTCCGTGAGCACCTGTCTGTGCCCCCGCGCGCGTGCCCTGAGGCGGGGGGGGGGGCGGCTTGGGCCTCGTGGCGGCTGCAGGTCTAACCGTCTGAGGAGCCGCTTCCCCGCTGCAGCCCCTGTAGGGTGTGTGGGAGTGCTGGGTCCTCCCCGCCCTCGCCCACGCCTGTCACTCTCAGACGTTTGGGTTCCGGCCACAGGGGAGGGTGTGGCAGCTCACTGAGCTTCGTGTTTGTTTTTTAGTAGCTTTTTTTTTTTTTTTGCCTGCCCTGGGTCTTCCTTGCTTTGTGTCGGCTTTCTCCAGTTACGGCCTTTTGGCTGAGATTCCAGATGGTAAAGCGTCTGTCCACGATGTGGGAGACGCGGGTTCAATCCCTGGGTGGGAAGATTCCTTGGAGAAGGAAATGGCAATCCACTCCAGGACTATTGCCTGGAAAATCCCACGGACAGAGGAGCCTGGTAGGCTACAGGCCACGGGGTCGCAAACAGCCGGACACGACTGAGCGACCTCACGCTCACGTTCTCCAGCTGCAGCGAACGGTGTCTTCTCTTGTGGCCCACAGGCTTGGTTGCTCTGCAGCCCGCAGGATCTTCCCAGACCAGGGATCGAACCTGTGTCCCCCTGTGTTGGCCCTCACTGGGGTCTGATTTGCATTTCCCAGGGAGTTCTTGACAGAGGCGCCTGGAAGGCGGGTGGGAGGTCAGGGGTCATGCACCGAGCTGAGGGAGGCTTTAGGTGTCAAGGTGGAGATGGGGTGTCCTCAGCCATGAAGGCCTGGGGTGGGCTGGGGGCCAGCATTTGTAGGGGCAGGGAGGGGGTAAGGAAACGGAGGGAGGCGTCCAGGCCTGGGGTGGGGGCACCCGGCCCAGGCCACCTCTTCGCGGCCTCTGTGGCTGGTGGTTGGAAGATCCAGGCCATCCTGCGTGAGTAGGGCTGATGAGCCACCTCCTGAGCCCAGAGCAGACGCTGGCCGAGCAGGGACCTGAACACCAGGGTCTTCAGCCCCAGCTCCAGGGTCCCCAGGGCATGGGGGCACCGAGGGGCCTGCAGGCTGCAGCGGGCGTGGGGGCCGTCACCTGGTGCTCGGCGAGCCCTCCCCCCTCCCTGCCCAGCGGTGGCTCAGCCTGTCCGGCTGGCACAAGATGCAGCTCTGACCTCCTGTGCCAACGTGGGCTGGCTGTGTGGACACCGCACCCCCTGGGCTGTGCTCATCGACGCCGCTTCCGTCCACAGCAACAACTGCGAGATGGACTCGGTCATCGTGTCTGTGATCAACGGCTTCACGTCCGTGTACGCGGCCACCGTGGTCTACTCCATCATCGGCTTCCGCGCCACCGAGCGCTACGACGACTGCTTCAGCGCGTGAGTGGCCCGCGGGCGCCCCGGCAGCCGCAGCGGCCTCGTCCCCGCCTCCGCCTCCCAGGAGCCCCCCGGGACGGGTGTCAGCCTCGCTCTTTTTCCAGGAACATCCTGACGCTTATCAACGGGTTCGACCTGCCCGAAGGCACCGTGACGCAGGAGAACTTCGCTGAGATGCAGCAGCGGTGCAACGCCTCCGACCCCGCGGCCTACGCCGAGCTCCGGTTCCAGGCCTGCGACATGGACACCTTCCTCTCGCAGGTAGGGCCAGGGCAGCGGGCACCTCGTGGGGACCCCGCGCCTCCCCTGGGAGTCCAGTTCGGCCACACGGCTGCCCACCCTGGCTATCCTGCCCCGCGGGGTCCAGGCACTGCCCTAGGGCACCAGCATCTCCTGGGCCGTGAGCCCCACATGTGAGGCCATGAGGCGCCTTCTGTGGGCCTGACCTCTCCCGTGGCCTCACGTCAAACACACAGAAACACCCCATGGTCCGTTTTTACTGTAATTTCTCCTACACAAAGGTCAGAGTCATCGTCACTGTCCTTCTGAAGTCACTGGTGGCCATCAGGCTCCCAGGAGTCCCTCCCTGACACACACCAGCTCCAGTGCCAGCCCCCAGGCCGAGCGACATCTGCCGTGATTGCTCGTGGGCCGCATCTACTGATCTTAGCTTTGCAGCTCTCTCATTGGGAGCCACACACCATTTCGGGGGCGTGTTGAGCATTTTTGAGGGCCTGGCACTGCTTCTCCAGGGACAGCACATCCTTCCAGGAGTGGCCGCAGCAGAGGGTCCTCCCCACCTGGCTCTCCCTGGGGAACGTCACAGGGACCGCGCGTCTCAATCCCCCTTCCTTTTAAAAAGCGACCGTCTCAAGGTGCCAGCTCTCGCCTGGAAGCTCAGTTTGTGGGGGGTTAGTCGGTTTATGCCTCCTGCATCCCTGGTAGTCTTCCGTCAGCCGGAAACGCCCACCCCCAGCCCTGGGCAGTGCTGACGGGCTTCTGCTCTCCCACGGGTACAAGGGTGTCAGGCCTCCCGGACTGCTCCTCTGTGATGTTGGCCCCACAGCGCTGCGACGACCCCCTGCAACCTCCCCATGGCCCTCGGAGTCCTTGTGTCCCAGGAATGCGTGCAGATGCTGTCACAGGGCCATGGGCCCTGCGGGATCCCGCCAGATCCACTGGCTCCTCATTCAGCCCCTCCGAGCTCAGGGCTCTCTGCGGAGGTTCAACCCCCAGGAACCCTGAGCCTCGAGAAAGGGGCCCAGTGCCCGAGGCCTCACTCACCTGCGTGGGCTGCTCCATGCAGAGTGCCGTCGTTACGCACCCACAAGCGCGTTCATGGCGCTGCCTGACCCACGGGCCGCTCTGAGCACGGGTGGGCGCACATCCAGGGGTCTGTTTCAGGGTCTCGCTCGGGCCCGCTGAAGTCAGTTTGTGTGATGGCCTCGGCTGTGGGCGGGGTGGGGGCATCCACCGGCAACCGGATGGCGGTCCACGCCCATCTGCCCAGTGTTTCTGTCTGGGCTGCATGGGGCCCCGGCCACCGCTGGACAATGTGGTCAACTTCGCAGCGATGTAACCAGTTCAGCCTTTTAAATACACCTGGAGCTAAACGCCAAGAGCTGCAGTCACGCCACAGAATGGCCCACGTCAGCCACGACTGCGTGGGTGCCGGCTGGGCGGGTGCAGAGCCGTCCAGGGTCAGGGCCAGACCGGCCAGTGGGCACCTCGGACGGCCCTGGCTAACGCGCCTGCCACCCTGCAGGGCGTGGAGGGCACTGGGCTGGCCTTCATCGTCTTCACCGAGGCCATCACCAAGATGCCGGTGGCGCCCCTCTGGTCCGTCCTCTTCTTCATCATGCTCTTCTGCCTGGGCCTGTCGTCCATGTTCGGCAACATGGAGGGTGTGGTCGTGCCCCTGCAGGACCTCAACATCATCCCCAAGAAGTGGCCCAAGGAGCTGCTTACAGGTGGGCGGGGCCTGTGGGCTTGTGGGCGGGGTCTGTGGGTGGTGTGGGCAGGGCCCGTGAGACTGTGGGCGGGGCCCGTGAGACTGTGGGCGGGGCCCGTGAGACTGTGGGCGGGGCCGTGGCGCCGTGGCCAGAAGGAGGCTGCGGCAGGCGTGAGGCAGACGCCCGTGACGCCGCCCCGCTCTCTGCTGCCACAGGCCTCATCTGCCTGGGCACGTACCTCATCGCCTTCATTTTCACACTGAACTCCGGCCAGTACTGGCTGTCGCTCCTGGACAGCTACGCGGGCTCCATCCCCCTGCTCGTCATCGCCTTCTTCGAGATGTTCTCGGTGGTCTATGTGTACGGCGTGGACAGGTAGGGGCCGGGGGCGGGAAGCCCCGCGGTAGGGGGTGCACAGGGCCGCGCAGCTGTCTCTTCTGTCCGGCGTGGGGTGGGGGTGGCCTGAGCCTGGAGGGCAACGGAGAGGCCGTGGAGCTCGCAGGGGGGTGCGGGCCCCGCCCTCTGCAGCGTCCAGATGCCCCCAGGCCTCGGGAAGGGCGCTGGCAGCAGCAGCAGGGGGCAGCCCAGTCTCAGGGCGAATGGGAGGAGGCAGGACGGTGCACAGGCGTTTGCTGTGGGTGGATGGGGCTTCCCCAGGACCCTGGGTGGATGGGGCTTCCCCAGGACCCTGCCTGGAGGAGCGGGGGAGCTGGTGTCCTGCAGTGCCGGGCCTGCCCCCAGGGGTCTGAGCAGGGCTCCTCTGCCAGACAGCAGCTCAGGCAAAGACAGGCAGACAAGTGTGGCAGGGTCAGCCGCCCCTTGGCCAGTCATTCAGGGCATCACAGATCGGCACAGTGTTCTTAATAGGAGCTGGACTCACCACCGCTCCGTAAACGATCTGGTGAAATCAATTAAGATCAAATGCGGAAGCCCATGCAGGGGGCCCTGTTAAGACCCCCAGCGCTGCACCGCCAAGAGTGCTGGTGAGGCTGCCCGGGGTCAGAGCCGCTGCCCTGCCGAGGAGACTGAGGCAGGGAGCCGGACAGCCCCCCTCCTCGGTCCCCAGCAGCTCTGATCTGCCCTGCACATCAGTGTCAGCCTGGGGCCGAGGAGGACACGGCCTCTGACGAGAGTCCACACATCTAGCCTGGCAGTAGCCCCGCGGGATGGCGGGGATTTCCGGAGAAGGCGTGTCTGCCAAGGAGGACGTGAGAGGTCAGAGTGCAGCATCGCAGGGGAGAGTCCGTCTCCCCAGGAGTGGAGACGCTGCTGCCCTCTGCCTTCTGGGGACTAATGGCCCCTCGGCCTCTGATTCCAGGTTCAACAGGGACATCGAGTTCATGATCGGCCACAAGCCCAACATCTTCTGGCAGGTCACGTGGCGAGTGGTGAGCCCCCTGCTGATGCTGGCCATCTTCCTGTTCTTCTTCGTGATCGAGGTCAGGGAGGAGCTGACGTACAACATCTGGGACCCAGCCTATGTGAGTCCTGGGCCTCCAGGGTGGGAGGGTGGGGGCAGGCTCCCCTCCCTCAGAGGCAGGGGCGAATCACGAGGGGCGGGCACGCTGCCCCGAGTGAGACCACGGCTGCCTGGTTTGCTCACCCAAGGCCACTCTCTCTCCAGGAGGAATTTCCCAAATCCAAGGAAATCAAGTACCCAGGCTGGGTGTACGCCGTGGTGGTCCTTGTTGCTGGGGTCCCCTGCCTGGTCATCCCTGGCTTCGCCATCTACAGGCTCATCAGGAACCACTTCCAGAGGCCAGGGGACCAGCGGGCGCTCGTCAGCTCGCCGTCCGCCGCCTCAATGAATGGTGGCCTGTGGTCCTAGGCAGCCCAGCCCGCGGCGGGGGGGGGGGGGGATGGTGTCCGAGGAGAAAGTAGGCTGCATGGGTGTGCACGTGTGTGTATTACGTGAGGGTGCATGTGTGGGAGCGTGTACACGTGGGGTGTGTGTGTGTTGCTCATGTGAGTGTGCCCGTGTGCATGTGTGCACCATGCATGTGCAAGTGTGAGAGTGTGTCTGCCGTGTGTGGGCATGTCCCTGCATGCGTGTGTGCATGTGTGCATGTACATACGTGTGCAAGTGTGTGTACACGTGTGGGTGTGGGTAAGCATGTGTGCATAACAAGGGACATCCTCCTGGTGTGGTTACACACGTGTGTGCGCACATGGGTGTGTGTGTGCATGTAAGCACATGTGTGGGCAGGCATATACATGAGCCAGCCTGTGAGTATGTTTGCACGTGTGTGTTCCGGCGTGCATGCATATGTATTGTGCGTGTGTGCTCATGCTTGTGTGTGTGCACAGCGGTGTGTGTACACGTGTGTGCGTGCATGCCTGTGGCTTTGCTTGCACACACTTGTTGCCTTGCAGCACACACGGCTGCCAGTAGGGCCTGGGGAGCTGACGGGCGGTCCTCCTCCACCCCACTCCCAGAGAGTCAGCCGCCACGGGGGTGGGGCCTGCTGCGCACGTCCCACTCATCTCCACCCCTGGGACCCAGTCTTGGTGCCTCTGCCGTTTCCTCTCGAGGTCCCCTCCGACCTTGGGATTCTTGCGGTGAGGTCGGGGCTTTCACCCCGTGACCAGGAGCAGCCTTCTCAGGCCCGTCCAGAAGAGGCCAGTGAGCTTGACAGAACTTGGCCAGCGCGGTGGGGCCCCACCCGTCCGACAGAGTCTTGGCCACACCCGGGTGTCGTGAAGGCTGATCTGCTTAATCCCTGCATCTGGCTGCCAGCAATAGATGAGCAGTTAAACAAAACTCAGCTTGGGTGACTTGAGGCAGACGCCCCCTCACACTTGGTATGTCCTTGAGAGGACATTAACTGCATGAATACTTGGGCCAGATGTTGAAAAGACGGGTTGTAGGATAACTCAGCCTTGGCCACCGAGGTGGAGGACTGCCTGTGCGTCCTGAGCGACGTCAGGGACCGTGAGGGCAGGGGGACTGTCCAGCTGCTGCTGCTCAGTGAAGCCGGCGTCAGCGCCTCCCTCCCACGGGGACGGGATGCCACATCCAACCTTATCCGAAGTCACATGAACTTGGGTGTTTGTTTCCAAGAACCAGTCACCTCCACTTTCCACGCAAGAATCTGCAAGTTTATGTTAAACTGGACTTTCCGAGGATTCTCCAGGCAGGACCAGAGAGCTGAGTGGTGGGTGGGAGAATCCTGGCCAGCATCCTGGGACCCACCTCCTGTACTCCCAGAGCTGTCTGACCCTGTTGGGAAAACTGCTCAGGACCCCTTGGACACAGCCTATCCCACCCCCGCCCCCGGGGTACCCGGAGGGGAGACACTCCCAGATGTGACCTGGGTGGGGCTGGGCCGCCCTTGTTTCTTTGGTGAGGGGTTCTTTCACAGACTTGATGTTTTGCAGAGTGTTAGAAATTTGGGTTTTGTGGGTGTCATGTGTACCTGTCTGAATAAATCACTGTCTTTCATAATCTTGGCCTAAGCGTTGTCTAAATGAGAGACAGACGAGCCCCAGCCTTGAGGGGCCGGTGCAGGACTGCAGGTCTGCTGTGTCCATGGAGGGCCCCCGCCCCCACCATTGCCCCAGGCTCCCGGCGAAGTGCCCTCACGTGGGGGCTGCTGGTGAGGCCCCTGGGCAGGGGCACAGGAACAGGAAGAGGCTGGGCCTCACCACCTGTCTTCCCTCTCCCACGCCTTTCCATCTGAGTCGCCCTTCCTCAGAGGGACCATGCAGCCCGGCTGAGAGAGGAGTGTCCGAGGAAAGTAAGATTACGGATAAGGGGCCCGGTCCTGTCCTGGTGGAGGCATCTGCTGGGCAGTGGGGGAAAGGGTCCAGGGAGCCCCCAGGGGGAGGTCTCAGCTGAACCCACCGTGTTGGCTCGTCACTGCTCCAGCCCCCAGACAGGAGGGGACCCGAGCTGAGGGAAGGGCTCACACCCCCCCCCCCAAGCCTGGCCATGCCCCTCCCCATGCCTGGTGTTGCTCCACCCTGCTACCCTCCCAGGGAACCCCTTGGGGACGCAGGTCACCATCCCACCACAGCGCACAGTGGGCTCACATTGGCAAGGATTCCTGGGCTAGGGGCTGATGAATGCCAGGAGAGGGGTGGTCTTCTGGAACTCATCGGCACATCCTCTGCAGAGGATCACCGGGAGCCAGCTGGAAGGGAGCACCAGGAGCTAGATGGCAGGGGAGCACCGGGAGCCAGACGGAAGGGAGCACTGGGAGCCAGATGGAAGTGAGCACTGGGAGCTAGATGGAAGGGGAGCACTCAGAGCCAGATGGAAGGGGAGCACCGGGAGCCAGATGGAAGGGAGCACCGGGAGCCAGATGGAAGTGAGCACTGGGAGCTAGATGGAAGGGGAGCACTCAGAGCCAGATGGAAGGGGAGCACCAGGAGCCATCTGGAAGGGGAGCACTGAGAGCCAGCTGGAAGGGGAGCATCAGGAGTCAGATGGAAGGGGAGCACCAGGAGCCAGACAGAAGGGGAGCACTCAGAGCCAGATGGAAGGGGAGCACCAAGAGACAGCTGGAAGGGGAGCACCAGGAGCCAGCTGGAAGGGGAGCACTCGAGCCAGATGGAAGGGGAGCACCAGGAGTCAGATGGAAGGGGAGCACCGGGAGTTAGATGGAAGGGGAGCACCAGGAGTTAGATGGAAGGGGAGCACTCGAGCCAGATGGAAGGGGAGAACCAAGAGTCAAATGGAAGGGGAGCACCAGGAGTCAGATGGAAGGGGAGCACCGAGATTTAGATGGAAGGGGAGCACCAGGAGCCAGCTGGAAGGGGAACACTCGAGCCAGATGGAAGGGGAGCACCAGGAGTTAGATGGAAGGGGAGCACTCGAGTCAGATGGAAGGGGAGCACAGAGAGACAGCTGGAAGGGGAGCACCAGGAGTCAGATGGAAGGGGAGCACTCAGAGCCAGATGGAAGGGGAGCACTCTAGCCAGATGGAAGGGGAGCACTCGGAGCCAGCTGGAAGGGGAGCACCGGGAGCCAGATGGAAAGTTCACATTCAGGCCATCTGAGAGGTCTGGACATCTTTGGGAAATAACTGGCTTAAAAGTAGACACGGCAGCTGTCCTGGTGCTACCCTGGCTCTCACCCGCGTCCACGCAGAATCCCGCTGCAAACGCTCACTGCAGCTCTTCCTCACGGCCATCCCGGTCAGCGCATGGTGGACACAGCGCCCCACGGGCCATATAACTGCCTGCCAGGCGGGTCTCCAGAGACCAAGGCCCGTAGCCCAGCTCACACTGCTTACACAAGGTCCCTCTACGGGGAGGGAGAGCAGAAGCAGGCCGTCAGGGGTGCGGCCACACGAGGGACGGGGCCCCTTCGGGGATGGCCGTGTCCGCTGCGTCAGCCGCGATGCTGGTAGGTAACTGCAGGGTGCCAGGTGGGGCCCCGTGGGCATTCGGAACTGCTCCTCACAGCCACACGTGTGATGAACAAGGTCTATGGAACAGGTAAATAGGCCGCAGCCTTGGAACCCCTGAGGCTCTCGCGTCGGAGGTGGCGGCCACAGACGTCGGGCAGGGGCGGGCGGGGGAGGGTCCAGGGTCGGGAGGGGCACGCGGTTGGAGGGGGCTGTTACCGATTAACCAGCTCCACTGGTCTTCCTTTAAATCACAAGAAAGCACACTCGCAGGGCAGCAGGCTGGCGACTTCCTGCTGCGGCGGAGGCTCCGGGCCGTGGCAGGCATGGCGGGCACCCCGGGGCCCGACCCGTCTGCGGATGGCGGCGGGGAGGCACGCCCAGCGTGGGACAGCAAGCTCCAGTACCTGCTGAGCTGCGTGGGCTTTGCCGTGGGCCTGGGCAACCTCTGGAGGTTCCCATACCTGTGCCAGACGTACGGCGGAGGTGAGCCTGCTGGGTGTGCCCCCACCGTGGCCTCCGGGTGTGGGAGCTCCCACCCCCAGTGATCTGTCCCCCAGGGCCCAGCCGGTGACAGCGCAGCAGGCCGCCCGCCCAGGCTCCGCTGGGGTCAGAGCTCCGGGCCCCCCTCGCCTGCGCTGCGTCCTCACTGACCAGACTTCAGAGGGCAGCCAGAGGGCTGCAGCCACATGGGAGCTGAGATGGGTACCCAGGCTCCTACACGGAGCCGCTGGGCGGGGCACCTCGCTCAATGGCCCGCGGCTGTTGGTGTCACGCCTGGTGTTGGGGACAAGAGGCACAGACCGGGTGGACGGCCTCCCTCGGGGGACAGACGCGGGACGTGGCTCGCTGTGTCCCCAGGCTCAGGGCGGGGGGGGGGGCTTCCCGGATAGGGTCACCCTATTGTGGTGTCTGACCTGAGGCTTCCCCGAGGCCTGCGCTTCCCAGCGCCTGCAGAGCTCCCGGCCGAGGCAGGCGCTGGTCCAGTGTCCCCTGCGGGGCAGCGGCTCTGGCCTCCCTCCTCAGAGACGGGGCCAAGGTGGTGAGAACTCAGCCCATCTTCCAGTCAGGGGATCGGGGGCGTCCTTCCTGTTCAAGGGCAGAGGCTGCCTGTTCTCCACCCAAAATGAGGGGGCATGGGGGTCAACAGAGAAGGCGGAGTCCACATAAGCACTGCCCACCAAGCCTCCTGGTCACCCAGACACGGCGTCTTTGAGGTCTCTTTTCCCTGACGATAAGATCTGGGGCAGGTGGGAAAATCTGAACATGCAGACAAATGGTCGGACATTCCTCTCTAACAGCTGCCCTGGCACCAGAGCCTCCGTGGGTCTGGGGCAGGGGGCGGCCGCACCTCCGTGAGCGTGGTGTGGAAAGCATGGAGCTCCCCAGAGCACTGGCACGGACCTGAAGCAGGGTGCCCAGAGCCCCCAGTGCCTGTCGTCCCAGCCAGGGCCTCGGCGACCCTCCACCCACGGGGCTCTGCCGCCTGCGAGCCCAGCACTGCCCACAGTCTGACCCGCTGCCCAGAGCGGCCGGAGCGGGGCCCAGGGCCCCTCCCCGTGGACACCGCCTCCGCCTCCATCCAGACAGCGAGGCTGCGGGCGCCACCCACCGTGCCCGGGGCTCCGAGACATGCCTGTAGGGGCCAGGATCCAGCTTTCCCGGACTGGAAGCTCTCGACCAAATGCCACGAAACAAGCTTCTCACGCGGCGAGAGGCCCTTCTCCGTCTGCTCTGACCACCTCTGGAGACCCTGAGACACGCAGGCGGAGGTGACACGCAGACAGGGCATCGCCTGGTTCGCACCTGCAACCCCCCGACGTCAGGACTGCGCCTCCACGTTGTGGAGGGAGGCAGCGTCATCGCAGAGCTGAGCAGAAGTGGACGCGGGGCCATCCGGGGCATCACGTACACTCCACTCCGCAATGAGCAGAGGAGGCGGAAGCACAGTGCCCGGTGCTGACCCAGCTGCTGAGCGCAGGGCTCCCACCCAGGCTGGGGCCGGGGGTCCCCCAGGGAGCTGCAGAGACCCCAGTTCTCGTGCTGCCCTGGAGGTCTGTGGACTCCGGTTTAGTGTGGACCCCTGGGGTCCAGCAGAGCGAGCCTCTCGGCTCTTCCTTTAAACTGCTGCCGCCTTCCTGCACGGACTGCAGCCGCGGCGCGCCAGCCAGGGGTCGGGCCGGGGGTCCAGTGGGATGTCAGGCCTGGCCCCTGCGGGCTCCACGGGCTTGGGAAGCAGGTCCCCCCCTACCCCGTGTGCCCCTCTCCCTCCATCCTCCTGCGGCTCTTTCCTCAAGATCACAGCCCACCGGCCCTTGCCGCTGTTCTGACCAGAGGCATCTTTTCTTACTGGGCCATTCGGTGCTGCCACGCCCAGCACCCCCCAGGCTCCGCCCAGACCCACCCGCAGGGGACAGTACACAGCGGCTGGCCCTCCGATGACTGTGTGCTCCTTGTCACCGGCTCTGCTGTGGCCTTCCGCTCTCAGGGCTGGAGCACCGAACGTGCGAGGCTTTCCCCACACTGACCGGGGCTCTGGTTCTCAGTGGACGCCGACTGGATGCCCCAGAACCTAACCCCACCCTGCCTGCACAGGCTAAGGGCGGCCCCACAAGATGCCCTCCCACCTCAGATGCCAATCTGGGGTAGCAGGTCCCCAGGGTACCGTGGCTTCTTCCGATTCTTTACAAACTCAAGGGGTCCCACAAGCCCTCTTGAGACTCAGCGATTTGCTGGAACGGCTCGGGAAAACACTCAGGTCTACAGGTTCACCATGAAGGGTGCGACCCAGGAATGCGGTCCGGGGGCAATGCAGAGGCGGGGTCCCCCAGCAGGGCCCCTCCTGTGCCTCCGCCAGGCAGGCACCCTTGACGGGACCCTGGGCTGCTGGCTGGTGCCTCTCAGTCTGGGAGTCCCAGGTGTGGGGTCACCCTGCCCCTCCAGCTCCCAGCCTGCAGGGTCAACTGGTTGAGGCTGAAGGATGTCAAGCTGCGTCCCTTGCCCGACCCCCTGACACGCCGAGGGAGCTCGGAGGCCGAGCCAGGACAGGACCAGACACGCTCCTCTCAGTTCAGCGCAGCGTCTCGGGTCCGGGCAACAGCTCTCCTGCCTTGCAGTCCAGCAGAAACAAGCCTGCCCCGTGCCACCCCCACCGGCTCCTCCTGGAGTTAGCATGAGGGGGCGAGTGCCCCCCCGGACGCAGAGCCCCCGAGCCAGGCCCCCAGCACCCCAGCCGGGCCTGTGATCTGGGTCCCTGTCCCCACGGGGGTCGTGTTGGGGCTGAAATGAGCCTGGCGCACAGGCTGGATGCTGCTCAGCACCGGGTCACAGAAGTGCCTCCTGTCCTCCTCTCCTCAGAGCTGGGAGACTCAGCCACAGGCCAGGCCCCCTGTCCCTCCCCTCCCTGTCTGTCCCCCCTCCCCAGACCTCCCCTGGAGCCAGACCCTCTCATGCTGCCTTCAGCCAGCCCCTAAGGCCTCCACCTGGACCCCGTCCAGCCGGGGCCTCCCCCTCAGACCGAGTAGGGACGGGGGAAGGGGGCCAAGGGTCAGTCAGCCTGGAGGGCTCACCCTTTCCAGATGGTGGCTCAAACATGTGGGGCTCGGTCCCTGGGTGTGCGGCTGTTCCAGGCCTGCCTTCACCATGCCAAAAGGTGCGTGTCCTGGGGCCTGGGTGTGCCTCAGGACGGCGCCTCCATCCGCGACCTGGACCCCGGGTCCCTGGTGACTTCTGGCCACAGCCCCCGCTGCAAGCCCTGCCCACAGGGGCCCTCCTGCCCCTGGGAGGCCGTCCTGGGGCCTCTGGGGCCTCCACCTGGAGCTTGACTCTCTAAGGCACTCTGCCATCTTGCTGCTACACTGAGACGCGCCATCTGCCCACATGCTGGCTCCGGGGTCCCGTCAGGCCCACGTGGCCCAAGAGCTCTGTGGCCACTGGCTCCCCCAGGGCTGTGACCCTGTGTCCACACTTCGGACAGTGGTAGAAAAAGCCTGTGGCTGTGCTGGTGAAGAGCGCGGGGCCTTGGTTCCTGGGAGTGGCTCTTGGAAGCTGAACCCAAGCTTCCCGTGGATGGTGGGGAGAGCCGTGCCCACAGCAGCCCGTGCTGCTGGGCGGGGCCTGATGGTCTGTGCTGCTCCTTGGTGTCCCCTGGACCCATGCGGGCAGCAGCTGCGGGCAGCCAGGCAGCGCTGAAGCAGCCGCACGCGCCAGCCCAGGGCAGGCGGGTTTCCAGGGTCTGGACAGAGGATGCTCGGCCGAGACCCCCACAGCACACACCGGGCCGATTCCGCCTCTGGGCACCCAGTCTCCCTCCCAGCGCTGCGGGAGCGTCCTGCGGGGACCTGTGTCTCCCCAGCAGGCCTGTGGGCTCAGGGACGCCCGGCCCCCTGCCACCTGCCGGGACCTGCGCCATCCACGTGGTGCAGAAGGGAGCCGCTGTGTCTGCCTGCCTGCCCTTGGGTTCTTGCCGAGAGGCAGCTCTGTCCGAGGGGCCTGGCACCCAGGCCCATCCTGCTGTGAGCACCCTAGCATCTGAGCAGGGGTGAAGGGTCGGGAGGGGCTTCCGGCCCTAACCCAGGGTGCAGCTTGGGGGACCTCCGGTGACCACCTCCTGCAAGGCCTTACTGTGAGCAGACCAGCTCCCCGTCCCAGGAGCCTGGGAACCAGGGGTGTCAGGGCCCCAGTGAGAAAGCACCTCAGCCCACGTGTCGTGGGAACCCCATGCAGCCCCAGAGGGTGGGGGACCACGGCTTTAGCAAGCACATCCCCGACGCCAGGGCAATCTCCCTTGGTGGCCACGAGCGCTTCTCTTCATCCCCCCCAGCGCCCTGTGTCACCTTTGCCAAGGCTGGGCTGGGCAGAGGGCAGGGCCCACTGACGGCCGCGTCTCTGCAGGTGCCTTCCTCATCCCCTACGTCGTTGCCCTGGCCTTCGAGGGCATCCCACTGTTCCACATTGAGCTCGCTGTCGGCCAGCGCCTGCGCAGGGGCAGCGTCGGGGTGTGGACAGCCATCTCGCCCTACCTGGGTGGCGTGGGTACGTGCCCCCCGTGCTCCCCGCCTACAGCTGCTCTGTGGGGTGGGGGCGGGGCTGTGTCTGCGCGTGTGACGCGTGTTTGCTGGGTGTTCGCTCGTCACGCCAGTGCATGCCCAGCGGTTCGGAACGGAAGGTGCAGGGGTCCCAGGCACGCAGGTCCCCAAGGCAGGAATCAAGTGTGACGGCGGAGCCAGGGGTCCGCCCCAGAGCAGCAGCTTGCTGGCCCATGGTGCCCAGTCCGTGCACGAGGGGCCCTGAGCGCATGCAACCCGGGACCTCGTGGCACCTGGGGAGACTGGGCAGAGGGCAGCCCTGGTTCCCTGAGAGCCTGTGAGGTGGGCTCTGCCGCAGACGGCCCCAGCGTCGCCGGCAGGCCTGCGGCCCGCCTGGTGGCTTTGGGCTGCCTGAAGGCCCACCTACAAGCGGACCGAGGCTGGCAGACCGGCCGCTGAGGCCAAGCCAGGAGGGTGCCAGGACGGGCAGGCAGCAGGGGCCTCAGCCTGATGCGGGGAGCAGAGACACGGGCTGGGCGCGTGGGGGCCTGTCGGGCTGCCCAGGGAGGCGCTGACCGTGCCCGGTGCCCACAGGGCTGGGCTGCTTCACCGTGTCCTTCCTGGTCAGCCTGTACTACAACACGGTCCTCACCTGGGTGCTCTGGTACCTCCTCAACTCCTTCCAGCACCCGCTGCCTTGGAGCGCCTGCCCGCTCGACCTCAACCGCACAGGTACTGCTGTCGGGAGAGACGCCCAGTGCAGCCGGCTCCCCGGAGCTGGGTCCTGCTACCCCGCGCTTGCCCATTTGCTGTGGACCCTGGGGCCCCCTCACCAAGTAGCACCCGGGCCCTTGCAGCTGCTCACACACCTGGTGATGAAAAGCGCGTGGGTTGGGCTGCTCATCCCCCTGAATTAGGTCTTCAGGGGGACCCCTCTCCAGCCCAGGGTGCATGCCCTCTGCAGGGACCTCAGGCGTGGGGAGTACTCACCGTTTTCAAGTGTGCTCGTGACCCTGGGTGGGCCTCTGTCCCCGAGGGCCCCCTGTGCCAGCTCGTGCTAGGCACCTGCCGGACAGGCTGGGCAGCTGCAGAGGCCCCCGGCAGCCAGACCCCCGGGCCCACTCCCAGGGTGGCGGGGTCCTGCCAGGTCCCTGTGGCCCGTGGCCCACCTGTGCGGGCCCTGCTGGGTCCAGGCCTCGTGCAGGAGTGCCGGGACAGCAGCCCCGTGAGCTACTTCTGGTACCGGCGGACCCTGAACGTCTCGGCCGACATCAGCGACAGCGGCCCGGTCCAGTGGCGGCTGCTGCTCTGCCTGGCGGTCTCCTGGGCCGTCGTGTACCTGTGCGTCATCAGGGGCATCGAGACCACCGGGAAGGTGAGCCTGCGGCAGCCCTGCCCCAGAACCCCCGGCCCCCGAGGGCCCCTCCTCACTTCCAACTCCTCGGCCTCTGGGGCTCAGGGGTTCCGTCTGTGTCCCTGGAGAGCTGGGCTCCTCTCACCGTGAGGTGAACCTCCTTGGCTCGGGGACAGTCTGCTCTGAAATCCTCTCTGATGTTAGAACAGCCATTTCAACTTCTTTGACTAAATTAACTTTTTTCCCAGCTCTTTTTCTTTCTGTCTGTTTGGGTCTTAGTGTTTAAAGTGTGATTCTGGTGGACAGCACGCAGCTGGGTCTTGCTTTTCACCCAGCGTGATGGTCCCTGTCTTTCTCCTTCGGGGAGGTTGGCACATCGACACTGACCGTGCCGGCGATGGGGCTGGGTGCGGCCCGTCACCCTGCATCTATCTTCTGCTCGTCCCCTCTGCTCTTTGTTCCCGCTCCACTCTCTCTCTGAGCTGTTTTGGATGCCGCTCGACGTCCTTTGCTCGGTGGCTGTAACTCGGTGGTTGGATTTGGGGCTGCAGCCCACGCTGTCTCCCAGCAACGTTGCGCCAGGCCACAGCAGAATCCCTCAGCGTCGCCCTTCTCCCCTCTGTGACCGCGCTATCATCGCGCCTTTTCTACAGTGTCATAAACAGCAAGTGCAGCCTCAGCACTTTTTTTTTCTTGGCCACACCACTCAGCCTGCGGGATCTTAGGTCCCCGATCAGGGACTGAACCCGGCCCCAGCACTGAGCGAGGTGAATCTCAGCCTAGGGAATGCCTGCATTCTCAGCAGTTTTGTTTTAAACCCTGCATTATCTTTTAAAGAGACTGAGGCAATGAGAAAAAATACTGAGTCACCTCGTTTCCACACAGAAAGGACCAGGGGGGCCTGAGTCTGTGCCTCCCAAGTTCGCCTTTCAAACTGCACCCAGCTCCAGCTTCCCACCCCTCTTCCTCCCGGGCTTGGATAAGGCCGGTACTTTTTACGTTTGGCGTGATTTCAACAACTGTGACTATACGCCGTGCGTTCCTGTGGGGCCTCCCGACGGTGGCTGTGGAGGTCTGCAGGTCTGAGTGTGTGTGAGCTCCTGCACTTCATTTTGGTTAACGTGTGAGGGTGATAATCACTCTCAGGCAAGGGGCTCCAAGCTCGAGGGGACAGGAATTTCAGACCCAACCAACCAGCCAGAAACCCAAATAGTCCTGCACGAACGTCCCTGAAGATGCCCCGGGTGGCCCCACCGTGTCTGCATTTGGGGTCTGGGGCTCAGGAGGGAAGGGCCCCCATTTGCTGATTGAGTGTTTGGCAGACGCCGTGTGTGCAGACCCTTCCCCAGCCCTGGAAGAACTGGGGACTGGTCCTGCTGGGGGAGAGCGTGTGGGCAGGTGTGTGCCCCACAGACCCCATGCAGAGGCCCTCTGGGGCCTCAGGGTAGAAGGAGGAGGGGCCTGTGGACCAGAGGGAGGCCACTGCCCACCGCGGCAGAGCCCACGTGTGAGCCTCAGGGCAGCCCAACCCCCAAGCGTGACTGGGGCCTGCAGCCCGCCGTCTCCAGTCAGACCCCAGGACCCAGCAGTGGCCGGAGGCTGCTCCCGCGCCCCGCTGACTCGAGCGGATGCAGAGGAGGCTAACAACCGGCCTTTTCAGGCGATTTATTTCACGGCCCTGTTCCCTTACCTGGTCCTCACGGTCTTCCTGGTCAGAGGGCTCACGCTGCCCGGAGCGATGCAAGGACTGACCTACCTGTTCACCCCGGACGTAAGTGGCCCCACACCCGAGCTCCCTCACAGGCCCAGGCTCAGGAAACGTAAGCTGGGGCCCCCTCAGCCACGGGAGCAGAGAGACGGCCACAGGGCGGGGCGGCCCGGCGTCTCAGGGGTCAGGTTCGGAGGGTGGGGAGCAGAGGAGAATGCGGCCTGGGATGTGGGGGCGCGTGAAATGGGGGTGCGGGGAGAGGCCTGCTGGGGACCTTGGTGCCCCCCGCAGGGTCCCAGACCCCACATCTCTTGTCCAGGAACACGAGCCCGCCAGGAGAGGACCACGGGGCCATTCCACAGCCTCTGGAGCGCCAGGGGCTGCACAGCTCAGCCCCTGCCTCCCAGGCCGGGCCCCCTGGTGGGTGCGTGGGTGGGGTCTGTGGGTCCCCAGTGGGAACACCAGGTCTGTGTGCAGGGGGCCCCGCCCGGCCCACGAGTCCTCAAAACCCCCAGCCTGCAGGCAGCTGAACACCCCTCGGATCTGACTCCCAGCCCTGAGAGGACCGTCCTCCTGAGAGGGCCGTCCTCCTGCGGATGGGCCCGGGGGCATTCCGTGCCAAAAGCGGGGAGCCCAGGCTGGCCGTGTCAGCGCGCACGCTCCTCACCGTGGTCCCAAGCTGTCTCGGAGCCTGGGTGGGCACACGGCTTGTGGGAGCGTCCCGGGGACGCTGGGCACTGTCTGGACCAGGAGGCACCGGGCTGGGGGCCTGTCTGTGGACCACGGGTCCCCATCCCCCTCCAGCTGCGGGTCCTGCAGAGCCCCCGGGTGTGGCTGGACGCGGCCACCCAGATATTCTTCTCCCTGTCCCTGGCCTTCGGAGGACACATCGCTTTCGCCAGCTACAACCCGCCCAGGTAGGCCGGGGCTGCGGCCAGGGGCCGCGCTGTTGAGGGCACGCCGAGCAGCTTGCTGTGACATCCTTCCTGGAACGCAGGGTCAACCGGTGCGAGCCTCTGATAAGCACAAGCTCTCAGGGTTCCAGCAATCACTGAGTCACCCCGAGGGCTGGGAGGCTGCGGCACTCTGAAGCAGCTTGCAGCAAGTTCCAGAGCAGCTGCCGGAAGGGAACTGGGGTCATCAGAGCCAGAACAAGGCCATAACCGGGGGCTGCCCGTGTGACTCACGTGGCTGTAAAAGCAGACATGCAGCCCGTGTCAGCCTCCCGGGCACCGAGAACAGACGCCCGGGTGCCCGCCTCCCCATGCCCCCCGGGCGCAACCGCGGGTCATAAACACACAGCATGAGTGATGATGCGCTGACGGCAGCTGCCGCGCGGGTCCGTGGGGGCAGCGGGCGCGCAGGGAGCGGAGGCAGTGGGCGCGCGGGGGGTGGGGGCAGCAGGCGCGCGGGTCCGTGGGGGCAGCGGGCGCGCGGGGGGCGGGGGCCTGCTGAGCTTCCGCCTCCGCTCTTGCACGGCAGTCACTACTGTGCATTTCTCATCTGGAGACCAGGCACCCACACCCAGGGCCCCCAGCTCACTCCCGCCCGAGGCCACAGAGGAGAGGGGCCCTGAGGGTTGGCGCCAGCAGCAGCCTTGAGCTGGGGTCCCGGGCGGGGGTTGTGGGGAGGGATCTGAGAGGCGCCAGACCCGGGAGCGGGGCCCTGCCCCAGGCCTCCCCGGGGCCCTGAGGCCACGTGCGATTGCCCAGGAACAACTGCCGGCGGGACGCGGTGAGCATCGCGCTGGTGAACAGCATGACGTCTCTCTACGCGTCCATCGCTGTCTTTTCTGTCTTGGGGTTTAAGGCAGCCAGCGACCACGGGCAGTGCCTGGACCGGTGAGCGGGGGCCCTCGGGCGCTGAGGAGTCGGGAAGGGGGGCGGTCCGCCTGGAACCGGGGCGGGACGGGAGCTGGAGGTTGGGTCTTGGCCGGGAAGACAGGTTCTGATGAGGGAGTTGTGTTCGGGGTGGGCCCCCGTCCGCAGCCGGTATCCTGACGGGAGGGGGGGCACACGCAGAAACGGGAGGAGGCGGCAGGGGCTGCAGGGAGGCAGCCGCAAGCGCAGGCACAGCCGGGGCCCTTCCCCTGGGCCGCGGGGGACCCCAGCCCTGCCCACACCTCGTCCTGGACTCCCTGCTCCAGAGCTAGGAGGTGACACGTCCTGCGGCTTCCAGTCGCCCAGGCCGCGGTCATTTCTCACCACAGTCCAGGAGCCGGCCCAGTGAGGACGGCCCCACGGGGGAAGTCACTGAGTGGGACGGATGGCCCGGTGGCCTCCCGACGCAGGTTCCCGGGTGGGACCCACCAGAGGGGCACAAGCCCGCCCTCCGCCTGCTGCTGGAGGTCCAGGGCAGCTCGTGGACTACGGCCTCGTCAGCAGTGTCGGCAAGGCACAGGGGGGTGCCTGCCATGACCCCGCTGGCCACACGGGTGAGGAAGGGCAGCCGCCCACACCCCAGGCACAGCAGAGCACGTGCGTGGCTCGGGCACCCCAAGAGGCCGCAGCGGCCGCGCCGGGGAGCAGCGTACCCCCAAGAGCCAGCTCTTCCCGCCGCTCCCCCCGGACACCCAGAGAACAAAACCGCAGAGCGGACACCACGGGGCTCCCCCACGGCCGCACCTCGGGCGGCGTCACCGCCTTCTCGCTGTGCTGGGGTCGCTAGACAGCGCCGACACAGCAAAATCACAGATGGAACGCACACACTCGAGAAAGCCACGGCCCTAGCCAGCCTCTGGGCTCGTCCACGGCCCTGGGGGCAGAGCGCCCCAGGCCTGGCAGGAACAGGCTTGTCGGACACCCCAGACACCTTTGCAAAAGGCTTTGGGACTCTGCAGGGTGAGGAGACAAGCACGTTCTAGCAAACAGAATCGGCCAACACAGACGCCCCCATGGCATCTGAGCCGTGAGCCCTGAGACGGATGTGGAGGTGTGAGGAGCTTGAGACCACCCCCGCTGGGGAGATTGGAGCCCACAGGCCAGGGGGCAGGAGGATGCATGGCCTGTTTGTACCCTGGCCCTAGGGGCCAGACAGCCTGTGTCCCCCATGTGTGCACGAGACCCCAGGCGCCCCCCAGAGCCCGCCCCTCTGGGGCTGCTCACCCAGCCTCCCCACCCCCGCAGAAACATCCTCCACCTCATCAACGCCTTCGACCTGCCCGAGCAGAGCATGTCCAGGGACACCTACACTGCGGCCCTGGCGCGTCTGAACGCCTCACAGCCGGCACGGGTGGCCGGGCTCCCTCTGGAGGCCTGCCGCCTGGAGGACTTCCTGGACAAGGTACGCAGGGGCCACGGCGGGGCTGCAGGTGGCTGCAGGCGTTGACCAGGGGTCGGGGTGAGCCCTGGGGCCTAAACGCAGCACCTCTGACAGGCCCTGCTCTGCAGGCGGGGTCCGGGCAGGGAGAGTGGGCCTTGGCGCTGCCCAGAGCCCAGGGAGAGGGGCGGGAGCACAGCCCCGGAGCCAGGCCACGGCCGGCCGACGTGAGGCAGGGACAGCGGCTGGAGGTGGGCAGCTGTTGAATGGGCTCCTGAGCCCCAGGCCCAGGGCCGCGCGTCCCCCACCGAGGGTGATTTGTATGTTGGTAACACGGCCCAAACAGGGCAGGGTCACCTCTGCCTGACCCAGGAGGGCGCCCTGGCCTTCCAGCTGGGAGCATGAGGGCGGGTGTGCGTCCTGGCGTGGCCCCTGCTGGCACGTGTGTGTCCCAGTGGGGGGGCGTGCTGGTGCACACGTGTCCTGGCTGGGCTGGGGTGCTGGCACACGCGTGTGTCCCGGGGGGCATGCTGGCACACTCGTGTGTCCCGGGGGGGCATGCTGGCCCACGCGTGTGTCCCAGGGGGCATGCTGGCACACGCGTGTGTCCCGGGGGGCATGCTGGCACACGTGTGTGTCCCGGGGGTTGTGCTGGCACACGCGTGTGTCCCAGGGGTTTTGCTGGCACACGCGTGTGTCCTGGGGGGCGTGCTGGCCTGTGAGTGTGTCCCGGTGTCATGCTGGCACACGTGTGTGTCCCGGGGGGCGTGCTGGCACACGTGTGTGTCCCGGGGGTTGTGCTGGCACACGTGTGTGTCCCGGGGGTTTTGCTGGCCCACGCGTGTGTCCTGGTGTCATGCTGGCACACGCGTGTGTCCTGGTGTCATGCTGGCCCACGCGTGTGTCCCGGGGGGCGTGCTGCCACACACGTGTGTCCTGGGGGGCGTGCTGGCACACGCGTGTGTCCTGGTGTCATGCTGGCCCACGCGTGTGTCCTGGGGGGCGTGCTGGCACACGCGTGTGTCCTGGTGTCATGCTGGCCCACGCGTGTGTCCTGGGGGGCGTGCTGGCACACGCGTGTGTCCTGGTGTCATGCTGGCACACGCATGTGTCCCAGGGGGCGTGCTGGCCCACGCGTGTGTCCCGGTGTTGTGCTGGCCCGCGCGTGTGTCCTGGGGGGATGTGCTGGCCCGTGTGTCCCGGGGGTGTGCTGGCACACTCGTGTGTCCCGGGGGGGCATGATGGCCCACGCGTGTGTCCCGGGGGTTGTGCTGGCACACGCGTGTGTCCCAGGGGGCATGCTGGCCCATGCGTGTGTCCCGGGGGTTGTGCTGGCCCGTGAGTGTGTCCCGGTGTCATGCTGGCCCACGCGTGTGTCCCGGTGTCGTGCTGGCACATGCGTGTGTCCCAGTGTCATGCTGGCACACGCGTGTGTCCCAGGGGGCATGCTGGCCCATGCGTGTGTCCCCGGGGGCGTGCTGGCCCGTGAGTGTGTCCCGGTGTCATGCTGGCCCACGCGTGTGTCCCGGTGTCGTGCTGGCACATGCGTGTGTCCCAGTGTCATGCTGGCACACGCGTGTGTCCCAGTGTCATGCTGGCACACGCGTGTGTCCCGGGGGCGTGCTGGCCCACGTGCGCTGTGTTGCAGAGTGCCTCGGGCACGGGCCTGGCCTTCATCGTCTTCACGGAGGCTGTGCTCCACATGCCCGGCGCGCCGGTCTGGGCCGTGCTCTTCTTTGCGATGCTGTTCAGCCTGGGCTTGTCGTCCATGTTCGGAAACATGGAAAGCATCATCACGCCGCTCCTGGACCTGGGGGTCATGCCCAGGAGGGTCCCCAAGGAGGTGCTGACAGGTGAGTGCCCAGCCAGGCCTCCTTGCTGGATGTCAGACGAGCATCCCCCGCGGGGACTCGAGGACCGGTCCCCGCAGCTCGGGCTGGCCCCCGAGGGCCAGGGAGCACGGGCGGGCTCTGTGTCCCGCACGGCCCCCGGGGGTGTCCTCCAGGCCGGGGTGCCGGGCGCGGGGGGGGCTCCGGAGACGCCTGACGGGCCGTGTCCAGGCCTGGCCTGCCTGCTGTGCTTCCTCACGGCCACCTGCTTCACGCTGCGGTCGGGGAGCTACTGGCTGGAGATCTTCGACCAGTACGCGGCGGCCCTGAACCTGATCCTCCTGGCGTTCTTCGAGGTGATCGGGGTCGTTTACGTTTACGGGATGAAGCGGTGAGTCAGCCACCCGGCCCGTGCATCTGTTCCCAGCATCCCCCGGTCCCTGCGTGGGCCTTAGGCAGTGGTGGGCGACACAGGCCATCTGAGGTCCCCCCAGCGAGCCTGTCCACAGGCACAGCCTGGCACCACCACCCAGCTGTGTGGAGGCCAGTGACTAAACGGTGGTCTCCAGCCTCCCGCGGGAGCTCCTGGCATCCAAGCACAGGAGGACCCCGGGGTAGGAGGGCCTGCGCCTCCTGCGGGAGCTCCCTGCGTCCAAACACAGGAGGACCCCAGGGCAGGAGGGCCTGCCCAAAGCACCAGGAGCCAGCCTCCCCTGGCGGCCTCCGAGGAGGCCCAGCAGCGCTCCACCACCGGCACCCAGTCCAGGCCCGAGGCACAGCCACACCCACACCTCACTCACACCTGCCACCCTGCCAGATGGGGACCCTAGAGGTTGTGACCCCGACCTTTGTTCTAAGAGCTCCTGGGAGGCAGAGGGACAGAGGGCTTGTCCCCAGGGACACGCCCGCAGATGCAGCAGTGTGGTGGACAGTGCACCCCTGGACTCGGGGCCACGCGGTCTCAGAAGGGGACCCTCAGGCGGCCTGTGGAGGGGAGCTGGGAGGGGCGGGGACAGGCAGGGGGCCCGGGGCGGGGACAGGCGGTCTCAGAAGGGGACCCTCAGGCGGCCTGCGGAGGAGAGCTGGGAGGGGCGGGGACAGGCAGGGGGCCCGGGGCGGGGTCCGGAGCAGCTGCAACCCCCTCCCGTGTGTGCGGTGGCCACTGCACACCCTGGGCCTCTCTTCCTGCCCTGGGACCCCGGTCAGGTGTCACGGCCCCCCCACAGCTGGTGGGGGCTTCTCTGCGCTCACAGAGCTGGAGCCCCCTGACCGGGGCCAGACCCACAGGTCCTGCTGCTCCCTGGGCTGGGCTCAGTGACCACTTGGGCCTTTCCCATCCATTGACCTGGGGGCGGGGCGAGTCCTCACCAGAACCCAGACGGCCACCTCGTCCAGGGCCCACTTGGGAAGACAGGGGACGGAGGTCAGAGTGGAGGTGGGGACAGTCCCTGGGGCCACATCCTGGTGGACGAAGGCTGCCAGCCGAGTGGACGGGGCCTGAGCCCGAGCCCAGGCTTTGCGGCAGGTTCTGCGACGACATAGCCTGGATGACCGGGAGGCGGCCCGGCTTCTACTGGCGGGCAACCTGGAAGGTCGTGAGCCCCCTGCTGCTGCTGACCATCTTCGTGGCCTACACTGCCCTCCTAGCCAGCTCGCCGCCACACTACAAGGCCTGGAACCCCAGATACGTAAGTCCTTTGGGTCGGGGGATGACCCTGGAACCCAAGACCCAGCCTGACCCACCCCCGGTGCCCACCAGGGACATCTGTGCCCCGGGGCCCACGTGGGCTGCTTTTTCCCTGAGATGCCCAGGTCCCTTGGCCCTTGATGTCCCCTGGGGCATCAGTGCTGACTCCGGCAGCCCCAGTGACCTTGGGGCTGACCTTGGGCGAGGGCCTCACTCAGCAGAGGGAGGGCAGGTGCCGGCTCCACACTCTGGTGGCCCCGCGGGCCCCTGCTGCCTCCCCCCCGGGGATGGGGCTTCAGGCCACACGCTCCACGTGCCATGGGGCCAGCTCTGCAGACGCCCAGCCAGTCTCAGACGGGACCTGCCACCGAGTCAGCCAGAGCGCAGGGTGCGGCCTGGACTCTTGGCCCCAGGCTGCGCGCTGAGCCCGTTGAGCTCCACCAGCCTGCCTTCCATCTGCAAGCTCAGAGCCACCCTTTCTCCGGGGTGTGGACACAGCCGGTTCTAAAATCTCCCCAGAAAGCAGCTGCCCCACACAGCCAGGCAGGCCTAGGAGGAATGGCGCCACCTCCTGGGGGCTCCCGCCCTGTTAGTCACCACGGGCCTGGGATCGGGCGGGTGGTGCTCCCCTCACGGAGGGAGCACGGAGCCTGACTGGGCCCAGCGGTCAGCCCCAGGACCGTGCGGCCCTTCGGGTGGCCCAGGGTGGCTCTCTCCAGAACGCAGCACCCCAGGTCCCTGGCCTGCCTCTCGGAGCCTAACCCCACGGGTGGCTTGCCCGGCCGAGTCCCCGAAACGTCAGCTGCCCAGGTGCCCACTGTCAGGGAGCAGCCCTGGCCACATCCCTTTCCCTCCACCCACCCTGGGGGCCCTGACAGAGGCGGCAACGGGCTGAGCCGCCCCCCACGCTCACGGCCCCTGGGGCCGAGGGCCAGCCTCCTCCACGCAGGGAGCGCACGTGGGGCGACCTGCCTGCGTCCCGGGTGCCCCCCTCAGGCCTCGTGTCCTGCAGGAGCGGTTCCCCTCGAGGCAGGAGAAGCCCTACCCGGGCTGGGTGCTGGCCGCCTGTGCGCTCCTGTCCTTCCTGCCCACCCTGTGGGTCCCGGTGGTGGCGCTGGGCCAGCTGCTTGCCCGGTGCAGAGAGAAGACGCGGGACCCGCCGCAGGACGGACACCCGAAGCCGCGGGGTGGCAGGGCCTGCTGAGCACGGGGCCAGGGTGGCGGGGAGGCCTGCCTGTGCCGCAGCCGGGGCGGCGCCAATACACGCACACTCAGCCCGAGGGCCCGTGGTCATTGTTCCTGACGCTGTCGTGCCCTCCGGACCCGCTCACGGCGCCGCCCGGCTCCCACGTCAGTCCATGCTCCTCTCCAAACGGGCCAAGTCCGCTGTCCGCCTCCAGGGCCCCGTGGCCGGCGGTTCTGCATGGGGCCTTCGGGGAGGCCGTGCCCTGAGTCCATGGGCAAAACGCTGGTGGTAGGGGGAAGGGCATCTGGGAAGGCCCACCTGCACCCCACACCGGATGGACAGCGTGAGGCAGGGCCATCTGCAAGGAAGGCTGCAGGGCTGGGATGGAGGCCCGGCCCCACAGAAGCACCTCTCTCTACCTGAGCCCTGGTCCCAGGGAGGGTCTATCCTGGGTGTGCGTGATGGGGACCTCGGGGCACCTGGTGCACAGAGAATCGTCCTGGAAGTACGGGCTGCTCCCCCCTCCCCGAAGGCCAGGGAGCCGGGGCACCGAGATGCTAGCTGTGAGGCTGGCTCTTCGCAGGCTTAGCTCAGACGCACTGCCCTTTACTCTTTCGAGACTTTCAAGTCGAGGGAAGGGAAGGCTGATCGTCACGCAGGTCTCCATTCTCTGCAGGGGAGGTAGGCCAGCCTCCTTCCCGAGCGTGGGTCCCTCCTGCACCCAGCCCCCGTCCCAGCAGCCTCAGACAAGACCTGCCCTTTCCGGGCCCGCTCGCCTCCCCCACCCCCCTGTGCTCTGGCCCTCCTCCGCCAGCCGGGGACAGTCCTGAGGGGCCCTGGACACACAGGTGGGCTTCGGGAGACCCTGCCTGTCCTCTGCGTCCTGCTGGGCGCCCGGCCTTCTGCGCCCAGCCCCAGGCAGGCAAGTGCTGTCCGTGGTGCTGAACCAGGCCCTCCGACATGGCCCCGTGGGAAACGGGCCGGACCCCAGGAAACAGGGCCGGTCACTGCCGCCTGCCTAAGAGTAGTGGGTATTAAAGCCGGGTCAGCGCAAGTTTGCCCCAGAGTGAGCCCTAAGCCGCATGGGGTGGGCGGGGCCTGCACTTTACCCCCGTGGAAGCACCAACACGGCATCTGCCTCAGCCCCCTCCTCTGTGTGCGGGGACCCCGGGCTCACACTAGCCCGCCCGGGAGGCGGGTCCAGATCACGTCCCACCGCCAGGCCAACTGATGATCGCTAACCACTGCGATGTGCCTCTGCCATGTCCGGGATGGTCTCTCGGGCTCTGGGGTTCACCGGGTCCCTGTGCACGTTTGGGGGTCACCACCTTGCCTCCCACCAGCATTCCGAGGGCTCTGAGCTGAGGCTTCTGGGAAGCCCCCTGCCCCACACTAACCTTCACAAGTGAGCATGCCAGGGCCAGGCACCAGCACGCGGCAGGGTTATGGTGGTGAGCGGGGGCAGGCATGTGGGGCCGGGGGCCCCGGGTGGGGCCTGTCCCCTGCTCTCTCCTGCCTCCTCCTCACTCGCTTCTCACCGTGACTCCCGGCGGCACACAGACCTGGGGGCACTTGAGTATCTACCTCACATGCAGTTTAGCGCTGGTGAAGTGAAAGTTGATCCATGGGTGTGCAACTCTTTCCGGCACCGTGAACTGTAGCCTGCCAGGCCCCTCTGTAGACAAGCATACTGGAGTGGGTAGCCGTCCCCTTCTCCAGGAGACCTTCCAAACCAGGGACTGAACCCAGGTCTCCCACATCGCAGGCAGGTTCTTTACCCTCTGGGCCACCAGGGAAGCCCTCTAGATCTAGGGAAGCCTGGAAAACTAGACTTCTTTCGTTTCTCAGAATTCCATCATTTTCATGTTTCACTCTGAGGAACTGCGTGGTGGTTTTAAAAATGATAAATCAGAATGAGGTCTTAGTTGAGCCCGACGAGAACATATGCCCTTTCCAAGATCTACACTTCAGGAAAAATACAAGGGCTTGTGAGTAAAATCGGGATAAAATGCACTTAGTAGACAGTTTTAGAGGCATGGGGACGCTGGAAAGCTGAATGATGACTGGCCTTTATGGAAAGGCCAGAAAGACATCCGGGGCGCAGGGAGCCCGCAGGGGCTGCTGGGGGTCAGCGGGACACAGCTGTGGGGTCCTGGTCACCTTCCCCCTGCCCGAAGCACCTGGCACCCTGAGCAGCAGTAAGTCCTCCCCAGAGGGGGCACCACCAGGCGGGTGGGTGGGGCCAGTCCCTTGCTGTTTCTGATGTGCGTCTGGACTCGGGTCCATCATAAATGCACGCACCAACCTGGTCACTCAGACGCAGCCTGCAGCAGCCGGGCGGCGCTGGGCACCACGCTCAGCGGCAGTGGGCCGCTCCCACGGCAACCCTGACCAAGGTCCACTTGCCCACCCCTGCCTCAGTGCGCGGCCCCGCCAGCGACACCCCAGAAGGGAGCCTCAGGAATTGGCCACTGTCATCAGGGTGAGCTAGTGCCAGGCACAGGGCGCAAGGCGGCCAGCCGCCCCAGGTGGCACACTGAGCTGCCCCTCCTGTTCTCACGCCCGCAGGGGTCTAAGGGCAAGTACAGAGCAGGGCAGGCCAGGCCCGCTGTCCTGATGAACACCAGCAGCTCCAGACGATGGATTCTCCGGGGGAAGGGTGCCCCACAGACCTGGGCCCAGGGGGACGTAGAGGCCTCCGACAGGGCGCTGAGGAGAGGAGCCCTGCTCTCACAGGCCCCTCCATAACCTCACACCCCTCTTCCTGCTGGCTGAGCTGCATGCCCACGACCTCTCCCTGACCCACCTCCAGCACCCTGACCCTGACCCTGGCCCCACGGCCACTGAAGGCTCTGCCCCAGGGCCACTGCAAGGGGGACGGTCCCCAAGGCAGCCTCCAACCTCCCCACCCCTCAGAGCAGCCTCAGCAGCATGTGGCACTTCAAGATTCACAGGCCCAGACCTGAGCCAGTGTGGTCCACCCCCGACCAGACCAGGGACCCAGCAGCTGTGTGGCTCACCCCCCACCAGGGGACCAGGGACCCAGCAGCTGTGTGGCTCACCCCCCACCAGGGGACCAGGGACCCAGCAGCTGTGTGGCTCACCCCCCGACCAGGGGACCAGGGACCCAGCAGCTGTGTGGCTCACCCCCCACCAGGGGACCAGGGACCCAGCAGCTGTGTGGCTCACCCCCGACCAGGGGACCAGGGACCCAGCAGCTGTGTGGCTCACCCCCCACCAGGGGACCAGGGACCCAGCAGCTGTGTGGCTCACCCCCCGACCAGGGGACCAGGGACCCAGCAGCTGTGTGGTCCACCCCCGACCAGACCAGGGACCCAGCAGCTGTGTGGTCCACCCCCGACCAGGGGACCAGGGACCCAGCAGCTGTGTGGTCCACCCCCCACCAGGGGACCAGGGACCCAGCAGCTGTGTGGCTCACCCCCCACCACGGGACCAGGGACCCAGCAGCTGTGTGGCTCACCCCCGACCAGGGGACCAGGGACCCAGCAGCTGTGTGGCTCACCCCCCACCACGGGACCAGGGACCCAGCAGCTGTGTGGCTCACACCCTGCCCCCCATCAGAGGGCTCAGGTTGAAAGCTGCCCCTCACCTCTGAGCCCCAGCCCTCCTGGGACAAGCTCTCTGGGACAGCTAGCCACCACCAGGTTAGGGGCTCACCGCACCTCTCCACGACCTCAGGGCCACCTGTCTGCCCAGGCCCTCCATGTGGCCCCCAAAGCACAACCCTTGGCCTCGAGCCCCGTGTGGCCACCAGAGGTCTCACCCTCAGGGACCCGAGCAGCGCCCTTCTCTGCACTCCCCGGCCCAGGCCTGTGCTGCTTCTCCGCCCAAGTCCAGCTCAGTGGACAGAACAGCACGTGAGCAATGGAGACCCCGGAGTCACAAGGAGACAGGGTCACCCGGGGGTCAGGGGGCAGCCCACGTGGACACACAGGCACTGCCGCCCGAGCCCGTCCGCCTGCCCAGGTCCAGCTCGTGGGGACAGGTGGGGGACAAGCACCCTGGGGGAGGGCCGGGCCCATGCCTGGACCCCATGTTCCCAGCCCGCGCTGTCCACTCCACGGGCCCTCTGGAAAGACAAGAAGTCCGGGGCCTGCTGTGAAGGGACGGGCAAGATCGGGGATCCTAGACCTCAGAACCTTCGTGTCCACTGTCTCCCGAGTGTGCATAGGGCACGGCCGAGCTGCTGCAGGCAGGGTGGGTGCTGCGCCAGCCCACAGGGGCGTCCTCTCTGGCCCCCTGGCCCCTCCCGCCTCACCCTGCCCCCAGGATACCCCCCTCCAACTCCTGCCAGGCCAGGGACCCGGGAGCATCTGACACCCCTGGGGTGTGTGTGTTTATAACCACAGAACCTGGTACTGACGGACACGCCTTTTAATACAACCATCCAGAGGAAAACAGCAACAAGCTGTGGAGACGGCAGGCGGAGGCTCGCTGGCCTCCTCTGCCGTGGTGATGGGGGGGTGGGGGGTAGGAAGAGGCGCAGATGACCCCGGCCCAGTGCTGAGCGGGGACCAGGTACCCATGGAGGCGGCGGGGGGGGGGCAGGCAGGCGTGGGGGACGGCGGGGCCAGGGGTGAGGGCGGGGACCCCACCAGCTGACTGCGGGGAAGACTCAGCAGGCTGGACTTCGAGCTCAACGGGTGGAGGAGAAGGCGTTGACCGAGGGCCGGGCAGGGACCAGGTGCCCGCGGAGGTGGAGGGGCAGGCAGGCGTGGGGATGGTGGGGCCAGGGGTGAGGGTGGGGCCCCCAGCAGCTGACTGCGGGGAAGGCCCAGCAGGCTGGACTTCGAGCTCAGCGGGTGGGGGGAAAGGCATGGACCAAGGGCCGGGCGGGGCGCAGGCGCACTGTCAGCAGCGGGCAGGGCCCACTCAGCCCCCGAGACCCCCCGAGCCGCTGGACAGACGTGTCCTCACTCCAGTGCAGGGGAGAGGGGTGACCACCCCCCCCCAACTCCCTATTCCGATGCCCAACCACCCTGCCAGGCTCTCCCGCACGTCTTGCCGGGCCTGGCGGTCAGCTACTGGAGATGCATGGTCTCTGGAGGGGCACAGGGCAGCGGGGCCCCCTCCCCAGGGCTCTCGGGGGGGCCCCGGCTTCGCCATGGAGCGGGCGCCTCCCACGGGCTCGAGAGCCCACCCCTGGCTGTGGGCAGGGCTGACGGTCAGTCCAAGATGGTCTTGAAGTCTGCGGTCACAGCGGGGTTGGCCGCCGCCTCCAGGGCGGCACGTGTGGGCCCTGGGAGCTGCCGGTGCAGCCGAGCTTCGGCTGTGGAGAGGGGGATGCACTCAGAGCCCCTTTCGGGGGGCGCCAGAGACCGCTGCTCACCAGGCACACCACTGAGGCCACGCGGGCACCCACGCTGGGCCGGCTGTGTGCCGGCGAGCTGGGGGGTGGGAGCCTCAGCAAGGGGAGACAACCCATCACGCCCGGAGCCACGGGGGCAGCTGGGCAGCGCCCGAGGGGACACAGGTAGGGGGCTGGTGGGCAGACGCCGCGGGGAGGAGGCCCCGAGAAGGGCCGTGAGAGGCGGCGTGACCCGGCTGGGTGTGCCCTGGGCGGGGCGGGGCTGTGACCCCGGCTCGTGCAAACTCCTGGGCCCACCCACCTGCCCGAAGGGGCCGCCTTGTGTCCGCCCACACCCACCTGTCCGGAGAGCCCCCAGCAGGCGGCTGTAGGTGGCGCGGTGGCGAGCCAGCTTGTGCAGGAAGGCGTGGAGACACAGCCAGTGTGCCGCTTCAGACGGGAACAGGCCAGAGGCGCCCCTGGCCCCCAGCGACGCCCCTGGGGACACGCATGACTGAGGCCCTGCCCGACGCCACGCTAGGGAGACCGGGGCCTCCAGGTGGAGAGCCCTCAGTGCGCTTGTGGGACAATGTTGGGGGCGGAAAACCAGCGCTTTCGCCCCAGGTGCCACCCCGATAGGAGCCCAGGGAATTCTGACAACAGATGTTTCCTTCAACTTCTCCAAGAAACCTCCATGAACAAGGACAGTGACGGTAAGTCTGCACAAGCCTCACAGGCCGCACAGCCGGGACCTCGGACGGGTCCTCAGGGCCCTGGCCGAGGCCGTGGGGGCGGGCACGGGGATGCCCCAGGAAGGCCGAGCTGAGGGCTGGTGACCCCAAAGCACACGGGGGTCCCTCAGCAGGCTCCTCCCCAGTGTGGGCAAGGGCGGCCCAGGGCCTCCTGCTGCCCGCTGGCCTGGCTGACCCAATGCCCAGGGCACCGAGACAGGAGGGCTGCCCGTGAGCAGGCGGGGCACGCAGGGGAGGATCCCCAGCTGGTGCCTAGGTGCCTGGTCACTCCAGGCTGGCAGCGGACGACAGGCCAATGGAGGGCCTGAGCCGCCAGCAAGGTAGAGGCGCCCTGGCCCCGTCTCCTGCCCCATCTCCTGCCGGCGGGTGTAGGTGACTTGCAGCTCAAGTCCCCGCCCCCGCAAGCCCTCAGCCCCGGGCGCCCAAGCACCTGCGTTTCTGGCTTTCAGGAGGGTGTAGCCTCGGGACGCCGTGTCCATGATGACCTGGAGAAAGAACGCGGGGCGGCTCCCGACCGGCTGGCTGAAGGGCAGCTGCAGCACGCAGGCGTGGAACCTGGGGGCGGCGGTCCCGTCAGGACACGCCCCCCCCACGCTGCCCAAGAGGGGCTCCACGGAGACCACGCAGGCCGAGCCTGGCTCGGGGTCCCAGGTAGGGGTGGACGAGCCCCGGACTCCACAGTCAGCTGCCTGCGCCCCAGCTCAGCACCTGGCGGGTGGCATGGCCCCAGGGCGGGGAATGTTCCGGAAGCTAGTCTGTGCCGATTGGTGCGGCTTCCCGCTGCCCCTCCTGGGGGCACCTGAGGGCTGGGGGCCACCGCAGACACTGATCTCTGCTCCCTGCCCTGCCCTGCCCCGCCCTGCAGCCCTCCCCCTGTTGACGAGACCCCTGAGTACTCCCTGGGGACAGAGCAGCATTCCCAGGGTGGACAAGGACACCAAGGACTCAGGGGCTGCCTCATCGCACTGGGGAGCAGCGTGTCCCCCAGGTCCCGGGCGAGCGCAGCACTGCGGCTGAGGCCCCATCCTCCACCAGACGCACCTGTAGGCCTGCAGCAGGAATATCTTGTACACGTTTGTGAAAACCGTCTGGAGACTGTTCACCTTCAGAAAGAAAAGAGAAGAAAACGCTGGCGGCACCTCTCGCTTTGCGTTCCTGAGTTTGCTTTATGGCCCCATCAAGCGGAGCAGGAAAAAGGGTCGCCCCGGGAAGAACCCAGTGGCCTCTCTGGGGAAACCCACCAGGTCCCCAGGGGCCCTCAGAGGCGGCCAGGCCCGTGGGAAGGGAGAGGGCGGGAGCCTGGCAGGACGACGGTTCAGGCCCCAGGGGGACAAGCAAGGGCCACAAAGGCCCGGCCCAAGGGGACGAGCAGGGACAAGGCGAGGACGGTGGGGTGAGCGCTGTGGGCACAGGCATGCACACAGCTGCACAAGCATCCACACCCACACGCTCGGTCACGCATACACGTGTGTGATGACCAACGTCCTTTCACACACAGGCACACGTGCGCACCCACACGCTCAGTCACACGTACACGTGTGTGATGACCAACGTCCTTCCACACACAAGTGTGCACCTGCCCACCCACTCCCCCAGGAAATACAACACATGGGGGGCCAGCTGCCCCCACGCCCCGCGGCCCTGCCCCCCAACCTGCAGGTCCAGGAAGAGCCCGTGGCACTTGAGCTGCAGGACCGCCAACAGCTTGCGACGCATGTTCCTCCCGGGCTTGAAGCCCTGGGTGAAGGTGAGACTCGCTCTGATGGACGTCCGGGCGTAACTGTGAGACAGGGTGGGGTCCGGGGAAGCAAGTGTGTCCACCCAGCACTGACCCACACCTAGATGTCCCGCCCCTCGGCTACACTGATCGGCCAGGAAGGCTACCTGTCCCCCACACAGTCACAGCTTCACGGGCACCCAGACAGGACAGTGGGCGGGTCATGACTCGCCGGCGCAGTCGGTGCGTGGACACGCAGGGAGTGTCGGGAGCAGCAGGTGGACACACGGAACCGCGGACGGCAAGCGTCCGCCCCGCGTCTTCCCAGGGAGCGCCTGGGGGCAGCCCCCAGCAGGACTGGGCTAGCAGCGCAGGACAGGGTAGCCCCATCCAGCAGCGCCCCGAGACGGCTCGCTCCTCACAGAGCAGAGGACACGCTTGCAGCCACACTGCTCCTCAGCCCTCCACGTCTGTGCAAAGCCTGGGGCTCGCTGCACCATCCCAGGGTGAGGCGGGGGCAGAGGGCTGCCAGGGGCTCAACTGCATCCCCAAATTCACAGGGTGAGCCCGCCCCCGCGGCCGTTCGGGGACAAGGCCTTTGAGAAGATGACTAAGGTCAAACGAGCGCATAAGGGGGGCCCTAACCCACAGGGACGGGGCCCAGGAAGAGACGCAGAGACGCTGAGCACACGGGCCCTAACCCACGGGGACGGAGGTCCAGGAAGAGACGCTGAACACGGGCCCTAACCCACGGGGACGGGGCCCAGGAAGAGACGCAGAGACGCTGAGCACACGGGCCCTAACCCACGGGGACGGGGGCCCAGGAAGAGACGCTGAGCACAGAGGGTGACCACGTGGTGCTAGGGGCGCAGACGCATCCACACGGTCCGGAGAGGCCGCAGGAGGGATCGGCCGGCGAGGGACCAACAGAGCCGAACACGTGCCCTGAAGCCCCATCCCTGACGGACCAGAGGGGACCATGAACCCCAGAGCCCAGTGAGACCTGGGGCTTGTGTCTGGCAGGTCCTGCCTCTCCGGGTCACGGCCACACGCCTCACCGGGAACATGCTTGCGCCCGAGTCCACTACGTGGTTCCCTTTCATGAAAAACGCTCAGAAAACCGCTGACTCGGAGAGCCAGTTCCCGCCGTCCACCGTGTGGCTTCTGACCCCTCAGGGCCCCGGGCCCGTCACTCACCTGGAGTGGTCACCATGCACCTCCAGGGTGCGAGTGTCCAGCAGCAGGCCACACCAGGGGAACAGGCAGTGGGCCGGCAGCTGCAGGGGCGCCACGCCGCCCAGGGCCCCAGGCTCCACGGGGAAGTTCACCACCGTCTTCCGCAGGTTCACCTGGCAGCCGTACTCGGGCACGCCACGCACCAGGGTCCTGTGGCCGGGCGCCGTGTGAGCGCCGGACGGACAGGGCCACACTGGGTGTCTCGGGGGCGCTGGGCAGCGTACCCAGCACCCAGAGAGGCAGGCAGGCCACGGAGGGTAGGCTGGGACCGCGGGCCCCCACGGAAGGCTGGACACGGTCTGGCTCTGTGGAGCGACCTGCTGCTTGTGATCAGGGCCTGGGGTGGCTGGTGGCAGAGGAGGGGAGCAGGGGCGCCCCAAGGCCAGCCCTGAAACATGAGTGGACGCTGGGACCATACGCCAGGCTCTTGGAGCCCTGGGACCGCGCCACAGGACCCTCCCCAGAGGTGCGGGGACACACAGGAGGACCTTGTTCACACGCCTGCAGGACATGAGCTGGGAGGCGCGTGCAGAGACGCACACACGGGGGACCTCACCTGAGGAAGTCTGTGGCCCGCGTTAGGTGAGGGGTGACCAGCAGGAAGTCGTCCACCAGGCGCAGAAGCACCCTGGGCATGGAGAGAGCCCAGGGTGAGGGCAGACCCTGACACACCGCCACACGCCCACACACGCCATGCGCCCCCGGCGTCCTCCCGGGGCGGTGAACGGTGCCAGGTGTACTGTCTGAGTTCAGCCGGACGCGGATAAAGTGATCTCCAGAGAGCCAACCCCCACCAGTGTCCATGGGATTCGGCTCCGGCCGGGACGAGCAGGGCCCAGCAGTCGGGCTGGGAGCGGACGGGTTCAGTGCCGCCGACACGCCCTGGCCACGGGGCAAGCCACGCTCACTCCCTGCTCACTCCCTGCTCGAGGCCTGCTGAGCACTGCCTCCCAGCCGCGTGTAGCACCCTCTGCACCCAAGACCGGAAACAGAGGGGCCCCAACAAGGCCGCGCCCGCCGCCACGGGGCCTGCGCCCATCAACACGGGCGTGTACCCTCCGCCACGGGGCCACACCGGCCAGCACGGGGCCTGCGCCTGCCCGCACAGCCGTGTACCCTCCGCCATGGGGCCACGCCCACCAACACAGGGGCACGCCCACCGCCATGGGGGCCACGCCCACCAACACAGGGGCACGCCCACCGCCGTGGGGGCCACGCCCACCAACACAGGGGCACGCCCACCGCCATGGCGCCATGCCCTTTGCCACGGGGGCCGCGGCCGCCGGCCCGGGGGCCGTACCCGTCCTGCTGGACTCCGGGGAAGAGCTTGTTCTCCATGTCCCCGTAGCAGAAGCTGCAGAGCAGGGTGGACAGGATGGAGCCCTGGGGAATCCCCTGACACTGGATGTAGGACCTGGGGGGCAGGACGCGGTCAGCAGGGGGGCTGGCCACGGCGAGCCTCACGTTCACATCTGCACACGCGCGCGCAGACACACAGGTGTGCGCGCACCGCTCCCACCTGGGGACGCGAATCAACACGCTTGTCACACCCCCCACGAAGCCCTGCCACACGCAGCACGACCCCGCTCCACGAGGGGTGGTGGCCCTGGGGAGGAGTCAGGCTCCAGGCCTTTCCCGCAGAGAAGGATCTCCTCCGCCTGGTGCCATTTCCACGCGTGTGCAGGCCTGTGCTCGCGTGCGAACTCGCCCCTGCTGCGCTGCAGGCACCGCGCCTCCCCAGGAGTCTGCGCTATTTTATATTTTACCGGAACTGCCTTGCCGGGAGCATTGTAGTTACTCGGAACCTAATGATAACGAAGGCACATCCTTTAAGCAGAAAGCCCCCTGAGCCTGGAGCACATTCACGACCCCTGAGAAGGCCCCAGGGTCTAGACCGACCTCTAACAGCCGAGGCCACGAGCCCGAAGCCCCCTGGACCCAGAGGGGTCTCACACGGGTGCCACCAGAGCAGATGCGCTTTCACACACGTTAAGAGAGCCCCCCGCTGCCCTCTGACCCCGAGCACGTCCCGTAAGTGGAGGGCCGTGCGCTGCCACCCTGTCCATGGGGCTGGGGCGCTGAGCGGGCGCTGAGCGGGCAGGCGGGGCCCAGACCTACCTGCCCCCGATCCTGATGACGTGGCTGCGGACCAGGTGCAGGAAGAGGTTGAAGAGGCTGCTGCCAGGCTCGTTCAGGGAGCAGCTCTGCAGAGGCAGGCGGGGCGCTGGGCTGGAATGGACGCCACTCTGGGCCGGCAAGTGGCCCAGGGGAATGGGCCCGCACCCAGGGAGGCGGCAGGGAGCCCCACGTGCGACAGGGAGCCCCGAGGGCCCAGGCCCCGCTGGGGAACCCGCTCACACAGGAAGTGCGTCCCCACAGGGCTCAGTCAGGGGCAGGTCTGCGGGGCAAGCCCTCTGCCCTCCTGGAGGAGGTGGATGCACCTTCTTGTGGCCTCAAGGCCAAAACAGAGGGAGAAGACAGGCAGCAAAGTGCAGAGGGGCCACGGACGGCGGGGGTGCGGGAGGCCTGGGAGCGGGAGGAGGTGTCCTAAGGCAGGGGCGCGTCTGCACCGGCCAGCCCTCGGGGTGTGGGCGCCCACACCCACCTGCTCGATGACCACGGCGTCCCTCAGCGAGCCCATCACCTGCAGATGCTCCACGAGCTGCCTCAGGTACGGCTGAAAGTCCGAGAAGGTGGACACCTGCCGGCCGAGGACAGGGTGAAGTGGGTGGACACCCCACCCCCGACAGCATGGTGTTCAGGACAGCGGTCAGAGTCTGGGGGGCTGGCCACGGCCACTGTGACCGGGCAGAAAATGCCAGGCCGCCAGGGGCGCCGGGGAGGTGTGGACACAGACGGGCTGGAGTCTTGGTTTTCAGGGTGCATCCCACCTCCCCCCTGACCTCTCCCCAAGGCCGGGATCCACTGAGCAGAAAGACTGTGGGGTTCAGGGCCACTAAGCAGCAAGAACGAGTTTGGGTGAACTCCGGGGAGTTGGTGATAGACAGGGAGGCCTGGCATGCTGCCGTCCATGGGGTCGCAAAGAGTCGGACACGACTGAGGGACCGGACTGAACTGAAGCAGCCGGGACTGATGGCGTCTCGGGGGGGCTTGCAGAGCAAGGACCCTCACTCAGGCACCCCAGGAGCCACGCTGAGCTGAGCACGCAGTCCTAGCAGCCAGGGGGCTGGGCCTGGGGGCCCCTTGCAGCGGACACCGGGGAAGGGGGAGTGGGGCAGGCCAGACGCCACGCTGTCCGCAAGAAACCCTTGCAGGACTCAGGTCACAGCGCCACTGTCGGGGAGACACCACCCGCCGAGGAGGACTCATAAGCCCACCCGTTACGGCTCCCGTTCAAAGTCTGCGCTTTGTGGAAAAACAGGCCCAGGTGTGACCAAAACCTCTCACACGACAGATAGACACAGGAGGAGACTGCCTGCGGGCCGGGGAGGCGCCAGTTTCTGGAATTTTTAAAATCAGTCAAGATAACACTGCTCACACAACAGGCAAAGCTGAGGCAGTCAACCAGAGACCGGGAACCTGTGAGAAAAACCAAACCTGAAAAACAGGCTGCCCAGCTTAAGGGCTGGTTAGATGCGTTTAAAACTAGAGACAGAGAAGGGCAGACGCGTGAACCAGAAGACAGGCCTGCGGAGTCCAGACTGGAGGAGAGACAGGCACATCGCAGCATCGGTGCACAAGCTGGTTCAAAACAGGCCCCAGGGACTTCCCTGCGGCCCAGTGGCTAGGACGCCAAGCTCCCAAAGCAGCGGCCCGTGTTCGGTCCCTGGCCAGGGACTCATTCCCCACACTGGAACTAAGATCTGGGGCAGCCTAATTAATTAATTAAAATAAACCGGCCCCGCCTGAATGCAGCAGCTGGGATAACAAACGTCCTTCCAGAGCAGGGGTCAGGCGGACAGCAGGCGGGCCGCGCAAGCGCAACACGGTTTCAGGCAGAGAAGCTGGGTCCGTCAAAGTGAAAAGCATCTGTTCACGGAGCCTCCACTTGCAACGGCAAAGGCAGGGTAGGCTGAGACAGCATCCAGGAGTGCCCAGAGGCTTGTCCCGAGAATGTGGGCGTATCCCCTCAGACAACAAAGGAGGCAGACGGTCCCACGTGGGGAGACTGGACAGGCGCCCCCAGTGCCCCCAGAGGACGTGCCAGCCGGGCGGCTGACACACGAGGTGCCCAGAGCCTGGACCTGGTCCCAGAGACGGGCCTGTGTGGTCCCACCTTGCGGCCTGGCTGCAGGCTGCAGCCCTGCCCTTCCGGGCCCCCAACACCGCCCGCTGGACCCTCTGAGGCCCGCGGGACCACACCTGGCACCTCTCGGGTGATGTCTCCTAAAATGACACAAGCCTGGAATCCGCCCCACAGGATTTGGGACAAGGGTTTGTCTCCACAAACAGCGCATCACAGGGCTGGTGGCAACCGCCTGGATCCACATCCAGGCATGAACCAGCAGACGCCCACCCGGCGGAAGGCTAGGCCTCACCCGGTAGCATCGGAGGCCGCCACACTGGGCCCCAGACCCCCGAAACTGGACCGGAGGGAGAGCATGCTTGCTTCACATCACAAGGTTAGAGACAGGTGAGCCTGCTGCCTGTCGGAGGAGGAGGCCTGGGGGGCCGGGGGGCGTCCTCTGGGTGCTGCCCCACCCGTGCCACACATCCAAGATCCCCCCAAGCTCCCTGCATCACACTCCCTGGACTCACAAACACGCTCAGCGGTGCCTGGGCCCAGGTTTCCTGTGCGCCCTCCCCAGCGCTTCCCGGGAGTCCACCCACGTCTGTCTCCGGGTACACACGCTGCTCTGAGCAGGAGACAAGCGCTAGCAGCCCCCGCGGCCTCGGGGTCCACCCAGCGCCCGCGTCCTCTTCCAGCCCTTCCTGGCCTGAGGCCCCCATCGTTGGGGGGAGAGGCGGCCCCGCCACCCACCCCATGACGCACGTGCGTGCAGAAGGCGGCGCAGCCTCGGAGTTGCTGAAGGACGCCCCCCCGCCCCGCCCTCACCCCCACCCCCACCCCCGCCCCGGGGCACACACGGTGCTGCTCTGTGGCCGTGGGGACACCTCGGGACACCCGTGTGGCTCTGCTGCCGCCAGGGTCCCCCACTCACGTGCAGTCAGGCCTAGGGCAGGGGCGGACCGGATGGGAGTACCAGCAAGAGTGGTCCTCGCGGCTCCACAGTGCAGAGCGTGCGCCCCCCGCCCCCGCAGGCCACGCCCCCGGCACTGCACAGGCCCCGTGGCTCTTACGTGTCTCCTGAAAGACTTGCACACGCGCCCGCGCGCGGTGCGGACCACGGCGCAGCGGCGCACGCAGTACGTATTCTCCTGCGGCTGCAGCACGTCGGCGATCACCTCTGCCAGCCTGTCCTGGGGGAGGGCATCGTAGGCCCCCACCACGTCCGCCTATGTGGGAACAGGGGGCCTGAGGACACGTTCACCCCTAACCCCGAGTTTTGGGTCCGGCTTGTCCTGACCTGCCATCAGCCAATACTGGGGTGAGTTGAACATGAGGGATGGGCAGACCCTGTACCCCCATCCCTGCCCCCCGGGGGCTCTCTCTGAGACTCCCCTTGCCCTGGACTCTGAGCACCCCTCGGACTGGCCTGCATGCTCTCTCTGAGCTGCAGGCTGGCATCCTGACGACCAGGGCACAACACAGGGCAACCCGCCCAGGGTCCGAGCAGCTGTCTCCTTCCCTGGAGGGAGGGCAGGAGCCCCGGGGAAGTGGGGTGCACTCCCAGAGTACTCCAGAGGCACAGAGCCTCTGCCCCGGGAGCTGGGCCCCTGTCTTGCAGCTCACAGAAGCTGAGAGTCACGTTTAACATGGACGTGACCCCACCAGGGGTGACCCATCCTGGCACACACGGGGCTGTAGGAGGCGGTCACTTCCCACATCAGCTGGACCAGACCCACAGGGTCACCTGCAGCCCTGGCTCTCTCCACAGGGGTGGGAATGGGCGCCCACCTTGACGAAGTAGAGCGGAGGGGCTGGGCCCCGGGCCCTCAGGGGCAGCACGAAGGCCCTCCAGGCCCTGTGGATGTCATCCATGCCCAGCACCGAGGCCCCCAGGAGGCCGGGACGCCGAGCTCGCTCGTAGTTCAGCACCGCGAACAGCGTCTTGACCCGCGAGCTGAGATGCTGCACCTGCGGGCCCAGCCCAGACGGGAGTGTCGCCAGAGCAACTATGGCCAAGGGGACTCGGGGTCAGACAGCCCCAGGGACCGTCCCCAAGGGGACACCAAGGGTCAGACAGCCCCCAGGGCCGTCCCCAAGGGGACTCGGGGTCAGACAGCCCCCAGGGACAAGGGACAGGTCCCTGCTCTCTGCTGCCCCCTGCCCACCAGCCCCCCTCAGACCCCAGAAAGACCATATGGCCAAGCTGTCCACACCCACTTCAGACCCCGGGTCTCCCCAGGGACCCATCCTGGGATCACGGACACCACTTGTGGAAAAGGCAAGCAGCCAAACCCTGGGTCCCTCCCCTCGCCTGGTCCCCCCACCCAGCAAAAGGGACGCTGCCTCTTGGGGGACACCCCCACAGCGGGTGAGCCATGTGTCACTGCTCATGGACAAGCCCCCACCAACAGTGACGGCTTCTCTTTGTCACTAATGGTAGAATCACCCCAATCACTCCAGGGGGCTCTGGAAGGGGCAGGAGCTGCTGGTGACGCAGGGATGGTGGGGGGGGGGCGGTGTTGGGGGACAGTCACAGGGGCCAAGCACAGGGGTGAGTTCCTGGGGACTCCAGCAGGCTGGTAACAGACGTCACATACCCCTCTGCCCGGCATCCCGAGAGCACAATGGCCCCCTGGGGGATTCCAGGAGACGGGGGCACAGAGGGGTCTCGGAGCCCGGCTGGCACCCTGCAGGACAGGCCTCACTGGGAGCTCCTTCTCTGGACCTAGGAGTCCTCTGGCCATGCCCCCTGGCTCCTCAGGACCTCACCGCAGCCCCCAGACACCCCGGGACTTTGGGCACAGCCACTGGGCCTGGGTTTCAACACGCTTGGCCCAGAACAACGTGAACAGCGACCTTCTTGTCTCTGGGCGGCGCTGGGGCGCCCTCGACACAGCCCACGTTCACGATGGGCCGCAGCCCGCCGGGCTTGGGGACGAAACGGAGCCTGGACGTCAGCAGGGCCGGCCTGGCCTCCTGGTGCTGCCTGACCTCTGCTTCTGACAGCTCTCGAAGCCGCACACGCTCCAAGTGTTGTCTGAAACAGAGGTGCCCGCAGGCAGCCAGGGCAGGTCAGCCTGGTGGGTGCCCGTGCCCATGCAGTGGGCAAAGCTCATGACCGGCATGCCCGGTTCCTGGTGGACAGAGCTCAGACCAGAACTGGACAGGATGGCTCGCTGGGGAGACCCTGGGGTCTGGAGTGGGTGTGGGCAGCTTGGCCATCAGGTACTTCTGGGGTCTGAAGGAGGCTGGTGGGCAGGGACCCCACGTTCTCCTCCTGGAACAGGCAGGGGGTGCTTGGTGGAACCCCTGGGAGGAGCAGAATCGTCTCCCCACGGACCAGCCGGTTCCTTGTCATCCGTAAGCTTCAGCCTTCACCCCAAAACCATCCACAGGGATGGGCAGAGGTCCTCCCACCTCTTGGCCGTTGCAGGGAGTATGCTCCCTGGGCTGGTGGCCCCGAAGGAAGCCCGTGGCGGGACTCGAGCGTCCACCAGGCGGGGGACAGGCCACAGGGGCCCCACAAGAAGAGCTGGGCTGCCCACTTCAGTTTACATGTCAGGAAATGCTTGAATCGGGTGCCTTCATTCAGACCCACGGTAAGGGCCTCAAGAGGCTCCCCAGATGCCAGAGGACACGGGCCCCGGCACACGTGCTCAGGGACCCCGATCCACTCCTGACTCAGGGACCCAAGCCCATGTACTCAGGGACCCCGGCCCACGTGCTTGGGGACCCCCACTTAGCTCCTGACTCGGGGACCTCGGCTCCGCCCCGACCCAGAGCACCTCCCTCGCTCAGACGCTCAGCCAAGATCTCTCGCAGAACGCCTGGAAAGGCCCAGCTCTTATCTCAGGCGGCTCCCCAACCCGTCCCGGCTGGGTCCCTGTCCACTGACAGCCACCCAGGCCTTCACAGAGGACACAGACGGCAGGAGGGGACAGAGCTCATGGCTGCCGCGCGGGCACTCAGCCCCTGGGGAGCCTGCTTCACGGTGCCCCCAGTGCCCCCGGCGGCCGGCGCAGACAGGCGGGTCCGTGCGTGCAGGCGCGGGTGTCCCCCCGCGTACCTGACGCCCAGGCGCTGCAGCTGGCTCCAGACGCGCTTCCGGAAGAAGAAGAGCCGGTTCTTCTGGAACGTGGTCTCCGTGACGTAGAAGAAGCCCCTGAGCAGCTCCACCACGTAGGCGCCCATCAGCCAGCGCAGGAAGCGGCCCAGGACGGCCTCCCGCCGGCGGTGCTCTGCGGCGGGCACGCGGCAAGCCCCTGGGAGGAGAGAAGCCGGTGCTCGCCCTCCACGCTGCCCCCGCAGGCCGGGATGGTTGCCCACGGCCTCCGAGTCCACAGCGACTAGGAGCAGGGGGCAGAGAAGGCGGGTAACTAGGCAAGGAGCCTCCCCAGATCACGGGCTAAAGTGATGCTACCAGATCGCTGCACTTTGATAGAAAATGTTTTTAAATGAGGTTCCCCTTTCTTTTTCCTCTTGCGGCTACTGGAAAATGCTGAATGAGTCATGGCGCTCACGTATGCTCCTGCCGGACAGCGTGGACCCAAAGCCCCAGCACTTGTCACTGCGCACGCAGACTAGGGGAGCCGGGGCTGCTGTCCCCGGGGTTGGGGGGGATCAGGGGGGCTGCGCTGCAGTTTCAGGCATCACCACTGGGCCACAGGGGCTGGAAATGCCCGGGGGGTTGCAGGCTGCACACGAGGGGCACGTAGAGGCGGCCCCGAGTGCTGAGGAATGCCCAACGCTGCCGGCTCCGGACACGCGCCCCGCGGGCCTCTGTGGCTTACGCTGTGCCACAGGAGCCTCAGCGCTGACAGAGCCAGGGCCTCACCGGCAGAAACCGGGTCAGAGGACAAGGAAGGGGGCCTGGAGGCGGCCTGGGGCAGGACGGTGAGCAGCCAGCGAAGGAAAGAGGAGGGGGTGAAGCCACGCCCACACGGGCTGCGAGGGGCCAGTGAGAGCAGGGCTGGCTGAGCCGGAGACAGTTCAGCTGCGATCCGATCCCAACACGCAAGGCTATGGCTGGAAGGAAGCCACCCCGAGGGCGACGGAGAGCACACAGCTAGCTCTAGACGAGACACCCACACACACACGTGAAAAAGTGCACACCGGGAAACGGAATAAGAACGCAGGAAGAGCGGCAAATTGGGAGGATGAGAAAGACGCGCCCAGACCGGGTCAGCACAGAGAAGTGTAAGGCCAGGGGAGCCACACAGACGGTCAGACGGGATCGGACAGACGCGCAGAAGGTTGGCTCAGGGCCGCGATACGGCACCTACACTACGCGTGCTCACAGGACAGGAGAGGCTGAAGGTAAAACCCAGATAAGGGCAAACAGCATGAGCAGTAAACACTGGCGAGTGGGGAGGCAGGGAGACATACTTTAAGGTAAAGAGAGTCGCTAGACACTCGTGGTGGCAACCCACTCCAGCGTTCCTGCCTGGAGAATCCCAGGGACGCGGGAGCCTGGTGGGCTGCCGTCTCTGGGGCTGCACAGAGTCGGACACGACGGAAGTGACTTAGCAGCAGCAGCAGCAGACACTCAAGAGCAAAGCTGACTCATGAGTCAACGAGGGGGCCAAGCCTGGCTCCAGCTCTGGGTGTCAAGCTCTCAGGACTTCAGGGGTCAGACCGGGGAGCGCTCGGAAGGGGCCGGCCCTGCTGCTCCTGGCTCTGCCCGCACACGTGCTGGGCGGTGGCTGCATGGGAGGAGCCCCGCATCACACCTAGACCACCACACAGGGAGGGGCCCCAAAGGCCCAGCTTCACGGAAGGCCCCATTGCTCCCCAGCAGCTGCCCGCTGTCCTGGGACCCGGCCGGCAGCCGGCTCTCCCCTCTGTGCCCGCCCAGCCCGGGGCCTCGGTCAAGGACACAGTCCTCCCGCGCCGGCCGCCAGTGGCCCTGGCCTGGTGGACACACAGGAGAACTCACTGGGTCTGCAGACGGCTGACCAGAGCCGGCTGGGGAACCCCGAGCCTTACCTCCCAGCCCCACCCAGGAGGGTTCTCAGCCCAGCTCCCACTCCTATCAGGGGGCATCGTTCAAGGCAGTTAACCTTGAGGTCAGAAACAGAAGATGAACCACCGAAGCCACGCCCACCGGGGCTCCAGGTGCCCCACCTGCAGGTGCGGCCCTGCCCTCCACGAGTCCCCCCCTCCACTGCCCCTTCCCAGGCCCAGAACCTCCATGAAGTCCGGTATCCATGCAAGTTGGGTGGGAGAGAGGGTCAGAGGCCGAGAGCGGAGATGGGGAGCTATCGAGAAGCACCCCCTCCAGAAGCCTCACCTGGGCTCGTGCGCAGCCACGCGCAGTCCTGCACCTTCATCTTCCACGTGAGCTCCTGCTGCGAGAGCCTGCCGTGCTTCCCCAGGGAGAGGAGCTTCTTCACGTTCCGCAGGAAGCGCCGCTCGTTGTGCCGGGAGCCCCAGAGGCCGGCGGGCACCAGGCGGCGAAGACAGGCCCGCAGGAGGCCGTACACCTGCCAGGGGCTGCTGTGCTGGCGGAGCAGCTGGACCAGGCGCCCCGAGCTCGCCTCGCCCTCGGGAGCAGCCGCCGGCCTCTCCGAGGGGCAGCCGCCCGCGTCAGGGCGCTTCTGATGGCCTGGCCCCGCCGGGGGCGCAGAGGCCGGCAGCGGGCAGTGCGCCCTGAGCAGCGCGCCATAGGGGCACCGCGCGTGGTTCCCAAGCAGCTTCCGGAACAGGGGCCGCATCTGCCAGTAGCGCGCGGGCAGGCGGCGCGGCCGGCGGGGAGCCCCTGGCTGCCCGGGCTTCGAGTCCAGAAAGATGGTTTCCACGAGTGTCCGCGCCCCGGCCAGGCTCGGAGGCAGGGAGCAGAGCAGGAAGGAGCGGCGCAGCTGTTCGCCGCCTCCGGAGCAGTAGAGGAACCGCTTGGTCTCAGCGCACGCTCCGGCACCCCGCTCGCCCTCTGGGGGTGACAGCCGCCAGGACGCGGAGCTGACACCCCGGTCGCCGCCCAGAAAGGGGCGGCAGGGCCCGGGCACGTTGCCCTCCCGAGACTCGGCTTCCACAGCGTCTCGGGTAGGTGTCACCACGCGGGGCGGGCCGCGGGCCGCCTGCCCTTCGAGATCCCGCCCGGGCTCCAGGCCGCGCCTGGGCCTCTTGGCTGCAGGCAGTCGTCCTCGCGCGCTGCCCCGACGCCGCCTCGCGCCCTGGGCCCGCGCCTCCAGGGGTGCCCCGGCCTCCCCGTGGCCGCCGTTCGACGAGGCCGGGCGCGGGAGTCCGAAGCCCGCCCGGGTCCCGCCCACTTGCCGCGTGGGCCGAGGAGCGGCGGCGGCGCGGAGGTCGTAGAGCGGCGGCCCACACACCTGGTAGGCGCAGGTAGGGGGCACCAGCAGGTAGAGCGCGCAGCGCGAGAGCAGGTGGGTGAGCACGTCGTCGCCCACGCGGCGCAGCAGCAGCCCCCAGGCGCCGCTGCCGCGCAGCGTGTCGGTGACCGTGTTGGGCAGGTAGCTGCGCACGCTGGTCGTGAAGGCCACGGGCGGCCCGCCGCGGGCCCCGGCCAGCAGCGTGAAGCCGAAGGCCAGCACGTTCCTGGCGCCGCGCTCGCAGAGCCTCTGCACGACTCTGGCCACCAGCTCCTTCAGGCAGGACACCTGCGGGGACAGTCCGTGCGTCGCGGGGGACACGGGGCCGTCCCCTCCCACCGCCTCCGCCATCACCCCGCCGGGCCCGCCCAGGCTCCCCGGGGTCGGCCCACCTGGCGGAAGGACGGGGCGGCAGGGGGCGGCTGCGCGTCCCAGGGCACGCACACCAAGCACTGCGCCACGAGCGCGCGGAAGGCCGCCGGGTCCCCGCGCCGCACAAGCCGGCGGCCCTGGGGCCGCAGGCGCCGTACGAAGGCGGCCAGGGGCAGCACCTGCCGGTAGCTGGCCCGCAGGAGGGCGCGCACCGCCCGGCACCTGGGCGCGCGCGGCATCGCGCGGAGGAGCAGGGGTCCGCGCGGAGGAAGGGGCGGGGCCGGGCGGAGGAAGGGGCGGGGTCGCGGAGGCCCAGGTACGACGAGGCCCTGGCCCCCTCCGCGCGGCTGCTCCCGGCGGCCTCCGCAGCCCCGCGCCGCCAGCCCGCCCAGGGCGCAGGGGTCGCGCGAGGGGTCGCACAGTGGAAAGGCTCTGTGGTACCGAGGGAGGGGACCAGAAGGCAGGGTCCCTGGGCGGGGGGGTGGGGCCTGGTGTGTTCGGCGTCCCCGGGGAGCAGGTTCTTCGGGTTGGTTGCTTTAACACGCGGGCCGTGACCGTGCAGCGAGGGATGCTCTGGGGTCCAGAAGGGGCTCATGGCAGCGAATGCGTAACTTTGTGCGAAGGAGAGAATGGACCACCGCCCCTGCCTGGCGGGCCTGGGGACACCGAGGGGGCGCAGATGCATCCTCGACCATTCCGCAGGGGAGTTCCTGGAGCCTTCCCCGGCGCGGGCGGCTGGCGGCGGGCGGTGGGCAGCGGGCAGTGGTCAGCCTGCAGCGGGCAGCCGGCAGCAGCAGCACTTGCCTTGCGGGCTTGGGTTCCTTGGCTCCAGGCTGTACTTTCTCTTTGCGGGATCTTCCATGGTCCTCACCATAAACAGAAATCGCCAGACCAGTTCTCTGTTAATCACCAATCCCATGGGCAGGGCAAAGGAAGGGGAGAAATGGAGCCGCGGGTTCCCTGGGTCACCACCTGCAAGCTCCTGGCACACATTCGTGGCTCTCTTTACACCCAGAGCCGCCCTGCCCTCTACAAGCGCCACGAAGACGGGTCAGAGGGCCTGCCCAGCGGCTCACAACCCCAGGAGGAGCAGGGGCCTCACCTTCCGGCCCAGCCACAGGGACCCAGGTCCAGGGGCACGGCTCAGAGCGGTGACCCTAATGGCGTCTCACCCGAACCCAGACGCTTGCAGGATGTTCGAGTAGAAAGAGGAAGCTTCTGGGTCTTGGGAGGCTTGCACAAATGATGCACCTGAGTTCCCCAAACACTGAATGGCTGAACAAATGGTTAATATTTCATAACTTTACAAAACTTGGTCAGAAATTACTTTTCTTCGTGGCCATAGCATTTAAAGAGGCCTCCGCTCTCCCTCCGTCACCAGAGTTTCGTGTCCATCCCACTTGCTCCGGTCTGCCCCGCTGGTAACCCTTGGGACCGTGGGTGGCTCTCCTGGAAGTTCACCGCGTGAGCACTGCGCGGTCTCAAGCTGGCTTGCTTCCGCCAGTGGGGGACTGGGCGTAGCCTTGGGAAGTGTGTTCTCAGCGACTAGAAACCAAGATGGAAAACAGTTTTAAAAGGAGGAGAAGCAGCAGGCTGTGTGAGGAGTACCACGCTGGCTGAGCCGCAGGGGAAGCCGGAGGTAGGGAGACTTTCCTAGCATGAATGGAAACCGTTCGTCTCCCGAACACGGTCTGCACTGCCACACGGACGCTGCTCTGTCTCCAGAAAGCTGACAGTGGTGTTAGTGTCTGCGTCGTAAAACACGAAGGTGTTCTCAGAAAAATTTCATATTGTTGGCGTATGACAAAATACAAAATCCGATTCCAGAACTTCCAGAAGGCGGTGGATGGGTGTCACACTTCACACCGGGACGTTTCTAAACAAGGAATTCTGTGGTTCAGTCACAGTCGTGTCCGACTGTTTGCGACTCCATGGACTCCAGCACACCAGGCTTCCTTGTTCTTCACCACCTCCGGACTTTGCTCAAACTCATCTCCATTGAATGGGAGAAGCCATCCAGCCGTCTCGTTCTCTGCCACCCTTTTTTCCTCCTGCCCGCCGGTCTTTTCCAGCGAGGTAGCTCTTGGCATCAGGGGGCCAGTACTGGAGCTTCAGCATCAGTCTTTTCAGTGAATATTTCTGTAAGGATTGACTGGGTTGATCTCCTTGCAGGCCAGGGCACTCTCAAGAGTCTTCTCCAACACCACAGTTCAAAAGCGTCAATTCTTCACAGTCAGCCATTTTTATGGTCCAACTCTCACATCCATACATGACAACTGGAAAAAAATCATAGTTTGTTGGCAAAGTGACGTCTCTGCTTTTTAATATGCTGTCTAAGTTGGTCATAGCTTTCCTTCCAAGGAGTAAGTGTCTTCTAACTTCGTGGCTGCAGTCACCGTTCACAGTGAGTTTGGAGCCCAAAAAAATAAAGTCTGACAGTGCTTCCACTTTTTCCCTTTCTATTTCCCATGAAGTGACGGGACCGGATGCCATGATCTTAATTTCTTTATTACTGAGTTTCAGATCGGCCTTTTCACCCTTCTCTTTCACCTTCATCAAGAGGCTTGCTAGTCCCTCTTCACTTTCTGCTGTTAGAGTGGTATCATCTGCAGTCTGAGGCTGTTGATATTTCTCCCGGCAATCTTGATTCCAGGTTGTGATTCATCCAGTCCGGCATTTCACATGATGTCCTCTGCATAGAAGTTAAGTAAACAGGATGACAATATACAGCCTTGTCATACTCCTTTCCCAATTTTGAACCAGTCTGTTGTTCCATGTCTGGTTCTAACTGTTGCTTCTTGACCTGCATACTGGTTTCTCAGGAGACAGATAGCCCCAGTGGATCCAGGGTGATTCGAAGGTGGGGACGGAGTTGGCGTCTTTGGAAAAATACATATTTAATCACAGATGTAGAGAGATTAGAAATGGATAGTGTAGTAGGAAGATCAGTGGAGAAAAAGAGGCTGAATAACTTGGATTACGTGGAATAGCATCCATGCTCCAGATGGGAATTCAGCCAGAAGAACGGGAGCAAGAAAGAGGCAACATGGGGGAATCAGTCTTTCCGGAAACTGATCCGATTTCTTTATTTTGGGGTTTGCTTATATACCTTTTGTTACACATAGGGATGAATACAGAGTCACGCGGGGGTCAGCAGTCCTGACCTTTATCAAAATCAGGTGCTTCACATAAATGTATAATAAAGGTACATCATCTTCTGGCCATGAGTGAGACCTGCTGACATTTTATGATCCTTTCTTTCTGATAACCAAAAAACTTGTTTCTTCCAAGGGTGTTTTTTCTTAAACCAGGCACCACCCTCCAAATAAAGTTACATTCCTATAGGGTGAGGGTGTAGTGAGTTACAATCAAGAAAGGAATTTATTTAATCCAAGGTTAACATGATTAGTCTTAAAGGTTAATACTTATTTCTCCTATATACTTAAATATTAATACTTATTTCTCCTATATGTTAGTTATATTCATCATGAGGGTAGGGAACATGGAGATTTAGCAGCAAACATCAGCCCAACAAACGAAAATCCTTTCACCAATGCTCCCCTTAAGATCTATTTAGTCTTAAGATAGTGATATGGAGAAGGAAATGGCAACCCACTCCAGTATTCTTGCCTGAAAAATCGCCTGGACAGAGGAGCCTGGCGAGCTACCGTCTACGTGGTCGCAGAGGTGGACACAACTTAGTGACTACACAACAACAGCATGGCAGAAGAGGCATCATTAATTGGCTGGTGAAAGGGTCTCAGTGATACTGGCAGTGTAACAGCTTGCACAGTGCTAGACTGTCCTAAAATAATTGCTCTTTGAAACTTGCATGTGTTTGAGCCCAAGAAATACATTTGGTTCCTAAGCAAAACTAAGAGCAATTGTCAAAATAGTATACAAGCCTGGTCCAGAATCTTGGGTCAGCTGTCTTATTTCAGGTGTCTTATCATGGTCTGGTAGTGCTGGTCTTAAAATCAGGTGTCAAAACAAGTTTCAGTTCATTCAGGAAAGGCCTTCTAACATGGCTTTAAGGAATCCTTTATCCCATGTCTTTTCCAGTATGAATAATATCCTGGTTGCAGGTGATGGTGAGTCCAATCTTCATCCAAAGTAGGATTACTGTTGTAAAGCAACTATGCCCCAAATAAACACACACAAACACACACACACACACACACACACACAAAAAGATAGTGATAAAGTTACATTTTTACATAGCAAGGACACAGTGATTTATAACAAAGTACAGTGATCTATTACAAAAGAGAAATCCATTAACTCAAAAAGTCTAGTATTGCTAACATCAAAAACTACTATATTTCCTTTTCTATATTCCAAATACATTGATTAATATATTCCCAGGTGCCTAAGGATATGGAGGCCTGGCGGCAATTATTGACTCAACAAGAAGAAAAAGCCCTGTGCTAATTAAGACTCTCAAAATACTCCAAAACTCTCTGTGCTGTTTACAGTTGAGAGGTAGTAAACAATCATGTGGCAGGAGTATGGATAATCCTGTCACACAAGCTAGTCTGTCAGCAGAGAGGTTTGACCTGAGACATCCTTGTCCCACCCAGAGCAGGGAATTAGCAGCAATTATTGACACAACAAATGAAAAACCCTTCACCAATATAATTCCTAACCAACCCACTATACTAATAATTTCCAACTCCCCCAAAGGATTTGCCTTTAGTAAGTCTAAAACATCTTGTGCCTCTCAGATTGGGAGGCTGTAAACAATCACATGTGGCTGGACGAACCTATACAGGTGGGCTAGATAACCTTCAGAGGAGTCCGTAAGCTGAAACACTCCTGTCACACCCAGGAATTTTTATTGCCTTGGAGCTGCACGTTTACTTCTCCTCCGAGAGAAACGGTTATGGGGGAGAGCCCCCCGTAAGGTCAGAGGTGTAGGTGAGAGCATAAAACAGACTCTGGTTTTGAGGTTAGATGCTCGGAAACAGGGGGTTTCCTGAGGTTTGATCACGCCAAGCCTCCTTCCTCATGACCTTTGGCATGGGCGGAGTTCCTCACGCTGGCCCCCGGCAGTCTGGTATTCCTATCTCTTTAAGAATTTTCCAGGTTGTTTTAATGCAGTCAGTGAAGCAGATGTTTTTCTGGAGCTCCCTTGCTTTCTTCAGGGTCTAATGGCTGTTGGCGGCTTGATCTCTGGCTCCTCTGTGGATTCTATGCTGGGAGACAAATCCTGCTGTGTCATTTGTCACCGAAGGGGCAAGTGGAGACCCCCCCCCCCAACTCCCAATTACACATAAACCCAACTGTGAAGCTTACGAAAGCATGTGCGTGGCTGGACACTGGGGACCCCGTGGGGAGCTGGCGGGGTGTCTGCAGGGCCGGCCATGGACCCTCACCCCTAGTCTGTGAGGAGTTCCCACAGTGGCGCAGAGGGTGGAGCTGGGCGGAGGGAGGAAAGGGGATCCCAGAGACTCCGACCCCGCCCCGGGAGCGTGGCCGGGGGCCTGGCCGGGGGTTCAGACGATGAGCAGGCTGTCCTTCACGAGCAGCAGGTTCCGTCCTGTGAGCACTGGCCTTGGAGGCGCCGCGGCCCCGAGGGCACGGGCGGCCAGCTCTGGAGGGCAGCCCGGGACGGGCCGCAGTGGCGTGCCCGGCACCGGCCTGTGCCCACTGGACGGCACACCTGGTGCATGGTACCTGCCCCCCGACCCAGGCACCCTCAGATCTGTGCCACCGTGCGGGACGGCCAAGGCTGTGGCCAGGACCCAAGTGCGTCTCAGCGGAGAGAGAGGGCGAGACGGCCCTCGGGCCCTGCCCTCGCCCTCAAGCTCCCTGAGTCCAGCCTCTGCCTCCGAGGCCCCATTTCCCTCCCAGACCCTGACAAAGGCCCTCTAATTCACTCAGGGCCCACCCCGTCCAGGGTCATCCCCCTGCCTCAGGTCACAGGCCCCGGAAGGGGCAGCCTCTGCCCGTGAGACTCAGCGCAGCAGAGAGCGTGCGGCTCTGCCCTGGGTCAGTGTCCATGTGACGCAGGCCGGGACCGGGGCCCTGCCCGGTGGAGCGTGTGGCTGGAGGGCGACGTCATCCTGTCCCCCGTGTGGACTCGCGTGACCAGCCCCGCCCTGGGACACCGAACTGTCCCAGCACCTCCCGTGCGTCTGTCCTGAGATCTCGGAGCGGCGTGCTGGGCCAGGCTGGGCAGCCGACCCGACCCCGGGCCCTGCGGTGGGTGTTGGGGTTTCCCCTACTCTGGAGCCGATACCAGCACAGCTGCTGTGGAGGGCTGCGTCGCTGGACATCGGGTGTATAATCACATGACTTCTCACTGCTCAGGATGGACGCACAGGGGGCTGGTCGCCCCGTGAGCCTACGTCTCCTTTCCTGTCTTGCATCTCGACCAGCGGGGTGTGGCAGGGTCCTCGCCCGCACTCGGGGGGGTTGCTGGTCTTCACTGCAGGGGCTCAGGCGGGTGTAGACAAGATAGACTGGTCCCCGGGGGCCTAGAGACGCCTGGGAAGGGGTGCCGGTGCGACCGCAGGGCTGCATTTGGGTGGAGAACAGAGGCATGCAATGCCCAGAGCACTGCCCTGTGTGCGGCTCGGGGGAGCGCTTCGGGGAAGGCGTTCAGGACCTGGTTCCCGGAGCGGCAGAGGGCAGAGAGGCCAGACCTCCTCTCTGCATGGGGGGACAGCCAGGGGCGCTGGGAAGCGATGGAGCAGAGGACACGGGCCAGTCCTAGCGCAGGGACCCCCGGGAGGAGGCTGCCTCGGGAGCTCCACTTCGGGCTGGCACCCAGGTTCCCTGAGGCCAGGGGACTCGGAGCGGCCTTTTCAGCATCCCCTCACCTGGGTTCTTGGATCAGGGGCCTGGCAGCTCTGTGGGAGCTGAGGGTGTTTCACACCCCTGTTTTGTGGGGGTTTGTCCTGTCTTGGGTTTACTGAGAAGGTTTTTTAATTCTCAGAAGGGAAGATAGGTTACAGGAAAAACGATCTGTTTACACGGGGCTTCATGATTCATATGGCACTCCCGCACAGCGGCTCCGGGCAGCCCCGGAGGAGGTGGGCAGGTCATCATTCTGCCCCGCAGATGAAGGGGTGCTGGCTTCCTGAAAAATCCAGATAACTCAGGGCAGAGCCAGGACAGTGTCCCCCACATACCCGGCTGGCACTGGGAGACGCCAGGAGAAAAGGCAGGAAGTTAGGGGAGCAGATGGGCTTTCTCGGGGCCCAGCCGGTAAAGAACCCACCTGCCCAGGCAGGAGATAAAAGACGTGGGTTCGGTCCCTGGGTCGGGAAGATCCCCTGGAGGAGAGGGCAACGGCTCCAGTACTGGAGAATCCCAGGGACAGAGCAGCCAGGCGGGCTGCAGGCCACTGGGTCACGAAGCGTCAGACATGACTGAGCACGCACTTCACCTCGCTTTGGTGGGGAGCGGGGTCGGGGGGCAGCTCCAAGGAGAACCCGCCTCTCCTCCCGGCTCCTCAGAGCATGAGGCCTTTGATCTGCCCGCCGAGGCAGCAGGCCAGCCAGCTCCCCACTTCCGCACCTTCGTGTACTTTCTCTTGGACCTTAAACTGCCTGATGAAAACCAATAAAAAGTGCTTAAGACTGAAAATCCCTCTGAACGGGGCACCACGTCCCTGCACTTTGGCAGACATGGCTTGGCTTCTGCTGTGCACACACCTCTGGCTTTCCACACCCTTGAAAGTTATTTGATGAAATTTAAGAAGGCGCTAAGATAAAATTACCTACTCGGGTGCTGAGCTGTGGAATTTACTTACAGAATTAAGCATTTGAATCGCTCCCGGCCCAGCCATGACCCAGCTCCCTGGTGGGAATGGCCCAGGGTGGGGCAGGGGCGCTGTGGGAAGCCCTTCAGAGGACCAGTCCTCCCCAGCGTCACCAAGAAGCCAGGCCAGGCAAGTTCTGAGCTTGGGGGCCACTCTGTCCAGGGACAGGAGCGGAGTGGGAGGGGCAGGAGAGGCCAGGTGTGGCTCTCCCGAGAGGAGGCGTGAAACAGGTCGTCCCCACAGACACACTCGGTCCCGGGGGGACACACGACGCTGCAGCCCCTTTGGGCCCCAGCTGCGCTCAGAGCAGCCCAAGTGCAACCCTGTCACCCCCGGAGCCTTCTGTGCCTGGAACAAAGTCCAGCTGCAGCACCCACTTCAGCTCAGTCCAGTCGCTCAGTCGTGTCCGACTCTTTGCAACCCCGTGGACTGCAGCACAGCCGGCCTCCCTGTCCATCACCAACTCCTGGAGTTTACCCAGACTCATGTCCATGAATCAGTGATGCCATCCAACCATCTCATCCTGTCATCCCCTTCTCCTCCTGCCTCCAATTTTTCCCAGCATCAGGGTCTTTTCCAATAAGTCAGCCCTTTGCATCAGGTGGCCAAAGTATTGGAGCTTCAGCTTCAGCATCAGTCCCTCCAATGAATATTCAGGACTGATTTCTTTTAGGATTGACTAGTTGCATCTCCTTGCAGCCCAAGTGACTCTCAAGAGTCTTCTCCAACACCACAGTTCAAAAGCATCAGTTCTCTGGTGCTCAGCTTTTTTTATAGTCTAACTCTCACATCCATACACGACTACTGGAAAAACCATAGCTTTGACTATAGGGACCTTTCTTGCCAAAGTAATGTCTTTGCTTTTTAATATGCTATCTTGGTTGGTTATAGCTTTTCTTGCAAGGAACAAGCATCTTTTAATTTCATGGCTGCGGTCACCATCTGCAGTGATTTTGGAGCCCCCAAAATAAAGTCTGTCATTGTTTCCATTGTTTCGCCATCTATTTGCCATGAAGTGATGGGACTGGATGCCATGATCTTAGTTTTCTGAATGTTGAGCTTTAAGCCAACTTTTTCACTCTCCTCTTTCACTTTCATCAAGAGGCTCTTTAGTTCCTCTTCACTTTCTGCCATAAGGGTGGTGTCATCTGCATATCTGAGGTCTGCATTTCTGATATTTCTGTCAGCAATCTTGGTTCCAGCTTGTGCTTTATCCAGTCCGGCATTTTGCATGATGTACTCTGCATATAAGTTAAACAAGCAGGGTGACAATATCCGGCCTTGACACACTCCTTTCTCTATTTGGAACCAGTCTGTTGTTCCATGTCCAGTTCTCACTGCTGCTTCCTGACCTGCGTACAGATTTCTCAAGAGGCAGGTCAGGGGTCTGGTTTTCCTTTTCACAGTTCGTCGTGATCCACACAGTCAAAGGCTTTAGCGTAGTCCATGAAGCAGAAGTGGATGTTTTTCTGGAACTCTCTTGCTTTTTCGATGATCCAATGGATGTTGGTAATTTGATCTGTTTCCTCTGCCTTTTCTAAATCCAGCTTGAACATCTGGAAGTTCACAGTTCACGTATTGCTGAAGCCTGGCTTGGAGAATTTTGGGCATTACTTTACTAGCATGTGAGATGAGTGCAATTGTGCGGTAGTTTGAGCATTCTTTGGCGTTGCCTTTCTTTGGGATTGGAATCAAAACTGACCTTTTCCAGTCCTGTGGCCACTGCTGAGTTTTCCAGATTTGCTGAGCTGAATCTTAATGGCGGAGTGGAAGGACATGTACTCATCTTCTCCTGCAAGAACTCCAAAATTGCAACTAACCACTGAACAACCATCAGCAGGAGAATGTGAGCCCGTCCGAGGGCAAAGGAGAAGCCACAACAAGTTGATAGGAGGGGCGAACTCGCATTTAGAATGAAACCCCATACCCACCAGAAACGCTGGGAGGGCTCAAACAAGACCTTGTGCACACGGGATCCCGGGACCCCACAGAGGCTGAGCCAGACCTCCTGTGAGTGTCTGAGCGTCTCCTGCAAGACGGGGGGTGGCAGTGGCCGCCGCGGGCATGGGGGCTCTGCCTGCAGCAGGCCTGGGAGGCGCGGCGTGTGGCCTAGGCCCTCATGGAGGAGACTGCCATCATCTCCATCACGGAGCCACTGAGCAGACGACCCACAAACTGCAGAAAAATTATGCCAAAGAAGTTCTCGCACTGTTACAAACGTTCCAGGGCACACAAGAGATTTGCCAACCTGGGGATCCGGCAAGGGGACTGAGAACCCCCAGGGAATTCGACTTTGGAGGCCAGTGGGATCTGAGTACAGAATTTCCCCAGCACTGGGGAGACAGACTTTGGGGGCACAGGCAGCAGCTTGTGCACAGGACCCAGGAGGGAGCAGCATCGACCCCGCAGAGCCTGAGGCAGGCCTGCCCGGGAGTGTCCAGGAGCCTCGGGCGGAGGCGTGGGGCGACAGTGTCCCCTGCGGGGTCAGGGCGCAGTACAGCAGTGCTGGCCTAAGTCATTCTGTGGGAGGTTGCTGCCTTTCCCCCTACCGTGCTCTGGCCTCAGGCCAAACTACTGGGAGGGAACACAGCCCCACCCATCAACAGAAAATTGGATTAAAGATTTACTGAGCATGGCCCAGCACATCAGAGCAAGACCCAGATTCCCCCACAACCAGTCCCTCCCATCAGGAAGCTTCCACAGGCCTCTTATCATATCCACCATCTACGCACATTCAGTTCAGTTCAGCCGCTCAGTCGTGTCCGACTCTTTGTGGCTCCATGGACTGCAGCCCGCCAGGCCTCCCTGTCCATCACCAACTCCCAGAGCTTGCTCAAATTCATGTCCATTGAGTCGGTGATGCCATCCAACCCTCTCATCCTCTGTCATCCCCTTCTCCTCCTGCCTTCAATCTTTCCCAGCATCAGGGTCTTTCCCAAATGAATCAGTTCTTCTCATCAGGTGGCCAAAATATTGGAGTTTCAGCTTCAGCATCAGTCCTTCCAATGAATATTCAGGACTGATTTCCTTCAGGATGGACTTGTTTGAGCTCCTTGCAGTCCGAGGGATTCTCAAGAGTCTTCTCCGACACCACAGGTCACAAGCATCAGTTCTCTGGGGCTCAGCTTTCTTTATAGTGCAGCTCTCACGTCCATACACGACCCTTGGGAAAACCACAGCCTTGACTATAGGGACCTTTCTTGCCAAAGTAATGTCTGCTTTTTAATATGCTGTCTAGACTGGTCAGAGCTTTTCTTCAAAGGAGCATCTTTTAATTTCATGGCTGCAGTCACCATCTGCAGTGATTTGGGAGCCCAGGAAAATAAAGTCTGTCACTGTTTCCACTGTTTCCCCATCTATTTGCCTTGAAGTGATGGGGACTGGATGCCATGATCTTAGTTTTCTGAATGTTGAGCTTTAGGCCAACTCTCCTCTCTCACTTTCGTTAAGAGGCTCTTTAGTTCTCCTTCACTAACTCCCATAAGGGTGGTATCATCTGCATATCTGACGTTATTGATATTTCTCCCGGCAATCTTGACTCCAGCTTGGGCTTCATACAGCACAGCATTTTGCATGATGTATTATGCATATAAGTTAAATAAGGTGGTCTGGTATTCCCATCTCTTTAAGAATTTTCCAGTTTGTTGTGATCCACACAGTCAAAGGCTTTGGCATAGTCAATAAAGCAGAAGTAGATGTTTTTCTGGAACTTTCTTGCTTTCTTGATGATCCAACGGATGTTGGTAATTTGATCTCTGGTTCCTCTGCCTTTTCTAAATCCAGCTTGAACGTCTGGAAGTTCTCCGTTCACGTACTGTTGAAGCCTGGGTTGGAGAATTTTGAGCATTACCTTGCTAGTGTGTGAGATGAGTGCAACTGTGCGGTAGTTTGAGCATTCTTTGGCATTGCCTTTCTTTGGGATTGGAATGAAAACTGACCTTTTCCAGTCCTGTGGCCACTGCTGAGTTTTCCAAATTTGCTGGCATATTGAGTGCAGCACTTTCACAGCATCATCTTTCAGGATTTGAAATAGCTCAACTGGGATTCCATCACCTCCACTAGCTTTGCTTATATGGATGCATCCTAAGGCTCACTTGACTTCACATTCCAGGATGTCTGGCTCTAGGTGAGTGATCACACCATCGTGGTTATCTGGGTCTTGAAGATCTTTGTTGTATCGTTCTTCTGTGTATTCTTGCCACCTCTTCTTAATATCTTCTGCTTCTGTTAGGTCCACACCATTTCTGTCCTTTATTTTGCCCATCTTTGCATGAAATGTTCCCTTGGTATCTCTAATTTTCTTGAAGAGATCTCTAGTCTTTCGCATTCTGTTGTTTTCCTCTATTTCTTTGCACTGGTCACTGAGGAAGGCTTTCTTATCTCCTCTTGCTATTCTTTGGAACTCTGAATTCAAATGGACGTATCTTTCCTTTCCTCCTTTGCCTTTCGCTTCTCTTCTTTTCTCAGCTATTTGTAAGGCCTCCCCAGACAGCCATTTTGCTTTTTTGCATTTCTTTTTCTTGAAGATGGTCTTGATCTCTGCCTCCTGTACAGTGTCGTGAACCTCTGCCCATAGTTCTTCAGGGACTCTGTCGATCAGATCTAGGCCCTTGAATGCATGTGTGACTTCCACTGTGTAACCATAAGGGGTTTGATTTAGGTCATCCCTGAATGGTCTAGTGGTTTTCCCTACTTTCTTCAATTCAAGTCTGAATTTTGCAATAAGGAGTTCATTACCTGAACCACAGTCAGCTCCCGGTCTTGTTTTTGCTGACTGTATAGGGCTTCTCCATCTTTGGCTGCAAAGAATATAATCAGTCTGATTTCGGTGTTGACCATCTGGTGGTGTCCATGTGTAGAGTTGTCTCTCGTGTTGTTGGAGGAGGGTGTTTGCTGTGGCCAGTGCATTCTCTTGGCAAAACTCTGTTAGCCTCTGCCCTGCTTCATTTTGTATTCCAAGGCCAAACTTGCCTGTTACTCCAGGTGTTTCTTGACTTCCTACTTTTGCATTCCAGTCCCTTATAATGAAAAGGACATCTTGTCTGGACGCTAGTTCTAGAAGGCCTTCATGGAACCGTGCAACTCCAGCTCCCTCAGCGCTCCCGGCCGGGCGCAGCCTTGGGTGACCGTGATAGTGAAGGTTTGCCCTGGAGGCGGATGGACGCCGCCCTGCCGTTTTTGAGGCTGCACCCAAGTACTGCATCTCAGACTCTCTAGTTGGCTGTGAGGGCTACTCCAGTTTTTCTAAGGGATTCCTGCCCACAGTGGTAGATACAATGGTCATCTGAGTTAAATTTTCCCATTCCAGCCCATTTTAGTTCACTGATTTCTAAAGTTGAACGGTTTTATGAAGACCTACAAGACCTTTTAGAACTAACACCCAAAAGAGATGTCCTTTTCATTATAGGGACTGGAATGCAAAAGTAGGAAGTCAAGAAACACCTGGAGTAACAGGCAAATTTGGCCTTGGAATGCGGAATGAAGCAGGGCAGAGGCTAACAGAGTTTTTCCAAGAAAACGCACTGGTCACAGCAAACACCCTCCTCCAACAACACAAGAGAAGACTCTACACATGGACATCACCAGATGGTCCACACCGAAATCAGACTGATTATATTCTCTGCAGCCAAAGATGGAGAAGCTCTATACAGTCAACAAAAACAAGACCAGGAGCTGACTGTGGCTCACATCATGAACTCCTTATTACCAAATTCAGACTCAAATTGAAGAAAGTAGGGAAAACCGCTAGACCATTCAGGTATGACCTAAATCAAATCCCTTATGATTGTACAGTGGAAGTGAGAAATAGATTTAAGGTCCTAGATCTGATAGATAGAGTGCCTGATGAACTATGGACTGAGGTTCGTGACATTGTACAGGAGTCAGGGATCAAGACCATCCCCATGGAAAAGAAATGCAAAAAAGCAAAATAGCTGTCTGAGGAGGCCTTACAAATAGCTGTGAAAAGGAGAGAGGCGAAAAGCAAAGTAGAAAAGGAAAGATATAAGCATCTGAATGCAGAGTTCCAAAGAATAGCAAGAAGAGATAAGAAAGCCTTCCTTGGCGATCAATGCAAATAAATAGAGAAAAAGAATAGACTGGGAAAGACTAGAGATCTCTTCAGAAAAATTAGAGATACCAAGAGAACATTTCATGCAAAGATGGGCTCAATAAAGGACAGAAATGGTATGGACCTAACAGAAGCAGAAGATATTAAGAAGAGGTGGCAAGAATACGCAGAAGAACTGTACAAAAAAGGTCTTCACGACCCGGATAATCATGATGGTGTGATCACTCATCTAGAGCCAGACATCCTGGAATGTAAAGTCAAGTGGGCCTTAGAAAGCATCACTACGAACAAAGCTAGTGGAGGAGATGGAATTCCAGTTGAGCTATTTCAAATCCTGAAAGATGATGCTGTGAAAGTGCTGCACTCAATATGCCAGCAAATTTGGAAAACTCAGCAGTGGCCACAGGACTGGAAAAGGTCAGTTTTGATTCCAATCCCAAAGAAAGGCAACGCCAAAGAATGCTCAAACTACCGCACAATTGCACTCATCTCACATGCTAGTAAAGTAATGCCCAAAATTCTCCAAGCCAGGCTTCAGCAATACATGAACCGTGAACTCCCTGACGTTCAAGCTGGTTTTAGAAAAGGCAGAGGAACCAGAGATCAAATTGCCAACATCCGCTGGATCATCGAAAAAGCAAGAAAGTTCCAGAAAAACATCTACTTCTGCTTTATTGACTATGCCAAAGCCTTTGACTGCGTGGATCACAATCAACTGTGGAAAATTCTGAGAGAGATGGGAATACCAGACCACCTGACCTGCCTCTTGAGAAATCTGTATGCAGGTCAGGAAGCAACAGTTAGAACTGGACATGGAACAACAGACTGGTTCCAAACAGGAAAAGGAGTACGTCAAGGCTGTGTATTGTCACCCTGTTTATTTATATGCAGAGTACATCATGAGAAACGCTGGACTGCAAGAAGCACAACCTGGAATCAAGATTGCTGGGAGAAATATCAATAACCTCAGATATGCAGATGACACCACTCTTATGGTAGAAAGTGAAGAGGAGCTAAAAAGCCTCTTGATGAAAGTGAAAGAGGAGAGTGAAAACGTTGGCTTAAAGCTCAACATTCAGAAAACGAAGATCATGGCATCCGGTCCCATCACTTTATGGGAAATAGACGGGGAAACAGTGGAAACAGTGTTGGACTTTATTTTTTTGGGCTCCAAAATCACCGCAGATGGTGACTGCAGCCATGAAATTAAAAGACACTTACTCCTTGGAAGAAAAGTTATGACCAACCTAGATAGCATATTCAAAAGCAGAGACATTACTTTGCCGACTAAGGTCCGTCTAGTCAAGGCTATGGTTTTTCCAGTGGTCATGTATGGATGTGAGAGTTGGACTGTGAAGAAGGCTGGGGGCCGAAGAATGGATGCTTTTGAACTGTGGTGTTGGAGAAGACTCTTGAGAGTCCCTTGGACTGCAAGGAGATCCACCCAGTCCATTCTGAAGGAGATCAGCCCTGGGATTCTTTGGAAGCAATGATGCTAAAGCTGAAACTCCAGTACTTTGGCCACCTCATGCGAAGAGTTGACTCATTGGAAAAGCCTCTGATGCTGGAAGGATTGGGGGCAGGAGGAGAAGGGGACGACCGAGGATGAGATGGCTGGATGGCATCATGGACTCGATGGAGATGAGTCTGAGTGAATTCCGGGAGTTGGTGATGGACAGGGAGGCCTGGCGTGCTGCTATTCATGGGGTCACAAAGAGTCGGACACGACTGAGCGACTGAGCTGAGCTGAGCTGAGCTGAGCTGATTTCCCAAGTGCCGATGCTCACTCTCGCCGTCTCCTGTGACCACTGCCAACCTACCTGGATTCTTCGCTCTGCATTCCAGGTTCCCGTGCAGTATTGTTCTTTGCAGCGTCAGACCTGACTTCCATCGCCAGGCGCCTCCACAGCTGGGTGATGGTTTTGCTCTGGCTGCGTCTCTTCGTTCTCTCTGGAGTTACTTCTCCCCTCTTCTCCAGCAGCACATTGGGCACCTACCGATCTGGGGAGTTCAGCTTTCAGTGTCATATCTTTTTGCATTTTCATACTGTTCATGGGGTTCAACTATACACACTGACATCATCTATGTCACCCTGGAGGGTCTCCAGGCATTTCTGCCCACAGGCCCGGCTCTGATCCTCCCTGGGAGGAGTCACCAGAGTGCTGGCCTCAGATGAGCTTTCCTTTTGGTCTTTATTTGCTCATTTTGCTTTCGGCTGCCCTGGGCCTTCGTTTCTGTGTGGCCTTTCTCTAGTTGCGGTGTGCGGGCTTCTCACGGCTGGTGGGGGGCTGCTCTTGTTGTGGGGCACAGGCTCTAGGCCCAAGGGCTTAGTTGCCCCGTGGCATGTGGGATCTTCCTGGACCAGGGATGAAACCCACGTCCCCTGCTCTGGCGGGCAGATGCTTAACCACTGAACCATCAGGGGATCCCCTCCCCGAGATCCCTACTGAGTATGAACACACAACCAAAACCCTCCAGGACACAGAAGGAGGGAGACAGTGAGCGAGAGCAGACGGACCCCAATATGCAAGGCAGCAGGGTCGGGCCTGCAAGCTGCTGCAGCCGCCGAAGCACGCTGAGCCTGGTGCTGCCCTGTCCTCTGCAAACACGGAGGGAGGCAGAGGAGAAGGCAGTTCAGACAGACCAGGAGGCTTACCAGAAACAACCAAAATCAAAGAGGACGTCTGGAACCGTATTATGAATAATGGAAAGTTCAACACATGCACTAAGTACCAAGCAGAGAACATGAGTGCCGTGGAAACAGCTCTCTCTCTGGAATGCCCCCGAGTTCAGCACAGGGACCCGGAGGCTGAGAACAGGAGGGGAGGTGAGAACAGGTCGCTGCAGAGGAGCATCGCGTGGAGGCAGCGCTTCTGAGAGATGGGCCCGGGGCCCCCACTGCTGCTGGGATCAGCGCCTTGCCTGGAGAGGGGGACGGACGGGCCGCCACGCTCGGCGGAGAGCACCCAGGCCTCAGACGGAGGCAGCCCAGAAGGCCGCAGGCTGTGTCTCTAGGACGAGGGTAAGTAAGGGCACTCGTGCAGGCAGAAACCCAGAAGCAGCCGGTTTCTAAGGGACGCGCTGCAGGCGGGCAGGGCTGACCTCAGAAACGTGGGCTAGGCAGTGGAAGCCGTGGGTGAGGGCTCAGGCAGAAACAGGCGGGAGCCTGCGGGCCGCTCTGGGGTAGGGGCAGAGTGCAACGTCTGACCTGGGCGTGCAGAGCCTGGGCGGACCTCCTGCTCGCTCTCCTGGGAATGGCACCTGCGTGCTTGTACCCCGTTCCCGAAGTGCCAAGCGAAGCTGCTGGAAGCCGTCTGGCCCTGGGCTTCCCCGTGGGCATGGGTGGTTTGTCTCTCTAGGGATCTGTCTCTCCACGCGGTTGGCCGTGTGGGCACCAGCCGCCCTGAGGTTCTCCTGCTGCTGCTCACACACGTGTGCCATGCGGCGCTGTCTCCTCCCTCCTAACTGCTGCTGTGATTGCGTCTTCTCTCCTCCTCCTCCGCAGTCTGGCTGGAGGTGCACTACTTCTGTCGATCATCCTGAAGCACAAGCGCTCCTGTTAACCTTTCGCACTCGCCTCCGCGTCCCGGACTCCGGCTCTCACACGGGCTGCGCCCCTTCCCCGTGGTCTCGTCTGCTCTCCTGGTTTCCGAAGGCGAGCGCTGAGGACACGCGAGCCTGTCCCTGCTGGAGGTCGTTAGTGCCTCCGTGTCCCCATCAAGGACCGTGAACGTGAGCAGTCTGTGTTTTAATTTTCATTCAGCTCAAGATACTTTCTCATTTCCCTTTTGGCTTCTTCTTTGATCCATGGTTTCTGTCAAAGTGGTGATGTTTAATTTCTAAATATTTGGAGATTTTCCCAGATCTGTTATTGATTTTCAACTCAATCCCACTGGGGCTGAAGAGTGTAATTTGTGTGTTCTTAAAGCAGTTCATGTTGTTTAGGCTGGATTTATTGTGCAGGATATTCTTGGTAAGTGGTCTGCATGCTCTTGACGTGTGCACAGTCCTGAATTTGGGAGGAGTGTCTGCAACAGGTCGTGCAGAGTCAAAGTGTTCAAGTCCCCTCTGTTCCCAGGGAGATCTGCTTACACTTCTGTCAGCTTCTGACTCAACACTGAAATTGCCCCATGGACTAGTTCGCCTTGCTTTTTTTTTTTTTTGAGTATATTTATTAATAATTTTTAAACAACCTGAAATTAATAGAAAAATGGCAGAATTGTATAAAAACTTTTCTTTTTTAAATTAATCTATTTTTGCTGTACCCCTCAACATGTGAGATCTTAGCTCCTCAACCTGGGATGAATTCATGCCCCCTGCTGTGGAATCACAGAGCACCCTGGGAAGTCCCCCAAATTTTTATTTTTCGGAACTAATTCAACAGTTAGCTGCTGATATGATGTCTGATAATCCCCAATACGTTACTGGGGATTTTCTCAAGTAAGGTTATTCTCGCATACACAGTCAAAATGAACCATCGAAGTAAGGAAATTAACGCTGGTGCTTTCATCACTGACGGTAAGCCCCCAGGCCCCACTGGCGTCTTACAAATTGCTGCAACTTCTCTGAAGGAAGGGAGGTCCCGTCCAGAGTTTCATGCTGCATTCAGTTCCGTGGCATCGAGGAAGCTCCTCAGTCTTTCCTGGACTTTCATAATCCTGACAATTTTGGAGATTTTAGGCGGTCACTCATTTTGTAGAATGCTCCTGTTTGGGTTCATCCAAGGCTTCCTCTTGATTAGATTTTGATTCTTTGGCAGCAAAGTAACATCAGGGGAGCGCTGCCGTGCCCTCCTCACTGCATCCCATCCGTCTCCACCTGTCCCATCACTGGAGAGCGTCCCTGGGGGCTCAGCTGGTGAAGAATCCGCCTGCGGTTGAATTGAGGAGGCCCTGGTTCGATTCCTGGGTCGGGAAGATCTGCTGGAGAAGGGCTAGGCTCCCTCTCCAGCATTCCTGAGCGTCCCTGGGGGCTCAGCTGGCAAAGAATCCGCCTGCAACGCGGGAGACCCGGATTCAATCCCTGGGCTGGGAAGATTCTCCTGGAGAAGGGAATAGCTACCCACTACCAGTGTTCTGGCCTAGAAAATTCCACGGACTCAGTAGTCCATGTGGTCGCAGAGTTGGACACAACTGACTTTCACTTTCATTTTCAGTATGTTCAACCTTTCAACATGTTCATGTGCCCAACAAGAAGCTATGATGTCTTTTTAATACCTTCATTTTTCTAACAGCACTTTATTTCTTGGTAACGTTATGGATGCTTCTCTGAAATATACTTTCCTGATGTTAACGTGGTGGATGTCTGTGTTTGGTTTCAACCTGTGTCCCTGGGGCCCGCTCTTCCTTTGGCCTGGTGACCTCTGCCTTGCGGCGGGGTGTCTGAACCATGGGCATTCCGTGTGACCGTTACCATGCGGGGCTGAGCTGCGTGTCGACTTGCCTCATCAGCTCTCACTCTCTCCCCACATTGCCCCATTTGCTCTTGCGCCGAGCGTTTGCTTCCCCCATTGGCTGATGAACTGCGGAGGTCTCGTCTGTAACCCATGGCAGTTCCCCTGGAGTCCATCGTGTCTTCACACCCAGTGTGTGGCTCTGTGGAACCCCGCAGAACCCCACTGTTACTTTAGCTGCAAGTGGGGTTTTCTTTAGATACCGTAAATGAGCAAGTGAGTCGAGACTCACCGCGTGGCTGCTGCCTCCGGGGCTTCCCCTCCTTCGCCCAGATCAGATCGCTCCCGCTGCCCTCTCCCCTGCTGGAAGGCCTCCCTGTTAGGCTTCTCTAAGAGCAGATTTGCTGGGAGGAGTTCCTCCTGCTTCTGCGTGTCCGTGAAGCCCTTCACGTTGCAATGTACTGATACACTTTCAGGGGTGGGGAAGCCTTCTAAGTCAGCAGCTTCTCTCCCCTAACAGGGGCACGTGCTGCAGCTGACTCCTGGGTGTGGTTCCGTCTGGCCTCGAGGACTTGGGGAAGGACACACAGATCTGACCCTGAGAGCCACCTCGGCGCCAGCCCACACCTGGCCCCACGTTCTGGCCACAGAGGGGCCCTGGATGCCCTCCTGGAGACACCGCTGGAGGCCACAGCCTGCCAGCGTAGACATCGCCAAGGAGATCCCACTGATGAGGTCTGGGCTCAGAGCCAGCCTCAGGGGCTGAGATGCTGACGTGCTCGCGTGCCCACACCATGCCAACAGGCTCCAAGAGTGAGTCTCAGGGAGCACGGCTGACCGCGCCACCACCAGCTCTCACCCTCATCTTCCCGGGCTGCAGACACCTCCCCGCCCTGCTTCTCCCTCTGTGAGGGAGGGCCCTAGGGTGTTTCTCTAACAAAACTCGTCTACTGGCTCCCAGGACACGGCGATGACTCAGCTTCAAAACCAGACGTAGACGCGTAACAAGACTTGTGGTCCGAGATTCCTGAAATCTCCTGTTGACAAACACGTACACAAACCCCATCGTGTGTTCATTTCTGGGAATGGGATAAACGCCACTATCTGAAACCTACACCATGTCAGGCCACGAAGAGCGTACAGCCAGAGAAATTTATTTTAAAATAGAAACATACATACGTTAAGCTGTAAAATAGTCAAATTTAAACGAAAAGGAAAAAGCCATTTGATCCCAGAGTCTATACGGAATGGATTTAAGGAGGCATGTGAAATCCCCGTGAGGAGTGCCCACAGACCCCAGGAGACGGTATCCGGGGTGGGGACCCCGCAGGAGCGGCCCAGCACCCATGGGCACCAGACGCTCCCGGACCCAGTGACCAGGATGGACGTCCGTGCCAGCGGCGGCGTCAGCGCCGTCGGCACCGCGGACACGGCATGGAGGCACCCGAGGCCATGAGGGACACTCGGGGGTTTGGCAACGTAGAGGCTGTGACGGCGGGAGGCCCACCCGAGCCACCGGCCCTCTGCAGCGGCGCCCTGCCCGGCTCAGTCTGTGTGGGGTTTCCGCTGGGGGGTCTCCTCGTAGGACTCCCCAAACTCGTTCACTCTACTCTTATCCACGGGATAAAGCCTGCAACGAGACCATGTGGGCGTCAGGCTGGCTGGCGTGCGAGGGGGAACACGCGTGTCCTGGGAGCAGGGCAGCCAGGACTCGGAGGGTCAGGCCCCGTGGGAGAGACCGGCATGGGTTTGCCTTGTGCCCTCCTGACGTTCTTGGAATGGTCAGGCCTGACCTCTGCTCCCGAGGCCGCCGCCGACAGCTGCACCCACGCTGAGGCGGGGGCCAGAGCCCGGGCTCCTGACATGCGCTCAGAGCAGGGCCATGGCCAGCCTCACGCTCTGCTGAGCAGGGGAGCGACGTGCTCGAGGGGCGGTCAGACAGACAGCAGTGCTCCTGCACCGGGCGCCGGGCCCCGAGGGCCCACCTGCCAACGCCTGCCCCCCGGGAGCGGGACTGGGGCCACACTCACCACCGCTGGTACAGGTACACGAGAAACACCACATCGTCCCTGAAACAGGCCAGCCGGTGGGAGGTGGGCATGGTGATGATAAAGGCGAACACGTCGTCGATGAAGGTGTTGAAGGCCTGCGGGTGGGCGGGGCCGTGAGACCAGAGCCGCCCGGGCACGCGGGCACTCGCCACCCATGACTCGAGAGCCACCACAGCAGGCAGCAGCAGGAGTCCTGGGCCCAGGGTGACGCTGGCACAGACCCCACGGCCGGGCGTCCCGCCCGCCCCCCGGAAACAGGACGGAAAAGCGCCGCCGGGAGCCCGGGGTCACGGAGCCGCCTGCATGGAATCCCCGCGCAGCTCCAAAGCGGAAGGCAGCTCTGACTGTCCCCACCCCGACCGGCACGCTCCAGTTCACGGCCACTTGAGGGTCATGTGGCGCCAGCCTCTGCACGTGCCCGGGCCATGACATGCCCAGACAGCCCTTGGCAGCACAGGCCTGGGACCACCGGAGCCGCCGTCTGGTGGACAGGGACCCAGCCCGCGGGTCAGGAGCATCCATCCGCCGTAGGACGCGTGGTGGCAGGAAGCAGCGTGGCTGTCACTCAGGAGACTGTGGGGCTGGGCAGGGACCCCGGGCTTCCAGGGCCACCCTGGGGCTCTGTGCTTGAGGGAGAACCCCTCCCCCCGACCCCCACCGCCCCTGCACAGGAGCACAGCCGACACGACCCGGCCACGAGGGACAGTCCCCAAGGGCCTCGTGCAGGCGATGCACTGACCTTGTAGGTGAAGGCCTTCCAGGGCAGGTGGGCCACTGACTTCATCTGGGGACAAGGAGACAGGGCGCGTCAGGGCGTGGCGGCCCAGGGGCGTGGGCCCATGGGCGAGGGTGCGCCTCTTACCTTGTAGTTCACAAAGAGCTGGGGAAGCATAAACAGGAAGCCGAACGCGTAGACCCCTGGGGAGACACGGGCATGGAGGCACGGGCATGGAGGAGGCACGGGGCGAGATGCTGCCCGCCCCCACCCCAGGCATCGGGGCTGCCGACTCTGGACGCCCGCCCGGGAGCTCTGCCCGCTGTCACCCACCACCTCCCGCCCGGGACCGAGACAGGCCCCTCCCACACCCAGCGAACGCGCTGAGCCGGGGCCGGCGGCCTGCGAGCGGCAGCTCAGGGTCTGGACAAGCCGAGCGGGCCATGCTGCCCCGGGACACGGGGCCGGGGGCTGCGGTGCCCACGGCAGCAGCGTTTGCTGCCTGCACCAACTACCCTATAAGAACATGACGCCCACAGCCAATCCCACAGGCCAGTGAGGGGCACGGGGCATGGCAGGCAGGGCTGGACGGCACGTCTTGCTGCGCCAGGCTAGGTGGCAGCCGTGCGACGCGGCCCGCCACAGATGCCGCCACGGAGACGGGATTCTCACCATTGACGAAGCTGTTGATCAGCCAGGAATACCAGCTGCAAAGCAAGGGCAGGTGTCAGGGGTGCCGCTCGGCCGCTGTCGTGACCGAGCCCCCCCGGCCCCTCCGGTGCTGGGGCCGTGGCAGGGGCTGCTCTCGGCAGGCTAGCCCGGGCCACCTGCATGGACGGCGGGCTCCCTGGAGCCCCGACCGAGGAGACGGCGGAGACCGGGCACTGACATGCTGCCTGCGACGACCTCCAGTGGGACGGAACCACGGAGCCCGCGGGTGGCCCTGAGCCCGGCCTGAGCGCCGGTGCCGTCGGGGGTCGCCCGTGCTGGGAGGGTGAGGCCAGGACAGTGCAGGGGCCCCGGCCTCTCTGGACACGGGCTGTGTGGCCAGCAACGAGTCTGCTCCCACGAGCGCTCCCCAGCCCGCCGGGACCAGATGGCCGCGCGGGGCCAGCAACGGGCAGCCAGGACCCCGGCCAAGGGCGAAGCTGTGCTGGACCTACAGCTGTCAGCGGGGTGCCCTCACCTCTTGTATTTGATGTTGAGCAGCGAGTAGACGGCGCCTCCGACGCAGAGCGGGTAGAGCAGATAAGACAAGTACTTCATGGCCTGGGGGACAGAAGGCGCCCGGTCAGGGCCCGTCCTCCCAGCCGCCTAGACCCACAGACCAGAGGGCACAGCGGCGGGACGTCCAGGGCAGCGAAGCCGGGCTGCGTGGAGTATACAGGCTGGTGAGCATCTACCCACAGGACATTCACAAGCGTGTGGCGGATCCACACCGGCCCCTGACAGCCACTCACAGCCTAACCGGGGGCAGATAGGGCACCAGACGTCCAGCAAAGGACTCTGAAGAAAGGCTCCAGGCTCCCTGTTGGGGCCACCTGCCCATTAAGGCAATCCGGGCTTTACCAAAACCCGATGAAGACTGGGATGTGGCCGACGCCCGTGAAACCGGAACACAAAATCCCTGCAGAAGGGACGTGTGAACCAACCCGAAAACCGTGCGGGAGGGGGAACCCCGCGTAGGAACAGGCCTGGCTCACAGCCCCACGGGTACCCACAGGGAGGAAGACGCCTCCCAACAGGACAGGACGTGGCGCAGGCGCCCACAGGACTGGGACCCGGGAGCCCCCAGTGCCCCTCCCGGGTCAGAAGTAGGCAGCTTCCCGGGGTCGCGGCTAAGGCGGGCAGGTCCCACACCCAGGACGGGCCTCCTCCCGGGCGGCCACAGCCAGGCCCATGCCTGCAGGCGAGCACCCCGCACCGCCGCGCACCTGGGCGTCGTACTCCTCTGTCCTCCGCTCAGACTCGCTGCAAGCGCCAAACTGCAAAGGAGTCCACACAAGCACATCACCCCAGGGGCCAGGCTGGCGCCTGGGCTCAGCCTGGCTGTGCCCAAGAGGGGACCAGGCTGCAGGCTGAGTGGGAGGAGCCCCCAGCCAGGCATGGCAGCCGTGAACGCACTGCCCGGGACGCGGGGCCACAGCAGGCCCATCGACCTGGACGTCACGCAGCACGGCCGCTTCCTGCCCGTCCTGCTAGGCTCTCAGCAAACGCCCTGTTCCACCTCAGCCAGGGCAGACGCACCGGGGTGACGTGGACCACAACAGGCTGCACCCCACCACCGTGTGACCCGCCCTGGACTGCACACCTGGACCCTCACTGTCCCTGGGTCTTCACGTGAGACCCACCACACAAAGCAGAACAGCCACCTGGCCGTAACCTCCCACTGCCGCCCCAGGAAGCTTGACACTGGAGAGCCCCTCAAGGTGTGGTCAGGGCGGGACCCCACCCCTGAGGGAGGCTCCACTTGAGATGGGCTAACCGGCATCCTGACTGGTCGTGGGGTAGGGGGTTGCTGCTTCTACAGCTGGGGATGGGGGACCCCAGGGGAGTCAGAGGCCAGGGGGCTTGAGGGCAGAGCTGCCCCGCCCACACCAAGACACCCCTGCGTCTCCCCGAGGGCCTACAACTGACCACAGACGGTTACCTGCCCTCAGGACTGTATGCTGCGGGGACGCAGCCAAGGGATGAGAGCAGCGGTCAGCCTGCACCAAGGGCGGGCTACAGCGGGATGGTGATGGGTCCCTGAGAAGACATGGCGGGGGGGGGGGGTCCCCTACCTGAAACGTGGGCTGTAGGCCTCTCCAGGTGACGGTCATCTTCAAGGCCTTTTTCACTTTCCACAGCTGAGAAGGGAAAACCCACACCTGAGGTTCCAGGACCCAGAAGGAGCCACGGCCTGCTCCTGGGACGGTGACCGATCAGGACACGGGCCGCTCATGCCCCGCTGCACCCCAGCTCAGCCTGACAACTTGGTGGGCCCCTGACCAATGCCCGTCTCCAGTGCAGACCCAGCCTGTCCACCCTTGGGGACCAAGTCCCCACCTAATCCACCTGTGCCTGGCCAGCCCCATCACCTCCAGACTCGCCCCGGCACCTTCTTCCAGCCCCGCAGGCAGCCCAGAGTCTCGTGTCCTGCCATGGCTGGGTGTCTCCCGGTGGCTGCCCCCGAGGTGGGGTCAGCACAACAGTGAAGTCAGTCTCCACAAGACTTGTAGCTGCGGGGGGTCCCGGCCAGCACTTCCCGAGGGGTGCCCACAGGCAAAGGCCTGGACAAAGCCACGCTGAGGGTCCTGGCGAGGGTGGTGCCAGAGGCCCAAGGGGCCCTGGACTCCAGAGAGGGGGTGTCCTGACCCATCACCCCCACACCGCCCATTACACATCCTGCTCCACACGGCCTCAGTTCAGCGACAGCCACAGGGTCCACCCACCGCGTTACCACGTCCCGAAGGCGGAGAGAACGAGGGGTGGAGACACACGGGGCTGTGGGAGCTCCGCTGGAGGAGCCAGGCAGCGGCGCCCTCACCCTAGCCAGGCCAGCCAGTCCCCAGGCAGATGCCGGTCCCGACCCGCGCGGAGCACCTGGGCCCCAGGGGCTTCGAGGCAGCACGCAGACCAGCGCCCAGGCGGGCCACTCACCTCGATGGCGGCTCCGATGCCCGCGGGCACCAGCACCAGGAGGCTCGTCTGCTCGTCCAGCAGGAACAGGAAGATGACCACGGTGCTGAAGCAGCGCCAGAGCACTGGGGGCGGGCGGGCGCGGCTGAGCGGGGGTGGTGCCAGCCGGCGGCGTGCACGCGCGCACACACAGGCGCACACGCGCGCCCACGCACACACACGCGCACACACACAGGCACACGCGCGCCCACAGGCGCACACGCGCGCCCACAGGCGCACACGCACACACACGGGCGCACACGCGCACACAGGCGCACACGCACACCCACAGGCGCACACGCGCGCACACACCTAACAGGCACACACGCGCACACACGCGCACAGGCGCACACGCACGCACACGGGCGCACACGCACACCCACAGGCGCACACGCGCGCACACACCTAACAGGCACACACGTGCACACAGGCACTCGGCCCCAACACCAGCACTTCAAGGGCGCCTCCCCTGTGTCCACGGAAAGGGAGCCGTGGAGAGTGCACACCGTGCAACGACCGTGCAGGGCTGGGACCCAACAGAAAGCCTCAGCCAGGACGTGTGTGAGCCACACTCACTGACACGACGCACGGACGGGACGCGGGGAACACAGCTCCCGATGGGGACCCTGCGCCGGAGCCCGTGCCTGTCTTCCCAGTGGAGGCTCAGGAGCCACCACGGCTGTGGGGATGCCCCCTGCAGGGCACTGCCCGCCGACAACGCGGGCCCCGGGCCCCGGGCCCCACAGACCCTGCTCACGCCACCGTGGCAAAGGCCAGTGGAAGGCCGGGGGCTCAGTGCAGCCCTCCCCCCAAGGAAGCCAGAGGTGAGGACAGGAGACCCCTCCCCACAAGGAAGCCAGAGGTGAGGACAGGAGACCCCTCCCCTCAAGGAAGCCAGAGGTGAGGACAGGAGACCCTTCCGCACAAGGAAGCCAGAGATGGAGGACAGAAGACCCCGAGACGCGGGACCTGGACGCGGGGCCACCCGAGCACCCCAGGCCCCTCCCTCAGAGTGACTCCACGGGAGCTGAAGAGCCACCTCCTGCTGGGAGGCCAGCCTGGTGGCCCGCAGGACCATGAGCCCATGCAAACAAGCGTCGAGAACCGGCCCCCTCGCCCCCTGCCCCAGGCGCACGGGGTGCTCACCACGGCCAGGAGGCTGCCCTCACCCTCCCAGGCTGCTCCCTCGGGGACCCAAAAGCCCGTCCCAAGCAAAGACCCCTGAGGGCGTCAGAGTAAGCCTGTGGCCCGCCCGCGGGGCCCTGAGGGGCAGCTCGGAGGACACGTGCAAGCCCCGACCCGCCACCTGCTTTCGTGGACATGCCGACCATGCTCTTCTTCTTCTTCCAGAAGCTGATGTCGTTTTTAAACGCCAGGAAATCAAAAAGCAGCTGGAAGACGACAGGACAGCGATGAGCCCCCACGCCGTGGGGTGAGCACGGGCTTGATCAGAGACACTGTCCGCTCAGGGAGACCTCAGCCACAGCGCGGCCCTGACAAGCTCCAGCTTCCCTGGCGGCCGGTCCCCCGGCCTGGGGACCCGCTGTCACAGCCAGGAGCCGGGCCTCTCCCCAGCCCTCTGCCCCGAGCACAGCCCCAGGTGGGCTTTCCCGGCAGTCGCCAGCCGCTGCATCTACCAGGGACCCTCCCCACAGGACCCTACCGTAACTCTTGGAATCGCCAGACCTCAAACAAGGAAACACCTATTTTGCTAATCTCACTGATTTTGATTTGTTTTCAAAACGGCTCCAGACAGATGAAACCTAGCCCTACAGCTGGTCGAGCCTGAGTGTAGACCCCTCTCCTGGGGGGCAGGGAGAGAGGAGGCTGCACTGGAAAACCAGGAGCACTCACGTGAAACGCAGCCACAAAGAAGGTCAGCGCCAAGAAATACAAGTTGGTGTCGACAAAGATCCCCTTCACTTCGTCAGCGTCTTTCTCTGAGAACCCTGCAGGGGACCGAGGCCCTGAGTGAGGGGCGACGTGGACCTGCGCTACAGGGCCCCGAGGGGTCACCTCGTCTGCAGAGGAACTCCTCGGACCCCACGGGGCCCAAGGGGGACGGGCCTCACAGGCGGACAGGCGCCAAGTTCTGGGCTCCCTGACTCCCCGCTCCCGGGGCGCGCCCGGCGGCCTCACCGAACTGCTGCAGCGAGTAGACGGCGTCCTGCATGTGGATCCAGAACCGCAGCCGCCCCAGCGAGATCTTGTCGTAGGACACAGTGAGTGGCAGCTCGGTGCTGGAGCGGTTGATGACCTGGGCGGGGGGGAGCGGCGGTGGTCTGGCCCTGCACCAGACTGGCCCCGTGGGCCCGGCACCACACCCTCCTCGGGAGACCTGCGGGAGCCTCCTGCAGGAAGCCCTCACTCCCCGGGCTCCTGTCCATCACTCAAACCCTGCGCTCTCTCCTGACTACAGCCCCGGCGCCTTCCGGGCAGGCGCGGGGACCCACGTGGCCAGCTGAGTCGAGCAGAGGCCCACGCAGCCTGCGCCCCTGCCCAGGGACCAGATGCTAAGGCTGCCCTGAGGAGAACACGGGGGGGGCGGCCACACTCATGGGGGCAGCAGGGGCTGCAGGGAGGCATGGCCCCTCAATGCGGCCCTCGAGGACACTTGGAATTGACGTGTGACTGTGTGTGGAGGGGAGGTGTCCCGTAACACCTGACTCCGCACAGCTGAGCTCTGCCCAGCAGACACTAAGCAGCAGGCCTCCGCAGACAGGTCACCTCCCTGACCCACCTGAGTCCCTGCAGGTTGGAGACACGACTGTTCGGGTGCTGCGAGGCATCCAGCACGGTGCCCGCAGCGGTTAGCAGCCCCAGGTGTCAGCTGTTAGTGCTGCTGCCAGCCCAGCCCGCCCTGGGGGTGCAGGTGACTGGGTGCCAGCCTGGAGGAGGCAGGGTCTGCTCCAGATACCGCCACACCAGAAACCCGGGCTCCCAGAGAGCCACAGCCACAGCCACTTGAGGGATAAGCAGCCCTCCCAGGGCTCCGTGCTTGTCACGGGTGGGACCCGCCACCGGCGGTGTGCGCGCTGTGCTGGGGCTGGGGGTGGCAGCCGACTCACCATGAGGTCCTTGACGCGGCTGCTCAGCTGGTCGATGAACAGGATGGGCAGGTACTGCACTGTCTTCCCCAGTTGGATCCTGGGGGCAGAGCCGTCTCCAGGTCACCGAGGGCTCCTGCATCCGGGAGGACCGAAGCCCCAGGACGCTGGGTCTACCTCACAGACCGCTCCCCCAGCCACGACTCCAGCGGCTTCTGGTCGCTGGCAGGCCCAGGACTCGCGTTCCCAAGGGGAGTGGAGGGGCCCGTGCGCCATGCTTCCCCTCAGAGCTGCCACTGGAGAACGCGGTGAGGCTGGGCACCGGGCGCTCAGTGGGACGCCATTCAGGACGCAGAGAAGAATGAGGGGCCGTGCGTGCGCCCACACAGGGGTCCGGGGTGCGGCAAGACGTGAGAGCCACAGGCTTGGGAGGAGGCAGGCAGGGGCCTCACGCCCAGTGGCCCACACACTCTCAACTACGAACGCACCCAGCGTTTAAAAATGAGAACTTTACAAAAGGCGAGGGGTCGTGACCACCCCAGAGGAGCTGCTGAGAGTATGAGGGGCAACGGTTCTCAGCGCGTTTCCGGGAGCCACGTGTCGACCTGGGCCGGACCGGGCGTCAGGGGGCTCCCTGCAGCGCAGAGATGCAGGGTGAGCTAAGCCGGTTTCAACGGTTATCCTTCCGATGGCAAGTGACAGTTAAGAGGATGACCTAACGATCAATATTTAAGCTGAGGGAGTGGAGTGCAAGGTCACGGGATGCAGAGAGGGGAGACCTTCGAGGGTGCAGGGTGACACGGCCGAATCAGGTTCCCCACTGTCCCTCTGAGACAAACACCTGCTGTTCCCTTCTTCCCTCCCGGTCATGGTGGCAGGCCTGATCAGCGAGGCAGGACGGCCGGGGCACTCCAGGCAGCCCCCAGCTCCCCAGTGCAGAGGGCTCAGGGGTGCAGGCGCGGCCCACCTGCTCCTCGACTGTGGCCCGACCAGGGGCTCCCCCACCCACAGGATCCCCCCTCTGCTGTTGGCTCAGGGGGTGCACGAGCGATGCTCAAGCTGAGCGCAGGACCCACAGTGAGCTGTGCACGTCAGGCTGGGCGCGGGACCCAAAGCGGGCTGCGCGAGACTCCCTGGGCATGGGACCTGCAGTGGGCTGCCCACGACTCCCTGGGCAACGGGACCCGCAGAAGGCTGTGCACGTTAGGCTGGGCACAGGACCCACACCGGGCTGCGCGCGACTCCCTGGGCGCGGGACCCACAGCGGGCCTGCCCCGGGGCCTCAGTGGCACCTACATTTTCATATAGCGCTGCACGTCTGCAGGCAGGGAGGCTCCGTCAAAGACAAAGTCGTCCACCATCACGTTCAGGGTCAGTCTGGGCCTCCAGTGAGAAACGGGCTCATCCAGGGCACTCGGCCTCTTCTCGGCCTCGATCTGCTGCTGAACATGAGCGATGACTCAGCAGGGAAAGGCCAGGAGGGGTGGGCCCAGCGGGTCTGGGGGGCGGGGTGCGTAACCCTCACCTGGGAGCCTGTGAGCAGAGAGTGCAGCCCCGAGCAGGCCCGAGGGGGACCCCGGCGGCCCTCGCCCAGACCCTCACTCCCCACAGCCTGCTCACAGCAGAAGCCGAAGGCCTGCTGTTCCAGAGCACGTGATCCTGGGTCTCATGGACTTCTATCCCGGGCCCGCAGCCCGAGTGGGGGTCCCAGGAAGGCCGAGCCCTGAACAGTCACAGGAGGCGCGGGCAGTCTGGAGATGAGAGCCCTGCAGCCTGCAAGGAGACTGAACCGAGACGCTTCTAAAGCAGCTCTGCTCAGCCTTCTGGAAGGGGGCGTGTCCGCGCCTAGGCAACAAGCCTAAACCCACTAAATTCAGAACAAACCCTTCCCGGTGGGGAGACCTTAATGGTAGACCTGAGCAGCCCCGTGAACAGTGATGCTCTGTTTATCTCTGTTCTCCAGCTCCAGTTCAGCTCTAGTGGTGACACCAGAACCGTCTTCCCAGAAGCAGCAAGAGCTGATGCTGACTCAGCACCCGCCCGATCCAGAGCCGCCCTCTGCCCTCCACAGGCCTCCTAGGAAGGCCCTGAGGCAGCGCTGTGCAGTCTGCACCGGAAGGGAACCGGGGGCCTTTCCAGGGACACAGAGAAGACGGTGCGGATACCTCCCGGCGAGCTGCCACCCCTGGCCGTGAAGGACTCTCCTTCCAGGGCACATGGCCCCGAACACCAGGCTACCTCTGTTCCGTCCCCGCCACGGTCACGGCCAAGTGCGTGCCCACCAGCCTTCCCTGCGCGTGTGGTTTTCTAGGTGTACGACACACTCTGTACTCCTGCCTTTCTCCTAACTTAGGTCACATCCTTAGAATCAACACCCCGGCGCTGCCCTTCCTGCCCCAGCACAGCGTTGCCAGCTCCAAGGCTGACTGTAGCCGAGGCGGGCCACCCTGCACCAACCCTCCGCCCCGCACTGACTCTCTGCCCTGCACACACGCTCCCAGGGCTCAGAGGCCCCGTGACCCGAGCAGGAGCCCAGGTAAAGAAAGTCACCGAACACGCAGACTGCACGTCACTAACTCAACACGTGACCGCACGTGCAGACACGTGTGGCCTCTGCCGCCGGCGCCGCTCACCTGCGCCGCGGGCCCCCCGGTGAGCAGGTTGACCTCCTCTGGCTTGGGGACCATGTAGGTGGTTAGCGGGCTCACCACGTGCACCTGCTTCCCATCGTTCCAGGGCAGGATGCCGGCGTGGTGGAGGAAGACGTAGGCGTACAGCGTGCCGTTGTTCCTCGTCTTCTTGGGAACAGAGACGTTGACTGTCCTGAAACGACACAGACGAAGACAGTGACACCGTGCGCGTTTTGTTCTGTGGAAGCAGAGGCCATGCACGTGTGTCTAAAGAAAATGCCGTTTTGAACCCAAACCGATTACTGTCGGCTGAGAAGTACTAAGAGTAAAACCCACCCGCCTAGATGTTACTGAAGTCCTAAATGTACGTTTACGCAACGTACCCTGAAAGCATGGGCGGCCGCTGCAAAGCCTGCATTCCCGCGGCTGAGGTTGCGGGCCGACCCCAGGCACGCGCGACCCACCCCGTACCCACAGCAGCTCTCCCACGGGACTCGGGCCCTGCACGACGTCACGCACCCCAGTACTCGTCTTGCCGCCTCCCAGACAACAAAGAGGGGAGAGGAGGACTCACGACGAGCACGTCGCTCTTAAAATCAAGTTTCTTGAAACTCAAAAAACCAGAACCATCGGTAACGTGCAGCTTTAAGAGTTACACTGCATACTTCCATGTCTACACTGCTTGCTCTTTTCTATAAAGATACACTTCACTTAATTTTGATTTTCTGCTAAATTCTTCCGTCCATCCTTGTCTTTTCCCTTCTAGATAACAGAACTGAACCACTTCTGTTGGGAAAACACAAGGTTTGCTGTCGGAAGTGTGTAAGCTCTGTTCTCCACGCCGTCTGCACCCATCCCCACCCCTCCGGAAACTCCCCAGGGCCAAGCTGCAACCCACAGCTGTTAGAAGTCGGGTAAGCTACTTCCGAAGCGACACACTGCTCAGCTGTCAGTTTCAAGTGAAACGAAGTTTGCTGCCTGCGTTTCACAGATGTTTGCAGCTGAAACGCTCTGCCGTGCACGAGAGGGTCGGTAACGCCACTTCTCGGAGGCACACTTCTCTCACACTCACTCACTCTCACACACACTGACTCTTCAACAATCTCAGTGTTCACGGGGCTTGCCTGTCACCTTGCCCACATCCGTACCTTTCAAATTTGGACTCCACGTCAAAGTCCTCCACGTTCAAGACCAGATCCACGTTGTTCTCAGCGCCCAGGTTAGAGCGCGTGGTGGTATACACACTGAGCTGGAAAAAGGACCGTCAAGAAAATCAAGCCTGCGAGGGCCCCGGCAGAAAGCGCAGGGCGCCGACAGAGGAAGACCTGAGCGGCCGCTGCAGGGAAGGTGCCTGCCGTTCCTCAGGGGACAGAACTCGGCGGTGACACGATGGCTGAGAGGGGCGGGCCTGCCGCGGAGGGACGCCTGCTGAAGACTGAGGCTGGCCGCCGGGCGGGGCGGGGTACAGGGGCCAGCTGCGGGCCGAGGGTCGTCGGGGCTCGCGGCGGGGAGTCTGGCGCCCGGCTCGGCCCGCCCGCCCGAGGGCGGAGGTCGGGCTGGGGGCCCGCGCTCACCTGCAGCTTGGGCCTCTGCGCCAGGTAGGGCTGGATGCAGCGGCCGTGGCCGGAGCAAGGGCGGGTGTAGACGATGCCGTACATGACCCAGCAGGTGTGCACCACGTACACCACGAACACGCCCACGACCAGGCTGGTGAAGGAGCTCCGGCCGCTCCACATGGCGCCGCCGCCGGGCCCGGCCGGGCCGCCTCTCAGACGCGGGCACTCCGCCCGTCGGGCGCCCTGCCGGACGCTCCGGCCGCCGCCGCTCACGCGAGAGCCGCCGCGCGCCGCCGCCACCGCCGGGGAACGAACGCGCCGCGCGCCGCGGGCCGCCGGCTGCCCCGCATGCCCGCCGCCGCCGCCGCCGCCGCCGACCTGGAGCCGCTGGATTCGCCGCCGCGCCGCTTCCGGGCCTCGCACCGGCCGCCGGAAGTGGGCGCGCCGCGTGGCCCCCTGGGAAGCGTAGTCCCGCCGGCCTCGCGCACGCGCCTGCGTCGGGGGCGCGGTGTGACGTCACCCTTCGCGCCGCCCTCCCGGCGCGCCCCGCGGTTCCGGCGGGTCGAGGGGTGTCTCGCGGAGAGGGGAGGCCGCGGGCGGGGGGCGGGCTGTGCGCCGCCTCCTCCCGAGGAGCGGGCGAGACACCGGGCCCAGGGCTGGCGCCGAGCGGCGTGGGGACGCGAGGGAGCGCGCGGCCCCTCAGCCTGAGTCTGGAGTTGGGTCGACGACGTGAGAGGCGGAGGCGCGAAAAAGTAGGCGCGCGAAAGGCGGCGACCGTTCGTGCTGCTTCTCGCTGTCTTTCGGCGGGAGCCCCCAGCTGGGCCGCGGGTGAAGAACGCAGCCTTTCTAGAAGAAGCGGGCGCCGCCGTCACAGCCAGCAGCGACCAGTCTATAATCAGAAAGCGGCTCGATTTGAGCCAAGCTGAGAACCGGGCCGGAGCCCCACTTGCCAGGTTTCTCTGAGAAACCGCCCCGGAGGAGCGTGGTTTTCAGCAGTTTTGTATTTTGTCGAAGCAAAGAACGTTAAACAAGTCAAGGGTACATTTCTTTAAGGTTTAAACAAACAAAAACAGACCAGCACGCAGACGGCGTCAACCCGCCTGGCATCTGGGAAGGGAGTCTTATCACAGAAGGTCCCGCGTCCGGGGCCCAGGAGGAGCGGCTTTTAATCTTAACGTTTAACATGGGCGTCCCTTACTTCTGGCCAGTGTGTCCTTCTCTCTCATAATTAAGGCAGGTGTGCAATGTATGTTTCATAGACCATAGATAGGTCATTTTATTTAGTTAGGATCGAATGCAAGTGAATTGATGTATGAGCCAGAGTGACCTCTTTATATCTCAATATGTGAGCATTGAAGAAATTAACATGATTGTCCAGGGAGTCCTGGGAGCCGCCGTCACCAAGGGCTGAACCTGATACTCAAGAGCTCCCATTAGAACCACCGCCTGCCGGAGGGACAGTCTAGCTGGGGCTTCAGGGGGGGAGGGAACTTGTCCGGCGGTCCAGGCTTGATGGTGCTCACGTTTCCTGTTGAGAGCTGCCGTGACGGCCTCTGAAGGGCATGTGTTCTTCCTGTTTCCATCCCAGCGCCTATGGAGTCAGGACCCTTGGTTCGCTGGAGCTGCCCACGCCCAGCTCCCTGTGACAGAGAGCGTTCCATCTGCGTTCCTGTTCACATCTACTTCTCTCTCTTTTCCATCTGTCTTAGACAATCAAACATGTTGCTAAGCATTTACAGAAGTGGTTCAGTTCAGTTCAGGCGCTCAGTCGTGTCTTGACTCTTCGCAACCCCATGAATCGCAGCACGCCAGGCCTCCCTGTCCATCACCAACTCCCAGAGTTTACTTAAACTCATGTCCATCGAGTCGGTGATACCATCCAGCCATCTCATGCCCTGTCGTCCCCTTCTCCTCCTGCCCCCAGTCCCTCCCAGCATCAGGGTCTTTTCCAATGAGTCAACTCTTCACACAAGGTGGCCAAAGTATTGGAGTTTCAGCTTTAGCATCAGTCCCTCCAATGAACACCCAGGACTGGTCTCCTTTAGGATGGACTGGTTGGATCGCCTTGCAGTCCAAGGGACTCTCAAGAGTCTTCTCCAATATCACAGTTCAAAAGCATCAATTCTTTGGCACTCAGGTTTCTTCACAGTCCAACTCTCACATCCATACATGACCACAGGAAAACCATAGCCTTGACTAGACGGACCTTTGTTGGCAAAGTAATATCTCTGCTTTTGAATATGCTATCTAGGTTGGTCATAACTTCTTCCAAGGAGTAAGTGTCTTTTAATTTCATGGCTGCAGTCACCATCTGCGGTGATTTTGGAGCCCCAAAAAATAAAGTCAGCCACTGTTTCCACTGTTTCCCCATCTATTTGCCATGAATTGATGGGACCGGATGCCATGATCTTCGTTTTCTGAATGTTGAGCTTTAAGCCAACTTTTTCACTCTCCTCTTTTACTTTCATCAAGAGGCTTCTTAGTTCCTCTTCACTTTCTGCCATAAGGGTGGTGCCATCTGCATATCTGAGGTTATTGATATTTCTCCTGGCAATCTTGATTCCAGCTTGCACTTCTTCCAGCCCAGCGTTTCTCATGATGTACTCTGCATATAAGTTAAATAAGCAGGGTGACAATATACAGCCTTGACGTACTCCTTTTCCTATTTGGAACCAGTCTGTTGTTCCATGTCCAGTTCTAACTGTTGCTTCCTGACCTGTATATAGGTTTCTCAAGAGGCAGGTCAGGTGGTCTGGTATTCCATCTCTTTCAGAATTTTCCACAGTTTGTTGTGATCCACACAGTCAAAGGCTTTGGCATAGTCAATAAAGCAGAAATAGATGTTTTTCTGGAACTCTCTTGCTTTTTCCACGATCCAGCGGATGTTGGCAATTTGATCTCTGGTTCCTCTGCCTTTTCTAAAACCAGATTGAACATCTGGAAGTTCACGGTTCATGTATTGCTGAAGCCTGGCTTGGAGAATTTTGAGCATTACTTTACTAGCGTGTGAGTTGAGTGCAATTGTACTGTAGTTTGAGCATTCTTTGGCATTGTCTTTCTTTGGGATTGGAATCACTTCATGGCAAATAGATGGGGAAACAATGGAAACAGTGATAGACTTTGTTTTCCTGGGCTCCAAAATCACTGCAGATGTTGACTGCAGCCATGAAATTAAAAGATGCTTGCTTCTTAGAAGAAAAGCTATGACCAACCTAGACAGCATATTAAAAAGCAGAGACATTACTTTGTCGACAAAGGTTCATCTAATCAAAGCTGTTTTTTTCCAGTAGTCATGTATGGATATGAGAGTTGGACCATAAAGAAAGCTGAGTGGTGAAGAATTGATGCTTTTGAACTGTGGTATTGGAGAAGACTCTTGATAGTCCACTGGACTGCAAGGAGATCAAACCAGTCAATCCTAAGCAATCAGTCCAATGAGGGATATTCACTGGAAGGATTGGTGCTGAAGCTCCAATCCTGATGCGGAGAACTGACTCACTGGAAAAGACCTTGATGCTGGGAAAGACTGAGGGCAGGAGGAGAATGAGACGACAGAGGATGAGACGGTTGGATGGCATCACCGACTTGATGGACATGAGTCTGAGTGAACTCTGGAAGTTGGTGATGGGCAGGGAGGCCTGGCGTGCTGCAGTCCATGGGGTGGCAAAGAGTCAGACATGACTGAGCAATTGAGCTGAACTGAAAGCTATGTGTTTAAGCTTCTTGATAAGCTTCTGAAGTTTCCAAACCGCTGTTAAGGTTATGTTGTGAATTTTCATTTTAGGTGTAATATTTTTCATCTCTAGAGGTCCCACTGAGTTTTTTAAAACTTCATTTTAAATTGAAAGATAGTTGCGTCACAGTGCTGTGTTGGTTTCTGCCATAGATCGACACGAACCAACCAGAGGGACACACACGTCCTCTCCCTCTCGAATCCCCCTCCCCATCCCACGCCAGCGAGTTCACTTTTCCTGCATCTGGAGAAGACGCCCTGCAGCGGATAGTGATAGCCCTTCTATCTCTTCACGGCCACACACGTCTCCGTTCTGTGGTTTTGAATTCACCACAGTTTACCCAACGGTCTCCACATGTTGATAGACAGTTGGGCTGTCTCCAGCCCTCAGTTATTGAAACAAGGGCTGTAACGTGTACCCTTGAGCACACATTTTCTTATGTTTCCTGACTGTGTCTGAGGCGGGTTGTAGGAGCTGGTGGCGTGGACGTGCCACGGTGTGCTAAATGCTCGGTGTTTTCACCAGGCGCAGCCTCGTCCCCTCCTGGCAGCTCCCTGCCCAGACCCGCAGCACCTGGGTGAGCCTGCCTGCTCTTCTGGAGCGCCGCCTTCAGGGTCCAGTGTCCCCGTGGGATGGGCGAGGTGTGGTCGTGCGATGGGAGTTTTTGTGGCTGTTTCTCTGAAGGGGAGGGATGACGGGCTCGCTGGAGCAGAGCTGTGGCTGTTTTGAGCCCCGTTCTATGCTGACCTTCAGTGTTTCCTGAGCTCAGGGAATGCCCTGCCTTGTACCCACTCAGCTCAGCGACTCAGAGATGAGTGTGCAAGGCCCCTGCAGGAAAAATGAAGAGAGACTCCCAGAAGCGCGGTTGAGGCGCCGCCATGGGCAAACGCGGGAGCAGCAGGCACGGTTCCGGGCGACAGGGCGGCGACGGCCTCTGGGCTCCTCCTGCCCTGGCAGCAGGTCGGCTCCTGTTCCTGGGCGCGGTGGCTCCAGAGGGGTGAGGTTGGCCGTTGTCGGGAGAGAGCAGATTAGCCAAGATGGCGGTGGCCAGGCTCTCTTTCCCTGGGCCCTCTCGCTCTGGCCCCATGTTCTGTAAACACTCAGTTATGTAACCGCCCAGATCGCTTGGAGCACTGTGCACACAGGTCACAAGGTACTCGCTCGGCCGTGGGCTCCCTTTGTTCCGGGAGCATGTGTAAGCCCCACCTGAAAAAGCCCTTGCGGCTACCTCGTGGCTGCATTGTGGCGTTGAGGCTGTTACAGCTGTGTCCGCTGGGTCAGCCACGAGAGGAGAGAATACGGCGTGTCTGCTGGGCGACGTGCCAGCCTGGAGAGAATGAACGTGTCTGGTTCCCACAGCTCCTCGCAGTTTCTTCCAGCTTCCCCAAGCGCGCCTTGCCTGCCCGGGTGCAGCGGACAGTGAGCACGGTGAGATACACCGAGACAGCTGGCGCAGTGAGCAGGGTCAGTGGGAAGCCGTGCCAGTCAGTCCTGGAAGCTGGGCATCAGGGGAGATGTGGGACCCCTCCTCGTGGTGCCCTTGGTGGGATCGGGGTCATTTACCTGCCTGGGGAGCTGTCAGGGAGAGCGGGTGTTGGACCACAGTGTGTTGGACGGCTGCCCGGGGAATGGTGGCCGGCCCGGAGGGGGCGTCAGGAGGGCCCTGAGTCCCTTGTGGCGGCTCCAACATCAGACGCTTCTGGGCTGAGTCCTGGAGGCTGAGGGCCCCGAGGGCCGTCTCTCACTGTTAGCCCGCCCGCCCGGCCTTTGTCCCTGGCGGTGTCCTGCCCCCCTCCCCTTATGGTGACAGCACGCAGGCTGGATTAGGGCCCTCCCTGATGACCTGTTCAGCTTGATCACCTTCTCAAAAACCATCCTGAGTCCTGGGGGCTAGGGCGTCCACATGGGAGTGTGGAAGGAAGCATTTCATCCTGCACAGCCCTCCTCCAACTCCATTGTGCATCCTCGGCCAAACTCTGCTGCTTTGGGGCTTAGAGGAGCCAGCGGCGAGGGGCCTGGGGTCAAGGAAGGGTGTGGACCAGCGGGCCGGCCTCTGTCGCCATCTCTTCCTCTGACTGCTGCCTTGGCCCTGGCCCTGGGGGGCTGTCCCCACCCGCCGGCAGCAGGCAGCGTCCTGGCCAGGCGGGGGGCTGGGGAGGGCAGTGCATGTCCTGAGGGGCTCGGGGGGTGGGCTGGTTGACCCCTCTGCCTCCAGGGAGGTGCTGGCTGGCAGTCCACTCTGGCTGAACCCTCATCGAGGCACCAGCTTCCCAGGAGGAAAATCGATGGGAAGACAGACTTCAGCCTCGTGCACTCAGCTCTGTTATTATCGCACAAAAAGCCAGGTGAGCCCCCTGGTGAGCGGCTCACATGCCCCGGGTCAGTACTGGAAACCTATTTTTTAAGCAATAATAGATTCTCTTCCCTGGAACTCGAGGGGAGCCCAGCGGCTTTTGAAGGCTGAGAAGTTTGAGAGGGAAGCTGGAAGAGGCCGCCTGGTGCCCTGCCTGCCGCCCCGAGTTCCGGCGTTCTGCCCGAGCTCCAGGCCTGCGCCTGGTTGCTGTTTGATCACCTCCCGGACCGAGGCCGACATCGCAGCCCCGACCTTCCTTGGGGAAAGTCTGCCAGAGGGTGCAGAGCCCGCCCGGGAGAGGCCAGGGCGGCCCCGCAGCGGGCTGCAGGGGCAGATGATACCAGCCCAGTGCGCGGAGAGCCGGGCTCGAGTGCAGAGAGGCAGGAGCCTGGACAGGCGCAGCCCGGGCTGAAATGGCCTAAGTGTGTCCAGCGACGCTGTCCCCGGGATGTGGGTGTACATAAACGAGCTCAACACCCACAACTGCCCCAGACAGAAGCAATGTGCTGACCAGGAAATGGAAGCCGGAAGTTCCTGGGGTGGCAGGCCGAGTGCCTGCCCACCCTGAGCCGCCCACCCTGAGCCGCCTGGTGTGTGAAGGGCTGGACAGCGGATGCCAGGCAGGCCTGCGAGGAAGGCGAAGGTGGGAGGAGGCATCTGAGGACTTGCTGGGGCGCTGGGCCCCTCAGAGCTGGCAGGCGCAGGCCATGGGCCTGCGGGTCTCCCGTCTGCCCACAGCCCTGCAGGGCACAGGAGGGGCCGCACACGCCGTGCCCCAGGGGTGGAAACAACAGGTCCCAGGTCCCTGGGCGCAGGAGGCCCTGCACACGGGGCGTCAGTGGAGGGGAGCAGCCCCAGCGAGCACGGTTGGGGCAGCGGCATCCCCACGTGTGAGACCCCCGACGGAGGAGGGGGCTGTGTGGGGTTGGGGGCAGGGGCATGCCAGCAGAGGACGGGGGCGGGCACAGCGAGGCCCGCCTGGCAGCTGGGGCAGGGCTCCTGGAGCGGGATGGGCGTGGTCCTGCACATATCCCTCCCTGGCCTCTCCGTTGCCCCAGGCCGGGCCGGCTCATGCTGTGCCCGTTAGAGCCGTGAGCAGGGCTCTCCCCCAGGCCTGTCAGGTCGGGTCCATGTCCACATCTTATTACAGAGAGGATGCAGCCCTCGCTCGATGGACTCTGAGTCTCCAGGGATGTCGGAGTTCACGCGTGTGTGTGCGTGTGAGTGCGCGTGAGCGTGTGTGTGTGCGTGCGTGCACATGTGTGAGTGTGTGCAGGGGACAAGACATAAACATTTCCTTCGACCCTTTCATACAACATTCAGAGCTTGGAGCCGGAGACAGTCTGCTCATGAAATAAAAAATTCTCTCTGAATAAACCGCATCTGTGTGGCACTGTCCCCAGACATGTTGCCCAGTCACACCTCCATCCGAGCTGTTGCTCAACCACACAACCTCAGGTGGGCCCGGGCCTCCAGAAGCACCTTGTTCCGTGTTGGGCCTGCAAACAAAGAGAGACCCGGCGACCTGGGGAGCCTCTCACCGCCTCCTCCAGGCAGCCTTCGTGCTGTCTGCAGCCACGCCCCTCCTGCTGGACTTTCGAAGCCACTCTGTGCAGCTCCTCGTGGCCAGATGCTCCCCAGCCCCCGACCCAGGCATCTCTAGTGCCCTCCACTGGCCACCCGGTCATCTCATTCTGAATGGTTAGCTTTCTCTAAGTCTCTCTTTCCAGGCTGAGTTGAGAGTTGAGGCTTGTGCAGTTCTTCCCTGGCGGCCCCCCGTTTTCACCTCTCTCTTAATCTGACCTCAAGTTTTGCTTCCCTGGAAGCTGACTCAAGGCCCCTCCTTGTGTGGAGCCAAATGTCTCAGATTTTGCTGTCTTTCCTCCAGAAGATCAGAAGCCCCAGGGGCCAGTCCCTCGCCCCCACTTGAATTAACGGAGAATCTGACAGGACTGTGTCCACGCCGCAGTCTCTGTGGGGCAGCGTCTCTTGCTCTAGCATGAAGTGGACACTAAGGCGGTCAGCCGGCGTCCGCGGCACAGCCTGTCTGGCCCCGGTGAGGTCTGGCCCTCTGCCTCTGACTCCAAGGCCTGGAATGTCCCCCTGATGAGAGCAAACCCTGGTGTCCGGGGCTCGGCCTGGGCGCCCAGGCACGTCGTCCCCGTGCAGGACTCCTCCTGGTCTCGGGCCCTGGGTCTGTCTCCCCTGCACTGCGAGTTGTCACAGGCCAGCTTTGCTGAGCTGAGCCCCTGAGCTACTGGACCTGAGCGGTGCTGGAACCCTCATGCCTCAGAGCCAACAGCTGCAGGGCGTCACTGGCACCCCTGTCCCCCAGGTGCCTGGGGACAGGCCGGCTCCCCCCTCCCCACAGGGAGGGTGTCACATGACCCAGGGGCCGGGCTGGGCAGCTGAGGGCCGGGTTGGTGGCCATCGGAGGCGCCACAGCTCAGGGCTCCGCTGCAGGGAGCGGAGTTGAGAGGGAGGGGGTGGCCTCGGGGGTCCCTGGGGAGGCCCTCTCTGTCCCTCGGAGGGGGACATGGCCCTGGCAAGGGTTGTGTCCTCCCGGCTGCTGATGACAGGCGGGTGTGTTCTCACCCCTGAAGCAGCAGGAGACGGGTGCTGGCGAGTCCTGGGGCCGGCGGCGCGCCCCAGGGAGGACGACTCGGCCCCGGGAACACAGGGGAGGCGCCGTGCGACGCGGCCGCGTCTGATGGACTTTCCCTGAGCAGGGCCCGCTGCGGGACACCGGCGGTGCTCAGCTCTCCGTCTCCCGGGCCCCCTCCCGGGGGACGGCTCCTCATTCTCGGCACGTCTCGGGGACGCCGAGCCTCTCAGCCCGGGCTCGTCGCTGCCGCCCCGCAGCCACACTGAGGATGCGCCCGTCACGCAGGAACCCGCGGGTGCTGCAGGCCCTTCCTGGGCCTCCCTTCTGCGCTTGCACGGAGGGGGAGGGGGGCGTGGGCTGTTCTCCAGGTGGCTCTGCTCCCCTCGAAGCCCCTCCCTCCCCTCAAAGTCCCTCCCTCCCTTCTAAGCACGTCTCCACTGAAGCCCCTCCCTCCCTCGAAGCCCCTTCTTCCCCTCGAAGCCCCCCGTCGAAGCCCGTCCCTCCCTCGAAGCCCCTCCCTCCCCGTGAAGCCTCGCCCCCACTTGAAGCCCCTCCCTCCCAGTGAAGCCTCGCCCCCACTTGAAGCCCCTCCCTCCCAGTGAAGCCTCGCCCCCACTTGAAGCCCCGCCCTCCCCTGAAGCCCCTCCCTCCCGTCGAAGCCCCTCCCTCCCTTTGTAGCCCATCCCCATTGAAGCCCCTCCCTCCCCTTGAAGCCTCGCCCCCACTTGAAGCCCCTCCCTCCCGCCGAAGCCCCTTCCTCCCGTCAAAGCTCCTCCCTCCCCGTTGATTGTCTCGTCAGGCCTGCGCCCATCTCACTTTTCAGTGTCATTTTCCTCCAGGCAATTGCTGTGGTGTTTGCCAAGCGGTTGCTCTGCGTCCCTTGGCCCTTCTCTGTGAGCAACAGTTCTGCCGACGGGATGTGGGCTGGGCTTCTCTCTCTTGTCTGGCATGTTTTCCCAGCCGGTGTCTGTGAGCCCCGCACCCGTGGGGTGAGCCCTGACCCGGACGCGGGCGTGAGTCCTGACCCCGTGGGGTAAGGCTCTGACCCCCGAGGGCTGTAGGGGACACGGGCCTGGGCAGGCCTGCTGGGGCAGCCTGGGATGAGTCAGAGGTCATCATTCCCACCGTCATTACTGTGGTTCTTCGGTCGTCTGCCCCATGTCTGGCCTTCGCGAGCCCTCTGGGGGGCTCTGTCCCTGCCCCAGCCCGCCTCCCCTTTGCAGCTGCACGAGACACTCCCACCCACTGAGGCCTCCTGCATCTGGGCTCCGGGACCAGCAGTCTCTCCAGGGAGCCCTGAGGCCTCTCACAGGACAGGGACCTTTGGATCAGACTGTGGTCTGAGCTCTGGGAGGGCTCAGGGCCCAACCGGGTGCCAAGCCTTTCACGCCAGAGCTCAGCCATGCTTCCCCCACACACAGGGGCCAGGTCTGTCCCGCCTGCGCGTGTGTGGACATGTGTCTGTGTTACAACCCGGGGCACGTGGGGACCCCAGGCGGGGCAGCAGCCTGTCCCCATGCCTCCCCGTGCTTGACTTGTGGCCCCATCCCCAGACTCTCATTATCCAGGGATTATCCAGGGCCGTGCTCGGAGGGGCCTGTTCACAGCTCTGCTGATAACATCCTGAAATTCTTAACGAGTTTTGAACACGGGCCCCATGTTCTCATTTTGTACAGAACCTGCAAATTATGCAGCCATTCTGATTACCCCTGCTCGCCCAAGTCTAGAATAAATGCCGGCAATTTCAGGGTTGCTAACTCATCTCTGTGCAAAACAAACAGCCTAACTAGGGCGCAGTTCTACGTCTTCTGGTTCTTGGTCAAAACACCGTCTTGCAGAGACCCGGGCTGGCCAGGGTCCGGTGTCCATCCACCCACCCACCCTTGTGGGCTGCCCGACATGCCCTCAGCCCAGTGGATGGTCAGCCGGCCCTGTAGGAAGGGGCGCTGGGGGGGGCTCAGGCTGGGGTTGGGGGTGCTGGCCCCCATCTGCTGGGGCGGGAGCAGGTGCTGGGCTCCAGGTGGCCTGCACCCGGTCAGCCAGGCCGTTCAGCTTTAACTGAACTGACCTCACCAAGTGGCAGCGGCTCAGTGGACTGAGGGCAGATGGCAGCGTGGCCCCTCCCACACCGGACGAGCGGCCGGCAGCCTGGTTGGGCTCAGAGGTGACCGCCTGGACGCCCCACTGGGCGGCTCTGCGGAGGCCCCCGCGGCCCGTGTGGCCGTGCACCCGGCCTGGTGCCGTGGACGGGATCTGCGGAAGCTTCGGGTCCTCCCTCCTCGTGGGCACTCCCTGTGCAGACTCAGGCCTGGGTGGTCTGCGCCGCCTGCATGCTCCTTGCTGGGGGCACGTGGGTGTGCGACTGAACCTGGGGTTCCCCACGGGGCGCAGGGCATGGAGGGGAGCCCCTGGGGGGCGGCAGAGAGGGGCGCCGAGAGCACAGTCCGGACGCGGCCTCGTTAGGCGCGGGCGGTCGTAGGACGTCCTGGGTCTGGCCCCCGCAGAGACGGCGTGGGAGTGGAGGACAGCGCTTTGGAGCTGAGACGTGGCCCCCGCACGCGCCCACCCTGCACCCAGGGGCCCCGTGTGCTGAGACCTCAGGGGCCGGCCCTGCTTCCCCCGGAGTTCACGCCCAGTGACTGCTGTGCAGCCTCACGGCCCCTCTCTGGCTGCTGTTCCGGGGCCCACGGGGAGGAGGTCCAGCACCTCCCACTGCTAGTCAGCACCTCAGCGGTGCAGGCACACGCCTTGCACACCGGCACACGCTCACGTGTGCACCCTCACTCACAGGAGAGCACACATCCACATACGTGCACACACACCCTGCACACTGAGGCCAGCCCTGCGCCGTTGCTCAGGAGGAAGATGGCCGTGTGGCCCCAGAGCTCCGGCCCCGCCAGCTGTGGAAGGCTTTGGGACCGTCTTGGGGCCCAGGTGCAGCCTCCGTCCCAGGAAGGACGGATGTGTGCCTGAGGCACGTTGGCCTCGTTCCTGGCAGGGCCAGGGCCTGGCGGCGCCTGCCAGGAAGCAGGTTAGTTCTCAGCCTGGTGCACGCAGGACCCGCGTGTGGGTAACTGGACGAAGTCTCCTGAAACGACCTTACCTCGTGCACGAGCGCACGTGGTGCTTTCTGATTTACTGAAGAAAGAGTCGCTGCCCTCCTGTTGGTTCCTGCACCCGCTGACGGGCACACCCGCGGGCCGGGGCACTCGGCCCCCCACCCCTGCTTCGCAGCCTGCGCGTTCCCGGCGGGGCTCCCAGGGTGGGCAGGAGGGGCTGTGCCGGCCACACCCGCCCCGCGTTGGCGCCCGCGCGTCCTCCACACCCCGGTGTGCCTCTCAGTTCAGCGGGTCACTCCAGCATCCCGTCCTGGGCCCGCCCACTGTCCGTGGACGCCCCTGCCACCCCCCAAGGCCGCCGGCCTCTTTGTACGGCAGCGTGAGTGCGTGCCATGACTGTTGTGCTGAGGGTCTTCCTGCTGAGCCCCTGGGGCCTGGCCAGGCCTGTCCACGGCCCCGTTGTCTCTGCAGCCCCTCCCGGGTGCCCGGCGCCTGGCAGGAGGCCATGTATGTTCCCTAGAGAGAAGGATGAGGGGTGTGGGCGTCCTGTCCCAGTGGCTGCAAGTCCGAGGCCACAGTGTTGGCGCGGCAGCTTCCTTCTGCGGCTGAGGGGGACTCCGGCCTGGCCCCCTCCAGCTTCTCAGCTTGGCCGGCGTTGGCCGGTGCCTGGACTCAGGGAAGCGTCACCCTCTCTGAGCCCCTCCCCATGGCATCTCCCTGTGAGTGTGTCTCCAGCCGTCTGGCTTCACAGGACACCACCCTACTGGACGGGGGCCCAGCCCCTGCAGGGCAGCCTCAGCTTCACCAGGTCCAGCCACAGACGCCCTGTTTCCAAACAGCCACACGCCTCGGTGCCGGGGCTTCGGTCTTCAAGACGAGTTTAGGGGAACAAGCGCAGCCCCAGCGGGAGGACTAGAGGTGGGGGTGGGGTCTTGGAAATCCCGGGAAGCCAGCGTCCAGGCCCCGCCTCTCCACAAGGCCCCTTGTCTTTCTTCAGCCCCAGCTCCATACACCCCACTGCGCGCTGAGTCCTCAGGCCGGGAGCTCACGCGCTCTCAGGACCCAGCCTGCCCCAGAGCCCATGTGCAGGAAGGATCGCGGGCCCCTCCTCTGGGTCCCTTTAAAGGCACGACCCTCCTGCCCTGGAGTCCTTCCCCTGCTGGACTCGGGCACGCCAGCTGGCCTCTCCAGAGCCCGGGGGCCTCACGCTCCTGCCTGCTCAGCCGCTGGTCTGTGGCTTGCCCGCTGCTGTTCAGGAGGGCTGAGGGCTGGGGCAGGAGAGGGCCTCAAGCGGAGGACTGCTGCGGAAGGATCGTGTCTAAGTCCCTGGCTGCCCTCGGAGCAGGGAGCTCAGGACTCGGTTCGCTGGTTGCTGGCTGCTGGCTGCCCGCCAGCCTGTGACCCTGGGCCAGCTCCATCCTCACCGTGGAGGAGATTCCAGGAAAGTGGGCGTTGTGGCCTCAGTGGTCTGTCCCTTCATTTTTGCTGTGTCCGCCAATGCAGGAGACACGGGTTCGAACCCTGGGTCAGGAAGACCCCCTGGAGGAGGAGATGGCAGCCCACTAAGTCTTCTTGCCTGGAGAATCCCACGGACAGAGGAGCCTGGCGGGCTACAGTCCGTGGGGTCCCAAAAGAGTCAGACACGACTTGGCGACTAAACAAACAACATCCAATTTTATGGGGGCAGTGGGTAGAGGGGTCACCCAAGGGCATGAACTCTGGGAGGTGGGGTGTGGGCATCTTGCAGGGAGCACATCACATCGTGACCTTTGGCCTTCAACCTTGAGCCCGGGGCAGCCCGCTGGTCCCAGTGGGTGGGGGATGTGTCCCCCGTCCTGGGGTCGGGCAGCACCTGGGGGCGGCTGACCCCACGGAGCAGAGGGTGGGCGGGCAGCCCTGCCTCTGGGGGTTGTCTGGGAGAGGCTCCTGAGCGCTGGGTCAGTGTTTGGGTCCCGCCCATGGGCCTTGCGGTCCCCATCACCCGCCCTGCCTGGGATGGCTCTGGCTGGGGCTTCTGTGTGGTGGGACGTCTCCACAAGCTAGAGCGTCAGAGTCTGTGGATCCCCCTGGGGCGGCGGGACCCCTGGGAACAGAGTAGGCCTGCGGTGTGGGGAGGGCTGGGCCTGGCCCGCCTGGCCTAGGAGGGTGAAGACCTCTGCAGGGCTGGGGTGGGGGCTTGGTGGGGCAGCCTGGGCGGTGGGGGGGTGCGGTGGGAGCCACGCCCTCCTGGGGGGACAGTGAAGAGGCCCCTGGCAGGCCAGGTAGATGCACGTCGGGTCTGGTGACGTGAGGAGGAGCCACGCAGGGACCCCAGGGGCTGGACGGTGGTCGGCAGCTTGGAGACAACCAGGGCCTTTCCGGAGGTGTGGGTTCCCGAGCTCCGCCCCCCACCCTGTGTGCTCCCGGGCCTGGGTGGGAGGCCTGTGCGGGCTGGGGGTCTCGTCCGAGGCTCCAACGTAAAGCCTGTCTCCAGCCCAGCGCCCCCCTGGGACTCCCTAGTTGCGCTCTCACTTGGGTCTCATTTTCTGCAGTTTTAATTTGAAAGCCATCCCCCACCCCACCCCCGCGCCCCCCCATAAAAGTCTCTTGTTTTTCTAAAACAAGGGTTTCCTGACTTGAGTTCAGACACAGGGACGTTTTCTTTCATCGGAGGACCAGGAAGTCTCAGGTTTTTCCCAGCTGAAGAGTCTCAGCACAGAGAACGGGTGTTTAAACCCGACTTCAGACCTGGGCCCAGAGGCCTTGCAGGGTGCCTCGGGGCTGGAGACCCGGGCTGGGCTCGCTGCGTCCTGCCCCGGGCATCACCTCTGGGCCTTTTCCAGTGCCGGTCACGGGGTGAGGGGCGGGCTCTTGGAGGCGAGGCGGTGAGTGGTCGATCCGCTGAGTGTCCGCATTCTCAGCGCAGGGCAGTCGGGGCCATGCCTTGGACCCGTGAGCGCCTGGCCTTGCCCACTTCCTCCTCCTCAGTCCTGGAAGCTGCTGGGCATGCTCCACGCACGGGCAGGGCCCTCCTGGCCGAGGCCATGCCCTTGCCCCCAAGGCCCCAGCCCTTGCATCCACGTGGGCACCATGGATGCCTCCAGAGTGCCCAGCGTCCCCACGCGCCCACAGGGAGCGATGCAGCGCTAAGAGAGGGGGGAACTGGCAGATACGGGCTGGATCCATTAGAACTTCTGACATCAGACACAGCCATAACAGCGAACTAATGACTGGATAGAAAACACCTTTCTCTGTGCCCGCCACAGCCAGGGAGCAGCCAGAAAGCATCGCCTTGCTGCCGGAAACAACGCTGCCCACCAGCCAGGCTCAGGCCGAGCTTCTCAGCACCTCCATTATCCTACTGCGTTAATCCTTTCAGCGGCCGCCCAGCCAGGCAGCAAGTAGGCAGACCGAGGCCTAGGAGGTCAGGGCCCTCACCCAGGCTGCGTGGCGGGGCAGCCCTACCCTCACCTTTGTCTCCAGCTTCCTCCTCACACAGCCACGGTCCCTGCCTGGGAGGTGAAGGGTGAGCTCCCTGGCCCCATCCCTGGAGCTGGAGCCTGGAGCACCCAGGCCAACAGGGTCACCCTCCTGGGGGTTTCGGTGGCTCCGCGGGAGCTGGACCTGCAGGAGGCCTCCGTCTCAGAGGTTTCTCTGGAGTAATAGAACGGTTTACAGCTTTACATTTAGTCTCTCTGTGAACAAAGGATATCGGAGCATGTAATAGCTGCTGAACCGTAACACCGCCTCTGAGTACGCTTCTTGAAAGGCTGCTCCAGATGTTGGCCTTTGACCCAGGAGGTCAAGCCTGCAGCGTGCACTGCTGTGTGGATACAGAAGCAGGTGGCTTTTAGCCCAGAGAAATGTCCCCTCTGACGGAACTCTCGCCTACACAACAAATGACTTGAGGCAAAGAGGAACTTGGGCTTCCCAGGTGGCACTAGTGGTTAAGAACCGCCCGCCAAAGCAGGAAACAATGAGGCAGGAGTTTGGTCCCTGGGTCGGGAAGGTCCCCTGGAGGAGGGCATGGCAACCCACTCCAGTATTCTTGCCTGGAGAATCCCATGGACAGCGGAGCCCGGAGGGCTGCAGTCTGTGGGGTCACAAGGAGTTAGGCATGACTGCAATGCCTTAGCACATACAAGAGGAACTCAGCTCTGGGGATAAGTAAAACGATTCTAACTCTAGATAAGTGTTCGGCGTCCAGTCGACACGGACTCAATTCTTAAGCTCTGTTGTGTACATGGAAGCTGCCCGCCAGCCCTCGAGGAGGGACACAGGGGGGCCCCAGGGGGTTGCACACAGGGTCCTCCTGGAGGGGCAGGTGACTGCGGGGCTCGCTACCCCTGCCCAGGGCGGGGCCCCGACTTTGGGCTCTGACCTCTCTCCCCATCCCATCAGCTCTGTCTCTGGCGTCCCACCTCTCTCTGATGCTCCGTCAGGGAGATAAGGTGCACGCCTGAGACACACTTCACAAAGCAGGACTTGCCCCCCTCAGGGGCACTGGCTCTGATATTTTCTATTTTGTTAAAATGAAAAAAAAAACAAAACCAAAAACAGTCAAGCCAGACCCACTAAATTGGAGTGGTTCGATGTTTCCCATCCTGTGGCATGGCCGCGGCCCTGTGCAGGGGCAGCCCAGTTGCCGGGCCCTCTCTGTCACCTAAGGTCGGGGGGGGGGGTGCGGTGGCCAGAATGACTGTCAGCTCTTGTTTTCCCAGATGTGAATGGACCTCAGTGCGGCCAGCTGGTACCCGTGCGCGGTGAGGGGCTGGTTTGCAGGACCCCGGAGCATCAGGGAGAGATGGAGGAGGGAGGTTCTGGTGCCTCAGGCTCTGCTGGTGGTACTGGGGCCCTGGGGGTCCTCGGGGACGGGGGGAGGTGGGAGGCAGGCAGGTCCCCAAGGCCAGGACACGGCAGCGTCTTCCGAGGAGAACCATGGAGCACGGGGCTTGCTAACTAACCGTCTCAGGAAAGGTGACCTTTCCTGCTCTCCGTGACCAGGAGACGGGTAAAGATGCTGCTCAGGCGCGTCTACATAGATGAAGCGAGCACCGTGGAGCAAAACCAAGGAAAGCCAGACACGCAGGAATTCGTTTACCCTTCAAATCACCTGTTTCACTGTTGCCAAGCCTTTATTAAAATGCTCCTCTCAAAGGGAAAATCACGTGGCTTTTCTGGGCTGTGACACCTAGACTGTCTCTAAAGGTCATTGGGCAAAGAGCATCTGTCCGACGGCAAAGCACAGTGTGGGTGGAGGCTCCGAGGCCCCCATCGACAGAGCTGGGGTGCAGGCAGCCTCTTCCCCGCCAGGAGCTGGTTTCCAGTCAGGGCAGGAAGAGAACACGTACTCAGGTGTCTCAAAATTGACACGCTTCACTTGCATTAAAGAGCGTAACCTCCCCGTGGAGACAGACATCAAACACAGCATTCAGGTGGCTAGCCCCACTTGGGTGTGTGAGGCTGGACCAGAAGGACGGCCTTTAGATGTGACATGAGAACTTCTACTACCTGTTTCCACCCGTCCACCCACCTGTCCACCCACCCACGTGCACACAGATTACCCACCCACCCATCCACCCACCTGTCCATCCAATCACCCATCCACCCATCCACCCACCCATCATCCTTCCATCCTTCCATTCACCCATCCACCAATCCATCCACACCTCCATCCATCCATCCACCCACCCATCCACCCACCCACCCTTCCATCCATCCATCCACCCACCCATCCACCCTTCCATCCATCCACCCATCCACTCACCCCTCCACCCACCCTTTCTTTTCCTCTCTTCCTCTTTCTCGCCTCTTCCTCCATTCGCCCACCAGTGCCCCTCCCTGTTCGCTTCCTCATCTGTAAATGTAACTTGAGTGCCACTGCCCACTGTGTGCCAGCTGCAAGACACTGGCAGAAATGCACAAGACGAGCTCAGCCCCTGCTCGCGGGGGAGCTCCTGCTCAAACTGGGGAGACAGTGAGCACTCTCCCTTCCATGGGAACCTGCTGGGGAGAGTGGGGGTTCCTGAGCACTGATCAGGGGTGGAACCCAGAAGCAGAGGTCAGAGCAGACTCCCAGAGGTGGCATCCAACCAGAAGGACAAAGCGCAGGGCTCTTCTCTGGGCTGTGGCCAGAGCTGACGGGCGTCTGGAAGGACCTCTTTCTCCAGAGCGGACCGGAGATCCTTAGGGACCAAAGGCAGGGAGCCGCTCAGGACTCTGTTGTCGTGTCTCCAGAAGAGGTGCTCACGCTGGGCAGGAGCCGCGGTCAGCTCAGCCTGCCTAGCCGGGGTCCGGACCCCCGGGGAGCCTGCAGGGGAGCTGGCTGGGCAGAGGAGGGCTTGAGAGAGAGGAAAGACAGACGGGAGGATTTGGGGCCACGGGTGGGTCGGGCTGAGCCTGGCAGACCTGGGAAGGCGGAGCCGCGCACACTCGTGGCAGGCGGAGGTGAGTGAAGGAGGTTCTCAAGGAAGGGGTCTGGGCGCCCAAGGCGCCACCTGGACAAGACGCTGTCAGGCAGGAACGTGGCCATACAGCCCTGGCCGTCTCCCCGCGGGTCTCTTTATTGTTGGGGACAAGCACACGAGAGGCCACTGTGAACACAGACGGACGCGGACACCACTGGCATTCTTCAGGAGTGCTCAGCGCTCCTGGGAAGGATGGGGGGGCCCGACTCCTCTCGGCCACACCCGCCCCCGAGCACCAGTCCACCCGTGGCTCCCCTGAGCAGCCGGTTCCACGGGCCTGGGCTGAGGGCCGCTTCCAGCGAGGGCTCCTCGGGCCTGTCTGGCAGCCTCCCGGTGGCCCTGGGCACGTGGTCAGCAGGGCGTCCCCGGACCATGGCCACGAGCCCTGAGGATGGCAGCGCCAGAGGCTAACATCCTCTCTAGCAACCTTGGCAACGTTGGCCAACGGGCTTCAGAAACCGGCCCCGCCTTCTGAGCACGGGTTTGACTCCCGGGTCAATGCAGCTCTGAAAGCCATTCCCTAAGGAAAGCAGAGCTGCGGCTGCTGAGATAGGCGCCTCCGAGAACTGAGATTCTCCCAAGGTTGGGGAGTCCAGGCTAAGCTGCAGGGGCACCCCTGCTCCTGGCAAGCTCCCCTTCTCTGTGGCTGGGGGTCCGCGGTGAGGTGACCGTGAGCGGACAGGGAGCCACGTCGGGCGAGACCAGTGGCAGTCCACACAGATTTTACCGAGTTTTCCCTCAGCTACAAGGAGATAAACAGCGCTTCTGTCTCCCACCCAGGCCCCCGGCCCTTCGGGGCTCGGGCTGGACCCACTTGAGACGGGGATGCTTTTCCACGTCTCGTGCGGCTTCTCCCATTTCACGGCTGCACAAGACGGGCAAACATGACTCTCGGCTTTTTAATAGGAGCAAAGCAAAGGGTGTAGGGAGCTACTGCGAGCGCCGGGGTTCTCGGCGGAGAAGTGTGACCTATAATTATCGTTATTTCTCCTCCACATGCGCACCGGCGGCGCGGCCCGAGCTCCAGGGGGCCCTGGTGGGCCAGCGGGGGTGGAGGGCAGGTGGCGGCTGTAACGCACGGAACACAGCTCAGTCGATTCTACCTGCGGAACGAGCACAGACTAGGGGCGGTACACGGCGACACGTGGACGGCGGGTCGGCTCCCGGGGCACAGCGGGCATGCCCGTCCAGGGAAAGACGCGTGTGTGTCCGGCGAGGCGCAGGGCCGGGGGTGGGGTGCCCTCCTCGCCCTGGTCTTCGCCGACGGCAGCCAGCAGCTCTTCCTGCTCCATCCGCCTACACCACGAGCCAGTGGCGGAGCTGCAGAGGAAACAGGGTTTGCTGAGACAGGAAGTGAGGAGCCCCTTGGACACAGGCAGCTCCCAGGCCGGGGGCCCTGCTGCAGCCAGGAGGAGGCGGGGGCGGGGGCCAGTGCGGCTCCTGGGCACCACAGACCTGACGCCCCAGTTGCTTCCTGGAGGCAAGTCACCGCTTCACAAAGTCAGAGCACGGGGGCCTCAAGGGGCCAGAATGTGGCCCAGTGGTCTCCTCTCTGGGCAGACACTGGACGCCACAGGCCTGGGAGGGTCCCAGAGTGCACGCCGCCAGCCCACTCGCAACCAGCGGTGCCCCCAGCCCCCGGCAGCCTCACTCCTGGGGCCTCCAATCCCGTCCCGGGGCAGCCCCACAGCCCACGGTGCCGGCTGCTTTGTGCGACCCCGCAGGTGCGGATGCAGCCCGTTCCCGGCTCGGGGGGGTGGGCGAGGTGGACAGGTCCCTATTTAGCTGTCCACAGATGCCATCACCTGTGATTACCCGGCTGTTAGCTCAGCCTGTTTCTGAGCACAGGCCATTCGATCGCACTAAATGGCAAGAACCGAGGGTTTGTAAACATTTCCAAACCAAGACGTGCGGGGCTTGTTTCTGATATGGCCGTCCCGGGGTTGGGGGGTGCGGGGGAAGGCGGTCCCCTCGCAGGGCTCTTCCTCACCCCCCGGGGACCTGCCTAGGACACACTCCTCGGCCCCCAAGGGCAGCCGGAGGGCAGGGCCTGGCGTGGACGGAGCAGCAGGGGCCGGAGGCTGGGGTGGTGGCTGCGTGGTGACTTCAGGCCAGTGCTGAGGCTGGGGCGGGGGGCACACCGGGGACCCCAGCTGGGACCCAGCCCAGGGTTGAAGCGGCCCTCTGTCCCAGCCACAGATGAGCCCAAGGCAACCTTCTTGGGATGAAGAAGAGGCCTCTCAGAGGTCCCACAAGGGAAGCTCAAGCCGTGAGCCGGCGACCAGGAGGCCAGAAACAGCAGTGATCAGCAGGAACCTGAAACTCCAGTCCAGGCCCCTGGGCCAGAGGGTGGAGACCTTCAGGTTACTGGGCAGCTGTGTAAGAACTGGCTGAGAAGGGGACATGGCACAGAGCTGCACAGTTCAAAGGTCAAAGGCTGCTTCCTGAGAAGAAGCGGACAAGGTCCCTGTCAGTGAAGGGGGCACAGAAAGGGGGTGGGTGATGGAGCTTTCATAATGGGGGGGAGGGTACGGGGGGATGGGCAGGGCAGTGCCAGAGAGACAGACAAAGAGATTTCTGGGCCAGGGACTCCCCGGCGGTCCAGTGGTTAGGACTCGGGGCTTTCACTGCCGAGAGCCTGGGTTCAATCCCTGGTTGGGGAAGTAAGATCCCGAAAGCTGCACAGTGCAGCCAAAAGCAGGAAAAACAATGATATTTCTGGTCCAGATGGAGTAACGGGGACCTAAGAGGCTCTACCATCCAAAACCACTTAGAATGAACAATATGTACATAACAACGCATTTTCAGACAGCAGCAGATTGGACAACAAAGAACAGAGACCCTGAGAGACCAGGAGGATGAGGCCTCCAGCTGCCCCACTCGCAGCCTCCAGGGACTTTCCAGCAGCAGCGTGGGGCGCGGAGCCCAGGGCAGGTGGTGAACCCCGGGGCTGGCGAGATGGGGTGAGCGTGGGAGAGCCCCAGGGCACGGCAACTCACAGGACGGAGTTCCAGAGGGGGTCGCAGCACCCAGAGCTCTGAGCATGTACATGGGGACCCAGGGTCCAGCTGAGCGGCCAGGCACTCGAGTCCAGAAAGACCCTCCCAGCAGGATGCAAGGAACATTCCCCAAACCTAGACACTGGGAGCTGAGGCTGCCCCACAGCCGGGCAGGAGCACCTCTTGGGTCTTGGGAGCTGCCCCACAGCCAGGCAGGAGCACCTCTTGGGTCTCAGGGGGCTGCCCCACAGCCAGGCAGGAGCGCCTCTTGGGTCTCGGGAGCTGCCCCACAGCCAGGCAGGAGCACCTCTTGGGTCTTGGGAGCTGCCCCACAGCCAGGCAAGAGCACCTCTTGGGTCTCGGGAGCTGCCCCACAGCCAGCAAGGAGCACCTCTTGGGTCTCGGGAGCTGCCCCACAGCCAGGCAAGAGCACCTCTTGGGTCTCGGGAGCTGCCCCACAGCCAGGCAGGAGCACCTCTTGGGTCTCAGGGGGCTGCCCCACAGCCAGGCAGGAGCACCTCTTGGGTCTCGGGGGGCTGACCCACAGCCAGGCAGGAGCACCTCTTGGGTCTCGGGGGGCTGACCCACAGCCAGGCAGGAGCACCTCTTGGGTCTTGGGAGCTGACTAGAGTGTTCCTCAAGGTCTTGATACAGCATCAGGAGGGCGGGGAGCCCCACGCCCAACGCTGCTGTGGTCCCACTTAACAAGTCTTCACAAGCAAGTCCCCCAGAGATCAAACTGTCTCCAAGTAATTCGATGATGACCCAGAACAGAGCCCCAGAGTATCTGGTGGTGGTTTAGTCACTGAGTCGTGTCTGACTCTTGTGACCCCGTGGACTGCAGCCCGCCAGGCTCCTCTGTCCATGGGATTCTCCAGGCAGGAATAATGGAGTGAGTTGCCATTTCTTTTTCCAGGGGATCTTCCCGACCTGGGGATTGAACCCAAGTCTCCTGCATTGCGGGCAGATTCTTTACCCACTGAGCCACAAGGGAAGCCCCCAGAGTATTTAAAGTAGCACAGATATACCTAGGCTTTAACATGGCAAAACTCACAACACCTAGAATTCAGTTAAAAATGACTAGACATGCAAGGCATCAGCAAAATCCAACATCTTATGAGAAAAGTCAACTGACGCTGACCCAGAACAGACACAGATGTTAACACTGGCAGATGAGGGCCTGGCTCAGTGATCGTAACTGCACCACACGACCAGACAGGTAAGCTGAGGTGTGACCGACATAAAACGTCCAGCGTGGACTTCTAGAGGTGAGCACGACACTGCGTGCAAGGACAGATCCGCTGGGCGAGCTCACCGGCAGATTAGGCTTCGCCGAGGTGAAAAACTAATGACTAAGCAAAGCAGCAGAAAGCTCACGGAGTGAAACACGCAGAGGGAAGAGGCCCAAAGAGCCTGAACCGTGTGACCGGAACCGCTGAAGGTGAGGAGGCAGAGAAAGCGGGAGGAATGACGGCAGATGCTTCCAAACACACTGGGAACTGTAAACTCACAGCTTCAAGAAGCTCAGGGGACTGTGGGTATAAGAAGCAGGAATCCCGGTGCATAACCACACACAGTGGAGAGACGAGCTCAAGGACTCAGCGTGAAGCCCTTTCAATAAAGTTCAAAACGACGGAAACCGAACAGTCCGCTTCTCAGGAATTCAGCGGTACCTATAGATGCCACACATCACTGACTCCTTGGACGTGAGTCTGAGTGAACTCCGGGAGTTGGTGATGGACAGGGAGGCCTGGTGTGCTGCGATTCATGGGGTCGCAAAGAGTCGGACACGATTGAGCGACTGAACTGAACTGAACTGGTAGATGCCACAGGAGAAGGCAATGGCACCCCCCCCCCCCCAGTGTTCTTGCCTGGGAAATCCCACAGACGGAGGAGCCGGTGGGCTGCAGCCCATGGCTAAGAGTTGGACACGACTGAGTGACTTCCCTTTCACTTTCACTCTCATGCATTGCAGAAGGAAACGGCACCCCACTCCAGTGTTCTTGCCTGGAGAACCCCAGGGTGGGCTGCCAATCTACGGGGTTGGACACGACTGACGCGACTCAGCAGCAGCAGCAGCGGCATAGATGCCACAAAGCCGTGCAGCAGAAAAGGCCCAGGAGACGACCGGCCAGACCGAGGCGGTGCTGATTCTGGGGGCAGGAGGGAGGTGGATGGGCAGGCGCAGGTGAACTGCTGTCAAGGCGGAACGTGTCTGGTCGTTCACAAGGCTGTATTTCGCCATGCAGTTAGACAGATGAGAAACAGCCATGCGTGGGCCGATGCACAGTGGAGAGCCCAGACACGGAGCCTAAAAAGACCCCTGACAGAGGGTGAGACCCCGAGGGGCCAGGGAGACGGTCACACACAGAGCCCAGGACGGCCACGCAGAGGTGAAGGGCGAGGTTTAACACTCAGCTGCAAAACTCCCGGAACTCACTGAAAACAAGAATTTACAGACCCTGGACACACAAAGTATTCTGGGAAAGATAAGTAAGTAAAACTACTTTTAACAGTTTCATAATAAAACGACAGAAATCTGTGCTCAGACACATCACAGGGAGACTGCAGCCAGCCCCAAAGCTAAAGGGCGCTGGACGCCCCGGGGACACAGAGACCCTGCCCCACAGGAGACCCCGCCCCCTGGGACCTGCCTGCCCGCAGGAGACCCCGCCCACAGGAAACCGCGCCCACAGGAAACCGCGCCCACAGGAGACCCCGCCCCGCAGGAGACCCCGCCCCACAGGAGACCCCGCCCCGCAGGAGACCCCGCCCCGCAGGAGACCCCGCCCCGCAGGAGACCCCGCCCCACGGGACATGGAGACCCCGCCCCGCGGGACGCAGAGACCCCGCCCGCAGGAGACCCCGCCCGCAGGAGACCCCGCCCGCAGGAGACCCTGCCCCACAGGACCTCCCGTCCCAACAGGACTGTGGGGCGGCAGGTGGAGAAGCCCTGTCCTCAAAATGCCGAGAGACGGTGACCCAATCCAGAACCACGTGCCTGCAGAAACTGTCATAAATGAGGGCAAAGTAAAGACGCGCGCAGATACACGACGTTGGTAGAAGCCAACACGATACTGTAAAGCAATTATGCTTCAGTTAAAAATAAACAGATTAAAAAAACACCCCCTTAGAGGAATATCTGGAGGATACTTTTTGAGAGGCAAGAAAGTGATCTTTCAAGGAAAGATGTAGGTGAGAAAAAGTACAGTGAACAAACACTGGACGTGCACACTCGTCCAGGGGAGTTTCTGGAGAAAACAGCCAGAGCAACAATAACAACAGTGCCTAACTTGTGGGTTAGAAAAGACATAAATGCAACATTGGCCAATAATAGCTCATTATTATTTAAGAGCTGACTCACTGGAAAAGACCCTGGTGCTGGGAAAGGTTGAAGGCAAAAAGAGAAGAGGGCGGCAGAGGATGAGATGGCTGGATGGCATCACCGACTCAATGGACCTGCGTTTGAGCAAGCTCCAGGAGAGGGTGAAGGACAGGGAAGCCTGGTGTGCTGCAGTCCATGGGGCCACAGAGAGTCAGACACGACTGAGCGACTGAACACCACAATCATTATTAGTATCATTAACCAATAGCAGGAAAAGTTAAATCCTTGTGATATTCAGGATGGGGGTTCATATAATGCTTAATTTTATACTTGAAGTCCCTGTATGCTTGGTACAGGGACTTCCCTGGAGACCCAGTGGTTAAGAATCTGCCTTGTAAAGCAAGGGACGTGGGTTCAGTCCCTGGTCAGGGAACTAAGATCCCACAGGCTGTGGAGCAACTGACCTGGGGGCCACAACTACTGACGAAGCCGTGTCAGCAACTAAAGGCCACGCACAGCCAAGTACATATTTAACAACTTAAAAATGCTTAAAAATGGTCCACATCAAAAAAAAAGAAATATACACAGTACAATTTTAAAAACAAATATAAAGTCAATAAAGCACGTAAGTTCCAAAAAAATAGAAAGAGTAGAATAAGAAAACAAATCCTCCAAAATCAATCAGAAAAGACAACAGACAGGGAAAAATAAACATCAAAAAATGGAACAGAGTTAAAAAGATAGCAGAATCAAGCCCAGCTATACCAGTAATGCCGACGAAGGTAAAACAGATTAATCTGCCCAATTGCCAGACTAAAACATTTCAGTGTACTCGAGGTTTGCAAAAGACACCTAAATCTTAGGATGACTGCAAAGTGGGAAGTTAAAAGATTACAACAGATGTTTCGGGCAAACTCTACAGAAACCTCGTGCGGCTATAGTCCTCTAGACGAAAAGGACTTTAAGAGCAAACGCATCTCAAGGGCAAGAGGACAGGCTGGGTTTCGAGGAAGATTGATCACCCGGAACCCGTACCAGTCCCAGAAAACTGGCGCAGGTCAGATAAAACGGAATCCAGTACAACCACAGGGGAAAATGGACAAATATTTGTCATATTCCGTACATGTCTCCGGATTACTGATGGCTGAACAGAGCTGAAACAGGCAAAGTCGTAGAAGATTTGAACAACATAGTTATCAGCGTGATCTTACGGACAGAAGGAGAACTGTGTATCAACAGTTAGAGAAGACATCTCATCTAAAGACACAAGAGACACTTATAAAAGCTGGGTAGGCGCTTGGCCACAAAGGAGCGTCAACAGACTTCAAAGAATGGGTAGCAAGGGGTCTGAACACAATACCATTAATTTAGAAACGGATAACAAAAAAATAGAACATCCTCATGTATTTCGGGATTTCAGACAGAGTTTCAAGCAACTCGTGGCTGGAAGAAGTCACAACGAAAATTAAAACACATTTAAAACTAAATAATAAACAAAAAGCTGTGTTAAAAGCTATGGAATGCAGCCACCAGGGTGTTTTGTGGGAAATTCTTAGCCTTGAATGCTTATGTGAGAAAAGAAGAAGGGTTAATTAAGGATCCAGGGTCTAAATTAAGACGGTAGTTAAGGTGTGACAGAGCAGACCAATGAAAGTAGAAAAAATAAAGACATCAGAGCTGGAAGGAAGGAGACAGAGGCAAAGCTCCAACAGCGTGTCCTGCAGCCACGTGTCTGAGTCAGTGTCCACCTGCTGGGGGACTCGGCTGGGCAGCTGGGGCGGGAGGAGCCCCCCGCGGCACTCACCGTGAACTGGCGCACCTCCCCGCTGTCCACCCGTTCGTGCTCCGTCTCCGGCGTGATGGCGTAGGCCAGTTTCTAGAAGAGAAGGGGCTGCCGTGGGCGCCGGCCCAGCGTGGTGAGCGGGCCCAGGGTGACCGCCACGCAGGGGGTGGGCTGACGGCCAGGTCTCCTTAGACCCTGGAGAAAGTCCAGGCCGACCGGAGGGAGCAGGATTGGGTGTGGAGTCCCGGTGGCAGGCCCCACAGGCAGAGGAGCCCGCACGCTCCTGCAGTGCTTGCGGCTCCCGCAGGGTAGGGGTCCGGGAGGCCCCGATGTCTTACAGCCGCCGGAGAGGAGGCTGGTTCCCTCCCACTGCCTCCCCCCTACCCAGACAACTCCCCGCCCAGGACCTCTCAGCAGTTGGCCCTTGGACTGTCTGGGGCCAGACGTCCCCCCTGGGTGTCACTGTCCCCCCATCTCACTGCTGAGATTCTAGGGAGTGAGTCTGGGGGGCGGGAGGTCCAGCCCACTGGCCTGCAGACACCCTTCCCCAGCCCACACAGAGGGGTCTCTCCCAGGGCCAGCGGTCGCCTGCTGTCTGCAGGGCTGCTCTCCGGAGGCCAGCGACGGGGCTGTGAGTGGCGCCTCCTCCGGCTCTGCCGGGGCCGCAGGGGCCTGGCCTGGGCTGGCCCTGCTTGACGCTGAGGGATGGGCTAGGGGCCAGCCTGCGAGGGGCCCCCGCCTTTGCGTCCAAGCCAGAGAGATGCCGCGTGGCCCTCGGGGAACGCTTGGACCTGCTGGGGTACAGCCAGGGGCTTCACTCTCGAGAGACTGGAATCGGGCATCGAGCAGTGTCTGAGGGCTCGGGGAGAGTGTGGAGGGCTACGACCTCCATCTCTTCTTCCAGGAATCCCAGCACTGCGATGGGAGGCGGGGGACCCCTGTGCTCAGGTCACAGGTCAGCCCCCCACCCTCCGCTTCACAGTGGACACAGCAGTGGGCCTGACTCAGAGGCCCGGAGCCACCTCCGCCCTCACGGGGGTCCTGCCTGGAAGCCCCGCTACCCCTGCTCAGCCCCGGGGCGGGGGGGAGGAGGGAGGGCTTGGTCCCCAGTCCACCCCCACTCTCAGACCAGGGCTGTCCGCATGATGCAGAGCGGGCGCGCTCACACCCAGAGATCCCCGCTGGCAAGCACACACGTGTGCGTGCCCACGTGAGGACACACAGGCTCACACACGCAACACACCCAGACGCACACAGGCACAGCGCCGGCCCCCAGCACGGTCACCGCCCACTCCAGACTCTCCTGCTGGCCGGAGAGGAGCCGCCGGGAGCAGGCCTGGGACCCCCCCCTGACCTCGCTGGTGGCCTCGCATCGGGCAGAAGGGCAGGAGAGGGGGCCCCGTGCAGGCACGCACCTCCCGCGAGGAGCCGGGCAGGCTGCAGAGCTTGTAGGCGGCGTAGATGGGGATCGCGGACATGGAGGACGCAGCGATGGCCCAGCCCAGCGCGTTGGCCCACTCCGGGAAGACGTAGGCGCCGTAGTGCGGGGGCCGGGAGGTCGCGATGCTGACCACGACTACAAACTGGAACCGAGGGGCAGGGTCAGGGCAGCTGGGGCCAGGGCCTCCCGAGCGGCGACTCTGGGGGCAGGGCCCCCACACGGCGGCCTGAGGCTGCGGGGCCCCGGCGGTGGGGGCATATGACCCCGAGGCTCGGGGCTGACGGGAGGGGCTCTCTCACTGGCCTCCGTAAACCCCCGGGGTTACCACGTGGGGAGAAGCAGGACCTCTCACTGACCGGAGGCAGGAGGGGCGACCAGAAGCCCCTGTGCAGGCTCAGGCCGGGAGCCTCACCCCCTCTCCACTTCCTCTCCCGCTGGCCCTCGGGGGTCGGGGCTGCCCGCGCGCACTCGAACCCGGGGTGGGGGGGGGGGGGCTGGGCTGGCTGGGCGGGGACGGGTGCTGAGGTCTCCTGGGGCGCATCTGCCCGGCCTCTGCACTCAGAGCTGGATGGCCCCAAACAGCCAGCCAGGGCCGCTGGGTAGGGAGGACAGTCAGGGGTCCTGAGCCACTGGAACTTGGCCACGGCCATCCGGCCCTGCAGCCGTGGAGTGGACGCATGGCCGGGTTCCAACGCAACAGGCCACAGGTGTACTTGCCCACTGGCCCGAGCCTGCCCAGCCCATCCCAGACCACGAGCAGCTCCAGCCCGCGCTGTTGGGTGAACCTTGTCCATTTCCGTCCAGCCTCGGGCGGAGCACCCGCTGACCCCCGAGGCTGACTTCCCTCCGAGGCCTCCAGGCAGAGGGCGGCTGACGACCCCCGACCTCCGGGCAGAAGCGCTGTCAGATAAGGACCACCCTGCCGCCCACGTGGCTGTCTCGGTGGGCCCAGAGTGGGGGCCATGCTTCCAGGAGACCCAAGGATTTGGGGGGCCAGCCTGCCCTCCCAGCAGAGCCAGTGACCTGCTGACTCCCGCCCCTCCCCCAGCATCAGACTCGCAAGCCCCACTCTGGCCCCAGGCGGGTGGTGGGCGGGGCGGATGGTGGGCGGGGCGGATGGTGGGCGGGGCGGGGCGGGGCGGGGCGGGGCGGGGGGGCAGAGTTGGGGGCAGAGTTGGGGGCAGCGGGAAGGAGGGGGCTGGAGGGAGGGGAGGAGGGGGCCGGAGGGAGGGGAGCAGGGCGCGGCGGAGGGAGGGGAGGAGGGGGCCGGAGGGAGGGGAGGAGGGGGCCGGAGGGAGGGGAGCAGGGGGCCGGAGGGAGGGGAGCAGGGGGCCGGAGGGAGGGGAGCAGGGGGCCGGCGGGCGGGGCGGGGGCGCGGCGGGCGGGGCGGGGGGCGGGGAGCTTCACCAGGAGGAAGCAGGGGCTGACGAACTTCCAGCACAGCCGCCAGTAGAGGCTGGGCCGCCGCCCGGTCATCTGCTTGATGTCGTCGCTGAACTGCCACACACCTGCAGCAGGGGGCCAGGCAGGGCGTCAGCGCGGCCCGCCTGGAGGTGCGGCCCCCAACCCCCGGTCCCCCAGCTCCCCTGGAGCTCAGGGTGCACGGTGCTGCCTAGGCCGCCGGGCATGGGTCATGCCGACCGGGCCCGTGCACGTCCCCAGGGTGACCCTGGCGTCACTGACTGCAAGGGAGGGCCTGTGGGGCTCCCACCCTCCTCCGCGAGGCTCACGGCCACCCCTGCCTCCCCTCTGTAATGAACATTACTTTCCTTTACAAAAATCATGGTCAAGCATACAGTACGTGAAGCTTTCCATTTTAACCACTGTGAGCACACGGCCCGGCGGCTTGAAGCACAGTGGCACTGCTGTGCAGCCTCGCCGGCCATCCTCCCCAGGCCTTCCTCGCCTTCCCAACGGAGGCCCCGGCCCTCCCCATCCTGCTTGCGGCCTCTGTGACCCTGCTGTCCAGGAACCTGAGGGCCTCCCGCGGGATCTGTCTGCCTGTGCCTGGCTCGCGTCCCCGAGCACAGCGTCCTCCGGCTCAGGCGGGAGCAGGTGTCCGGGTGTCCCACTCTGAGACAGGCATACAGTCGCTATATTGTAGGGAAAGCTCCTGCTAGAAGCTGGATGAGCCAGTTTCTCCAGGTCTCACGCTGATTTCTCCCGCCCCGAGGCAGGCCTCCTGAGTCTCACGTCACATGCGGGGACATCAGAGAGACACCTCCATGCAGGATTCCCTCCTCACACTCAGCCCTCTCTCTAGACCTTGGATCGGAGGGGGACTGAGGGAGCAGGGTGGAGGCTGAACCTAAAGGCCCGAAGAGACGGGGTGTCCCCTGGGGCCCCTCGGGCAGCTCCGGGGCAGGCAGCCCCTCCCACGCTGGCCCATCCGGAGACCACAGGGACCTCAGGGCACTGAGAGGCCGTGCTCTGGTGAGAACTGCTGTCTGCAGGAAGCGCGGTCTCTGTGGTCTCTCTTTGGGGAGCGTGTGGTCGCCGCAAGGCCAGCTCCCCTGGGCCTCCACCAGCTCTGGGATGTTCTTGGCTGCTGGACACACTTGAGGCACTTTCTCTCTTTCTCTGAGGTTTTATTTTCAGATGTTGTTGTTCAGTCGCTCAGTCGTGTCTGACTCTTTGTGACCCCATGGACTGCAGCACATCAGGCCTCCCTGTCCTTCACCATCTCCTGGAGCTTGCTCAAACTCAGGTCCATTGAGTCAGTGATGCCATCCAACCATCTCATCCTCTGTCATCCTCTTCTCCTCCTGCCGTCAATCTTTCCCAGCATCAGGGTCTTTTCCAGTGAGTCAGCTCCTTGCTTCAGATGGCCAAAGTACTGGAGCTTCAGCTTCAGCATCAGTCCTTCCAATGAATATTCAGGGTTGATTTGGGGAGATTACAGTCTAAAACTGTAGACTAGGCATTGATTCCAGGTGCCAATGAAAGTACAAAGAGGCTGATATTTCCCTTTTCTGTAGAAAAGGAAATGTAACTGGAAGAGTGTTTTCGGAATAAGGGCTCTTTGTCGGTTAAGCCTCTCAAAGCTAGAGTGCTTTACAGGTTGTAACTTCAGGGCTGAAGCAGAGGCCATGACCCCTCACGTGGCATCAGGGCTGGCTCGAGACTGCGGTTCTCGAACGGCACAGACCTCTGGCTTTGGCCGGAGGTCTTGCACACACACGTGCAAGAAGTGTGCCTGTTATCTCGGGCCTTTATGGCGAACGTCGTCAAGGACGCCTGGTCAGGTGAGCCAAGTGGCACCAGGGCCCAAGCCCCAGGAGAGAAACGGAGAGCCAGCGTGGGCGGGTACGGCGGCAGGAAGGGCACAGCAGAACTCTGCAGGGCGGCTTCCTGTTGCTGTCAGTCCTGCCTCAGGACATCCCGGGAAACACGGTGGACACGCAGGAGGGGCGGGGGCACACGGCTGCAGGCTGGGCACACCACCTGCCGACCAACGGGCCCCCCACCCTGAGGGCTCGCAGTCCTAGCGCCCGAGTGCTGGCCCCGCGGGAGGGGGTCAGGAGTCTGGTGGGGCCGTCGTGCGGAGGCGGGAGCTCTGGCCTGAGACTCACTGAGCGTTCCTGTCTCTTCCCTCCCATCAGCTGAGGCCCCAGCGAGGCCCCCCTCGGCCAGCTCCCCTGCCTCCCTGGTGCCGGGACTCTGCTCAGCGGGACGCAGAGACCGCCTCCACCAGAGGGCGGCACCCAGAGCCAGCCCACCCTCCTCCTCCAGGCCCAGCCCAGGATCACGTGGCCACACCGAGCGCCCTGACCACAGGGGCGACTTCAGGGTGCCGTCCAGGCTAACTGCCTGCATGGATCTAAACAAGCCGCAGCGGCCAAGCCTCGCTCTGTGGTGCCATAGTGCCCACAACGCAGGGCCACTGGGTGCCTCAGCGACCAGCCCCACAGATGCTAGCTGACCAGTCACAACGCCAGCACAGCAGCTCTGTCCTGCCGGTAGGAGCGCGCCAGCCCAAGGAGGACTCGTTCTTACCGTAGAACCAGGCCACCCCGATGACCTCCATGAGCACCCCGAAGAGGATGGACGTGCCGGCTGCGAAGTGGTCCAGCAGTGTGAAGACGTAGATGCCGCCCTGGGGGGGAAGGAGGGGCGCACCCACTGAGCTCAGGGTGCCCGGCTCTCACGCCTGCCCACGGAACTGCTCTTCCCAAAACATCAGCCTGGCCTGAGGCGCCAGCTTACAGACACCTTCTATTTTACTCTCCATGGAGTGTCACTCAGGAAAGAAACTAAAGTTCAGTCCACGAGCAGCCACTTGGGAACCCGGCTATTACCAAAAAACCAACCTCTCCCCGCCTTTCCAGGGCTCCTGGTACAGTTAGGGATGAAAGCCAGGAGATGCCAACAATGGCAGAACCTCTGTGAGGAGGGGCCCTGAGCCCTGTTCCCCCCACCTCCACCCCGGACAGACCTCCCACAAACCTGAGTGAAAGTGAGCCACTCAGTTGTGTCTGACTCTTTGCGACCCCAGGGCCTATACAGGCCACGGATTCTCCAGGCCAGAATACTGGAATAGGTAGCTATTCCCTTCTCCAGGGGATCTTCCCAACCAGGGATCAAACCCAGGTCTCCCACACTGGAGGTGGATTTTTTACTGTTTGAGACCCCGGGGAAACCCAAGAATACCAGAGTGGGCAGCCTTGCCCTTCTCCAGGGGATCTTCCCAACTCAGGAATCGAACCGGGGTTTCCTGCATTGCAGGTGGATTCTTTACCAGCTGAGCAACTAGGGAAGCCCCCCAACCCTCTTGCCCCACAAACCCAGAGGCGCCCCACAGGGAGCTGTCCAGGTGCTGAAACGCTGGAGACCAAACTCTCTCACGCCCGGGGACCACATGCGACTGCGGGGACGCTGAGTGACCGTTGGTGCCGCTCTGGCTGACTCAAGGCCACCGTGTGCGTGAGCACGGATGCCCGTGCATCATTACAGGTCACGGGTGGCTTGGGGGGGAGCGCCCCTGCTCCGTCTGCCGTGAGACCGCGTCCGGGGCGGCACAGGCACTCACGTTGGTGACGCAGAAGAGGGACAGGAGGAAGGTGGCCAGGACGACGAGCAGCGTGAAGAGCTCCCGGTGCCGATGCAGCAGCTGGAACTCGTCCGCGAGCCCGGTGATCACGGACTCCATGCCGCCCATCTGCAGCCGGGGCAGAAGGGGCGCTGCGGGTGCCTCTGCCCCCCGGGGACCCACGCGTGCCGTCTGCACCCACACGCTCAGTCGGGAGCCGCATGGGGTCCCGGGGGGCAGAGGGCACCCCCAGCAAGGGCTGCTCCTCGGCACGGCCACTGGAGATGGAGGACCGGGGTGCGTGTCCTGCCCTCTGCTGGGGAGCGGCGTGGCCAGGGTCATGCTGCCCCATGTGGCGCCACAAAGGCTCAGCTCCGCCAGGCTTCTCTAAGCAAGTGTCTGCCCCACCGCACAGCTGAGCTCTGGTCCCAGGAGGCCTGGCCTGGCCACTGGCCATGTCCCTCAGGGGGTGCAGACATGGGACCTGAGATCTCAGGTGCTGGTCCCCAGCAGGCTGCGTGGAGGTGGAGCGTGAGGAAGTCTGCCCTCCCAGGGGCCCACAGGGCCACCACAGGATGGATGTCCAGTGGGCCAGGCAGGAACCTTTGCCCCCCCGCGCCCAAAACAGCACCCGCTCCCACCAGAAGGCCGCGGGGCGGGGAAAGCTGGAGTCAGGCCCAGCCTTGCTGGGTGCTGTGTGGCTCCCATTTCCTGCAGCACGCTACTCCCCGCCCCCCCCCCCCCCCCCCCCGCCCAGGACTCGCCACGCCCCCAGGGGCAGCAGGGCAGAGCTGGTCTGAAGAGCCCTCCCCAGGAACTGTGGGGCCCCACTGCCCCCCCACTCGGGGGCTCTGCACAGGTACAGGTATGTGCGGGCCCTGGGGCTCTCCAGGCTGGCCAGCCCCTGAGGGCACCAGGTGAGCTGGCTGTCCCTGGCGGGGCCCCAGGGCATGCAGAGACCACTCACGGCGCTGTCGATGCCCAGGGTCAGCAGCATGACGAAGAAGACCACGGCCCAGACGGACGACAGCGGGAGCGTGGCCAGCGCCTCCGGGTAGATGATGAAGATCAGCCCCGGCCCTGGAAGCAGGCCCTCCGGTCACCCAGGGCGGACCTTCCCAGGCCCCTCCCCCGCCCTCCCCCGCCCCCGAAGCCGGCCCTAAGGCAGTGAAAAACTGCTCTCCTTGCAAAGGCCTCCCTCCTTGAGTTCGGGGCCCAGGACTTGGGAGAAGGGAAGCCAGGTCCTGGAGCGAGGGCTTTGCTCCGTACCCCAGCCCTCGGCCGTTCCCACACCCCGTGCCCCCAGAGGAGGGGGCACACCAGCAGGGAGAGGGCAGGACGGGCTTCCGGGGGGGGGGGCACCCTGTGCTTCCTCCCTCCAGACCCTGGGGGCCTCCTGGTTGGTTTCCTGTGCCTGCTGCTCACACACTCACACTCACACACTCACACACACACACTCACGCTCGCTGCTGCTGTCAGGCAGCCTACACAGTAGATGCTTTTCTGTGCCAGCTTAAGTGTGATCTTTAAAAGCCATGTGCTGTTACAGAGACGCCACAACTTAGCGCACCTCTCCACGTGCTCCCTGCAACGCGGTGTGTTTCTGTCCCCTCTGACTGTCTCCCAGACACACTCCTGGGAGTGGGGACACAGGGGGCCACGCCAGCTCCCTCACCCCCAGTAGGTGGAATCTGGGTGGAGGCGGGGAGGGGTGGGAGTGGTCAGGACTCAGGCACTTGACTGCCAGTGACCCCAAAGTAAAGGAGACCCCACAGGAAGCTGCCAGTCGGTCACTTTCAGTGCTAGCTTCACAGGAGCCTCCGAGAGCTTGCTCAGGGACGCACAACTCACCACTTTCCCGGTTCCCAGTCCTCGGCGGGGCCTGGGTCAGGCACCAGCCGACCGGAACAGGAACGGGGCACCTACTGATGCTTCTAGAGAGCCAAAGGCCGGAGCCAGGCTCCACCTCCAAGATCTGTCAGGGGCCCTGGTGTTGACCTGGGCTCTGGGACTCCCAACACCCCGGGAAGGAGCACGGTTTCTGATGTGGGCAGGAGGGGCAGATGGTTTGAAAAGCCCTAAAGTCTAAGCGCCAGGAGCCTGGAAGATGCCCATCAGCTTGGTTGAACTAAAGCCAGTATCCTCACTTTTCATTTTTGCTCCTGGGTTACTATTTCCCCCTGTTTTCTTGAGAATTAGAGCTATAAATGACATTTACTTTGCTTTTCTGGGAAATGCAATGAAGACGGTCAGCTGACTTTCAGGGGTTAATGGGGATTCTTGCAAACTACTGCTATTTATCATAATAAAGGGCAAAACCCAGTGAAAATGCAAAATGCAAAGGTGAGTAAATTCCACTGCTCAGTCCTTATTTGCATCAGGTTCCCTTTCCTGGCCTTATTGGATATTTTTTTTCCAGGAGGAAAGAGTGGATTGGAAGCACGTGGCGATTCATCTGGGTCCCCAGCTTTCCTGCCAGACTTGGAGGGGGTCGTCCGCCCGGCTCCAGACTCTGTTCCCTGCTTTCCAAGTGGGGCTCCCAGCACTCGACGGATAGACTGACGGGCTGACCCACAGAGAGCTCAGGGCGCCGGTGGGGTCCGCCCTCTGCTCTCCTCGATAGCCCTCCTGCTCAAGAGTAAGAAGACCCAGGAGGAGAGGAGCTTGTAGGGGGGAAGCGGGATGGTCTCAGAGGAAGGGGCTCCTCCAGGTGCAGGCACAGGACAACCCTCAGGCCGGCGGGGCCAGCAGCGATCTGGGGCCCAGGTCCTGGACTGGCCCAGCTCCAGACTGCCTCAGCCATGCCTTCTGCCCAGGATCTAGCACCAGCAGACCTCCCCCCGCACGGAATGCCCAGGGGCGCAGCAGTCAGGCCCCCCAGCACCCTGCTCTGGGCCTGGAAGCCCAGTCCTCTCCTGCTGGCCCAGATTGCTTCCCTACGTCACCAGTGCCCACTCCTCCGCTGCCCGCTCCCCTCCGCTGAGCCCTCGTCTGCAGACACTCCTGTCCGCGTCGGCTGGGTGAGCAGGTTGGGAGCGTGGGTCTCTGTTGCCACTGTGTGCCAGAGACCCTGGGGGTTTCTCCGCTATTACCCCACTCCCACGTGTATGCGCCATGGCCCCTGGAGGGCTGGGGGAAAAGCTTCAGAACAAAGTAACTGCTGGCGTCCAAGCCAGCCCAGCCTCTTTCTGGCTGACCACACCGAGGTCCGGCCATCTGTGCCACTTGGAACGACTCTGAGCCCTCAGCTGCATGTCCCCCACCAGGTGAGGGGAACCGGACCCTCGTCCTGCAGCCCGAGTGGCTTCCGTGAGGAGCCCTGGGCCGAGGCCAACCTCGACCCGGCCTTGGCATCCAGCAGGAGGGCCCGAAGGGGCAGGAGCTGGGAGTGCGTGGAGGTGGTGGGCGCAGTGTGCCCAGATACCCTGCTCTCCGCCGTGTCAGCTGCTCCTGGGAAGGGCCCTGGGTGCCCGTGCGCTTCCCTCTCAGCTTGCAGGGTAACACTTCGAGAACTGGGCAGCCTGGGAGCAGGCAAGTGGGGACCTCACCACTCACCGTCCTTGGCCACGTCCCCGATGGGGACACTGTGCTTCTGGGCCATGTACCCCAGGAAGGAGAAGACCACGAAGCCGGAGGAGAAGCTCGTCAGAGAGTTGACGGAGGTGGTGATGATCGCGTCTCTGCAGGAACAAGACACGCTGTGCCAGCCCGGCCGGGCGCCTCTGCAATTTCCCGTCATTATTCGTAATTGGCTGTGTCTGGTGCTGGCGGCTGGGGGTGCTCCCCAGATGGGCAGGCCAGCCCCTCCTGTGACCCTGTCCCAGGCTGCCCTGAGGGAGGGAGGCTGGGACCCCCTGACAGTGGTGAGCTGCCCACCTGCACCCCCTGCTGAGCAGCTCTGGGCGCTGGCCACACCCTGGCCAGGTCAGGCCTCCAGTGACCAGCCATCTGCGCTTGCCTGGGGACCAAGGGGCTCCTGGGACTCTTGACTCAGCACTGATGGTGAGATGATCCCACAGGCAAAGCTGGGCTCCGGTGGGCAGCCCAGGTGACCATGGGGTCCCCACCTTGACCCACAGGGCTGCCAGGCAGGGCTTGGAGATGCCTCCTGGGAACCTTGTTAAGATGCAGGTGCTGCCGGGGTGGGGCTGGTGGGGCCCAGATGCTGTGTTTCCCCTACGTGCCTGGGGGTCAGGGCTGCTGGCCCAGGGACCCCACTCTGAGGGCCGAGAATTCAGAGCAGGGAGGAGGGGCTGCGGGGCCAGCCCTCCCGAGTGCCCGAGGGCAAGGACCCTCACAGACTCGGGAGGGCACAGGGTGGGCTCGGGAGCCGCTGCCTGGCCTGCCGTCTAGACGCCACCCCTGTGTGGGCCTCTGGGTAACGGTCCGCCTGGCCTTCCCGCTGCACACACCGCCTTCTAGTTTTTAACCGCATGTTTATCCTCACGATATGAAAGAAAACAAACGCTGGCTCAAAGGTCAAGGAAAGCAGTCCCGGAGGAAGCCCTTTCTCTGTCTTTAGATCGGTTTCGGGCCGGCAAGTGGCTGTAGGTCGCTCAGGTCCTCCTGGGCCGGGCAGCGCCGGCTGCCGGGCTGCTGGGGCTCTGGGCACGTGGCACGGCCACGCTCCTGCCTGTCCTGGTGCTGAGTCTGTGGGGGGCTCCGCAGGGTCTGGGGCGCGCCTGGGGTCCCCGCTCCCTCAGTGAAGGTCAGGTGGGGACACGCACAGGCCCTTCCTCATGGGAGACGGGTGAGGAGCCTGACCCCGGATGCTGGGAGGACAGGGTGGCCCAGTCGGGCAGAGGAGGGGCCTGGGGGTGCCTGAGAGACCTCCTCCCAGGGAGGGGGCAGCATCTTCCTGCTTCAAAGCCTCCCTTAAGCAGGAATCAGTGTTGGCCTGTGGCTTTCCCATCTCATTTCCACGTGCGGTTAAGGGGCTGTAAGCACGGCTCCTGTCCCCTCCCCTCACCCAGGGGCACACCTGCCCACCTGACACCACAGGCCTCTCTCGGGGCGGGACTCACCGGTAGCAATTGTTGGTGAACTTATTGTAACTGGAGAAGGCGATGAGCACCCCAAGGCCCACGCCCAGCGAGAAGCATATCTGGATGGCCGCATCTATCCAGACCTGCAGGAGCGGAGAGACAGAGTGAGCGGCCCCCACCAGGAGAGGCCCCCGGGGGGAGACAGAGCGGGGTGGGCAGCCCCGTGGGGAGAGGTCCCTTTGGGGGCACGGCCAGCCTGGGGAGAGGCAGGGTCACGGATTGGGCCCTCAGTGCCACAGGCTCTGAGGAACAGTCACACTTAAACTTGGCATCACTGTCGGTGAGCAAATGTCACCTCAGGGAATAACCCTGAGAGGGCCTGAGGAGAAGGGGGCTGTGTCCTGGTGCGGGACCTGGGGTTACTTATTGGGCCGACGCCCCGGGGAGAGCAGGGATTCCTGATGGAGCTGTGTGACGCTGGCGCCTCCGTCCGCACTCGCCTCCCACCCTTCCTGCAGCAGCACACGGAGGGCGCATGGGGGGCCCGCTACGGCGCGCGCAGAAAGGCCCGCGGAGCCAGCAGTGGCTCCAAGCTCTGCACTCGCTGGAGGTGGCACAGGTGACATCCCGGGCACCTGGCACGCATGACAAATGAGGCCGTGTGGTCGATACTGGATCAAGGCGCTATTTCAGACGTCGGACACGACCTGCTCGGGTCAGGGTGGTACAGAGACCACCCTACGACCCGGTGATGATGACGTGGGCGCCCCTGGGCCCCGCACAGCCTAGGGAGGTGGAGGACAGCGGACACCCGCCCTGGGAGAGCAGCCAGGCCCGCTGCCTGAAAGGTGGGGACGGGAGGGTCCTGGGGGCTGTTCCCAAAGTCCCTCAGCCTGAGATGAGGCCTGTGGGCCGGTTCCCCAGCCGTGACTCCAGAGCCCCCAGCTGGGGGCACAAGGTGGCTGACCTGAGCACAACCCAGTGAGGGGGCTGGACACGGAGCCCCTACACCAGGCCCTGTGGGGCTCAGTCCTTTGGGCAGCACTTCCAGAGCCCTGGGTCAGCCCAGCACCGAGGACAGCACGACCAGGCTTTCCCGAGGCCTGGAGTGGCTGGGCGGGCAGGCTTCTGCAGGCAGGGGCTGGGGGCACAGGGGTGGGGGGCGCTCCTGCCCCCTTGCAGTCTCAGGTCCTCTCAGTGGCCAGTGGTCACTCCAGAGCCTTTGCACATGTGGCCCACCCACCCAGAGGCACCTCCTGGCCATCTGGCCAGGCTCTGCTCACCGCTGCCCCAGGCCCCAGCCCGGGTCCTGCCCACAGCCCACCCTGGGACCCACTGGGCAGCTTCTTGGGGCTGATCCAGACCGGCCCTTCCTTTACTTCCTGGCCTCATTCCCTGCTGCTAGGATGGAGGCCACCCCCCCACCCCTCGCCCCCATCCCAGGACAGCACAGTGTCTGTCCCAGCCCAGACCTCACCTGCCTGGCAGGGTGGCTCAAGAGCTGCAGATGAATGGCCAAGAGCCTGGACACCACCGAGGGCAGGGATGCTGACCCCAGAGGGGGTCCCCTCATCCCCATGAAGACCTACAAATGGCTCCCAGGAGATGGAGGTCCATCTCTACGTCAGAGCAGCCCAGGGTCTGTGGTGCCAGGGACATGAGGAGGGACAGAGCTGATGGTCCTTCTGCCCTGACCGCTTGCTGGGCAGGCCCCCAGTGGAACCTCCAATCCCACTGGTCTGGGCCAGAAAGGACGCTGAAAGTCCAGAAAGGACTCTCTGCTGTGGCCTCCCCTGGACTGAGCTGCCACCTGTGAACCCCAGGGGACAGACAGTCTAGGAAGGTGTTGAGGGCCTGCACCCCAATCTGAGCCAGCCCCTAACCACATCCCAGGGAAGTTAATGGGACCTACCCTCACACTTCCCAGCCCCCAGGAAGATGCCAGGGATGCTCAGCCTCTGAGGGAGGCTACCCTGAGCCTGGGGAGAGGTGCCCAGGGGACAGCCCAGGATGGCCACCAAGCTGGTGAGCCCAGCTCCTGCCTTGTCATGGAGGTGATGGTGCGAAGGTCAGCCAGGACCCTGTAGGGGGGACAAGAATGGCTCTGCCCTCTGAGCTGGGGATGCAGGGGCCCGGCCTCTGGGCCCAAGGGCTCCCAGGAACCCAGCGGTTGTGCATGCTCTGTCCTGACTTTGTCCCTTCCTGAGCAAGCTGATGGGACGTTAGAGGAGGGGACACAGGGCAGCCCCACCCCTCACTGCCTGCCACCGACGTCTGTCACCCACCGCCCACTGTCTGCCTGTCTGCCGCCTGTCATCCATCCACCTGAACTCTGCTGTCTGTCTCACCCATCTGCCTAGCAACCTCACCTGTGCCAACCTCTGGTCTCCACTCCCTTCTGCTTCACAGACGCAGCTGTTCACACGGCTGATAGCTGTTCTGCACGGTCTTCCGCCCGACGCCTGACTCTTCTCTGATTTCCGGGTCATGCCCCACCTGGCCTTTGATGCCACGGCCACCTCCTCCCACCAGCACACCTCACCCACTGCGGGCTTTCCTGAGGACGACACTCCGCTGACCCACCGGCGCCCTGGGCCCGGCCGTGCGGTGGGGCCCCGGGATCCCCACTGACCTCACGCTCCCCTAGCCGTCCGTGTCCGTCTCCCTTGGCTCCGTGGAGACACGTGTGTGGCTCTCACAGTCTCACGGGTCCTCCGTGAGCTGCCTGGCGGGCTCTACGGCTGCCCTCCCCTGTGAGCTTGTGGGCCCGTGGCCATGGCGCCTTCCTCTCTCTGCTGCTCAGTGTCTGCTCGGCAACTCCCCCTCCCCTGGGGCTCCTGGGGGCTCGGAGCCTTGCCGACTTGCCCTTCTTCCGCTCCCACTGCCCACCCTCTCCCCACCGTGGAACCTCCTCCTGCCCCATAAGCGCTGCCCCCGACTCACAAGCTGGCAGCGTCGGGGCCCCCATACCCGGCCAAGACTGCTCCACCCAGTGACCCAGCCTCCCCGGGCGGCTGTTGGGGCCCCAGGTCTAGAGAGCTGCTCCAGTGTGGTCCACCTGGATTTCCAGTGGCCCCTGCTCCCGCCAGTGACCACCCCACCCCTGCCCTGCCGCCTTCTCCTTTCTCTCTTCCTCCCCGCCCAGCCCTCCTCCATTGCCCCGCCAAGTCCTGGTATTTAAACCCAGACAACGTCGTCCTTTGCTGAGGAAACCTGCAGCCAGACAGTGGACTTCACTTGTCCACAAGATGGTCACATCGCCACCTTGTGTGGGCACCGGGGTTTCTGACCACAAAGTCTGGCGCCCCGAGGTGGGCCTGGTTCATGCAGGCCAGCATCTCAGCCCAGCTCTGAAGATATGCTGTGGCCAGAGCTCGGGCTTCGGTCCAGCTAGGCGCCCACACCCTTGGGCACAGACTGGCGCCCCCACCCCCAGGTGCTCGTCTGAGGACCCAGGAGGGCTTCTCCAGGGAGTGGACAGCCCAGGTGAGGAGGTCAAGGGGCAGCTGCCCTGGCTTCACCCTGCAGAGGCCGGGGTGACCCCTCCTCCTAATCCTCTTACCCTGGTCCCTTCAGCCCCATGCTGTGCCCACATGGTCCCTGCGCACCTGGACAGTGAACTCTGCTGGGCAGGGCAGGTCACCCCACGTGAAGCGTTTCCTGCCCAAGATGCAGAGAGAACAACGGCCCGACCTGCCAGCCCCGGAGGATGGGCCGTGAGCGGAGGGCGGACTCACCGAGGCCTCGCAGAGCCGATGGAAGTCCACGCTCAGGTACGCTCTGATGCCGTCCACGGCCCCCGGGAGAGTGATGCCTCGCAGGAGCAGCGCAAAGAGGACCACGTACGGCATGGTGGCCGTGATCCACACGACCTGGGGAGAGCACACGCTGTCCAACCACACCAGCCACTGTGGGCAGGGCTGGGCTTAGGGCCACTGATGGCTTGTGCTCAGACAGAGGGCCTTGGATTGGTAAGCCCAGTGTCCCGAACAGTCCCAGGATGTCAGCTCGGCAAATGCCCCCTGGAGCAGGCCCGCCCAGGACCCTCTTTCCTGTCTCTCTCAGGGATTGAAACAAGACAGCCTGGCAGGGAAGGGGCCTTCTGTCTGCATCTGGGCCACGGCTGTAGGCACAAGTGGCGGGATTTCCGATGCGTAAAATTCGAGTGATTTGCATCTCACTGATTGTGCAAATGTGTACCTGGGTCATGTGTGAAAGATGGACCCTGGGTCACGGGCGAGGCAGAGGGTAGCGCCACTGGCAGGCTTCCGGGGGCTGGATCGTGACTGTGAGTGCTGGCCCAGGTGATGGCTGCGTTTGGGCCGTCGTTGCTTTGGGCACCCAGGCAGTGACCGAAATATCTTCATCGGCACAAATCTTTTGTTGTGATTCCCCTTGTGCTGAAACCATTCCTCAACCACAGCCCCCTGCCCACTCCCCAGCTGGCGAGCCCTGCCCCTCACCTTTCCGGAAGTCTTCACCCCCTTCCACAGGCTGAAGTAGAGCAGGGCGATGACCAGCACCAGGCAGGAGGTGAGCTGCCAGCGGGGGGGGCCCAGGTCGTCGAGGCCGTGGCTCTCGTGGAGGTGCAGCACACCGCGCCTGCAGAGGAAGGGGCTGTGGTCCCAGGGGCTGCCTCTCCACCCAGGAGCCGGCCGGCCCAGAGGACTGCTCCCTCTGCTAGGCACGGCAGCAAGGACCTGGCCTCACAGCCTGGGGACCCCCGTCCCCCACTCCAGAAAGGCCAGGCCCCAGCCGTAGTGGAGACACAGGCCTACCCTCTCTGTGAAGAGAAACAGGGAAATCCACAGCTACAGTTTAGAGTTCAACACACCTTTCACTGTGGCGGGCAGAGCAAGGCGAGGGTAAGGGTGTAGGGGCAGACATGACCTAGTTGACACGTCCACTCATCAACGGCATGTATGCATGCGTGCTAAGTCGCTTCAGTCGTGTCCGACTCTGTGTGACCCCATGGACAGCAGCCCACCAGGCTCCTCCGTCCATGGGATTCTCCAGGCAAGAGTCTTGGGGCGGGTGCCACTTCCCTCTCCAACCCGTCAACACTCCTTTTGCGTGCATGTGGCACACAGGGATAAACCATATACTGGGCAACGAGACAGACCTCAGGGTGCTTAGAAATGATGAAGCTTTAGAATATACTAGTTCAGCAAGTCAGAATTAAGTTAGATGTCAATAACAGAAATATATCTAGAAAACCTCCCAGTATTTCAAAATCAAAGAACAAACTTCCAAGCATCTCCTGTGAGTTAAAGAAGAGATCACAAGGCAGACAAGGGGATACTTTAAACGAGTGAAAATGAAAACATGATGTATCAAACATGAGGGAGGCAGTTAAAGTGGTCTCTTGGAGGCTAGTCTGCAGCTTTAAATACATAGCTTTCTAACCAGTCAACCCTAAAGGAGATCAGTCCTGAATATTCACGGGAAGGACCGATGCTGAAGCTGAAGCTCCAATACTTTGGCCCCCTGATGTGAAGAGCTGATTCGCTGGAAAAGACCCTGAAGCTGGGAGAGCCTGAAGGCAGAGGAGAAGGGGACGACAGAGGGTGAGACGGTTGGACGGCATCCCCGGCTCAATGGACATGAGTTTGAGCAGGCTCTGGGAGCTGGTGGTGGACAGGGAGGCCTGGCGTGCTGCAGTCCATGGGGCTGCAAAGAGCTGGACACGACTGAGCGGCTGAGCTGCGATAAGTGCATATTGGAAAGCAGGCGAAGGCGGTTTTACACTGAAGTGTTTATGGAGCTGGAGTCACATGCAGTTACCTTGGGGTTTCTGGAGTCAGCTTGCACTTTGTAGGACTCACAGCTTTACAACTTCGTGACTGTATTAATAGCTATCTTGGCCTCTATGGTGGCCCACCAGGCTTTATACAGTGAGTTTAAATTCCAGAAAACTTTTCCAGACCTGACAGTCACTGGAGCTTGTCTCAGGGAAACCCAGTTTTCGCTGCTAGTGGAATCACATGGGGGTGTTCCTGGCGCAGTTTAATAATTGATTGTGTCGTTACCGATCTTTGACTGCGTTGTAAACCTTCAAAGGCTGCACCTTTGTCCCGGGGTCACCTCCAGCTATGGTTGGACATCTGCTCCTGCTGACAGCCCTTCCCAGGAAGGGGCAGGCAGCTTTCCATCTCAACCCTTCTCTTCCAGATGGGAGTTCCAAGCAGACTGCCCTAGTCAGCTCTTTTTAAAAAAAAAATCCATTTATCACATATATTCTTTCCTTTTAGCATTCTTAATAATAAATCACTGACTAGTCAGTTTTTTCCCCTCTATTTTTCTTATCTGAAAATCACTTACATAAATCAACTTTTTCCAGACCTCCCAAACAAAATGTGAAAGTGAAGAAAGTGTCAGTCACTCAGTCGTGTCCGGCTCTTTGCAACACCATGGACTACAGCCCGCTGGGCTCCTCTGTCCACGGAGTTCTCCAGCAAGAATACTAGGGTGGGTAGCCGTGCCCTTCTCCTAAGTGTCCCCAGATAGCCTCACCCGGCACATTCCACACCTGACAGCTTCCTGAACGTTCTGAACGGCACCAAAATCCATCTTAGAACTGTAGAAAACAACCCAGCTTGGAAGCTTTGCTGCCGTTTTGTTGGTGAAATGACAAACCCAGCTCTAGTGAGAGCTCCCTCTAGACATCCGTGAGTGGTGGGATGGGGTGGGGGGCGGGGCCATCCCCAGGCACTAGGCCGTAGCTACGTCTGCTCTCCCCCTTCTGGCGCAGAGCCCCCTCCCTCTCTCCTTCTGGCCCCTTCTCTCCCATCACAGGCTAACACTGAGGTCAAGGCTGGGCCAGGTCCGGGCTCAGCGGGACGGCGGGGGAGCACACAGGAGCCCAGGCCTTACCCTGTGGATGAGAAGCTTCTAAGTTTGGGACCCGCGGCAATGAGCCGGCGGGGTGGAGCAAGCTCCTCAAGGGCGGAGCGACTGACGAAAAGCTCTGCGCCCTTTCCTGGATGAATCTGCCGCCTCTTGCTTGCTTGTCGCTCTGAGTCCTGACCGCACTCAGGTGGCAGGGTACTGGGTCTGCGTCTCCCACGGGGATGCCCGCCCCGGCCTCTCTCAGGTGGATCTGATGCGGCTGACCCCAAGCGGACCCCCATTTCCAGCCCTGCCCTGAAACCCACTGGCTGCTGCTGAGAGCTCCCAAGACCAGGCCCTCACCTTCGGAGCCCCTCCCCCAAGCAGGCGGGCGTTCAGTGGCCCTTTGACCTCCCCATCAGAGACACCCCTCCCCTCCTTGCAGGTGCCTCCACCCTCTAACCCCAAACCGCCAAAAGCAGTCTCTTTCGAAAACCTTAAACAGGCCTCACCGCACACCACCTGCCCGCTAGCCACGCTGTTCCTGGCACCTCCTGAGGAAGGCCCTGGTCCCCTCTGGCAGCCCCCCAGTGCCCCCCACCCAAACCCTTGGCACTGTGTCCCTGCCCATCACTGTGGCCTTCTGCAGCAGCTGGTCCTAGAGATACCTTCCCCACGTGGGGCCCCCAGAGCTGAGGACGAGACTCCGACTATCTGGACACACAACCTCAGACTCTAGACGTCCGCAGGTTCTGTGGACTCACTTGTCCCCTGGGCGGGGTCGTTCTGACACCCGCACGACAGATGCTCCCGGCTCCCGAGGGCTTGGTCCCGCCCTGCACACCTGGGGTCTCGCCCAGCTCCGCTGGCCCTGTGGGACAGAGCCTGCCCCTCACGGACCACCCCGGGCCGCCGGCTGCTGATTAAAGGGGTCCTCTGAAGCCCCTCTGCCAGCCGGGGCCAGGCAGCGGCTCTGCTCACACCCCCAGGCGTATGATCACCTCCTCCAGGACGGAGTTTATAACTTTCACAGTGAGATGGCCCTCGTGTTTACGCTCATGGTTTCCTACCTCAAAGCAAGTTTTGAAATTGTGCCCACCTGAGATTAAGACCAGAATCATATTTTGGGCTGAGGCTCACTTTTCTGAATTGTTGGTGGACTCATTTCCACCTAGAAACATGAGCAGACTGTGCCCAGCCGGGATTTCAGTCCCAAAGGAAGACCGCAGCCACCAGGAGCTTCAGGAGTCTGCGGCAGGCCCTGCGAACGTGCTTCTCAGGAGAAGTGGCCTCTGTCAGGACGTGGGGAAGGGCAGCTGGCCCGGGTCGGGGGGAGCCTGTCCGGTTCCCCTTCCTGCGAGGTCTTCCCCCAGGAGCGGAGCTGAGCTGCTGGAGGTGGGGTCAGAAAGAAGCCCCTCGAGAGCCCCGGGGAGCGGAACGAGACACAAGCCAGGGAGGCGCCTCCCCAGAGCCCGGGGGCAGCACAGGCCAGCGGGTGACCCCGGGCCGGCGCCCTCCCCTCCCAGGGACGGTTGGCCCCGAGGAGACCCCACTCACTCGAAGTACTCGGCGGCGGGCGTGGTCCTCGAGGTGCTGTTGGCGCCTGAGCTGGCGTTGGGGGCGCGGGCGTCCGAGCAGCGGGGGCTGTTCCAGGTGTGGTTGCAGTGCGTCCAGGGCAGCTCGGTGGTGAAGGAGGAGAAGAGGTAGTGCAGCGCCCAGGCGATGATGACGTTGTAGAAGAAGCCGATGTACAGCGAGATGAGGATGACCGCGTAGCCCACGCCTGGGGAGAGCGGCCCGTCAGCGCCGCCCTGCCCCCACCCCCACCCCCGGGACGCAGCTGCCCGGGGGCTTCCTGAAGCCAGGCAGCGCCTCTAAGCACGCTGGGAGACGAGGCCCAGGGTGGGTCCCGCCATCGTCACGGAGGAGGGGCCACCCGCTCCCGGCACCGTCTGAGGCCTACCAGACCTGCATGGCCGGAAGGGGACACCCCGGTACAGCCAGGTCGCCTGCAGACACACGGGGGAACCAAAGGCCACCTAGCTGCCCACCACCACTCTCAGCCAGTCAGGGTCGCCCAGGCTCAAGTCACCTCGGACCACCCTGGGTCACCAGGGCAATCTGACCCAGGGGTATCCAGGGCCACCAGCCAAATAAAACCATCAGAAAAATCCGCCGCTACCCAGGGCCATCGAGGAAGACCCAAGGATACAGAACACCAAGTCCACGAAGGCCACCCCAAGCCACTCAGGGTCCCCCAGGGACATCCCAGGCCACCCTGCCAACAGGGCCCTGAAGGCTGCCCCAGGGTCGCCCAGGAATACCCCGTGTCTCCCAGAGCCAAACAAGACCACTAACAGTCACGAAAGGATGGCCAGGGTCTCCACGGCTGCCCCCAGCCTCCCGGGCTCATCTAGGACCAGCCAGGCCTCCAAGACAAGCCCCACCCAGCTGGGCTGCCTACAACCACCTAAGGCCACTCGCAGCCACCTCACTAACCATCCCTCTCCCAGGCCAGTCAGGGCAGACAGAGGCATCTGGGTCCACCCAGCATCACCCAGGTCCATGCATGACCACCCAGAATCTCCCGGGGTCGTGCTTGACCACGCAGAGCCCCCTGGGCCTGTCAGAGTGCCCTGGGCTGGGTCACAAGACCTGGAATTTGGGAGAGTCGCTGAGGGGCTCCTGACCGCTGGAGCAGAACGGAGGGGCGAGCAGTCTTTGGAGCCATGTCATCCTGACCGTGGTGGACGGCTGGTCTGCGGTAAGACCTCTGTCCTGTTCGGTGCTGGACAAGCACTGCTGCGTCCCGCTACTGTGGTTCAGCTTACCCAGCTCCACACAGACTTCTCTCATTTCCACATTCTTTCCCGGCTTTGCTGCTGGGACTGGCTTGGGCATCAGTATCCTGGAACCTCGTAGGCACGGCCCGGTCCTGCCTGCCTGTGGCCAGGAGGAGCTTATCTTCACAGTGACTTTTGCAGGGAGCGCGTTGGCTTGTTTTCTGTGGGTCTAACCCTCCTTGTTTGTTGTTGTTCAATTATTAAGTCATGTCTGACTCTCTGAGACCCCATGGTTGAGCACGCCAGGCTCCTCTGTCCTTCACCATCTCCCAGAGTTTGCTCAGGTTCATGTCCGCTGAGTCGGTGATGCCATCCAACCATCTCTGCTGCACCCTTCTCCTCCTGCCTTCAATCTTTCCCAGCATCAGGGTCTTTTCCAATGAGTACATTCTTCGCATCAGGTGGCCAAAGTACCGGAGCTTCAGCTTTAGCATCAGTCCTTCCAATGAACGTTCAGGACGGATTTCCTTTAGGATGGACTGGTTTGATCTCCTTCCTGTCCAAGGGGCTCTCAAGCATCAATTCTTTGGTGCTCAGCCTTCTTTATGGTCCAATTCTCACATCCGTACACGAATAGAAAAGCCATAGGTTTGACTATAGGGACTTTTTCGGCAAAGTGATGTCTTTGCTTTTCAATACGCTGTCTTGGTTTGTCATAGCTTTTCTGACCCTTAGGAGAAGCTATTTTCCTGCTCAGGACACTTCATTAAAACTCTCTTCCTACCCTGAAAGCAGAAAGAGTGACTCCAGTTTGCTTATGGGCAGACATTAAACAGATCCAGTACCAGGAGTGATTCCCCCGGTGCCTCAGTGGTAAAGAATCTGCCTGCAATGCAGGAGCGACAGGAGATCTGGGTTCAGACCCTGGGTCAGGAAGATCCCTGGAGAAGGAAACGGAGACCCACTCCAGTGTTCTTGAGTGGCAAGTCCCACGGACAGGGGAGCCTGGCGGGCTATATACAGTCCATGGGGTCACAAAGAGTCAGACACGACTGGAGTGACTCGTACACAGCACAGACAGGCCCTGGTGCACGGTCCCTCTCGGGAGACATGCTCAGTAGCAGCGATGACAAGATCTATGCTGTCCCTACCAAAGCCCTCCTCTGGGGTGGACCCCGTCCTTGGGGAATAATTTCTCACTGCACTTCTGTCCCCTGTGCTCCCGGGAGAAGCTGGCTCACAGTGGACTCGCCTGGCAGCCTCAGAATCAGGAAGCCACGCGGCTTCCGAGCACCTCTCAGAAGCTTCCTGGCCATGAGCTGGCTGTCGGTGGCTGCTGAAAATCTCCAGAAGGTGACGACTCTGTTCACCAAACCCTCCGCTTGTGGCCTGGGGGACTCGGAGCTGCCTTTGGCCAAACGCCAGAGCAGATCCAGCCCCGTGTCCCAGGGAGAGTGGCCTGAGCCTCTGGTCCTTCTGCCCCAGGGCTGCGTGCACAGCCAACCCCCGGGACGGCCAGGTTGCTCACAGTCACAGCAGAGTGATGAGGGCACCTGGGGCTGACGCGGCTCCCCGGGGACGTGCGCTTTGCCCCTCAGCAGCAGCACAGCTGCCCGGAGGCAGAAGGGCGGCAGATATGGAAACAGAAGATGGATCGGTAGACGCGCTAAGTCAGATACGCGGGCGGATGATAGACAGCTGATACGTGACAGATGGACAAGGCAGACCCACGGAGAGCGATGGCCGGGCGCACAGGTGGGAGGCAGAGGGCGCTGCAGGTTGGACTGTGGCCTCCAACGTGGAAGAGTTTTGTAACCCCCAGTACTTCAGAATGTGATCTTACTGAAGGCAGGGTCTTCACAGAGGAAAATCAAGTCAGGGTGGGCCCTAGTTCACTGCGAATGATGTCCCCATAAACAGGGAAGCCTGGGCGAAGAGACACCCGTGAAGACGCAGGGAGAAGACGGCCCCCGCGACCCCAGGAGCGAGGCTGGGAGCAGGCCCGGCCCCCTCTCCCCAGCCGCAGAAGGAACCAACCAGCACCCTTGAGTTCAGACCTTGGAGCTTCGACACAACAAACGTCTGTCATTTAAGCCACTTGGCTTGCGGCGCTCTGTATGGCAGCCCCAGCAAACCAGCGCAGATGACAGACAGTCGATCACAGAACTGCAGACAGGAGGCTGTGTTACCGTTTCTACCGTGTTAGCACTTTGACAAAACACCACCGCCCAGGAACTGCAGGCTGGCTTCGCCTGGGAGCAAGGACACACGCTCGCAAACCCTCGGTCATTAAAAGGATGTGTCCAAGTGCCTAGACACCCAGCAAAGCAGCACAGAATACACACAGCTGTGGCTGACCGGCTATGCGATCACCCAAGCCGCGCCCCGGCCGCGCCCCGCCCCCCCGTCCCTGGCCCACGCCCCTGCCCCCCGCCCCCGGCCCACGCCAGCCCACCTCGCACCCTGGCCCACACTCTGCCAGGCACGTGGGGCGTCCCCGCCGTGCCCCGCCGTGCCCCGCCGTGCCCCCAGCCACGCCCCGCCGTGCCCCGAGCCACGCCCCGCCGTGCCCCCAGCCACGCCCCGCCGTGCCCCAGCCACGCCCCGCCGTGCCCCCAGCCACGCCCCGCCGTGCCCCCAGCCACGCCCCGCCGTGCCCCCAGCCACGCCCCGCCGTGCCCCCAGCCACGCCCCGCCGTGCCCCCAGCCACGCCCCGCCGTGCCCCCAGCCACGCCCCGCCGTGCCCCCAGCCACGCCCCTGCCCCATATCCCGCCCCGCCCCGCCCCCCGTCCCTGGCCCACGCCCAGCCGCGCCCCGGCCACGCCCCTGCCCCATATCCCGCCCCGGCCCCGCCCCCCGTCCCTGGCCCACGCCCAGCCGCACCCCGGCCCCGCCCAGCCGCGCCCTGGCCACGCCCCTGACCCATATCCCGCCCCGGCCCCGCCCCCAGTCCCTGGCCCACGCCCCCGCCCCCCGCCCCGGGCCCACGCCAGGCCACCGCGCACCCTGGCCCGCACTCCGCCGTTACCTCTCAGGATGGGGCAGATCTTCCAGACGCCCGCCGCCCCCTCTCTGTTGAACTGCCCGAGGGCCAGCTCCATGAAGAACAGCGGCACGCCGGCGACGACCATGAAGAAGAGGTAGGGCACCAGGAAGGCACCTGGGGACGCGACAGCGCGCTCAGCCTGGACCGAGGACGCGCCAGCCCGGTGCCACCCCAGCAGGTGCGCCGCCGTCCACGCGAGTCCCGGGCACGACCGCTGTCAGCCTTCTTCGAAGCTCCCTGCAGGCTGGGCCTCCTGCATCTGTGCCTGGCTCCCGCTGTCACCGCACCCTGACACATCCCTCTGGGGACCGCCGCCCCCAGGCACGCGCAGCAACCGAGAGCAGAGCGGGCCAGCTGGGCCCGGGGCAGCTCTGCTCCTCACTGCTCTCTGCTCTCCACCTGCCCAGCCCTGGGTCCCCTCTCCTCAGTGGGGATGTCTGTCCTCGTGAGCCGTGGACCCTTGGGGTCCAACGCAGCCTGGCCCCCAGGACACCAGCCTGCCTCCGTCAGGGCTGTGGCAGCACTCTCTGTTGGCAGGAGCCACCCCCAGCTGGGATCTCTCTGGGCGCCGGCACTCTGAGCACAGAGATTGGGGCCCCACCGGCTCAGCCGTCTTCAGCCGACTCGCTCTGCCCACGGGAGAGTGGTTCTGCCACGGCTCTTCCAGGGAGGGGTCGGGGAGGCAGGGAGACCCCACAGGGCTGCCTGTCTCGGGTCGACTTCTGTGCCTGCTCAGAAATGCCCAGCTGCTCACGGGTGCCCTGGCAGGCCCTCCCCAAGGAAGTTTCCTGAAGCCCCGAGTGCGAGGCGTGGAGTGACCCGATGGGGTGGCAGCGTCTAGGAGACTCACGGGAAATGAGCACTGATCTAACCGGCTCCTCAGCTTGGACTCTGAGGGTGACCGGGCCCATTTCTTAGTCTTCTGCCTTGAACGCAGATGGAGCAGTTCCAGGGCTGGGTGTGCAGGGGAGGTGGGGCCGGGGAGTGGGGGAGACACATTCCCTGGGCATCCTGGAGCTCCAAGCACAAGGGCTGCCGCACACTTTGTGAGCACTGGGCGGGTCGGTCAAAGAGGCCGTTCTCCAGGCCTTGGAGAATTTTCTTTTCCAAAGTGAAGGCCACTTTGGGAAACAGGAGGCAGAGTCACAGTGCCGCCAGCCACGCCCCTGCTTTCCTGGCCTCAGCGTCCTCGAATGGACAGAACCGGTGGGGGATGAGACCGTTCTGAGCGCTACCGTGCAAGGTCCATGCACCCCACTCCGCCACGTCCCCCCGGAGCCCGGCCTCCAGCGCCCTCGGGGCCCGAGGCAGGAGGGCAGGAGGCAGGTGGACAGACTCACCCCCGCCGTTTTTGTAGCATAGGTATGGGAACCGCCAGACGTTGGCCAGGTCCACGGCAAAGCCGATCACCGAGAGGAGGAAGTCAGCCTTCTTGCTCCAGGTCTCCCGATCCTGGGCCTCCGTGGGGCTCTGCGGGGGGTTGAGGAGGGTGGAGTTCGTGAGCTGCACCCCGTTTTGCTCCTTGACCAGGACGAGCTCCATCGCCTTTGGGCCCGTGGCGTTGGCCTCCTTGGCCGGAGCCGCTGCAGAAGACATCAGGGCCACGGAGCACCTGCCCTCACTCATGGCCTCCTGGACTCCGGGACCCTGTGCTGCTGCCCTCTCTGTCTTCAGCCAGTGTGAAAGAGAAACACACACAGGGATGCACGGGCTTAGCAGCCTGAAGTGTGGTGCACCGGGCGGCGTGAGCAGGGAGGGGTGGCGCTCCAGATGCTTCTTCGGGGGCAGAACGCAAGCTGTCCCAGCACCTAAGGAGACGGAGCTGGGATGAGCAGATGACCTCCACTCCTCGTGGGGCTGGGAGCCAGGCCATGGGGACCTCAGACCCCTGCCCTGTTCCCCTCCCCCAGCCCATTCCATGACGGGCAGGGTGATGGCACCTCTAATGTGGTTTCAGTGATAACGCAAGAGGCTACCTCCACGCTCCCCCCACTGCCCCCATAAGGTGATGATCTTCAAGTGGTTTTGCAGAGTCACTCTTCACAACAGTGCACATGCAGTCTTTACACTCAGCAACCAAAGTCAGAAGCAAGATTTTAAAACCAGGGTCACCCACAGGACGTCAAAGTTTCAAAGCAGCGATTACAAAAGTCTCCGTCAAGGAACGGCTGCATGTCCACATCCACCGCGGCCCCGGGACGGCCCAGGCAGGGATGGGAGCTCACGGGACGAGTTCCCGCATGGAGCGGCTTCATTTGGGAAATCACCTCCCAGTCACCTTCATGACAGTCTGGGTAGCGCAATCAGGGGGGATGGAAGAAGTCACATAGTCATGCCGGAGAGCAAGGTGGGCCCTCAAGGCCGTGGGCAGCTTCAAACATGACTTCTGGCGTCTGGATGTTTCAACTGCACACGCTTGCAGGTGTGTGCACGCGTGCACACACACACACACACACTGAAGAAGGCAGCAGGAGGCAGCGGAAACGGGGTGACTTTCCTCTGCATCCGAGTTTGAACAGAAACTCACAACACAACTCATCACAGCACATTCCTGAGACAAATGAAAAGGCACAGAAGGGACCTGGGGGGAGGAGCAGAGGAACTGGCCTCGGCAGGGTCCAGGGGAGCAGGCAGGGCTCGAGCAGACCCCAGCGGCTGCTCTGACAGCCGCCCTCACAGTCGAGCCAGAGATCACCTGCTGGGGACTGCCTGGCTCGGCATGTGGGGTGAGCCCACCTCACGCCTGAAGCCACGGCCTCACAGGCCAGCTTTGGGTACAGAAAGCAGAACGTGCTGCTTGGGCAGCGTGGTTCTGAGCCCAGGACAGAAGCAGAGCTGCAGTCTGCCCCTACAGCCAGCCTGGATGCCCAGAGCCTGCACACACCCCCACCTTCCTGGGCATCCCTGCCCCATCTTAGACTGCAAAGGCTAAGCCCTGCGAGGAGAAGCCACGCTGAAAGTCGCCCGGGTTGGATCTGGGGGCGGCCCCCACCAGGCCCAGGTCTAGTTCAACAGGGAGCAAGCAGCCCCGGCCTCACAGGGCCAGCCACCCCCTGCCCAGTGCCCGCTCCTAGCCTGGGGCAGGGCAGGGGCAGGGGACACGGCGGGGCGGGGGGGCACACACAAAAGCCCCGCGCCCTTCTCGGGCTCACACCTCTCGGCCACCTCACCTTCAGATGGCCAGTTGCCCTGTTGCAGCGCTCTGTGCATCCCAACTGTCGGCTACTTTTACCTGTGGCCTCCCCCGCACCCCGCCCCGACGGTTCCCGCCCGGGCCCCGCGCCCCGCGCCCTCGGCCTCAGGCTTCAGGGGACGCCGGTGCGCGGCGCGGCCCACGGGGGTGGCCCGGACTCACCTGCGCGCCCGGCCTCTGCGCCGCTGGAGACCCGCCAGCCGGCGTCCGAGAAAGCTCCAGCTCCGGGCCCGCGGCGCTCACGGCTCTTATCTTGTCGCCGGGGACCCGCCCCGCCGGCCGACGGGGGCGCCCGCCCGCCCTGGCTCCGCCTCCGTGCCGCCCCGGGTGGGCGGAGGGTGAGCGTGGCCGCGCCCCGCGCCCCGGCACCCCGCCCCGGGAGCCCACCGCCGTGTCGGGACGGCGGCGCCGGTCCCCCGCCCGCAGCGCGTTGTGCCCGCGGCCTGGCGCGTCCTGGGGCCTGGGGCGCGTGGGACCCGGGACGCCTCTGGTCCCAGGCCTCGCAAGACCAAGTGTGAAAGTCGCTCACTGTCTGTGTCCGACTCTTTGCGACGCCGCGGACTATACAGTCCTCGGAATTCTCCAGGCCGAAATACTGAAGTGGGTGGCCATCTCCTTCTCCAGGAAGGGCTCTTTTCCGTGGCCTTCCCACCCCAGCTTGCGCCCCAGAGCTGCCCCGCGCACCGGCATCTGCTTGGAGCTCGGGGCTCCCTCGGCCCACCCGCTGCTCCGCCCCAGTGAAGCCGGGAAGGGCAGTCGCCACGGGGAAGGAGGTGGGCGGCGGGCGGGGATCAGGCGGGTCTTGCCTCCCTCCGCTTCCTCTCCTCCACGCCGCCGCTGCACCTACCTCCACCCTGACGCTGTACCCACCCCGCTCCCCAGACCAGCAGTCTGGAACTTTCTTGTCGCTTCCGTCGCCTCCTCCCCCGGCAGCCGCCCCTCCCGAGGTCTGTCTGGGCCTCTGGGGACATCTCCCTGACCAGTCGTCCCTGGCTTGGGAGCGGGGGTCCTGCTGCGACCCCGGCTTCGCCCTGGTGGGCAGTCTCAGACCCCGCCCGGTCTCCGCCCTCTCTCCTCTGGCTGTACGCCCGGACAGCGAGGTACCCGATCCTCGCCTGGGTTCGGGCTGCTGAGACGCGCGTCTTTCTGTGGCCCGAGAGACGCCTGCGCAGGACCCAGGGTCCGCGCGTCGGGCAAGGAGCGAAGCGTCCCGGCGCTTTGCCGACCTGGAGCGCGAATCGATTGGAACCAAAGGGCTTGAATCACACTCGCATTGGAAAACGATTTCCCCGGATGGCCGGAAACCTCAGCGGTCAATACCCGCTCCCTGACCCGGCGGACTGGGGTCTTTGCAGAGATGACCCCCCGCAAGACTGTACATTCGGAACGCGGAGGAAAGCAGGCCCGGGACCCTCAGGTGCAGGACGGCTTACAGGTAGGTGGCACCCTGGCTCCGCACAAGGAGGAGCCCGCGGGACCGAGTCCCGGCTGGCAACCCTCCCCCTCCCCCTCCGTGTAAGCTTCGGTTTTCTCACCTTGCGTCCCCTGCATGGGCGGCCACACCGCTCTCTCCGCTCTGAGCCACAGGCTTGGCCGTGTCTCTCTGCCAGGGCCTGCAGCCCACCCTGGCTCCTCAATGCCACCGCGCTCAGGGCTCCAGCTTCATTCCAGAGACCACGTCTCCTGCCTCTCCCGTAGCCTCCCCTCCAGGGGCGGGTACCTGGCGTCTGGCGGGAACCACCCTCCCAGGCAGAACTGGGGTCCAGGGAAGAGCCCAGCACTCAATGTCCCAGCCTCTCTGCTGCTGTAACAAAGATGTCTCCGGCTGGATGGCTCACAAAGTCGAGTGCCCACAAGACAGAAGGGCCCAGACTCACTCCGGAGCCACCTTTAAAAGAGCACCGGCCCCATTCCTGAGGGCTCAGCCCCTGCCTGGGCCTCATCACCTGCCAGGCCCACCCTCCAGGACCATCCCGGGGTGGAGGGGAGGGGTGAGGGCGTCAGCATGGATTTGAGAACGTGCACCCAGGGAGGTGACAGGGATTGCACGAGATGGTGACGCATCGCCTCGAACCCCTGAGGACCAGCGGCCACCCCAGCAGGCTGTCTGCCCACAGCCGCTCCACGTCCTGAGTTTCGAGAAAGAAGAGGCATCCTAGGTTGGGGCTTGATGGACAGGGTCGTAGGAACGCGGGCTGGAAGCAGCCAGCTCAGACGTGTGGGTCTGCAGGCACACACACTAGGCCTGGGAAGGCGGGCGGTCCCCGCGGGGGCCAGTGAGGCACAAGCCCACCCCGACGGGGCTGCCGCCTCCGGGCCAGGCAGACCCAGACAGGAGCGGCCTGTCGCGGCGTCGCTCGCCTGCGCGAGGAGAAGGGTGTTGTGGGCATGCAGCGGTGCTGCCGCCCGCCCGGCCTCAAGATGAGGGGCCCAGGAGTGCTGGAGGGCGGTGACTGCGGGAGCTGGGCCCGCGGCCGGGCTGCAGAGGCCCGAGAAGCCTGGCTGCCTGAGGCTGGTGTGCCTGCATCGTCCTGGGCGGGGCTCCCCCCGGCCCCCCAGCCTGCACCTGTGCAGGTAGGACCTGTGGGGTTCAGAGCTGATCAAACAGCCAGGCTTCACGGGCTTGGAACTCAGCCCAGGGTTTCTCTTCAGAGTGGCTGCTGTTGGCTTGGAGGCTTCCACAGGTGACGGTGACTGAGTCCCATCCTGCTAACCTCAAGCAGTCGCTCAGCGTCTGCTGTGGACCAGCTGCAGCCGCAGGGCCCGGGGCGGGGGGCCGGGGGAGCCTGTGACCAGGCCGCTGTCCCCACTGCGGCTCTGCCCCACTGAAGGTCGCTGCCGGGTGTGGCCCTGTCTCAGCACCCCGCCCCACTCACAACAGGATGAAGGCCACACGCTGACATCAGGGTCCTGCCTTTGAGGTTCCCGACAGGCTGGAGCCCTGGTGGGTGAATGCAGGATTCTATGTGAACATCAGAAGGCCGCCTGGAGGGAAGGGTGGCGGAGTGGGGTGGGATGGAGCAGAGCAGGTCAGCAGCGTGGGACGTGCTGGTCCGTCCCCAATCCACACAGGCCAGCAGGTGCCTGGCTGGAGGGACACGTCGTCCTCAAGCTCAGTAGAAGAGCTGGAATGCTCAGGACTCACCACGCAGGGTTGCTCTGGCCTCCAGGGCTGACTGTGGAGCCAGAAGTCTGAGATCAAGGTCCCGGAGGGGCTGCGTCCTTCTGAGAGTTGAGGGGGTCTGGTCCAGACCTACAGCTCCTGAGGGTTTGCTGGTATCCTGGGCTTGAAGAAGCACCACCCCTTCTCCGCTTGTGTGCTCACAGATATAATGTGTGTGTGTGTGTCTGTGTGGGTGTTCATATATCTGTGTGCTCATGTGTGTGTGTGATGTTGGATCAGGGCTGCCCCAATGCCTCCTTTTACCTTGGCAACCCCTGTAAAGAACTCATCTCCAATTAAGGCCACATTCTGAAGTCTTGGGGCTTAGAATTTTGACATCTGACTTTGGGGGCACAGTTCAACCCGCAACAAATGGGAACCTTAACAGGCCCTGGCGTGCTGCGCCCATGGAGGGGCAAGGAGTCAGACAGGACTTAGCGACTGAACAGCAGCAGCAAGCCCGTTCTCCAGGGGAGCAGCTCAGAGCTGGCCAGAGCCTCCTACATCCCGTGGGGCTGCAAAGACCGGACTTGGCTGAGCGACTAAGCATGCGCACGTGCACACACACACACTCACGCACACACATGCACACACACGCGCGAGCACAGACTCACACACGCGTGCGTGCACACACACGCGCGAGCACACTCATGACGTGCACACACACTCACACGGGGAAGATCGGACTTGACTGAGCAACTAAGCATGCACCCGCACACACACACACGCACTCACACATACACTCACACACTCATACACACGCACACTCACACACACGCACATGCACACACACGCACACACACATGCACACACACGTGCGAGCACAGACTCACACTCACACACACGCGTGCGCGCACACACACACGAGCACACTCATGACGTGCACACACACTCACACGGGGAAGATCGGACTTGACTGAGCAACTAAGCATGCACCCGCACACACACACACACACTCACACATATACTCACACACACACTCATACGCACACTCACACACACATACACACAGGCACACACACGGACACACACGCACACACACGCGCACACACACATGCAGACACGCACACACACGCACACATGCACTCGCACATACACTCACACTCATACACATGCACACTCACACACACATACAGGCACACACACGCACACACACATGCACTCAGACACGGACACACACGCACACACACACATACACAGGCACACACACGCACACACACGCACTCACACTCACGCACACACACGCACACATGCACTCGCACATACACACACACACACACACGCACACTCACACACACATACACACAGGCACACACGGACACACACACACGCACACACACATGCAGACATGCACACACACGCACACATGCACTCGCACATACACACACACTCATACACATGCACACTCACACACACATACAGGCACACACACGCACACACACATGCACTCAGACACGGACACACACGCACACTCACACACACATACACAGGCACACACACGCACACACACGCACTCACACACACACGCACACACACGCACACATGCACTCGCACATACACTCACACACACTCACACACACGCACACTCACACACACATACAGGCACACACACGGACACACACGCACACACGCGCACACACACATGCAGACACGCACACACACGCACACATGCACTCGCACATACACTCACACACACTCACACATGCACACTCACACACACATACAGGCACACACACGCACACACACGCACTCACACACACGCACACACATGCACACATGCACTCGCACATACACGCACACGCACACACACACACACTCACACACACATGCAGACACGCACACACACGCACACATGCACTCGCACATACACTCACACACACACTCATACACATGCACACTCACACATACAGGCACACACGCACACACACACGCACACACACGGACACACACGCACACACACATATACTCACACACACTCATACACACACACTCACACACACATACACACACGCACACACACACATGCAGACACGCACACACACGCACACATGCACGCACACGCACACACATGCACTCACGTGTGCAACACGTGCACACACACATGCACACACATGCGCACACACACGCGCACGCACACACACGCACACACACGCGTGGTTCCACAGCTCAGGCCAGGGCGTACAGACTTGGAGGCAGCCAGAGCCGGTGCAAGAGGGCTGGCCTCTGGTGAGCCGATGTCCTCAGGGAAGAAGGGACTCTCAGGGGCGCTGCCGGTGGAGGGCAGAAGAGGATGCCCCCTCCCAAGGCACTGGCAGGACCCGAGGGCCCTGGCTCAGGCCTCCTTCCCCCTCCAGCCGCGCTTTAGAAGTGAGGGGCCAGCAGCCCTGCGGCCGCACTTCGTTGCGGCCCCGAGCCCTTGGGTCATCTGTGCGCGGCTCCCCCGCCCCTGCTGACCCTTTGCCCTGAGAGTCGGTGCCCATGGGGCTGGCAGGACTCAGGGTGCCCGCCTGAGGCCCGACCCCAGGTTCACGGGGTCGCACTGCCTTCATGAAGTGTCCTGGCCTCTGTCCACCCCCCTGCTCACTGACCACCCTCACATGGTGCAAAGAGGACCCAAAGAGCCACGGCTTCAGGCGCAGACCCTCAGGGTGCCACGGGGTTCTCTGCTCAGCAGCCTTCTGCCCTCGGAAGCTCTCGAACGCCCTGGCCCGCCTGCCCCTCGTGTGGGGACGGAGGGCCGTGAGCAAAGAAGGAAGAGCCACGCCGCAGCCTGGGGGCCCCGCGTGGGGCTGCCAGAGTGAGAAGTCGCCGCCGGGTCCCCCACCCCCACCCCCCTGGTTTTTTAGGACCGGTGCCCCGCCCCAGCCCCGCCCCAGGCGCCCCCCCCCCCGACCCCCGGGAGCCCCCCTCTGGCCACATGGCCGGGTGCCTGTCCCCGTCCCTGCCTCACATCCCCGGGCGCCCCCCAACCCCACAGGCATCCTTGGGAGCACCCCTCCAGCCACACCCCGGGCGCCCCCAGCAGGAGGCTGGAAGCTCAGGACCACGCTTCCGGAGGGCTCGAGGAGGCCCGGCTCGGAGTCTGCGGTGGAGAGCTGGCCAAGTTTGTGCGGGCAGCTGCAGAGACCGTGCAGGAGGCGGGTAGGCAGGTGCACGCCCGAGTTGTTCCCAAGGTTGAATGTTGAGGGGAGCCCGGAGCCAGCGGCTCTCCCAGAGGGCACCAAGGCCTAGAGCAGCACCCCCTCGCCCCGAGGGGGCTGCGTGAACCCCAGCCGCACCTAGAGCGCAGAACCGGGGCTCACCCTGAGAACCCATCAGCCCTTCAGCTGGGCTGGGGAGGCCTGGGGGGCGGCCTGCCTTCCTAACAACTTCCCGGGGGATGAGCTGCGGCTGGTCCCTGGACCACACTCCGAGAAGCAGGGACCTGGCTGGGCCCATGGGGTGTGGAAGGTTCTGGAAGACAGGGTTGCCACATGGAGCCTCTGGCAGCCCCTTCAGGGACTCAGTGCAGACCTTGGGGGGTTTTGGAGAATAACCGAACATTCTTCAGAAAACCCTTGTTCTCATTTGGGGTGAGTAAGCTCCAAGCCACAGCCCGGTCGCCCGGGGAGCTGAGCCCCATCAGTTACAATGTTCGCCCACCTGTCCAGCTCCTACAGAGACTCTCTGTGAGCTGAGGAGCACGCGCCCCCCGCCCCCAACCGTGGCACTCCCTTAGCCCATTCCTGGGCATCACGGGCACGTCCCACAACCGTATGACTGCAGAAGCGTGCGGATCCCGCGGCGCACCGGCCCTGCCGTCGAGGCAGCTATGCTCAGAGGGAGGGGAATCTTCTTGGGGGCAGACGGCCCAGCAGGGCACCCTGAGCTGAGGAGTGGGGAGAGTCAGCGGTGCAGGCCTCGACGCCCCCGCAGGGCGCCCTGAGCCTCGGTGATTCTTGCACTTGGCTAGTGTATCGTGGAGATGTCACAGAAACTTGAGAACTGATGATAAGAGCTTTATCTGCAGATGGCATAATCGCCTATGCAGACAGTCTTGAGTGAATCTGCAAGGCAGGTGCTGGAATCAACGGGGGAGCGAGAAGGCCGCTGGACATGCGGACGCCAGCTGTGCTTCTGTGTGCCAGCAGCAAGCTACCGTAAAATGCACTCACAGTGACTTCATTTAGAATAGGACCCAAAACAAACTGCCGTGTGTGCAAGACACAGATGTTGGAAACACTGCTGAAGAACTAAAAGGCTGAAGGAAGTGGAGAGACCTCATCCATGATCTTAAGTCTTAGTGTCATGAAGACGCCGATTCTTCTCAAACTGAAATTCTAACTGGCTTCTTTGAAGACCTCAAGCAGTTGGTTCCTAAATGTGTAGGGACCCAGGAGAGCCAAAACACTGCTGGAAAAAACGAGACTGCAGGACGTTTCCTAGCCCCACCACCCGCGTAAAGCTGATCTTCTTTTCTGTCATTATCTTGCCATCTGTGTCCTTGCTTTATGAACAGCTTTATTGGTGTTTAATCGATGAACCGTAAACTTCACGGACGTGGAGAGCACCGTTGAGGCGGGTTCTACGGTCACAGGACGCGCGCACCGTGAGGATAACGTTCCTTGCGTTCAGACCCTCCCCACGCCGCTGCAGATCCCTCTCTGCCCGCCCCGCTCAGGCAGCCACCGTCTGCCAGCTGCAGAGGCCTCCTTCCTCCTGGAAGTCTACATTGACGGCATCGCACCACAGGCCTGTGTTTTGGGTCCCTTCCTTCCACCGGCACGTTTGAGCTGAATCTGTGCTGTTGCACGAGTCGGTGATTTCCTTTTCATTGCTGACTAGTGTTCCCATCATTATAGATGGAGCATCACCTGTTCACCCCTTCACTGGCTAATGGACGTTTGGATCTTACAAATAAAACCCCTGTGAACGCTTGCACACAAGTCTCCGTGTGGACATGCGCTTCCATCTCTCGAGTAAGAGCTTAGCTGTGGGGTGGCTGGGCCATTTGTGTTGATGTGTGTTTAACTGGTTTTTAAACCTGATTGTTGTGCAAAGCGGTGATGCCGTTCAGCATTTCCATGGGCAGCGTGTATGCGCGTTTCTCTCGCTCTGTGTCCTTGTCAGCACTTAGAATGGCCACTTGGTTTAAACGTTTGCGTTTTAGCCATTGCGGTAAGTGTGCAGTAGATTCTTGTGACGGATTAAATTGGCATTTCTCTAGGCACTGAACTGCTCTGCAGTCCTGTGTGTGGTTGCCGTCCTCATCACTTCTTGTCAAGTGGCTGTTTAAATCTTCTGCACATTCGGGCTGTTTGTTATGTGAAAGGGTTAGTTGCTCAGTCATGTCTGACTCTTTGTGACCTCATGGACTGTACCCCGCCAGGCTCCTCCTGAGTCCATGGGATTCTCCAGACAGGAATACTGGAGTGGATAGCCTTTCCTTTCTCCAGGGGGAGTCTTCCCAACTCAGGGATCGAACCTCGGTCTCCCGCATTGCAGACAGATTCTTTACCATCTGAGCCACCAGGGACGCCCACTTATTATGTTAGATTCTTACACAGTTGTTGAGTTTGGGGAGTTCTTTATTTATTCTGGATACAAGTCCTCCATCAGACGACTTGCCAATGTCTTTTGCGATCTAGGATTGTGTTTTCATTCTCTTAACTGAGTCTTCTGAAGAACAGAAGTTATTACTTTTGATGAAGCCCAACTTACCAGCTTTTCAAGGGAATCCTGCTTTTAGTGCTGCATCTGAGAAATTTTCACCTCACGCAAGGTCGCAGACGTCTTTCTCCTAGGTCTTTCTCTACGTTTCAGCTTGCACCCTCGTGTGTGGGACCGCGTTACACTCCCGTGGTGCAAAGTGCAGGTCGGTTTCGTTCTCTTGTCCTGTGAGTCACGCGGAGACGTGCTGAGAACCTGGGGCACGGCCGTGTGGGCTGGCCCCCGTGTCCTTGTGGTCCTGCCAACGTGTGTCGTTCACGGGGAAGCCCTCTGGTCAGCTGCATGCCTTAGGGTCACCACGTCCTCCTGGGAGCGACATCCCCGTCGTGCATGACCTCGCTTAGACCCGCTGACCAGCTGGGCTCTGAGACTGGCGTCCACCCCACTTTCTCTTGATGGAGTTGGCGCCCTCTCCCTTGGCCCGCTGGCATCCGTGTTTGGTGTGCTTGCTAGCGTCGCGTGGTCAGGTCTCACTTTTACGTCCTGTCTGGCGGTTTCTGCTGGCCGTTCAGTGTGGTGCTGAAACGCCTGGGTTCAGTCCCCCAGGCACCGCACCGTGCCCTCCACGCCCCTTAGCGGCGTTTCTGCTGACCTGTAGGCTGGGGGGCTTGTTTCTGAGTCCACGCCTGCCTCTGCTGGACTCTGGGCCGTGTCTCTCTGCTGTGCTCTTCTGGCGTCCCCTCGGCATGACGCACGCCGCTGCGCGCCGCCTCTGCACTGACCCGGGGCCGCCACTCGTCGCCCCTCCCGGCCACCGCCGTCACCTGTGTGTCACGAATCCCAGGATGCCTCGTCGCTTTTGCTTCAGATGATCAGAGATCTGAGTAACGAGGAGCAGTGTTTCTGTTCCCCTACGTGGTTCCGGCTGAGCCCCTGCAGGCCCGAGTCCAGAGCGGAGTCCCCTTCAGGCTTAAGGACCTGCATTCTCACTGTGCCGTGAGGTGTGCCGGCTGGCTGGTGATGAATTCTTTCAGCTTCTGAGTTTAGAAACACTTTTGTTTCTCTTTGTTTTTTTTTTTTTTTTTAATTTGGTGTTAAAAAAAATTAAAATTGAAAGAAAATACACGCTGCAAAAGCGGTGTTTTTGCTGCGTGCAGCGTCCTCTGTCCCGTGGCCCCGCGGGGCGCAGCTCTGCCCTCTGCCAGCCCTGCCCTCTGCCAGCCCTGCCCTCTGCCCTCTGCCCGCCCTGCCCTCTGCCCTCTGCCCGCCCCGCCCTCTGCCCTCTGCCCTTTGCCCTCTGCCCACCCCGCAGGGCGCAGCTCTGCCCTCTGCCCACCCTGCCCTCTGCCCTCTGCCCTCTGCCCGCCCTGCCGCCCTGCGTCCTTTGCTCTGCTGCCTCTGTCCCTTGTCTGGTCTAAGCGTCTGATGACGGTGCTCCTGGTGTGTCTCCTCGTGGCACCCCTGCTTGGAATCCTTGCGCTTCCTGGACCCGGGGGTCCGCGGTCTGTGTCCAGCTTGGGAGAGCACCTCCTCGCACATTCCTCGGTGCACCCTCCTCCCGTGGGGGCTCCAGCGGCAGGTCTCTCGGCAACTTGAAGTCCCGCCCTCAGCTGCTTGCCTCTCTTCTCTGTGCTGTCTGGGGTAGCTCCTGCTGCTGCCCTTCGAGCTCCTCGCCGTCTCTTCCGTGGCGTCGGTCTCCCTGCACCCCAGCCGGGGCGTCTTGCACTGCAGGCGCTGTGGCTCATCTCTGCAGGGTTCAGACGTGCGTCTTTTTAGGTTTTGTTTCTGTGCGCACGTTGGGCTGTGCTGGCCCCGTTGCTGCGCGGGTTTTCCCCTTCGCGGAGCTCAGGCTTCTCTCCGTGGAGCGTCTGTTGTTCTGGAGCGCGGGCTCCGGCTTCAGTGCTTGCAGCTCCTGGGTTCTAGAGCGCTGGCTCCATAGCTGTACAGACGCTCAGTTGCTCCGTGGCCTCTGGGATCTTCCCGGACCAGGGACGGAACCCGTATCTTCTTCACTGGCAGGTGGAGTCTTCACCACTGAGCTGCCAGGAAGTCCAGGCGTGTGTCTTTTAAAAGACACCGTTTGCATCTCCACCATTCATGGCCAGCCTTGCTTCCAGCCGGCATTCGAACACTGAGTCCAGCGATTCTGCGTAGTGATCACCAGTGCTCTCATCTGCTAATTCCGTCACCCGAGTCACTTCTGGGTCTGTTTCTGTGAATGAGTGGTCATCTTTCCTGGAGTTTTGCACCTGCATGACCTCTGATGGGAGGCAGAACGTTGTGAACTTGACCCTTTGGGTGCTGGGTAGTTGTATATCCCTCTGAATATTCTGGAACTTTGGGCTGCAGGTGAGCTCCTTGCAAAGAGTTTGGCCATTCTTTCAGGCTTTGCTTGTGAGCTCTGTGAGAGGACAGACACTGTCGGGCGGTTTATTGAGAGTCGCCCTGAGCCGGGACCCCGAGCCGGGACCCCGAGCCGGGACCCTGAGCTGGGAAAGAGTGTTTCGTCAGCTGCTTTGTGTGCATTTCTAACGGCAATTAAGTCAGTTTTGGTGAAAAAGGTTGCTCACATTTTCTGCATAATTGCGCTTCTTCCCTTGGTGGGTCTATTGATTACTGAGAGAACTGTGTGAAAAATCTCCAACTCTCTTTGCCGATTTGTTTCCCCTGTTCATTCTGCCAGTGTTTGCTTAGCACATTCCGAGCTGCGTTGCTGGGGGCGCACGCCTTTAGGATGACGGGTCCTTCGGGGGAGCTGAACCCTGTATCAGCTGCAGTGTTTGCCTTGACACCGTAATCCTCCTGGTCTTAAAGGTCACTTAGTGCGGTATTAATCCTGCCGTATCAACTGTCTCAGAGTTATGTTTGCATATTACATATATTTCCTGTTTTTTAACTTTCAGTATGTGTTTAAGCAGCATATAGTTAGAATTTTTTGTTTGTTTTTTCATTTGGCCTAGCAACTGTCCTTTAGGAGCTCGGGGCCTGTGTCTGGTGTAACTGCTGGTACGGTTGGATTTAATTTCACCTTTGCAGTCTGTCTTCTATTTGTGCTCTCTGCTCCCTGTTCTCTTCTCTGCTGTCCTGCTTAGTTTGGATGGAATTATTATCAGAAGACATTCCATTTTATTGCTGCTATAGGCTTGTTAGTTAGGCCTCTAGGTTTCAGAAAATTCATTTATTTTTGTTTATTTAGTTTTGGCTGTGCTAGGTCTCTTCTTGCTACACAGGCTTTTCTCAGGTCGGGGTGAGCGGGTCGGCCCTCGGGTCGGGGTGTGCAGGCTTCTTATTAAAGTGGCTTCTCTCGTTGCAGAGCCTGCTCTAGGGTGCGGGCGTCAGTATTCCTGGTGCACGGGTGTAGTTGCCCACAGCTTGTGGGATCTTCCCCGATCAGGGATTTAACCCATGTCCCCTGCAATGGCAGACGGTTCCTAATCACTGGACCACCAGGGAACTGCTACCTCTGTGTTTTTGTTTTCTCTGGAGGCTTACCATACATTTTTAAGTTTTCACAGTCTCCCTTCAGATAACACTAGTCTTCAGATAACACTTTTCTGCAGTCGGGTTCCCACATGCATCTCGCTCTTACCTTTTTCCACAGCAGTATTTTCTTTTTATCTGGCTGCCTTTAAGTTTCTCTTTACCACCGGCTTCCAGAACCTTTTGTGATGAGCCTTGTGGTATTTTTGTTATATTTCTTCTGTTTGTGGCTAATGGAGCTTCTTGGCCGTCTGAGCTGATAGATTTGGGAAAGGTCTGGCTAACGTCTGTTTGGTGTCTTTTCTGTCCTGCGCTCCCCTCTGGGACTGGCGTCTCCGTGACGGGACCCTTACTGCTGCTCTGGGTTGGCCTCCTCCTCCGTGTGTGCTGCGTCAGACGCGCACATGGGAACACGAGGGGCTCACGGTGTCTGCTCTGCAGCGAGCATCTCAGGTACTCCATCCGGGGTGGGACCTGGGTGGTGGCTGTGGCCTCTCTTTTCAGCCAGCCCAGCAAGTACAGGGTGGCAAGGGTCAGGAGGGTTAGGGGGACGCACACCCCCACCCAGAGCCGAGCCAGGAGCATCCAAGGCTGGCGTGGCTCTGGCCAGACCCTGCCTGCCCCCGGCCCCTCCCGTCCTGGAGGGGAAGGGCTTGTCCTGTCGTAATGCTGTCCCTGTCCCTCTCCCCATCTCTGAGTCTCCGCCAGCACCACCGAGGGCAGAGCTCACCACCGCTGACTGCCCATCTTGTGTTACGTCGAGAAGGGGTTTAGTTCATTGCAAGGGAAGCCTGGCACTCTGAGGACGTCCCCACCAGAAGCACTGGCCTGACGGATGGAGGGTCAGCGTCGGCCACCTCAGTGCCGGGGTCGGTCCTAGTGGGGTGCCCGTGGCACGTCGGATGTGTGTCGAGCTGGTCTTGGTGGGGCCCACACCTGTGACGCGGGGTGAGGGGCAGTGGGAGGAGCCGAGGGAAAGCTCTTCTCACCCTTGCCTGGTGACCCCGGGGCCTGTGTGGCTCTGTGTCTGGGGATGTCCTGGCTCACCGTCCACTGGACACGTGTCCGGCCTGTGGGACTTCGGGGCCAGGTGGTGCACAGTGGTTGGGAAGTGTGAGTGGGGCTGGCCTTTTACTTATGCAGAAGCATCAGCGTCTTCTCTCTTCCCCAAGCATCTGCCTGGCGGGTCCCAGGAGAGGGGCTATGGGGGCATGGGGACATGGGGATGCACGGGTGGGGGGTGCCTGGGGACAGTGAGTGGGGTCAGCTGCCGTTGCCCTGAAGCTTCTCTGCTGCCCTGGGCTTGTCCGTCTTCCAGGGCTCAGCTCCCCAGGGTGGGATGCTCCTACTGAGGGACACGGTGCAGCCACTGCTCTGCACGCTTAGTGGTCGCAGCTGTCGGGGGTCTTCCTGCAGGGAGGCAGCAGGATGGGGCACCGTTACAGACGCTGACGACAGCGGGGCGGGGCAGGGGGCCCTCTGGGCGCTTCTCAGCTCCTTCCCAGCTGATCCTGTGACCAGTGGAGGCAAGACCACAAAGGCTCCAGGTGCTTTGGAAAGAAAATGTGACTCCTTTCTCTTGGGAAAGACCCGACTGGTCAAGGTATGTGGGGACCACAGCTTCGGGGCGGGGAGGAGGGGAAGGGAGCAGAGAATACCAGCCTCAGCCGCACACCAGCCCCGGGAGGCAGGACTGCAGTGCCCTAGTGACTGCCTTCCTGACGGGCGTGTGTGGGTGTGGTGTGTACACATGTATGCACGTGCATGTGGGTACACGTGTGTATGCACGCGCGTGCATGTGTGTACATGTGTGTATGCATGTGCACAAGCCTGGGTGCACAGGTATATGTATGTGCACGTGTGCCTGTGTGTACACATGTATGCACGTGTATGCATACGTGTATGTATATGGGTGCACACACCGGTGTGTACATGCTGTGTGCACACGCGATATGTACATGTGTGTACGTGTGCCTGTGTGCACGTGTATGCATATGTACACGTGCATACATGTATGTGTATGCAGTACCTGTGATGTGTATGCACATGCATGAGCATGTGTGCATGTGCATGTGCACGCACGTACCTGTGTACATGTGTATGTGCACACACGTACATGCGTGTGCCTGTGTGCCCATGCGTATACACATGTATGCATATGTACGTGTGCATACGTGCATGTGTATGCATGTACCTGTGTACGTATGTGCACACACGTACGTGTGTACGTGTGCCTGCGCACACATGTGTATACACGTATATGCTATGTACGTGTATGCATGTGCCTGTGATGTGTATGCACATGCATGTACCTGGGTGTGCGTGCACACACCTGTGTAAATGTGTATGTGCACACACGTACATGTGTGTACACGTGCCTGTGTACACATGTGCATGCATGTACGAGTGTGTGCATCACATGTGCCTGTATATACGCACACGCGTGCATGTACGAGTGTGTGCATCACGTGTGTGCACAGCCCCTCTCGATTTACAGTGGGGATGGCAGTGGTGGTAACTGGGAACTTCACCATCTCGTTTCCCACATGACCGAGCATCCGCTGTCCACTGGCCCCAGAACTCAGCAGAGGCAGTGGGACCCCACTTTCTCGGAAGTGAAGCGAGCGTGTGGGGGAGGGGTCATGACATCATGGGCGTGATCACTGCCTCACGGGGAGGTCAGGATGGACACTGCGGCCGCAGGGATGGACAGTGCGGTCACCGGCCTCCTGCTGCTCTCGGGAGCACCCCGCGTTCACGATTCACGACGTTTGGCTCTTGGGGCTGCAGTACCTCAGCTCTCCCTTCTATTTCTAAATCCTTTATTGAGTCGCTGGGCCCGAATTCAAGATCCCTGCCGGTCTCTACTCAACAGCGTGTGAAGGAGGTGTGGGTTTCACAGAGAAAGGACAGAAACTGACACCGCAGGTCTGCAGACAGCCTGGGAGGTTGAGTTCTGGGAAACGTCAGCTGCTGTCTATGTGAGTGTGAAACACCCAGACCCTCCTGTTATCCAGAAAGTGTTTCCTACAGAATTTCAATGACTGTGCTTTCCCAGCCTCCTAGAAAAGCAGCAGGAAACCTCAGGCAGACGGTGCTCCTGTGCTGGCCTGAGTCACGCCTGCTGTTGCCTTTCCAATAAAAAACACACGTAACAAAACACATCCTCAAGCATTTAAGACGCTATGTTTTATTCATTCTATTGAAAACCTCCGGTTGTTTTGGAGCTGCCCGATCCCTCCCCCCACCCCCAGCACCCTGAGGGGCCCCTGCAGGCGGTGGGCCCCTTGCAGCTCCTGGTCCCACGAAAGGGGGATTCACCCCTGAGCTCTGTACATTCACAGCTCTGAACCCACGGCCCTAAGTCACTACGAAAGAGAAAAGAGAATCAGGAGGAACAAACATCCATTCAAGGTCTGTTTATCAGAGATTTTTTCCTGAAAACGCACAGCAGCGTTTCATTCAAAACCCCTTCATCCACAGACGCGGGCCGAGGCCCCTGCTCAGAACATCTCGGCTCGTTCACCTCCTTCATGGCCGGGCGCGGGGCCTTGTCTTGTGAAGATGAGCCTTCATGCGCTCTACGGTCAGGACCGCAGTCCTGCTTGCTGCCAAGTCTGTGCTAGAAGTTCTGTATCCTACGGGCCAGCGCCCTGGAATGATGTCAGGTGCCCCTGGCCCACTCGGGGTGGGAGGGGCTCTGGAATGAACGGAAGTGAAGGGGGTTTCCTTTCCTGACGCCTGTCCCTCTGTCTGTCCACACGCAGGTCTCCGAGCCTCAGGAAGTCAGTAAATATTTGTTCCGCAATTCCAGCCCTGGTGGCCACTTTCCATGGCCCCAAGACAAAATCCAATCGCCTTAGAAATTAAAAAAAAAAAGTCCCAAACAAACCCAGAAGCTTTGCTCCAGGAACACACACTGTGTGGCTGTCATTGTGCTTTGAGGACACGTTTCTAATCACGTCCTGAGGAAATGAATCAAGGTGATTTCGTGACCGTGAAGGAGGCCCCTGGAGCCCCTCCCTGAGCCCAGAGCTGCTGCCCCCCACCTCCGGGCACAGAGAGGGACCCCAGCCCCCAGGTCTCCCTGAACCCCACCACCTGCTCCCCACACCTCCCTTCCCTGAGGCTCCCCTGGCTCCTGACACCCCGGGAAACCTGGGGGAAAGGGGGGCTGCTGGGGGGAGTCAGCGGCTGGCGAAGCCTCCTGGGGACTGACTGTGCCCTTGGAGTGCCAGCCGGGGAGACAGGAGCCCCCGCCGTTTCCACAGCGGCCGGATTCCCCTCCCCACACTCAGGGCTCTGGTCCCAGCCTGCGCTCGCTGAAGTGGATCTGGTCACCCCGAAACAGAAACCCTAGGCTGGTGTAAGAGCATCGGGGCTGAGAAGGGCTGAGGCGGCAGGAAGGCGGCTCAGGATGGGGTGCTTGTGGTGCCCCAATGCTGGGGCGGGGCAGGGGGGCTGCCCAGATGGGAGGGGCTGGAGAGAAGGTCAACTCAAAGCCCCAGAGAGCCCCAGGATCTATCAAAAAAGGGCCAATAAATAAATATCCTCTGACCCTCAAAGGAAAACGAAGTAGAAAAACAATTCTCTTCTCGTAAAAAAAAGGCTGAATGTTTCCTGAAGTATCTAAATGAAGTTTACAAAAGGCTCACGAGCTCCTGCAAATATAGAAATGCTTAAAAACCGGCAGCGGCCCTGCCCGCGGGCTCCGAGGAGGGTGGCGGACTGCGCTGGAGTTGACACGCGGGCGGGAGTCACGCCTTCACATGCCCGTGGAGGCCGCCGGCCTGCACTGCCCGGACCGGACCGGACCGGAGGGCCCAGGGAGAGGATGGGGGGCTCGAGGTGAGGACAAAGCAACTGAGGGCCCCCCCCACGCGCCGCTCGGAAGCGGGGCCAGAGCTGCCCCGCGAGCTGCTGTGGCTTTCCTTCGGGCGGCGTGCAAGGGCCGCCCGGCCCGGCCCACCCCGGACCCGGCCGAGGGCAGGGCAGGGGCAGCACGCGTGGGAGTGTGAGACGGGCTGGCGGCTGAGCACAGGCCTGGCCTCCCCAGACCCTTCCACCCTAGTCCAGCTTCTTGCGAACAGGCTCCGTCCCAGTGGCCGAGCTTTCGGGGCTGAAGTCGGCGCAGAAACCATTGGGGGTGGGAGCCGGGGGTGTCCGGGCACAGCTCCGGGGACGCGTCTGCTTGGGGTACAGGTATTCCTCTGCGAAGTCGGGGTTCGCTTGGACGAACCTCTCGAAGTCGGCTGGAGAGACACGGGCACCTTGGTTAGGAGCATGGGGGGCCAAGTCCTCCAGTCTGGCGTCTCTCCGGGCGCCCCTCACACCCGGGGGCGTCTTGGGATCTACGTGCACGCCCAGGAGGCCCCGTGCTCGTTTCTCTGCGGCGCCCTGGTCCCTGCGGAGTCCGGGGCACCGCCACGCTGCCTCGGCCTCGCCCTTCCGGGCACTGAAGCGTCACGTTTGCGGCGTGTCCCGGGTGCTCAGCGTCCTGAGATGGCCTCGGCTGTGCCCCGGGGACACCCAGTGCAGGGGCCCCCTGAGCCCTCGCGGGGCCTGTGCCCTGTCTCCCGGTGACTTTGGGTCCCAGCTTCGGGGTGGGGGACGCCCTGGGGCTTTGCTGGGGGTGCCCCGGGGGCTCGGCGATGTTCTGAGCCCCAGGTCAAGGCGCCGCAGGCTCCAGGCGGCTGCAGAGAAGCGCCCGTGCTCCCTCAGGCGGTGGGAACAGCCTCCACGGGGTCTGCAGTCTGGGGGCTCAGAGCAGCGGCAGCCTCGGCTCCCCGCGGCCCCTTTACCGCAGGCGTGCACACCCAAAGCGAGGCGCGGCGGCTCCTCCTGACATTTGGATGTGATTTTAAAACAAAGCCAAACAAGGTGACCTTTCCTGAGCAAACTCTGCTCTTATCTCAGGGAGATTACGGCTCGTCAGAGGATGAGCCGGCTGCCCTCGGGGGGTCCTGCTGCCCTCGCCCGGGTGGATTCCTGCCCGAGGCGCGCAGCCGTCCCACCATGTGTGGCGACAAGTGCCAGGGCCAAGCCCCCCGGAGAGGAGGTGCCCTAGGAGTCAGGGCGGAACCCCTCCTGTTCCCAGCGGCCCTGATCTCCGCCCGACAGCAGCCCCTGCGAGGCGTCTGCTTCCCTGCCAGACGGACCGTGCAGTGAACCACCGTACAGAGGAGGCTGGAGCCCCGCCCCAGCCCTGCCAGGTTCCGGGGGCGCTGGGGAGTCCTCCGCCGCTCCCGGCCACTCACCAAACGCGATCCTGCCCTTCCGCTCTTGGTCTATGGCCCGGAAGAGGTGGGTCACGGTCAGCTCCGCCACCCCCAAGGCCGTCTTGAGGATGCTGGACAGGGCGTGCTCCTCGACACTGCCGTCCTGTGACCCGAACATCTGCGGGGAGGGGCGGGCGTCACCCAGCGGCCTCCCCTGCCACATGGCCCGGGGCTGCTCCGCTCTCAAGCTGGGCAGGAGCTCAGCTCCACGACCCAGCCCTGGGGCCTTGAGTTCCCCGCTCTTATGTCTGAAATCCACCAGACACGGCGCCGTGGACGCTGCAACGCGATGGCCTGGCGTTCGGGCGTTGCCTACGAGGCGCCCACTTCAGACATCCCCCTGGGTCAACACACCACGGCCGTGACCTGTGGTCACTGGCAAAACCGCAGGGTGAGGAGCAAGGCCGGCCCCCAGCCCCTGAGGTCCCCTTCCAAGGAGCCCTAGTGATCCACACAGTGGACCACCGCAGTGACCCCCTCTTCCCTCCTCCTCTAACTTCCCCCCTTCTGCTCTGAATTCACCGCTGAAGAGTGAGCCCCGAAGCCCTAGGCCCCCTCACCCCCCAAAGGCAGAGCCCGTCCACTCTCTCCCCGTGAGCTCGCTGTGCGGGGGCGCCGTGGGCCCTCCAGGACCTGTGAGTGACGGGCCTGTCCTCTCAGGGTTCTCTGATGGTCATCGCTGTGGGCGTTTTACAGCCACAGTGAGGCCACACCGGCGGGTGCACCCACAGCCTCGGTCACCACCGGGCTGAGACCCACCTGCAGCCCCTGTCCCTGTGCGGCTGACCTTCCCAACGCCACCCCTCTCAACCAGTTCTGGAGGAGGCCCCTGGCCCCCCGAGGCTGTGGCAGAGCTGGGGGCCACCCCCCCGTGCCGCCTGTGGGCTCTGCTCCCCACTCTGTGGCCTGGGGCCCCAGGCCCAGCTGCTCCCAGACCCCAGGGCCTCTGGAGTGTCCACTCTGCCCTCTTGCCTGGAGGCGGGCTCCCCAGGGCGGGACACCTGCTCCCCGGGCCAGGCAGAGCTCAGGCCCTGCCCAGACTCACCGAATTCTGTCAGTGAGACGAGCCGGCCACCCACACACACACAGCCTTCAGGAGGTGGGAGACCCGCCACCAGGCGCTTCCAGCAGCCTCTGCCTGGTTTCCGTGTGGGGGGCTGCCTCCACCGCCCCCGGGGCCCAGCCCACTCCTCCTCCCCGGCCTGGGGCTGTGGGGCGGACAGCTCCTGAGTCCCCTCGTATCTCATTTCCTCTTTAGGCTTGTCGAACCAGATTATCTGCAGACAAGCCTCTCTCGCAGCCTCCAGAGCCCCAGAGTCCAGCCCGGCCCGTGGGTGCCTCCCACCCACCAGCGCTGAGACGCTTTGGGGGGATGAGCGGGCCTGAAGCCTGAATCTGTGATGCCAAAAGTGAGGGGACCTGTCTCTACATCCAGAGACGACCCTGCCGTCTGTCTGAGAAAGGCCAGGAGCCACCGGGGCTCCCCTCCTTCACCTTCCTGAGCTGACGGGGTTTGTACCAGGACTGTATCTGGTGATGACGACCATAAAGAAGGCTGAGCGCCGAAGAATTGAGGCTTCTGAACTGTGGTGTTGGAGAGACTCCTGAGAGCCCCTTGGACTGCAAGGAGATCCAACCAGTCCATCCTAAAGGAGATGAGTCCTGGGTGTTCATTGGAAGGACTGATGTTGAAGCTGAAACTCCAATACTTTGGCCACCTCATGCAAAGAGCTGACTCATTTGAAGAGACCCTGATGCTGGGAAAGATTGAGGGTAGGAGGAGAAGGGGACGACAGAGGATGAGATGGCTGGATGGCATCACTGACTCCATGGACATGAGTTTGAGTGAACTCTGGGAGCTGGTGGTGGACAAGGAGGCCTGGCGTGCTGCAGGTCACAGGGTCACAAGGGTTGGACACGACTGAGCGACAGAACTGAACCGACGGCAGCAGGTAGAGAAGGTGGAGACAAGGGACCCAGCAGCGCGCGTGCCGCCCGCGAGTGCCGCTCGGGGGCCCGGCCAGCGCGGGAATGCTGCACCTCAACCATCGGCCCGGAGGGACTGCGGCCAGCACACGAGGAAGGCACAGGTGCGTCTGCACCCCCGGGCAGGGCGCCTCGCAGACCCCCCAGAGCAGGGCGCCTCGCGGACTCCCCTCACCACATCTCGGGGCCACGCAGACCCCCCCTCACCACATCTTGGGGCTGCGCAGACCCCCGGGCAGGGCGCCGTGCAGAGCCCCCAGAGCAGGGCACCTCGCAGACCCCCCTCACCACATCTCGGGGCCACCTGCCCACACCTACTGAAACGTGCCCCAATCCTGGGCTGCGGGTGGGGATGGAGGGAGAACCTGTGAGTCCTCAGCGTCAGGTGGGGCAGCCTGTCTAGACGAGCAGCACTCGGGGGCGCCCTGTGGGGACATGGGACATGGGGGCCGCCCACTGTCTGGGGCCTGGGAGGGGCGGTCCCTGCAGGGGAGGCTGTCGTGGAGAAGCGCCAGGACGCTCGGGGCAGCCGCACAGGCGGCCCTGCCCCCATCCCGGCCGGTGCACCTGGACCTGGGTGGGCACCCTAGCATTCACGGTCGTGCTCGGCGGCTGCACTGAAAACAGGTCGCCTGCTCCCTACCAGCCGCCATCGTGACAGCCGATTCCACCCAGTGACGTCCGTGCAGCTGCTGCGGGCCACCTGCCAGAGTGAGGCTGACACAGGGCGATGAGCCCCAAGAGGTGCCTGCTGAAGCCGGAGGATGCGGGCGGGCTTTCCGAGCCTGGGTCCACCAAGCACTGATGCCGCCCGTTAACTCCTCTGCTGTGACTGGCAGAAGCCACTCTGCGCCGTGGGGGACCCTCCCAGCCGTGGGGAGGTCTGCTGGGGCTGGAAGGCAGAGGCGGCATTCTCCACCACTGAGGGACAGGGGTCCCCTGACCTACACACGGCAGGTGCCCGTGAGTCTTGCTCATCTGAGCTGCACCTGTGAGATGGAGCCTGTCTCTCGGCGGGCAAGGCCTGCCTCGCTCCATCCTGGGGGACTGACCCCATGAGATCAGCCTTCGGGACCGCCGGGTGGATCTGGGTGGGCCCGGACTCTAGCATGGCCCTCTCCCCGCCTCCCAGACTCACGCACCCCTTGCCAGCAGCCTGGCTTGGAGTCACACTGGGGCAGGTGGCTCTCCAGTCCTGAAACCCTGTTTCCTTCCAGTCAGCAGCCGATGGGGAGGCCGTGTGGGGAGAGACAGCCCAGCAGCCCCGCTCAGCACCAGCAGGGCCCGGGAAGGGGAGCGGGGACTCTCATCTAGGAGGAGCCAGGCAGAGGCACTTCTGGGCCTTTCTGCAAGCAATGGCTGGTACAAGCTCATGTGAAAAGAGCCGGGTCAACTAAATTCCCTAACATCCTAAGGGACTACAAAGTGTATCACAGGTCGGACGAGCCCGTGTCTCCCCGACCCCACCCGTTAAAGTCGCAGAAGCGCCGCACTTGCCTTGAACGCCAGCTGGATGGTGTCCAGGGTCCGGGCTGGCCGGCAGACGACAGACAGGGCCACCACGTACTCGCGCAGGTCCACCTCCCCGCCGCCGCCCTGGGGAGAGGCGCCTTCAGCGAGGGCCCCGCCACCTCCCGAGGGCACAGGCGGTGTCAGGGGTCTTTGAGCAACCTGCTTCATTTCCCTCAACTACAGGCGAGCGTGTCGGCAAACGCTGACTTAGAAGCCGAATTTCTATTTACATTTGAGATGCGCAGGAGAAGACACTCCAAAAGACAGAGCGGCTAGGAAGATGGGCCTTGAAGGCTGGTCTCTCCTTTGCTTCCAAAATTGCCCCCAGGGAAAAACAGCTGCCCCCACCCCAGCCCACCCCCTACCTCGTCAAACAGGGAGAACAGGTCCTCCAGAGACTCAGACTCGGGGACCCCCAGCTGCGCTGCGAACTCGGGGAGCGTCACCCTCCTGCCCTGCGTCATTCTGGCGCTTTCTGCATGCCTGTCCAGATCCTGTTCAAGTCTTTCTGGTTTTAGTCTAAAGGAATAAAAAGAGGGGAAGATTGTTTTCAGTAAAGTCGCAGAAGCTTTGCTGCTATATCTTAAGACCCAGCAAACCACAAAGATGATTCCTAGACGGAGCATCAGTCTGTCCTCAGGGAGAGGGGCTCTTCTGGAAGCCTGAGGGCTGACTGTGTCCCCCGCAAGCACTGGGACCCCGCGGGGTGCCGGCCCACCCTGGGACAGGCCCTCCCAGGATGCAGTACGGGGCTGGGGGGTGGGGAGGCCGTCCATAAAGAGACAAGTCAGCCATTCAGGGTTTAGGACACTTCTGTGTGGAATGATGCTGGTGTTTGAAAAAAGAAAAAAAATCCAAAACCTCAGAAAGAGCACCATTAATTATCTCAACTGTCCTCCACCTGTGACCTCCGGGCTGTTATCAGTGCCTGGGCAGGGACCCTGCAGGGCCTGGCAGGGTCAGGCCCACACGAAGCCTGTGCCCGCTGGAAGGTCTCACTCCTTTGTCCCAAGTGCCCACGAGATGGCCGTCCCGACTCAGTGCTCGTGCATAAAGGATGAGGGAAGCTCACCCCAGGCCCCTGAGCAGCCTGGCAAACTCCAGAAGACAGGTGTCGGCGGGGAGACGGAGCTGGCCTTCCGCCAGGGCCAGCTGGCAGTCCTCGAACGTGTAGTCGGTCACGGCGACACCCAGGGCCCTGCGGGAGAGGACAGGCCGGGTCAGCCGCCCTCAGGGCTGCAGGGGGACTATCCCAGGAGGAGAGCGGCTGGACAGCGGCGTCACGCAGAGGCCCCGAGTCCCGGGCCCTCTCGCTCCAGGCTCAGCTCTGACGGCGGAGACCCACGCGACAGTGACGCCTGCCGACTCACCCATCCTACTTCCTGCTCCGGGACCCTTGGGCGCAGCGCCCTGGAGCGGCCTGTCCCCCAAACACGTGGATTTTTAACAAGAGACTGCCCTCCACACGACCCAGGCTGTCTGCCCTGTAAGTGGTGCTTCTGTTTAGGGTTCCACGTTCTGCAGCCTCAGTGAAGCTTAGTTACACATTAAAAGTAGAAGTTGATAAGAATACAGGTTGTGTTCAGGGTGGGGGGGAGAGTCATGGAGAGAAGCAGCTCCCCAAGAACAGAAGCGACCCTCTGGATGAGACGTGGGGTGCGGGGGTGCTGGAGAAACAGGCAGCTTCACCAGCACAGCCCCGGGCGTGTCCGCACGGCTCGGAGTCTCCTGCCGGCACTCAGCCGCGAGGAGGACTCGGGGGGCAGGCCCTGCAGCATCAGAGGGTGCGAAAGCCGGAGGCGAGCACACACGCGCGCGAGGGGACGGGCCGCTCTGGGGGCCCCCCGCTCCCGGCCTAGGAGGCAGGACAGGCAGCGCCCCATGAGTCCTCCCACCCAGCGGAGGGGGGCAGGCTCGGCTTCCCGGGCCGTTCCCACCTGCGTGTGATGGGGGGAGAAGCTGCAGGCCTGCCCCCAGCCCTGTGGACTGAGGCCCCTCCTGTCAGGTCCCCCCCAGAAGCCACATCCTGGGGGGGCCTGAGCAGGGCCTGGAGGGAGGAGGGAGCCCCTGACCCTCCCCCTGGGCTGCCCCAAGCCTGCGGGATGGGCTGAGGGTGCCCGTGGAGCCCGTAGGAGCCTTTACCAGGAGCCACTGGGCGCTGAGTGCTCTGGATGCTGAGGCGTGTGAACCGGTAATGTTTAAAGAGCATATTTCAGGGAGCTCCCAGGTAGCCTGGAGGTTAGGACTTGGCGCTTTCACTGTGGAGGCCCGGGGTCGATTGCTAGTCAGGGAACCAGCCCGTGTGCCAAGCAGTGCAGCCGAAACACAGACAGCAGCAAGGACAGGAAGGCCGCACTTGGCACGAGACACAGAGGCCGGACATGGCCGCGGACTCAGAGACCTGGGGCCCGGGGCCGCCCAGCTGCGGGCCAGCCTGGCAGCTCTGCAGTCCTGCCCACGAGGGATGGAGCCCGCATCAGGCGCCTTCAGGGACAGGAGGCTGCCCTCGGGGTGCGGGGCACCCTGGTCCCCAGGCTGGCGCTGCCCTGAGGTCAGAGGGAGGCAGAACCGGGTCATCCCACAGGCTGCCTCAGATTTCAAGGAAAACAGCCTTCTCCTGACATTTACGGAAAGCGTATTCACGGTAGGAAATTTACCAGGTATCGAAAACGACCCTGCCAACCCCGTCTCTGTAACTGAGTGGGCTCCCCTTGTCTTGGCGGGGCAGCCGGCCCTCTGGATCCAAGGCTCCACATCCCAGGACACGGAGGGCAGCACACGAGACCGTCGCACCCGAGGTGCTTGGGCCTCCCTGGGCTTTGGTCTCCGAGGGCCCCGGACCCAGTCCCGGGCAGGTACGAGCGCAAGGCTGTGGTTCCTGGTTGCCATGGCGATGACTCTGAATTCCGCTTAAGAGCACTCAGTCTGGCCGTGTGGGCGCGGGAAGGCCCAGAGTGTCCCCGGGCCGCCTGCAAGGCCTGTGGGGCCCTGGGTGGGACCCTCACGGTTCTGGAACCCTCCTGCACCCGTGAGGCAAGAGGGGACCCCGTGGGTATCTGTCCTTTCCCACTGGGCCAATACAGACTGCGTGACAGCTAGAAGTTTCCTTAGGGCACATATTTAAGACTTTTAATAGTTAATTTACTTGAATGTAAACTAAACAGCAACAAAAAAATCACACCCAAACTGTCAGGCCTTTGACTCTGTTAGTATATCTGTCTAGGGTTGATCAGGGTCCCTCACCGTCCTGACTTCCCAAGAAGTGAGACCTGAGTGCCTCCTGCCGCTGGCGGCTGTGTCCCAGAGTCAGTGTCGGGGGTGGGGTGGGGGCGTGTCCCCCCCACACCCCTGAACTCTGCTCCCAGCGCCAAGGCTCTGAGGCGCGTGGGCAGACTGAACTCCTGGGGCCTGGCACCAGCCGGGAGCTGCAGGGAAACTGAGGCGGGGATGCTCCCGGCTGCTGGCACGCCATCACATCAGCGACACGGGATTAAGTGCACAAACCCCGCGCGCAGCAGAGGGAGCACCTCAGCGCCGCTCTCAGGTGGAGGGCAGCCAGGACCTGCCGGCCCAGGCCCTGCAGTGCGCTCTTGCCCACGGTCCCGCTGCCTGTCTCCACGGGGCTCATGCGGACACAGCCCCACGGACGCTGTTGGCTCCCAGGACAGGCTGCAGTGCAGAGGATTCGGGGGCAATGACCCATCCTCCGAAGGCTGAACAAGCAGAAATGTCTTCCAACAGGACGGGGAGACAAAGCACGTGGCCAAGCACACTCTGGCTGAAGCTCGGCCAGGCTGGTTCAAACCCATCTCCCCCCGCTGCCGGCTGGTCTACAGCAAGGCCGGGACACCGGTGGACAAGGACACCGAGTAGTGAGTGCCTGGTGAGGCCAAGGGCACTGGGGCGTCCGGGGAACCCCCCCCGGCTGCGCAGGGGCGGGGCGGGCGTGGGGCTCACTCACTCTGCCATGACTTGGCGCACGTTGTTGGCGTACAGGGCAGGGTCCTTCTTCTCCTCCTCCGAGGGCGTGTACACGGGGAGGAACTGCACACACAGAGAAGCCGGTCACCCGCACGAGCATGGACTCCCCCTGCCCCGCCGCCGTCACCACCGCAACGCGACCTCCACCCTGGCAGGTCAAGGGCTGACAGAGCACCTTCCACCAGAGTTGTCTTCGGGGTCGTGACTCCTGCTCAAGCAGGGGCACACGTGCTCGCACACACAGACGCATACACCCACACGTGTGCACACTCCCAAACCACCCTGCCCCACCAGGAGCACCGCTCCCTCAACACAGGAGTCCGGGCCTGGGGCGGGAACTTCACCCGGGGGCTCCGTCTTCAGATGCAGAAGAATCATGCATGTGCCCCGACTCTCACGGTCTCAGTTTTGGGTTTCCCGTGAGAGGCTCTCAGCAGCTTCTGGACAGCTGCGGCATTTGAAGAGTAGGGTAAACTGCCCCAGAAACTCGGGTCTCTGTGTGACTGAAGCTCACACAGTGTTTTATGCACATAAGACCCACACCTCGGGCCAGGCTCCATCGGAGAAAAGGAAAAAAAAAACATCACCGCACCCTTTCAACATGGATGCTCAAGAATACAGGACGCCCGCCATCCTATCAGCGCCCATCGGGTAACTCTGGTCTGTCACTCACTGCTCCCTGTTTAAAAGCTGCGACAGCCCCCCTCAGCACGGGCGCCTTGTAGGGGCGATACAGGGAGGAGGTCGGGGCAACGCCACACGGCCACACAACTTCAACTCTTCCAATTAGGAGCCAGTCTGAACCAGAGCATCCTCCCCGGAGTCTCACCCCGCTGCTGCCTCCCGGCCACAGCAGACATCCTGGGCTGTGGGCCGGCCGCCCCTGGACTTGCGCCACGGCCCTTTCAGCTCAGTGCTTTACTAAGTGGCTTATTTCTACTGAAGTGAAAAGCCTGGCTGAAGGCCGGGATCATGTGTAAATTCAGCATTACTCTGCAGTATTTACTGGAAGGTAGCAAATGAAAAGCTTTATGTTGCGTAAGACTAGTCTTTCATTTTTCAGATGTAGGAGTAGCAAATGAATTCCACTTTTATTCCACTTTTAAGAAAACAGACTATTCCTCATCTACTCAACTAAATTTGCAGGCTGCATGAACGTGGCACGTTTGAGCAGAAAGGACGTGTACTGGGACTTTGGAGACGGGCTGGAGACTGGCCAGCAGGCCGCCTGGTCTGACCAGGTATTCAACAGAGGACAAAGATGCCAGCCGTGTTAGCATCAGGTGAAAATATAAGCCAAGAGAATCATTAATTGCTTGTGTGCGAATTTTATATGCTCTTAAGCTACACTAACCATAATAAGGGAACAATGGGCTTAGCTTCCTGTTGATATTTAAAATCCTATCTGAACGGATAAAAGGTCATACAAGGGACACAAAGTGACGGAAGCGCTGGGAAGCCCCCTAAGAAGCCGTGAGAAAGGGAGCGTTCAAAGCAAGACAGACGACCGGCAACCTCGTAGAGATACCAGCACGATGTCGTACGATACCACGCCCACAGAGGTCCGACATAACATTGCATCTGTGTATACATCAGCCTGGTAACACTGTCTGTGGAGGCCCTAACGTGACGCAGTGTAGCATTTGCAACGACACACAGCACATCACGAAACCGCACGTCAGCAGCGGCTCCGCAAGACGCTGAGTGATGTAACACGGCGTCGAGACAAACCTCAATCTCCACTTGATTGTGAAACTGGCACAGCGTGAGCCACAGGATCTTCAACCTTGAATGTGAACAGATTTACAGCAGGGTTAAGTCTCAACTCCCTGCAGCTCTGAAGCTGGGTCTCCACGCCCCGCTCCCCTGCAGAGGGCACCCCTGAGCAGGCCAGTCTCCGGGAGGCGCAGAGCCTTCCTGGGCACAGCCCTGAGGGCAAGGCTGAGCTCATCAGACACGCCCATGCCTGCCTGGGTGTGGCCACACCCCCACTTGTCCTCCAGCTCAGGACACCTCGTCTCCCCAGCTTCAGGCCCCTCCGTGCACCCCAGGCCCGAGGTCGTGGCACCCCTCCCACCAGCCACCTCTTCACGGCCTGCTCCAAGCCCAGCTGGCCAGGGCCCTGAAGGACCCCTTTCCCAGACCCTCTCCCAGCTTCCCCCTGGCTCCTCACCTCCCACTCCACCCTCCAGCCTTGGTGATGCACCCCTGCCACGTGGGCATGCCAGGGGCCCTGGGAGGACCACCCCTCCCCGCCAAACACCAGCACACACGTCGGCGCCTGAGCCCCCTGTGTGCCCCTGAGCTGTGTGGATGGGAGCCCCCTTCCTTCCTGGGGTCAAGCTGTGCGCTTGGTCACTGAGCGGACAGACTCAGGCAAGAAGAGGAATTCGTTTCCCTCCCGCGCAGGAGAGGACCAACAACTTCAGTCCCGGGATCCTGGGTGCAGGGAAGGCTGCCTCACGCAGCTGGACTCTTGGACTGAACCGAACTGCTGGCCGGCGCGGTGACCCCTAAAGTAAGTGGCTCGGGGGCCCCTGCAGGAGAGGACTGTGCGGGCTCTGACTTACGCTCCCGGGCCTCGCCACGTCCACGTGATGGTGTCCTGGGGGCAGGAGAGGAGCCGTGAGTCCCGTCAGAGCCCCTCGTCCCCGCGATCCCCCTCCTCCCAGAGCCGCCCAGCACCCTGCTTCAAACGAGCTGACGGAACAAACTGAAGAGGGAGAAATCTAGAGCTCTACAGGCTGGTGACGGATCCTCGTTCTCAGAAACCAGCCAATGAGCGCGCCTCTTCAGAACCGTAAGGACGGCTGCGCCAGCCCACGTGGCTGCCGGCTCTATAGGCGTTCAGGCCCCGGGTCTGTCCACACCGGCAGGCACAGGGTCAGCCCACAGACCTGGCCCACGGACCCAGCTTGGAAGCAGGAGCACTGCACGCCTGTGGGGCCCACAGACGTCAGAGGGATCCCACCGTGTCTGCACCAGCCCCCGCCCCCCACCATGACCCATCATGACGAGGCTCCCGAGGAAGCTTGGTGTGAGTTAGTCTCAGTTTTAAAAGGTCCTCAGTGTGAGCTGGGCGGCAGAGCTGCTGAGGAGATGGGGGTCTCACACCAGCGGGCCCGGCTCAAGGACGGGCCAGGACTTTACGATCCATGAGAGCAGGGCTTCCGGAGTGAGTATGGGGGACACTCTGGAACACCGGGCCGTTCTCAGGCCCGGGTCACTCACTGGACCTGCACGTGTGCGAGAACACACTCACCAGTTTGTTCGGGTACCGCAAGACCACGGGCTGGACGGGGACCCCCGGGATGAAGGCACCTGTGGAGGGAGGAGGGACACCTCTCGTTTCCGCAGTGGCACGTCCCCTGCCCGCACGGTCCATCTGGGTCTCGGAACAGAGTGGGCTTCCTGGTCAGAGGCCTCTGGGCGCCGGCCGTGGACACCCTGTGCCAGCTGCGGACACTCAGACCAAACCCCAGGGTCGCAGGAGACAGACAGGAGAACACTCCGGGCCGAGGCACTCTGCCAGGGGTGAGGGGCTCCCCCACCGTCTCGCAGAGAAAGAGAGATAAACGAAGACACTACCTACCAGGCTTGAAGGTGATTAAGCAGGTCCTATTGGTACACGTGCCTTCTGGAAAAATCATTATCTTGAAACGAGAGGAAAAAAAAGTCAGCATCAAAGTGCCGGTTCAGGGGCCAACTTCCCAACCTGCTTCTTCTGGGCCTGATGTGGTTCAGACACCTCAAACACACTCAGCGGAGAAAAGTAAGAGGCAGACAGAAGCGTTCACGAATCCCCCCTCTAACTGCTGCTTTTACTGAAATCTGGAAGCAAGGCAGACACGTAAACCGCGCACGCCTCCCGACGGCAGGACGCGCAGTGCCCGCCGGAGCCGCCGCGTGGGCCAGACAGGGGCCAGCCGGACAGAGGCGCCTGGGCGGGCAGCATGAGGCTGGGGACAGGGCCTCGTGGACCGGGGCTGGGCCCACAGCGCAGGTGCCCTCAGAACCAGCAGCAAAGTCAACGCCCTGTCTCCAGGATCTCCCATCTCTCTGACTCGTACCAACTTCTGGCAGGGGGATGGAAGCTAACTTCCCCCACGTGCTGGAAAGTACAGCTCATAAGGCTGCTTTCAACCCTGGGCCCTGGAGGAAAGACCAGCTCCAGGGGGCTGGGTCCAACCCTGGGCCGGGCAGGAATGGAGGAGGGGGTCCTGCCATTCTTGTGGGGGCGGCACCAGGACCCTGGAAGCACAGCCCCCCAGGGGCTGCCCATCCACGGGCAGGGGGCCCACCAGCAAGGCCGTCACTGTTTCCTGAGCAGCCAGAACCCAGGGAGTCCTGTGGGGCTCCAGCTTCTCAAGGTCAGCTCAACAGAAAAGAAAAACTACATATGTATACAGCAGGGGTCAAACCGCACCCACGCTACTACTGGCTGAGGATTCTGCCCCACAGCCCAGGCCAGCCTTCCCGGGGGCCCCGAGGGAACCGAAGCGTGCCAGGCAAGCTCGGAGCTTTGAGGAGCAAGGGATGCAACCCAGTGCGTATTTGGACACCACTGACCCCGGAGCCAGGCCAGCCAGCTATTTCCGACGGAGAACTTAAAACATGACTAGGGAGGTTCAGATGCAAGTGAAAATTATTTTCCCCGATTTCTTATTTTAAAATGCCAGGACCAAAAATATCTGATATACAAGTACATTTTTGGATTTGCACTTATCAAAAATAATATGAAACACAATGTCTCCAAGGAAGCCAAGTTCTGGCCCTCAGGTTTCTTTCCCCTCTGACCCCTACGGTCATGTCTTTCGGAATAAATCCGAGCAGGACACAGGCACGGCCGCCCACCTGTGGCCACTTCCCACCAGACTGTGCCCGCCTCTTGATTTCCTCCACCGTCTTCCTGCGGGAGTCCTGGTCTGTCCGGGACACGAACACTGGCCGGATGTACTTTATCAGAGCTGAAAGAGAAGGCGGGGTGCTCATGGGGGGTGGGGCCGATGGGCGCTGCCCATGGCGTGGTGAGCCCCCCAGAGGTTCCCCGCGGGCTGTGCCAACCACAAGGGATCAGGGACAGCACTGAAGCCTTAGAGGACGGCTGGGAGCCCCCGACCTGCGGGGCACAGACAACAAGTCAGGAGAGAGAGAGACAGGGCTGACTCGCCGGTCACCTGTGTCACTGAGGGAAGAGCCAGGGAGCCCAGGGCGCGTGGCTGACCTCCCCGGGCCCGCGGCTGACCTCTCTGGGAAACAGGACCTCTGCAGATATGGCCAAGTCAAGATGAGGTCACGCTGCACGGGGTGGGCCCTGTTCAGGGACTGGTGTCCTTGTAAGGAGGACCAATGGCCAGGTGACAAGGAAGACAGGGACGAGGGGACACGGCCACGGCCGGGGTGTGCCCAGGAGGGCAAGGACACTGGACGCGGGAGGGGGGCCTGCGACGGCTTCTCCAAGGCCAGCCTGCTGACACCTGGACTTTCCACTCTGGCCCCCAGAGCAGTGAGAGAAGACGCGTTTCGGTTGTTTAAACCCAGGCTCTGCGGTGCCTGGTCACCCTCCAGGACACAGAGACCCCTTCTTAGGACTCCCCGGGGGTCCAGGGCGAGAATTCTGTGCTCTCACTGCCGAGGGCATGGGTTCAATCCCTGCTCAGGGAACTAAAGCCCTGCAAGCTGGACGGTTAGCAACAAAAGACACAGAGGCTCTGTTCTTAGCCCCTGCAAGTGTGTGTGTGTGCGTGTGTGTGTGTGTGTGGGCGGGGGGGCTAGTGTGTGTGTGTGTGTGTGTGTGTGGGCGGGGGCAGCACTCAGGACTCCCGAAACCAAACCTGATGGCGACAAGCAACACGCTAGCCCTTGAATAAGGATTTAAAGGTGGGAAGATACTTCTCAGGAGAGAAAACTCTGACCTGACGGCAAGCAGAGGCCATGGCTGTCGGTTACCCTCCCGGCTGGTGAGGCCACAGCTGTGGGTTTCCACCTGCTCTGCCCTAGGGCCACTCCCCACTGGGCCCAACATGGGCTGTGAGCTTCTTTTCTGAGCATTTTGCTACTTGTAAACAATAATATTCCATGACCTTTATTTCCTGGAGGTCTTACAAAAGTGAAAAGAAAAAATTTTTAAAAAGAATAAAATTCTACCTAGTTGGGTCCATGGCACTCAAGAAAATCTAAGCGGATCTCAGTGATACTTTGTCCTGCGTCTTGAAACAGTTTGCTTTTTCGTGCAGTTGAAACAATTTCATCCTTCCTCACAGATTATTCCTACGCTGCTAAAAAGGACCATAAGGAGAAAGGGAGGTTTGGTGGAACCACCCGGAAGATTGAGGCAGGTGAGCCCACCAACCGGTACAGCTCAGCAACTACCCCCCGGGACAGATACTGAGCTAGCCCCAGCTTCCAGCGCTTCTGTGAGCTAAGGGTAACGGGCTCTGTTAGAACTCGAGGGAGCACTGTAACCCTCAGAGTTGAGAGTACTTGTGTGCTAATAAAAAATGAAAATCACAGTAATATCAGAAGAAATCATAACACAGAGGTCGAGGTCCAGGGCCTAGCTCGCGGGGGTGGGACCTGTGCAGACATGTCTGCCATCATGTGACCTGGACCAGCCAGCAGGGCGGGTGTCAGTGCCCCCAGGATCAGGGGGCGCTCAGCACTCCCACCAGGATGGGGGGCAGTCTCCCAGCAGGACTGAGGGGGTGGGGCTGACTCCTTGCAGGATGGGGGTGCTGATCACTGCCACAAGGATGAGGGGACTAGAGGGGTGGGGCTTACTTTCCCAGCAGGATGGGGGGATCACTCTCTCCCAGCAGGATGGGGGGATCACTCTCTCCCAGCAGGATGGGGGTCACTCCCCCAGCAGAATGGGGATCACTCCCCCAGCGGGATGGGGCTCACTCTCCAGCGGGATGGGGGTCACTCTCTCCCAGCAGAATGGGGATCACTCTCTCCAGCGGGATGGGGGTCACTCTCTCCCAGCGGGATGGGGGGTCACTCTCTCCAGCGGGATGGGCATCACTCCCCCAGCGGGATGGGCATCACTCCCCCAGCGGGATGGGGGTCACTCTCTCCAGTGGGATGGGGGTCACTCTCTCCAGCGGGATGGGCGTCACTCCCCCAGCGGGATGGGGGTCACTCTCTCCAGCGGGATGGGGGTCACTCCCCCAGCGGGATGGGGGTCACTCTCTCCAGCGGGATGGGGGTCACTCTCTCCCAGCGGGATGGGCATCACTCCCCCAGCGGGATGGGCGTCACTCCCCCAGCGGGATGGGGGTCACTCTCTCCAGCGGGATGGGGGTCACTCTCTCCAGCGGGATGGGGGTCACTCTCTCCAGCGGGATGGGCGTCACTCCCCCAGCGGGATGGGGGTCACTCACTTCCCCATATGGGGATGTCTCTGCTTTCCGCCTTCATCACGACGGAGGACATCGTCATGGTGACGGGGATGGCGTCGAAGTACGAGGAGTGTGGAGCCAGGGTGAGGATGGCGGCCTCGGTGGGCAGCGCCTGCCGCCCCTTCACGACCACGCGGTGGAAGCCGCCGGCGAGCCACATGGTGCGCATGATGGCCTTGAGCAGCACGTCCACGACTCTGCAACAGAAGCGCGGCCGTCGGGGACAGTGCCTCGGGCCCATGCCCCGCCAGGCGCCACTGACCCCAGGTGGCGCCCGCACCCGTCCTGAGGCAAGGGCACCGGGGGCACTGGAGACGCAGAGCCTTCCCAGGAAGGGGGCTGGAAGGCGATCGACCAGGGCAGGAACCCGCCCTCACCCACCGCCCTCGCCCACCGCCCTCCCTTGGACACCTTAAGGCTCAGGCCTGTGGGCAGGAGGGGGTCCGAGGCCCCAGGGCAGGCGTCAGAAGAGGGGTGGAAGAACCCACCCACGTCAGCGCATCACGGAGCCAGGTGCTCTGAGACCGTCCAGGGCACAAGAAAAAGAAAGCAGTTGTCTCCTGCAAAAATGCCAGCACCCCAAAAAGGCTGGAAAATGGAGAGGGAACCTCCCAGAACATGCCGGAAAAAGCCAGGACAGAACTATGAGACACGAAGGAAACAGCTTCTCAGACGGAAGGAAGGCACAGGTCCCAGCACCATGCAAGGCGCTGACGAGAATGCATTTTGTTAAGAAAAAAAAGTATTCATGCAATCTCCTCTCAAAAGCTTTCAAACTTCCAACAACAAAGACTTCAAAACTTTCCAGAGAAGCACGCGCGCTTCCAGCGTCTAGCTGCAGGGAGTCAGCAGCGCGCCACGAAAGCGCTGAGTCAGCTCTACACCTAACCCCCACTACCCACCAGCGCACAGAGCAGAGTAAAGACACCTCCAGACCCAGAAGGGGAGTGAGTTCCTTCCGCGTATCTTCTTTCCGAGATGAGAACCCAACATTCCAGAAAATCTTGGATGAAAAACAAAAGGAAAAAGCAAACAGGCCCAGGAAACGCAGACCACGGCCGAGACAGCAGCAGCGGAGGGACGCACACCGGTCGGGGTCAGGGCCCCAGGCCCCGGGGGACAGCGACCCCCAGGCCGTGGCTGCGGGACCTCGGGGACAGAGAATTTTGAGGCTACGCTCAGGGCTCATCGTTCTGTTCGTAAAAGGCAACATAAAATTGGAAATTCCATAAAACGGAAAAACACAGTACAGGAAGTAAGGGTCAGGCTTCACACAGCAGGCGGACATGGGGTGACTTCAAGAAAAGTCACGTGTGAGGGAAGCCCACGGTGACCCCGACTGCCACCCTCGCCCGGCCGGGGCCCCAGACCCGCTGCCCGCTCGGCGCCCCTCAGGGCTGGGCTCTGACCCCGACAGGCTGACTCCTCCCCTGGGCGACGGAGGCCACGGCAGAGCCACGCAAGGTGGGTGTGCGTGCTGCTGGGGTACACGCCAGGACACCAACACATGCATGCGTGCACAGGCACACACACACACACGCATCTGTGCACACTCATGCACACACACGCACGCATCTGTGCACACTCATGCACACACACGCACGCGCGTGGAATGAGTCTCTGTGGACATGAACACCCAGACCTCCCGTGAGACTGCCCCGTGTCTGCGCACGTGGGACCGTCGTGTGCCCGTCTCTCCCTCTCTCTCGCTCACTCACACACGCACACACCACGCGCGATGCTTCTGTGAAGTGGGCTGCTGGAACTAAACTTTGCTGTGGTCCGCTTGTCACCAGATGAGGTCAAGTGCATCACTGCAGACAAGAAAAGCCGCAGGGAGTCGGAACACGGAAACCCAAGGAGCCCCGAGTCACCTGCGTGAAGACAGACTCGGAGGCCGTGCGGGCTTTCCTCCCTCACTGGTGAGAACAGGAGGGTGAGGAGCCCAGCCCGGGCAGAGGGAGGGAACAGGGAAAAAGACGCTTTTATCAAGTCACTCCTTCTGGGTAAAAATTACAAAATCTCTGCTTTCTGAGGGTTCCTAATCCAGAGAAACTGAAATTCAGATTCCTTTTTGGCCTGGATTTATTTTCCTTGATTATATACTTGGTACCAAATTCACCTGGCTTCCATCCCTGGGTTGGGAAGATCCCCTGGAGAAGGGAAAGGCTACCCACTCCAGTATCCTGGCCTGGAGAGTTCCATGGACTGTAGAGACCACGGGGCTGCAAAGAGTCGGACACGACTGAGCGACTTTCACTCCCTCCTCCCTCGTATTTTAGTTAAAAAAACCTCTCAAGGTAAATTATGATTTCAAACGAGATTACAAAGCCCGGTTCCCTCGTGCCCTCTGGTTCACCCTCGTCCCCTCTGGTTCGCCCTCGTCCCCTCTGGTTCGCCCTCGTGCCCTCTGGTTCGCCCTCGTCCCCTCTGGTTCGTTCTCGTCCCCTCCCGCTCGCTCACTCACAGACCCGATCACCCGTTCTGGAGAGACTCCGTGACACCAGCAGGCTCCGTGACCCAGCTGTGCTGGGGCACATCCGTGGAGCCGGCCACGCCTGCCCCCGGTTCCGAGGGAGGAAGAATGCCCACGGTTCACCAGAGGCTGGGGACGGTCTGTGGACGAGAAATACTGTGAGGGGTAAGGGGTCCCCCGGGTGCAGCGCTCAGCCACGGCTCAGGAAACCCTGGCCTCGTAGCCGGCCATCTCTGCCTGCACGTGGTAACTGCTGCTCCCAGCACGGCGCGTGGGCAGCAGAGAACCACGGCCCAGGAGGCACGCCAGTTTCGCAGACTCTGAGGGCACCCTCAGACAGCGGGAGAGAGGAGCGCCTTGAGCTGGTCTGTAGACCTTGGAAGCGGGGCGGCAGGCAGCTGAGGCCGTGGGGCCCTTGGCCTCGGCCACAGGAACCCTCAGTGCACAGCAGCGGCCCGGGCTGGTGCACAGATGAATGGGCAGCGCCGCATCCCAATAAAACCTGCTTCACAGAACAGGTGGCAGCACGTTTGGGCTGTTGGCTCGTCTAAACTAGTAACATTTTTATTATTAGTTAATGATAAAACCGAACTAAACTCATGACATTTCTGTTTTGAATAAACCATCCCAGGGCCCTCAGGATGGATCAGAGATGTGGACAAAGCAGATTGAGTGCCCTGGTTTTAGGGCAGGAACAGTATCTTTTAAGACACTGAAAATGCCCAGGAAAATCCTTCCACTGGCTCAACGCTTCCCTTCACTAACAGCAAAGAGGTGAAGGATAGCTTCTGCATGTGTGTGCTAAGTCCGACTCTTTGTGACCCCACGGACCGCAGCCACCAGGCTCCTCTGTCCGTGGGATTCTCCAGGCAAGAATACTGGAGTGGGTTGCCATTTCCTCCTCCAGGGAATCTTCCCGACCCTGGGATCCAACCTGCGGCTTGGGCAATGCAGGTGGGGAAGCACCAGGGAAGCCCAGCAAAGAGAGCTAAGGAACAGCGCCAGGTACTTAACACAAGAAAGGGCTGTGACTTCATCTGGTTTCGCCGGATCCCTGTGGGAGCTTTAGTTAAGCTCCGTTTACACGTCCACCGACGCGAAGCCATGGTTTATCACCGTCCATGGTGTAAAAACAGAGAGCAGACCAGGGCAGCAGGCTGACACACGGCCTCGAGGGCTGGGGGCAGGGAAACACGCGGGAGCCTGCGCTCAGCACCCAGCACAGCGGTCAGGCGGCTCGCGGAGCCCTGGAAGGAGCCTCAGGGTAGGACAGCAGCAGGGGCTGCAGGGGTGCGAGGGGCAAGGGGGCTTGTGCCAGGGACAGGGAAGAGAACGGAGCCTCGGAGAAGCGGCCCTGGGACACCCCCCACTACCCCGGAGCCTCCGCAGACGCGGACTCACCTCCGCCACAAAGCCGGCGGCTGCTCCGGTTCCTGCCCGGCGGGTCCCAGCGAAGACACAAGCGCCAGGGGCCAGGCGAGCAGCATCATGAGGACGACAGCCAGCAGCCGGACAGGGAAGAGCGTCAGCGTCAGGACGGCCACCTGCGGACAGGGCACGGTCACTCGGGGGCTGTCCCCCAGGCTCCTCACGCCAGGCCCGCCCTGCCCCAGCTGCCCAACCCCTTCCTGGAGCTGCCGAGGTGCCTCCTGCAGCCGCCGAGGGAACGACCTGGAGATGGGGGGGGTCTCTCCTGGTGGAAGGCGCCCTGCCCACTCCCAGCACCCCAGTAGGCAGCCTGCCCACTCCCAGCAGACAGCCCCGCCCACTCGCAGCACAGCCCCGCCCACTCCCGGCAGACGGCCCCGCCCACTCCCGGCAGACGGCCCCGCCCACTCCCGGCAGACGGCCCCGCCCACTCCCGGCAGACGGCCCCGCCCACTCCCGGCAGACGGCCCCGCCCACTCCCGGCAGACGGCCCCGCCCACTCCCGGCAGACGGCCCATCGGAGCCCCCTGCTCTCAGTGCCTCCGCATGGGCACACTTTCCTGCCACGGGAGGCACAGGGCCGCCAGGACTGGGCTTGGACCGCAAGGAGAGGGGGACCCGAGGGCTTCCCAGCCCCAGGAAGTCAGGGCCGGGAGGAGGGCCCAGCAGGGATGAGGCGTCCAAAGCCACAGGTCTGGTCCAGAGGACACAGGGAAGGCTGGCGGGGGCTTGTGGGGACGGGAGGCCCCGCAGGAGAGGGGGACAGCCACAAGTCTGCGGGGGCTGGTGAGGGTGGACCCACGGGGTCAGCGGAGGCCGAGTCAGGGAGGGCCGAGTGGACGGGCAGCGGTGCGGGAGGCCCAGCACTTCTGCACGAAAGACGCTCTGGTTCCACATGGTGGGGGGAGGGGGATGCTCAGGACCAGTGAGTTTTGTGAGGAACCTGATCTCAGGGGGCGCTGATTAGAAAATGGGGAGGGGCGGAGTGATGCAAAGACTCAAGACGCTCAGAGCCTCATGACCAACGGGTGCAGGTTTTGGTGCTTTGCAAGAATACACACACGAGATACATAGGTTTCCCGCACAGGACACAGAAGAGACAGGAAGAGATCCAAGTCCGAGCAGCTCACTGCCGCCCCCCGCCACCCCCCCCCCCGCCCCGCCCCCGGTCTCTGCCACCTGCAGACCCGCAGCCAGCCGGACTGATTGCTGATCCCTGGGGTCTCCATCAAGGCCGGCACAGGAATACAACGCAGGCCACGTGAGTCATTTTACATTTTCTTGCAGCCACATTTAAAAACACAAAGGTGATGAAATCAATTCAACAAGGAGTTAATTTAAGCCAACACCCCTCAAATTCCATCATCTGAGCAGGCACTCATGAGCCGCTTTACTCTCTCTCCCGTCATGTCCAGGGATCCAGACACAGCGCATCTCAATCACATACGCCACGTTCTGGGGGCCCAGCAGCCAGCAGTGGCCTATGCTGCCCGCGGCCGGTGTGGGCCGTCTCCACACGCTGCTGTTACGGGAGCCAATCCCGATGCCCCGGGAACTGTTTTATTATTTTAGCCTTCGCTTCCTGTTGCTTCTGTTCACTACAAGGATTCTGTCCATACATAAGGGCCTGACTCGCGGAACCCTGGCCACCTGTGGAAGGTCACAGGAAGGAAGGGATTAACACGGCCCTCCCCAAGGCCGGCCCTTCCAGGAAATGTCTGCGAGATTAACGGCCTTTTCATTTTACCTCCTCACCTCCCCGCTCTGTTTCATAACAGAAGCAAGCATGGTAACTTGCATTCGTAACCACAGCGCCTTTGAACTGCCTCTCCTCCCCTGCCCTTCAGGGGTGGGGGTCCCCCGGACGACCCTCCAGTTTTAACACAAGGTGGAACAGGGACGGTGACCCCGGCTCTGTCGTGGGACGCTTCCTGTTAAGTAGGGGGTGTGTGTCCCACTCCAGGACCATGTTGGCGGGAAGGTGCCCCCCACCCCGGGTTCCTAAGGGTCCAGTTCTGGGGTCGACACGAAGGGGTGCACGTTGCCACACAGCATCCCTGGGTCACCCCGTCCTCATGCCTCATGCTTTTCTAGCACAGCCTTGGCTCCAGCGCTCGGAAGCACCTCTCTGAAGGCCTGGCGGAGTCTGTCTGTAGACACGGCTTTGGAAGGTCAGTCTGGCCACCGCCTCCACCCTGCCATCCTCAGCAAGGACATCACCCCAGACACCAGCCCACCTTGCTGGGGGAATTCCTACGGAGCTTTCTGATGGCTGTTCCCATGCTTTCAAATTGTTTACCTGGATTTCCCACCTTCTGGAGTTACGTCTGCATTTTCGCCTGGGAGGAAGTTTCTGGGGGTCCTTGGCAGGCGCTCTTCCCACTGGATTTCCCGCCATTCACCTCCAGGGCCATCGCGTGAAGCTGCAGCCCTGGAGTTTCGTGAACCCTGCCCTGACGCCCAGGGTGCGGTTCGCGTGATTTGTGTTTCCAAGACGCTTCAGGCTGAGAGGACACACTCGCCCCTCACAGAGCCTGCTCACAGAGCCACCTGTGCAGGCTGTCCCCCGTGTCCGCTGCGGCCGTTCAGCCGTATGAGAGCCACCTGCGCAGGCTGTCCCCTGTGTCCGCTGTGGCCGTTCAGCCGTATGAACTCCGATCTCACAGGCGCCTCTCTCTTCCACTCGTGTTTCCTCTGCTGCTCTAACTTCCCGAGGGAAGAGCCTGGAGCGTTATTTTCAGGAGTACCTTATCTCCCCCAGTTCACACGGAGAACGCTGCTTTCTATAAGTACTTAAATTCAACTCCACTAGTTTTAAAACGTAGCCTTTCCTTCCTGTTAAAATTTAGGTTAAATGTTGTATCTTTTTGAAGCCTTGCTATTATCTTGTAACTTTGTTGCAGAGAAATAGAGGGCAGACACCCCGCCTCCTCAGCTACTGGCCCCGCCTCTTGGGCTGTCTGGCCCTGCCTCCTCAGCCACCGGCCCCGCCTCTCAGGTTGTCTGGCCCCGCCTCTCCCTACCTCCTCGGCCACTGGCCCTGCCTCTCGGGCTGCCTGTCTAGGAGAACGTCCAGGGCCCACCACGGACTGTGCTGAGAGCCTGCTCCGCCTACGACCTGTGGCTGCCAGCCCCTCCAGGGTGCAGACGGTTGGGTCCCTGGAAAGTCCCCTGTGTGTCCCCACAAATGGACCCTCAAGCTGCTGCCTGTGTCAGAGAGCAAGCAGACAGCGGCGGTGGACAGCAGCTGCGGGGGCCACCACGCTCAGAGCGCTCACAGGTGCACAGCGACACACCCGGACGGTGCAGCCACACCCAGGACGGCTGCTCCTCCAGGTGACAGAGAGGAACGAGGCGGCTCAGGAAGAACACCAGTGGCCAACGCCCCACCCCAGGCCTTGGAGGACTGAGGCTGAAAGGGGCTCGGGGGCAGCACCCCAGTGCGTCTGGACCAACAGGGAGTGATGAGCAGGCCTGGAGGGGGAGCCCCAAAGCTGCGACAAGTGCCGCTGCTGAAGGTGCAGGTTAGTGAGCAGACAGCGTCCTGAACACAACGGGGCTCACCGGTCACTCCCGTGGACATGACGTGTGAGCATGTCTGCCCCCGGGGAATGCACCCTGTGCCCACTCCGTGTGCCCCGGAGACATGGGCCTGGTGCCTGAGCTCTGCAGCCAGCAGGGGAGGACACGTGTGAGTGACCACACAGCCCCGACCGACAGACGAGGACAGGCAGGCGCAGAGGGAACGAGGCCTAGCTGCAGACCTGCCCGGGCTCCGCGGAGGGTCGGGCGGGCAGGAAGCACGCTGGGCTATGAAGGCGGGTACCTCCGGAGCCCACGGGGTGCAGAAAGGCCTGGTTCCTGAGAAGCTGGAACCCGCCTCCCTCCTGAGACGCAGCCCACAGTCTCGACCCCACCGCCATCCTCAGGATCCCACTATCCTCAAAAGTGCCAGGTCGACTGTGGGGCCACCCTTCTTGAAGGCCACACGAGGGCAACACTCAGGGCCCTGGGCTGAGCTACTCAGCACAACTACCAGGTTGCTCACGAGAAACTGTCCTCGTCACGTACAAGCCGCTGTATTTAAAACGGATAGCGAACAAAGACCTACTGAACAGCACATGGAACTCTGCTCAGTGCTACGTACCAGCTTGGATGGGAGCGGGGTTTGGGGGAGGACGGATTCACGTGCACGCATGGCTGAGTCCCTTCACTGTTCACCTGAGCAACGCTCTTAAGCGGCTACACCCTGATACAAAATGGCTTTGGTGTAAACAGAACAAAATGGGCTCAACAAGAACAGACTTGGGCGTGCATGTTCCCAGCACGTCCGTCTTGTAGGTCAGTCGGTACGCGCACCGCCCGCTCTCAGCCAGCACGCTTCACCGTGAGTTCCCGGCACAGTGGGTCCCGCTGGTGATCTGTCCAGGCCCGGCGCTCCGCTTCCCACAAGGACCCAGGGCCCGCAGATGGAGCCACGGGCACACAGGAACAGTCCACGTGTTGGGGGACCACACAGGCACACGCCACGTCCACACGTATGCATCCTGGCCTCATCGGCTGTCTCTGGACTCTAGGAGACTCATTTCTGATTGCGGCACCAGCCGAGGGGTGGACGGGGCGTGTCTGCGGACGTGCCCGCGAGGGGCTGGCATGGGCGTCCAGAGCCCTCCCTCCAGACCAGCCCGACAGCCTGAGAGAGATGGGAGCCCTCCAGTTCCAGGTCAGGCCACCAGCTTCCAGACGTCACGGAAGACAGGACTCACCAGCAAGCACAGACACCCCAGACACAGTGCGAGAGAAAAATCGAACCCTCTGATCAGAGGGTGCGTGTGGGTGCGTGCGCAGCCAAGAGCCAGAACCGGGCACCTGCTGGCCGAGCCCAGTGCCCGCCCCCAGTGCCCAGGAGCGCACTGTGCCTTCAAGGGCGACACAGCCCGCGTGGTGGCCGCTGGATGTCCTTGTCCTTGAGATGCAGATGTACACGGGATCTTTACGGGCTCAGTGGTGACATCTGGGCACTGCTTCCAGATCACTGCTGGAAGGGAACGCGGTGGGTGGGGCCGCTCCCCTGTGGTGCTTCGGTCCAGTCACCCAAGCAAAAACACTGGCTGTGTGTTTACAACGTCTCGTGGTCAGAACGTGAAAGTGACAACGCTTGTTCTGGATGGAAAACGCTCTCCAGCTCACAGCGAGCGTGTGCGGCCCACAGGTCCGGAGGGCTCCACGGGCAGCACCCGCAGTCCGACGCCAGGCTCAGACCGGCCTGGTGAGCACTCCCCCGCCCCCGCCCTCCCCAGGCCACCGGGGTCACTGGCATCACCCACGTGCAAGCTGGCCCAAGTGCCTTGTGTTTCACAACCAGCGTGGAAGCACCTGCGTGCTACTGAAGAGACAAGACCTCTGCAGAGACCTGCGCCCTCTCCTGGGGGAGGACGGGCCCCAGGGCACCATGTGGCCTGTGTCCTCCAGCGCCTGCCCCCACCCCCGGGGACCCCAGTCAGCTGCACGGGACTCTGACAAGCGTGGGCAGGACGCACGGGGGCGGGGGGGGGGGGGCCGGCACTGCCCCAGACGGTGGTCAGCTTGCTGACCGTAGGCACGGCAGACTCCCGAAGGCCTCTTCCCACCCAGCGCCATGGCCTCGTAGGGAGATCCCGCCATCCCAAGGGAATCGCACCTCCAAGAGGCTGGAGGGAAAGGCACTCACTCCTCTCGCTTTGAGAGGAAAACGTCAGCGAGCCCACACGCGGGCCTGCTGGCCGCAGACGCTGGCGCTGGGCCCACATCCCTGGCCCTCCGCTCTCAGCGGTTCCGAGCAGCACGCGACAGAAATAGCAGACATGCCAGGCTCTCGATCCGCCCGCGGCCACAGCAGACCACTCTCGGGAGGTGGGTTGGGCCCTCGAGCCGACAGGCGGGTGTGGACCACAGACACGCCGGCCGTGGGCTCACGCAGCCCTGGGCTCACGCGGCCTCGCTGTGGACGCCGAGCACGGAGCCGGGTGTGGACCACAGACACGCCGGCCGTGGGCTCACGCAGCCCTGGGCTCACGCGGCCTCGCTGTGGACGCTGAGCACGGAGCCGGGTGTGGACCACAGACACGCCGGCCGTGGACTCACGCAGCCCTGGGCTCACGCGGCCTCGCTGTGGACGCCGAGCGCGGAGCCGGGTGTGGACCACAGACACGCCGGCTGTGGGCTCACGCAGCCCTGGGCTCACGCGGCCTCGCTGTGGACGCCGAGCACGGAGCCGGGTGTGGACCACAGACACGCCGGCTGTGGGCTCACGCAGCCCTGGGCTCACGCGGCCTCGCTGTGGATGCCGAGCGCAGAGCCGGGGCCACGGCTGCTGCAGGGTCCAGGTGTTCCTGGGGCTCCCGGAGCAACAGCTCAGAGCCGGCCCCGGGCTTGAAGACCTTGGGGCCTTTGTGCAGCAGGTGAGACCTCGGGGTGGGCACCTGGCTAGGTGCACCGAATGTCACCTGCATGACGGAGGCCAGGGACCAGCCCGGGGAGGAGCCACCAGCTACATGGGCCTCAGAGGACACCCCCGACGCGACACTTGCGGGAAAGGGTAAGAGACAAGACGGAGCCGACCTCTGCGAGCCAGCCGGGTGGCTTCACAGCCTGGACTGGCGTTCACAAGGATGGCAGGCCTCAGTGGACACTCAGGGAGGGCGCCAGCCCCTCCTGGCCGGGGGCCCTGGGGGAGCAGGCGGAGCCCGGATGAATGGGGGGCTACACAGGCCACACAGGGGCCGGGGGCTCACTGAGCCTGCCGCCAGGATGCTCGGCTCCAAGGCGCGGGGGACATAAGCCGCCCCGACCCGTGGTCTCCCCAATCCCAGGAGGAGGCCAGGGCCCCAGGACAGGACACAGGCGCCGGGCGACCCCAGTGAGGGCACCAGGGCGAGCAGGCCCGGCCCCCGCCCAGCACGCAGGCCCCAGGGGGAGCGGGGCTCAGAGGTGGCTTTTCCAGGCAGGCAGAGTGTGGACCACCCTCACGGTTAAGCGCCCACAGTTCATGGGCTCCGACGGGCAGGGAAACCGAGGCCAGCCAGGGAAGTTGGTCAGAGACAAGCCAGAGTCTGAGAAGCGGTGCGGGGATGAGGGGCTGCCTGGAGGATGAGGGGCCGCCTCGGGGGGCGGGGACTCCCGGGGAGAAGGGGCCACCTGGAGGATGAGGGGCCTCCGGGGGGAGGCGGGGCCGCCCGGGGAGGAGGGGCCGCCGGCGGAGCCCAGGACAGGACCCACCTCCAGCGAGCACTCGCACGTCCAGGACGCGGGCCTGATGGGCGCCACGCTCCTGCACCGCCGTCCCAGCTGCCCTGGGCTCCAGAGGCATCAACTGCGTCACTGGAAACCCGCTCAAACCAGCATCCCAGGCGACCCCCCACCCCTCGCCGGCTCCTCAGACACACACTTGGGCATCATATTTAATACCTTTCTTTCCTCTTCCTCCCAGCTCCGCCCCCAAATTCAGACTCGGCATGCCCCCACCCCAAGGTGCGGCCCAGGCCCCCTCCCCACCCTGCGCGCGGGGCTGCGGTCACCCTCAGGCTCCAGGTCTCCTCCCCCAGCCTGGTACCTCCCCAGTGGATGCCTTATAATAAAAAAGGCTTCCCTGGTGGCTCAGACGGTAAACAATCTGCCTGTAATGTAGGAGACCCGGGTTCAGTCCTTGGGTGGAGAAGATCCCCTGGAGAAGAGAATGGCGACTCACTCCAGTCTTCTTGCCTGGAGAATCCATGGACAGAGGAGCCTGGTGGGCTACAGTCCACGGGGCTGGAAAGAGTCAGACACGACTAAGAGACCGACACTTTCACTTTATATTAAAAATCAAATCAGAAACGATAAAGCCAGCTGTCTTTGAGACTCCTGACTTAGAGTGGACAGAGGGCGCTAAAAGCGTGAAGGCAACACGGACGTCCCGGCAGCACAGGGCTGCGCCCCAGCCTCGCAGGGCAGGAGGTGGGCAAAGCCTCGGGGAAACTCTCGTCTGCCGGACGCAGCAGTGAGAAAAGAGCGACACGTCTACCTAACCTCACTTTTCTCCTGAGAGGGGGCACGGTGACAGCGATGGTCCCAGGGTCCCACCAGCTGGCACTGCCCAGCCCAGGCCCCTGAGTTCACAGCGGCAAAGGGGGAGCATCGGCTGGGGACCCAACAGTGAGGTGCAAGCCCAGCAAACCGACCTGGAGACGCCGCCCCTCCGCTTGCCCCATCTGCAAAGACACCTTTATTAAAGGTAAAATGCCTTCCGGTCCAAACCATACACTGTCTTCAAACAGCAAACAAGCAGTCCTCCTCACAAGTAACTCGAACAGTTCAAACAGGTGGAAGGAGAAGTGAAGCAGAAAGAGCTGGCAGCCTAGCCCAGGCTGTCGGCTGCGCCTCGGCACACGCACATCTGACCCGCAGACAAGGCTCCGCTCTGCTGTCGGACAAAACGCCGAGTGTGGCGAGAGGCCCAAGGCCAGTCATGAGCGAGGGTCACTGGGAGCGCCGGTGGGGTCCCGGGGCCCCGGTCCCGCCCCCGGCTGAGGGGGCACCTTATGCTTGCTGGGATCTGGGCTTCCTCTGGGGTCTGCCATTGAGGTGAATCCTGTGCCCAATTCACACCGGGTTCACCGTCTTTTTCTTATTAAGGTGTCGTCTGACCTCGGGTTTTCCTCCCTGCTGTGTGTCTATGGGGATAACCTGTGCCTCCACTTGGGAAAACTCTCCTTTCAGAGCCCATGTTGACTGCGTATAGAAGCTGTTTCTTCTGAGTGCTCCCACTCAAGTCTAAAATTAAATATAGCTTTTCCAAAAGAGCTATTTTTTCTTTCAAACCCTCAGGCAGGCTCAACTTCCCCACCATCCCAGTCACTCTATTCAAGAACTTTCAACTCAAATCTTAGCGCGGATTGCCGAGGCTGCAGGCTTCCACAGGACGGGTGTGTTTCAGTAATTCACCGAGCTTACAAACCTGTCCCACAGGAGAGAAAACCACAGAGCAACTTTCCGGATGACCACACACACCACTCCTGGCACATGGCAGCTGATGGTGGGGTCGTGGGGGGCAGCCCTGGTCATCACACATTTCTCTGGGGGATCAGACCCTAAGTGTGAGACTCTGCACACGTTTCTCTGGGGGATCAGACCCAAGTGTGAGACTCTGCAGCCCCAGCCACTGGTCTGGGCAGGGGACGGGAGGGTTACACCTTCACATCTGCCGATCCTGCCCCTCTGGCCCACGGCCCCCACAATGATGGTTTCAGAGGGCCAGCGCGTACAGGTCCTGAGTTCCCAGACACCGTGGGCAGCTGGGGGCAGCGAGACCCACAGTCCACAGGGGAAGGAGTCAGAAAAACAACCCCAGGGTCTGCGGCGAGCGTGGTGGGACCACGGGGACCCTCCGGGGGACTGTAGCGCTGGAGGCACGGAGAGGCCGGCAGAGCCCTCGGGACACAGGAGGCTGCATGGGGGTGAACCCTCAGGCCACCACGAGCCAGCCGCCTGCCACGTGGACTCCACATCTCCAGGGCAGCTGAGAAAGGCCTCTAGAATTATAATGGGCAGGATTTAAGCAAAGATGGAAGGAAGTATGTGAGGAGCAAGGGGAGAGCTCGGCACGTGGGGCTGGGCCTGGAGGAGCGGGTGGGCCAGTGGGTGGGCAGGGCGGCCACCAGGCTGGCTTCCAGGCTCTGCCTGTGACCTCTCAGGCCTTCTCCTTGCTCTCCCAACTTACTCAAGTTTTGTACAAAATCTCAGCTCGTCTGGGTTTTCAGGACCCCTGTGTCCCGGGGCCCTGGTGACTGTGACCTCAGCCCCTGCCCCCTCTGGGCGTGACATTCGCAGTGAAGCCAACCCCAGGCTGGAGCCCTCCTGTGGCTGCCCGGTCCCCTGAGCCCAGCATTGCCCGTGCCCAGGAGGATGGCTTCCTGGGCCCGACGGTCTCCCAGAGACGGGGCTCAGAGACGCAGCGGCCACTGAGCTGCTTCCCCAGGCGACTGGCCGGTCGGGCCGGGACATCCTGGAATTGCAAGTCCACAGTCCTGAGCGCCCCACCTGCAGAAATGGATGCAGGAGGCCGCACTTCTCCCAGATAGGTCAGAAGCTCGGGCTCTGGGTGTCCCGCAGCCTCAGGGATCGTCTCCCTGAGGAGACGGGAGCAGGGGACTGGGGGGAGCTGAGGCACCTCAGGGTCTGAGCGCCGGAGGCCGTGGTTACCAGTCTGCGAGGCCCTGGCAATGTCCCGGGAGCCCTGCCCTCGGGGCTCTAAGGACTCGCCTTCCACACTTTCATGGTCTGAAGCGGGTGCCCTGGCGGGTGGCCAGCAACGGCAGGAGCCGTGGGAATGAGGGGGGGAGCGGGGTGCGGAAAGAGCCCAGCAGCAGGGCTGCCTGCAGAGGAGGGGCCTGACAAGCTCGGAGCAGCCCCCCACCCCCATCTCAGAGCCGCCCAGAGCCAGGCCACGCTGGGGGGGGGGGGGTGCGGGACGTGCCTGCTCCGCAGGGCCCTTTACCGCAGGGTTTGAGTAAAAGAATCTCGAAGTTCAAGACCTGCAGCATTTCCTGCGGGTTTCACCTGTTTAGCAAATACCTGCCCAGAGCAGGAGGGCAGGGGTGGGGGCCGGGCTCCCAGCTGGGCACCTCCTACACCAACCCGCCCTCAGGTACGAGGAGCCCCCTCCACCGAACCTCAAAGCTCAACCCCACCCCCACAGGCTGGAGAGGCCCCGAACCAAATTTCTAGGTCCAGGCCCACATCCTGTCCCCATCCCCCAAATGCAAGGAGTTTCCCCCCAACCACATCCTGGCTCTGATCGCAGCGGTGGGACACCCCCTCCAGCTGCAGGTGACCTCCAGGCGGGGACTTCCCCAGTAGCAGACAGACCCCCCCTACCTAACGTCCCGGCTCTGCCCCCTTGGCTGCAGGCAGTGCCGCGCCCACTGGGCACACTGGGGCCCTGGTCACGGGCGCGGGAGGAGAGAGGTGTTCGGGCAGCCTGTCCCCCGGCCAGGCGGTCACTCCTCTGGGGACAGTGGGAAATGGGGGGGTGGGGTCCCCGGGTCCCACGTGGCCGCTCCATGCTGGGTGATGGCAGGCTCCCGACCAGCAGCCTGAAGGGAGCTGGCGGGAGTGGGGGCAGGCGTCCCAGGGGAGGGCCCGGCCGACGGCTGTGGGCGCAGCAGTGGCAGGGGCTCCCCGCTGGGAAGAAGTGCCCACTGCCTTGGGGGGGTCGTGCTGCCTGCTCTGGACCAAGGACCGTGGTCCTCCAGGGCTGGCCGGGGGCGCAGAGGACCCCCAGAGGAGAGGCCCCCACCTAAGGCTGGCCCAGCCCGTCAGCGCCCTGTGGTCCTGGCACCAAGGCTGCTCTGCCAGCCTGGGATCCGAGGGTGGCTGGGGTTGGGGCCCGCCGGGCGGCCCATCCTCCTGCTCTGGACCTCGGGACCCCGCGTGCAGCCCCCCCACGGTGAAGTCCAGCTGTGTGTCCCCACCCCGGGGGACGGGAAGGTCCAGAAAAAAGTGTTTAAACAACTCTAGAGTGGCAGCTAACTTTTTAGGGAAAAGAAGTCACACGTGTACACCCGTGGCGGATTCACGTTGATGTATGGCAAGACCACTACAGTATTGTAAAGTAATTAGCCTCCAATTAAAATAAATAAATTTATATTAAAAAAAAAGTCACTCCTCTGGCTCTGGGACTGTTAAGGCCCCGGGCCGCCGGACACGTCCCCCGCTCAAGACCCCTGCGGAGCACCACAAAGCACACGGTGCGCAAGGAGGGAGGCCCAGAGGTGGGAGGCTGAGATCGCAGGGAGGGGGACGATCAGCCACGGTTACACACGCAGACACACACACACACACAGACACACACCCATAGACAGACACACAGAAACAGACACACACACAGACACACACAGACATACACAGACACACACACACACAGACACACAGATATACACACAAATACACACACAGACACACACAGACACACAGAAACAGACACACACAGACACACAGACACACACACAGAGACATACAGGCACACACACACATAGACACACACACAGACACACATACATAGACAGACACACAGAAACAGACACACACACAGACACACACACAGACACACACACACACACACAGACATACACAGACACACACACAGACACACACACAAATACACACATAGACACAGACACACAGATATACACACAAATACACACATAGACACAGACACACAGATATACACACAAATACACACATAGACACAGACACACACACACACACACACACACACACACTGGTCCGCAGGCTGGAGCAGCGTATGAATGAACACAGCCTGGTGAACCGGCGTGGGCGTCTGGGCGGTGAGGCGGGCTTCAGGGGGCACAGCTGCACACGCCTCAGCAAGGGGTTTCCAGACACACACTGCCTCTGGGCTCCTTTCAGAGCAACTCACACCGAGACAGGGGCTTATGGGACACAGGAAGCCCCGCCCTGAGGCTGCAGGGAGCCCGCGAGCGCTCGCCTGGCCGTCGGGGCGAGGGCGTGGTGATGGCCCCGGGGTGGGGGCCCGTCCCATCCGTGTGGTGAGGCCCCCAGGCCCTTGTTCTGTCCATGTGTGATGGCCCCGGGGCGGCGGGGCCCTGTCGCGTCCGTGTGGTAAGGGCCCCGGGCCCTTGTTCTGTCCATGTGCGACGGCCCCCGGGGCGGGGGGCAGAGTCCACCCGGGTGACAGGGGCTTGTGGGGGCCCTGCTAAGACCCCCGGGCACCTGCGGGGACAGGCGGGCAGGGTCTGCTCTCGGGGACAAAATCCTGCTCTATCAGTGAGGAGTGAGGCTGACTGTACTCAGCTCCGTGCTCAGAGATGAGAGCGGGGTAAGAGAAAACTGCACGTGTGCATTCCCAGGACAGAAGAGCGTGATTCGGGAGAAGCCCCGGGACCTCCCTGGTGGTCCAGAGGCCAAGATTCCACGCTCCCCACGCAGGGGGCCCGGGTTCCATCCCCGGGTGGGAACATGATCCCACGGGCTGCAACCAAGACCCGGCACAGCCAAATAAACATTTACAGCAGAGCGCGGGGAGGCGGCAGCGGTGGCCCGCCACCCTGACCCCCCTCTCAGTCCCCATCACTGACCACAGCTCAGCTTCCCCCGCGGACCCTTCCGGAAGGTGACGTGCTGGCCACAGGAGGCTCCCGGCAGGTTGGAGGAGAAAGCGGGCAGGTCAGACATCCGCCCGGAGCCAGCCCACGCGGCCTGGAGTCCAGGGACAGCACGGGGCCTGCGCCTTGGCCCCTCGCCTGGACGCGGGGACACGGCCCAGCTGTTCACCTGCCCGGGGCCCAGGGCTGCGCTCCTGGCCGTCAGAAGGTGATGGGGGCCTGGGGCCGAGCCCGGTCCTGCCCTGGGACACTCGCACTCTTGGAGGGACCCCAGCACCCGCTCCCAGCTGCGGTATCGCCAGCCCCCCAAGAACACGGGCTTCAGGCCAGGCCACCTCCCCATTCACCCATCCTCCCCACCCCACCAGGCAGGGCCTGGGGGTCCCAGAAGGCGCTGGATGAAGGGCTGCTCAAGGTGGGTGCAAGGAGCACCCAGATGTAGGGGAGAGGCTGGGGCCTGGCCTGTGTGTCTGTAGGGGCACACCACGGATGTGAACCAGACTCCTCCTCGTGAGCAGCCAGGGAGCGTGCCTGCCCCCCTCCCCGAGGGCCCCCTAACTAAGGCTGTATCCAAACAAGCCCCAGGTACCCGCTGCTGCTCTGCCAGACCAAGACCACCGCTTCTGGGGGATCAGGCTGCACGCAGGCCCCCTGGACAGGCCTGTCCCTGGACTCACCCTCTTGGTGACCCCTGGGGCCCAGTTCCAGGGTGTTCGGGAAACCAGGCTGCCATCCAGGAAGTAAACTCTCCGTGACACCAGTTCAGGGGCTCAGAAATGGGGAAGCACCAGAGCTGCGGGGTGCGCTCGGCCTGGGGCTTCCAGTGGGAAGTCCCCAAACCCAGGGGGGACAGGAGACCACCGCCCAACTGCAAAGCAGCACCACCTCCACGCGAGGGCCCCACGGCCCACGAGTCACAGCTCTCGGATCTCAACTTGCTGGTTCCTGTCCCAAGAGATGCTTAAGCTCCTCACTAGATCTGCTGTTAAATGACAGATGGGCCCAGGGGTCATTAATCCCCAGACAGGCGGCAGTCCCTCCCCCCAAGCAAAGGCCAACAGGCAAACACAGGCACCGGACTGGTCAGTCCCAACTCAGGATGAAGGGAAGCGATGTCCCTTCCCTCGGACATCGAGGGATCCGTTTATGTGCTGATTTCGAGAGGAAGGCTGCCCTTGCGTGGACAGGCCAGTCGGCTCTGCAAGCTAAGCACTCGAAGGGGAAAAGCTGTGCAGGATGCTGCTGGCGAAAAGCAAGACATTCTCGCGGGCTGGCACGGGGACAGTCCGTGACCGCACACCCCGCGTCAGGCCTGGCGCCACAGGCCTCTGGACAGAAACATGGACTCAGCCCTGACCCTGCCTGGGGATGAGGGATGCGCAGAGGACCCCTGCCCTGCCCGGTGGTGAGAACACGGCCCGCCTGCTCCTCCCTGACCTCAGCCACACGCCAGGGAGAAGGGCCAGGCCGGGCCTCCGGTGCCCAGGCCTGCTGAGTTGGCACTTAGAGAAAAAGGCAGGCATCTGGGGAAATGACAACCTTAGACTGACTTCAAGAACTTTTCGCTTAACATTACTTCAGATGAATTACTCTGCACGTTAAAAACCCCGATCTCCCCACAAAAAGCTGTCACAGACAGAGGTGTGCTCCCCACGGCCTAGACCACCCTGGAGAACCAGGAAGTCTCTGCTCCTCCCACAGGTAGTTCTGGAGTCACAGACAGGCCGGCCTGTGGGCAGTCCTACCGAGAGGCACACACAGCTCGCACGCAGAGTCCGCGTGGTCCACTCAGGGGTCCCACCAGGGCAGAGAAGCAGCCCACCAGGTCAGGGGCAGCGGAAGGCAGGACAGATGGAGAGGGGCGCCCCCGAGGGGCCCCCAGTCAGGGCTAGAGCATCCCACAGACAGAGCGTGTGGAAAGCAGGCGCCTGGACTGTTCACCAGGCGGGACCTGCTTTTGTGTAACCGATTCAGGCCCTAGACAAGGGCCAGGATCCCCCAGAACAACTTGGAACCGGGGCAGGCCAGAACCCCCCCAAAACCCCTCTGCCGTCACCTCAGGACCCTAGAGTCCGCCCCCACCGCTGCTGCACCGACTCCAGGGACCAGCGAGGTCCCCACACGCGAAGCGCATCAAGCGACAAACTTACATCCAGAGGGAGCCGCTCCGGTTCGGCGCGGGGCCTGCACACGGCGGGAGTGGGCGCCCGGACCGGGGACCGCGCGGCGCCCACCCAGCGGGGAGTGGCTCCGAGGCCGGGATGCAAGGGCTAGGGAAAAGCGGTACGGGGGGTCCAGGGATCGGGGAAAGGGGGGACGAGCCGGGTGCGGGGACCTGGGGAAAAGGGATGCGGAGCCAGGTTCCGGGCGCTGGCGGCGGGAACCCGGGATGGGGCGCGGACGGCGGGGGATGAGCGCTGCGGGTCTCAGGGAAGGGTGGCGGTAGCGGGCCCCGGGGAGCGCGCAGCTGGGCCGCGCCCAAGGTCCCCCTCCCGGCCCCCTCCGGCCGCGCATCCCCGAGCCTCGGCGCGGCCCCGGGCCCGGGGCGGCCTGGGCTCCCGGCGGACACCCACCTGGGCCTTCTGCAGGGCGCCCAAACGCAGCTCGTGCACGAAGGGGTTCCGCCCCGGGGGCGCCTGCCGCCGCGCGTCGCCGGCCCCTGCGCTGGAGGAGGGGGCGGCGCGAGGATCGCGTCCCCGGAGCCTCATGGCCGCGCCGCCCGCCGCGAGGGGCGCGGGGCGCCGGGCCGGGTGCGGAGCGGGGGGCGCGGGGCGCGGGGCGCGGGGCGAGGATGCGCGGCGGCTGGAGCGGGCCGGGCGCGCGGCCGCGCAGGCGCGGGACGGGCGGCTGCATGACGTGGGCGGGCGGGGCGGGGCGGGGGCGGGGGTGGGCGGGGCGGGGCGGGGCGTGTGCTGGCCCCGCCCCCGGGCGCCGAGAGGCCGCCCCCGCGCCCCGCGCCGCGCTCTGCGCCCGAAGCCCGGCTCCGGGGCTGCTCGGCGGACCGCTGGGGGCGGGTCCCGAGCGGCGCCGAGGCCCTGGCCGAGAGCCCGTGGCGGCGGCGGGGCCTCAGCGGCGCCCCCCCTGGGTCCCCGCCACGTTGTCCCCTTCCGCTGCTCAGGGCGCCCACCCGGGGCGCGGCCGGGAGAGGAGGCGCCTGCAGCCACGTGGGGGCGGCCGGCGCGGCTGGCGCTCGCTCCCCGGGCTGGGGGCGCCGAGCCTCCGGGCTGTCCGCTCAGAACCAGAGGAACACCGCTGGACCGCGCCTGGCCGGGCCGCGTGTGTAAGGGCCCACTGCACGCCCGCCGAAGACCCGGGTCCTCCTCAGATGCGCCCCGCCGCGCTGCTTGGTCCCGCTCGCCCGGCTCTGGGCAGGGGACCAGCGGCCGACAAGGGCAGGCCTCATCCCAGACGCCTGGGGTCCACCCCGATCACAGGGTCCAGGCGTTTGCTGACTGGGACCCAGTGGTTTGAGAAGGGGGTAATGACTTTAGTTCTTGGCATGACCTTGTGGGTGAAGTGGGGGACACTGGGGTCTCTGGTTCGTGGTGGGCGCAGTGCTAACTAGGGCAACTGAAAGTACACCCTGTTGAAAATCTATACATTTCAAAGCCGCCTCAAAGCCTTAGTGTCACAAACAGCTGCGTTTCTGCGGGTCTGTCCTTGCGGCCCAGACCGCAGGAGATGGAGAGGGCCAGGCCGCGGGTGTCCGCTGAGCAAGGGTCAGCTGGCATGCGTGCGCCTGAGACCACAGCCCTGCCTGGCTGGCCTGCCAAGGCCCAGGCTCCGGGCCACTCCGGGCCTGGGCGGTGAGTCAGGGAGTGGTCGGGCCTCCGATGACCCAGCGGATGGCGTTACCAGGTGACATGGTGAAGACTCGCCCTACTGAAGGCCCTTCTGTGTTTCCGTGGAGAGACGTTGCGGGGAGGGGGTTCCCCCTGAAGTCTCTGGCGTCCTACGGGAGTTGTTAGTCCAGAAGGCAAAGTGCAGGCCGGGTCCAGGCTTCCCCGAAGCCTCACGCTTCACCTGGGTGAGTGACCAGTCCGCAGAATCTGGGGAGTCTCCTCTGTAAGAGGCAGGCAGAGCAGTGCCTGGCCACGCAAACGCCCTGGGCACCATGCTGACCTTGTGTGCTGCTGGACGTGGGAGACGCTCTGAGGCCACTGGCCCTCTGCTGACCTCCTGGACATTAAGTTGCCGTTGTTCTGACGGCGTGGAGGGCTGGTGGGACCATGCAAGGGTCTGGGCAGGCGGAGGGAAAGGGGGTGGAAGCGCGTCCCTGTTGACCACAGGCCGAAACCTGCTTGGCCCCAGTGACTGGGGAGGGTGGAGGGCTGCCCTCTGGGAGAGCTGGGCTGGGGAGTGAGGCGTGAGTCTGGGGTCATCCCCTTGGGAGGACCGGCCAGGATAGAGCTGGGATGGCCACTCCGTGGTTGTCGACACAGTGGAGACCTGCTTGCCATGGGCAGTGGGAAAGCTTGGCTGGAGGAGCAAGAGGGAGGTGGAGGCCTGGGGAGGGAGCTAGGATCCAGGGGGTTAGGCTCCCTGGGGGAGGGTCTGGGGGCAGGAAGCAGAAAGCCAGCCCCCTACAGGGGAAGTGGAATCCCTGAAGGGTCCCAGACCAGGGGACGGGTTCGGGGGGAGCCTCTGGGGGCGAGGGTCCCCCATGAGGAAGCTGGGAACTGGGTGGGGCAGGGGCGGGGGCCGGGAAGCTCGCCGGTTCACACTGGTCGTTCCCAGGCGGGCTCCGGTTTTCACGGTGCCGTGGAAGTTTGCAGAAGCTTGGTCGGGAGAAGCTGCTCTTGGTGGGCAGTTACAGCAGCTCCTTTCAGTGGACGAAGAAGAAAGGCTTCAACTATCTTTGGGCCCTCGCTTCTTGGTTTTGGTGAAACCTCCTGGTGTGTCCTTGAACCACTGAAGCCGGTCGCCTGGGACCTCCAGGACCCTCGGACCCAGGGGCGCTGGCTGTGCTCCGGGGACGCAGCTCAGACCTGCCGCTGTCTGCGTGCGCCTGCTGGGGCTGGAGACGGAGGCGCTGCACCTCCGGCTCCAGGTCATGAGCGTTCTCGGGCCTCGCCTGTTGCTGGTTGGTGGGGGTGGTGGGGGTTGTTTATGTTTTGAATTCTAGAGCTATTGAGGAAGAAGAAGAGCGGCCCTTTCATTTCTGCTCCAATGTTCGGTTTTGGATCTGCCCCTCGGGGTTGTTTCTAACCCGTCTGCAGATGTTTCTCGTCCGCATGGTACACGGATGCTCTGGACACCAGTGATCAGTCTCCCTGCCGTTGCCCTGCCTTGGGTGCACACAGCAGTGTTTCTATGAAGCTCTTTCTGGATGCCCCGTTCACCGCGTCGGTTTGTTGGCTTCTGTGCCGGTTGCACGCTGTTCTAATCTCGATGCCTGTGGAGTAAGGTGCCATGGTCACCAGTAGCAGGAGTTCCAGTTGCTGTTTCAAGAGCTGTCTTGGGACTTCCCTGACTACCCAGTGGTTACAAATCCGCCTTCCAATGCAGGGAACACAGGTTCGATCCCTGGTGGGGAAACTAAGATCCCACGTGCTGCAGAGCAACTGAGCCTGCAGGTCACGACGAAAGATCCCCAGTGACGCGGCGAAGATCCCGCGTGCTACTACTGAGACCCAGTGCAGCCAAACTGAAGAAGAAGGGCTGTCTTAATGATTCATAGAACTCAGCTTTCCCATCCAAATATAGAATCGGTTTCATGACTGCAGCCACAGCGCTCACCCCTTGGAAGAGAAGCTAGGACAAACCTGGACAGCGTGTTAAAAAGCAGAGACATCACTTTGCTGATAAAGTCCCTATAGTCAAAGCTATGGTTTTCCAGTGGTCACATACGGATGTGAGAGTTGGCCTATAAAGAAGGCTGAGCGCTGAAGAATTGATGTTTTTGAACTGCGGTGTTGGAGAAGACTTTTGAGAGTCCCTTGGACTGCAAGGAGATCCAACCAGTTAATCCTAAAGGAAGTCAGTCTGAATATTTATTGGAAGGACTGATGCTAAAGCTATTGGACTGAGACTCCAATACTTTGGCCATCTGATGGGAAGAGCTGACTCATTGGAAAACCCTGATGCTGGGAAAGATTGAAGGCAGGAGGAGAAGAGGGTGACAGGGGATGAGACGGTTGGATGGCATCACTGACTCAATGGACTTGAGTTTGAGCAAGCTCCAGGAGATCATGAAGGACAGGGAAGCCTGGCGTGCTGCAGTCCATGGGGTCGCAAAGAGTGGGACAGGACTTAGCTATTGAACAGCATAGAATCAGTGTATGCAGTCACCGAAAACCCCCACTGACAGTTTTGTCTTGAAGTATATGGAGTGTCTATATTACTTTGGTAAGAATGTGCTGTAAGGGGACCTGGGCTTTGCTTTGTATTTGGTGAGATACACAGATACAGGAAGATGGGTTTGGAGGAAGAAGCGGGTCCCACGGGTCCCCGGAGACAGGAGTGGTGACAAGCCTCGGGGCCCCTGGGGAAGCGCCAGCTGCTCAGGAGGCCGAGGGCAGGGAGAAAGTGAGGGCCAGCCCTGCCCACTTGGTGCCCGCGGGCGGGCACGGCCCGGGTGGGGTGAGCGGGCCCGGAGTTGGCTGCTGTGGATCACCTCCCTGGCTCCTGGTGCTTGTCCCAGGGGACTGCTGCTGGCTATGACAGTGGCTGCGAGTCTGAGCCCCGTGGCGGAGGGCTGGGTGTGGGCTCTGGCTTGGCCCGTCTGCTTTGGAAGGATGAGCCCCACGAAAGCAGCCCTAAGGGTGGTCCCTCGGGTCAGCCCGGCCCCGAGACATCAGAGTGTGCTCAGTTGTGTCCACCTCTTTTGAGACACTATGGACTGTAGCCCGCCAGGCTTCTCTGCCCAGGGGATTTTCCAGGCAAGACTACTGGAGTGGGTTGCCGTTTCCTGCTGCACAAGACGTCAGAGTACTGTGTTAAAACATTGTTAGTGCGGAAGATACAGACGCTGCAAGTTTAAGCATTATCTTTCACCAGTGTGATCATGCTTCCGTTTACACGGGTCTTCTTTTACTTCTTTGATAGCATTCAAGTTTTTCTACATAAAGATCCCGCGTTTTCTTAGACTGATTCCTGGATTTGTTGTAATCTTGCAGCTGCAAAATAAAGGAATCTTGTTTCTTATTCCTTTTTCTACTTGTTGCTGACTCGCGTGAAGGGACAGTGCTGACTGCTGGTCTTGGAGATTGAGGTTAGTCCGGGGGGGAGGGGCCCTGTGGCGGTTCCTGCAGCCCCCCACTCCCCCACCGTCGCAGCTGAGTGACGGACCCCAGCCTGTGCAGGGCGCAAACCTCCCAGGAAGACCGCAGCATCACAAGGAACAGTGGGTCCCTGAGTGTCGGTGTGGATTCCAAGCATCAACGTTCCTCAAAAAGGACGGTTTGAATTTTGATGAAGCCTGGTTCATGTGTGTCTTTGACGGATCACACTTTGCTATGCTTTGAGGCCCTGTGGAGAGGATGGAGGCAGACGCTTAACATTTATTTCTCTCAGGGTGTCCAGCACCATTTATTGATGAGACCATGTGTGTCGCTTTGACTCACCTTCGCAACTTTGTGGTGTGAATCGGGTTCATTTCTGGACCCCATGTCCCGTTTACCTGTATGCCGACAACCTTTGCTAACATCACATTGCCTTGGTTGCTGAAACTTTGTGGTGAGTCTTGAAATGAGATCACGTGGGTCCTGCAGCCTCGTTCCTCTTTGTCAGGGTTGTTTTCATTCTTCCAGAGCCTTTCACTTCCGTTACAAATGTTAGAATCCATTTGTTAATGTCTCAAAACATCTGCTGGGGGTTTTGATGAGATTTTTGTTGAATCTACTGATTCATCTGGGAAAATCAGTATCTGAGTAATACCGTTGTCTGTCCTGGAACATGCTGTTTATGTCATTGATTTAGGTTTTCTTTAATTTTTCTCAGCAGTGCTTTGTAACTTTTGCTTATCGCTTATAGGTCTTGCCTGTGTTTTCCTAATTCTGCCCCTAAGTATTTTATGTTCTGATGCCCTTGTAAATGGGACTTCTTTTCTTTTCTTTCTTTTTTATTGACTGACCTTTGCAGCTTGTGAGATCTGAGTTCTCAGACCGAGGATGAACCTGGGCCCCAGCAGTGGTGGCGCCGGTCTTAACCACTGGGCCACCAGGGAAATCCCAGGCAGGGCTGTTTTTCAGTCTTGGTCTCTGCAAGTTTGCTGCTCACACAGAGAAGCGCCGCTGGATTCCGCGTGTTCATGCTGTGTGCTTCAGCCCTGGTGGACTCACTGGCGTTCTGACGGCGTGTTTGCAGGCCTTCCTCCGTTCCCCCTCATGCCCCCTGTGGGTTGCGGTAGTTTCACACTCCCCTCCGAACACGATGCCTTCTGTTCTTATTCTCTGTCACTTCACTGACTGTGGCGTCAGGTCGCAATGCTGAGCAGAGGTGGGGCCTTGTTCACAGTCCCGGGAAACACGTCCCATCTTGACTTCAGCCGCGGGTCTGCACGGCCACCTTCGGTGAAGTCCAGGACTTTCCTTTCTAGTTCCAGCTGGAGCTGGCTGAGAATTTTTGTCATTTTGTCAAAGATCTATCATCTAGCTTTTCTCCTCAGTCCTCTTAATATGCTGAATTAAAGGAGATGATATTCCAACCTTAAACCAACCTTGTTTTTCTGGACAAGCCTCTGCTTGATCACATTTATTCTTATTTTGAGTTCTGTCCTTCATGGTCATTTTTTTTTTTAAATCCATCATTTTTAAGTGAATCATGCATTTTAATGTCATACCTGAAAGTGTCTGTGCTTAACAGGGATCTTATTTCCCCGCCTAGGGGTCAAACCCAAGTCGCCTGCATTGCAAGGCAGCCTCTTAACCGCGGGCCCGGGGAAGTCCCTGTGAGCTCGTTTTTTATGTGTTGCGAGATGTTGCATTTTTTGGCACGCGGCATCCCTGATTCTGTACGGTTTATTGTGAAGGCTGTCCTCTCTCCACAGACCTGCCTTAGCGTCTTTGCCGGCAGTCCACCGCACACGTGTGCCTCTGTTTCGGGACCGTCTGCTCTGCCGCCGTGACTGAGTGGCTGAACAGCACGGTAGCTGATGCTCAACACTGCGTTAGTTTCTGACTTTTCCCAATAGCTGAAGAATCGATGCCTTCGAACTCTGGTGCTGAGAACTCTTGAGAGTCCCTTGCACTGCAAGGAGATCAAGCCAGTCCATTCTAAAGGAAATCAACCCTGAATATTCATTGGAAGGACTGAGGCTGAAGCTGAAGCTCCAATCCTTTCGCCACCTGATGGGAAGAGCTGACTCACTGGAAAAGACCCTGATGTGGGAAAGGCTGAGGGCAAAAGGAGAAGAGGGCGAGCGAGGATGAGGTGGTTGGACAGCGTCACTGACTACGGCATGAATTTGAGCAAGCTCCGGGGAAGCCTGGCCTGCTACAGTCCATGGAGTTGCAAAGAGTAGGACACGACAGGAACTCGAGATATCAGTGCCGGTCCCTGTGTGACGCGGGAAACGCTGGTGGAAAGACGTCCGCTCTGACCGTCCATCGCTGGCACACGGGAACGCAATGCGGTTCTCAGACAGACTCCGTGTCCGCAGCTGACTGGACCCACCTGAAAGACCCACGGTCTGTTTCACAGGTTCTGTGCTTTCTAAGCAGAAAACCACGTTCTCTGCGAATGAAGGCAGTCTCACGCCTTCCTCTCCTGTCTTCCTCTCCTGCTGGTGAGGAGTGTGGCTCTGGGGAGAAGGCGTGATGGTGGACGGCGCTGTCGTTTCTGGCACGGGCTGACGTATAGTCCTTGTCTTACACTGTTCGCTTCTGTTTGCAGACATTTCAAAGGTTTGTATCCATATTCACAAACGGTGTTGCCGCCTTTGCTGTAACAACCATGTCTGGGTTTGGGATCAGAGCAGTGCTAGCCCTTCGACAGGGTGTTCAGTACTCTGGAAATTCTGGAAGTGTTTATATGGAGCTGGCACCATCTTTTCTTTAAAAGTCTGGTGGAATTTCCCATGAAGCCCTCCAGGTGTGCAGTTTTCTTTCTGTGAGTGTTTTTTTAAACTTGGATTCAGTTTCTTTTATAGCTGAAGGCTAGTATCTGGGGTCTCCAATCTCCCTCTTTCTCTTAACCACTGGGCCACCAAGAAAGTCCCTTCCCTCTTTCCCTTAGAAGGACACCAGTCATTGATGTATGGCTCTCTCTAAACCCAGGGGGTGTCATCTTAACGTCTTACTTTAATTACATCTGCAAAGACCCTGTTTCTAAGCAAGGTCACACTTTTCCCATGGTACCAGCTGTCAGGACCTGGATGCGTCTTTCTGCGGGGGTTGGGGGGTGGGAGGAGGATCAGTCCACCCCACTGCAGCCAGCTAATCTTGGGCAGTTTTTGGCGAAATGCATGAATAGATGGTAAGGATGGACTACAGCCTGTGTTGGCTGCACCTGGCCCCTCGGGCCATCCCTTCCATCACCGGTCGAGGTCAGGGCTCGGAACTCCATGCCCCGTGGGTTGGGCGTCGTCACCTCAGTGGAAGCAGCTCAGCGAAGACCCCTGCGTCCCAAAGTGACCTTTCGGCACGGGCACCCTTGCAGGCGGCTCAGGGAGTCACAGGACGCGCCAGCCCTGGACGAGCTCTGCCGTGGGCCTCGGGGCCCCTCCTGCTCTGGGGCCTGGGGTCACCGCGGCCCCCCCCCGCCACCAGCACCCTTTCCGTCTTCGCTTCGCTCGGTGATCCCTTTGGGAGGGTTTTCCATACACACCCGGCCATGAAATGCCCGGGCGCCCAGCTCACTGCGGTGTTTCTTCGTTCTCCAAACCACGCATCTTGCTGGCCGAGCTGCCCCGGGCACCCACCGGCCAGCCAGCCCTTGGTGAGTTCTGAGTGAGGAGGTGTCTGTGCGGCACAAACCCCTGAGAGCCATGGGGGCTTCTCCCCAGGGCCCCTCCGCAGGGCAGGGGGCAGAAGGGGGTGGTGTGGGCGGGCGCGCTTCTGAGGCTCTGAAGGGGCCCCTGCTGTGCTTCCTCATTCAACTCGACACTGGTGTAATCTGAAGAAAGAAAGAAAAGACCACCTACCTGGGGACTGCCACCCATCCACACGTGATGCTGAGCGTCAGCCAGCCGAGAGTCCTTGCCCGTGTCTGCAAGCATCTGGTCCTCAGTGAAGAGAGGCGTCTTCTCTGTACCCCACGCGGTCTCAGAGAGCACAGTCCAGTGTGGAAGCCCGAGGAAGACACTGCTTCTGTGCACTACGGAACTGACATCTCCTTGAAATGACACGGCTCCCTCAGTGTTTCCTGGGTTCTGGGTGGGTGGCCTTCAGGCCCTTCCTACCCCACAGGCCTGGCAGAGACGAGGACGGGCCCAGGGAGTCTCTGTCTCGGGCAGAGCCGGGTTGCCCAGGAGGGGCCGGCCGGACCCGCGTCTCAGTCCCGTTGTACTGGTTTGCTGCCTGTGGCACCTTGGCGGTCCTGGGAGCTCTGGAGGTGGCAGGATGGCAGAGGCGCCTTCTCTGGACTGTGGGCCCCACGGGCTGGAGCCGCTACACCCAGAACCGCCTGAACCCACTGCCTGGCACAGGCTGCCCGCCCTCCCAGAGACGTTCCCGCCACCCACCCGGCCTGCCCGGGTCCCTGGACGCTCAAGGGCATCTCTCTGCTGACCCCCTCCTTCTCAGCCTTCCTGCTTGGGCCCCCAGACACCCCTGGAGTCTCTGCCCACCCTCCCTGGGCTGGCGGCACCCCCGCCTCATCCACCCCGACAGCAGCTTCCCCAGTCTCCCTCGTCTCTCCTGGCCTCTCCTACCCGCCCACCCCTCCTCCATGTCCCTCTCACCTGGACTAGGTTAGAGCCATCTCATAGACAGGACAATCGCCGCACAGGAGACAGCGGCTGAGATCCAGTCACTTCACTGAGACCAGTGAAGGCTGAAGCTGTTTCCTCCTGCGGACGAGTCAGGGTGGTGCGTGTCCTGGGTCACCTGTCTCTGCAGGTGGCCTTCCAGAGAGAGGTCCTGTCTCTACAACACGCGGATTCCAGACAAGATTGTTTTCCTCAAAGATAAAGACCCTGGGCCTCAAGCAGAATCTAGGTACTCGACACGATGCTCCATCTCGTGTGTAGTTTCCAGCCGTCGTTTAACAGCCCACGTGGGGGAACGCTGAGGCTGCAGCTGGCGATCCGAAGCCCCTTTCACGGAGACGCAGGGCCTGGGAGTTTGGTCACCACCGCCCCCTTTCCCTTAGCAGCATCGCCTGCTCCATTTTCGGCACGGAGCAAGGGCTCCCCAGCTTGAAACGTGAGCCGAGATGACGCGCTCTTCCGTGGGCCTCGGCGCAAACTAGGTTTTGAAACTAGAGGCACAGCTTCTTCACAGATTACAACTGCAGTGCAAATGTTTGCGTGTAACTTTGCTTCCCAAAATGTCAGAAAGGCAAAATATGAAAACATTCTCAAAGGAGTGATCTTTTATGGAAAAATTGCTTATAGTAATTCTTTCCAGTTGGCATTGAGAAATACTGCGTCGGAATATTTTTACAGTCGAAGTTCCAAAGAGAGACCTCGCGTTTCAGAAGAAGGGCATTCAGAAGCAGGCGATTCACTGTGAGGAGGGGACAGAGGCCCGGTCACACCTGGCCTCAGCTCCTTAGCAATAGGACGCGCACGTTTCAGAGGGAAGCTTGGCCAGCCAGAGCAGACTGCGTTCCCCCGCCCACCTGCCCCAGCTGTGGTTAATGTAAGCTCTGGCAGCAGACGGGATGCAAGCTCAAGCTTCGTGGGACTTGAAGGGTGCGTGTGATGAGAGGGTGCCTTCTTGCTGGCTGGAAGGTGAGTGCAACGGCTCAAGCCACAGCCTCCATATTGGGACATGAGACGATTCTGGGAGTGGAAGGCATGCTAGCAGACCAACCCAAGAGAAGAAGCATGAGTCCTGGGCCACATAAGGATGCTCCCGACCGTCTGTGGCTACTGCTGGCAGTTGTGGTTGTGAGAAGAAGTAAGCTTTTCCATCTTTAAGTGATTGTTTGGGATTTTTCTGTTACTAGCACAGAAACTTAATCCTAATGAATATAGAGGCCACTAGGGATGCTTGGACTAAAAAATCTCCGGGCCAAAACACACACACACACACACACACACACACACACACACACACAGACAAAGCCTAAGCAAAACCCACAAGATATGCTTTTGATCTTTTTGTGTGGACATAGATGTAGGTGCTGATCTTTGTGCGTTGATGTAGAAGCCACTTAATACGCCTGAATATGCCTTCTCCTGCTTCCTCTCCAGTCCCCTTGTTTCTCTTCCCAGTTCCTATAGGACCTTTTGGCCTGGCTCCCATCACCCCTTCCCATACCACTTCATCCCCCAAAGATCACCCTTCTCTCCTTTAGGAGGGCCTCCTGCCCTGGCTGGTCTGATATCTCCCGAACATTTTTATCACTTCAAAGATCTAGAACACTGTCAGGCTTCAGGAGATATATCTCAAAGACACCACCTTCGCTCTCGGCTCCTGAGATATTTTGGTTATATAATATTATTGTCTGAAAAAGAGAAGAACAGTTTCACTTGGAGACCTGAGAAGTTTCTTCTGGAAGGTACAGTGCCATATGCCTCCACACTCCTGATCTAAGTAGCATATAGAAGGTCCCAGGCGCTGGTGGGGAGGGGGAGCCTGGGCTGTGAATGTGGGTCTGCCCCCAGTCGGGGGCAACACCTGCATCGTCACAGGTGGGCCCAGCAGGTGCGTGTGGGAAAGAGGTGCCGGAAAGGTCCCGAAACTTGAGGAAGGGAGAAGCAACTCCTGCTGGAGGGTCAGGGAGTTCTCCGAGGAGGAGTGGTTCTCCGAGGAGGACTGGACTCTTGAGGAAGTCTGGAAAGAGGCCCAGGAGGAGGGCAGCGAGCGGGGAGGTGAGGACACCGTCCACTCAGGCCTGGGGGGGTGGGGGTGGGGTCCATGCAAGCCGGCCCCCACCCTCCCTGGGCTCCTTTCACAGGCACACAAGTGCGGGGCGTCCGGTCCTCAGCAAGGCCTCTTGCACGGGGGGTGGAGCTGTATCCCCTGCTCAGCCTGGAGGAGTGGGCACAGCAGGTGGGCACCCTGCGCGCGCTGCTCACAACCTGAGCCTGTGCACACCTGTGCCTCACACTCCGCCCTCTCCACTCCCCTCTGTGGGGCGCCGGTGCCCACGGTGGCCCTGGGGCTCACTTGGCACAAGAGGCTCTCGCTTCAGCAAACAGGGTGCCCTGCTGAGTGGAAGCACTCGGTCTCAGAGCATCTTCTGAGCTGGCTCCTTGACGGCGGGCTGTCGGTCAGAACAGGATCTGGGTTCCCATTCTCAGCACTTAAATTGCTAAGCTGGGAACTTGACCTGGAGCAGAGGGCTTCTATGAGCCTCTTGATCGTCAAGACTCATTAAGAGGGTGTGGCTCCTGAGACAAGAGGCAGAAAGTGACTCCCGTGTTTGCGGAAGGACTTCTGAGCCAGGAGTTCGAGCATGTGCCTGGGTGAGCAGCCAGTGTGCCGAAAAGTGCGTTTAGTCAGAGTTGAAGCCGCACGCACTCCACGCCATCTGGTGATCTGAGAGCGGCCTCCGTCTAGAGTGCGTGCTGAACGCCCGGCCCTGCTGCCATCGGCGTCCTTGGGCTGCACAGAAAGCTTCCTCACCAGCCGGCTGCGGCCGTCTGCTCGGCCAGGGCGGGCCTCCCAGCGCGGGCAGGGCTGTCTTCTGGCATCGGTCTCAGCAAGTCACCTCCCCGCCACCCCCCGCCAGGTTCAGAATTAAAGGATTATCCTGGAAACCCTGTTGTAACGAGTGGTGACTCTGCTCTGGGAACGAGTTGACACAAGTCCCGAGTCTTTCTCAGTCGCAGGAGTTACATTCTCTGCCGTGAAGAGACAGCAACGTGGGGTCTGGCCTGGCCTGGAGATGATTGTCCCCTTTGCCTCCCTGTCCTTCCTTGTCTGAGAAACAGGGATGAGGTTGAACCCTTCTGCAGGGTTTCTGTGAGGCCCGTGTGAGGGCGCCTGGAAGGGCCTGGAGGGGTCTGGAAGGGCGCCTGGCGCAGCAGGGCCTCTGAAGCCCCCCAGGTCCCGTCAGGCTCATCTGCCAGCCCCAGCGCTTCTCTCCTGTAGCAGCGGGTGCTCAGGTGGGCAGCAAGCAGCTCCTGCCTTCTCGGCGGGTTTGTCTTCATAAGGCGGGGAAACGCAGTGTCCCTGCTTTGGGAAGCTTGGGGAGTCAGTCCCAGCTCTCTGAGAGCCGGGTCCTAGACGGCAGAAGGGGTTTTGGGGGGAGTCGGATGTGATTGCTGCCACTGACTGCATCACTGGGGGAAGCGGCACCGGCGCTGTCTACTGAGGAGAGCCTGCTCCCACAGGAGCCGCGGCGCGGGGTGTCCACGTGGGCATCTCCCACCGTCTCTCTGGGCAAATGACTCCACCACGCTCGCACGGGGTCCCGCGGGTCCCGCCCTGCCCAGGTGCCCTCCAGGGCCCGTTTGCGGTTTGGGTTTGTGTGACACGGACACGTTTCTCTGGACGCCCATCCCCAGCACATGAGCACAGGGGACGGGACTCAGACGTGCGACTCTCCTCACCGACCTAGGCCTTGGAAACGAGGCTGCCCGCTGGGCCTCCCGCCGCCCGAGAGTTGGGGTGCTGGCCTTTGCCACGAGGGGAGCCTCGGACAGGTTGAGGGGGTCCGTGAAATGATGTGTCTCAAGGTTCTTTCTGCAAGCAGCATCTTCATGTGTGAACGGAACTGATGATCAGCTTAAATTGCGCTGGTTTTTGTCTTTGAATGGGACGTGGACTTTTACTCTCAAGGCAAAGGCGGTGCTCCCCGGAAGCTGGTGGTGAAGGGTGCTGTCAGAGTCGGCAGGAGAAGCCGGAGCCACCCTCTCACCTAAATGTGAAGCCCAGTCTTTCTCACGCATCGCGCCAGCCACACGGACGCTCTTCTGTTCTCGTAAGGTGTGACATCGTGGCCTGTGTTTGGCTTGGGAGCTGCTCACTGCTTTACCATGGTCTGTGTCCACAGCATAGCCTCTCGGAAATCAGTTGTGCTGATGTTCTGCTGCCTTTTCATAAAGTTATTCATATTATTATTATTTGGGGGGGCTCCAAAATCACTGCAGATGGTGACTGCAGCCATGAAATTAAAAGATGCTTGCTCCTTGGAAGAAAAGCTATGACCAATCTAGACAGCATGTTAAAAAGCAGAGACATTACTTTGCCAGCAAAGGTCCATCTAGTCAAGGCTATGGTTTTCCCAATGGTCATGTATGGATGTGAAAGTTGGACTGTAAAGAAAGCTGAGCACTGAAGAATTGATGCTTTTGAACTGTGGTGTTGGAGAAGACTCTTGAGAGTCCCTTGGACTACAAGGAGATCCAACAAGTCCATCCTAAAGGAAATCAATTCTGAATATTCATTGGAAGGACTAATGCTGAAGCTGAAAATCCTGGCCACCTGATGTGAAGAACTGACTCATTGGAAAAGATCCTGATGCTGGGAAAGATTGAAGGTGGGAGAAGGGGACAACGGAGGATGAGACGGTTGGATGGCATCTCCGACTCAATGGACTTGAGCTTGAGTAAACTCCAGGAGTTGGCGATGGACAGGGAGGCCTGGCGTGCTGCAGTCCGTGGGGTCACAAAGAGTTGGACACGAGTGAGCGACTGAACTGAAACTGATTATCAGCTTAAATCGCGCTGGTTTTTTTCTCTGAATGGGATGTGGACTTCTACTCTCAGCTGTCAGCTCACATGCGTGACTGACATGGGTGCTGTGTTCTTGTGAGCAGTGGCCAGGGGCTCCGGCCCTGCTCCCTGGGGCTGTGTAGGGAGGGCTGCCTCTCTGCTCGCCTCCTCTGCGGTGACAGTCGGGAGGCTCGGGAGGAGGAAATCACTAAGTAAACGGCGCAGCCTCGTGTCAGTCCTGCCCCGAGGAAGTGATGGGGGTGGGGGCAGGGTGTCCAGAGCTGCCTCCACGTCCGAAATCACATGACCCTGAACCCCACGAGGTGGGCAGTGGGGTCTTCTGTCTTTTCCCCTTTTAGAAGGAAGCCTGGGGAAATGCCAGGCACAGCAGCACGGGGACTCAGGACGCGCTCACAAGTCGTTTTCCGCTCTAAACTGTCATGCTGACGATTCATGAAGTGGCTTCAGCCAAACGGTTTACGGCCTTGTCCTCACTCCTGGCATCCAGCACGTCGGGGTGCGCAGCGTGACCCTGGGTTAAGGATCCCCACGTGCCTAAGTGTCCGTGAAGAATCCCTGCAGGATCCCAATGGGGCCGTGGTGACGAGCCCAGCCTCTGAAGCGCGGGCAGGTGAACACGTGGGAGCCCCGTGCAGCTCCGGTCTGCTCCCCCAGGCGCTTCTGCAGTCACCGCCGAGCCTCACGGGCGTGAAGCGCGAAAACGGGGTTCCCATGCTGGGAAATGCAATGGGTCTCCCCACGCCCCCAGAGGGGGCCCAGTGAGTTTGAATTCCAAGGATGTAGAGCAGGGACTTGCTGGGCCTGTTGTCTAAGCAATTACGTCTTCAGGGTCAGGGCTTGGAGGGGGGCCACTAGTCCTGGGCCCGAGGGCTTCCTGCAGGGAGCCTGTTGTCAGCTGATGAGCCTGTGACGGGATCCTTGGGGCTGCAGGGGACATTAGACAGAGTCTCCTGTAGTGTCTCCAAAGTCCAAATGTAGAGACCCTGTGAGAGGGGCCGTCCTGTGTGTCCATCCTTGTGACATTCTTGCCCCTCCCTCTTCGCTGCTTGTCAGCCCCTCCGTGCTGTATATGACACATTTCTTAGGCTCCAGCCTAAGTCTCTTTCTTAATGCTTAAACAGCTCTTTTAGCTCAGCAGTAAAGGAAGTTTCTAGGGACAACGAAGTTTCTATCGGAAACGAAGTCTGTGGACATGCTACCACTCCACCAGTGTTGCGGGTTCTGATTTGATCGGCTGTGCAACGGCCCCTGGAGTCTTGGATCTGCACGTTTCTGCCAGAATCACATCATCTGCGTCAGCATGTCACCACTTCGTTACCGTCAGGGACGCTCACGTTGCCTCTGGTCCCTTTCAGATCCTCAGAGCCAGTGAGCTTCCTCTCCGCCAGGCCTGAAAGGCATGCTCACAGGTCTGGTCTGGCTGAGGGACATGGATGGAATGATACAGGGTGGATGATGGGGTTCACAGAGGAAGCACAGCCCTGGAGAGGAAGATGGGGCAGGCAGATGTGGGGGGCACGGGGTTACCCCCGAGCAGGCTGCTGGTGCCGGACCCAGGGGTCGATCCCTCCCTTGGGGACTGAGCTTGAGGAGATCGAGAGGAAGGACCTGACGGCCTCGTAGGGGCCAGGGTCCCTGGTGAGCAGAGGGCAGTGGGCCTCGGAGCATGTGCGGGGGCTGCAGGGGGTCAGAGGTCTTCTCTGCCGCGACGACGATGCCATCCTTCACCGACAGCTGCGTGTTAACCATCCACACAGTGAGAACACGCCCAAGTCAGAGAAGCAAGCCCTTTTCCTCCTCCTTCAGCCCGGAAGCCGTGGGCCCACCCCACTGGCACAGCCTCCCTGGGAGGCGCTCGTGTCCATCGGCCAGGGACACCGTCCTTGCCCAGGGTGCCAGGCAGTCGCCCTAAAACATCAGGTCCCCTCTCCCCTCCTCTTCCAGAGCGTCCTCTGCAGTATGGGGGCACTGGGGGGTGCCCCCTCCCCGGGTGAGGTTCCGGTTTCCGCAGGACCTCCTCACTCCCAGACTCTAGACCCACGTGGGCCTCTGTGACGCACACCCCCAAAAGAGGAAGATCCAAGCAAGCACTCTGCTGCCCGCAGGCACCCGGGACCTGGCCGAGCTGGAATCTGAGGCCAGGTGAGAAGGTCACACAGCTGAGGTCAGAGGGAAGCCCTTCCCCAGGACCTGCAAAGCAGAAGGGGGCTTCCCTGAACTGCCACGACTGTGGCCAGGCTCGGGCCTCCGCGGCCCCGGCTGGGTGGCTCCTTCTTCTTTCAAACCTTGTCCTGCGGCTTTAGAGCTCGTGGTGCGCAGCTCTTCCTCCGCTCATTTTCAGCAAATGCTCCGTCTCGTCCCTAATCTACTGTGATTTCACGCTTTTTTCCTTAAAGAAAGCGCTTTGTTGTCCAGTTGCTCAGTCGTGTCCGACTCTCTGCGACCCCATGGACTGCGGCATGCAGTCCCTGTCCATCACAATTTCCCAGAGTTTATTCAAACTCATGTCCATTGAGTTGGTGACGCCATCCAACCATCTCATCCTCTGTCGTCCCCTTCTCCGGCCTTCAGTCTTTCCCAGCATCAGGGTCTTTTCCAATGAGTCTGCTCTTCCCATCAGGGGGCCAAGGGATTGGAGGTTCAGCTTCAGCATCAGTCCTTCCAATGAACACTCAGGACTGATTTCCTTTAGGATGGACTGGTTGGATCTCCTTGCCATCCAAGGGACTCAGGGTCCTTTGTCCATGGGATTCTCCAGGCAAGAATACTGGAGTGGGTTGCCATTCCCTTCTCCATGGGGTCTCCCCGCTCAGGGGTGGAGCCTGCGTCTCATGTCTCCCGAGTTGGCCGGCATGTTTTCTCACCACCAGCGCCACCTGGGAATCTCTAAGAAAGTGCCTACAGGTGTATGAACGCCAGGCCCCATGAGACACGGAGCGGGCACGTGAAGGGGCCCTTGAGACCCTGGACGGCCTTTCCTGGTGGGACGGGCTGTGCAGGCCCTCCGCAGCTGCAGCGACATCTTCTCCACAGCTTTGTCACCAACTTCTAATGGGCCTCGCTGCTGCGTAGAAGACGCGTTAAAAACAGCAGTGCCTGGGGGTGGGGGCGGCTGGAGTGACGTGAAACCGGCCGGGTGTGGGCGAGGGGCCTGGCTGGCACGGGCTCTTCCTTGGTGCCCTGAGCTGGTCCTGAGTCGTCCCCTGACCCCGCGCTTCTGCCCACGGCACGTCCTGAGCCAGGCGGCCTCACTAGAGGCTGAGACGCTCGGCCAGGTGCGTTGAAGAAATGGATTAGAGGACGCGTGAGCCGGGGGTGAAGAGACAGCCTGTGATGGTAGTCCCACGCTGAGAACACACAAATGGCCTGGAACGGTCCGCTTCCCAATGGTTAAAACGGTGAACTTTATTTTATGTTTATCCTACTGAAATTAACCTCCCCCCCCACACACACACAAGCCAATTACTGACCAACTGTGGCAAGTGCGACCCGGTGGCTTAGTCGGTAAAGAATCTGCCTGCAGCGCAGGAGACCCAGCTCCGATCGCTGGGTGGCAAAGATCCACTGGAGAAGAGGATGGCAACCCATCCTGGTACCCTTGCCTGGGAAATCCCACGGACAGAGAAGCCTGGTGGGCTGCAGTCCACAGGGGGCTGCAAAGAGTTAGACACGACTGAGCAATAACACTGCTCCACTACGGACCTTGAAGTTAAAAAGCTGGAGACACCTTCGTGACTTGTGGGTAGGGAAGGACTTCTGAATAAGTCCACCAGGAGCACCAGCCAGAGGGACGCCAGTGCACTGAGACAACGTCGTACACTGCAGGGACCTCCCTCCTGGCCCAGCTGTTAGGACTCTCGCTTCCAGCGCAGAGGGCCTGAGTTCAGTCCCCAGCTGGGGAACGAGATGCCACACGCCACAGCTAAGACCTGGCAGAGCCGAACGAATGAATAAAAAGAAACTATTAAAAAAGACAGCATGTTAAAAGTTTCACTATAAACGGCTGAAAATAAAAGCCACAACTCGGCAAAAAAAAAAAAAAAGTTATAGTGAGCATCACGGGAAAAGTGTCCCCACTGTTTGATCACAGTGAGCATCACGGGAAAAGTGTCCGCACTGTTTGATCACAGTGAGCATCACGGGAAAAGTGTCCGCACTGTTTGATAGCCTGCAGACTGTCTACGCGGCTCTGAGAAAGAAAAGTGAGCTGGGGGCCCCGGCACAGGCCCTGCCTGGAGGGGGAACCCATAGGGCAGGAGAGATGAGGAGATGCTGGAGCTCGTGGACGCGCCGGAGACACCCCCCAGGACATGGTGTGAGAGGGGCTGGCGGGGCGGTGCTGGGGACCGACCAGCCGCCCGAGCCGTGGAGCTTGGCGGGAGGAAGGCCCCTCGGGAGCCCGCGTGCAGACACCCGGTCGGTGGAGACGCACTGGCCTGCGATCCAGGAACACACAGGAGCCCTTGGCAGAGAAGCATCTGGTTTGGGAAGTGTGAGACGCGAGGGTCCGTGGAAGGGGGTGGTGGTGAGGGAAGACGCTGGCGGGGAGCCCTGAGCCGTCAGGCGGGGACCCCGGAGCGCTGGCGCCGGGGCCTGCCGGGCAGAGCCTGGGAGCCGCAGCTGAGCAGGGCGTTCCTCTTTTCTAGAAGCACCGAGACAGTCACCGCGTTCGGGCTGAAGAGGAGGAGCAGGGCGCCGAGAGCTCTAACAGCTCTTTGGATGGGACTCGGGGCCCTTCGAAGACACGGAGTGTGTCCTGACCAGCAGACACAGGAGGCGGTGAGACACTGTTTGGAAAGTTGAAGGGACATAAACGACCCCAGGGCGGGGGGGGGGGGCTGAGAGTGGGGACAGAGGCGGATGGGGGTTGGGGGGTGGGCGGCACAAGGCTGGGCCCCAGGAGAGCTGGCGGGCCGGCTCAGGATGGGTGCTGAGCACGCCGGTGGCCGCGTGTAGCTGGGAATGTGCACTTCGGGCACTGAGTTTTCCTCTTTTGATGCTGAAACTATGGTGTCTCCCACTTCTAATCTCCACCCTTAGGTTTTATCTTCTGCTGGAAGGTGAGAGGCTGACGGCAGGCTGTCTGACGGCTCCCGGCGTGTGCATGCAGCTCCTGGCCAAGCTCTCCTGCTTTCAGAGCAAAGCTGAAGAGAACGCGCATCTCATTTCCCCGGGCTGTGTTTCTGGTGGCGTCAGCACCTCTGTGGTCCCCAGCCTTCCACAGGGTTTGTAATGTCAGCAGATGGATTGTTTCAGGCTGACACTTGGCACAGACGGTTCTCAGCCAAATGTGATTCCAACGGGGAGGGTTTGGTCTCGGTTATTCCATGCGGCTTTGTTGAAGAAGAGGAAGAAAACCAGCTCCTGGTTCCGAAGTATTTTAATTTTAGATGGAACTGTGGTGACCCTGCCTGGCCGGCAGTGAGCTTTCAGTGTGGACGACATTTTGGCGACTTTGGGAAAAGGAACCTCATTCACACAAGCCAGGGCTTTGGGAACGGGCGCCCCGCCTTCCCGCCATGGCTGGGCTGTGACGCTGACCCAGCGGGGCACACAGATCCCTCTGTCCCCCGCTGGACGCCCGCCAGGCGGCCACGGTCTGCGGAGCAAGACCCTCAGTGCGGGAGCCCGGCTCAGCCCTGGAAACCGCGGCTCAACAAAAAGCCTCTGTTGCCCTCGCAACGGTCTTTGCACAGAGAGGGTACCGGCTGGCCTGGGCTGCGGGGACGGATTCGCAGATGGACCTGAGAGAAAGCTCTGTAATTAGGTCAGCCCGGGGGTGGGGTGGGGGCACCCTCTTCTGGTTCAGTGGGTGAACCCGAGGAGGAAACCCTGCCCCATGACTGCCTCCAGCACCTGGGAATTCGTGACCACCTTTCCTTTCCTTCTGGAGGCGCTACGTCTGTGCGGGGCTCAGCACTCGTGTGCCGGCCGTGAGAGGCCCCCAGACCCGGGACTGGGCGTGGCCTGGGCAGACCTCCAGCCCCTCGGATTTTGTGAGGCTGCGGCATTCAGCTCTCAGTCCTCTTTTGCCTTCGAAACCTGAGCCGTTTGGATGGTGCCTGGAAGGGAGTGGGGATCCGCTGACCCCGAGAGGGGAGTGTGTCCAGGGGTGCCTGGACCTCAGCCACCTGCTGAGTGAGCTCGGACCTCCGGCTCTTCACGCGGCCCGGGAGGGAGGGCCCGGCCCGGCCCGCCCCGCCCCGCCCGCCCCGCCCCGCCCCGGTGAGACTGGCCGCCTGTGATGTCGGTGGGTCCCAGGCACAGCCCACCATAAGGGCTGCTGAGGAAGCTCTGTTGTTTCCCACGGGACGAGGTGGGCGTGTCTGGAGGGTTCCAGAGCCGGGAGGGCACCTGCGGCGGACACACGGGCTGAGTGGGTGGGGTGCGGCTGGCTCCCGGAGGGGGTCCTGCTGTGTCCGGCCTTGGAACACGGGGGTCTTGTCAGCCACCGTCAGGCCTTTCTGGGCTGTCCGGTGTCCAGTCAACGCGGCTTGGCTCCCAGGAGGGGCCGGCGCTCCTCTCGGCGGAGGCTGCTGGGCCCCCCTTCAGCTCGGCGGGGCAGCAAGAGGAGAGGGCGCGCTTCCTTTGCTCCGCTGGCACCCTGTTCTCAGAGAGATGCCGCCGGGCCGCGTCGGCAGCGCTAGCTGCGGGCGGTCAGCCAGGGCTGGGGCGGGGCTGAGGCTCGTTTGCCAGCCTCTTCTCTTTCCATGCCAGGTTTCGGGGAAGTTACTTTCACCCCTTCCCGCCTCTCTGAGGGGTGGGCGGGCGCAGGACAGCTCTGCGTGGTTTTCAGGTGTTTTCACCTGGACGCAAGTCGGGTGGGCGTTCTGGAGGCAGATGGGTGTGTACTGAACGTGGCCACCTGGGCTCCGGGGGAGGACAGGAGCCTGTGGAGGCGGGTGATGGATGCGTGGTCCACGTGCCAAGCAGCAGCTCTGCAGACCCAGCCTCGGGACACGGGTGCAGGCCAGGCAGGGTCTCTGTGTGCCCCTGACCCAGGCTGGGGACCCACCCCTCAGCATCCTCCTCCGTGCGGTGACTGGGCCGGCCACCACCCCCCCCGTCCCCCGCCACCCTGATACCTGTGCGGATTTTCACCGTGTTTTCAAGGCTTCCCGGGAGGGGACGCCCTGGGGGCTGTGAGAACACCCCGTGGGCTCGGGGCCCCACGGCTGCTGATTTTCCCGCCGGCCACTGCTTTCTGACTGCCCTGTGTGGCATCCACGTGGCTGTGACTTTCTCCAGGACGGTCCAGTGTGGGAGGCTTTCAGTTAAATAGGGAAAGTTAATCTGGAAGCTGTCCTTTCTGTCAAAACAAGGATGATACAACCGTGCGGTAACGACTCCGTAGAGTTTCCTGTTTTTTTATAAAACAGAGCAGTGCTGCCGGCAGCCAGGCCCTGCCCACTGCTGGTGGGAAGCGCGCTGGGGTCTCCTGTTTGCCTCCGGAACCCCTTCTGTGGTTTACGTGTCACACCTTGGGATGGGACGGAGGGGCAGCGTCCCGGGCCGAGAGCATCCCGTCTCCGCTCACCGGGGCGCCGACCGGAGTGGACCGGGCATGCGCAGCGGGGCGGGGTGGGAGGCCCGAGTGTGTCCATGAGGCGGGCGCGTTGGGCGGCGGGCGGAGTTCGGAGAATCACTGTAAGCTCAAGGTGCCCCCCTCGCCCCGCCCCCCGCCCGGGCAGATCTTGCCAGAACCAGCTCCAGCTCTGAATCGGGTGCTCAGAGTGTTCCTCCGTGCTCTGAGCCGTGGAATCTGAGGTTCCCTCCTGAAAACAGCTCTCAGATGTTCCCTGCGGGAGGACATGTCGAGATACAACCCCCTCCACCCTCACCCCACTCCATGCACAGTGGTGGAAACCTTTAGTTTCCCACGAGGTTTCACCTGCTCCCAGAATGGTCTCTCTTGTCATTCCTCCCGGAGTTGCCTGTGATTCTGCTCCTGGGGCACCCAGGACGCGGTGGGCTTTTGGGTGTAGGAGAGGGAACAGGGAGGTCCCTGCAGGGTCTGTGTTGAACCAGGACCGCCGGGGGGGCGAAGGACGTGCAGCCACCCACCTGTGTCTGTGGCTGTGTAGGTCGGCCACCTTCCCGTGTGTTCTCGATGGAATGAGTGACCTGAGGGTCATGTGCCTGCAAGGACGTGGTCAGGGCTGGTGACTGAGGACCGTGAGGAATTCACACACAGGCCGTCCAACTGGACACCCCCAAGCTGGGCGAAAAGTGAAAGTGTTACTCGCCCAGTTGTATTTGACCCTTTGCAATGCTACGATTATAGCCCACCAGGCTCCTCTGTTCATGGGATTCTCCAGGCAAGAATACTGGAGTGGGTAGTCATTCCCTTCTCCAGGAGATCTTCCTGACCCAGGGATAGAACCTGGGTCTCCTGCATTGCAGGCGGGTTCGTTAGTGTCTGGGGAAGAGGGTCATTTTACTTCCACACTGTAGGCAGGTGTGGCCGTCGCATCCTGCCCGCCGACCCAACACGTCTGCAGCAGACAGAGCTCTGGCTCCCGCCCGCCCCTCCACACCCCCTCCCTGCACCCCAGCCCCCACCCCGGGACACAGAAGCGTGTTCCTGATGAGCTCCGGCTCTGACCTGGGGGTCAGATCCAGTGTGACCTGCACAGGGAAGGCTGCCCCCAGGAAGAAGTCGCTGTGGGAGGCTGGCGGTGAGCAGGTGCCCGCAGGAGTCGGGTGGAGCCGGTGAGGGGGAGGGCGTGGCGGCTGGCCATCCGTGCACACTCAGGACCCTCACAGGTCACACCTCACATGTGTGAGGGGCCCCGGGACGGACAGGCTGAGAGCTGAGGTTTTGCCGGAGTGCGGCCTTGCCGCTGCGCTCGCGCCAGCTGTAGCCACTGTGCCCTGCTGTCACGGAGTGAGCGATCACAGCCGAGGCTGAACGGCCACAAAGCCTAGCAGCCCCGGGGGCCAGCCCCTCACGGCCATGGGTGGGCCTCCAGGGACCCCTGGGGACAGGCAGCGTCCTGGCTGGCAGCAGGTGGCTGACCCCCACCAAAGACGGGCAAAGGGGGCCTTAAGCGGTAGGGTCTGTGTCCAGCTGGGAGTGGGTGTAGGGCAGGCACGAGGCAAGACCCTCGCGCGCAGCGGATGAGACACCCAGACGGCCGGTGGCGGCGAGGCCGCGCGCTGCTGTCCGAGCCGGGGCTCTGCACCCGCGTCCTCGCCACGCCCTCAGAGAGTGGGCTCTGTTCCCCGGGGCCTCCAAGGCGCCTGTGCCTCTCGGAGTTGGAGGCAGCGGGACCCTCCCTGTGGGGTGTTGGGGTCGTTTCTGGACAGAGGCCCCAGAATCAGCGCTTTTGTAGCTCTTTCCCCAGCAGGCACCTCTTTCCCCAGCGGGCACCCATTGTCACCGCAGGCTTCCTCTAAGAGGGGCCTGAAGCCTGTCTGTGGGTGGTGCCAGGGGCCCTTCCATGCGTCGATGTGGCCTTTCAGCTCCAGAGGGGCTGTGGGGGAGGGGCTGCGGGTCTCTCTCGAGAGGTTTTCCCACCCCCACCCCCAGTGTCTGTGCTGCAAACAGGAACTCGACTGTCAGAGGTCAGTTGACCCCTGGGAACAAGCAGTGCCCGGCTGTGTGCTGACCGCGACCAGGATGTGGGCGTGTCCAGCGTGCGGGGCTTGGGGAAAAGGCCACGGCCGGCTCCAGTCCTGCCCTTGGGCTGGAATCGGCGCTTTCAGTGCCTCGACCTGCTCTGCTGGGAAGGCAGCACCCAGGGCTCCATGCCTGAGGGGCCCTGGTGACCCCTGACCAGGCCTGGGCTGTCCTCCCTGTTGGGAGAGGCCCCAGGCTTCAGGTTGGGCCACATGGAGTGGGGTTTTGGATGAACTGAGCAGACCCTGAACCACAGATCTGAGGCGCTGCTGGTTGGGGGGGATCTGGGGCTAGTGGGGGGGAGGAGGTGGCTAAGGGCTACTTCCCAGACCTGCCCGTGATGGACACCCCCGCCCCCCACTCCGGGGAAATGTGCTGGAAAGTTCACCCCCTCTGTAAAGGTGTACAGAGCCTGGGCGGCAGGCCTCCCTGCCGGCTCGCCGGCCGCCTGCGCGTCCCTCGCACGGAAGGGCAGTGCCCAGGGCTGCCTTCCTGGCTGGGCTGGCAGCTCGGCCCTGTCCTGGCACGGGTCAAGCCGGGCCCGTCCATGTGTTTATTTGGCTGCCTTAGGTCTTCGTTGCACACGAGGGATCTTTAGTTCAGCCTCATGGACTCTAGTTGTGGGGCGCGGGTTCCAGAGCTCGAGGGCTCAGTAGTTGAGGTGCATGGGCTTATTCCCTGGATGCGTGTGGGATCTTAGTTCCCCGACCAGGGGTCAAACCCCCGTCCCCCGCATCGCAAGGCGGACTGTCAACCGCTGGACCACCAGGGACGTCCCAGAGAGACTGTTCTCAGGTTGCAACTTTCAGTTTGGTTTGAATAAAAATTTTCATTTCTTTCTTAGACCGACTGATGAAAATAATGATACCATTGGCAACAGCAAACTACTGGAGTCTGCAAAGTGCTGTGCACGTTACCCTGGAGGCCTGGCAGCAGGGTTGGGGGTCGTCAGCTGTTTCACAGGTGAGGGAGCATGACTCACGGGAGAGAAATCCCCTCAAGTGCTCAGACCTGGGGTTTCAGGGGCGCCATGTTGTGCTCAGCAGTGGCTGCAGCCTGGTCCCTTTCCTGGGCTATCTGTTTCCTTCAGAAATATTCCTTAGGCCGACTTTCCCCAGAAGGTAGGGAGGGGCTGTTAGGAGGCCTCCAAGTTCTCCTGTAAGCCCCCACTGAAGCTGAAGCGCCAGTCCTTTGGCCCCTGATGCAAAGAGCCGGCTCATTGGAAAAGACCCAGATGCTGGGAAAGATCGAAGGCAGGAGGGGAAGGGGACGACAGAGGATGAGATGGTTGGATGGCATCACCAACTCAATGGACATGGGTTTGGGTGGACTCTGGGAGTCGGTGATGGACAGGGAAGCCTGGTGTGCTGCGGTCCACAAGGTCGCAAAGAGTCGGACACGACCGAGTGATGGAACAATTGAACAGGCCCCACCTCAGATCCATGCCAGCGGATCCCAGGAGGAGAAGCCCCGGAGGAACCGGAGAAAGCCAGCTGGAGCCTCGGACACGCGAGCGGTGGGTCCCACTGGGGCGGCCGCAGTGGCCTCTGGAGGAACCTCCAGCACCCCCTCCGCAACCAGCATAGCGTCCAGACGGAGCCAGAACTACCCATGAAACCTCACGCAGTGTGACGTGACTGGGTCACCGAGCGGTCAGATATTTGGTCCGACTTTATTCTGGGTGTTTCTGGGTGAGAACAGGTGATTCTGTGCACCTCTCCAGGGCGGGCCTTGTCTGATCAGCAGAGGGCTGCGTCTGGGCACCCACCTGGCTCCTGCCCACTTTCTCCCTGTTCTGCTTGCTGACCGACAGCAAGTGTGCTCCGGGCTGGCAGGGATGTGGTCAGTACCAAGAGAACTGCCTGGCTCAGAGAAAGGAAAGCCACACCTGAGAGGGTAACAGGCAGGAAGACCAGGGGGCTCCACACCGAGGAAGTAGGCTGCGAGCCTCAGACATTTTCAATCTCTCTGAGCGGCAGGAGGAGACAGGTGTTAGACGGGTCCTCTTCTCCGTCCAGATCTAAGGAGGCTTCTGTTAAAGCTCTGTGTTGCCATGAGGACACCTGGTTCCACCTGAACGTAACTTTCCTCGAACCTGGAGCTAACCACCGCGTTTTCTTGTGGAAGTGTTTGTCTTAAGCTATGTTAAGGAACTGTGTATTTTCCCTAGAGTCTGTCTTCAGGTCGGTTCTGCCTGAGACTCAGAACCGACTGACAAACCAGTGTCTGTGCTCACGCGTTGCTCTCTTAAGCTATGTTAGTGAGACTGCATTTGCTTGGAAACTTGCCTTCCTTCGAGATTCATGTTAATCGTTTTATGACTCAGGATGACTCATCTGGTGCCAAGGTTATCTCAAACTGCATGTCGTGGGTGAGGGCCCTGGTGCCATTTTCTGAGCTTTGAGACTTTTCCTTTCTCTAATCAGCAGAGTGCTAGTAGCTATATAACATTTGACTAAAGACTAGCAGGGGGCACTCTTTCTGCCCCCTTCTGATGTCTATGTCAGAAGTGTTCTGTATCTCTTTTATACTTTAATAAACCTTATGACACAGAAGCTCTGGGCAGTCAAGCCTCGTCACTGGCTCCGGATTGAATTCCTCTTCTCTGGAGGCCAAGAATCCTCCCATCTTTCATGGCTCAGCAACACCCTCTCACACCTGGAAGGAGTTTTACTGGAGATGAAGAGCAGCTCAGACGGGCCAGCTCACTGTGGCTGACAACTGCTGTGTCACTAAAACTTGACCACCGGGGTGCCTGGGGACCTGGTGTGTTTGATCAGAGTCTGAATTAGAGGCTCCCTTTAGAGAAACACAGGCTACTTTCTTTACATTAGACACAGGTGGGAAAAGATCAGTTAACTAAGTGTTTCCAAGGACAGTTTCTGCCAGTAGGTGACGGATAAACTGTGGTCCATTCAGACAGTGGAATATTATTCACTGCCTTAAAAGGTGAGCTATCAAGCCATAGGAAGACATGGAGGAATCCTAGACGCATGTTACTGAGAGAAGCCGATCTGAAAAGGCTGCGCGCTGCACCATGCCGAGTCTAGGACGTGCTGGAAAAGGCAAAAGCATGGGAGCAGTAGACGCATCTGTGGCTGCAGGGTCTGTGGGGCTGGGGTGAGCGTAGGAGGCGCGGCGGAGGTTCAGGGCAAGGAGGCCACTCTGTATGCAGCTCACTGTGCATTTGTCCAAACCCTCAGAATTCGCGGCACCAAGCGGACCCCAGTGCAAACCACGGGCTTCAGCTAAGCATAAGGTGTTAGTATTGGCCTTTCAAGTGTAACAAAGGTACCGCATCCATGCAGGATATTAGTAATAAGGAAACTGTAGGTCAAGCGGAGGAGCGGTACATGAGAACTCTGTGTACTTTCTGTTTGATTTTTCTGTAAACTTGGAAGTGTTATGAAAAATAAAGTTTAGGAATTATTTAAAACTCATCTTCCTATATACTAGCAAATACAATTAGAAAAAAGCTTTTAAATATTTAAAGCTGCACTAAAAGCTATCAAGAAAAATCTGATCAAATTCACATGTTATTCAGAAAAACATTTAAATCCTAAAAAATATAAAGAGCATGTTCATGAATCGGATTCTTAATATTTAAAAATACGAATTTTCTCCAAGGTGATTTACAGGCTAACTATAATTCTGATGAAAATCTTAGCAGGTTGTGTGTCTGTGACATCGACTAAATATTTCTGAAAAATGTATTGAACTCTCAGGAGTCAGTAGCAGACATAATCTTATTTATTTATTTTGGTTGCACGGGGTCTTTGTTGCCATGCAGGCTTTCTCCTTTTGCCTTTCCTGGTAGCTCAGTTGGTAAAGAATCCGCCTGCAATGCAGGAGACCCTGGTTCGATCCCTGGGTCGGGACGATCCCCTGGAGAAGGGAAAGGCTCCCCACTCCAGTATTCTGGCCTGGAGAATTCTGTGGACTGTGTAGTCTGAGGGGTCGCAGAGAGTCGGACACGACTGGGCAGCTTTCGCTTTCACAGGCTTTCTCTGGTTGCGCTGAGTGGGGGCTCCTCTTTTTTGGGGTGTGAGGGCTTCTCACTGCGGCCCCTTTGCCCACTGTGGAGCCCAGTCGGTAGGCGGGCAGGCTTCAGGAGTTGCAGTGGGGGGTTCTAGCGTGTAGCTGGGCAGTGAGTGGCTGAGGCACAAGGGCTTAGCTGTGCTGCAGCGGGGAGGGTCTTCCTGGACCAGGGGTCGAACCCGCATCCTCTACATTGGCAGACAGATCATTATCTATCACCGAGTTACCACTCAGTGTTATCCAACACTGAGCCATCAGTGCAGGCCAGCAGTAGGCATGATCTTGAGGAAGAACAAAGCTGGAGAGCTACTGCTCCTGGAGGGAGGACTTGTTTAGTTCACGGCAATTAGACGGGGGACAGTGGAAATGGCAGCCTGTTTCACTTTCTTGGGCTCCGAGATCACTGTGGGCGGTGACTACAGCCACGGAATTAAAGGTGCTTTCTCCTTGGAGGGAAATGTCAATCCACGCCAGTACTCTTGCCTGGAAAACCCCATGGACAGAGGAGCCTGCCAGGCTACAGTCCATGGGGTCGCAAAGAGTCGGACACGACTGAGTGACTCCACTTCACTTCACTTCACTTCTTGGAAGGAAAGCTATGACCAATCTAGACAGAGTGAAAAGCAGAGACTTCACTTTGCCAACAACGGTCCATCTAGTCAAAGCTATGGCTTTTCCAGCAGTCATGTGTGGATGTGAGAGTTGGACCAAAAGAAGGTTGGACATCAAAGAACTGATGCCCTTGAACTGTGATGCTGGAGAAGACTCTTGAGAGTCCCTTGGACAGCAAGGAGATCAAACTGTCAATCCTAAAGGAAATCAACCCTGAATACTCATTGGAAGAACTGATGCTGAAGCTGAAGCTCCAGTACTTTGGCCACCTCATGCGAAGAGCTGACTCATTGGAAAAGGCCTTGATGCTGGGGAAGATTGAGGGCAGGAGGAGAAGGGGACGACAGAGGATGAGATGGCTGGATGGCATCACCGACTCGATGGACATGAATCTGAGCAAGCTCTGGGAGATGGTGAAGGACAGGGGAGTCGGTATGCTGTAATCCACGGGGTCACGAAGAGTAGGGCATGACTTAGCGACTGAACAGTAACAATGATTTACTCATTTTGGCCAGATCTCAGTTGCAGCATGTAGACTATAGCCCCCTGATCAGGAGTCAGTCCCCGGCTCTTTGCATCGGGAGCTTGGAGTCTAGCCGCTGGACCACCAGGGACGTCCCAGGGGACCTACGTTGCAATAAGTGACGCAGCGTGGGATTCTAGAAAGAGAACCAGGCCAACAGGACAAACACGCTCGGGGACACTTCACTTACCCCAGAATTCCAAATTTCTGCTCCACACGAGGGGGGCTGAAATGGAAGAGCAGAAACAGTAAGCGATGGCCCCAGAGTGGAGCAGCTGGAGCTGGAAGACTGAATCCCTGCCGAGGCTTTGCTCAGGAGCACACAGTGACCCGTGATACCACTCCAAGGCGCGTACCCAACAGACCACAGCAGCGTCAGCGTCCACAGCCCCAGACTGGACACAGCGCCACTGCCCGTTCACAGCACAGTGGATGGAAATCGGTGGTGGGTGAGCTCAGCAAGACGGATAAAGGACTGCAGACGCGCTCGACACAGGACGGGTCTCAGGAGCCCGGCGTTGGGAGCCCACGCCAGCCTGCATCCTGGCTCAGCCAAGCCAGCTGGACAAGCTGGGCAGAGCTGTGCGGCGTCAGCGGGGACAGGGGCCGGAGGGGCCAGGGGCGGCCGGACGGTGGGGCCTGCGAGCGCGCTGGTTCGGGCTCTGGTTATGCTGGCCCGGCCGCAGGATGTACCGGATTAAATACTGTTTGGCTGTTACGTGTCATACATTGTCTTTAAGAGATGGTAATGCTGTATAAACAGTTCCACTTAAATGCGTGGATACGGCCTCAACAAGCATTTCACAACCAACCAGGACTTTAAACTGCTGTCCTTTCAAAGGGCTCCCGGTGGAGGCAGACCGGTTTAATCGATCGCCTTATCTGCTAAGTGACGAGTCAATGTTTTCTCTTGGCTCAGAGTTTTCCTCACGTGTCAAGGGCAGATGGTTGATGAGGCCGCGGCTGGCAGACGCCTTCTGCTCTGCGACAGCCGGGAAGGCACCTCCCCGTCCCTGGGGCGGGGGCGAGGGTGTGAGGCCCAGGGCACCCCACTCCCAGGGAGCGGGCGAGGTGTGAGGCCCAGGGCACCCCACTCCCAGGGAGCGGGCGAGGGTGTGAGGCCCAGGGCACCCCACTCCCAGGGAGCGGGTGAGGTGTGAGGCCCAGGACCCCCCATCCCCAGGGAGCGGGCGAGGTGTGAGGCTGGCCTGCGGTGCCTGGCTCCATTCCCGGGGAGCGGGCGAGGTGTCAGGCCCATGGCACCCTGTCTCTGGGGAGCAGGTGAGGGTGTGGGCGCTGGCCAGCCTCGGGCCCTGAGCCACTGGTGGGGCGGCTCTGGCCGCTGAGCTCCTTATAAGTTGAGAACCATCGGTGAGTTGCTCTGTGGAGCAGGTGAGCCTGTTTGAATTCGTGAACTCTCTTGTGTCAGTTTAATGAAATTATCAGGTTTCCGGCCTTGAAATCCCTGTGGGAGCGCAGCAGGGAACCAGCCAACCCTGATCCAGTGAGGAGACGGACACTGCGTCCTGACCGTCGCTGCTGCCGGGAACGAGAGACGGAAGCAAAAGGGGCAGCTGGAGCCCACCTGCACACTCACCCTCTGCGTGGAAGGCAGCCGGGGCAACGCCCCGAGCCACCCAGATTCGAGACTCGTCCGTCGCAGCCGGGAGGCAGGATACCCGGAGTGGCTGGCTCCCAGCATCTCTGCGGAGGCCTCCTGGGCAGAAGCGGCCCCTCCTCCCGGCTCCTTCCCGCCTGGGCTGACACGAGCTGGTCCAGCACGCGGGGCCCTGCTCCACAGGCAGCATCGACGCCCCTGCGACCCTTTAGGATGAAACCGACCCAGCGTCCGTCACTCACCCTGACCGCGGCCTCAGCCCGAGGGCCATGCTGCCGGTCACGAGCCCCCGCCCCGGCCAGCCAACGCCGCCTCCTAACTGAGTGTGACCTTTGGACCGGGGTTAGCCTGGCTGTCTCCCCGAGGGGCCATTTTCAGGGATGGTTCCACATGGGACCTTCCAAGGACCACAGAGGAAAGTGTGTGTCGGGGGTTCCACTGGGGAATGGATGCACGCTTCGTGAGGCTTCGCTTCAGCGGCTGTGGGCGGAAAGCCACAGAGAGCGGGGCTGTAAACTCAAAGTCCGGGTGGACGGGGCTGGCGCGGCTGCTGCGCTGGCTGGTGGTCAGGTGGGGACCTGTCCCCCTCTTCCCGTGGCTCCACCATCATCAACCAGCGGGTCCACTTTGAGGTCAAGCTCCAGCCTGCCTACCCCCACCCAGAAACCAACCAGTAACAAGGAAGATGTGGGTACAGAGCCCCCTGTGCCGCCAGCCTGGGGGTGCATGGCCTCCTCTTGGCTCACAAGGCACGACCGGCCTGGTGCCCGCACAGGTGCAGGGGAGCTGGGAGATGACCCGTCCCGGAGGGCCAGGCCCCAGCTCGACGTCGGGGACTCCACAGGAGCAACAAGGGCGCGACGCTGGATGCCTGGGGTCAGCCGCAGACCCTCGCCCCTCCCCTGAGAAAAGACCCCACGGCTGCGCCTGGGCCGGGGGCAGGTGTGGTCTTCACTTGTGCGGCGTTTACTGGGGAGTCTGGGCGTCTCCTCCGTCCTTGCGTCATGACTTCCTCCTCTGAGGATCTGCTTCTGGCCCGTCTTCCTGTTGTCTGTTCTGTTTGGATTGTCCGAGTTTTTACAGTTTCTGGGTCATGAGTCTCATTGTCCTTTATGTCCCCAGACTCCCTGGTCTGTGGGCTTCATCTGTCGTGTAACTGAGAAGCCCCGGACTCTGAGGTGGTCCATTTAAGCAGTCATCCCGTTTGCTGTGTGTGCGTGTCTAGTGTCTGATAGAAGACGGTCCTGACTCTCACAGGCTCTAAACACACTGCTTTATCGTTGCTTCTGATACACGCGCAGTTTTCCAACGCTCACGTCTTAAGGTTTTCGGCATTTGTCTTTGGGATACAATTTTTATGCCTTTTCCCCCGACAGGAACAGTCGTTTTTCCAAACATGCTTGGCCACGTGAGCCCGACACCTGTGCCCGACATGCCCATGACCCGCTTCCCGGCTGCTTGGCTTGGCCTGAGCTGCTCGCACACGGGCTCATACGTTTCTTCCTTCGAAGCGGAAGCGCTGCGTGTCTTTCTCAGCCGCTTCTGTCGTTTGCTCTCCTGTGTGAGTGGGGCCTGATTGTGTTGAAACTTTGATTAGGATCACAATGAATTTATAGAATTGACACGTCACACCACATGTCCACTTGCAAACATGGGCTCGCCCTCCGGTTAGTTAAGCATCTCTGTGTTTTGGAACTTAATCTTTCTGTTGTGTTTCGCTAATATATGGGGAAAAAATACAGACCCGAAGTGGAAGAGCCACTCACGTTTTATAAATAAAGGGTCAAGTGAGTTTGACAGAAGGTGAGACTTCCTTCGGGGAAGGAGAGCCTTGAGGGCTCCTACGGCGGCTTGGGGCCACTTGTCCTTTGTGGCCTTTCCGGCTCCTGACACGCCCTCGTCACAAGGTTCCTCCTGCTTCCAAGCCTCAGGTGGCAGTGCCCAGAGGCGATGAGAGGGAAGGTGTGCTTTAAGGCTCTCATAATAAAGTAAACGTGTTGCTAGAAATGTGAGGCCCAGGACCCATGGCTGAGAGCATGTGTTTCAAAGATTAACCGTCCTCATCGGTGGATTCCTCCTTGTCTCCATGGGTGCCTGGAGCTGGACCTGGAGCTGGACCTGGAGCTGGACCAGGTTGTCACATGGTGTTCCTGCATCTGAAACCCTTCTTGTTTTTTGGAGAACATGACCCTGGGGGCTCACAGTGCAGGCGACCCCCTCAGAAACCAGTGCAGCTCATCCCTGTGGCCCCGAGGTTCCTGGACGCCACCACTCAGATTCCTGTGGTCAGCAGTCAGCAGATAGGAGCTCCGGTAGAGGGTGAAGCTCTGCCGGCCAGGGACGGGCCTGGTGGGGGCAGGTCAGCTCCCCGGGCCTTCCCCTCTCTGACTGCCTTCTTCCCACTGCAGGGCTGGGGACCTCGGAGAGGACCCCTGCGTCTCCATGGCCTCTGGCTTTTATTCCTTACCCCGAGTGGGCGCTGTCACCCACAGCCCGGCCCTAACCTGGGCTCCACACGGTGCGGTCAGGGAGCCCCACCAGGCCTCTTGTCACGAAGGGTCCACACAGCCCAGGGCTTTCAGGAATCAGGCCCCCGGCCCTCGACACACAGCCGAGAACTAGAGGTGGAGTAGAACCCATTCCAGGGAGGACGGTCAGGTCCCTAGGGGCCCCCAGGGTCCAGCAGCCAAGGCGGGACCCCCGTCCCCGCCGATCCCAGGCTGCCTCTTGTCTGGGCTCCGTCCTCCACCTCCCCTTGGAGCCCACATTCCGAACCTCGCCCTCCAGCCTCCCTGGGGAGTCGGAGGTCACCTGGAGTCCCCCCAGCGGCCCCGGGGGCTCCTGACGCTGGGCAGAGCTGTCTTCCCATGGTTCATGGCCAGGAGCGGCCAGCCGGCCGAGCCCGTGCCCTGGTCCCAGAAGCCGTGAATGTGACCTTTCCTCAAATAGCAAGACTGTGACTCAGCAGATGCGACCGAGGTAAAGACCCTGGACGAGGAGATTATCCCGGATTAACTGGTCAGCGCTGAGTGCGGGGCCGGTGTCCTCAGGAAGGAGACAGGCGGGATTAGTGACGCAAGGGGGCCCACGTGAAGACACAGGCAAGGATCAGAGCGATGGCAGCCTGTGAGGGGGACGAGGCCGGGCCTCGGAGGGAGCAGGGCCTCCACACAGACCCCCGCTCAGCACCATCTCTGAGCCGCCGTGAGGCTGCAGGACACCCAGACCCCCACCCTTCGGGGAGCCTGCCCGGCATCAGCGAGGTGACCGATCAGGACGGCTGCCTCCTCTGGGCAGAGCGAGCCCCACGCTCCCCACCACTGCCCCCCAAGCTGGCCTGGAGCCCTTCAACATGTGGACGTGGGGCCACATCCCACATGGGGCACCTGACCGCTGGGACCCTCAGAGCCACAGGCTCGTGCAGGTGGCTGCAGCCTCGCTGCACACCCTCTGACCCCTCCACTCTGGGCTAGAGGCCTCCCGTCCCCGTGACCCGTGCTTTCTTGCCCTGCCCTGCAGCCCCACGCTCAGCCTCCTGGGGTGAGCGCATGGATCTGGAGTGAGGCGGCAGAAGCCAGGGGTTGGCAATCCTCCCTGTGATGGGGAGTCACAAGGCAGCCGGGCACCCTCTGTGACCCCCGAGGCCTCCCCTCTCTCGAGACGAGGTCCTGTCCCTGGCCACCTGTCTGAAGGCCCAGAGATGGCCTCGCTGTGTGCACGTTGGATTCCCACCTACCACATCAGTTGGAGGAAGAAGGGGCCGGGAAGGTGGGGCTGAGCCCTCAGAGACTCCCAACCCCCAGGCTTTACAAACCAATGACAGATTTGGGGTCCGGAGTTCCAGAAGGTTCTGGATGGTTCTGGATCGGGTCTGGGGTGGGGGTCAGGTGTCTGGACGTGGAGCAGCAGGGACATCTGGCTGGCATCTTTGGCTCTCAGGGATGCCCCCACATGGCCCCCAGGTGCTGCCTGCAGGAGGGCCCTGAGCTCACAGCCTGGCGTCCAGTCTCTCCACTGGTGTGGACAGACCCTCCTCACTCCCCAAGGCCAGGAAGCCCAGGGGTCCTTGAGAGGCTGCCAGCCTCAGTGCCCCTGTCCTAAGAGTTCACCAGGCCACGTCTCTGATTACCATGTCTTACCGACGTGTAACTCACTCACGGCCAGTAAAGTTCAGGGATGGTGAGTGTTCAGCTGGGCTTTCACCTGTGTCTGTGGACCTGCAGGGTCGGCCAGTTCAGGGCATGGAAAATGCCCCCCACCCCTCAGGAGCAGAGCTTCTGTAAACACTGTCCCTGGAGGGGAGTTCTGTCTGATCTCGAGCTCCATGAAATAGACCCACGTGGCACGACCTCCATGGTGGGCTCCAGTGACCCCCAACCCCGTATTCAGGGGTTGCAGCCCTGTCCACTGGTGGGGGGCTGACCCCCACAGCCCAGACCCTGTCCCACAGCCACGCCGGTGCATCCCACAGTGGGTCCTCTGACTCCGCAGCCCTGGAAGGTATACCGCTCTCCCAGGCCTTCCAGGCCAGTGCCCGGAGGAGGCTGGACAGTGAAGCAGTCGTGGGGTCAGTGGCTGTGGGGGGGCCTGTGGAAAAGAGCGGGGAAGGCAGCAGTGGGGCGGGGCCTGGGGCTGGGACCCCCCTACGGGGGCTCAGGGAGACCCAGGAGGTGCCAGGATCCACCAGGGATCAAACCCGTGGCCCTGCAGTGGAAGCGCACATGCTTACCCTCCGGACCTCCCGGGGAAGCCCCTCCAGCCCGTGCGTCTAAGAAGGGCGGATGCCGCAGCTCAGAAGATCTTCGCGGGGGCGTCCCAGCCGAGAGCGCTAGGTGGGGCCCCGGCGGTACTGACCCATGGACAGTTGTCAGCAAGGGTGGACACAGGCCGGATGGTTCCGAAGCCTCGTCTGTGCTGGGGACGTTGTGTGGATTTGGCCCGGGTCACTTCCTAGAGTGTCCAGAGGACAGCGGTGCCTGGGGCAGGATGGCATGTGGGGCCGCTCACAGTGCCCTGACTGTTCTGCCCACTCCATTCGAAGCGTCGAGAAAGCTCAACTTGACTCACAGACACAACTGTGCCAGGTGGCTGCGCTGAGACCTGGCGTGCATTTCTGGCTGGAAATATCTAGGCCATCAGGAAAGCATAGGTTTTTCATGTCACGTTAAAAATCATCCTTCTGTCTGCAGGACACGAGATGGCCTCTGTGCCCTGGTGCTCCAACCCTGCCTGCAGCTTGGTCTTCACACACTTCTGACTTTTCTAAGTAACTCAAGTGTTTAGCGAGATCTGGAGCCCTGTAGTGGCTTTTTGAGACTTTGTCAGCAGACCTAACCCAGCGTGATGCAATATTTTCTGGCAGGACAGGCTGCTGTCTGAAGGAGAGAGGTAGAGAGTTCTGCTCTGAGGATCCCTGGGGCCAGCAGCACAGAGGTTGTGATGGAAACGAGCAGACTGGAGGGATACGGGCGCCCTGGAAGGCAGGGGCCGAGCCTGGAGCCCAGTGCTGACCCTCAGGGCTCAGGATGTTCTCAGAGACACCGGGTGGCCCCTCCTGCCCAGCCGTCTCGGGTTCCGCGTGAACGTCTGGTGCCCCGGGAAGCGCCCTTCCCGCATGGTGGGGGTGGGTCCCCCTGGCTCACGGGCAGCTCCTGGCTTTGAGGGGGAGCTTTGCTTCCCCTGTCAGTGGGTCCTCTGCCCCAGTGCTCACCAAGCTCGAGCGTGTGAGGCGGGTGCTCTGAGTCAGCACAGAGCCTGGAGAGAAGGGCGCCCAGGTCAGGGCTGAACGCCTCCTAATCAGGCTGAAACCCCTGGGGATTGCACCCTGTGCTGAATGGTGGGGGCTGAGACCTCATCTGCGCTGGTCCCCATTTCCTCCAGGGACGACCTCTCCCCCTTCCTGGAGGGGCAGCTGGCTATGGGGTGGGTCCTCCCTTAGGACAAGTCCACCCCCCGACCAGGATGCCAGGAAGGGCAGAAACGCGGCTTCCCCAGCTCTGTCCCCAGCTACTTCACCCACGGAGGGCGGCTCCAGCACCCCGCGCGTCGGACGACGTTTCCCGGGTGGGCGCCTTGTATTTGAGACGAGCCACGTCTGACGTTCACAGACTCAGAGCTGCCACCGTCGAAGGAGGGGCCCTCAGCTCCCGAGAACTCGCGCCTGCCACGCTGTCTCTTGCAGACGGCAGTGAGTGGAGAGAAAGTCAGTAACAGTCACGTCCGATTCCTAGCTGGCTGCCTCTTTTATTTTTTTTTCCTTTTTTACCCTTTTTGGCCCAGAGCCCGTGAGTGGGCTCCCCCAGGTGGTGTCTGGGTAACCGTGGTGACTGGCAGTGCCTGCGTCTGCCTCCAAGTTGGGGCTGGTCCTTTGCATGTGACAAGGTGGGGGGCTTCAAGGACTCACCTGGGGACAGGGGGCAGGACCTGAGGGGGCACTGAGTGGGCCCCCATGCCTCCAGTGGGCACCGTCTGCTCCTCCAGGCCCCAGGGACGCCAGGGAGTATGGACACCTCCCCCCATCCAGCAGGAGTCCAGGGAGGCAGGGGCCGACCCTGAGAGGTCATGTCTCCTGGGGGACAGATGGCTGCTTGTGGCCCTTCAGGCACAAGTGATGGAAGGGAGCGGCCCGGCACGCCCTGGCATCGGGAAGCAGGTTGTGCTCTCATCAGTGGAAGGCGGGACTGGCGGTAGCGTCCGGGAGGCACCTGCGGCTTCGAGGTTCGTGGGGCGGGGAGCCCTTGACGCCGGGGCACGCCCGCTGCGTCTTTCCTCTCAGCAGGAAGCAGCTCAGGGTCCTCACGGGGGCAGTGAGCTGAGCGCACACCCTCGGGGCTCCTGACGACCATCTTTCTGTCCCTTCTCGGGGTCCCCGCTCCCCGAGGGGGCAGCCTGGGGTGAGAGGATTTCCTGAGGATGAGGCAGGAGGAGACTCAGACCTGGGGCTCCCGGAGGGGACGCCTCGCAGCCCTTCTGCATTTGGGGCGCGTTTGGCAGAGTCTGGCCCCACCCGCTGAGCACCAGTGTGCCCCTTCTCCGTTTGACAGCCACTGAAGCCCCCATCGTCCCAAGGGGCTATCTCACCCCTCCCCGGCTCTACCTCCTGCTCGGCCTGAGAGTCTCGAGTCTGGGGGAGCTTTCTCCCCATCGGGCCCCCTCTGGACGGGGCAGCAGGCTCGGGGTCCCTCTGGAGTGGGGAGAGGCCTGGGTGGCAGGTGGGCTTGGAAAGGACCCCACCTCAGCTCTGCATGGTCTCCTCTGGGGAGGGCCTTTCTCCACAGGGGACCCCCACTCCTGCTCCCTGGAGGGCGGCTGGGTCGGTGGGGTTGGTGGTGGCCTGGAGGTGGTAAGTCTTGGTACAGAAGGCACAGTTCTGTCCTCGTGTGCAGAAGCCCACCCCGCCTCCCCGACTACGGGGGACAGGCTACTGCCCTGTCTTATCTCTTATGTGCCCACAAACGTGTGCAGTAAAGGGCACACTGAAAGCAGAAAGCAGCACGGAAATGAAAGCGTCACTCATCCAGGCACGTCCACCTGTCTGTGACCCCAGGACTGCAGCCCGCCAGGCTCCTCTGTCCATGGGATTCTCCAGGCAAGAATACTGGAGTGCGGTGCCATGCCTTCCTCCAGGGGACCTTCCCGACCCAGGATCGAACCTGGGTCCCCCACACTATCAGGCAGATTCTTCACCTTCTGAGCCACCAAAGCATCAAAGAACTAAGTTTCAAAACCTGGTTCAAGGGAGGTTCGATCAGGATGTTGGAATAAGTTTGTAGAGATGGAACACTGGTCATCGTCCAGAGGGTACCCCAGGAGCGCGCGCACACACTCTCACACACACACACACACTCACACACGCATGTTCTGTGAAGATCCGTGACTTGTCAGAGGTGGGCGCTGGGCCCACATCACACCTGACCTTGCTGCAGAGTCAGGGCTGGGCTGCCGCGACCCCAGGGCCTCTCCCAACTCCTTTCCTGCAAAACAGAGGGGGCCTGCGCCCGCAGCTCTGGGGTCTCCTCTCCTCACGGCCATGGGGAGCATGCCTGGAGCCCTGCGGCCTGCGGTGGGACACCGAGGGGCTGCGTGGTGACCTTCCTGGGGGGAAAGGTCTTTGGGCCCCTTGGGGGCTGTTGTGGCTGAGTCTATGGTCAAGAGAAGACCCAGCACAGCCCTCTGGGCTGATTAGAGGTGAGAAGGTTTTTCTTTCTGTGTTTCGACTACAACCCTAAGAGAAGGCGGGACTTCTGGACAGACTGTCGTGCAGACTCTCAGCTCCCAGCCCTTCTGTGGGGAGGGGGGCCCTGGGAGCCTAGCAGCAGCCCCCCGGGAAGGGGAGCTTTTCTAACCCCATCTGCTCTTCATGACGCATGTGGGGAGGCCTTCATGAGATTCCTGGGGCCCCGAGGAATCTCCTGGGGTGGCTCCTGGGATCCCTGGCAGGAGGGGCCCCGAGGCTCAGCCCTGGAGTGCTGGCTGTTCCCCTCCTGCGTGTCTGCCCCCCAGGTCCTCAGGGAGGGGCACAGGGGCTCATACTCCCCCAGACTGAACGGTTCCTTCTCGAGGGCCCACCGCAGTCCTGAGCGCAGAGCATCTTAACTGCCACCCGGCTCAGCCCCGTGTCGCCCACGGCCAGGCCCTGCTGTTGGGGTCCACGCCTCCACCCTCACGGGCCCCTGTGCCCAGCATCTCAGGTGGAGTGTGTCTGAGTCGATGTTTCCTGCTCCTCGAGGCCCCTCTGGCAACCCCGCCCAGCTGCGTCTTGCTCCCTCAGCAGCTCCGCTCTGCCTGTGGTCTGTTGGTTTCCTGGTTTTGGCCCCTCTGCGTCCCGGCCACGCCGGCTGATTGCTCTGACCGCCCTCCTCCTCTCGTGTGGACTCTGTGGACGAAGCGCGTGCTGGCAGAAAGCTGGGAGGATAAGCCTGTGTGTCTCCTGTTCCGCGGCCCTGTGATCACTGAGCTCTGAATTCTGGTCGTTGACCCCTGGAAGTCAGACTTCTGCTCAGGGCAGACTGAAGGTGGCTCCAGGATGGGCTGGGACAGAGCAGGGCTGGGGCTGTGCGACTGCCCCAGGCCTCCCGGTCTCTCCGCGGCTGCCAGGCGCCAGCCCAGCGCCGGGGCGATTTCCCTGCCTCGTTTATTGTTGTTCCTCAGTGGAATGGCGCCCCATGTGAGGGCAGCTCATGTCAGTCCTGAGCAGGATTATTTGGGCTCATTGTTCTTACGGCATTTTACTTTCCTCTCTTATGAAATGATGGCACCAGGGAAACAAACCCACCCTCTTATAGCACAGCAACCGTGAGAGTGGGAGGAAGTGACCAAGGAAATTGTAGCGTGAGGAAGGAACCTCTTAGGGGCTTAACAACCAACAGCTGAATCAGCCAGGAGGCCTGCGCGTCAGTGGGTCAGAATCCCTCCCCTCTGGCTCCGGCCTCCGATGCCGCCCCTGGAGCCGCCCCCTGACCCGAGTCAGCCTCAGGAGGGGCCCCCACACTCCTTGCCGCTTCACATCGGGAGGGTGGCCACGTGCCTGCTGCTTGGTATTTATAATTCGTGAGGGGTCAGCTCAGAGTGGGGACCTCCCCAGATGCACTAGTGACTCCACTCAGGGGGCAATTTCTACATTGAAAGTCGCTCAGTCGTGTCCGACTCTTTGGGACCCCGTGGGCTGTACAGTCCATGGAACTGTCCAGGCCAGAATACTGGAGTGGGCGCCTTTCCCTTCCCCAGGGGATGTTCCCGACCCAGGGGTCGAGCCTGGGTCTCCCGCACTGCAGGCGGATTCTTCACCAGCTGAGCCACAAAGGAAGCAATTTCCACGTTAGTGCAAAGAAAGGTCCTTTCTCAGTAAAGCCGTTTAGAAATCTATACCAGATGCCCCTGCGGCGGTGGACCTCGTGTGTCCGCTTGGCTGGGTCCTGGCGTGCTCAGGGCCCGTGTGTGCGCTTAGTCGCTTCAGTTCTGTCCGACTCTTTGCAGCCCCCTGGACTGCAGCCTGCCAGGCTCCTCTGTCCGTGAGGTTCTCCAGGCGAGGATACTGGGGCGGGTTGTTGCTATGCCTTCCTCCAGGGGATCTTCCCAGCCTAGGGATCGAAACAGGTTCTTATGTCTCTGCCTTGGCAGGTGGGTTCTTTGCCACTAGCGCCACCTGGGAAGCCCAGACGCTTGGCCGAACATGCTTCAGTGGGATGAGAGGAGGATTTGCGTGAGTGCACAGGGAAGCGGACACCTGCGCCGTGCCGTGGGCCTTGGCCAGGCAGCTACGGCGCTGGGTGGAGCCCCTCCCCCACTGACCCTCTGCGCTGGGACTCGGCTCTTTCCGGGCCGTGGGGCCGGCACTGCAGCCTGAGGTCTTCCCAGGCCTTGAGCTGGCTGGCTCACAGGCCGAACCAGAGCACTGGCTCTCCTGGGCCCAGGCTGCCCTGCAGCCCCCGTGACGGCACGAGGCGGCCCCTGCCCATCGGCCTCTGCAGGCGGGCACGCTCTGCTCAGGCTGCTCCCCCAGGGCCCTGACGAGGGCTCCCCGTCATCTCATGGTTCGGGGCAACCTCGGGATCTGCCTCTTGGAAGACGGGCAGCCAGCCACTGGCCGGGCTGGAGCTGCCCAAGGGCCCATTCTGGGAGGTGTTTGCTGCGCGGGGTCACAGCCCCATCTGCAGAGCCAAGGGAGCAGCAAGGTGGCCACGGCCGCCATGAGACAACGGAGGCGGCGGGGCTGCTCGCGGCCCCCAGGAGCCGCAGGCCGTTTTCGACGGAGCACACGCTGCTGGAGACCTGTGCGTGCTCGGCAGGGGCCTCCGCGGACTCCGCTCTCAGCCCTCCAGGGACGGTCAGCCCCCGTGGCCCTCTGCCTGGAGCCCCCAGCACGCCACCCCCGAGGCCCCTACCCCCTGGAAGCAGTTCCTGACACCCCCTGGCCCCACGGGGCTGGCCTGGGCCCCTGGGCTGGACTCTCTGCTCACGCACCTGCCGGCCCCTCTCGGGGGAGAGGCGGCCCGCGGGCCCTGCTCGACTGTGACTCAGGCCAGAGCCCCCTCCTCACCTCCTGCTGCCCCAGCGGCCCTGGGCCCTGGGGGAGGCCACCGTGTCCAGGAGTGCCGTGGTTGCACAGGCCCCTGGAGGCTTGTCACTGCAGATGGTCACCCTGCCCCTGGAGGCCGGACGCAAGCCTCTCTTGAAGGACCCCCGCCTCCTCACCTGATCACAGGTCCCGGGTGGGGGTCGTCCCCAGCTGCTGGAACCCGGCCAGGTCAATCCGGGTTGAAGGTCGTGTTGCCCCAAGGACCGGGGGCACACCCCACCTGTCGGGTGAAGACCTATCGGGTGAGGGTCTCTCTCTCTCTCTCCTTGGAACCTGGAAGTGAATCTTTGGGGCCCTTTCTCCTTGCCTTGCAGCCAGCAGGTGGGCCCAGGGGAGCTGTCTCAGCCCGTTGCCCCAGACCAGAAGCCTGTCCCTGCACTGCGTGTGGGGGCCATGCGGGTAAGACGGTCCCCGAGGGAAGACACACTGTGCCCCAGGCGTGGGAGCCATCAGCAGCCCTCGAGCCTGGGACCCCTCTGCGGGCCGAGCCCTTCCTGGGGGTGGAACACCTACACTTGTGTAGAGGTTTGTGTCCGGGCAGCTTCCGTGCGTCCCAGGGGGCCCTGCACTCCCGTGTTCCCTGAGACACAGGAATACCTGCGGTGCCTCCCGGACGGGGCTGCCCGGCTCCCTTTGCAGAGAAAGTTCCAGGTCTCCCCCACCTTGGGGACACATTCCTGGGGGCATGTGTGTCCTGCAGAGCTGCAGGAGCCCAGGGGCGTGCTGGGGGCTCCGAGGGGCGTCCAGGGGCTGGGAGAGGCTGGGCGGGGCCTCGTCCTCCAGAGGGGAAGCAGCAGGGAGGGGCGAGAGCGGGCCCGGGAACCTGCTGGCCACGGACAGACGCGCCCCTGGCGGGTGCCTGCGGAACCGCACGGCGCCTCCTCACTGCTCGGTGAGTCACGTGCTTTTGCCCACTTGCATTTCCTGTCTTTGAATTACGCCTTCACATCTCTTGAGTTTTTGCCTTTTTCTTGTTGAGCTGTAGGAGTTTTGAAAAAACAGATGCGCCTGACACGGGGCCTTCCACGCAGTCCCGACGCGCGCTCTCTCGCTTGCCTTTAGCGCCGATTCTCAGCCCTTTCATCCCACCAGCGTGTTTTGATTACTCAGATGTAGTTAAATTTAGTGATCCTTCTATGGGTGTTTCCATATTCTTCTCATAGTTCTCAAGTCTGTGGGAAAACAGTTCTGCTTTCTGCTCGGGGAGATTCCTGACCTCAGAAAAGCCATCTGGGGGAACCAGATAGGAGGGGACAGCACACCAGCGGGAAGCCCATGGCAAGGCCCTCGCCACCACGGGCGGGGAGCGACGCGGTGAGCCGGCCGCTGGGGAGCCAGACCCAGGCCGCGGGGCGGCCTCTCCCCAGGATGCAGGGCACCCACGCCTGCCCAGAGAGGGCCCCCAGACAGTGGGGGGCACCCACCCCTGCCTGGAATGGGGCAGCTTCTCCCCAGACAGTGGGGAGCCAGCCCCAGGCTGTAGGGGGCACCCACCCCTGCCCGGAATGGGGCAGCTTCTCCCCAGACAGTGGGGGGCCCCCACCCCTGCCCGGAATGGGGCAGCCTCTCCCCAGACTGTGGGGAGCCGGCCCCAGGCTGTAGGGGGCACCCACCCCTGCCCGGAATGGGGCGGCTTCTCCCCAGACGGTGGGGGGCACCCACCCCTACCTGGAATGGGGCGGCTTCTCCCCAGATGGTGGGGGGAACCCACCCCTACCTGGAATGGGGCGGCTTCTCCCCAGATGGTGGGGGGCACCCACCCCTACCTGGAATGGGGCGGCTTCTCCCCAGACAGTGGGGGGCACCCACCCCTACCTGGAATGGGGCGGCTTCTCCCAGACCGTGGGGAGCTGGCCCCAGGCTGTAGGGGGTCCCCACCTCTGCCCAGAATGGGACGGCTGCTCCCCAGAGGGTGGGGGGCACCCACCCCTGCCCGGAATGGGATGGCTTCTCCCCAGGCCGGAGTGACTGCCAGGCTCGGGGGAGCTGTAGCTCCTGGTCGCCCCCACTCTGCTGGGACCACCTCAGGCTGGCAGTGACCGGGGGTGCTCCTCTTCTGGGCTCCCCCTGTTTTGCCAGCAGTTAGACCCAGAGGATGAGCCCTGGGACCCGACCACGGGGACGGCAGCCTTGGAGCCCCGCCTGGGGCTTCACCCGGAGGCGCAGCCTGGCTCCAGCCTCGGGGAGTGAGTCCGGTCTGGCCGGGCAGCAGCAGTGCCTACTGAACAGAGATCATCACGCGGCCGGGATGGGTTCCGCAGACGGGCCTGGACCCTCACACGTCTGCAGACTCCCGGCTTGGAGGGCCCAAAGCCCCAGGTCACAGGGTGGGCAGCCCGGGTCCCTCTGGGAACACAGGAGGCTCCGATCAAAGCCTCCCTCCCGGGCATCCTCAGAGTCCAGGGGTCGCATGGCTCTTTCTCCTCACGAGCCATCCTTCCCGTGAGGACACCAGCCCTGCTCTGTCCGCGTTTGCTCTGATGCCCCGACTTGCTCTGCGAAGACCCCGCCTCCTAGTGTGCATGTTCACAGGAGCCCACAACTTCAGCTCTGAACTTGGAGGGGACACCATTTAGCCTGCGAGACAGGTCCTGGGAAAACTGAGCAGGAGGCTTTCATGTGCCAGACGCCCAGGGGGGCAGAGGGGCTGGTGGGCGTGGGTCCCTGTGCAGGGAAGCCCCCCACCCACCGGCCAAGATGGCAACACGGCCACAGAGCCCAGGGAGGGATGTGAGCCCCGAGCCTGCGGGGAGTGCTCCAGCCTGGCCCTTGCAGGGTCCTCGGGCCTGGAGGCAGCAGGGGGCACGCTGGAATGCAGACTGTGACTCAGCACCCGCGGAAGGGCCCGGCTCCCGGGGGCAACGCTGATTCACTGGTGGTTCAGGAACTCAGCTTGCCAACCTCGGAATGTGTCACAGGAGGCCTGGGGGCAGCCCAGGCGAGTCATCCAGTGAAGGGAACGAACGTGTCGTCACCAGTGGACCCCAGGGAGGAAGCCCTGGGCCCCCGAGACCCTCAGAGGGACCACCTGGGGACGCCGATCCCAGGAGGGGGAGGACAGGGCTTCTCTGAGGCCATCGCCCAGCCCGAGGGGCCCGTGATTCAGAGGACGCCGGTTCTGTTGAAACAAGGCCTGCACGGTGCCTCGGGCTGGGGGCAGGGATGTGCTGGAACAGGAAAGGAGACCGTTCCTCACCCCTCACCCCTCACCCCTCACCCCTCACCCCTCACCCCTCATGACGAGGACGGTGCCAGAACCTCCTCACTCTTCAGAGGAGGTTTTACAAGAAAGTCTTCAGGAAGGCTCACACTCTTCCTTCTGTGAGTAACTTGCAGCTTTCTCTGAAGGATGCGCCAGGGTGCCTTTTCGGTCCTTGAACACAGGTCATGGTTGTTTTTCAGGGAGGTGCTGGAAATGATGAGAGTTGCTCAGTCATGTCCGACTCTTTCGACCACATGGACAGTCCATGGGGTTCTCCAGAGTAGAATCCTGGGTGGCCTTTCCCTTCTCCGGGGCATCTTCCCAACCCAGGGACGGAACCCAGGTCTCCCGCCTTGCAGGCGGATTCTTTGCCAGCTGAGTCCCCAGGGAAGCCCTCGTGGGCAAGAACGGAAACAGAGCTTCCGCCTTCACTGGCTCTCACGCTCTGACATTTTGTTTTCCCTCTCAGCTGGGGCTTCGCGTTTGCTCCCTGACTTCAGCTTGAAATCAGCTCTGAGGAGGAGACCTCCCCGGCCTCCCTGAGGTTCCACCTGGAATCCCTGGAAGCCCGGCCCACAGGGCCACTGTGTGGCCCACGGAGCCAGGCCTCCTCCCCACGCGGCCGCGGCTCCGCCTGGCGTCTACGCCCGGGGCTGACCCGCAACATTCCAGCTGCTCCAAGAAGCCCCTCCTCCAGGTGGGTCCCAGGTGCCCGCATGTTCCTGGCCGGGCTTCTGGCCTGAGGGAGCATCCCATGTGGGTGCAGACGCCCTAAAGCTTGGGCTCCCGGGACGGCCGGAGCAGGTATAGATAGGAGGTGACCGCTCACTCGCCCATCCTGAAACGGGGCTCAGTGGGCGCCTGCCCCTGCCCATCTGAGGTGGTGGCAGTGTGGGTGTTTAGGGGGGTTGGAGGGGAAGAGTCAGGTGTGCTGGTGGAGGGGGACGGCAGAAGGGGACTCAGGGGAGGCCTGGTGAGGGGGAGGAGCTGGGGTCTTCAGGCTGCTCCAGGGAGGCAGGGGCACAGGGCGGGTGATGGTTTGGGGGGCTCCCTGAGGCCCGCAGACCCCTGACCAGCTGTGGGAGGGCGGGCAGGCCCTCAGCGGGGAGCAGGGAGGAGGGGCTGCAGGAGACCCAGCATTTGAGCCCATCGGTGGGGGTCCTTCCGGCACAGGGGTGGGGAGAGAGGGTTGGGCTGGGGTCCTGCTCAGGGCCTCTGCTCTCCTTGCGGGCGCTGCCCCTCGGGACTGCGGTGACTCTCCTCCGAGATCTTAAGGCGCGTCCTGCGGCCTTCGTCTCCGGTCCCAATCGTAAAGTTAACAGGCGCGCTCTGGGGATTCAGCAGAGAGAAGAGTTGAAACCGACCCGGGATGATGTCACCTGCGAGCTGGAGGGAGGGTCAGGCTTCCCGGGGGGCCCCCCGCCTCTCCCCCGCCTCCTGGCAGAGCTGCACTTTGGGTTTCCTGGTTTCTTTTAAGAGGCTCGGTGAAGGGCCCGGTTTCTCTTCGCCTGTTCTCTTTCAAGTATAGGTGCCATTGTGCAAATGAAGCCACGAATCCAGTGAGAAATATGCGTTTACCCCGACTCCGGGCCACCCCCATTACCAACAGGGATCCTTGTAAAACAGTGTCAACCAGATTTTTGGAACTGTGTTCAAAACTTTCCACTTTTCCCCTAAATCGACACTGAAATGTCTGTGTCCCAGGAGAAACCTCCCCACAGAGACCCCGTTCCTAGAAGACGCGCAAGCCGTTTGGGAAAGCTGGCGATGAGACCACATAAAGGCACACATGTTCTGACCGGTTCTGACGTGAAGGTCGATGCTAAGACCTGAACAAAATGACGCAAATCTGACCGGGCGCCACCTCCGGGGGGTCCTTAGTCAACACATACAAGCAGCACAGAGGACCTGTCCATCCTCCCCACACTGAACAGGGGCCCCAACCACGCCCCGGGACACGGTGCGGACGTCGGCGCACGGAGCTGGGGTGGGCGGGCGTGAGAAAGGGGAGGCGGGCAGCCTGGCCCCGCCCTCTCACGCTGCTCTGACTGGTTCCAGGGCTTTCCATGCGTCTACAGTGCTCGTTTCATTCTCAAAAGATACAATAAAATGTATTTTTCTGCGGCATTAATTTCATAGTTTTCCTTCCTCCCCTCCCGGGCACCCACCCACACCTGATACCGAGGTACTTTCCCCTCCAGATGGATCGCAGGGACTTAGGCCTCAGAGGCAGGCCAGCCTGAACGGCGGGGTGTGCACAGGCCGGGATGGGTGGGGCCTGGGGTGCCTGCCTTGGCTGCCTCTGTGCCCTGGGGGGGGGTGCCCCTGGGCTCACCCCCGTCAGGGTGGTCCCGTTCTCTCTCCTGGGTCCCACCTGTCACTCGGCTGCCAGGGCCCAGGAGACAGCCCACCCCCCACCCCTGGCCACCCCCTTGAGAGCCCTCTGGGAGATGTCAGTCCTGAAGCCGTGTGTCACAGGGAGGATGTTCTCAGCTGTCTTGGGACCTCTGCTGGGCCTGTGATGTCATCTGAGCGCAGGCAGCTCAGGAGGAAAGAGCTTCTACTCGATGCTGGTTTTATGCACCTCAGGGTTTCCTGGTGGCCCAGATGGCGGCTCCGAGGCCCATCCCTGGGAGTCCCACGTGAGGGCAGCAGCCCAGGAAGCTGAGTGTCCAGTGTGGGTGTCTGGACGCGGTCGACCAGGGACGCAAGCTTGGCCTGGCCTTCCAGACCTTCCGAGCAGGTCGCCCTGCTGCAAAGGCAGGTCCTGGCTCCGCGGCTGGGATGGTGGCACATGACTCTGTGCCCGCCTGAAGCCTGCCCCTGCGCCTGCCCCGGAGCCGGAGCAGCCCACCCCCTTCTAGTGACATGCAGGGTCCAGCCTCTGTCTCAGGAGGCGGGGCTCGGGGAGTCCCAGTCCCAAGTGCGGGCATCCGCAGGGGCTGGACCGAGGCTGCCGCCTGCCTCCCGGGAAGCGCTGGTACCTGCAGAGAGAGGACAGGTCACTTCAGCCCTCCTCCTTCAGGCTTCAGGGAAAGATGCCCCCAGGGCAGGTGTCAGTGCCGGGGGACTGGGGACGGGAGCTGGGCTTCCCTGAGGGCCTCCACGTGCCCCCAGAGCCCGACTCTCCTGGGTGGAGGTGTCTGCCCCTGAGTGCTGGGAGACGGTGGGTGAGCGTGCAGGGGAGTGCACGTGCCTGGTGTGCACGTGAGAGTGTGGGTGTGCATGGGGGTCATGTACGGCTCTGCGTGTATGAGTGTGCTCCCTCCGTGTGTGCGTGTGCACACGTGCCTGGTGGGTGTGAGCGTGGGTGTGCATGGGTGTGCATGGGGTCATGTACGACTCTGCGTGTATGAGTGTGCTCACACCGCGTGTGCGTGTGCGCACGTGCCTGCTGCGTGCGCGTGCAAGCGTGTGTGCAATCTCGGTCCCGGGCAGCCTGTCTGTGTGCACGTGTGCGTGTCCGCTGAGGGTAGGGGCGCAGAGAAGGGTGACGCGCAGGGGCGGGGCCGCTCGAGGGAGTGGGCAGTTCGGGTGCGGCCATCGCGAGCTGTTGAGCTGCCGCCCGGGCCCCGGACCAGCGAGGGTCCTGGGTGTCGCCCTGGCTCCGGGCTCCCGCGGGCCTGGCCGTGGCCGGGCCCACAGCGCCCTCTGGTGCCCGTCCGCCTCGGCGCGCGAAGCCGCCGGGCCGAGCAGCGGCGCTGGGCTCCCGGGTCGGGTTGAGGGGCGAGGGGACGAGCGGCTCGGCGCGGCCCCGGGCAGGTGCCCGGGCGCACGGACCCACTGGCACAGCCCTGGCGGGTCAGCGGCTGCATTCCGGCACACAGGCTCCTGTGGGCCTGAGAGAGGCCGCGGGGTTCTTCCTCCTTCCTGAGCCCGGGGCGGAGCGCCCGCCCGCCTGGGCCTCCCGGACCCTCGCTCGGGGCGGGATGTCAGACGCCCCCGCACCTCACTCAAGGCCCGTCTCCCCTCCGGGGCTGACTGCGGAGGGCGGAGGCTGGGTGCTGGGCACAGTCGCTGTGGCCCCTGCCGTTGAGAAAGGGCTCAGGTCCCCACCCCATGGCACTGTCCCCCCATCACCGCACTGATCAGGGCCACCCCACCTGCTGCAGCCCCCGGAGAGCAGACCCAGGGCCCCGATGGCTCTGTGGGGGCGAGGGGGGCTTTTCCCCCAGGACATGAGAGGATCGCAGGACAGTCCCCGAAGCAGGACAGGACCCCGTGGCCACCTGTGTATCAGCCCTTCATCCAGGGCCCGAGACATCAGGGCAGGAAGGGACAGAAGAGAGAGACGGGGCAGAGATGGGATGGGGGAGGGAGAGACAGGGACGGGGAGACAGGGACGGGGAGACAGGGACGGGGAGAGACAGCAAAGAGAGAGCAGGGTGCAGAGGCGTCCCCCCAACGCCCCATCCTTTGTCCTGTCTCAGGGAGTTCTGGGTCAGGTTGCAGGTAGGGGGCCACCTCTCACAGCCCCCGACTTGCCCACTAGATACCCAGGGTGCAGGGGCCAGGCTTAATCTGTTGTCTGGACAAATCAGTGGACCTGGAAACGGCTCCCAGACTCCGCCCCCTCCAGCGTGTGTCTTGAGCCCGGGGGTGCCTCTTTCTGGAGCCACTGAGAACTGAGCAGGGTGCCCACGCCGCTCCTTTGGGTGCCAGGGAGCCCCTCCTGTGGGCAGTGTGGGACTGAGCTTTGTCCCTTCGCTTCCTAGTTGCCAGCCCTGGGACTTGGCGACTTCCCATGGAGTCTGCGTTGTAAGTGGGCACGTTTGTCCCTGTCCATGTTCTCAGGGACGTGTACATGGGCTTAAATGGTTAAACATCTCAAACAAATACACTTGGCAAATGGAAATCAAACCTTATTTTCTTTTAATTTCAGAGTTGTCTGTGGAAAGCTGACTTGAAAGACGCTGAAATTGGATAGGTAATTAATTCACGTGTACCTACAAGAGAGGAGAGGACGCAGAAATTATTTGTAACATTTTGTAAGCACTGAAATTAATGTAGTGTGAATTTGTCATTTCTACCCAAAGTTACAGATTTTCTATATTATAATTTAATCTTTCTAATGTAAAAAGAATAGGAATTTTGCCCTTTCTGGCCTCTCGGGAAGCAAGAACTAGTGTATCTAATTATCTGAACACACAAGGACAGAAAGGAATAGCAAGGAGCGAAATTATAAATCGGCCCGGAGAAACCCACGTCTGCTGATTAAACTCTTTCTGGAGCCCTTAGCAATCATGTTGCCTCTGTGTTCGTAGTAATTGCATGTGTCAAAGCCGAGGCTTTGTGTAAATGGGACGGATGCATTACAGTTTTAATTCAGAGGGAGCTGGCTGCCCCCTCGGGGTGGCGAGGGGCGGGGGCTGCGGCCAAGGGGGCAAAGGCCCCGGGTGATGGGGTGACGGCGGGCCAGGGTCTCCTCAGGCTACGTGGCCGCGGAATTTCTGAAAAGAGAAATGCAATTGACCCACACAAGCAGCCACCTGCCCTCCGGGCCTCGGTGAAGGAGGCCGCCTCGTGTCCTCCGGGGAGTGCATTTCAGCAGGAGACTCTGTCGAGCCTCAGGGCGGCGACACAGGTGCATGAGAGCCTTCTGACGCGCTCACATTTCAGCGGCAAAACAGAACCTGCTTCAACTCTCAAAGGCTCCCGAAGCCCGGGAGCCGCCCCTTCTCTCTCTCCCCTCCTGGGAACCCCGGCTTTCTTGTCTCCCGGCACCGGAGTGGCTGGTGCCTCTGAAGCCATTTCACTGAAGGGCTCGATGGCTTCCAAGCAAGAGGCGCTGGTTCGTCATCAGAGGGACAGTCCATCGAGGCACCGTCCCTGCTGCAGAGACTTTCTCTCTGGCGGTAAAAGGGACCAGCCGCCGGGAAGGCGCTGCTGTCACTGAAGCAGGCTTGGTGACACCAGGGTGAGGTGGCGTGGGGCTGCAGCCCTGACAGCTGTGGGCCCTGGGCACACCTTCCCCTCTGGGCAGAGGACCCCCCGCCACCCGGGGCAGAGGGGCTCCCGCCACCCGGGGCAGAGGGGACCCCGCCACCCGGGGAAGAGGGGCTCCCGCCATCTGGGGCAGAGGGAACCTCGCCATCCATGCAGAGGGGACCCCGCCACCCGGGGAAGAGGGAACCCCGCCATCCAAGCAGAGGGGACCCCGCCACCTGGGGCAGAGGACCCCCCGCCACCTGGGGCAGAGGGGACCCCGCCATCCATGCAGAGGGGACCCCACCATCTGGGGCGGAGGGGATCCCGCCATCTGGGGCAGAGGGGACCCATCCACCTGGGGCAGAGGGGACCCCGCCATCCGCGGCTCCCTCAGATGTGGATGGCTCCAGCTGAGCCCACCCGTGCCTCTCCGGTTGTGGATTTCTTTCTGGCCTCTGTTTGGCACTTGAAGGCCTCCCATTCAGCTAAAGGTGGCGGAGGCTTTGGAGGGCTCTGGGCTGCTCTCTGTCTTAGCCCCAGACAAGCACCGTGGATGAGGCAGCTGACACGAGACGTTTCTCCCCGTGGTCTGAGGGTGGACGTCTGGGGCGGGGTGCTGGTGTGCCCCATGCCCCTCGGGGCCCTTCAGCCAGCCACCTGCTCGCTGTGGCCTCGCCTGGGAGAGCCAGTTCTGGGGTCTCTTCTTACACGGGCAGGGATCCCCTCAGGTTAGAGGCCACCCTGACACCCTCCCGTCACCTCACCTGCCTCTCATCTCCTCTACTGCCCCTTGGGGGGTTAGGGCTGCACCGTGAACGTGGGGGGCGCAGCTCAGGCCCCCGCCTCCATGAGCACAGCTCTGCACGTACAGGAGCAGCTGCGGGCTGGGAGGCAGCGGTAACCTGCTGGTCCTCCCCACGCTGGGGGCTGAGGGTTGTCCCCTGCGAGCCGGCTTCTGCTCCCTGGCAAGTGGGTCCCAGAGGGGCTTCAGGACCGCGTTTGCGGCAGTGATACAGGGCGCCTCCGTCTGCCACGTAGGTGCCGTGAAAACACGTGTCCAGGCCACTGGGAGAGGTCCCGCTGGACCAGGGCCTCTGGTGCGGAGAGGTGACTGGCAGATTGGGACCAAGGACGGGCCCTGAGGGCGAGCTCGGTGGCCTGCTCACACTCCCGGCTGTGTGTCTGCCCCTAGCTGACCGTGCCCGGCACGGTCCGGGTCACAGTTCACCTCTGCCTAGCCCCGTGAGACCTGACCTCTGCCCCAGCAGGACACCTCCGAAGGAGGAGAAGGGCCTCCGGGGGCTCAGCCCCTCCAGGGCGGGGCCAGGCCCTGCGATCCACCCCCGGGGTCGGTCCTTACGGTCACACTGGGCAAAGCGCGGGGGCCTTGGACAGTGCCGGCCGCTCAGGGTCACGTACGTGCTGAACCCATGTCCCTTTTGCCTTTTCTTTCCCTTCATTTTCTAAAAAGAGTCCCCTCCATTTAAAAAAAAATTGTCTATCTACTTCTGGCAGTGGGCCTCTGTCACTGTGCCTGGGCTTTCTCCAGCTGCAGGAAGGGGGTTAGTCTTTGTTGGGGAGGCGGGCTTCTCCCCGCGGGGGCTTCTCGTCTCGCTGAGCGTGGGGTCCGGGGGGCACAGGCTCAGCAGCTGGGGCCCGCGGGCTTAGCTGCCCCGCAGCAGGCGGGGTCTTCCCGGACCAGGGATGAGCACACGTCCCCCGCATCGGTACGGGGGCTACCACTGGACAGCAGGGGGTTCTCGCCTTTTTAATGTAACGGCTGACATCCGCCGCCGGCCGTGCCCTCTCCGTGACGCCAGGGCCGGGCAGAAGGCGCGGTGGGACCCTCCAGGGCCCTGTGTGGCTCCCGCTGCCCCGGGGTGGGGGGGGTCCCGCTGGCTGTGGTCAGGAGCAAGGCTGGGAAGGCGCAGCCCCCCAGGCACCAGGGGCCACAGCTGACGCTCGACCGGAGCAGCTGACGGGCGTGGGCGCAACCTGACTCCTTTGGTCCCGGAAGCTCAGGGCGGCCGTCGAGCCCGGGCCACTGTGACGTCAGAGCATCAGTGTCCAGGCCTTTCAGCTGATTGAGAGCTTGTCTGGAAACGTGAATAAGCAGTGTTAGTCGTGCAGTCGTGTCCCGCTCTCTGCGACCCCGTGGACTGCAGCCCCCCAGGCTCCTCTGTCCATGGGATTCTCCAGGCAAGAGTACTGGAGTGGGCTGCCATTGCCTTCTCCAGGGATCTTCCCGACCAGGGATCGAACCTGGGTCTCCTGCACTGCGGACGGATTCTTTACCAACTGAGCCAGAAGGGAAGCCGTGGAAACGTAAACCAAGCCTGATCCAGACAGCATTCAGCTCTCCTCCCTGCTGGCGGCTGCACCGTCGTTGTGAGATCTGATTCCATTTATTCATGCTTAAGAAAGAAAATGGAGATTCCCCCCAAAAAAAGTCGGGATCCCCAGGCCTGGGCTCTGCGGGACCCACCCTAAAGATACCAGCGACTTACCCCAGAGCAGGCGCTGCGCTTCACGGCCGGGTGGACTCTCCCCTCGCTTCCTTGGCACCTGCCGTCGCATTTTCAGCGTGAACCTGAAGTTGGGCGTCTCGGCTGAAGGGAGGAGCCAGGTTCTCCTCCTCGGTGAACGCTGAGCCCTGCAGCGGGGGAGAGCTGACACCCAGGCCTGCTCACCGCCCCCCCCCCCCCGCCCCCCGCTCAGCGCCGCCCTGGTAAAGTGCTCGAGCACCTTCAGCAGTTCCTGGTGCAGAGACACCAAGTCTGTCTCCGAATTTCTAGAATTTTCCAGGATGTATGGAGATGGGCAGACGGATGCAGGTCGTTGAAAGCGGACGCGGCTCCCAGCACCCGTGACAAGACCACCCGGTTCCTGAGCACCTTTAATAGGACCACGCGGCTCCCAGCGCCTGTGAGTGACGGGGCCACCGGCTCCCGAGGTTCTGTCTCCATGCTCACAACAGCGGGAGCACCGCTGTCAGGACTGCTAAGGGGACGGGGAGGCGCGGACGCAGGGCTCCTGCACACGGTGGTGTCTGAGCCCGGAGCAGCTGCGGTTACGCGAGGGCACAGAGAACTCCCCACGGTGCACAGACATAGTTGTGAAAACCTTGACGGTGGGGACCCTGTCACACCAATTACCCCGTATATCAAGCCGCATGTCTCCAAGCCTGGCAGCTCGGGAAGGGGGTGGAGGGTGGTTACGGGTGCAGAAAGCGTCCGGAACTTCAGGAACCTGTTGCTAGGGTGATGGGGGTGCAGGGGGGCACCTGCCTCCATTTGGAAAACAGACCAAAGGGCGCCTGGTTATGGAAGACGGGCGTGGGTGCGGCCGTGAACTGGGAGCCAGAGACCGAGGGCAGCACTTTGGGGGGACCTCAAGGGGGTCTGCAGGGCCCTGCACCCCAGCACCAGAGCGGTGGAGGGGAAGGAGGCCTCTTACGGAGAAGGGGGCTGCCTCCCTGAGGGGACGTCTTCCTCCCGCTGGGGCAGGGGCTCATGTCAACCCTTCCTGGTCCTGGGCTATGGCTCTGGAATGCAGAGTCACCCCCACCTTCAGGGGAGTTGGCCTCACAAGCTGGAGGGACAGAGGAGAACGGCTGGCTGCTGCCCGCTGGAGCCCCTAGAGCCTGGCGAGGTGGCCAGAGCGACCGGGGTGTGCCAGGAGTGTGCCTGGACAGGGTGTGCCAGGAGTGTGTCAGGGCGGAGTGTGCCAGGAGTGTGCCAGGACAGGGTGTGCCAGGAGTGTGCCAGGACAGGGTGTGCTAGGAGTGTGTCAGGACAGGGTGTGCCAGGAGTGTGCCAGGACAGGGTGTGCTAGGAGTGTGTCAGGGTGGAGTGTGCCAGGAGTGTGCCAGGATGGGGTGTGCCAGGAGTGTGCCAGGAGTGTGCCAGGACAAGGTGTGCCAGGACGGGGTGTGTCAGGATGGGGCGTACCAGGACAAGGTGTGCTGGGCCCCTGCACCCTCCATGGGCCCCACGGCTTTGCGTTTCTCCCAGAGGGCGTGCCGGCTGGGGGCCAGTGCTGATGGGGTGACCCCACCACCTGGGTCCACTGGGCAGAGACTTACGGAAAGCACAGGCCCAGGGCATGGAGAGCAGGCGGTGCCCACTGGAGCAACGTTATGACAGTGAGTCAACAGCTGAGATGCCACAGACAGCCCTGAAAAATGCGACCCCCGCATCCCGCTGGGGAGGAGAGAGAACCCCGGCGTCCCACGTACGGACGAGCAGCCGTCTCCAGACGTCTCCCCGACAGGGAGCCCCAGGCCCAGGTGGCTTCCCTGATGATTTAACGTGTAAGGAGGAGAAGTCTCTGGGTCCACAGGAGCTTCCTCAGAAACTGGACGGAAAAGAAAACTCAACTCAGCGCGTGCAGCCAGCACCGCTTTGACCCCTCAACCAAGGATGTGCTGTGTAAAAAACCTTCCTCATGAACGTAAGTGAAAAAGTGTTGACAAATCTTAGAAAATCGAGTCCAACAATGATTTGAAAGAACAGCACGTTGTGATACACAAATTTAAAAGCCAACGTACGGTCCTGGTAAATGGTTTCAGCAAACTAGGCGAGGAAGGGCTGGAGTCTTCAAACTTACAAACAGTTATCAATGACATACCTACAGGTGACGTTACCCTGAACAGGGGACAATGAAACGCTGCCCCACAGGGTCAGGAAGGAGGCAGCAGGGAGCCTCTCAACGCTGCTAGTCAACACCATCCGGAAGGTTCCAGGCCAAACAAGAAGGAGAGAGGAAAACAACAGGCAGATTGGAAAGTGAGAAACGGAATTCTCTGTTCCCAGATGACATCATTGTCGATGCAGAAAACCCCAAAGGAGCCACAGAAAGAGGGGCTAGAACTGACCCGTCAGAGCAGCAAGGTCACGGGATGCAAGGTCAACATCCAAAGCCAAGGTCGCATGGGCTTAACAGTGGACAACAGTCAGAAATTAATCTCGACAAGCAGTGGTGCAGGCTGGACCCCGGCACGCGCTTCCTCCTGCAGCCTGAGGTCGGGACGCTCTCCATGCTCAGGAAGTGGGTGCCAGCCATGGGTGCCGGGGGCGGCTCTCGGGCCCTCCCCCTCCAGCTCGGCATCAGCCTCTGCTTAACAGCTCAGCTCTAGAGGCTAGACTCACCCCTCACTCGGGGTGAGGGACTGGGGCTCAACGGGGGGGTCCGGTCACTTTTGCTCTGGGGGCTTCGTCAGCTCGGGAGGGGCTGAACCGGGGAGGCATGGGTGGAGACCAGCCAGGAGGCTGAGCGGGGCGGCCCTAGTGAGGTGTGGGCAGGACTTTCCCGGAGCTCGGTGACTGCAGAGCTCCAGCTTCCGTGGGTCTCGCTTCCCCTCCCCTGCCCCGGGACTAGTCCCCGCCGCCCACCCCGCTCCCTCCTGGAGGGGCAGAGACCTCCCGGCCAGGTGTGGCCCCTCCAGGTCCGTCATGGAGGCCCTAACAGGGTGTCTGCTCCTGTCTTCCGGCTTCTGGCAGTGGCTGGCGCTCCTTGGCCCTCGGCCACCTCAGTCCAGCCTTCGGGTCCAGCACCTTCATGCCCCGACCCACCCACCCCCCATCACCTTCCCCACGTGTCAGCACGCCCTCTGTCTCCCTCTCCCAAAGCCCCCTGTGGCGGCATCTAGAGCCCACCCAGGCAACCCAGGGGGACCTCTTCAAGGTCCTTGCTGTGGACTGAACGTCTGTGGCCCCCACCCACATGGGGAAGCCCTGAGCCCCGATGGGATGGTGTTGGCGGTGGGTCTTTGGGAGGCGACTAGGGTGGGGGGTGGCGAATGGGGGGCCCGGGATGGGACTGGTGCCCTCCTATGAGGAGGAGGCGGTCAGAGTCTCCTCTGTCTTTCGAGGACCCGGTGAGGAGACGCACCCCTTACTGGACGATTGCCGTCACTGAGAGCCAACTCTGGCCATTAATCACGTCTGCAGAATGCACTCACCAAAAATACAGCAACTTCGGTGAGAGGGATGCCTAGCCACGCTGACAAACCATCACAGCTTACGTCAAGACGTGGGGGTTTCCTTACGTTGTGCCTCAAAGCGGGGATGCCGGTAATATTCAAGAAAAAACAGTTCTCCTTCATCACACTTTTCATGGCACATTTTCAAAACTTTTAGGGAGGGTAGAGACTGCAGGGCTCCCTGTCCAGCTCACCAAGACCTCTGTGCTCCCACCTGTGGCTGGAGGTAAAGAGAAATGGAGGGACGGATGGAGGCAGGGTGGAGGGGGAGTGGGAAGCCCTGCTCGAGTGGAGACTCACCATCCTACCCCAGTCCAGCCAGGGCTGAAACGCCAACTGATTTCTCTGGTCCCCTCCAAAGACATTCCTGGCCCTCGGGAGGTCTCCGGAGGGTGGATGTGGTCACCTTCACTCAAAAGAATTGCCCCTTTGGTGACTGGGAACAGTTGGCTGAGACTCGGTTCCAGGTCTCTGTAGGGAGAAGCCCTCAGGTTCCAGGCCAAACAAAGGCCACGAGCCGGCAGGTTTTACAGAGGCCGAGAGCAGGTGGGGACCCGGGCACCCTCTGTGTCCAGGGGCACAGAGGTGGGCGACTGGGGCTGCTCCTGGGCTAAAGCTCTGAGATGCCAGCGTCCTTGCTGGCAGGTGTGAGCCGAGGGGCTGCTGGGGACCGGGGCCGGGCGTCGGAGAGCCCCCTGTCTTCTCCTGGTTCAGTACATTGCTACCCAGCCTGCCGGCCTGCGTCTCACACTGGCGGTTGAGCTAAGATAGTCACGTTGCATCACATTGTATCGCACGGCTTTACACAGTTACATTTCTATTGCAGTTACCTTATCTGACTCTGATAGGGTCCAACCCAAGATTGGATGGAGACATCACTAAAATCCCTTCAAATTAGATCCCAAGGATAGATGGGTTTCCTGCCTTCAAGACTAAGATCCTAAAACATCGTTCTGAACGTCAGGACCTGTGTTTTGTTTCTCTGAGGGAGCAGATGGGCAAGTACTCACTGTGAGGCACCTGTCTACACGGCGCAGTCTCCACCCGGCTCCCGGCCACACCTGCACGGGTCGCGGGCGCTGTCAAGGTGCTCCTGGCCTCCGCACAGCTGCTCGGTCACAGGACAGAGAGGACGCCAGCCTGGAGGGTCTCGGCAGTTATTCTCTAAGATACCGTCAGGTACTTTTAACCCTGTCTCAGTCCGCAGGAGGATGGGTACTTGCCGAGCCCTTCCATCCCGCATCAGCCAGCTCAGTCCCCTGCCTCGCGGAGCAGCTGCAGCAGCTGTCCGAGTCGCCCAGGAGGCTGAGAAGGCCTCCCAGCTGGCCGCGGGAGGTGGCAGAGCGGAATTCCCGAGTCTGGCGTCTGACTGCAGATGATGAGCCTGAAACCTCTCCCACCACAACCCTGCCACGACTCTACGACAGCAGTCTCTCAGTCATGTCCGACTCTCTGCAGCCCCATGGACTGCAGCCCACCAGGCCCCTCTGTCTGTGGGATGCCCAGGTAAGAACACTGGAGTGGGGTGCCATGCCCTCCTCCTGGGGATCCTCCCGACCAGGGATCGAACCCAGGTGTCTCACACTGCAGTCGGATTCTTTACTGCCCAAGCCTGCGGAAATCAGGGGACAATAAGGCATGGAGAGCTGAGTCTATGGAGATTTGGGAAGCCTCCCACCCCGGCCCTGCTCCGGGACTCACAGGGACCCCTCAGCACCCCATGGAGCCCTCCTTCCTGCCCGTCTGCTCCCCCACCCCGCTGCCCCGGCCGTGTCCAAGGCCCCTGGACAGTGTCTGCCTCAGGCCCGCCGGGGTGGGACGCCCCCGTGTCCTCACTCCCCAGACGGACAGGCCCTCTGGGTGGGTCAGGCTGCAGGTCCTGCACCCGGCCCTGCCGGCGGGCAGGGTGCGGGAAGGGCTGGGGAGGGGTGTCCGGTGGTCCCGGTGTGAGAGGTGTTCTGGGACTTCTAAAGCGCAGAAAGCCCTGGGCAGTCTTCAAGGAGCTGGTCACCCTAGAGGGACAGAGCTCAGTCAGAGGGGCACCTCAGTAAGCCAGGGGCCCTGCGACTGGGAGACCCAGGGAGGGGGCTCCGGCTTCTCCAGCTCTGGCAGCCTGCCTGGGGCAGCAGGGTGCCCCCAGCCTCACTCAGGAGAGAGCGTCCTCGGCACCCCAGCCAGGTGCGTGGGGGAGGGGGCGGGTAACGTGGGGGCGGGGTTGCTAGAGGGACCCAGCGACCACCCCGTCCACCCTGAGCCCGAGGTCGCCTCCCCAGGTAGCCATTTACAGGGGCTGCCCCCAGCTGGGCTGCCTCCGCCCGAAGCCAGGCCTGCCGAGGACCGCGGACCCTCCCTGCGCACCCAGGGTGGGGAGTGGGGGGCGGGGGCAGGAGGCACTTGAGAGGCGACCCCTCCCCTCCCCGCGCAGCTGTAACTTTGGGATCATGTTGGGAGTTAGGCGACCCCGGGCCCCGCCCCCTCTGGCTGACTCCCCCCATCCCTGGGCGCCCCACTCACGGGTTCCCACCCTCCATCCCTGGGCGCCCCCCACCCCGCGTTCCCGCGCCCCTGGGCGCCCCCCGCTGCGTTCTCCGCGCCCTCCCAGCGGTGGCGCTGCTGCCCTTGGAACCAGCGACCCCCGACCGCCAGACTCTGGGGGTCTCGTTCCCGCAAGGACAGGACCCTGGGACTCCCAGAGGGGACTGCGGCGGCGGGACCAGCGACGCCAGCCTCTCCAGCACACCTGCGACCCCTCCCCAGCGCCCTCCCTGGGGCGGCCAGGGCGCGCCTCCTCCCCGCTCCTCGCCTCCGCGCACCACCGGCCCCGCGCTGGTCCAGGGGTCCGCGGGCAGCCGGCGCTGGTCCCCCACCCCGCGCTCCCAGGCTGCGCGGCGCCCTCGCGGCTCTGTCCCCTCGGGACACCCGACCCTTGAACCGGGTCCTGCGGGCCGTCGCGTGGAGACTGCCCCGGGCCGCAGGGGCCGGCCGCCTTGCGGAGGGGCCGGTCCCCTCGTGGGTGCTCGCCCTGCTAGTTCGCGGCAGGCGCACGGCCGACCCTGCCTCTGCGGAGGTCCGAGGAGCTGCGAGGTTTGCGTTGCGCTGGGGTCAGGTAACAGCCGCGCCTCCCGCCGTCCTCGAGGGGGGAGCTCCTCTCAGTAACTTGCAAGGGCAGGATGCGGTGCCGCCACCACGCTCACGGGGCGGCCTCCTCCCTGGACCCTGCCTCTGACCACGGCCGCCTCCCACCCCGCCGCTCAGGGTCCCCGCTCTTGTCACCCATCCGCTGGGGCTCCCTGCGTCTTCAGTGTCCATCGCGTTCTCGTGAGTTCTGTAGATCTCTCTTCGCGTGTTTGTGCAACTAAGATGCGATTCTCTTCGCTCATCGCCTGTTTTGCTTTTTCACTGTGGTCTTTCTCTATTCCTGGTTCCGCTCTGGTCTTTGTCGCGGAAGCGATGTCTTCCTCTTCTTTCTGCCCGTATCTGAGGTCCTATGGACTTCTCTGAATTTCCCCGACTCTGGACGATCTATCTTGTCCCCACACCTGAGGTCCTGGACCCAGGGCAGTCAGCTTGCTTTGAGTCAGCGGGTTTCGATTTTGCCCTGGTTTTGTGCATCTTTCTTCGTGTTTTCATAATCTGCAGGGACCCAGCTCTGCTCTTTCCTCCATTTTCCTCTTCTGATGGTAACTTGGCAGAGGGTTTCATTCTGATCCCCTTCTGTTGCTGACTTCTTATGCAAAACTGATTTTTCTCAGCTCTCAGAAGGAAGCCTGTTGTACAGCACAACATTTCCAACATCATTGGGCTCCCCTCATTTTCCTGCAGTTGCAAACAAAAGCTGCGGTGCCTGAGACTTCCTGACTCTGTCCCCTGCCCTTTAACCTTTCCAGGCTCAGAGCAAGAAACAAGAGTGAAGCTGGTTAAAGAAAGCTCGAGCTGGAGTGATGAGTCTTTACCATCCATTTTTAATCCCTTTACTTAAAAGAAACGAGGACAGTGGAGAAAGCCAAATGCAGCTAGGCACACACGTGTGTGGCTCCCTCTCCTGGGCTCTCACCCTTCCACCCACCGGCCGGGTCTACCTCCCAGGCCTCTTCGTGAGGAGAAGAGGTCCTGGTGATGATGGCTGATGCACTTAGAGATGCTGGAGTCTCCACGACATGGCTGAAACATTCATGACATGCTTGCCCGAGCTTCCTTCCAAATCCATTGTTGTCAGCTGCATAATTGATGGTGACGTTGCTAATTCGGAAAGAGGAGAGAGTCAGCTTAATTTGTTTATGAGAAAAGGAAGGATTCTGTTTGGAGAGCCCCCATGCACTCTGCTGAGATGCTCTGGTTCCCAAATACTGGAGGACAAAGAACATTCTTTTCCAGTTTGGAGACAGAATAGGACTTAATCCACCCGAATGCGTTCTCCCCGCCAGGACTAGTGCCGCGACCTAGGCAGTAATCCCAGCGCTCTGGGGTGAACGGCCCGGATCCCGAGAGGTGGTGGGCAGCTGGGAGTAAGGGGCCAGTGTGGGGTGAGAGGCTGGCCCTCCTGTGGGCTCCCTGGGGGTCAGTGTTTGGCTCCACCCCAGCCTTGTATCGGGGCTGAGAGAGTTCCGTGTGAAGAGACAGACGAGTCCTGTCCCCACAGTTCAGTGGGTCGTCCCAGCGTGGACTGTGTGCTTAGAAGAGACAGGCTTTGAATTCTTCTGTAGTGTTGACCCACAATGCCAGGGATCTGCACTGAAAGCTTCTCTTGATTTCATGCTTGAGGTGCCGGGCACTGCTTTGGCACTGGCACCAGAGTGCCAGCCACTGCCCAGTGGGCACCAGTGCCCTGCAGGTTGAACTGGAGGATGCTTCTGTTTTCAGGAGCCAACAGTAAGCCCTAGAAATTTAGGGGGCCAGGGGGCTTCATGTGCTGAGCTTCTCTTATATGGTAGCTCAGACCCTCCTGGTGTCTTGCTGTTGACAGGGATCGCAATGCTCCCTGTTCCAAGGGCCCAAGGTTGGTGGTTTGGGTGCCCTGTTGCAGGGCTATCAGCTCCCACGTTAAAGCATTAACAAGTCCTCTAGGAAGGAGGGAGTGTTATTGCCGTGAGAAAAAGTTAGAGCTCAATTTCACTTTGCGTGCATGCTAAGGTGTCTCAGTCGTGTCTGACCCCTTGTGACCCCGTGGACTGCAGCCCGCCAGGCTCCTCTGACCATGGGATTCTCCAGGCAAGGACACTGGAGTGGGTTGCTGTGCCCTCCTCCAGGGGATCTTTCCCACCCAGGGTTCAAACCCAGGTCTCCTGCATTGCAGGCAGATTCTTGACCTTCTGAGCCACAGTCAAGGGGCAGGTAGTACCTTAAGGCCGATAAAGAAACACAAGCCCAGTGTGTTCCAGATTCGGACGCAGCGCTCCTGGGGACACCGTGGGCTCTGCCTCCCCTGGCAGGTGGTGCTTCCCGTCACTCCGCCTGCAGGGACTCACCCTGAGGCCCCTCTGCTCAACCTCAGGGTTTCCCACAGCTTCACGTCCGTCTGTCCCAGGCTTCCTCCTGGTCTCTGCTCCTGGGAGGCAGTCGTCTGGTTTTCTGAGCCCAGCCGACGCGGTGCTCGCGGTCAGGTCGGCTGGGTGGGCTCCGGCTTGGCTGCCTCCCATTGCAGGACTCTGTTCTTCAGCCGCCAGGTCGTGTCCGGCTCTTGCGACCCATGGACTGCAGCTCGCCAGGCTTCCCCGTCCTTCACCATCTCCCAGAGTTTGCCCACGTTCATGTCCATCCAATTGGTGCTGCCATGCAGCGATCTCATATCTGTTGCCTGCTTCTCCTCCTGCCCTCACCCTTTCCCAGCATCAGGGTCTTTTCCAATGAGCCGACAGTTTGCCGCAAGTGTAGGACTTGCCCAGACGTTATCTTATTCAAATCTCAGGTTCTTTATCCAGGAAAGAGGCAGTAAAGTAACCCACAGGAAGTTTTTGTGGAAAATAAAACTAGAAATGTATAAATTTTAAAGTGCAGTATAGGTGTTAATTACTATTGATTCTGTCATTTTAGATGATAAAGAAGGGGCACAGATTCCCCATTTCTCCCTGAAATTCCTTCTGTTCTAACTAGAGAAAAGCATCCCTTCTCAAGCCCACTCTCACTGTATTCTAATATGGAAACAGACACTACTGTACAACCAAGCTTCATGGAAAAAGGCCCAAAGGAATTCAGAAATTGGAATCATTGAACACGGATTATAAAATAACAAATTAAAAACAAGCTGGGAAATATTTGCAGGGACCAGGAATATTTTTAAAAATGACATAGCTAAGTTGTGAAATAATTAAATAAAACTTCCAGAAAAAATATTAAAAAACTGAAAAAAAAACCAATAGATGAGATTGACAGAAAGTTAACAAGACTGAAAAGAGAATTAGTGAATGATAAAATAAGTCCCGATACTCCCTAGACAAACAGATTTTAAAAGGAAATGATAGAAGAACAGATTAGCTTTACAAGGTGATTTAGGAGATAACAGATTTGTTTAATCACAGTGTCTCAGGAAAGGTGTGAGAGCGTATGTGGAGAGGAAAGTGGGGATTTCTCAGGACTGACTACAGACACCAGCCCAGAAGTTCGGGAATCCTGATTAACCTTGAGCAACATTCAAGCGAGAGCGCGTTCACGCTCAGATGCGCCACAGAGCTGCAGCGCAAAGACCGAGACAGCCTTAGAAGGAGACGGCAGAAACAAACAGGCTCCTCGCAGCCATCCAGGTCCTTGGACCTGTTCATAAGATCTTTCTAAAAGTGCTTGTCTGCTAATTCCACCTTTCTCCCCACCTCTGGGCAGAGGACCATGTTGAGGCCTGTCAGGCAGCATGGGGCTGGCGCACACCCCACGTCTGACCAGGCGGAGCAGAGAACTTGGTGCTGCTGGGATTCTCAACAAAGATCCCAGGAAAGCACGCTTCGCTTGTGGGCTAAACTAGATCTAGGCTGACGGCCAACCTGTATCCCGCTCAGCCTGAAATCAGCTTTCAGACGATCCGCCTGATCCAGGGAAAACTGGCTTCCTTTTGGAAGAAAACCCTCAACATTCACTAATGGAGGACAGAGTCCAGCCACTTAACAACATAATTGTCACAATGCCCAGCACCCAGTAAAAATGACGAGAGATGCAAAGGATCGGGGAAATTTGAAAAGTTCTTAGGAGAAAAAAATCCAGAAATGACAAAGATGATAAAAATAGCAAAAAAGGAATTTTAAAACAGCGCTTTTAAATATTTCCAAGTAGTTAAAGAAAATTGCAAAAATTTTATAGTAAGGAAATGGAAGCTACAAAAAGCCCCATTGACATTCTGGAGCTGAAAACCCAAAATCTCTTAAGTGAAGAAAATCACTGGATGGGCTCAGGAGTAGACTAAAAACCGTAGAAAAAGAGCTATGACCAACCTAGACAGCGTGTTAGAAAGCAGAGACGATCCTTTGCCAGCAAAGGTCCGTCTAGTCAAAGCTTTGGTTTTTTCCAGTGGTCATGTATGGATGTGAGAGCTGGACCATAAAGAAAGCTGAGCACAGAAGAATTGATGCTTTTGAAGTGTGGTGCTGGAGAAGACTCTTGAGAGTCCCTTGGACTGCAAGGAGATCCAACCAGTCCATCCTAAAGGAAATCAGTCCTGAATATTCATTGGAAGGACTGATGCTGAAGCTGAAGCTCCAATACTTTGGCCATGTGATGTGAAGAACTGACTCATTAGAAAAGAGCCTGATGCTGGGAAAGATTGAGGGCAGGAGGAGAAGGGGGTGACAGAGGATGAGATGGTTGGATGGCATCACAGACTCGATGGATGTGAGTCTGAGTGAACTCCGGGAGTTGGTGATGGACAGGGAGGCCTGGCGTGCTGCGGTCCATGGGGTCACAAAGGGTTGGACACGACTGAGCGACTGGACTGGACTGAGGAGCCGTAGCAGAGAGTGAACTTGCTGGCTGACCGGTGGGAACCGTCCGCACAGCAGCAGCGGCGACTGGAGAGAGAGCAGCAGCCGGGCTTCCCTGGGCCAGTGGTTAAGAACCTGCCTTCAGTGCAGGGGACACGGGTTCAAGCCCTGTCCTGGGAAGATTCCGCGTGCAGAGGGGCAGCAAAGCCTGTGCGCCTCTCTCCACAACTAGGGAGTCTGCTTGGGGCAACAAAGACCCAGCAAAATAAATACATTAACCAAATTAAAAATGAAAAGAACATGGAGGAAATTGAAAAATAAAAGACAGCGGTCTCCACTGATTTGTGGCTTACTGTGAAGAGGGCTAACATATGTGTAATTGAAATACAAGAAAAAGATGAAGGGCAGAAAAGCATTGGAACAATGACTGATATTTCTCCAAACTTGGTGAAAACTATAAACTTACAGAGCTTAAAAAAAAAAAAAACAACAACCAAAGAGAAAATTAAAACACTCAAAGAAAAAATAAAACTGCACCAAGGAACGTGGTAATCAAATTCCTGACAACCAATTATAAAGAGAAAAACCTCTTAAAAGTGGTCCAGGACAGGAGGGCATGCCACACACAAACTGATAGACGGGAATAATGGCCGGCTTCTCATCAGAAACGCTGCGAGACGGGAGACAGTGGGACAATCACAAGCATTATTCTGTGACAGAATTCTGCATCCAGTTAGAACTTCCTCATGGAAGGGAAAGGCAAAAGAGAGTCAATCACAGCTGAGATGACCTTTATTAGCAGCAGAACTGGTAACAAAATTCATTATATAATTTCCACAAGATAAAGGATGCTATCACACAGAAATCCACATCCGAAGGAATTAAGATTATTGTTGCTGCTGCAAAGTAAATATGTGGGTCATGAATTTTTGTCATCTTATAAAGACAATTACTGACACTCAAAAGCAAAAATAATGAAATACACTGTATGGTGTAAAGCACACGTGGAAGTGATCTATACCCCAGTATTCACAGAAAGACAGAAGAGGAGAGACGGACGTGCGCTGCGGCAGCGTTTCTGTGTGGACAGTGCTGCAGTGATTTGTAAACAGAGATCGTGATGAAGGTCTCACGGAGCAAAGACTACACAAAAAGTGAAGAGCAGCCACTACGCAGAAGACACGAGCTGGAACACCGAGAAATGCCCAGTCCATAAGATTACAGAAGAATGGGGGGCTGGCTCAGATGGCAAAGAATCTGCAATGCAGGAGACTTGGGTCCAAAGGGAGTGGCAACCCACTCCAGTGTTCTTCCCCGAAGAATCCCATGGACAGAGAAACCTGCTGGGCTACAGTCCACGGGGTCAGAAAGAGCTGGACACCACTGAGCGACTAACACTTTTTTCAGAATGGAGGGGACACGTGTATGCCTCTGGCCAGCTCATATTGATGTGCGGCAAAAACAGCCACCATACTGTAGAGTAATTGTCCTCCAATTAGAGTTAACTAATTGAAAAAATAAGTGATGGCAGCAGATGGGAAAGCTAGAAAACTTGTAGCAAGAAGTTGGGCTTAAACCCAATATATGAGTAATTAATTAAATTAATTAATCAAACTAAACGAAGTGCAGATTTTGTCAGACTGGGTTAAAATAATGCTGCCTTTAAGAAGCAGTTTCTGAACATAATATGGAAAGATAGAAAATGTTATTTAAATGCATTTGTAAGTAAGCTGAAGTAACCGCACTGGGGTGATGAGGGACATTTAAAAGAAGACACGGCGTACACGAACATGTACGCGCCTGACACGTGGGTCTCGGGATGCAGAGACGTGAGCTTAGAGAAACAGAAGGAGGATAGACAAGCACACAGGTGTGGCTGAAGACGCTGTGACCGAGGGATCGAGTGCGCTGAGCACCAGTCAACACACGGGAGACTGGGACAAACTGGCAACCGTCTGGGTCTGCCTGAGCCCTTCAAGCGTCACACCTGATACGAGACCTCATTCTTCCCAAGTCCACACGGGCAGTCACCAAAGCAGGTTGTGCGTAGGGCTATGAAGCAGGTTTCAGCACATTTAAATGGACTGAAATGAGACAGTATGTATCCTCTGACCACAAAACAATTGAATTAGAAATCAAAAATTAGACTTCGGGAAATCCCCAGACACTTAAAAATTAAATAACGTTTTAAACCATTGTTTCAATGAAGAATTCACAAAGGCATTTAGAAAACATCTTGAATTGAGAGATAACGAGATGGTAACACGTCAAAAATCACGAGTTGCAGCAAAGCAGGGCTTGAAGGGAAAGTTTACCATTCAGTAGAAAAATTAGGAAAAAAGAAATTTGACGTGAATGCTCTTAGCATCCACCTGAAGAATCAAGCGAAGGAAACTGAAGAAGTAGAAGGGAGGAAATAACGGAAAACAGAAAGTCGATGAAAATAAAAGTCGGCTCTTTGAAAAGGTCAGTAAAATGATAAAGAGCCAGATAAGGTAATCAAGGGAAACAGGACGGGAAACACACCCGACGCCGGACGGGAAACAGCCTGACGAGCTGCCAGCCTCGGGAACGAGAGGGACCGTCACCGCAGACCTCCCGCGGGCTAACCTGCCAGTGAGGACGCGCGTTGGGAAGCTGTGACGGTCAATTCCACAACTTAGACGAAATGGGCAAACGCACGGCCAGGCACAGACTGCCACAACTGACTCAGGGAGAAGGAGAATCAAGACGGCCCTGCAGGCGTTCCGAGGAGAGGAGACGGGCCTGTGTGTCCCCAGGGTTTTATCAGGATTATTATCATAGCTTCTCTTACTGTAAAAATCGGCATCTAAGCCATGTTTCTTTTTCTTCTGCATGTGATTTTAAGACTTGTTTCAGATTTTCCCATTTGTCTGAGTCTTGACTTCTACTTATGCCCGAGTTTATGAAGTCTCTAGTGTTACCCAGGTTTCCCAGGTGGCTCAGCTGGTAAAGAATCTGCCTGCAGTGCCAGAGACTCGGGTTCGACCCCTGGGTCGGGAATATTCCCTGGAGGAAGGCATGGCAACCCACGCTAGTGTTCTTTCCTGGAGCATCCCATGGACAGAGGATCCTGGGGGGCTACAGTCCATCGTTTTGCAGAGAGTCAGATGACTGATATGATGAGCCCGGCCCAGCACAGTATTACCTGGTGAAGATTTATTCTAACGGTGCCAGATTAAACAAATGCCGCTCTGTCTTCCGGGTGGCAGATGTCAGAGACATTCAAGATTAGCTCCCAGCGGTGTCCAGGAAAGCCGAATGGAGCCACTGGGCGTCTCTGACAGCCTGCTTCTCCCCCAGGGGCATCGTGGTCTGTGTGAGCAGCTGGGAAACCAGAGGAGCGCCCAGGACCACAATCCCTGAAACCCGACGGAGGCCACGGGGCAAAGCGGGACAGCTGAGAGGAGCGTCCCCGCGCAGGGGACCCTCCAGGTCTGCTGAAGCCAGGTGTGAGCGCTTGTGGCCCCCGAGGCTCTCGCCCGAGCCCCCCGTGGAATGGCAGGGAGGCGCCCGGGGCGCGCCCGCTCCGATGTTTGGCTCACCGCTTGCTTGTTCTCTTACCGCTTGCAGAGGTGTTCTCGTCGATTTCAAGACTCTCCGGAGCAGAAGGAAAGTGTGGACCACGGCTCCCCAGGACGGCGTTTCTGGGGCCCGGGCGCTCCCCAGGACGGCTGGGCTGTCGGGACTCGTTAGCAAGGCCTGCGTTGAGCTCTGGGTCTCCCGGGGGCCTCTGTGAGGAGCTCTGTCAGAGCGGGCTCTTTGCCGCAGCTCTTCACATCCTGAGCCGTCTGTTTGCCTCGAGGACTGCCAGCAAATGACCGAGACCACGGAGCACGGCCCCCCTGTCTCCTGGGGGAGGTGGGAGCACAGTCCCCCTCCTGGTGGAAGTGGGAGCACGGCCCCCCGTCTCCTGCGGGAGGTGGGAGCACGGCCCCCTTGTCTCCTGGTGGAGGTGGGAGCACAGCCCCCCTGTCTCCTGAGGGAGGTGGAGCACGGCCCCCCTGTTTCCTGGTGGAGGTGGGAGCACGGCCCCACTGTCTCCTGGGGGAGGTGGAGCACGGCCCGCCTGTCTCCTGAGGGAGGTGGGAGCACGGCCCGCCTGTCTCCTGGGAGAGGTGGAGCACGGCCCCCCAGTCCCCTGGTGGAGGAGGGAGCACGGCCCCCCGTCTCCTGCCGGAGGTGGGAGCACGGCCCCACTGTCTCCTGAAGAAGGTGGGAGCACAGTCCCCCTCCTGGTGGAAGTGGGAGCATGGCCTCCCGTCTCCTGCGGGAGATGAGAGCATGGCCCCCCGTCTCCTGGGGAAGGTGGGAGCACAGCCCCCTGTCTCCTGGTGGAGGTGGGAGCACGGCCCCCCCATCTCCTGGTGGAGGTGGGAGCACAGTCCCCCTCCTGGTGGAAGTGGGAGCACGGCCCCCCAGTCCCCTGGTGGAGGTGGCAGCACGGCCCCCCGTCTCCTGCGGGAGGTAAGAGAAGGGGTGGCCGGGATTCGGGACCACCAGGAAAGCTTGCTGGACCAGATGGAGATGGAGTGAGCGGTCAGCCTGGAGCAGCCCTGGGGAGGGGCGCAGGAGGGGTGGACCGGCCGTGGGCAGCTGCCCTGTACTGTCCAGGGACCGCGGAGGGACCCTGAGGGAGTGGGGCCTGGAGGAGGAGCCCCGTGTGTCTGCAGGCTGCGGCAGGGCCCTGGGCCGGGTCCTCGGGGAGGGGGCGCAGCCGTCCCGAGGGCCTGGTGTTGCTGTGCCTGACCGGAGGCGGGGTGGCCGGCCTAGGGGAGCCAGGAGGGGTCCGGGTCCCTCGGTTCCGTGAGTGGTGCTGTTCGGGCCGGTCGGGCAGGCCCCGCGGTCCCTGCCTCCAGGTCCCGTGACCCCGCGTTCCTGGTCAGGGAGGAATCAGCCTGCTGGCCTGTTTCCCCGCGGACTGAGGCACTCTAAGCGGTCAATACGCGGGCGGGCGGCGCGGGCCCTGAGGCCTGTCTGCGCTCCCAGCCGCTCTCCCGGGAGCGAGGCGGCCTCCTCCCCAGGCCCGGGCAGAGCGGCGTCTTATAAATAATCCAGCAGCCGTCTCTTCTGCTCCATCACGCCAGCCGCACTCCAGAGGGGACCCTTCCGGGAGGAGAGGATTCAATCAGACGCAAACCGTCCCCCAGGTTGCCTGGGAAGTTTCAGTTGTCCAGAATCTGGAGCCCGAGGGGCCTGGGGACCTGCATTTCATCAGGGTTCTCCTCTGTTGGCGGCCCCTCAGTCACAGCAGTGAGTCTGGGGCCCAGGCCTGCAGCTGGCTCAGGGCACCTTCTCTCAGGGGCTGGAGGCAAGGGTGGTCCATGAACACAGCTGGAATCCCCAGGGCCCCCTCTCTCCCCGCATCACAGGCCGACTGTTTGCTGCTTTGAGACTGAATTTTGGAGGGGAGGCCCGGAACTTTGGGAAGATTCCCCAGCCAGAGGGCGGGAAGCCCGGCTCTGCCAGGGTGGAGAGCTTGACCACAGTGCCGGCTGGAAACGCAGCTGCTTTTGCTGCTGTGATGGCACCGGGGCTGCGGCGGGAGCTCCGTCCACAGCGCTGGCCGAGTCCAGCTCTGGACGTAAGCTCTTCGGCTCTGGCTTGTCCTGGATCAGGGTCCTTCCCGTCCTCAGCTCCCTGGAAACTTCTCTCAGGAGAAAGCCGATGGAAGGCTCAGCTCTGTAAGATGAACTTGCATCCTAACCTGGAAAAAAAGAAAACTGAAAGTCACTCAGTCATGTCCGACTCTTTGTGACCCCATGGACTATACAGTCCATGGAATTCTCCAGGCTAGAATACTGGAGTGAGTAGCCTTTCCCTTCTCCAGGGGATCTTCCTGACCCAGGGATCGAACTCAGGTCTCTGGATTCTTCACCAGCTAAGCCACAAGGGAAGCCCAAGAATACTGGAGTGGGTAGCCTATCCCTTCAGGGGATCTTCCCAACCCAGGGATTGAACCGGGGTCTCCCACATCGCAGGCGGACTCTTCAGCAGCTGAGCCCCCAGGGAAACAATCCCTAACCTGGAGACACACCCAGACTGGGGCGTGGATCTGCTGCCCTGAGTGCCTGGGACCGGCCGTGTCAATGGCACCGGGCTGAAGGCGACTGAGGGCCCACGGGGGCTGCAGCTCCCAGAGTCGACCACTCCTGTGGCTTGCCAGGCCAGGAGCGGGCTGGCCCTCGTCCCCGTCCCCACGGACGCCCCTCCCCGCCCCCTCAGGCACCGCGGGGCCCGTCCTTCCTCCCCAGTGAAGGGCTGCTGAGTCCAGGAGGGGCGGGCAGCCCTTCTGGGGGTACCGTTTCTCTTCCTTTCATGTTTCCCGCTTCCTATTGACTTTTCACTGAAACAGAGGGGCGGCTGCACAGCACGCGTTGGGCCCTTGTGTGAGGATGGAGGGGCGAGCGGACACGTGGCCAGCTTCCCCGGAGGATGGCAGGGCCTTGGGCTCCCCCAGGGCACCCGCAGCCCGGACGCTGGCCAGTGACCGCTCCCCATCCTGGCAGGGGGACCCCTGCTCAGCCCTCCCTCGCTCTGACCCCATCGGGACTGGGGTGGGACCCCGGCCCCGGGCCTGTCTGTGAGCGTGGGTGTGTGTGTGCACAGGGGTGCGGGGGCAGGGACGGAGGACCAGCCCTGCTCTGGGCCTGGAAGGTCACTGGCGGGGTTGACTCCAGGAACCGCAGCCTGCAGTGGCGCTGACAAGGCTGGTTCCACCCCTGCGGTGGGCTCCACCATGCAGCTCGTCAGGGGTGGCTCTGGGGCCCCCCCAGGCCAGTCCCTCACCTTCTAGTAATACTTTTTGGTGCTTTTTCTTAAGAGGGCCCCCACATGGATAAGCTCCAAGGCCTGGGAAGCTTGGGCCCTCCCCGCATCCAAGCCACCTGGGCATCTGTCCGGGCACTCCGCTCTGAGCTGTGGCCTGTCGCAGCCTCGGATGTGAGCCTCACAGATGCACGTGGTCCTCACCAGGTCCCCTCACTGCCCCGGGCCCTCTGGGCCCTCTGCCTGCCCGGTGTACAGCACGTGGGGGCAGGCGGTAGCCCTGGTCTTCCCCTCTGTTGTCTGTGAGTCCCTGCCCCCCTGCAGCTTCATGGGAAACTCACAGGTGTCTACCTCGAGCTCCTGTCTTTATGGCGAGACCTTGCTCATGTATCTACCTCCGCAAAGACACCTGAAAATGAGCACATCCTAGCCCACCAAGAAGCGCTGACCAATTAAGACAGACCCTCAGTTTCTCTCTGGAATCTCTGGGTGCCCAGAAAAGATCGCTGACCTTCAGCAATTCAGTATCCAGTGTTTAGGTCAATAGGCTGTCTACCCGCTGAGGTGACTGATGAAGAGAGCCAGGGAGCTGACGCAGACCACCAAGGTCAAGAAGGTGACACCGCTACAGAGCCTGCGCTATCCATGCACGAGTAAGGGACTGTTAGGTACGGGATGTGCTGAAAAGCAGAGACATTACATTACCAACAAAGGTCCGTCTAGTCAAAGCTATGGCTTTTCCAGCAGTCATGTATGGGTGCGAGAGTTGGACCATAAAGAAGGCTGAGCGCTGAAGAGATAATGTTTTCAAATTGTGGTGCTGGAGAAGACTCTTGAGAGTCCCTTGGACTGCAAGGAGATCCAACCAGTCCATCCTAAAGGAAATCAGTCCTGAATATTCACTGGAAGAACTGATGCTGAGGCTGAAGCTCCAATACTTTGGCCATGTGATATGAAGAACTGACTCATTGGAAAAGACCCTGATGCTGGGAAAGATGGACGGTGGGAGCAGAAGGGGGTGACAGAGGATGAGACAGTTGGGTGGCATCATCCACTCAGTGGACAGGAGTTTGAGTGAACTCCAGGAAAGATGGACGGTGGGAGCAGAAGGGGGTGACAGAGGATGAGACGGTTGGGTGGCATCATCCACTCAGTGGACAGGAGTTTGAGTGAACTCCAGGAAAGATGGACGGTGGGAGCAGAAGGGGGTGACAGAGGATGAGACGGTTGGGTGGCATCATCCACTCAGTGGACAGGAGTTTGAGTGAACTCCAGGAAAGATGGACGGTGGGAGCAGAAGGGGGTGACAGAGGATGAGACGGTTGGGTGGCATCATCCACTCAGTGGACAGGAGTTTGAGTGAACTCCAGGAGACGGTGAAGGACAGGAAAGCCTGGTGCGCTGCAGCTCACGGGGTTGCAATGAGTCAGACATGACTTAGCTGTCGAACAACAACAACAAGTAAGGGACTGTTACGAACAATTGCATTTCTACACCGCGTCCAGTGTTCTATTGGACTTGATGCCAACACCACAAAATTAGCTGTTGTAGCTTTATGGTGGGTCTCCAAATCAAGGAGATTAAGACGTCTAACTGCTCATCTGGTTTAAGATGGTCTTGGCTTTCTAGGTGATTTGCATTTCCACATAAATTATCAAATCAGTTTGTCAATTTCTACGAGAACTTGTTGGGATGTTTTGCTCAAAATACCAATTAAATCTACAGAGAAAGTTTGGGAAAGGAAGTGTTTTAACTTTTTTTTTTTTAGTTTTCCAGTCCTCAAACTTGTTATATTGTTCCACTTATTTTGGTCTTTTTTAAATGTCTCTCAGCAAATATTTTGTTATTTTAAATGTGTAGGCTTTGCACATATGTTATATATTTTGATGTTGTTGGCATTAAAAAAATTCTGTTTTCCAATTACTTTGTTTGTAGCTATAGAAATATTATTAACTGATTTTATATATTGGCCTTGTATCAAGCGGCTTTACAAATTTATTCCTAATATTTTGTAGACTATTTTATATTTTTATGTATATAAAAATATATGTGAACAATGGCAATTCTGTTACATTCCAACTTTCCATTTATGTATGCACTTCTTTATTTAAATTTGAAGGTGGTCATAGTGTTCTGGAGAGGATTCACAGAGCAATTTTTAATGGAAGTAGTGAGAGGAGAAGTTCTTGTCTGTTCCTGACCCCAGGGGGGCAGTGTTCAATATTTCACCATTAAGCTTGATGTTAGCTGCTCTGTGTGTGTGTGTGTGTGTGTGTGTTGTGTGTGTGTGTGTGTTGTGTGTGTGGTGTGTGTTTTGTGTGTGTGTGGTGTGTGTGTATGTGTGTGTGGTGTGTGTGTGTGGTGTGTGTGTGGTATGCGTGTGTGTGTGGTATGTGTGTGGTGTGTGTGTGGTATGCGTGTGTGTGGTGTGTGTGTGGTGTGTGTGTGTGGTGTGTGTGTGGTATGCGTGTGTGTGTGGTATGTGTGTGGTGTGTGTGTGGTATGCGTGTGTGTGGTGTGTGTGTGGTGTGTATGTGTATGTGTGTGTGTGGTGTGTGTTATGTGTGTGTGTGGTGTGTGTGTGGTGTGTGTGTGTGTATGTGTGTGTGTGGTATGTGTGTATGTGTGTGTGGTATGTGTGTATGTGTGTGTATGTGTGTGTGTGGTGTGTGTGGTGTGTGTGTATATGTGTGTGTTTGTGGTGTGTGTCGTGTGTGTGTGGGGTGTGTGTGTATGTGTGTGTGGGGTATGTGTGTATGTGTGTGTGGTGTGTGTGTGTGTGGTGTGTGGTGTGTGTGTGGTGTGTGTGTGTGTGTGTGTGTATGTGTGTGTGTGGTATGTGTGTATGTGTGTGTGGTATGTGTGTATGTGTGTGTGGTATGTGTGTATGTGTGTGTGTGGTGTGTGTGTGTGGTGTGTGTGTATGTGTGTGTGGTGTGTGTGTATGTGTGTGTGTGGTGTGTGTGTGGTGTGTGTGTGGTGTGTGTATATGTGTGTGTTTGTGGTGTGTGTCATGTGTGTGTGGGGTGTGTGTGTATGTGTGTGTGGGGTATGTGTGTATGTGTGTGTGGTGTGTGTGTGTGTGTGGTGTGTATGTGTGTGTGGTATGTGTGTATGTGTGTGTGTGTGGGGTGTGTGTGGTGTGTGCGTGGGGTGTGTGTGTATGTGTGTGGTGTGTGTGTATGTGTGTGTGGTGTGTGTGTGTGTGGTTGTGTGTGTGTGTGGTGTGTGTGTGTGTGGTGTGTGTGTATGTGTGGTGTGTGGTGTGTGTGGTGTGTGGTCTGTGTGTGGTGTGTGGTGTGTGTGTATGTGTGGTGTATGGTGTGTGTGTGGTGTGTGTGGTGTGTGTGTGTGGTGTGTGTGTGTGGTGTGTGGTGTGTGGTGTGTGTGGTGTGTGTGTGTGGTGTGTGTGTGTGATGTGTGTGTGTGGTGTGTGTGTGGTGTGTGTGTGTATGTGTGTGTGTGGTGTGTGTGTGGTGTGTGTGTGTGCGTATGTGTGTGTGTGGTATGTGTGTATGTGTGTGTGGTATGTGTGTATGTGTGTGTATGTGTGTGTGTGGTGTGTGTGGTGTGTGTGTATATGTGTGTGTTTGTGGTGTGTGTCGTGTGTGTGTGGGGTGTGTGTGTGTGTGTGTGTGGGGTATGTGTGTATGTGTGTGTGGTGTGTGTGTGGTGTGTGTGTGGTGTGTGTGTATGTGTGTGTGTGGTATGTGTGTATGTGTGTGGTATGTGTGTATGTGTGTGTGGTATGTGTGTATGTGTGTGTGTGTGGTGTGTGCGTGGTGTGTGTGTGTGGTGTGTGCGTGGTGTGTGTGTGGTGTGTGTGTGTGGTGTGTGTGTATGTGTGTGTGTATGTGTGTGTGGTGTGTGTGTTGTGTGTGTGTGTGGTGTGTGTGTATGTGTGTGTGGTGTGTGTGTATGTGTGTGTGGTGTGTGTGTGTGGTGTGTGTGTGGTGTGTGTGTATATGTGTGTGTTTGTGGTGTGTGTCGTGTGTGTGGGGTGTGTGTGTATGTGTGTGTGGGGTATGTGTGTATGTGTGTGTGGTGTGTGTGTGGTGTGTGTGTGGTGTGTGTGTGGTGTGTGTGTGTATGTGTGTGTGTGGTGTGTATGTGTGTGTGGTATGTGTGTATGTGTGTGTGTGGTGTGTGTGTGTGGTGTGTGCGTGGTGTGTGTGTGTGTATGTGTGTGTGGTGTGTGTGTATGTGTGTGTGGTGTGTGTGTGTGGTGTGTGTGTGTGGTGTGTGTGTGTGGTGTGTGTGTGGTGTGTGTGTGTATGTGTGTGTGTGGTATGTGTGTATGTGTGTGTGTATGTGTGTGTGTGGTGTGTGTGTGTGTGTGGTGTGTGTGTGGTGTGTGTGTGTGTGGTGTGTGTGTATGTGTGTGTGGTGTGTGTGTATGTGTGTGTATGTGTGTGGTGTGTGTGTATGTGTGTGTGTTTGTGGTGTGTGTGTGTGTGTGTGTGTCATCCTTTTTTGGTGAATGCTTAGAATTCCTGGATCACAGGGCCCTAGTACGTTTCTCTCTGTGAGGTCCGGTCCGGTATTTCCAAATCGGTTTCACCATCTTGCTTTCCTGCCAGCTCGCTGAACGCCGTGTTGCCAGTCGTTTTCGTTTCAGCCGTCTGGAAGGGCGACGCGCTGTGGTTCTAACGTGCATGTCCCCCGTGACTAATGATGTTGAGAATTATCTCATGTGCTTGCTATCCATTCATATACTTTTCAAAGAAATACGTGCGCAACCATCTGCCCATTTTCATGTGGCCTTTGTTCATATCACTACATCACGCAAGAAGTTCATTCTTCAGATATCCCAAGCACAAACTCTTTGCCAAATACATCTGTGGTAAATATTGCCTCCCAAAATATGGTTTGGCTATTCACTGGAAAGTTCAAATTCGGTTGAAATCTAATTGACAATTTTAGAGACCGTTTCTCCTGTGCTCCCTCTCAGGAGACTGGGTCTGCGCCAGGGTGGGAAGCTGGTGTATGCCCTCTTCAGTAGCTTGTGGCTTTCACATTCACGTGTAAGCACATGTTCCATCTTGAGTTAATTTTTTTGTGTGAAACAAGTTTGGGCTGAGGCTCATTTTGTCTGCGTGTGGATTTCCATTTGTTCAAAGACTTTCGTTTTTCCAGTAGAGTGCGTCAGCCTTTGTTAAAAGTCGGTTGTTCTGGAGAGCATGGGTCGTGGCTGGGCTCTCCCCTCTGCCTCCTTGTGCTCCGGTTCTGCGGCCACACTCTGGTTGCCCGGGTTTCAGCAAGTCCTGAGGGCAGGAAGGACCGTCCTCAGACTTCACTTTCCCTTTCCATCACTTTGGCCATTCTAGGTCTTTTGCTTTATTAAATGTCAAGCTTAATTAGCCTGCCATTTTCCATGAGTAAAAACTCTCTGGAGTTTCTAAAGGGTTGTATTTGATAGAGAGGCATGTGTGGGGAGAATAGGCCTCTTGATGTTGAATTTCCTAGCACAAAACGTATTGCTTCATTTATTTGTCTTCCGAATTTGTCCAAGAAATGTTTAGCTTTCAATGTGGATCTCTTGCACATTAACAAAACTGTGTTTCTACTATTGTGTGTTTTTTGAAGCCGTTGCAAACAGAGATTTAGAAAGTTTATTTTTCAGTCCACAAATAACCAATGCTGGAGAGGGTGTGGGGAAGAGGCAACCCTCTTGGACTGCCGATGAGGATGTAAATTGGCGCAGCCACTGTGGAGAACAGCACGGAGTTTCCTTTAGGAACGAAGCATGGAGCCAGCGCTCGACTCCGCAGTCCCGCTCCCAGGCACGAACCTGGAGAAAAGTCACAGTTCGGAAAGACAGATGCAGTTCAGTGCAGGTTCACTGCAGCACTGTTTACAACAGCCGAGACCTGGGAGCAACCTAAACGCCCGTCAGCAGATGCGTGGTGCACGTACACGACCGGACACTACTCAGCCACACGGAGAATGAAATAATGCTGTTTTCGCACCACGGATGGACCTAGAGGTGATCTTACTAAGCGCAGTAAGTCAGACAGAGAAAGAGAAACACCGTAGATATCCGTTGAAGTGGGATCTAAAATACGGTACAAGTGAACTTCCCTGTAAAGCAGAGACAAACCCACAGGTGTAGGGAGGAGACTTGTGGTTGCCAAGCTGGGGGCAAAGATGGCGTGGGAGTCGGGGCTTACCAGATGCAAAGTATTACGTACAGGACGGATGAGCAGCAAGACCTTCCTGTGCGGCCCAGTGAACTGTATCCTCTCTCCTGGGATAAATCGTAATAGGAAAGAATATAAAACAGCATGCATAATCCCATGGATAGGGGAGCCTGGTGGGCCACAGTCCAGGGGGTCGAAAAGAGCCGGACAGGACTGGGGCAACTTAGCACACATGTATGTGTATAGCTGAGTCACTTTGCTGAACCGCAGAAATTAACACAACATTGCAAATCAACGGCAATACTTTTTTTAAATTTTATTTTTCAGTAAAATAAAGTTCACCTGCTGCTAGCATTTGAAAGCACGGCTGATTTTTTTTTTTAATTGATCTTGTGTCCTACGGACTTGGTAACTTCACTTAGAGTTTCTAATAGTTATTTGAAGACTAATAGTAGTGGTCGTTGCTCAGTCCTGTCCGACTCTTTGCAACCCTACTGTAGGAGCCTGCCACGCTCCTCTGCCCATGGGATTCTCCAGGCAAGAATGCTGGAGTGGGCAGCCATGCCCTTCTCCAGAGTATCTTCCGGACCTGGGGATCAAGCCCGGGTCTCCTGCACTGCAGGCGGGTTCTCCACTGTCTGAGCCACAGGGAAGCCCCTGAAGAACAGTGCAGCGTGGGAAATAGTGGTGAGGGTGGGCATCCACGCCTTGTTTCTGAACTTGGTGGGGAAAATTTTGTTAGACTCCTTTTGTTTAACTGTGGAAATAATATGTTTTTTCTTTTCTAGTGTGCTAATATTGTTTGTGTTTATATTGTGAGTCATTCAATCTTGTCCGACTCTCTATGACCCCATTGACTAGCCCACCAAGCTCCTTTATCCCTGGAATTCTGTGGGCAAGAATACTGAATTGGGTAGCCATTCCCTTCTCCAGGGGATCTTTCAGACCCAGGGATCAAAGCTGAGTCTCCCGCATTGCAGGCAGGTTCTTTACCATCAGAGCCGCCGGGGAAGTGTTAATGCAGTGAATTAAGTTACTTGATCCTGAGTGCGAAGCATCTTGAATTTCTGGGATAAAACCTCTTGATCATGATGTCACCATCAATGTTGCTGTTACATAAACCCCACTTACTATGTCCTTTGTGCTTTGCTGGACTTGATTTGCTAAGAACTTGCTGCTGAGAGATGCTGGCCTATGGTTTTCCTTTCTTGCAGAAGCTTGTCAGCCTGCAGCTTCAGTGTTATCTCGGCTTCACAAAATGAATCTCAAGTATCTCCTTTTTCTGTATCCTCTGAAGGAGTTTCTATATTGCGGTTACTTTTTCTTTCTTGATTGTTCAGGAGAATTTACCAGTGAAGGGATCTGGACTTGCAGCTATTTTGTTAAAAAATCAATATCTTCAAAAGATTCGCGCATACTTGCATTTTCAATGTTTTGTTTTTGGTAGGTGGTTTTAAGCGATCTGTTTACTTCTAACTTGCACAGTTAATGACATAAATTTATTCGTAATATCTTTTAACCAACTTTTAAACGCCTGTAGAGTCTATAGCAACTATTTTCCCCCCAAGCTTTCTAATTCGTGGTTTCTGTTTTCTTGTTCATTCTTGTTGAGTTTTACTAATTTTATGACTCTTAGAACCAAGTGTGACTTTTTTCTATTGCATATCTGTTGTATGATTGATTTGAACTACTTATTTTATTATTTGCCTTCTCCTATTACTTTCTTAGGGTTTACTTACAAGGGTTTTTTCCCCCTGGTTTTATTAGAGAGAAGCATAGATAATTGATTTGTATTCTTTTCTACTTTAAACATATGCATTTGAAACTATAAATATCCCTTTTATGCAGACCTTTAGCTGCATATCGCAAGAGTCAATACGTCTTATTTCAATTACCTTTCAACTGTAATTTGAAAAGCAACTGTAATTTCCCTGAGGTTTCTTCTTTAACCCAGGTGTCTCTGTCACTGATTTCTGGTTTACTCCCACCAAGTAGAGAACATACTCTGTAGAAACTGAATTCCTAGAAACAGCTTAGACTTACATTATGGGCAGAATGTAGTTGGTCAAAGCGACGCCCCATGGTCCGCTCTTAAGAAAATGTAAGCTCCTCAGTCGCTGGTGGGGTGCTCGACGTGTGTCCCTTCTGTCTCTGTCTAGTTCTGTGATTATAATCTGAATTCTTGGTCTCTTTTTCCATCAGTGATTGGGAAAATAATCTTTAAAATCTCTACCTAGGGTTGTAGATTAACCTATTAGTTCTATACTTTTTATATTTCAAGCTATGCATACAAATTTAAGTTTTTAATATCTTTCTGTTATATGCTCCATTTATTATTACTAAAAGCTTTTTAGCTTTATTATTACTTATTATTACTAAATGTCTCTCTTGACTGCAAGGAAAAGGCTCACTTCAAAATATATTTTTTCGTATATGAAAATAGCCTCACTGTCTCTTTTTAGCATGTGTTTGCTGGTTCTCTGTCTTGTACTTCAGTGGATGTCATTGTGTCTAAAGCACGTCTCTCATGAAGAGCAGATGGTGGAAATTATTTTTCTATAAAAACAAGTCTGACCAACTTTGTCATAATTAAAGTGCTTAGTCCGCTGGCATTGGGATTTCCTGGTAGCTTAGCTGGTAAAGAATCTGCCTGCAGTGCGGGAGGCCTGGGTTCGACCCCTGGGCTGGGAAGGTCCCCTGCAGAAGGGAGCGGCTCCCCACTCCAGCACGCTGGCCTGGAGAGTCCCACGGACGCTGTGGCCCCCGGGCTCGCGTGGGATGGGACTCGGCTGAGCCAGCTTCCGCTCGCACTCATGGCTGGGCGCTTGGCCCAGTGTCCCCCGATTTCTCTTCTGTTTGTTCTGTCTCTCCTCGTTCATTTATTCTTTCTTTCCATTTTTGGGTTAATCAAGTGTTTTATTACTTCATTTCCCACCACCCGCCCCCCCCTCCCCCACTGGCCCTATAGTTACCTATTTCTCATGTCTCTGTAGTTCACGCATGATACTTGACTTGTTTGCTTCCTGAGCAGCTGCTGACCGCACTAGAGTTTCCGCCGTGTGCCCGCTCTTGCCTTTGCGCTGTTGGTGTTAGGTTTCATTTCTGCTTTCACCGGGCGCTGCAAAATGTCTCTGCTGCTACTGCTCCAAACGACTGGTAACTCTCAGACTTGCTCTGAAAGGTGTCCTTTCTGTTACTCTCTGTGGCTTCATGTCTTGTAGGCTGCCTTTCCCCGAGGCAAAAACCTTGCCTGATTATGCCTTGTAACGTAGATCTGATGGAGATAAATTTTTATCATTTTGTTTGGTTACAAAAACATCTTTTCTAGCCTCCATCAATTAAAAGACTGTGCTGGGTGTGGGTTTCTAGGCTAACAGTGCTTCTCCTTTCCTTTCCGTGCTTACAAATGGCATTCTAGTATTCTGTGGCTCCTAGCTGCTGCTGCTGCTGCTGCGGCTAAGTCGCTTCAGTCGTGTCCGACTCTGTGCGACCCCACAGACGGCAGCCCACCAGGCTCCCCCGTCCCTGGGATTCTCCAGGCAAGAACACTGGAGTGGGCTGCCATTTCCTTCTCCAATGCATGAAAGTGAAAAGTGAAAGTGAAGTCGCTCAGTCGTGTCCAACTCTTAGCAACCCCATGGACTGCAGCCCACCATGCTCCTCTGTCCATGGGATTTCCCACAGCTTCTCTCAAAAAGTCATTCATCCATCCTGCTATTTTCCTCTTTCAAAGTGCACATCCCTTTTCCTCTCGCTAAGTTTTAGACTTTTTTTCCTCTGTAGTTGGTTTTCAACAGGCTGACGATAAAGTTTCCAGGTGTGGATTTTTATTATATTTGTGTTAATGTGCGTCTTGTGCCTGTGTGTTGAGATCTTTCATTTTGAAAAGCGTCTCAGCCATTACGTCTTCGTGTCTAGCTCACTCCATCCTCTCTCTGTGTGGGTGGGATTATCTGACAATTAGCTTCTTTAACGTGCTCCATGTGTCCTTTCGACTCTGGTGTTGTTGTTGTTGTTTTCTCCTCTCTGGGTTTTAGTTAAGGCCACGCTCAGCCACTTCAGTCGTGTCCCACTCTTTGGGACCGCATGGACTGTAGCCCTCCAGGGTGCTCTGTCCATGGGATTTTCCAGGCAAGAATACTGGAGTGGGTTGCCATGCCCCTCTCCAGGGGATCTTCCTGACCCAGGCATAAAAGCTGTGTCTCCTGAATTGCGGGTGGGTTCTTTACTGCTGAGCCACTGGGGAAGCTCTCAGTTAAGGCATTATTTATTAATCTGTCGTTCAGTTGTATAATCCTATTTTCAGCTCTATTAAACGAATTAGCAGACCCTCCTGATGAGCTCTTAATTCATATTTTTACCTTGTAGAATAAATGCCAATTAGATTCTTCGGTGTGATTCCTATTCTCTATGTAAGTTTCCTATCTTTAATCCATTCTATTTTTGCCTATTTTAAACTTGTATTTATAGCTCTTGTTTGATAACTCCCAAATCTGAATTATCTGTAAATATGCTTCTAATTGCTGTTACCTTTCTATTAATTATTATCTACATTTTGCCTCTTTACATTTCTCACAAAATTTGAGTGTGTGCGGGACAATAAGATTGAGAGAACCACCAGGTTAAAGGTGGTGTCACTTCCCCTGGAGGTGTCTCATCTGTTCTGCCTTAGAAAGACAGTGCAAGGGGAGCTCACACGCACCCAAGTGGAAGTGCACTGGGCTGGGTTGACCGGTCGCCGTGGCTGCACTCAGTCCACCTTGAGCCACTGTCTTGCTGGGAGCTCAGAGCCCGGCAAGCATCCTGATGGGAGGGCTGCCTCTCAGTCAGTGGGGCTTCGTCTCTCAAGAGCCAGGAGATGCAGGAGCTCCACGTTGCCTCCGGCCCAGCCCTGAAGTTTCACGTTGTCTGGCTCTCACGCTCTTACTGCTATCCAAAGTCTTTAAAACTATGATTTTTGTCATTTATTCCACTTTTCCCCCTTAGATTCTATAATGATGCGTTCTGCTGGTATCCACTACATCTTATGTGGAAGTAAGTAAAAGTTCCAATGGTTTTTAAAAAAATACACCTTATTACTATAGTGACTTCCACTGATGAAGAAAGTGACTTAAAACCAATTATTGGAACAATTTAATAAGTATAACCTTTGTGATTGTGGCCTTCCTGGGGGCTCAGACAGTAAGGAACCCACCTGCAATGCAGGAGACCTAGGTTCAGTCTCTGGGTCAGGAAGATCCCCTGGAGAAGGGAGTGGCTACCCACTCCAGTATTTTTGCCTGGAGAATCCTGTGGACAGAGCAGCCTGGCGGCCTGCAGTCCCCGGGGTCGCCAAAAATCAGACACAACTGAGCAGCTTACGCTGGTGATCGTGGAGAAGCCATGGCGTTTGGTGGAGGCTGCGCCGGAAAGGTGCGACACAGGAGGGACAGCACAAGCCCTGGAGAGGGCCTCCTGGGCCGCCTCCCTGCAGGCGCGGAGAGGCTGTGCTCCACGGCCTCCTCCATCACATTCAGCCATGGGTCGGAAAGGCAGGAAAATTCGGTAGTAGGGAGAGAGGAAAGATGACGGACAGGCTGTTCTGGAGTATTTTCTCCAGAGCGAGACTCAGAACTCGTTTCCCAAAAGCTCCCCCGTCCACCCCATTGCGGTGGTGAGTCAGTCCATCTCCTCTGCCCGCAGCCCTGGCTGCCCCTGCTGGGCTCCGGGGCCCTGGAAAGAGAGCCAGCCACTGACCTACACTCATTCACCTGCGGTGCTTCAGGAGGTGAAAAGACGAGATTCTCGCAAACACTGTGTGCGGCTGCTTGCTGGGCTGGTGCAGAGTGGGAGGTCCCCGCTGGGCACTTGTTAACCGACGATGCTTTGGGAAAGACAACTGGAAAACTCAGCACAGAGGCATCTGTTTGCTGTGAACCGTGACAGCGACACGGAGAAGCACTCCCGTCGTCGTCACTGGGAGGCCGGGAATGCTGACCATCAATCTCCCCGTGTACGCGGCGTCTCTGTTTAATAGCTGATAGAGCGTCTCCAAAGGGCTTTGTTCGGCTCTTTGTTTAAAATGACGTATAATGGACCCAGACTTATCAGTGTCTCTGAATGCATTTTCTGCGCTCTGTCCCCACTGGGGCGTTCGGTCCATTCTGATGGATACGTGCAGGATTGATTTTGAGCTTGGTATAATTTAATCCATCAATTTAACATTAAATGAATATGCATAGGGAATCTCTCTGTGGATGGGAAACAGGAGGGGACGCTCCTATGGATGTGAAATGGAAACGGCCTGTGCTTAGTAGCTGCCTTGGAGTCCAGCCTCTCGAGCTGTCAGGGGAGTCACGTGGGTCCCAGACAGCCCCGGCCACGCAGCTGAAAGCCCTCCTGAGAGCAAGGGTGGGGCTGTTCCCCAGACCGTGCGGAGGGCCTTCCTGGATGAGACCAGCTGCACTTGTGGCTCTGAGTAAGAGGCCTGCACCAGAGTGCCGGTCCATCCCTTAAAATCACATCAGAAGCCCAGGACTGGACAACAGGGTTAACGGACGTCAGATGTCTTCGGCTCCATTGGTGAAACCCTGCGTGGAGACAGGGGAAAACCAAGGCCAGTTTGGGCTCCCGTGACAGCTGGGGAGGAGCTGAGTGCCTGGCCCCACACTGAGGCCTGGAGGCGAGGCCGGGCCTGCAGCCTGGGGCCCACAGGGGGCTTGGCGGTCTGGCCTGTCCCTCCACACAGTGACCGAGGACAAGCCGCCGAGGAGGCAGCTGACCGCCCGCTCCACCAAGCACCGTGCGGGTCCCTGCTCTCCTGGCACGGGCAGCCTTTCCTGGGGCCGTTGCTGTCAGGGCCCCACCCTCTTGCTGTGAGCTCATGGACCACACTCCGGTGGTTTTGTCCCCTGGAGGCTGGCGGGGCCCTGAGTGTCTTCCATCGAGGCCTCGTTCCATTTCTCACGAGCGTCTCAACGAGCTCCCGTCCTGAACTCTCCTTGGAGGCTTGCGGGTTTGGGTAGAAGCCAAGCCTCTTCCAGGGGCCTCTGCTCCGTCTGATAACAACTGACGGCGTGGACTGGGTCCTGAGATGGGAGCCAGGTGCCCTGGACCCCATGGTGTGACCAGCAGTGTGCACAGCTTTACGCAAACTCTGAGCGAACCCGAGCCCCAGACACGCAGCTGCTGCAGAGCGGGTGGTCTCACCACTTGGTGCCAGTGACCATCTCTGCCGCAGCCAACCCGTCGCTGCATCTGACAACGTTTCTCGCTGCGGCGCGGAGCAGCCGTCAGCTTCGAGCGCAGAGTCCTCGGTGCCTGCAAGCGTGTGATGAGCCGACCCTTCACGGGAGCAGGCATTCAGGGCACAGGTAGGAGCCTCACTCACAGACTCAGCGTGCAGGGTGGAAGGACAATGCTGGCGGACAGGCGGCCTCCTCAGAGACTGGGCAGTCATAGCCTACTGACATTTACGTAATGCATATAAAGTAACTGCAAAAGGTTCAAAGCTTGCCCATCCCCAGAATCACTGCTAAGTGACCTTCATGAGTGTCATCATTTCAATTAGAAAGTCTCACTTTCCATGGCTGCCGGTGGAACTGATGGGGACTTGCTTCTCCTCTGAAACAGCGTCACCACGGGGCCCGCTTTCTCTTCCCTTCTATCTTGTCACGTCTGCGATAAAGCTCTTTCTAATCCCCCTGGTGTGATGCCCCCTAGGCTGCCTCAGAGACCTGGAGGAGCAGGTCTTGAATATTCTCAATAAGTTAAGGAAAAAGGTTGTACTCATGAAACAATGACAGACTGCTGTGAAAAGGAAATTCAGCAAGAAAAAAAGAAAAATAGGAAAAACCTTAAAACAGCAGAAATTTTTAAAAAGAATTAAATGATGAGAAGATGAAGTTGAGGAAGCAAATAAAATAGAGAAAAAAGACAAAATTACAGGAAATGGACCAACATTTAAATAATAAGTGTTCCAAACAGAAAAAAAAAATACTAGCAAAAGAGAGAAAACAGAGAGGATGAAATCATCAATGAAATAATTCAAGAAAACGTCCAAGAATATTTGGTGACCCAGAAAGATGGGTGACATAGATTCAGATCAAGGCATTTCTTTATAAAGTTCAGGATGTCGGGAACAGAGAGAAGCTTCTGTAAAGAAAAGACTAAGAACCAAGATGGTTTTGGATTCTTTTCACAGAAACACCAGAAGCAAAAAGAAGGTGGAGAAATGCATTAAAGACCCTGAAGGAAATTCTATCCAGCCCAGCTGTCATCAGGGATAAGCAAAGAATCGATGTTTCCCTTGTAAACAGCCTCAGAACATTTATTACCTATGCATTCTTCTCCAAAAGCTACTGTGGGATACAGGCCACTGAAATAAGGGGGAAGGCACAGTCCAAGAGTGGGCAAAGGACACTGCCCTGGAGAAGGGAGAAGGTAGTCCCTCAGTGGTGTGTTCCAGGTGTGTGTGATAGCCTGTCCAGAAGGGAGAGGCTGACTCCAGAGTGCCCCATTTTGTTAATTTCTCTTGGATAAATACCTAGGAGTAAAATGGTTGGATCATTTGGTAGGTGTATGCTTAACTTCTTAAAAAACTTCCAGAATGGCTTCTCTCCTTTTCAATTTTCTCAAAGAATTTGTATAAATTAGTCTAATTTCCTCCTTAAAGATTTGGCAGAATTCACCAGTGAAGCATATAAAAAATCTTGTATATAAATATTCAGAACAACTTTATTTGTAATAGCCCGAGTTAGAAACAGGGCTTCCTGGGTGGTTCAGTGATAAAAGAATCTGCCTGCAAATGCAGGAGATGCAGGTTTAGCTCTGGGTCAAGAAGATCCCTTGGAGGAGGAAATAGCACCCACTCCAGTGTTCTTGCCTGGAGAATCCCATGGACAGAGAAGCTTGGTGGGCTACAGTCCACGGGGTCGCAGAGTCGGACTCAACTGAGTGCCTGAACGCGCACACAAAGTTAGAAGCAGGCCACATGTCCGGCAATGAGAGAGCGCACGAGCCAGGGCAGGCTTGTGGGTTTGCTTGTGATGGCGATCTCTTAATTGTAGGCATCAGTCAAAATGCGTCACGTCGTACATTAAATACACAAGCTTACTGTATGTCAGCTGTACTTCAGTAAAGTGTTGCAAAATAAAGCACTGTAATATACATAACTGAAAGCAACCACATATACCAGAAGCAAAATAGCATTTATTTCTCTAAATGAAAAAAAAAAAACAGTAGAAAGAAAAGTTTGAAAGATGAGTTTAATAGCAGATACGACGCAGATGAAGGGAGAATAAGTGGAGTAGAAGAAAACCCTGAAAAAATTACCCAGAATGTAGCAGAGTCAAAGAAATAATGTGAGTAGAGTTTGGCAGTTATTAACGTAGTGTAAGAATACCTAACATATTATTAGTCGGGGCTCACAAAGGAGAGAAGTACGAGAATGAAGGGGAGGGAACATGCAGAGAGTTAATAGCTGAAAACTGTATAAAATTGATGAGAATCAAGATTCCCTAGATGCAGACTCACAAATCCAAAGCAAGTTTCGTGGACGAAAATCTGCACCTAAATGCAAGACAGTGACGCTGAAAGACAAATAGCAGATCTTAAAGGGTCTGGAGGAGGGCACCCCTGGGGGCTCAGTGGCAAGGAGTCTGCCTGCCAGTGCGGGAGACCCGGGGTTGATCCCTGGTTCTGGAAGATCCCTCATGCCCTGGAGTAACAAGTCCGTGTGCCACCAGCTCTTGAGCCCACGTGACGCCCCTACAGAAGCCCGTGTGCTCAAGGGCCCGTGCTCTGAAACGAGAGAGACCACCTCAGTGCAGTGAGAAGCCCAGACATGCGGCCAGAGAGGAGCCCCACTGTCCACAGGCAGAGAGGAGCCCCACTGTCCACAGCCAGAGAGGAGCCCCACTGTCCACAGCCAGAGAGGAGCCCCACTGTCCACAGCCAGAGAGGAACCGAGAGGCAACCACGACCCAGCACAGCCAGACACAAACAGAGAAATGGCTAAGATTCCTCTGCAAAAAGCATCTGGAGGAAAGACTCTTCCTGCACCAAAGAACGACTGCCATCAGGCTGGCATCTGACTTCTCCATAGTGAGTATCTGTATGCAGGTCAGGAAGCAACAGTTAGGACTCAACGTGGAACAACAGACTGGTTCCAAATAGGGAAAGGAGCGCGTCAAGGCTGTATACTGTCTCCCTGCTTATCTAACTTCTATGCAGAGTACATCGTGAGAAACACTGGGCTGGATGAAGCACAAGCTGGAATCAAGATTGCTGGGAGAAATATCAATCACCTCAGATATGCAGATGACACCACCCTTATGGCAGAAAGTGAAGAAAAACTAAAGACCCTCTTGACGAAAGTTAAAGAGGAGAGTGAAAATGTTGGTTTAAAGCTCAACATTCAGAAAGCTAAAATTATGGCATCTGGTCCCATCACTTCATGGCAAATAGATGGGGAAACAGTGGAAACAGTGTCAGACTTTATTTTTGGGGCTCCAAAATCACTGCAGATGGTGACTGCAGCCATGAAATTAAAAGACACTTACTCCTTGGAAAGAAAGTTATGATCAACCTAGACATCATATTAAAAAGCAGAGACGTTACTTTGCCAACAAAGGTCCGTCTAGTCAAGGCTATGGTTTTTCCAGCGGTCATGTATGGATGTGAGAGTTGGACTGTGAAGAAAGCTGAGCACCGAAGAATTGATGCTTTTGAACTGCGGTGCTGGAGAAAACTCTTGAGAGTCCCTTGGACTGCAAGGAGGTCCAACCAGCCCATCCTACAGGAGATCAGTCCTGGGTATTCATTGGAAGGACTGATGCTGAAGCTGAAACTCCAATACTTTGCCACCTGATGTGAAGAACTGACTCGTTGGAAAACACCCTGATGCTGGGGGGATTGGGGGCAGGAGAATGGGACGACAGAGGATGAGATGGCTGGATGGCATCACCAACTCAATGGACATGGGTTTGGGTGGACTCTGGGAGTTGGTGATGGACAGGGAGGCCTGGCGTGCTGCAGTTCATGGGGTCGCAAAGAGTTGGACACGACTGAGTGACTGAACTGAACTGAACTAGTAAGTATGGAAGCCAGGAGACAATGGAATTGTATCTTCAAAGTGCTGAGAATTGTCAACTTGGTTTTCGTATAGCAACAAAAACTATCTTTCAAGAACTTTATAAACTTCATCTTAAGAATGAGAGTTTTCAGACAGACATAAATATGAAGTACAAGGTCAAAATTAACTTCTTTGAGAAGATTTTCTCAACCTCTCAAAATTCGCAACAGCTAGACTGTTCTTCAACCCACCAGAGCTGTTTAGAATGTCCTCTTTTCTTCTCATGTGTCCCAGAGACCTCATCATGTTAAACCCACCGAAGTGTCTCACTTACTTTATTCATGAGTAAAGAATGAAGAGAGATAGTTATGTCAAGAATGAGTATATATTTGAGCGCTCTTCCTGAATCCTCTGCTTCAACACCTCCATTTCTCAGGAAGAAAAAAAATATTCCACATAAAAGTGAGGGCTCCCCCCACCTCCTCCAGATGCATTAGGCGCACCTGACATGTTTCCTGTCTCGGGGTCCCCCCCGCCCTTTGCGGCTCAGAGAGACCTGTGATGTACGCAAGGCTGCTGCCCCCTCGCCTCCTCATCTGCTGTGTGCCCGACCTTCTCAGTACAGACTCCACTTTTCCCTCTGCTGGGGAAGACGTCCCTGCTCCTGTGGGTCCTGCACACCTTTCAAGACTCTGTCTGAAGTCCATTTCCTTATTAAGGCTTTTGGAAAGTCTCTCCCCTGCTGGAGTGGGCTCTCCACTGTGGACTGACTGTGCCCCTGTAAGGCCTGGGTTGCGACCACCACGCTCTTTCTGCACGCCTATTGCCACTGGCCCCTCTCCCTCCAGCCAGCCAGGGGTTCCTCTGGGTGAGAACCACCCGCTTGCTTCCTCTGCAGCCTCAGTTGTTGTTGACCAGCGCTAGGCTAGTTACTGGGTGTCTGGGGACTGTGAGAACACATTGGTGAGCATTTCTCCTCTATTATATCCGCCTGTCTGGACTGATGCGTGACGAAGCACGGCAACAGGGTGTGGCAGCTGGTGGAAGGACCAGGAGCCACCGTCAGAGAGGACGGGATGCTGGAGCTCTGTAGGCTGAGGAGAGCGAGAGGCACCAGCCACACTCAGGTACTGGGTGGGGCTCTCATTCTGCAGTCGAGTGGCAGGATCTCTTCAGGAGCTGTTAGCTGGTGTAAGGATGAATCAGGTGACCGCCAAGGTCTCCATACGATCTGAGAGTAAATGAATCTCCCTGAATGAACTAGTCTCCCTGAATGAACGAATCTCCAGCACCATTTCACTTGCTGTTCAGTTCAGTTCAGTCGCTCGGTCATGTCCAACCCTTGTGACCCTGTGAACTGCAGCATGCCAGGCCTCACTGTCCATCACCAGCTCCCAGAGTTCACTCAGACTCATGTCCATTGAGTTGGTGATGCCATCCAGCCATCTCATCCTCTGTCATCCCGTTCTCCTCCTGCCCTCAATCTTTCCCAGCATCAGAGTCTTTTCAAACGAATCAGCTCTTCACATCAGGTGGCCAAAGGATTGGAGCTTCAGCTTCAACATCAGTCTTTCCAACGAACACCCAGGACTGATTTTCCTTAGGATGGACTGGTTGGATTTCCTTGCAGTCCAAGGAACTTTCAAGAGTCTTCTCCAACATCACACTTCAAAAGCATCAATTCTTCGGTGCTTAGCTTTCTTTATAGTCCAAATCTCACATCCATACATGACTACTGGAAAAACCATAGCCTTGACTAGATGGATCTTTGTTGGCAAAGTAACGTCTCTGCTTTTTAATATGCTGTCTAGGTTGGTTGGTAAAGCATCTGCCTACAATGCAGGAGACCTGGGTTCAATCCCTGGGTCAGGAAGATCTCCTGGAGAAGGAAATGGCAACCCACTCCAGTATTCTTGCCTGGAGAATCCCATAGATGGAGGAACCTGGTAGGCTATAGACCATGCAGTCTCAAAGAGTCAGACACAACTGAGCGACTTCACTTCACTTCACTTCAGGTTGGTCATAACTCTTCTTCCAAGGAGTAAGCATCTTTTAATTTCATAGCTGCAATCAACATCTGCAGTGATTTTGGAGCCCAAAATAATAAAGTCTGACACTGTTTCCACTGTTTCCCCATCTATTTCCCATGAAGTGATGGGACCGGATGCCATGATCTTCGTTTTCTGAATGTTGAGCTTTAGGCCAACTTTTTTACTGTCCTCTTTCACTTTCATCAAGAGGCTCTTTAGTTTTTCTTCACTTTCTGCCATAAGGGTGGTGTCATCTGCATATCTGAGGTTATTGATATTTCTCCTGGCAATCGTGATTCCAGCTTGTGCTTCTTCCAGCCCAGTGTTTCTCATGATGTACTCTGCATAGAAGTTAAATAAGCAGGGTGACAATATACAGCCTTGACGTACTCCTTTCCCTATTTGGAACCAGTCTGTTGTTCCATGTCCAGTTCTAACTGTTGCTTCCTGACCTGCATACAGATTTTTCAAGAGGCAGGTCAGGTGGTCTGGTGTTCCCATCTCTTTAAGAATGTTCCACAGTTTGCGGTGATCCACACAGTCGAAGGCTTCGGCATAATCAATAAAGCAGAAATAGATATTTTTCTGGAACTCTCGTTTTTTTGATAATCTAACGGATGTTGGCAATTGGACCTCTGGTTCCTCTGCCTTGCTGCTCACAGGCCTCTAAGCAGGCCGCCTTGCCTCTCTGGTCATGCCCCGATTTTATAAATGCCCTTCATGGAGTCACCGCGCCCCATCAGTCACAGGTGAGCAGCGCTGCCCCGGTCCCCCTCGTCCAGCGCCCATGTGCCTGGCGGTTCTGGTCATGGCCTGAAGCCCACCACCCAGCCCAAGCTGCCCCATCTATCGTGAATCTTCTCCTGAAGTCCAGATTTCCAGGTTGACGCCTCCAAACTGAAGACGTGATTTTCAGTCTTTAAGCCGGGAGAAGACTTGAACATGCGTCCTGAAATGGAAGGAGATATTTCAAGTTCTCCACCATTGCAAAATGTCCAAGTAGAGGGCAGGCAGTCACTCTCCGCACATGCTTGAGAAAGGGGTGCCCTTCCCCCGTGGAAGCCTCTTGACACCTAGCTTCTGAATTGCGTCGGTCTCAACACCTGCTGGCTTAGATCCGTCGGTCAGGCCCCCAGCATCTGTGTGTCCTTGTCTATCCCTGCTTCGTCTCTGTTGCTCAAGGAACGTCCCGCGTGCGGCTCCGTCACAGTCCCTCCCCCATGGCACCCTCCACTGACTGAGCAGAAGGTGGTGAACTTCTCATCTTTGTAGGCTGGCAGACTGCCCCAGGGCAGTGCCCAGCACTGACCCTGCAGAGATCCCCAGTGGGCATGGGAGGGAGGCAAGCTAGAGGGAGGCGAACGGGAGACAAGACCAGCTTTGGGGGTGAGTATGTGAAACCTGGCTTCCTTCTGAATTACTTCCCTGATATTTCTAATAAGCCGCATTTTAATTTAAAACCGCAGTTTACAGTGAAATTCATTTACCACAACACCAGGCACTGTGACCACAATGCCATGAATTTACGTTTTAAGTGATTTTTAACGCTTGTAGCAGCTGGGGCCCTGGAGTGTGGAAATAGCGGACATTTTTCACCTTGTGCAGCCAAGGGGGAAAAAATCTTTGCTCTTTAATTATACAGCCACCAAAGACTGCATGAGGCTAGCAGGGCAGATATAATTGCAAAACACGACACGACTGGCCAAGACCACCGTCAAGACATCAAGCGCAGACACCGAGATGCCAGGACTCCACAGGTAAAGCCTGGGTGGACATGTACATCCTCCAAATTAACAAGCAGCTATGCTTTAAATACTCAGTTGTGCATATTCATTGGAAGGACTGATGCTGAAGCTGAAGCTCCAACACTTCGGCCACCTGATGCGAAGAACTGACTCGCCAGAAAAGACCCTGATGCTGGGAAGGATCGAAGGTGGAGGAGAAGGGGACGACAGAGGATGAGACGTTTGGATGGCATCACTGACTGGATGGACATGAGTCTGAGCAAGCTCCGGGAGTTGGCGACGGACAGGCAGGCCTGGCGTGCTGCTGGCCATGGGGTTCCGAAGAGTCGGACACGACTGAGCGACTGAACTGAACTGATAGTGTAAAGTTAATAGATTAAAAAGGGAAGTGTTATTAGGAAGATGGGGTTACAGATGGAGTGCAATGGTGTCCCCGAAGCAAACAGAACTGGACCCAAAGGGTGAGGGTTTACTTCTGCCTGTTCACACTCCCGTGCTCGGGCCTCACGAGCATCCAGGGTGCAGCGACACGACCGTCCTGAGTGGTGCTGACGAGGGGGCCGCCTGTGCCCTCCACCTGTCCCCAGGTCCCCTAGAGAACTGTGCTGAGATAAATCTACACAGCCCTGGGTTACCCACACCCACACTGGCACAGCCTCCAGGGCCTTCAGGATTAGGGGAGGGAAACAAAGACCTGGAGGAACCTCCCGATGTCCCTAAGGAGCTCCTCCCAAACCCCCTGTCTCCCCTGTCTCCTTTCCTCTCCCAACCTTCCCCTGCTTCCATCCCCCCACCTCCCTGATGCCCCAGTTTGGGGGCCATTTTGGACAATGTACAGCTGGCTGGGGTTGCCCCCCAAAGCGCCAGGCTCGCTCCCCATGGAGTCCCTGAGATGACTGAGTGGACGGCCCTGCTCTGTCCCAGGTTCACAGACCCCAGTGTCCAGCAGGAGCATAAGAGGAGCCACGTGCACTATCCTGGGGCCAAGAAACAAACGAATTCCATGTGAAGAATGCATTTGGTTTAATTCAGTATGTTCCACGTAAGAAAAGCTCAGCACGTTCTTAACAGACAGTCACTACTGAGCTACGTCACAGCCTTAGTTTTTCCCGCACGAGGCCTTTGGGACACGGCGCCCCTGGGTTGAGACCAGGCTGGAGTCACGTGTTGGGGGTGCTGCGTGTTGGGGGGGGGGCCCAGGGGCCCGGCTGGCTGCTGCTTCTGATGAGAGCCACTGGGGCCAGGGCAACAGACGGTCCCGAGGGCAACCCCTGTGGCTCTCCCCGCATCCCAGACAGGCCGTCCGAGCGTGAAGGGTGGGAGACCAGCAGTGCTCACAGGAGGGGCTGGTGAGGGTCCTGGCTGGCCTGCTCCGTCCCGGGGACCCCACCCCTCACCCTGCACCCCCTGCCCATCTGTGCGGGTTCTGGCCTGCACCTGCCTGGCGGAGACGCAGCTGTGAGGATGGCCCTCCTGCCCGGCCCTGGAGGAGCGGCTTGTGGTCAAGAATGCGGGGCCGAGGGGGCGGCTTCCTGAGACCCTGCAGACCCTCCCTCTCTGGGAGCCCCCTGGGGCTCCGGAAGCCCATCTGCCTCGAGGCCCCAGGGCAGCCGCCATCCTCAGCATCCACCCCCGCCGTTTTGGGGGCAGGACGCCTCGGGTTCAGACTGCTGTGAGCTGTCCCGAGATTGGCTGCTCCCCACCCCACTTGGTTCTGCCCAGGGCCCCAGAGGCTCACCCACTGGCCAGCCCTGCAGGGGCGTCGCACCCCCGCCACCAGGCGAGCTGGCTCTTACGCCTCCTCCATCCTCTGAGCAGACCCTGCCAGGGGCCAAGGGACCCCGGGTCGGGGGGTGGGGGGCAAATTCTGCTGCCCAGTGTCCGCAAGCGAAGGTCCCAGCCACTAGGGAGAGCAGTGCCCAGCAGGAAGGAACAGCTCGTCTCCAAGGCATCACTCACCCTTAAACGTCTTAAAATGCCTGAGGTTTAGGCACTTGTTTAACAGACGGTGGAGACAGAGCAGCTGAGGACTTCCGAGCTGGTGAGGGTGTCAGAGGGGAACTCAGCCTGGAGTCAGGCATGTGGGCCACTTGCATCCCCAAAGCCGTCAGCTCGCTCGGTGCTGGGGAGGAACAGGAGGAGGCCTGAGGTCTCGTGTGGGATTGTCTCCACGTGGCTGCGGTATAGACAGAGCCAGAGCCGGGCCCTGGCCCCTGGTCAGTGAGAAAGCCACTCCCGTGCCCGAGGCCGCCGGCGGTGGGATTTTGCCGCAGTGCCCGACTGGCAAGCACCGCGTCAGGAGGCACAGCTCGTGCATTGAGGCGTGTCTCAGCTTCGGCTGGTAGGGTTTGGGCTTTAGCATCAGGGACAACATGAAACTCTCTGGGCTCAGAGTCTTCCTTCAAAGCAGACTTCTTCCCAGGAGACGAGCGACCTGGGCTGGGGAGGGTCTTCCTGCACCCCTCCGGCTTTCCTCCAGAGAGGCTGGCAGGTGGGACCTGCTGGTGGAGAGCCGCCGCAGCCTCGACGACACTGAGGACCACCCCTCCGCCTGGGGGCCCCGCACCTTCTGCAGCCTCTCAGTTCCAGGGCTCTTTATTGAGGCAGACAGGACCGGGGGAGCCCAGACACCCAGACCAACCAGCCACGGAGGGGCGGCGGGTGCCCCGGAGATCTGAGCCCTGACGGGTCCCGAGTCCCTCCTGGATGCAGAGACTGGGAGAGAGCCGCTCCATCCCGGGTCTCAGCACCCGGCACCTGTGCCCTGCCAGGGGCCTTTTTGGGAGTAGGAAACACCTCTGGGGGATGGTCTGGACGTTCATGGAGCAAACACTACCTACATCAGTATAGACAGTGCGTGTTAGGCACACGTGGCTGGCTCTGCTTCGCTCGTGTGACGACTGAACACTTGTCCTGGGCAGTTTATTCTGGTGACTCCACTCTGAGCGCCCACCAGAGGGGCCGGGGGACCCCAGTAGCTGACTCCCACATCCTGGATGCGAACGCCAGGATGCGGGCGAGCACCTCCCCGTGGCCCCCCGTGCGTGCGGGGCACCTGGCCCTCCTTGGAGTCTGGGGCCAAGCCCACCGCTCTGGTTTGTTAAGTGCTTGGCCACCCCAGCCTCTCCGCCTGACTCCAGCCACGTGGGCAGGTCTGGGAAACAGACCCCGACTCCCCGCTCCTGACAGGACCACGACCCTTGGAAGCCCTGCCTCCGGTCCAAGTCTGAGCTCAGCATCAAGGCCACGTGCTGTTTGCCTTCACCCTCGTGTCTGTGCGAGGACGGCTGCTGAGGACGCTCCAGCCTGCTGCCCCGGGGTCACTGCGGGCCGGGGGCTGCCCTCTGGGGTCTGAGCTGGTGACACCTGAAAGGTCAGGGCGAGGCCGGGATGAAGGGTCAGGGCGAGGTCAGGATGAAAGGTCAGGGCAAGGTCAGGCGTGCTGAGGCATGCCTGGGCATGCCTGGGCATGTCGGGACATGTCCCGGTAGAGGGCGCTGCAGACAAGCCCCGGAAACGGGCTGGCAACCAGGCCGACCAATCAGGAGCCGACACGAAGCCCCCCCGTCCAATCAGAAGCTAACATGGAGCCCTTGGACACCAATCACCGCTGAGCCCGCGTTTTCTTCCTTATATTGGAGGCCCGGCCTGGGCTATAAAACCCTTCCCCACCCTCGCAAACTCCGCAGACTCCCTTTACCCTGCAGACCCCCTTGCTTCGCAGACCCCCCACCCCCTCGCTTCCTTACTTACCCGCCCCTGGGAGTTCTGCCCGAGAGCCACCGCCCAATAAAAGGCCCTGATCAACAGTCCATAGGGGTGGTTCCTTCTTGCCGCAGCGTTTCTTACAACACCCACCCGGGCATCTCTGTGTGATGGCAAAAGCAGCAGCTTGGCCCCAGCTCCGCCCCGAGGTAGCGGCTCAGGAGCGCTTGGGACGGCAAGGGAAGGGGGGCTAGAAGAAAGCCACCCCGAGCGTCTCCCGACGGCCCTTCCTGGGGCATCGGCTAAGCAGGAAGGGACACCTGCCCCTCTGGCCGGCCCGGCTGTGTCAGGAGGGGCTCAGCGGGCAGCGCGCAGGGCAGGCGAGGGTCTGGTGAGGCCTTTGCGTGCGCACCGGGCGCAGGAGCTTCGGGTACCCTCCTGACGGCGGAGGGAAGCCTCTGCACTCGGTGACGCGGCCCCACGGCCCGGGAGCCGGGTTCCTGTCGCCTCGCCGGGTCCGGGTGACACGAACCTGTCTGGGACGCAGGAGCAGACACACGCCGCGTGTAACAGTGCCCAGCAGGCCGGCCTCGAGGCCTCCGGATCCCGCCGCTGTGCTGGAAACGGAACAACCCGCGCCGGCGAGGCGCTCTCGCCTCTAATAAGGAACACGGGAGGGCCCCGGGCCCGCTCCCCGTCCTCGCGGCGCTCGGCGCTCCCAGCAGTGATGTATGCGGCGCCCGGGCAGGAGACGCGCGCGGGCCCGCGGCCCCGTGAAGACGCATGACTGCGGCCCTTATCTGCGCCCGCAGCCCCGGCCCGGCCCGCGGAGGCCGGACTCCCGCAGACGCGGCCCGCTCCGCTTAGGAATTCCTGCTGGGGGGCAGGGGCGAAGTGTCTGTAATAATTTTAAGGACATTTCCCAAATGTTTATTTAGATAGAAGATGGATAACAGGAAAACTCCGGAAGCTGCGGCCCCGATAACTAGGTTTTATTAATGACCTGCCATGTGCCAGGGCTGGATAATTAAAGTTTCTCCCCCCAAAGGAAGAAGAGTGGACAAATTTATTTGATGCTTGGATAACCAGGGACACTGGTTGGTAGCTATTGATATAATCGGAGCTCATTCGATTTGCTCGAGACAGCCGCCCCTATCAGCTAATTTCACCTGTGAATAGTTAATTGTCCTCTGCATGCATATGGCCAGCCATTAATAAAATTTGACTATGTCATCGTCTCTTTGTCACCCACATGAGCCTTTTATCTCCTGCATCACCTTCTTAGTCTTTCCCTTTCTAAAAAAAATTCCTTTCCACTCTTGCTTTTAAAAAAATGAAGCTCTAGGAGACGGATGTGGGCTGTGTGGCTTTTGTGTGTTTACAGAGGGAGCGTGGCAGGGCACAACCCAGGATGAAGCTGGGCTGGAGGAAGGGTGTTGAGGCAGCTCCCTCCAGACCTAGCTTGAGTGCAGGTGGACGGGGTGGACGCCAGGCTCGGGGCCCTGTCAAGGGACAGCCCACGTCCAGGCTGGCCCTTGCTTCTTGTGTGCAGGGGGTGGGGGAGGGGCTGGTTGGCTTGTGTGTATTAACCCTGGGCTATGTCCCTGTCTCCCTGGATCTGGGGACTCAGGTCTGGAGATTCAGGTCTGGGGGCTCAGGTCTAGGACTCAGGTCTGGGGCTCAGGTCTGGAGATTCAGGTCTGGGGCTCAGGTCTGGGGGCTCAGGTTTGGGGGTTCAGGTCTGGAGATTCAGGTCTGGGGGCTCAGATCTGCAGGCTCAGGTCTGGGGGCTCAGGTCTGGAGATTCAGGCCTGGGGGCTCAGGTGGGGACTCAGGTCTAAAGCTCAGATCTGTGGGCTCAGGTCTGGGAGCTCAGATCTGGGGGCTCAGATCTGGGGGCTCAGATCTGGGGGCTCAGGTCTGGGGGCTCAGGTCTGGGGGCTCAGGTCTGGGGCTCAGGTCTGGGGGCTCAGGTCTGGGGGCTCAGGTCTGGGGGCTCAGGTCTGGGGGCTCAGGTCTGGGGGCTCAGGTCTGGAGATTCAGGTCTGGGGCTCAGGTCTGGGGGCTCAGGTTTGGGGGTTCAGGTCTGGAGATTCAGGTCTGGGGGCTCAGGTCTGGGGCTCAGGTCTGGGGACTCAGGTCTAAAGCTTAGATCTGGGGGCTCAGGTCTGGAGATTCAGGTCTGGGGGCTCAGGTCTGGGGCTCAGGTCTGGGGGCTCAGGTCTGGGAGCTCAGATCTGGGGGCTCAGGTCTGGGGGCTCAGGTCTGGAGATTCAGGTCTGGGGGCTCAGGTCTGGGGCTCAGGTTTGGGGGTTCAGCTCTGGAGATTCAGGTCTGGGAGCTCAGGTTTGGGGGCTCAGGTCTGGGGCTCAGGTCTGGGGGCTCAGGTCTGGGAGCTCAGATCTGGGGGCTCAGATCTGGAGATTCAGATCTGGGGGCTCAGGTCTGGGAGCTCAGGTTTGGGGGCTCAGGTCTGGAGATTCAGGTCTGGGGGCTCAGGTCTGGGGGCTCAGGTCTGGGGGCTCAGGTCTGGAGATTCAGGTCTGGGGGCTCAGGTCTGGAGATTCAGATCTGGGGGCTCAGGTCTGGGAGCTCAGGTTTGGGGGCTCAGGTCTGGAGATTCAGGTCTGGGGGCTCAGGTCTGGGGGCTCAGGTCTGGGAGCTCAGGTTTGGGGGCTCAGGTCTGGAGATTCAGGTCTGGGGACTCAGGTCTGGGAGCTCGGGTCTGGGACTCAGGTCTAGGGCTCAGGTCGGGAGCTCAGATCTGGGGGCTCAGGTCTGGGGGCTCAGGTCTGGAGATTCAGGTCTGGGGGCTCAGGTTTGGGGGTTCAGGTCTGGAGATTCAGGTCTGGGGACTCAGGTCTGGGAGCTCGGGTCTGGGACTCAGGTCTAGGGCTCAGGTCTGGGAGCTCAGATCTGGGGGCTCAGATCTGGGGGCTCAGGTCTGGGGGCTCAGGTCTGGAGATTCAGGTCTGGGGGCTCAGGTCTGGGGGCTCAGGTTTGGGGGTTCAGGTCTGGAGATTCAGGTCTGGGGACTCAGGTCTGGGAGCTCGGGTCTACGGGCTCAGGTCTGGGCACACCAGAGCTGAAGCTTTAGGTCAGGGTTGGGTTGGACCAGCTTGCCCACAACAGGGACAAGCCGAAGGGTCTAAACTGAACGTCTGCTGAGGTTGCCGCCTCCCCTCTTCCGATCTCTTGGTTTCAGTGAACTCGGTTCAGTGGGAAAGAGGGTGAAGGCCTGAGGCAGGCGAGGCTGAGGTCTGTGCACCAAAGCCCATGACTGTGATGCTGCCTCTGGGGCGGGAACACGGCCGGTGTAGGTGCCGTCCCTGGCCTAGAGCAGCCCAGAGGATGGTCAAGGTCGTTTGTGAGCCTGGGGAGGGCTGGCCTGAGTGGGTGGTGCAGGAGGTGCCCTACCCCACACCAGGGTGGTGAAGCCCCCCGCCCCGAGCACAGGGCACTCGGAGAGGGAGGGCCATCGGGGAGGCGGTGGTCCCTCATGCGGCCCGTATGGAGGTGTTTATCAGTACATGTTTCTGAAGATTTGTTCACACTCGCGTGGACTGGGAACCTCCATGCACGCCCCTGTGCCCAGTCTGTGCCCTCACGTGGGCTGTAGCTGAGGGCAGGTGACTCTCAGCTCTGCACGCTGGGGTGTGATGCCTGCTGCACGTCAGCTCGTCTCCAGGCCCAGGGGCATTCCAAGGCGAGTGGTATGGAGCACGTCTGCTCGGGGAAGAGACGAAACACAGGGCAGAGTAGCTGTCAGCGCTCGCTGCGGAACAAGCCGCAGTGAACTCAGCACTTCCAAACAGCAGCGATTGTCGACAAGACGTTAGCAGGACTGTGGGAGAGGAGGCCACCTGCTCCTACGACCTCCCCCCGCAGGGCAACAGTTGGCATTACCTGTCCCCAGAGTGCCTTTGAGGGGCTCTGGGGCCCAGGCGGGAGCTTGTGGAACTCCTGAGGAGCCGAAGATCAAGCGGGAAGACAGGGGATGGCTCAGCAGCTGCGGTCCTGGAAACAGCCGGAAACAGCCGCCTCACCGTGTGAACTCAGCCTTGGCCTCGGGAGGCTTGGGTCCTGACACCGGCACCCTTCACCAGGGACCCTGCAGGTGTTGCCCCCGTCCACCCCTAGAGGTTGGCCTGTGGCCCCTGCTCAGACATCGGATCTTCAGACGGCCTGGGAACCTGGCTCCAGCCTCCCAGCCACCATCTGGGAGGGGTTATCCCCTGCCTCTCCCCACGGGGCGTCCCGAGACACTCGTGTCCGTGCCCCTGGAGGCAGACGGCAGACCTCGGCTCAGCTGCGTATCTGGTCGTGGTCCTTGTGCGGTCCTGCCTGCCCAGCGACACACAGGAGCCCTCCACCCACGTCTGCACCCCTGGTGCCAGGCCTGCAGCACACAGACCCGCACATGCGGTTTGAAGTGGAAGCTCGTCCCAGCACCACCCCTACTGACCGAGGACCCAGAGGCAGGCCTGCCCATCCTGGTGCCAGACAGGATCTGTGTCTGCCCAGACCCCAGCCACAGACATGCAGGCGCAGACATTAGCATCCACTCTGCACTCAGGGAGACTTGGGGTGCGGTGGGGGGACAGGATGTACCAGGGACCCTGTGATGCCTGCACTGGGAGAGGCCCAGGCCTGGAGCAGCTCAGACCCACCATCCAAGCAGGCCCGGGGCAGCAGCGCATGGCTCTGGGGGCACCCTGTGCACCTCACCTCCAGACCTCCCACCGCGGGGTGGGCCTAGCCGAGACAGTGGGGGCTGGCAGGGAGACAGATGCGTGCGAGCGAGCTGCCTGGGGATTCGGACCCGTGGCTTCTCCCAGGATGTGCGGGCCCAGGGGGCCTCCACGGGCCTCGAGCTTCCTCTGGGCCATTGCAGGGAGCGTCCCTTATGGAACCAGATCTGTCTCCCGAGGTTGGAGGTCGGGGGCATCCACCCGGGTTCGCTGTCCTGTGCAGAAGTGTTTAAGGCAATCACACTGTCAACGTGAAGGTGAGGAGTGCAGGTGGGCAGACGGGTGACTGTCCCTGTGGGCCAGGCCATGAGCACACACGCTCACGGACACGCGCCGCACACACAGTTCAGCGTGAGCCCCACGCCTGCTCTGTGCTCCATCCGCACATACAGAACTCACACTTTGAACACGCAATTCACACACGATCCATGCACATGGTTCACACGTGCAACTCATACATGCATGACAAATCACAGGGGCCTCCCCACCCCCTTCTGCCGCTCTGGCCCCCATCTTGACCTCCCAGCCTTGCCTGGAGACCCCGTGGCCAGTCTGCCCTGCTGCCCTGAGAGAAATCCAGGCCGCTTGGAAATGTCACTGCTTTCTGGGACTTTTCCACCTCCTGCCCTAACGGCCCTCCTGCTCCACACACACGGGCACACGTGCACACCCATGCAAACACTCATCCTGCTCCAGAGGCACACAGGCACACGTGCGCACACGCACCCTGCTCCACACACGCATGGGCACATGTGTACACACGCATGCGCCATACATCCTGCTCCACACACACACGGGCACACGTGCACACACGCACACACATTCATCCTGTTCTGGATGCACACAGGCACACGTGCACACACGCATCCTGCTCCACACACAGAGGCACATATGCACACACACACACAGGACATGTGTGCACACACACACACACGTCCTGCTCCACACACACACAGAGGCACATATGCACAAACATGCACACACACATCCTGCTCTAAACACACAGGCACATGTGTACACATACGCACACACACATTCCACCACACACACACACGTATACACATGGACAAACACATACATCCTGCTCTACACACACACAGGACATGTGTGCACACACCCACACATACATCATACTCCACACACATAGGCACGTGTGTACACACAGGCACACATACATTCTACTCCACACACACACACACACACACACACACACACACACACAGAGGCACGTGTGTCGTCCTGCCTCCCTGCTGCTCTCTCTTCAGCCTCCCCGATGGAGGGTCTTCGGGCATCTGCATAGCAGCACTCAGGCCTGCCTTGAGCCCCCCGCCGGGGGCACCGCTGGCTTGTGCACAGACATGCATGTCCGATGGGCGGGCCGGGGCTCCCGCGTCTCTCCCCAGCCCTTGACCGCCAAGCCTCTGTTTGAGCGCCTGGCCCAGGTCTCTCCCGGCTGCGGCTCTTCCCTCCCTGCGCCCACACCACAGGCCGCTGCCCGCTCCGTCCACGCCCAGGTCAGCAGGGCCTGAGTCCCGCCCCTCACTCTCTGCTCTTCGAGGTGTGGGTGATGCAGTCAACTGCGGGCTGCAGGCCCTCCCCCCTTCTCCGCCCTCGCTTTTCATGGAGGCTGGCAGCCTGGAGCTGAGGCCGCTGTGCTGGGCGTGGAGGGAGAGCAGGGTGGAGGGCCTCGGGGGCTGGGGTCTCCATGGGGGCCTCAGGGGCTGAGTTTCGCTTTCCAGGCACAGGAGGACCTGGGGCCACAGGCCATCTCGCTGGCCCTTGGGAGCTGCCTGTGCCGACTTGGGAGAGGCAGCGGATGGTAGGTGCCAGCCGTCCTCAGGCCCTGGGGCCCCTGCCCCAGCATCGCAGCCCCAGGACAGCCGGCCGCCTGCGCGCCTCGCGTGGGAGTTGTCACTCTGAGTTCCATGAAAGATGACACACGAGATCGTTAGAGGAACCGTGTCAGATGAAGTGTGCTTCTGTGAGCGTGAGTCCAGCCCCTGCAGGGATGCCTGCAATTTGCTTTGTCTTGCTGAAAACATATTTTCCCCAAAGACTCCGGCGCAAGGGCCATTACAAAACGTGATTCATTTTGCATGAGTTCTGCGGCGCTCTGCTCTAGTGAAGAATTTATAGGGCGCTGTGAAGGCGGCATCTCTAAGTCATGGTCCCAGGGCGCCCGGCCGCCCGGCTCGGGAGGGGCTCAGGTTCTGCATGGAGCCCTGGGCAGGCAGATCCTGCCCGCGCTGCCGCGGGGTTCGGGAAGATGCTGCCGCCCAGCTTCCCCCGGCTGCCCTGCACTGGACCCAGCACACGTGGCCCGCCCAGAGCACGGCCCGACTTTGCTGGTGGTTTCCTTGGGCTCGTAAAGGGAGGGGAGCAGAGCAAGGCGGCACGTGTTCCGCACAGCAAAGGGCCTGCACCCAGACACCTGAGAGGAAGCCCGCCAGCCTGACGGGGGCACGCGAGGCACGCGCGGTCTGCACAGACACCAGTCGCTGCACACTGCGGGTCGCAGCCCATCGTACTTTAAAAATAAGACTGAAGGGCACTTCACGGTGGGGGAGAGTCGAGAGGAGAATAAACACACAGGAGGGGGTGAGCCCTCCCTCACCCCAGGAAATCCACGTCCCAGTAAAGCGCAAGGCTGCCCACCGAGGGCGCCGGGGAGCCCAAGCTGAGGAGGGTGTGGGCGGTGGCCACCTCTCTGCGGCTTGCAGTCTCCTCACCCGGCAGTGCGTCACGCCCAAGCCCTCACCCTAGAGGACCGTGGTGACACGTGGCCCAGGGTGTCCACGTGTGATGGCCCCACGGTGGCCTGGCTCGGACCAGCCGCAGGACAGTCAGAGAACGAAACAGCACGCAGCTACGGCGATGGGCCACGTGGAGCTGTTACGCCCAAGTCGCGAAATCTCCCGGTGACCACCAGGGAGCCGGTATCCGATGCAAAAGCAAGAGAGCTTTTATTACCAAGCTCGAGCTGGGGCTCCCACCGATACTGACACAGCGGCTATGGGAGAGGAGCCCCGAGTTCTGGGTTACACTGCTTATATAGGGAATATTCAGGTGAAAGGGTAACAAAGGGGGTGTTCAGGCTGAAGGGCTACTGGTTGGTTACCCTCTTCTATAGGGTCGTGTGTGGGTTTCTGATTGGTTTCTTTACTTCCACGGTAGATCATTACTTCCAAAGTCAATCACAAGTGTAACTCATTACTTCCAAGGTAAATCACAAATTCTTGAACTTAAAGTCAGAAGGTTTAACCTAAGGGCTGATTGGCTTGTGCACAGTGGGGCAAGTTTAGGCAATATCCAATGTCTAAGTCAGTTTGCCCGGAACCTTTTCAAAATGGAGTTCTTTTACAGGATGGAGCAGCTCAGGCTCCTCAGAGCCACTGGCCACGCTGTGGGCGATCTGACTCCCAAACAGGGAAGTGTCCGCAATACGAAAAAAAGGAGTACAGAGAACACACACACGAAAGAAGTCGGGCCTGACAAACGGCGACCTCATGGGCCACCCCGCCCCCTCTGCCAAGGACAGGGCGCTGCCCCCTAAGAGGCGTGGCCCACTTCCTACCCTTCGCCCCTGGGCAGGCTCGAGACTGGGTGGGAAGCCGCTGGGTACACTCCCAAGTGAGGTCGCCAAAAACCACCCTGCAGGGACATTCTCCTGGAGCCGAGCCACAGCGCCTCCAAGAGCCCAACCAGCCGCAGGGAAGGTGCCCTCTCGGGCACTGGGGACCGGCCGCCCGGCAGCCCCAGGTGTGGCGGGACCCCTGTCCAGCCCGGGGACCCCCTGTCCAGCCCTGGTCCCTCTGAGGCCGCGGCACGCCCGAGGCAGGGGACCGCAGTGCCGTCCCGGCCCGCACGCCGTGGAAGGAGGCGGGGGCGGTTGGGGGAGCTCTGCGTCTCCCGGGGGTGCGGGTCGGGAGGCCTCTCCTGGCGCGCCCCAGCCCTGGGCTGGCTCTGGACCACTCTACTCTGGTGCACACTGAGAAGACAATTAACGCAGCAAGAAGGGAGTGCAATCCCGGAAACCGAAAACAAGCGGAAGCAAAAGAACCTGATTACGTTGGCGACAAGACCCCTGGGGAGAAAAGCGTTATTCCCCGTGACTTGAGAATGCAGTGTTTGCCTGTTTATGCTCCATGGAACATGCTAGAAGGGAGGTACCATTGTGGTGCAGGGCGGGGGAGGGGCGGTCCAGGGAGACCAGGAGCCTCCAGGAGTGGTGGGGGAGGGGAGCCGAGGGGGAGAGGGGAGAGCGTGAGCCCGACTGTGGGCTGGGGGTGGGTGCTCTGGGGCCGTGGGCGGCCAGCATGGGCCGCGGTGCTAGACCCCTGTCCCCCCACCCCCATGGCACAGGCTGACCCACCTGCAGTCCCGAGAGTCCTGGAGATGCTCTCTCACCTCCCTGCGCCCGCCCCCGCCCCTGGAGCCTGGCAAAGCTCCCCCCCCATCCTACCCTCTGCCTGGCCCCCACGTCCACGCCCAGTGCCTCGCCCAGGGGCCTCTTGCCAATGGTGTGCCAGCCAGGCCCCCGGAGGCACCGGCACGCACACAGGAGGAGGGCACGTCCCTCAGACTCGGCCCAGCCCCTTGAGCACTCGCTGGCCCCTCTCCTAGGAAGCCAGGCTGGTTTGCACTCGCTGGCCCTCTGCACGGACAGGGCGCTCTGCCCAGTTGTCCACCTCAGGGCCCCCGATCCCGCATCTCCTTGGAGGCCCTCCTGCTCTCGACCAGAGGTGGGAAGGGCCCCCTCCGCCCTCTCTTGCTCCCCACAGTGCTCACCCCTGCAGGCCCACAGGCTCTGCCTCTCCGTCTTCCCGAGGATGCAGAGGGCAGGGTCTGTGCCTGGGACCTGAGTCTGGATCTCTGGGCCTCACAGCCCCCAGGCTGGGCCCCAGAGTGGACACAGAGGGGACCCAGGAGGGGCCAAAGAGATGCGTGCCCCCAAGCAGCTTGACCCCCCGGAGCTGACCCCGGCCCCCCGCTGCCCCTCACGGCCCGCTCCTGTCGTGGGTGCCCTGGTGTCTGGACGCCCGCACCCTCGGTCAGCGGGGCTTAGGAGCGAAGGGCTGGGCTGAAAGCGTTCCACCCTCTGTGCCTTTGAGGGAGAGGGGGACAGAGCGGGACAAGTCCACATTCCCGGGCCTCCTGTGCTGTGTTTAGAAGTGCCGGTGTGAGCCCCACAGTCACGTCTGACTTTGCGACCCCACGGACTGTAGCCCACCAGGCTCCTCAGCCCACGGGATTCTCCAGGCAAGATACTGGAGTGGGCTGCCATTCCCTTCTCCCGGGGGTCTTCCCAACCCAGGGGTCGAAGCCGGGTCTCCTGCATTGAAGGAGGATTCATTTATCGTACGATCCACTAGGGGCTTCAGGGGCGTCAGGGGCTGTGTTTAGAGGGGTCTCATAAGTAGCTTATGTAACTATAAGGAAACTTTAAAAAGTCAGTCCCTAAAAATTGGAAACAAAAGCAAGCTCTCTGCTCAGAGGCGCGCCGTGAGGGGACTGTTTCGAGGGACGACTGAGCACCTGGTGACTGGGAGCCTCGAGTGCGTGGGAGCAGGACAGAGCCGAGCAGCCCCGCCAGGCGCGGCAGCGGGCGCCCCCAGCCGGGGCTCGGGTGACTGTGGGGGGCGTGGGGGCAGCTGCGCTCAGGACGGTCTTGTCCAGAACCAGGATTTTCAGCGCTGAGAAGGCCTGAAGACACGTGCTGTCTAGTGGACGTCCAGGTTGGCCGGGCCTGTCGGCGTGAACACAGGGAAAATGGTGGGGGCCAGAGTCTCCCCTGGAAAGCCTCCCGGCTTATAGCGTGTAGAGGGGTGGGCTGGAAGGACTGGAGCGCTGGGAGCGTAGCCGTTTTCTGGGGCGGTGGGGGCCGCGGCGAGCACCCTGCCCTGGACCAAGATGTCTCACCCACGAGGCTGGGCCAGCCCACAGTCCAGGAGCCCTCATGGGCACTCAGAAGTGGGGCATGAGGTCTCCGGAGCCTTCTGCTGGGTGTGCGGGGACTCAAGTGGGCACACGAGGGTGCCAGGAATGAGGCAACAGGCTTGCCCTCCCTGAAGCAGCTCTCAGCACTGCCCGCGGTGGGACATCGGGGGCCCTGGCCTCCCTGGGGCGTTCTCCCCAGTGCTGAGCACCCTTCTGGCCGCCGCTACACCAGTCACACAGCACCTGGTCCCTTCTGAACATCTGTTTCCCACCCCAGGCCTCCCAGGCCCGAGGTCTGCCCGGGCTCCAGACCTCTGTCCCCTCTCCTGAATGCTGTGCTCTTCTGCGGCTGGGAGGCTCGGCCCCAAATCAAGCCAGCACCCCCAGGAAGAGTTTTGTTCTCTTGAAAGAGTAAGCCTACATGCACTGAGAGCCTCCTCTTCTGACCTGGCAATCTGGATCACCATGATGGTCCTCTCACTCCATTTAGCTTCTGTTTTACTCAATACTTTAATTAGCAAAGCGGTGTTTGCTCATCGTAGCACGTCAAACAGGATAATGAAAAAGTTAGCCAGCTTCATCCTGGCCTTAGACCCATCTCTCTGAGGCACGGTGTTAACAATCGGGCTATTGCCTCTGCACATTTCTCTACATGTGTGCAAGCATGCACACAATTTGAATTACACATATGAGGGCACTCTTTTTATGTCTTCTTGTTATTTTTAAAGAAAACCAGAAGCTGTACTGCACCCGTGGCTTGGAACATTTTTTTTTCCTCTTGATGCATGCCTCTGACTGCTCCTGAATCATGCCTTTTGCCAAAAGCAAATATATTCAGAGGATCTTTTGAAAGTGACTGTTTGTACATCAAAATTATGAAAACCAGCAATTTTGTGTGGTTTAACCTAATATCTGCAGTTCTGACTCTGCCAACCCTGTTCTTACACTATAGGAATGAAATAGTTATTCCAAGAGCTACTAACTGTCTGCCGCGGACCCTGTCGAGAAGTCTTCAGTATCACAGCTGCAAAGGGTGCAGAGTTCTACTTGGGCCTTGAGGATTCGGGAGACACAGACTCAGGCGGGACCAGAGCAGCGTCCCAGGAAGAGAAAGAGTCAGGACGACGGAGAGCCACGAGGCTGTGCACGCTGCCTGGTGAGAGCGGTGACGGACTCTGTCCTCAAGGAGCCAGGGGTGGATCTTGGCGGGGGGGGAGGGGCGTCCCATGAGTACCTTAAATTTCTGGCAGATGTTCTGGATGCTTCTGTCAGGACAGTAAGTGGTCAAAGGGCAGATTCCTCCCAGGCAGAAGCATGCCTCAGCCCGCTTCCTCAGTGGCCTCCGGGCACCATTTGAGAGACTCTGAGCAACACTGAGCTCTTTTCCATTTTCCTTCCACAGCCTGGACCATCTGTTCAATATCCAAGGGTGGACACAGCATCTTCTACTCAACATCCAAGGGCGGATGGACCATGTACTGAACATCCAAGGGCGGATGGACCATCTGCTCAACATCCAAGGGTGGATGGACCACCTTCTATTCAATATTTGCTGAGCCTGGACACTCAGGCCATCTCCACATCAATCCAATAAATGCCTTAAGCATGTGTCACGGCGTGCAAGTGAGAGTATTTCTTTTGCTAAGTTCTCCAAAGTGTGATTGCTGGGGAAACACACCCACCTCTAGTCGGCTTGGCCAGATGCCCTCTCAAGAGATGTTTCTGCTCTCGCTTCCCCAGAAGCCTCCGTGGGCGCTGGCCCCCACGCCCTGCTCAGCGCTGGGTGTGCAGCGTTGAAGGTGTGCATCTCCAAGGGGAGCAGGCCGGTCGCTGGGACAGGCTGAGCTGGGCGTCCCCAAGGCCAGGGCGACTGTGCACCTTTCCAGTCTCTGCTGACCTGCACATTTTCTTTGGTGAGCGGCCGGCACTTACCCTTTACTGTTTCCCCACCAGGTGCCTTGCTTCCTGCTCAGGCCTGGAGCCCATGGAGTTGGAGGGCAGACCCTGCAGTCCTCACGCAGGGCTGGCTCCATGTCAAGGTCTTGGTAAAGGCCAGCAGCATGGGGGCAGGAAGGAGGGACGTGGGAGATTCTAGGAACACGGAGAGCAGGGGCCTACAAACTACTGCAGACATTTAAATTAGCATCTACAGTGCTGTCAGAGAGCCCAACACATTTGCAAAATTAAAACAAAAATCAGGTGTCACCAGAAAGAAGCAGAGAATGGTTAAAAAAAAAAAACCTATCAGAAATGAGAACCATGTTTCCCACCATCTCGATGCAAAATGCAAGAACAAGGCTCATCCGTGGTGTGAACGCGGCTCAAGATCAAATCACTGGACTGAGCTGGTCCACTCAGGACAGGGACACGGACGCTCGGCCCATGGGGTCTGACACTTCTCTGGGATTTGCAGGAGAGAAAAGTGGAGAAAATAATCAGATACATCACGAAACTTCTGAGAGCTGAAGAGACACAGACCGTCAGCTTTGACTCAACGGGGACTAAAGAGGTTCAGATGGGAACCCAGCCTGGGGCCGCTCATGCTCTGGCCGCACCTCGTCGGAAGGTCAGGTGCCAAGGACAGCGGCCCATTGTCTTCCAGGGAGGACGGACACTCCAGGAAGGAGCAGGACAAGCATGCCTCAGACTGCTGGCCGGAGACGCCGGACACCAGAGGCTCAGGGAGCCCAGGTCAGGGCCGGCATCCAGCTCGGACTTGACCACTCCATTTCCAGGTCAGTTTCTTGGAAATCCACTGGCTCAGGGGCACAAAAGGACATGTACAAGGTGCTCTCGGAAACAGCGCTTGCGTGAGTGGAAGACTGGAGCGCAAGCATCCTTGAGCAGGGAAATGTGAATCAGGTATTCTGGACTCACAAGAGTCAGCACCATGTGGGTGTTCAGGGAAGAAGCAACGCTGTGCCTGGAGGTGTGGACAGGCCACGAAGACAGCAAGCGCGCGGCTGTGCAGCAGGGAAGTCCATCTCCACTCAGAGGCATTTTCACACACACAGGCGTGTACGTGTACATGGACATGTATGTACACACACACACCCCACATACCACACACACACACCACACACACACCACGCACACACACACCACACACACACACCACACACACACCACACACACACCATACACCACACATACACACACACCACACACACACACACCACACACACACACACCACACACACACACACCACACACCACACACACACCACACACACACACACACCACACACACACACCACACACACACCACACACCACACACACACACCACACACACACACCACACACACCACACACACACCATACACCACACATACACACACACCACACACCACACACCACACACAGACCACACACCACACACACCACACACCACACATACACACACACCACACACACACACACCACACACACACAACCACACACACACACACACACACCATACACCACACACACACACCACACACACCACACACACACCACACATAGACACACACCACACACACACCACACACACACACCACACACACACCACACACACACACACACCCCACACACCCCACACACACCACACACACACCACACACACACACCACATACACACACCACACACACACCACACACACACCACACACACACACCACACACACACACCACACACACCACACACCACACACACACACCACACACCACACACACACCCACACACACCACACACCACACACCACACACACCACACACGCCACACACGCCACACACACACACACACCACACCACACACACACACCACACACACACCACACACACACCACACACACACCACACACACCACACACACACCACACACACAAAACACAGACACACACAAAACAGACACACACACACCACACACACACCACACACACAAAACACAGACACACACAAAACAGACACACACACACCACACACACACCCACACACACACCACACACAGTATATACACACACTACACACACACCACACACACACACCACACACACCACACACCACACACAGACACCACACACCACACACACACCCACACACACACAGACACCACACACCACACACACACCCACACACACACCACACACCACACACCACACACACCACACACACCACACACACCACACACACACACACACCACACCACACACACACACCACACACACACGACACACACACCACACACACACCACACACACACCACACACACCACACACACACCACACACACAAAACACAGACACACACAAAACAGACACACACACACCACACACACACCACACACACAAAACACAGACACACACAAAACAGACACACACACACCACACACACACACACACACCACACACAGTATATACACACACTACACACACACCACACACACAGTATACACACACACACACCACACACACACACACCCCCCACACAAGGGGTCAGGAGGACAAACAGAACTGTGAGCACACCACTCCTGAGGCTCCCAGTGGCCTGTGGGGTGGCAGGTATGCCCTTGCTTTCTATTTAATAAACTTGTACATCATTTAAACTTTATGCTGTGAAAAAGCCTGGTCATAATTGCAAAACTCTCCAGTAAACTCCACCCTGAACTCTGACGAGGCCTCCAAGACTCAATCTGCCCCAGGGACGGTGTTTGAGAAGTGCCAAGTCTTATTGAAAAATATTGAAAATTAATAGTAAGTTCAAATTTGAAAATGATTGCTTCACGTGGGCAGTAAATTCCTTGTTATTGAAACTCTTGGGTCTCCTTTATTTCCAAATATTTTTTCATACAGAATATGAACAGCTAACTCTTTACAAAAATATTGTGGTTTTTAATTTTAAAAAAGTCCCTTTCTGTGTAGGGTTTGGCAACAGAATACAACGGAATCCCATCCAAATTAAATGTTTTACTGTGTTCAGTTCTGTAATGAGAGGCTGGCGGAACCGATGGGACCACGGTGGTTTAATTTGCAGGCGAGAAATCCAACCCGGTGTGCTTTCAAATTCATGAGATGCCCGTGGATGTGACGCCAGCTCCACGGGGACTTCACAGCACATAATACTCCACTGACTTAACACCCGGCAATAGGAGCTACTCAGCCTCGGAGGTTTGGGGAAAGCGCCGGTGAGGAGCGATGTTGAAGGGTCCAGCGCAGACACGTGTGGAAATTAAAAGAGAAAATCAAACAGAAGGAGTGACTCCCAGCAGGTGGGCACGATAGTGCCTGCGGCGACGCCAGCGTCCAGCGAAGGGCCTGCTCTGTAGCTCTGCTCTGTCTGTTGATCTGCCTGCAGCAGGAGCTCAAGTGAGACCCCGGAGCCTCCTCCCTGGGTGCAGGTGAGCGTCACTGGAAGGCGTTTGCAAGCTCCTGGGGGCTGTTCAGTCCTCTGGCCAAGTCAGGAAAGCCCGGCTTCTTCCCTCAGGGCCCAGCCCGCTCCTACCCTGGGATTCGGAGAGGAAAGGGCCCTGGTCCAGCCTCAGCCTGCCCTGCGGGCAAGGGGGGCACTCACGCCACCATCTGGTCAGTCCAGGCTCCCCGGGCAGTGGGGCCTGAAGAGTCTTGGGGCACAGGTGACACCAAGTTCCCACAGAGCCTAGGACACCCTCCTCTGCCCTCTATAAATACAGGAGCCAACCCAGCCAATCCTAAAGGAAATCAGTCCTGAATATTCATTGGAAGGACTGATGCTGAAGCTGAAGCTCCAATCCTTTGGCCGCCTGATGCGAAGAACTGACTCACTGGAAAAGGCCCTGATGCTGGGAAAGACTGAGGGCAGGAGGATTAGGGGACGGCAGAGGATGAGATGGTTAGATGGCATCACCGACTTGAGGGCCATGAGTCTGAGTGAACTCCAGGAGTTGTCGATGGACAGGGAGGCCTGGCGTGCTGCAGTCCATGGGGTCACAGAGAGTTGGACACGACTGAGGAATTGAGCAGCAACAAAACACACGCAGTGGCCTCCGCCAGGCCCGCGGCTCCTGCCTCCGCCATGCCCGCGGCTCCCAGGCTCCCTGCCCGGACCCCCGGCCTCCGCCAGGCCCGCGGCTCCCAGGCTCCCTGCCCAGACCCCTGGCCTCCGCCAGGCCCGCGGCTCCCAGGCTCCCTGCCCGGACCCCCGGCCTCCGCCAGGCCCGCGGCTCCCAGGCTCCCTGCCCGGACCCCCGGCCTCCGCCAGGCCCGCGGCTCCCACCTCCGCCAGGCCCGCGGCTCCCAGGCTCCCTGCCCAGACCCCGGCCGGCTGTCTGGAGGCACGAGGACGCCAAGTCCTGCTGCTGCAGGCGTGATCCTATGCCCGCTGTCACGCCCCGCAGGCACCCACGGTGGCACCACGTGATCGAGAAGCCGCCTGGCTCCTCAGTCTGCACTCCACGGGGAGCCTGGATGGACCGGATGGTGACCTGAGCCCCTCTGCTGCCCTCAGGGCCGGCCTGGCATTCGAGCGTGTCCAGATGGCTGCCCAGCATCCGGGCAGGGCAGCCTGTGGCCCCAGCTGTGTCCTCTGGCTCCGTCTCCCAGGCCGGCACCTGGTGGGCGCTGTGGGCTCACCCAGCCCCCGGTGGGTGGCTTGTCGTCCACTGCAGCCAAAGCAGCTTCCTTCCCATCACGGTTGGAGGGCGGTTTGCAGGCGTTTTTCTGGCCCATTTTGCCGACTGTTGCCTTGTGTTTCAGTCCAGCCCCCAGATGTTGCTGAGCGGCAGCCACGTGCCCCCTCTGGCCACCTCCTGTTTTCCGGCTGCATCTCTGGTGGGAGGGACCTGCCCTCTGGACACGGGGGGTGACGGGAGCCGCCTGCCCTGCTCGGCCTCTCGGGGGCCTGGGTAGGGCACGCGGGGGTCACTGGAGCGCTTCTCCCGGCAGGCCCCTCTCTGCTGCTCCTCCAGGCTCTGTGGCCCTGCCACCAGGGCGTGCCCTGGCTCTGAGAGCGTCACAGGCCTTGGGCGCCAGAGATCCAGAGGGGCCCGAGTCTCAGAGTCCCGTCTGATGGGAGCCACGGACATGCGTCCCCCGGGAGCTGTGGGAGAGCGAGGGCCCCCTCCCACAGGCCCACGTCCGGGGGTGCAGGCTGGTGGGGGGAGGCCCTGCGGGGCCCCAGGGGGCAGTGTCTGTGAACACCCGGCCGCCTCCCGGAGCTGTGCGTGCTCTCACGTAGCAGAAGAATATGCTATAAATTTGCCATTACAACAAAGTCAGCGTGTCTTTTTTATTAAGAATGTCACGGAGCCAGGTATTTGTGTTTCTGTCTTAGCTGTGTATATCAGTCCTTTAGCTCAAAGAGCACCCGCCCCCGCCCTACCCCCGCTACAGGAAGAGCACGTGCCGGGAAGAGCTGGCCATTCCCGGAGGACGAGGACCGAGCGAGGTAGTTTCCGGGGAAGGCGCCCACCCTCTCAGGTTTCCAGACGGAAACAGTGAATCCCTGCCTGCCGACATGAACAGGGCGGGGAGGACTCCATGCCGCGTGGGGAGGACTCCATGCTGGGGAGAGCTGTCCTGTCCCCCTGCTCATCCTGAAGCCCCACGACTGCTGTCACCACCGTGTCCCCGGCGGGGACAGGGACCTGGAGGTCGGCTCTGCGAGGTGCGTGCACCTGACCGAGGAGGAGCGGGCCCGGGAGGCGGCTCCTCTGCTGTCCTGGTGGGCCTGTCCTTCCCCCGAGAAAACTGCGGACCCACCACATGAGCTTGGTATTGCAGGGGCTGTTGTCGGGCTAAGAGTCACCAGGAAGGGGAGCGACACCCACTGAGCCGGCCTGCCTCGCCGGGCGGAGCTGTCAGAGCTCTGTGGCTTCTGCTGGAGGCCGTGCTCCTTGCTAACCCCAGAGCTGCGGTCTCAGTCCCGTAGTGACGTGTGCGATTCCTTGTGGGGCAAATGCACCAGCATTCTCACCCAAGTGGGCTCTGCGGTCACCCGCCCTCTCACCCAGCCAGCTAGGTCCTGACGTCCCCCTGGGGCCCCTATCGCCTACACCGCTGACAAATCCTCTTTCACCATCAGTTCAGATCTGCCCCAGGATCGCAAGGGCAGCTGAGACCGTCGGCGGCGCGTTCGGCCGGGCCTGGGGCTGCTGTGCACAAGTCATCTTCTTTAACGCTCCCCGGGGCTTCCTGGGGCTCCCCCTCCGGCTCCTGCAGTCTCCGTGATAGTCGGGCGATGCAGCCACACTCCTTTCTTCCCGACCGACGGCTCCTCAGGGCGGGTCCTGGACTCAGATGTTCTCGGCCACTGACCAGGGCCCAACACAGGGGCTGACTGGTTGAGGAGAGGAAGAGTATGTGATGAGATGGATGGACGCCTCATCCTGTGTCTAGCTCCCTCACAAGGAGGAGGTCACACAAAGTAAGAGCCGACCCTGCAGCGGCCGTGTGCGTCCGGTGTGAGAAACATTCTTTGGCTCTGACCAGGCCGGGGGGCAGCTCAGGTAGACGCCGCTGGGTCAGCGACCAACGTCCGGACGACATGTGGCTGACAGCTCTGCAGGTGGGTCTCGATCTCAGCGCGGGGCTCTGGCGGCCTGTGGCTTCCTACGCTGGTTAGGACAGCTGGGGCTTTAAACACCTTTCACGGGAGTCCGTGGTGTGAAAGCCCCCCAGGCACTAAGCAAGCAGAGCATCCTGGACACACGGGGCTCTGCCCTGCCCCCCAAGGCTGGTTCATGGGCAAATGAGTTAAGGCCATTGACCTCCATCTCCTCGGATTTCCCATCCCTGGTTCTTCACGGTTACAAAACAGCTACTGGAGCTCCGGGTGTGGGCCGACCTCCCTTCATCAGAGCCTATGTGGTGCCTGGTGTGTTGTATTAACTTGGCCGGGCCGCAGTGCCCATTTGTGGGGCTGAAGGGTGCTGTAAGGGTGGTCTCTGGTTGTGACTGACATGGGAACCAGTGGACTCTGAGTAAAGCAGGCGAGCCCAGTCCTGGGGGTGGGCTCCTCCAGCCGGGTGAAGGCCTCAGGAGCAGAGAGGTTTGCCCTGGAGCGTGTAACACAGATGCCCGCCGGGGCTCCCGGCCGGCCGGTCTGCTCTGCAGAGTTCAAAGCAGCCGGCATGCCCTGCACCAACCCCTGGGAGTCTGAGTGTGAGTGTGAGCGCCGCGGGCTCTGGTTCTCTGAGGGGCCTGGCCAGTTCAGCCCTGAGTACACCTGTGTCCTTGCCCAGAGGGTCCGAGCCTGTCACTCGGCCATGCCTGGCTGCTCCGCAGGCCTGGAGCCTGGGGGGTCTCACCTGTCCTGCCTCCGAGGTGCAGGGGAAAGGGAGGGGACTGGGGGGGGGGGTCTGCCGTGTCCATGGCCTGCAGTCCAGATGCGGGGGGGACCGCAGAGGACCACGAGGTCCGCACTGTCCCCCTCCTCCTGCGGCCGTGAGCTGCTGCCAGGCCTGTTTCCTTGTCTGTTTCCCACACAAAAGCCCTGTGTGCCTGGAGCACACGGTGAAAGCCAGGAAGCTCGCTGGGGCCGTGGGGCTGCGGGGCTGTGGGGCCGGGCCTGCCGGAGTGGGAGCTGCTGCAGAAGCGGGCGTGCCCCAGGTGTGGGAAGGTGGCGCTGGGCGGCCCCCGCTGTGGCAACGAGGACAGCAAAGCATCAGGCAGCCCCTCACTCCTCCGGACGATGGCACAGGCATGTGAGCACGTGGATGGCTTGAAGGCCAGGGCTGAGCTTCCTGAGCTGTCCCGGGGCTCCCCCTGCCCTCCCGTCAGAAACGCAGCACCTGTGGGGAACCACAGGCTGCAGTGACCACTTCTGTCTACTGCCGTCTGGCCCAGGCCCGCCCTTTGTCCTGGAGAGGGCAGGGTGTGTGTGCACAGACATGTGAGTGTGCGCATGCTTGTACACACGGTGTGTGGGCGTGAGTGGGTGCATTCACGTGTGTATACAGTACCTGATATGTGCATCCGTGTAGGTGTGAGCGTGTGTGAGCGCGTGTGGATGTGTGCATCCGTGTAGGTGTGAGCGTGTGTGAGCGCGTGTGGATGTGTGCATCCGTGTAGGTGTGTGCACGTGTGGATTCGCGCATCCATGAATGTGAGCATCCATGTGCACACCTATAGGTATCACCTGGGTCCCTCCCAGCTCCTCTCCTCCCTGGGGCCCAGTGGCTGGGTCTGTGGCAGGGACGTTGTTTCTCTCCTCTAAGCCCTAGGGGCCGGTTTTCCCCAGACACCTGGGCAAATCGGGCCAGCTCCGCTGGGGGCAACCACGTCCCTGAGTTGACTTGCTTCTCATCACAAGCACACAGAGAGCTTCTGTGTGCTTGTAATGAGCGGCTTTTCCTAAAGAGAAGCAGCAGCAGCCGCAGGAGCGCACGCGGGTTCTGTAAACTTGTAATCGCGGGTGTCAAACAGTGAGCAGCATTTTCCCGGGAAGACAGAAGCCCTGGGAAATACCACGGTGCGGGGGCGAGGCTGTGTTTCCTGACAGAAGTTAATTCTGAACTAAGTATTCCAGGAAGGAAAGCGGGGGACGTTTTTACATGTCTATCATTTGTCCTCAGAGGGCACGGAACAAATATGTTTCTTAACGCGTGACACCAGCATTATTCTGGGTGCCTCGGGCTATCTGCTGTTTTCCAGTTTGCAGAATTGCAGGCTTAGAAAACAACTCTGCATTAAGAGGAACACACAGTCCAGGCCGATCATAACCACGGGGAATCAGACCCTACCAGCCGAGGAAGGGGTCTAGGCGGGAGACGGTGCGGGCGGGGGTGGGGGGCTCCGTCTCTCCCTGCTCCTCTCGCTCCCAAGGCCCAGAGGCCCCAGCAGTTTGGGCCCCACCTAACCTCGGCTGTCTCCTGTGGGTGTGTCTTCCTCTCCTGTGGGTGTGTCTTCCTCTCCTGTGGGTGTGTCTTCCTCTCCTGTGGGTGTGTCTTCCTCTCCTGTGGGTGTGTCTTCCTCTCCTGTGGGTGTGTCCACTCTTGTTCTAGCTTGGAGCCACGCCTACCTACTCTTTCCGGAGGAAGCTGGGGCAGCCCCAGCGAAGGGCGGCTCCGGTTGGGAGCTAAACCTGGAGGTTCCCCCTTCTGAGAACCAGGTCTCCAACCGCCTGCCCTGGGGCCAAGCTGCAGCCCTCTCAGCCCAGAGTCCCCTGGTGGTCTTGCTGGGGGGTCTCCAGGGGGCCCTCCTCCCTGGCCCTTAGCCCAATCCCCTTCTAGGCCATGGCCTGGCCATCACTCAGCTTTCTGGTCTGGAGGGGAGGGGACAGACAGGTGCTGGGGCCTTGGTCCCCAGAGAAGCTCACTCAACTTCGTCCAAATGGGGCATCTGAACCTGGTCTCAAAACTGTCCCCGAGGGACACTATAGGCGGCCTGCAAGACCCGAAGCTGGACAGTGGACCCTGGGACCCACCTGCGTGGTCCTCAGCGCCAGACCCCAGCTGCTCACCTCCGTCAACACCCTGAGGGGTGCAGCCCCGGCAGGCAGAGCAGTTTCCTCTGGCCTTGTAATTCAGACCAGCACACACATGTACACACATGCACGCAGGCTCCCTACATGCGCACATGCACCACACATGTGAACACACACATAGGCACACACCGCATGTGGAAACATACCACACACACGAGCACACGTGCACACGCAAGTACACACACACGCAGGCTCCCTGCACACACGCACTACACGTGTGTACACACACAGGCACATGCCGTGCACGGGAAGGGGCCACACACGCACACATACATGTACACACATGTGCGCAGTGCGTGTAGGCTCCATACGTGTGCACACACATCACACATGGAAACACAGCACACACAGGAGCACACATGTACACTCATGTACACAATGCACGCAGACTCCCTGTGTGCGCGCACACCACACACATGAGCACACGCATGAGCACACACCACTGGCACATGCAGACGCCATACATGTGCACACACAACACCCACACACGCAAACACACTGCACACATGAACACCACACACGTGCATGCGTGCACACGCCGTGCCTTCAAAGGAGCCCCAGTGGGTCTCCGCGTCATCAGAAGCCTCCCCTAAGGTGACCGAGCCACCGGAAGTCCCTGTGGGTGGTCCTGAGCAGGAATCAGAACCTGGGCTCTGGGCCGGCGCTACTAGCGGCTCTGGGGAAAGCCCGCCTGCCCTTGCAGGCTCAGCTCATGAGGACACTTCACGAGGAGGCTTCTCAGCAGTCACTGCTGTTTACAAGTCATAGGGTCGGGGGCTCTTCCTGTGGCCTCAGGTCCAGCTGGGAAGGCTGGGCTAGTGAGGCTGAGGCCTTAGTAAGTGGACTCCCCGCCTCCCGGCGCCTTCTCTGGGGCTCGAGTTGGGCCCAGGGCGCCTGCTCCCCGCCTGGCTCCCGCCTATAAATATCAGCAGTGGCAGGTCCACTGTCAGCACAGCTGATGGACGGTCCTCACCTGCTATTACGGCCTGTGACTGCACAGAAATTAATTTAAGTGGTAGTTAATTTCTAATGAATTCCACTCAAGCGGTTAATATGGTCCCTGGGTGTTATGGTAACCTTCACGGATCACTGCTTTATGTAAATAAATTCTACTTTACGTGGTTTTATTAGAAAAGAGAGTGAGATTGGGGAGTCTGGCTGGATCTTGTCTGCAAATGCGCACGGCGAACCCCCTGCAGGAACTTGGTTTAAAAGGGAGGTGGGGACACTCATCGGACTTCTCCTGGGTGCTGAGCTCCCCGGGGTGCTAAGCCACCCGTCTCCATGCTCTGAGCAAATATCTCCAAGTCTGGTGTGTTCCAAGGAGAAGAAAGAGGAGGAGAGCTTTTGCCTTAAAAACGCTTGCAAGTTCATGGCAGACCCATGAGAAGATGGCCTCTGAGGCCTCCATCTGAGGCTGCGGCTGGCCAGGGGCGGGGGGTGCCTGGGCAGAAGGAGCAAAAGGCTCTCGGGGAAGCGGACCCGCCTCTCCGTGCACAGGGGTGGGGGCTTCCACGCCCCCGAGGGGATGAAGGTGAGGATGACTCTTCAATGACCCCCCGGGTCTGTGTGCAGCGGAGGCATGAGGCTGGGGCTGGCATGACGGGGTTGCTGGCAGCCAGCACCTAGGCGCATCTGGAGTTTACACAGATGACCTGGGCTCACCCGTCTGCTATTCTAGCTCAGACTGGCCTCCCAGCACTCCAGATGTGCAGCTTCAGTGACAGGCATTTTTTGCTTACAGTCCTGGGGGCTGGACACCCGAGACCAAGGTGTCAATGGGCTCTTCCCAGACCTGCGGATGCCACCTTCCTGCCGTGTCCCCACAGGGTGGAGCGCGAGCTCCCTGGGGCCTCCACACACCAGGCAGCATGTCGGGGCTCCAGAGCCCCACCTTCGTCACCCTGTCTAAGCGCGCTACCCCAAAGCCTCGCCTCTGACAGCCACACTGGGGCAAGGGCTTCCAGGCGGGGTCAGGGGGCCAAGGGCATCCGGTCGGTCCCACGGCAGCGCGCTGGCCTTCCGTCTCCCCAGCTCTGTGCTCTCACGCGGTTCATGCCTCTGGTCTCCCTCTCGGCCAGGGTCTCCCCACCCGTGGCCGTGGTGGAGTCCTCTCATCTCACATGGGCAGCTGGCTGGCCAGACTGACCCCTGGGCTTCTCGCCCACCTCCCCCTGAGCAGCATCCATCCTCCAGCCTTGCTGATCTTGTTACATGGCCACTGAAGGCTCCCAGGGCAGTGTCCAGGAGATGCCTGGAGGTGCTGGGTCTCTGGGAGGACACTCTGGCCAGAGTCTGACCCTGGGCCTCCTGAACTGAGAAATTAGTGTCTGCTGTCCACAGGCCACTGCTTGTGGGTCTCTGTTACACGGTTTGAAAGGACTTAGACTGGCCGTCCAGAGAAATGGACTCAGAAGGATGCGGTCTAGGAGCTGGCCCTTGAGAGCTGGGGGCCCAAGTCTGGAGACCAAGGGCAGCTGGCTTTCAGGGACCTTGGGGAGGTGTGACGTTCCCGCCACGTCCACACCTGCAGGCTGGGGACTCTGGCAGGGCGTCTGCCTCGGTCTTGGGCTGAGCGCCTCCTTCTCAGGGCCAGTGGACTTGTCTCCCAGGCCTTGCCCTGGTTGGGTGAGGCCCGCCCACAGTGGGAGGGTGACCCACGGGACTCAGAGGCCGTGGCTTGCAAGCTCGTCCCATCCGTGGGGGCCTGCTCATCAGACGTCCAGGCCAGTGCCTTCCCCCGCTGGGGCTCACCACCTGCCTACCCCATGTGCTGTCTCGGCGGCCGGCTCTCTGGGTGGTCAGGCGGTCACCACAGGCACCCGCTGCTGCTGCAGAGCCAGCTGAGGGTCTCTGCAGAGAGTGACTGGTCTGGACCCCCGACCCAGAAACCCTCCTAGCCCCCAGAACCTACAGAGTCTAGGTGGCACCCCTGCCGCACCAGCTCCTGGGGGCCCCGGGCCCCTGCTCCGCCCCCTGCATCCCATGTCCCTCCTGTGGTGGCCGGAGGGGCCCCCCTCACCTCCCAACCCCAGGCACTGCCCCTCCAGGCCTGGGCAGAGGCGGCACTGGGTCCACCTTCACCGGGCCATGCCGGTCACCAAGGCCGTTTCCGGAGCGGGCAGACAGATGTCTGCCCCGCCCCCCACCCACGCGACCAGACCATCCCGCCTCCCACGCGCACGCTCTGGATCCTGTTCACTGAGCCTCAGGCTGCCGGCTCCTGTGGCCCCGCCGGAGGCCCCGGAAGCCCCAGGCCAAAAACCGCTTTGTGGCTCTGCCGGGACCACCGTGTCTCCTACTCGGGGCTGATTCTGCAACTATCCAGGCTGCCACCTGCCGGGGTCCAGCCCCGGTGGATCCAGGGTGATTCGAAGGTGGGGATGGCATCGGCGTCCTAGGAAAAATCTTAATTACAGATATAGAGAGAGACTAGAAACGGATAGTGTAGTAGGAAAATTAGTGGAGAAAAAGAGGCTGAATAACTTGGTTTACGTGGAATAGCATCCACACTCCAGATGGGAATTCAGCCAGGAAAACGGGGAGCGAGAAAGAAATGACAAGGGGGAATCAGTCTTTCCAGAAACTGATCCCATTTCTTTATTTTCAGGTTTGTTTATATACCTTTTTGTTATACACAGGGATGAATACAGAGTCACGCGGGGTCAGCAGCACCTTGTCACAATCCGGTGCTTCATATAAAATTATACTAAGGTCTTACGGGTTTGACATCATCTTCTGGCCATGAGACCTGCTGACGTTTTATGGCCCTTTCTGACACCGGTCAGTTAACCAGAAAACTTATTTTTCCAGGGGTGATTTTTTCTTAAATCAGGGGCCACCCTCCAAATAAAGTTGCATTCCTATAGGGTGAGGGTGTAGTGAGTTACAACTAGGAAAGGAATTTACTTAGCCTAAGGTTTAACATGATTAATCTTAAAGGTTAATACTTATTTTTCCTATATGCTAGTTATATTCATTATAAGGGCAAGGAATATGGGGATTTAGCAGCAAATATTGGCTCAACAAATGTAAACCCTTGACCAATGTTCCCCTTATGATCTATTTAGTCTTAAGATAGTGATAAAGTTACATTTTTGCATAGCAAGGACACAGTGATTTATAGCAAAGTACAGTGGTCTATAATAAAAATTCATTAACTCAAAAAGTCTAGTATTGCTAACATCAAAAACTACTATATTTCCTTTTCTATATTCCAAATACATTGATTAGTATATTCCCAGGTGCCTCAGGATATGGAGGCCTGGTGGCAATCACTGACTCAACAATGAGAAAAGCCCTATGCTAATGCTCCAAACTCTCTGTGCTGTTTATGGTTGAGAGGTTGTCACACAAGCTAGTCTGTCAGCAGAGAGGTTTGACCTGAGACACCCTTGTCACACCCAGGGCAGGGAATTAGCAGTGATTATTGGCAGGACAAATGAAAAAACCCTTCACCAATATAATTTCTAATCAACCCACTATACTATACTAATAATTTTCTAACTTCTCAAAAGTGTCTGTATTTAGAAAGTTTTAAAGCATCTCATGCCTCTCAAGGTTGGGAGGCTGTAAACAATCACATGTGGCCTGATGAACCTGATCAGGGAGGCTAGAGGACCTCCAGAGGAATTTCTAAGTTGAAACACTCTTGTCACACCCAGGAATTTTTATTAACTGGAGTTGCAAGTTAACTCCTTCTCCGAGAGAAATGGTTATGGGGGAGAGCCCCCTGTAAAGTCAGAGGTGTAGGTGAGAGCATGAAACAGACTCTGGTTTTGGGGTAGATGCTCGGGAACAGGGGGTTTCCTGAGGCTTGATCATGCCTTTGCGTATGCCAAGCCTCCTTCCTCATGACCTTTGCCATGGGCGGAGTTCCTCACGCTGGCCCCCGGCAGCCACCCGACTCACAGAGGGCACAGGTGTCTGTCTGCCCTGCTGACCAGTGCCCCGTGTCCACACCCACAGACGGCTCCCTTGCAGCTGCGGATGCCCCATGTTTCCTGCCAGCGCACAGAGTTTATCCCCACGCAGGGACACAGCCTCAGCCAAGGCTCGAGGTGCGGGCTTAGGTTCTTGATCTGAACTCTTCCCCGACAGCTGGGCAGCGGGACGGCTGTGCCACGTAAAACTGCTTCTCACGGTATCAACTGAACTTGGAGTCACGCATCCTCCCCTGCCTGCCGCTGGGGGCTGTCACCCTGTCGCCCTCTCACCGAGGTCCTGCCTGCTCCTGTGGTGCCTCACTCCCTCATTTGGACGGGGTGGGGACGTCCTCGATTCTCAGATCTGTCCCCCCGCCTCAGCCCGGCCTGGGCAGAGCCCCCGGGCCACCCTCAGCTCCCTCCAGTCTGCCCCTGCTCCCCCCGCCCCACCCCTGGGAGCCTGTGCTCACCACCCACCCTGAGCACACGTGGGACCAGCCCAGCCTCTGCCCCAGGCGTTCTGCCCCTCTGCCCGCCTCCCTGGGCAGTAGAGGCCTGTATGCGGCTGCAGGCAGGATTCCTCCTCCTCCTCTGCACCCAGGGCAGTTTCTGGCACGTAAGCAAAATTGCTGAGTGAATTGGGGAAAGTAGCTTAAAAGGATGAACGGGATGAGGACAGGGGGCAGCTGGTGTTCAGTTTGTGCTCTAACCCTTCCCTCCTGGACTGCCTGGAATGTTGGACCTAATAGCTGGAGCTCCAGCCACCATGGTGTGTCAAGAGGTTGCCGTTAGAATAGAAATCAAGCACCGAGAATTATGGGTAACGAGAGGACAGAAAGAGACAGCTGCCCTAACAGCCCGCAGTGCCCTTCTGATGGCCTTTCTCCACGTGCGTGGGCGGGACGCTGGCACGGCGCTTACGTGTGTGTGCTGTTTCCAGCCTCTGTCCCTTGCAGTGGAGACAATATACAGCTGATTCATATTGTCAGGCTATCAGACAGGATGACTGCCACGCATGGATCCCAACACCTACCAAGTGTCTGGCCCAGGACACAATGCAAAAGTGGACAAATAAGGGCTCAGCCACGACATTTGACTCACTTACCCGAGAAGACGCCTTGATTCTATCATCTCAGATGACAAGCTAGGTGGTTACACCAATAAAAGTTGTAAGTGAAAAACTGGCTTCTTTTTAGAATAGGTGACTCCATATCATCAACTCCTGAGAGAATCGTTATGCCTTTAGACAGAAATCCTAGGGGAAAGCCGCACTCTGGACTTCCCGAAAGACTGAAATGAGCTGCCAGCATTTCTGCACTGCGACTCGTATTGTGCTTAGTGTAACGGCATCGCTATCTAAGTAAGAACATGCATCACTTTCTGGGGAGAAGGCAGTGAATCTTTCACGATGCCAGCCAGACGAGGAATCTGTCTGAGCTCCCAAGCGGGAGCTGGTTGCCTGGGTCCCAGAGGCTGGCCAGAGCTGGCTTCCGGAGAGCTCTCTTCCCGTTTCGGCACAGCACAGCCACCCCCAACTACCCTTGCAAGACAGCGCTGTTTGTTCTGTCAATTTCTCATTTTTTTCCTGTGCTTTTTAAAACTGAAAAATGAACCTGGAAGGAAAAATAACTGATCTCTCATTGGAAATCACCACCACCAATTACAAAACAGGACAAAAGGCCTTACACAGCAAAAAAGCAAAAAGGAAAAAATTCATGAAGAGGCAGCAGAATGCCCTGAACTGAAAACAACACTTCCACATCCTGCATCAGCCTGCTGAAGACGCTGGGGCAGAGCCGCCTGGGGACGGGAGGGTGCCCCGCGGCTGCTGACACGGGCCACTGTCCGGGTGCCCTCGACTTCAGGGCAGTGATGGAAACAGGGCAGGCCCGGGAGCTGCAGGATTTGCTTGCAGATCCTCGGGACTTAAAGGAGGGTCAAGCTTGCTACCGGGGCGAGAGCCTGGGTCTGAGGTGGAGAGAGGCCGGCACTGTGTCTCAGGCGTCTTTGTGCGCGTTGAACGGTTTGAATGCATCATCCAGTACCGATGAGTAATTTAAGTGAAACCTGTTTTCAAAAATCTTCGATGCCGCTTGTAGTGAGTCAAACAGCTCCTCCTGCCACAGCTACGTCTTTAAAGCCCGAGAATGCGACCCTACTGGAAACAGGGTCTTTGCCGACGTCGTGGAGTTAGGGATGTCGCGATGAGGCGGTCCTGGACTAGGGGGTGAGAACGCATTTCTGTTGCTCGGAGCCACCAAGGTGGGGAGTTTGTTAGCAGCCCAGGGAAGCGTCACTCCCATTTTTGCCCCTGAATCATCTTGGCTTCTAGTCAGGGTCACTCGATAAACAATGAATGGGGTAAGTTCTTTCCTTCCTTCCTTTCCATCTTAAACTTGTACCCATTTGTAATGAACCAGGGGGGACTCTGTAAAGCTGTTCAGCTCATAAGGCACAAGAATAAAACGCAACCCAACAGCTGCTCACTTGGCCTCTCCAAAGACAGCCAGAGAGCTGCTGTGTCAGGGGAAGGATTTTACTCTCAAAACAGGTCTCTTTCTCATTCTTCCCAAAGAATAAATTCCTTTATCATGATGAAAAAAACGATTGAGTTCTTAAGACTTCACATTTTACGTTTAGGGAGAGCCCATTGTTTCAAGATTTAAATTTTGCAGCAACCACAAAAAGCCAAAAACAGCCCAAGTGCCTGCAGGAGGAAGGATGGGGTCCTCACTGGGAGAAGCCAGAAGATGGAAGGAAACTTCCCAAACAAGCGCCTGCTGTGTGATTTGATAAAGGAATATATGTAAGTCGGCAGAGAGGACAGTACAAGCCGGGGACGGGCAGAAACCATGGTCTCCTTTATTACGCTTTAGTTTTCATTTTTAATTGGAGGGTAACTGCTTCGCAGCGCCATGTTGGTTTCTGCACACAGTGTGAGCCAGCCATAAGTGTGCATACAGCCCTCCCTGTGACTCCCTCCCACGCCTCCCCGTCGCCCCCCCTCTAGCTCTTGTGTGCTCTTTAACTTCTTTCTGTTTCCGTACTAACTCTGACTTTTTCGGCCACGCTGGGCCTTCGTTGCTCTGTGTGGGCTCTCTCCAGTCTGGGTAAGCGGGGGCTTCTCACCACAGCGGCACCTTCTCTCGTCGGGACGCACAGCTCTAGGCTCCGGGCTTCCGGATGTGCAGCATGTGGGCTTAGCTGCTCTCAAGCATGCGGAGCCTTCCGGGACCAGGGATTGAACCCATGTCCCCTGCGCTGACAGGCAGATTCTTAACCACTGGACAGCTAAGGAAGTCCCCACTTCCTCTTTTAAGATTAAAGAAGTACAGAAGGGGAAAAGAACATGGAAGGCCCTTGAAAAATTAAAAACAGAACTACCATATGATGCATTGACTCCACTTCTGGGTGTTTATCCAAAGAAAACCAAAATACTAACTTGAAAGGAACCCTGCATCCCCATGCAGCTTTATTCCCAAGAATGGAGATACGGAATCAAGCCAAGTGTCCAATGCTGGCCTTTAGTCGCTGAGTCCTGTCTGACTCTGTGTGACCCCACAGACTAGAACCTGCGAGGCTCCTCTGTCCATGGAATTCTTCAGGCAAGAAGAGTGGAGTGGGTTGTCATACCTTCCTCCAGATCTTCCCAAACAAGGGATTGAACCCAGGTCTCCTGCATTGCAGGTAGATTGATTTAGTCTGAGCTACCAGGGAGGCCCCAAAAGAAAGGGTACAAAGTTCCAATTGAAAGTTGCTTCAGATTAGAAGTTCTCGGGGCAAGGAGAAGTCTCCGTGGCTACGCGCGGTGACTGTGTTAACTAGGGCGCTGTGGTGGCTGCTCTGCAGTGTACACACTGAATCCTGATGTTGTACATCTGAGACTAATATGATGTCATGTGCTTCAACGAAAACGGAAGAAATGCTCAGAATGAATTATACTGGGTTCCAACTTCTGGGGCTCACGCTCCGGGGACCCCACAGCCCTCCAAGGAGACTGAGGTCGGAAAGTCTTAAACGCAAGCAGGTGCCTGCAGCCATGGGTCGGCTCCGCACGGCCGCTCACTGATGTCAGGGGAAGCCTGGAAAGGCGAGCGCGTCCTGGCCGGACACTGAGGGGAGGGGAGTGGCAGGCCCCACGTGGACAGCTGGCCGTCATCCTGCTTCAGGGAGACCTGGGAGCTCGGACTCCAGGCGGTCATGGCATCAGCCCATAGACACATAGACCCTGACCGGCGGAGCCCCCCAGGTGAGCGGCTGGGGACAGGAGGTGCCTGCAGGGGCCCAGGGTCACTTTTTCTCTCTCCATCTTTCTGGCTCATTCTTTTCAGTAAGCAGATTGTTCACAGAAGTTTACATTTTCCTCCTAGATACCACTTATCAAAGTAAGATATGAACCTAATTCCTTAAGAAAACCTACACCAAAAAGTAAACCTCCATTCCCATCCCATCCCACCCTCCCCGAGAACTGCAGATAACTGCTGTTTTGGGGTGCATTGCCCCAGAACTTCTTACACCGTTTCCCAAACATTTTTACTTGGAAAACACACGTACACATTTCTGAGTTTACCTGATGTCCAGTTTTCTTTATATACTTAATAATCAGAAACTTGGGGCTGGCGTCGGTCATGGCTGAGAGAGCCATCGTTTATCTCAGGGCCGCGTGACCTACCCTCCTGGGACCACACCATCATCGGCTTGACCGTCCACCCCCGGCAGGGCCTTTGACTGTTTTTTCCGCCCTGATGAGCGCAGCCCTATGGATTCGTGCGTGAGCATCTGAGATGACGCCAAGCGCAGGGTGAGCGCGTTTTACACATGAGTTGCCAGGTGTCTGGAGGCACCACCACCTGTAGTTTACGGGGAGCTCTGTTCGTGGGTTCCACCTGGATGACGTGCTTCTTAACGTCTGCAAATCTGACGGGCAGACGTGCACTGCACGTTTGTCTCGTTTCCTGGTTACTGGTGATACGCCCACATCTCTACGGGGCCGCCTGGACACGCGCCTGTTCACGCCTTCCACCCACTGTCGTCAGCTCGTGGGGCCCTTCTCCAGGGATGCTCTTTCTGGCACCTGAGACATTTACCCTGCTGATTGGCCCTCACGCATGGGGCCCGTCTTGTCCCATAGGATGTGGTGACGGGAACCCTTGCCCTGGGTGGCTGAGGGCAGCGAGAGGGACGTGTCCACACCTTCTGGGGAGGTCACTGACTGGGACCTCGGGCCTGGCTCCTGGCTGGTAATGTAAGGAAACCCTGGACCCCCAAGGCCGCACTTCTTAGAGGGGAAGCAGCAGGGCAGGACTGTGACCTCAGCACGGAGAGCGCCACCCTGAGACATGGGACGCTGCACCCTGGACTCGGAACCCTGGGGCCGGGACTGGCTCCCCTCGGGGACCGAGAGCCGGGCATGGGGTGGCCTCTCTGCAGCAGGAGGGAGGCGAGGCCACGCCAGCCTGGGGGATCTGACGCTCTTCCCATCAGAGGGCAGTGCTGATGTACGTACTCATGAAACCACTGACTCCTGGACTTCACGGAGCAGATGGAAGGGTGTCAGGGGGAGCAGATGGAGGGGTGTCAGGGAAGCAGAGCAGGAGAGAAACAGCCATTCCCACCAGGTGTGGAGTGCACCTGCCAGGCAAGCCTGTCTAGTGTCTTCCTTCTTGACCCCTGGCGTCCACACTGTGCTTGAAAGATCTTCTCGGATTGCTGCCTCCTGGCCTCAGCTGATCTTCCGGTCATGCTGTGAGCCGGGGCTGTTGGGCTGGTCCATCGGGTACTGGGAGGAAGCCAGTCATGCTCTGACCTTTAAATAGAGACGAGTGAGCCCCAGAGAGGAGCGACTCATTCATCCCCGGTAGCCTGTGACGGGTGACCCCAGACACTGGCTCCAGGTCACAGTCTGTGGAGTCCCCAGAGCAGTTCTGCTGACTCAGTTCACACCCACTGCGCACACACGTGTGCACACACACGCACCCATGCATACAGTGTGCACAGCAGTTCACAAGGGCACGCCTGTGCACACGGCACCCACACATACATGGACACACGTATGCACACACGCTTCTAGTCTCAGACCAAGGACAATAAACACATTTAATCAACCTCCAAAATACATTTATGTAGGTATAAACGAGCTCACTCTTCCGTGACCTACAGATGGTTATGCAGCCCTCCCCGCTCACCCTGGAGGCAGGCATGCTGAGAGCATGACTCTCCATCCACAGGCGCAGCCGGGGTGGCTGAGCAGAAACAGGGCGGCCTCGGAAGACCACGCCCTCTGACTGGATGAAGGCAGCTTTCCCTCCACCCGACGCCCATCTGCACGCCGGAGCATCAGCACAGCTGAGTTCACACTGGAGGTAAGAGGGTCCCAGGTGGGGCTCTGGCTTGGTCGGATCCCGGGCCACGAGGACGCGAGCCGCAGGGGGTCTGGCGCCGGAAGGCTGCCGGCGTCCGCGCGCCATCGCCCTCGCCGTGCGGCAGCGCCTTTCCCCGGGCAGGGCTTCTACAGCTGCCTCTGCTTGTGCTTCGGGTTGGTCTTGCAGTGGACGAACCAGCGCCCGCGCCTCTTCACCAGGTAGCAGCCCTTGCAGCGCTTCTTGAGGACGCCCTTGGTCTTGAAGCCCAGGGCGGGCTGCAGGCCGAGCGCCGGGCGCGCGGCGAGGAGCGCGGCGGCCAGGCTGGGGGGCGCGCGGGCGGCAGGGCCGGCGCGCGGGGGGCCCGGCGCGAGCGCGGAAAGCGGGCGGCGCCCCAGCTGCAGCAGCGGGCCCACGGCGGAGGCCACTCTCCTTAGGAGGGCGGTGGCCATGTCGTGGCTGGACCTGGGGACGGAAAGAAGTTGTCACAGTGGCCGGTGGCCCGCGGAGCCGAGAAAACCGCCCTCCCCGCGCCCCTGCGCTCAGGACACGGGGCCCGGGAGGCAGCGTGTCCCCGGGAGGATAGAGCGCGGCCAGGCGCACGGGGTCCCTCTCTGATCCCGGCACCGAGCCCGGGGTCCCCGGCCGCGGGGCCGCAGGAGGCCCGCGTCGGCGCTCCCCTCGGGCGGCCCGGTCCGGGGTCACAGGGCACAAGGCGTGAGGTCCCGGACGGTGCCCGGCCCGCACCCGCGGCTCAGCGGGGGAAATCGCGGCCAGGGGTCCCCGACGGGCGCCCTCCTGGAACTTCGAACTTTTGCCGCCTCCCGACCCCCTCAGGACCCCCAGGACCCACCTGGAAAGAGCGCGCCGGCGCGACTGTGGCGCGCGTCCCTAGCCCGTGCGCCTGCGCCCTGGGCCGCGCCTGCGCAGTGGGATGGGGACGCCGCCGCTCGGAGTGTCCGCCAGGAAGGAAGATGGCGGCTGGGGTCACGTGACGGCCCCGGCGGGGCCGGACATAGAGGCGGAGTCGGACGTAGAGGCGGAGCCAAGTCAGTGCGGGGCCGAAGGTCGTTGGGTTACTTCCCGGTGGGCTGCCTTTCTCCTCCCCATTACAACCCGGCCTTCCTGTTCCCCGCGTGTGTCCCCAGGTCCCTCCAGTCCTGCCTGACTCTGTGCGGCCTCATGGACTGCTGCCCTCCAGGGACCTCTGTCCGTGGGATGCTCCAGGCAGGAATACTGGAGTGGGTTGCCAGCCTCCCTCCAGAGAATATTCCCCACCGGGGATCGAACCGCACACCTGCATGCTTTTCCTGGGGACTCCGTCCTCTTTGTGGGCCACAGGGCATCTAAAGGTTTTGGGGGGGTCTCTGGCTGGTGGGGACTTTTCATACTATTCATGGGGTTCTCAAGGCAAGACTGCTGAAGTGGTTTGCCGTTCCCCTCTCCAGTGGACCACGTTTTGTCAGAACCCTCCACCATGACCTGTCTGTCCATATTGGGTGGCCCTACATAGCATGGCTCATAGTTTCTTTGAGCTAAACAAGGCTGTGGCCCATGTAGTCAGATTGGTTAGTATTTTGTGATTATGATTTTTCAGCCCTCTCTGATGGAGGATAAGAGGCTTATGGAAGGTCTTGATGGGAGACTGACTGGGGAAAACTGGGTCTTGTTCTGATGGGCAGGGCCATGCTCAGTAAATCTTTAATCCCATTTCCTCTTGATGGGTGGTGCTGTGTTCCCTCCCTGTTGTTTGACCTGAGCCCAAACTGTGGTGGAGGTAATGAAAATGCTGGCACGCTCCTTCAAAAGGTCCCATGATGCACTACTGCAGTTAGCGGCCCCCACCCTGCAGCAGGCCACCGCGGCCCCACACCTCTGCTGGAGCTGATCCTCCCTACGGGTCTCTGCACAGACGGCCCTGAGGGGCAGGAGGGAAGCTGGGCCCGGGCCGCCAGCCGGAGCCCTGCCCAGGTGTGCTCCAGAGCAGCGGGCCTTTCGGGGTGACCGGCATGAGCGATGCCATGGGGTGCAGTTTAGTGGCAGAAACCCCAGGACCGCAAAGAGATGCGCACCGTCCACGTGGACGTCGTTTCCTCCGAGAAAGGACGCTTGTCCAGCCTTCACCGACACCTGACGCGTACCTCCCCAGGATTATCCGTTACCGTCGAAGGGAAGCACTGCATCTCCCGCTTCCACCCTCCCGGCCCTGCCCCTGGGAGGTGAGGCCGCTGCTCCAGGCTACGGGTGCGCAGTTTCCCGCCTTGCCCGGCGGAGCCCCTGCTCCGCCGCGCCCGCCGGCCGCACCGCGCACGCGCGCCTCCCCTGCTCGGCTACGTCCCGGCGGAGCCGGCTCTGCGGGCGCCGTGCGCGTGCGTCGGCGCGTCGGCGCGCGGGGTCGAAGGTCAGCCGGCAAGATGGCGGCGGCGGTGACCTTCCTGAGGCTCCTGGGCCGGGGCGGCGCGGTGACGCGCGGGCTGCCCGGGGGCGCCAGGTGCTTCGGGGTGCGGACCTCGCCGACCGGGGAGAAGGTCACGCACACCGGCCAGGTATGACCACGGCGCAGACAGCGCCCTCCCCGCGGGGCGCCCAGGCGGGCGGAGCCCCGGTCCGGCCCCCAGGTCCCGCGGCCGGGCGTCCGGGTGCTCGCGGGCCCGTCGCCCAGCGGCGCAGCCCCCGGTTCCCGCGGCCCACGGTCCAGCCCCGCTGGGGGCCGTAGGCCCCCGTATCCTTGGTGCAGCCTTTGCTGTCGCGGCCCCCTGGGTCCCCGGGTCCTGGATCCGCAGGGTTGGGCCCCCAGGGGCTGAGGCGTGAGCCGGGCTGGGGCGCGTGGTGTTCGCAGCCGCTGTGGGCTCACCGTCAGAGCCTCGGCGAGCTCCGAAACGAGGCCGACAGCCCGGGGCGCCCCTTGGTTACTGTGGGAAGCCTCCGTCGGGGTCAGAAACCGCAGATCGCGTGGGTCAAATCTTCTAACGTCTGTGTACCGTTAAATAGCATGCTTAACAACCCGAGGGTCTGCTGTCTGCTGAAGCACAGCCTTAGGTAGGACCCTAATTCCAAAGACGAGGGAGTAAGTACTTGTGAGGTGGAAGCTCACCCCGCAGGTTCAGAGGGGAAGGGTGCTGCGGCCTGTCAGATGCAAGGTCAGCCTGTCCGCCTCCGCTGGGACCTCTCTCCTCTGGTTCTTCCCGTTTGGACTGCTGCCTGTGGTCATGTTAGGAATCCCGCTGAAACTCCTCAGTGTGTGGCCATATGCACGGCCTGACATGAAGAAAACCGTTTTTCTGTAATGCCTATGATTGGTACAGAGGTGCAGAGGTGGGTTGTAAATAGCACCCCTTTTCTTTTCAGGTTTATGACGATGAAGACTACAGGAGAGTTCGATTTGTGGGTCGTCAGAAAGAGGTAAGGAAAAGGTGTGGTGAAGAAAGGGCTTGCCAGGCGGCCATGGTAGAGAATCCTCGTGCAGGCGCGGGAGCTGTGGGCCCCACCTGGGGACTCGGGGCCTGTTCCTGTCCAAGGTCCACAGTGTCCAGGGGCCATGTAAGATCTGCAGCAAGTCTCTCAGGCTTCGTTCTTGCAAGAAAAATCTGGTGTGTAGTAGGATTTAAATCTCTTTTTCTGGTGTCCAAGAGACTTGTTTTGAAAGATCTGGGTTTATTGAAAGGCCGCACAGAGAGCACTGAGTTCCCACTACTGTCCACCCCCCAGCAGGGCCCCTGTTGCTCTCCTCTCGGCTGACCCTGCTCCCTGTGTTAGCGTACATGCAGAGTGCTGGAACCTTGGGATTCTCTCAAGTCTGTGTCTTAGGCTTCTTCTGGGTTCACTCTTTGTGTTGGGCTTAGGAAGCTTCCCTGTGGCTTGGGCGGTAAAGCGTCTGCCTACAATGTGGGAGACCCGGGTTCACTCCCTGGGTCAGGAAAATCTCCAGGAGAAGGAGATGGCACCCCACTCCAGTGTTCTTGCCGGGAAAGTCCCATGGATGGAGGAGCCCGGTGGGCTGCAGTCCACGGGGTCGCAAAGAGTCGGACACGACTGAGCGACTTCACTTTCTGCTGGGCTTGGGCTTATTGCTCAGTCAGGTCCAACTCTGCGACCCCGTGGACTGCAGCCCCCAGGCGACTCTGTCCATGGGATTTTCCAGGCAAGAACACTGGAGCGGGTAGCCATTTCCTTCTCGGCGGGATCTTCCCAACCCAGGGATTGGCAGGTGGATTCTTTACCCGCTGAGCCAGCAGGGAAGTACGCCCTGTGGGTCTGGACAAACGCATAATGTCTTACATCCAAACTGCAGTGTCTCTCAGAGTATTTCACTGCCCCAGCCTGAGCCCCCCCACCCTCCTGTGCACCGCCTCTTCACCCCCACCCCCTCAACAGTCCCCGACAACCCCCCAACTCACTGTCTCCAAGTTTGGTTGTATTTTGAGAAATGAAGCGGATCTGCACTTCAGGCTGAGGGCCGCGGAGAGCAGGAACTGGGCTGTAGCGCCGCCTTCACGGGAAGGCGGGCTGTGTCCGTGCGTGGCTTTTTGGCAGCCGTGTGGCCACAGCGAGTCTGCACAGCAGTCCCCGGCCCTTGGCCTGGGACAGGCCTCCTGGAGAGGCGAGGATGGAGTGGGGCCTGCTGTGGTCCTGGGTCACCTCAGGGAGGCAGAGGGCCCGCGTGGCCAGCTTCCCCCGTGGCGACAGCTGTTTGCACTGCTCTGTGGTCGCACGTGGAGTCGGAAGCCAGTGCTTCCTGCCCGTGAGTGACGGCCGTCACGGCCCGACAGGCAGCGGGTGTGCTGGGCCCAGGAGGTGGTTAGCGTGGGGGACCCTGTTTCCAGGGTGCAGGGGTGCTGGGCCCGGGGCACAGGAGGCAGTGGGACAGCGCGTCACGTGTGCTGTGGCCCGGCTGCACTTCCTCCTCCTCGCGCCCTTTCTGGAAGGAGGAGCCTGGGGGGGCTTCAGGCAAGCCCCAGCCCAGGCCGACAGCGCTTTCCCGAGTCAGGAGTGTCCCCCTCCTCTGGGGGCTCAGTGTCGTGGTGGCCGCAGGCGGGCGGGCTCTGCACTTCCCCCCGGCTCCTGGACCGGGAGGCCTGTGCTCTTCCCCGGCTCAGATTTTAATACCGAAACTTGGCGCCCCTCCCCCTTCACCTGTAAAGACGGGCCGTCGCTCCCTTCTCACTGCAGTCCTGGGCCCTGGGGTGCGGCTGGGGTTCTGTGTGCAGGGCAGGGAGCCTCGGGGACCCCAGGCCGGGCACCTGTCACCATTGCGATAAACAGACACTCGGTTACTCCCAGGGCCGGGATCGCAGTTGCTGTGGGCTGCGTTTACAGCTGAGGGTCTCTTCTGTGTACTTGTGTCCAGGGACGTCTGGGAAGGGAGAGGGCACCCCACCGCTGACTGTGTGACCCCGTGACCCTTGGACCTCAGAGATGGGTGGCCTTCAAGTGGTGGTCTGGCAGTGTTCGACCCTGAGTGTGTCAGCTGGGGCGGGACACAGCAGCTCCCTCAGATCCGATCTGAGTCTAGGGGCTGGGCAGGCTGCTGCCCGCGCTGCGGGGCTTCCCCTGGGCTGAGCCTGGTGAGTCTGGCTCTGGTTCTGGCTGCCGCGGGTGAGCAGGTCCCGGTCTGTCAGCTCAGATGGTGCTCTCCCGGCTGAGTCCTGCATGAAGAGACGCTGGCCCCCCAGGAGAGAGGAGAGATGCCTCCCTGCCGTTTCTCCACCAGCTTAAAAATCACAAATTGATTCCTTCCAGTAAGAAAACCAGTGGGCTTGGAGCAGCTCTGGGCCCAGCTGTGCCGCTGTGCTTTGCAGTTACCATGCCATCGTCCCTCCTGTCCCCTACGCCCCTGGCACCCCTGTGGAGCAGCCCTTGGCCTGAGCCAAGGGCTCAGTGTCCCACTTCCTGCTCGGGGCCAAACCAGCTGTTAGCTCAGAGCCAGGTCCCCGTATTGAAGTGGCCGTGAGGTCGAAGATAGGAGGAGGAGGGCGTGTGTGCGTGCGTGTGTGTATATGTGGTCAGCTGTGTGTGTGTGTGTGTGTGTGTGTGTGGTCAGCTCTGTGTGTGTGTGTGGTCAGCTCTGTGTGTGTGTGTGGTTAGCTCTGTGTGTGTGTGTGTGTGTGTGTGCGTGTGTGCTCAGCTCTGTGTGTGTGTGTGTGTGGTCAGCTCTGTGTGTGTGTGTGGTCAGCTCTGTGTGTGTGTGTGGTTAGCTCTGTGTGTGTGTGCGCTCAGCTGTGTGTGTGTGTGTGTGTGGTCAGCTCTGTGTGTGTGTGTGTGTGTGTGTGTGGTCAGCTCTGTGTGTGTGTGTGTATGTGCTCAGCTCTGTGTGTGTGTGCTCAGCTCTGTGTGTGTGTGTGTGTGTGTGTGGTCAGCTCTGTGTGTGTGTGCTCAGCTCTGTGTGTGTGTGTGTGTGCTCAGCTCTGTGTGTGTGTGTGTGGTCAGCTCTGTGTGTGTGTGTGTGTGTGTGTGGTCAGCTCTGTGTGTGTGTGTGTGTGCTCAGCTCTGTGTGTGTGTGCGCGCGCTTGCACCTATGTGTGAAGAGAAGAGGGTGGGGCAGGATGTGAACAGTGGGTGAGTCATTACATGCCAGTGAAGAGTTAAACACGTGTGTGCATGTATGTAATTATCTGTGTTTTGAAGATCTGCGTAGATGTTTAAATGAGAAGGCGCAGAGCGTCTTTGCTGGCCGCGCAGTGCGTGCCTGTGGGGGTGGTCTACACTGGAATTCCGTGAGCATGTTGGGGGTTGGTACCTGTCTGCGAACGCTGCTGTCTATCTTGTTCCAGGTGAACGAGAACTTCGCCATTGATCTGATAGCGGAGCAGCCCGTGAGCCAAGTCGGGAGTCGGGTGATATCGTGCGATGGCGGCGGGGGGGCCCTGGGCCACCCCCGAGTGTACATAAATCTGGTAACGTGCTGTCCGGACCCCGGCCCCTGTCCTGTTCTCTCCCCGCTGGCTGCACACACTCGGCTCGGCCCTGCGCACGAGCCATCCACTGGGGCTGAGCAGAGGGTGGGCATGCACAGAGCTTCCAGGACAGGACAGAACTTGGGGTGGGCCGCCCCCTCGGGCAGGGCAGCCCCTGCTGTCCCTGCTGATCCGTCCGGGCTCGACCCCAGCCCCGAGGGGGTCCTCTGCTCAGCACCTTCCTGCTCCAGGCCTCCTGGCCCCTGCCCAGGACGCCGCCTGCCTCACGGGCAGGCAGGGTGGGTGGGGGCCGAGCGGACTGTTGACGGCAGGGTGCCCGGGGCCCTGGCACATCTGGGGAGCGGGCCCATCAGGGCCTCCACACGGCGTCTCCGGTGTCCGGCCCCGCGGCTTCCCTGGTGGCGGTGTGTCTCCAGGGCCTGGCTTCAGTGGTGGACATCTACCAAGTGTGGACTGGCAACAGAGGTGGGAGATGGAAATAGGGCAGCTCTCCCTTTGAATCTTTCAGGACAAGGAAACGAAGACGGGCACGTGCGGCTACTGCGGCCTGCAGTTCCGGCAGCAGCACCACTAGGGCGGCCGCGTGGCCAGAGCCGGCGCCGGGTCCCAGTGAAGGGTGTGCCAGAGGCCCCGAGCGTGCAGAGCGCGTCTCTCTCGGTCACTGAGGCCCGGCCCTCCAGAGGCCCGGCCGCCTGCTCCTTCATCCTGGGGAGCGTGGTGAGCGCGGGAGAAGTGGCGGGGCCGTGGCGGGGCTGCTGGGGCTGGCTCAGCTCCGCCAGGCATTCTGGCCCACCCGCTGCTCGGCCGCCTGGTCTGAAATCCCACAAAATTAAGTACTGTTTGAAGGTGTTAACAGTCACGTGTGGACTGATTTAAGTACTCTGTGTGTATTTAAGAGGGTAATGGTTATGATGTATTGTTCCACAAAAATAAAATCAGAAGGGGAGAGGACAGAGGTGTGGTGGGTGATGGCGGGACCTGGAGGAGAAGGGGGGAGGGACGGGGGGGGGGAGGGGGTTTACCTGAGCTGAGGGAGCACCTGCCCAGCAAAGCTGCTGAGAAAAGACACTCCTGGGTGCGTGCTGACGATGAAGCAGAAGTTAAGGAACCCCCGGAGCCTGCAGGAAACAAGACTAAGCTTCCGGCTGGAAGGACCGGTGACCACACGGGCCGAGTTCCCTTCAGCCCTGGAAGCTGGAGGCGGTAAGTGCTCCAGAGGCAGGGGCGCTGGGCACCCTGACGGAGGGGAGGCTCCAGCCCGCGGCGTGGGGGGCTGTCAGCCGCAAGTGGGCTCCCGGGGGGTTCGTGCGCCCCAAACGCGCAGGTGCTCACCAGGCTCGCCCAGTCGGAGCTGTCTGTGCGAGCACGTCGGGGGTGTGGGGGCCGGGGTGGGGAAGGTCAGGGCCCTGGGGGTCTCACGGCAGGTGGCGTGGGTGGTGGAGGCGTCTCCGGGTCTCCCTGCATTGGAGCGAGCGCCACGGAGCCCTGAGCGGGGACGGGTGCGCTTTGGTTTCAGATGACTGGAGGACGGGCCTCACCCAGAAGGGGCCCGGAGGGGGGAGCACGGCCGGGAGTGGATGCGGAGGGAACCGGGGTGGTGGGTGGCCCACGTTTCCCAGCCCACAGGAGGGCACAGCTCAGACTCAGGGCCCGCACAGTAGACCCAGGGAGGGGCCCAGCCAAGCTGCAGAGGGCTTCTGTCTCTACTCCTCCACGCTCCAGACTCGTGTGGGCGTTTCACTAACAGAAACAGGCAGAGAGCACATGGTTACCAAAGGCGAGGGGCGGGGGGGGCCAGGAGGCTGTGATTGACTCACACCTCTGTGTGTAAAATGGGGGACCAGCGGGGTCCTGGGGTGCAGTACGGGGAACTGCGTTCAGGATCCTGCTATAAACCCTGATGGGGATGAGTACGAAGACGTGGGTGTGTGTGTGACTGAATCACTTCACAGCAGAGGCTAAATCAACTCCAGTTAAAACCCCTCCACTTCTGTCCCCTTAAAACATGTTAGAGTTAGGGAAACTTCACAAGTGTGTCTGGAGCCGATTCTCTAGTCCTGGAGTAGCTGAGCCCGCCTGCGTCTTGGTTTATGGTCTCTGCTCCTGTTAATGTTTTTGCAGTGAGTTAGTGGAAGGAGACCGGATGCAGTCAGCCGTGGGGAGAGGGAGCGTGGCGGGCCTTCTCAGCTCTGGCCAGTGTGCCCTGGTCACAGCAGGCTTGCCACACACCTGTGTGCCTAAGGGGGCCCCCCGCTGTGGACACACAGGCAGGCTTCGCATGATTCCCTTCAGTGACCGCGCTCAGAAAGTGTTCACCACCCCTGAAGTGCTGACACATTAAAACTAAAAACCAATGAAGTGGATCAGGCAGCACTTAGCCCCTTAGAACTATCCGCCATCTCTCCTGGAGGCTTAACTCATTTGAAGGAGCTTCTCCAACAGTCACAAGCCATTTGGAATGTGATGTGGGTGATTTCTAATATCCTCTGAACTTCTGTACTTTGAGGTTTTTATATTAAACATGTTTTAAAATCTTAAAATATTCTATTTCCGTATAAAAATGTTCACGGGGACTAGGACCATCCTCATGGGCTGGGGGTTTCAGAGAAGAAACGCACCCAGCATCCTTGGTTTCCCAGAGTGCCTGCAGTCACACAAAAGGTCCCCGCTTGCCTATCGTAAGCGCCATCTTCAGATCCCAGCCTCTAAAATCAGTGCCAGGGGCACAGCCGGTGACTGTTACCTGCCGTTAGCCCTGGACCCCACACAGTGAGCAGGGCAGGGATCCAGGTGATGTCCTGGTGAGCCCAGTGCCTCCCTCCCACGACGGGCAGGGTTTGGGTCGCCCCAGGCCTTCAGGGGGTGACTAGTCCAGAGTTTCCACCCAAGGCTGGTCCAGTTGTGTGCACAGGGACAGCTGCACAGGCCGCCGGCTTAGGGCCTCCCCCAGGGCGCTGTGGTCCCTGCTGATGCCCAGGGCTGTCCTGCAGGGCCTTACTCCCCGCCCCTGCCCCCTGACTGCCAGGAGCCACAAGGCCAGGCTGGGGGTGGCTTCTGCGATAGCTCTCCTGTGCGTGCGCGGCTGTCCCTGGCCGCCTGGGACCGTGTTCCTTAGGTTTCCCCAAGCCCACCGTGAGAGAGGGTGCACAGAGGCCCTGTTCTCTGTCAACTACAGTCTGAGGCTGTTAGAAAATTCCAGGATAAGCGATTTAGAAGCTTTTAAATTTTCAGACGTCCTGAGTAGCTCGATGAAACCTCCCACCACCCTGCTCCGTCCAGCCAAGGCGAGAATCACCTGTTTGTCCAGTGCCTCTGACCGCCGGTCACTGCACCTTCTTGTCATCAGACTCCCTGTCACGGTGGCCAGGGCCTTTGTTCCCGTGCCCTGGTTTACCCAGTGAGGCCCCCAAAGTGCACCAGTGTGTGTATGAAACAGTAGATGTGGGGCTTGACCCGTCCACAGCGTCAGGCGTCCACGGGGGTCTCAGTCTCCTCTGAGGATCGGGCGGCTGTGGGAGTCCAGGCAGGAACGCGTCGTCTCCTGGCCGGGAGCAACCGGGAGATGGTGCTCAGCATGCAGGTGTCCCCTCCTGGGCCTCTGCCCGGCTTCTGGGTGCCGCGCTCCTGGGCGTGGAGGCCAGACGCTCCTCACCGTGTCTGCCTCTGCCCGCGACCTTCTCGTGAGCACGGCACTTACTGGATGTGGGGTAGTGTCTTTTTAACTGGTTTCACTGCAGAGGCCCCAAGGTGAGGTTCTGGGGCAGCCTGAGTGCCAGGGGCTCCCCCGGGGCAGGGGACACAGAGCACCCTGCTCCCCCGCGCCAGGCCTCGGGAAGGGGGCAGAAGCGAGGCACATCCTGCTGCTGCTGCTCCAGGGGCTGGGAACGGGGCTGGGGGGAAGGGGGGCTTCTGCCGGGAGCACCCCTGAGGACCTGAGGGGCAGACCCAGTGAATCGGGCCAGGACCCTGTGGGGCCTTCCCAGGACAGACAGCCCACCCAGTCCCCCACCTGCCTTTTGTCCGTAGAAAAACTAGGCGCAGAAGAAACGGTCAGAGAAGTGAGAAAAATGCAAAAAGGCACTGACACAAAAATAGTGGTTTATAGTCGTTCAGATCAAGGCCCTTCAGGCCCCTCTCAAGGGCCACAGGTAATGTTCTGAGCTGTGTCCTGTGAGCTGCCTTCCAGGTAATGAAACCCCCGCCAGGTGGAGAAAGTTACCTACATGGTGATCAGACTAGGCGTGATGCTGTCTAGTCGCTAAGTCACGTCCGACTTTGCAGACCCCGTGGAGACCCCAGGCTTCCCTGTTCTCTGTTCCCCGGAGTTTGCTCCGATTCATGTCCGTTGAATTTGCGGTGCTGTCCAACCATCTCGCCCTCTGTCATCCCCTCCTCCCAAGGGCTTTTCCAATGAGTCAGCTCTTCCCATCAGGTGGCCAAGGTGTTGGGACTTCAGCTTCAACATCAGTCATGACGTGAAAGTCACTCAGTTGTGTCTGACACTTTGTGACCCCATGGACTGTATAGTACCTGGAATTCTCCAGGCCAGGATACTGGAGTGGGTACCTTTTCCCTTCTCCAGGGGATCTTCCCAACCCAGGGATCAAACCCAGGTCTCCCACATTGCAGGCAGATTCTCTACCAGCTGAGCCACAAGGGAAGCCCAAGAATATGGGAGTGGGTAGCCTGTCCCTTCTCCAGCGGATCTTCCCGACCCAGGAATAGAACCGGGGTCTCCTGCATTGCAGGCGGATTCTTTACCAACTGAGCTATGAGGGAGGCACGGTACCACAATTCTGAGAACTGGTCTCAAGTTTGGAACAAACTGACGCTGGAACTGAAGACTGACTACATTAAACAATCAAGGTGATGCTGGTCAGACCCCTGCTGACAGGTTTCAAGACGCCTGAGCTGTTTCTGCACGAGCCCGCCCCTCAGTCTATAAGCTCTGGAGCACTGACGGTCTTCCCTGTGGCTCAGAAGGTAAAGAACCCACCTACAGTGCAGGAGACCCGGGTTCGATCCCTGGGTTGGGAAGATCCCCTGGAGGAGGGCATGGCAACCCACTCCAGTGTTCTTGCCTGAAGAGTCCCATGGACGGAGGAGCCTGGCGGGGTACAGTGTGTGGGGTTGCAAAGAGTGGGACACGACTGAGCGACAGACACGCTCGTCAGTGGGGAAACGGCCTTTGAGCAGGAGTCTGGCCTCCTCCCCGGTTCCCGGTCTCTAAAGTGAAGCAGGCGTTCCTTTCCCGCCGACCTGCCCCTCCAGCACTGGCTGTGATGGCTGAGCAGCCGGCCCCGGCTTTTGGTGACACCAGTGGGACGTCTCCCCCGACGGCTCTCTGTGCCCAGCTCCCGGGGCCACCGCGCTCCTCGAGGAGTCCGTGCCCTTTGTGACAGTGGGGTGCCGCCTGCCCCCTGGCCCGGGTCATTGGGGGGACGGGGCCCCAGGGCAGTGGTTCTGAGGGCCAGGTGTGCAGAGGACGGGCGGAAGCCCGACCCGGACGGCAGGGCCACAGCCGGGACCAGCCTCGCTGCTGCGTCAGACGGCTCACAGGCCTGGCGCCCCACACGAGACGGGGAGGCAGGTGGGGCCCCAGTGGTCCCGTCCTTCCCAGGAGGCGGCCGCCGGGTGCTGGCCCGGGGCCTGGGCATTTCCAGGGCGCCATCCAAGCTGGCGCCTGAAACGACACCAGAGAGAGTTCCGAAGCCCCCTGCCCTCCTGATGGCAGGTCTTTGTTCTGCTTTCAACTTGCCTGGTTCACGTGTTTGAGGTGAAGTTTCCTTTTTTTTTTTTTTAATATCGCTACTTTCTCTATTACGTAATGAGTAGTATTTTTGAAGATATACATATTTGATTTTACTTTTTAACTTTTCATCTTGTATAAAAATAAAATAGAGTACAGCTGATTAACAAAGCTGTGATGGTTTCAGGTGAACAGGGAAGGGACTCGGGCGTGTAGGGCGTGTATGTACGTGTATCCGCTCTCCCCCAAGCCCCTCCCAGCCAGGCTGCCACCTAACAGCGAGCAGTTCCCTGTGCCCTGCAGTGGGGCCTTGTTGGCTGCTGTGTTAAACACAGCAGGGTGTGCACGTCCATCCCAGACTCCCTGACTTTCCCTCCCCAGGTGGGTGTCTGTAGGCGGCAGAGCTAACCCACTCTGCCGACCTCTTGTCTCTTCGTGGGCGTGTTTAGACCTTCGACACTGGTTGGCTCCTGATCCGGGGCTCACAGCTGCCTTTCGGTGCTGCTTTATTTCCCTGCCTCCCGCGGGCCACCGGACGCGTGTCAGAGCCCTTGCTTTCACCGCCAGTGTTTGAAGCCCATCTCTGAGCAGCTCTTCCTGCAGTTGCTCCAGGCAGTGGCATGTGTGGGTTCCATGGGCTGCTGTCTCAGTGGGCTCAGCGCCCCAGAGCGGTGTGCGCCCTGCGGCTGGGCCATCCCGCTGCTCCCCTCTGTGTCTGGGGACTGGGAGGGGAAAGATCGCTCCGGACTTTGCGCCCTTCCCCTGGCAGGGCCTCCTGGCCTTGGTGTGGTGCGTCTGAGGTCTCCAGCTGCACGGAGCACACAGGGAAGGGTGTCCACCCGCTGTCCCGGATGCAGGGGCCACTCACACAGCATGGGCAACACCTGGGCCCCCGAGGCGACCGCGCTCGGCTGTGAGTCTGGCCTGGAAGCGGGACTGGATGACCCAGAGCAGAGAGGTGGTTGGGGTGGGTGTGACAGGCAGCCCCAGAGTGCCCCGGGCCGGGGCTGGGTGGGCTGCATGTAGACGCCCCCTGCCCAGGGCTAGCACCTCCTGGAGGGGCTGGGAGGAGGGCTGTGCAAAGGCCCAGCGGGGTCCCTCCCGCCCGGCCCGGGGAAGGGGCAGCTCGGAGCCCAAGGCTGGACGCCGGGCACCCGCTGGATCCGTGCAGAAGTCTTGCCTGGCAGTGGTGTCACATGACTGCAGGGCCACGTGGCACCCAGTGACTCCTCCAGATAGCTGGGCCAACAGAGCGGCCGGCCACCGGAAGGCTCAGCAGGGCTCCGGCTTCGGACGCGGCCTGCTGGCTTGCCCTGTCCCCGCGCGTCCCTGAGTGGTGGGAACAGCCCGGGCCGAGCCCCTGAGGTCAGATGCCAGGGCCTGCGGGCCAGGCCGCGTGGGAGGGCCAGCTCTCCCCATCATCCGGCTCAGGACACCTTCGGGACGGGCTCCTCCTCTCTGAGGCCCTGGGCTCCGCGGGCTCCCCGTGTGGACCTGCCTTCCCTGGCGAGATCTGATGACCCGGGAACCGCCTGCCTGAGGTCGTGAGCACCCAGGACTGGCTGCGCCTCCCGGCTGGTCGAGGCCACAAAGGGGACCTGAGCCTGTGGCTGGTGGGGACTGGGGGCCCCGGGGCCGGTGTGTGAGCTGCGCCTCGGGCTCTGGCCCCTTCCCTGTCACAGGCGCTGGGCGATGTCTCCCTGAGCGGGGCTGGGGTCGTGGCGGGCACTCTGCAGTCACTGTGCCCCCAGGCTGCTGGCTGCCCCCAGAGGCCCAGGCACTCAGACCCCTCGGCTTGCCCGCCCACAGGCCCCCGGGGAGCCGGCCTTCACGGGGGAACCGGTCCTGCTGCCGCGAGTCCCAGGCAGCTCTTGCTGAGTCTGCAGCAGGGTTGCCCTGCAAGGGTGAGCTGACGCTTCAGGAGGAGGGCCTTCCGCGCTGCGGAGCAGGTGGGCCTCCCGTGGACCCAGCAGGGAGCGGGGCCGCCAGCCGGGAGCCACGGCTCCTCGGGTCTCCGTGCGCCTACCGCCGAACACATGGAGCGCGGAACGCGACAGCCCCGCTGATGTGCGGAGGGTGATTCTTTACACCGCGCTCTCTGGCACAGTGAGTCCTCCAGGCACCTAATGTACGCGTTCTCCGAGAAATCAATACTGTTTGCCGGGGAGAGAGGAGAGCCATCGCCCAGAGCGCATCCCCCGCCCGCAGTCCGTCACCCTTCTCTGCTTTCTGTCTGGACACGCACGTGCGCGGCTTTCAGACGTGAGGATGTCCAGGCAGGGTGAGGGGACAGTGGAGTGTGTGCAAGGCCGCCTCCTTCGTGCGGGGAGAGCCTCTTGGAGGGAGCCCAGAGCGGGGACAACATGCGGAAACCACACTTCAGGGCCTGAGCTGTCCTGGGGCAGTGAGGGTCTGCCCCTGGCACGTCACCCGGGTCCTGGTGGCGGCCGAGGCGGCCCGTGGGGCACAGGGGAGATGGGAGGCTGCACAGGCCGGTGGCCCCAGGGTGCTGCGCCTGCCAGTCTCGGATGCCTGGGCCGCTGTGTCCCCTGGTCACGAGGGCCAGGACTGCCAGCTCCAGCCAGGAGCCGTCCTTGGGGCACAGCCCCCCTCCCAGCTTCTCGGGGACCTTACTGCCTCTTGTTTCTCCTTAAGGCTCAAAGACTGGTGTCGTTAAGACTGTGAGTGGACGGGGTGTGGAGGTCAAGCTCCCCACGAGAGTGCGGACGGGCCATGGAGGTGAGGGGGCTGGGCCTGGAGCTCAGACCGTCCCCGTCGGGACCCCTCCGCCAGCCCGCCTGTGCGGAGCCGGGGCAGCCAGGGTGCCCCGAGTCTGGGAGAGAGGGGAACAGGCCAGCAAAAGTGTTTCAGGGACAGAAGCCCAGCTGAGGGTAGGAGGAGAGAGAGAGGACCCCAGGGAGCAAAGATGTCCGGGGGGTAGCGGGGAGGCGTCTCCTCTGAGGACACGTCATGCCAGAAGGCAGGCAGCGCTGCAGAGGCCACCGGGCAGAGGGGGGCTGCTTCCCTCCCCAGAGCACGCTGCCTCCTCTCCCGGGGGTCCTCCCATTTCACGCCCGGGAGTGAGGAAGACAGACACGCCTGTTCCCTTGGACTCAGGAGGTCTCACACGCAGGAGATGCTTCAGCTTCACTCACCCCACCCTGCCCCTCAAAACCTGTCGTCCTATGATACTTGAGAATTTTATTGGAAATGGATATTAAGTTCACTGTAACAAGCTTAGGAAAGACAGCCACCTGTGGGTTAGTGGCATCTGGAGAGGGTTAGACGCTGGGGCCTCCATTGAGCTGGGCTTCCCCCGAAGGGCAGTCCACCTGCTCTTACAGCCACTGAGATGGGCGGGGGCGGCTGGGACCCGGAGGCCTCCAGCCAGGGTGGGGCCCTAGGAAGAAGCCTCCCAGGGCCTGGGCTGGGGGCTCAGGGGCATCAGGCAGCGGCCTCCCCAACCCAGCCTCCCTGTTCTGGCCCCAGAGACGCCCCCTCCCACCACTGCCCGGAACAGCTGGGTGAGCGTCGTCTGTGGTCAGCACCTGGTAAGAAGCAGGGGGATGAGTGCGCACCACCCTTCTCCCGGGAGTCGGGTGCAGGGAACCCTTCCCCCCGCCGGGCGCGGTCGCCCTTGGCTAGCCTGACAATGGGCCTCTGGACACCGAGTGTGGGCAGTGCCAGCCCTGGCCTGTCCACCAGGGGGCAGTGGTGCCTAACCGTGGCCGCCCTCCCCCATGGGGCAGCCCCTGGGCTGGGACCGCCCAGTGGGCAGCCCTCGAAGCGGCTGACACCCTGACCCATCCAGGCAGGGAGGCCCAGGCCTCCTGGAAGTGATGCTGCCCACCCGGGAAGAGGGAGGGAGGGTCGGGGTCGTGCCCTGTGGGCTTGGCTCCATTCTGCGGACAGAACCACCGAGGTCCCTGCAGCAGGCTGGCCGTGGCCTTGACCCCAAGGCTGTGCTGTGACCCTGGTTCCTGCTCTGCTGTCCTTCAGCTCGGACACTCCTCTGAAGCTGTCTGGCAGGACGTGCTCTCCCTCGGGCAGGAGGGGAGGGTTTCCTCTGGGCAGCAGGGCGACAGGTCTAGTCCAGCGGGTGGTCAGTGGGGCGGAGCTGCAGAGAGACTGCCGGTGAGGGGCTGGGCCTCCGAGTGGGCATGGCCACCCGCCTGGGGTACCTGCTTACCCGGGGGTGGTGATCGACCTGGCCTAGGAACGACCTCGCCAGGCCGGGAGCCCCTGACGTGAGGGGGGCCCTCCTGCTGGACGGGCGAGGAGGTAGCGGGCTGGCCTGCTCCCACCTTTGCTGACTGGTCAGCACGTTCTCTGTTTCTTGTAAGATGGAGCCGCTGACACTGAGATTCTCAAGGTGTCCGGCTTGGGAGGGTGGGGGCGGGGGGAGCGGGGGGGGGTGGGGCAGCTGGCATGGAATCTGGTCCTTGGCAGCCTTTCGTGGCTGGTGGCTGGGCCCACCTGCCTGGCAGGCACCCCGTCCTCATGCTAAACTGTGCCAGGCTCCTCAGAGGCTAATATCAGTATTACAGTACTAATTTATTAGACGTGGAGAGATTTTTAAATTTCATTTTTGTGCAGTTATTTAAAATTTAAAACGATAACGTCTGACCCAATTAAATTTCAGCTGATCACTCTCCAAATGCACAGTCTTATAAAATATAAATGAGGAATCTGAAGAACTCTTATAACAACTTAATCTCCGTGTAGACGATCTGCTTTTGGGGTTGTCTAGGCATGAGGCAGACCTTAGGAAATGCAGAAAGAAGGCAAACTAGGCAGATCCGATTCTGAAGATTATCTCAACTGTCTGACTGTCCGGGACTGTCTCCCGTGCATCAGATTCCTTCTGTTTTGTAATAATAATGCCTTTTTATGTGGCCTTTCTCTTGGGGGATTTCTGGCATTTTCATAATTTAGTGGCTCCAGCGGAGACACCTGGTTTTCCAGCCTCTGTGCAGGTCCCCGGGAGGCTGGTAGGGGCGGCCAGGCCTGCCCCATCCCGCCCTGGGCACTGTCTCCCCACTGGTTTGCGTGTAGACCTGCCAGCCTGCTGACCCCTCACAGCGAGCCTCCCTTCCCAGAAACACTCACAGCATGCGTGGCCCCGCTCGAGGGCCTGGAAACCCACCCGGTCCCAGGCTGGACGGTCAGCATGGCCACCACCCAGACCCTCGCCGGGCAGAGCTGGTCTCCTGAGGCTGGTCGGAGCAGGACAGGAGACCGGCGGGGGTGGGGCCTCCACGCGGGCCCACAGCCCTCTGGGTCACGCGTCTCGTAGAGCCTCCTCTGTTGGGCAGCTGTGGTGCCACGTGGTCTGGACGCGCAGAGTTGGAGCCTCCAGCGGGGGTGGACGCGGGACCCTGGGCCTCAGGAGTTTCTCCCGCACGTCGGCACGGGGCAGGATCAGGGTGGCCCCGGGTGTGGGGTGGGGCAGTGTCAGGGTCCCCTCGTCCAGAAGATCGGGGGCCTCAGAACTGGAAAGAGTTGGTCCTGTGTGTCCCGATGGTGACCTGATCGGAACACCGAGGAGCCCCAGCTGCTGGCGTGCGGTCTGGGGAGCAAGTCCTGCTCTGGATTCAGCCGCGGAGGCTGTGGCCGGGCCACCACTGCCCTGCCTGGCTCCGGGGCAGGAGGCCTGACTTTGCACCTACGGCTCCCCTGGAGACTCAGGCAGGAGTCCAGTGACGTTCAGCTACCATTTCACTTGGGCCGTGTGGTCACGTGTCCCTGGTGTGACAGGTAGGTCGGGGGGACACTGACGGGGCTTGGCCGGGGCCGGGTGTGGGGCTCGCTGTGTGTGGGCTGTGGGCATCGGACCAGGGTCCTCTTCCAGGGGGGACCCTGTGTCTGCAGCACAGGGACCCACAGTGTGCAGTGGTCCTGGGCCTGCTCGTCTCTGCCCTGGGCGTTCTGGTCCCTGTGGCCAGCCACCTGGGCAGCTGCTGGGCGGTCCAGCTGAGCCAGAGCCCCTTCACTGGGCTCCTGCACAGACTGAAGCTTTAGGTCAAATCAAGTCTGAGAGTTTGTCTGCTGAAAGGATGCTGGAAAGCTGCTGTTCCGTTTCGTTTTGCTTTTATGGTTTCTAAAAGGTAAGAAGAGAAGTCGTGGGTAAGAGCGATGGTCTTGACCTCAACAGAGGAGGGGGTGGCTACGGGGAGGAGCACAGCTGGACTCTCCCCGGCCGCTCTCCCGGGACGCGCGTGGCCTGAGAACGTGGACGTGGATCCTGCTGCGCACTTAGGTGGAAAGACACCCTCGTCTGCTGCGCGTCGGCCCTCCCGTCCGGCATCTCTGGTCTCTGCTCCTCGCTCGCAATGCCTCCTGTCTCGCCGCGTTAGCGCTCTGCCCCTTTGCCTCCTGCTGATCTGCCCTGGGCTCCACTCATCTGTCCCCTATCCTCAAGAATTTAAAAAGTCCCTTTGTTTTCCTGTCAGCTGTTTTGGTTCTCTTTTTGGCTGTCTTTTTAATGACTCCCCTGGGAGCTGGTAAGGAATCCGCCTGCAATGCAGGAGGCCTGGGTTCGATTCCTGGGTTGGGAAGATCCCCTGGAGAAGGGGACCGGCTACCGACTCCAGTGTTCTTGGGCTTCCCTTGTGGCTCAGCTGGTAAAGAATCCGCCTGCAATGCAGGAGGCCTGGGTTCGATCCCTGGGTTGGGAAGATCCCCTGGAGAAGGAAAAGGCTCCCCACTCCAGTGTTCTGGCCTGGAGAGTTCCGTGGACTGGATCGTCCAGGGGGTCGCAAAGAGCTGGACACGGCTGAGCGGCTTCCACTCCCACTCCCCTCCTTGCTGGGAGTTACCCAAGGCGCTCGGCTTCTTTGGCTTAGATGAGACCGTTGCCCAGCTCGAAGGCTGCATGAGCAGAGCAGCCTAATGGAGGGTCCCCGCTCCCCTCGTTCGGTGTGCACGTGTTTTTCTCCCGCTTCTTGTGAGCTCGCGAGTCACTGGCTTTCAGTGGCCTCGTCCCACAGTCGCCCTTTCAGATGTGGTTCATTTCTCCTGGAAACGTCTGTGCTTCCGTTGGGGGTCACAGTCCTTCATTTCAGAGACTGTCCTGGAGTGGTTCTCGTAGGGACGACATCCCCAGGCTTCATTTCTGGTGCTTTCCGTCACAGGTGCTCACTGAGCAGGGATTCAGGGCAGCGGTCCCTCCCCGCGGTGCCTCAGAGGGGCCGTCCTGCCGTCTGCCAGCTCCCGCTTCCTCCTGCTCGAGGGCGCGGTCCTGCCCAGAGGCTCTTGTCCCTGAGCACCTGCTTCACGCGGCTTGTGCCCATTTACACGAGGGGCACAGCCGGGGGCCCCGACGCCAGGGCCTTCATCCAGCCGGGCTGGAGGACTGCGTGGCTTCTTAGAACAAGACGCTCACGGAAGCACGTGCGCAGTGAGCCGAGCTCAGGGCCTCCTCAGCGTCTCCCCAAGACCATCTCGCAAACCAACACTCCTCTCAGCAGGCCTAAGACTCAGCCTTCGCCTCCGCCCGCCTGGCGCTGGGTGGTGCTGCTCACTGTAGCGTTTTTCCGAGCCTTGGTAAGAAGTAAGATCTGCTTTTCTGGATTACAGGGTCTGTTGTTTTAAGCCAGTGGCCACTTTACCCCGTATCCGCGCGGCCCCTGGGTGGGTGCGGCGATCTCCATTTGTTTCCTGCAGGCGAGAGGCTGGGGTGTGTGTGTGTGTGTGTGTGTGTGTGTGTGTGCTATGAGTGTGGTGGGTGTGGGCTCACCCTGCATTTCCCGCCCTCCCTAATGGCTCAGCAACGCCCCCCCACCACCACAGCCCACAGTACACTCTCGGCGGCTCCAGGGTTGCTTCTTACCCCTACCTCCCCCGAACATTGCACGTGGGCCTGGACACTCCCAGAGGAAGGTCCTCCATGTGGAGAGCATCCCCAGGCGGTTTGTGGTCGTCCCTGCCTGACCTCTGCTGCTTGCCCTTCTGGGGTCCACCCTGCAGAGAGCTGAGGAAGCTGCCAGCTCTGAGAGCCTGGAGGTCAGAGAAAGCCAGGCAGCCCGAAGTCCTTCCACCTTCGCCCTGGGCCAGACGGTGCTGAAGCTGTTCTGAAGCGTGTCCGGGCCGACGCCTTGCAGGTTGATTTAAACGGGGGATCTTCCAGCCCCTTGGCTTCACTGACCCCTCTCTGTTCCTTGTTAAATGGACCCCAGGCACGACATCCTTGCCATTCAGCTGCCACTGGAAACTTCACGTTGATACGAATGAGCTGGGTGTATTTTCATTATTTTCTCCATGCACCTCAGCTCGCGGCCTGGGTGCCCCTCTGAGGACACGGTGCGGCACGTCCCCGCGGGCACCTCAGTGTGAATGTGGATGCCCCCTCCCCTCCACGGAAGCCTCTGGACCAGAGCCCCGCTGTCCACCCCCTTCTCTGATGGACGGATTCACCAGAAAGGCTTTATGGAGGAGAGAGGGGGCCTGTGGGCTGAAGCCGGGAGGTTCTGACGTAGGTAGGCTGGGGCAGGGGCCCTGACTCCTGCGTTGGCAGACGTGGGCTGCGCTCTGAACGCGGAGGTGAATTCCACGCGCTTCCTTGGCACCGTTACATCTTAGTTACTAGTTCATAACCTTGTATTTTACTGAGTTCCCACAAAAACCACAACAACCAAACACTTCCCACTGTGGCCGCTGGCTTTCTGAAAGCTGAAACCATGTCCCTCCTCATCTTTATCCTCGATCTATTTCTCAGGCTCTCTCCGAGTGTGGGTTTCCTAAAGATCGTCCATAAACCTAGACGTGACCCACCCAGACAGCATGTGAAAAGCAGAGATACCACTTTGCCGACAAAGGTCCGTCTAGTCAAAGCTCTGGTTTTTCCAGTGGTCATGTGTGAATGTGAGAGTCGGACCATAAAGAAAGCTGAGCGCTGAAGAATTGATGCTTTTGAACTGTGAAGAAGACTCTTGAGAGTCCCTTGGACTGCAAGGAGATCCAACCAGTCCATCCTAAAGGAGATCAGTCCTGAATAGTCCTTGGAAGGACTGATGCTGAAGCTGAAGCTCCATTTCTTTGGATACCTGATGCAAAGAGCTGACTCACTGGAAAAGACCCTGATGCTGGGAAAGACTGAAGGCAGGAGGAGAAGGCAACAGAGGATGAGATGGTTGGATGGCATCACCGACTCAATGAGCATGAATTTGAGCAATTCCTGGAGACAGTGAAGGACAGGGAGGGCTGGTGTTCTGCCGTTCATGGGGTCACAAAGAGTCAGGTATGACTTAGCGTCTGAACAACAATAAGACGTGCCTCTTAGTTAAATATCTTAATTTTTCAAAGGAGGAAACAGCTCCGAGAGAACCTCTGCTGGGTCTGGAGTCACAGAGCAAGAGTTCAAAGGCCCAGCTGGTGTGGCCTCCACCCTGTGGCTCCTCGGGCCCCCAGCCTCGGCAGCGGTCTTCCTGCAGGCAGGCCCCCACCACGCAGCCAGCTGTGAGGCCCGGGCTGCCCTGTTTGCCCAAGTGGGCCTGGGGCTCACGCGCGAGCAGCCAGAGTGTAAAGACGGTAAATATTTTATTTAGAACAGTCTCTGCCAGCTTGAAGGGCTCATTTCAATTTTCTCTCTCCCTGTCACTTTCTGTCTTACACAGCGCACACACACACACACACACACACACGTGCTCACACGCCAACGGTCCCTGGGCCGCTGTTCTGTGCGTGGCGTCCCTCCCCCAGCTGACACTGTGAACGCCTTTGCCGCTGGAGCTGACACCCTCGCTCCTGAAATCCTCGGGAAGATTCCCTGGGAATCTCTTCCCTCGCCGGCCTGGCCTCCTCCAGAGCTTTTGATTTGTTCCCTTAAGAATAATGGCCTTTCTCAGTTTCCTGAATGAGTTAACGTCTGTGAAACCCTAGAGGGGGAGCCGGTGCTGGTGAGGCTGGCGCAGACACGCGCTCTCTTTTTCTCCCGATAGGGCCTTTCCTCGCTCTATTTAATCACGTCTGTCTTGCCGTTGTGCTCTGCTTCATCCCCACCCGAGTGTCAGTCCCCTGCCCCTCCTCCTTCAGGGAGAACCCATTCTAAAGAAACTGCCCGCAGCGAGGGAGACCCAGGCTCGACCCCTGGGTCGGGAAGATCCCTTGGGAAAGGGAGTGGCCACCCACTCCAGTGTTCTTGCCTGGAGCTTCCCACGGACAGAGGAGCCTGGCGCGCGACAGTCCGTGGGGTGGGAAAGAGTGGGACACGACTGAGTTACCAACGCTCACCCATTCTGCAGCCTTCAGTGTGGCTGTGGCTTGTGTGTGTCCCTGAAAGAAGCAGAGCATTACTGTCCGTGGGTTTATGTTTCAGTTCGTGCAGAGCCGTTAGCCCCTGGCTCTCCTCTCCGGCCGCGCTGAGTGTGGGCCTTCTCTAGCTGCGGCGAGCGGGGCCGCGTTAGCTGCGCTGTGTGGGCTCCTCGCGGGCTTCTGCTGCTGCACGGCACAGGCTGCGGAGTTCAGGGCCGTCTGCAGTCGTGGTGCTTGGGGCTCAGCTGCTCTGCGGCACATGGGATCTTCCCCGACCAGGGGTGGAACCTGTGTCCCCTGCAAACGTACCCACTGCCTCCTACGTGACTGTCCGTGCAGTCGCAGACACCCAGGTGATGCGGTAGAAAGTCAGAAGCGGACGCTTTCCAGAACTGAGCGTGACAGCTGACATGGCCTGCTTTCCTCACCACAGGACTGCAAGGCCCGGCCTCTGAAGGCAGGGTGATGGTGGGGTTTCCCTGTGTTCCGATGTTAGTTCTTAACGACCGACGCAGGAAGCACGTGGATGACGGTTCCTCATGAGGACCAAAGGCCCCTTGTGGCACGCTCACAGACCCCGGGGGCCGGCGTGTCTTAAGAGTCTCACAGCGGCCCACGTCTTCAGTCAAACACAGTCCGCTAAGTTCTCAGACATTCTCACTAAGGGGCTTAGTTGGTGAATCATTAGCAACGCGCTGGCTTATTTGATGCAAATGTTGCTGCAACAGAGATTACACTGTGTTCCCTGAAACACTCTGCTGGGATCTCATGGGTCTGGTGCATGTTCTGAGTCGCTCGGCTTCATGCCGGACACTCCACCTGCTGTGCCGGTATCTGCGTCCACATGGGGACACCTGGGTGGAATTTCACGTCGGGAGGCCAGTTCAAATGCAGGTGAGGACGAGCGAGCTGGAGTTCCCACGCCTGGCTGGGGCCCGCGTGAGCGCCCTTGGCTTTCCGGCTCTGTGTGCTGCTGTGCATCCTTTCCTCCGTCCCTGCTGGGGTGTGAGCTGAGCCCGTGTCTTCTGCGGCAAAGGGACCGGCGTGTCAGCTACCAATTTCCACTGTGATGCTGCGTAACAAACACTCCCAAACGCAGCGACTGGGAGCAGTGGACGTCTGCTTGTTGATTAGTGTTTGGGCCCATGGCGGGCAGGGCTTGGGGGGCTGTCTTCCTGCCCCAGCTATGTCTGGGCTGCCCAGCTGTAGGTTAACCGAGGGTGTTTTCTTGGGGGAGGGGAATGGACACCCCAGCCCTGAGCTCGTGCTCTGGATGGTACCCTCCCTGCAGCCATCTGGGCCCCTTTCCTGTTAAAGTTCTCTCCCGCAGCAGCAGGCTGGCCAGCCCATGGTCAGGAGGGGTGGGGCAGGCTTTAAATACTCTAGTCCAGGGTGGTGTCCCAGGGAGACCCCAGCCCACCTGAGGATTCCAGGGGGAGGAATTGATGCGTGGTGGGGGTGGGTGACAGAAGCCCATGGGAGGTGGCGAGGAAGCCAGGGCACGGCCCAGCCTCACCTCCAGCCTGGCCCTTGGAGGAGCTGGAGCCAGGAGGAGCTAGGCACCGGGGAATGTTTGCTTTTTCCTCTTCACCGTCCAGGAGGACAGGCCAGCTGGGCACCCCCTACGGGTGATGCTGGCCAGGCCGGGGGAGCCAACCTCGGGCCTGGCCTCCAGGGCCTTCAGACAAGGGCGTGGCAGGATCCCAGCGGCCCCAGCAGCCCAGGACACTGGCCTGGAGACCGGTGTGGGCTGGGCCTCTTCCAGGACAGGGCAGGGGCCCCCGGGGTGGCTGGGCCCCTCTCTGTCTCCCCCTCTCCTCCCAGGGGATCCAGAACCCCAGCCCCCTTCTCAGGCCTGTGGCCCTGAGCCGAGTGGACGGAGGGGTTGGCCTCACATGTGCACCATCTCCCTGCAGCCCAGGGAGTCACCCCCACCCCCAGGAGGCGGGCCCAGGGGTGCTCATCACTCACACCAACACCTCCAGGGAGTCACCCCCCTCCACCAGGAGGCTGGCCCAGGGGGGTGCTCATTACTCGCTCCCACACCCCCAGGACCGTCTGCTCCCTGTCTTCCTTCTCCCATGAGCCTTGGAAACGGTGGACTTTCCATGAGAGTCGTCCTGTGGGCTCAGGGCTGGGGGCCGCCTGATTTTCCCGTGTCCCTGGGAAGTTCTGGGCGCTCATGTGGGCGCTAACGGCCTGTTTGCAGAGATGAGGCTTGTTTCAATCACGCTGGGCCTCTCCCCCGACGGGCGGGAGGCGCCTGATTAGCATCGCGGTCTTGCCGACGCTCCTGCTGATTTAGGGTTATTTCTCTCTGCCCGCACGTCTGTGTCCTCAGAGTGACCGATGGCCCCTCCGTTAATAAGCGGAGCTTGTTCTGGGGCCCGAATGGCCGTCCTGTGCCCCGGAGGCGGCTGCCCTGTGAGTGTTTGATTCGGAAAGTTTGTTTGCCTGAGTCAGTGGTTTGCAGCTCGTGTGTGTTTGCTGAGAGGAGTGGGAGGCAGCCGTGGGGTCAGCGGGGCTGTCTCAGTGACTTCACGTGGAACCCACTCAGAAGTGGTTTCCTGGGCTAAACCGCACTGTGGGTCCAGCTGAAAATTCCAGAGATGAGCTCCTCTGGTGCGGCTAAGGCAGGGGCCTCGCTGCTCCCCGGGGAGGGCGGGACGGGGTCCTGGGTGGGTCTGGGGTGGGCGGGCGTGGACCGGGGGCCTGCTGTGGGCTCGGCCTCGCTGACACAGCAGGAGCGAGTGGTTCTGGAAAGGGTCAGAGGTGAGGGCGTCTCCAGAGCCTGCCCACCGCCCCTCCTCCCCCCGCCCTCCCGTCTGTGCCTGCCCGTCCCTTCCCCACGTCCTGGAGGAGCCCCTTGCCCCCAGCATGCCCTCCCGTGGGGTAGCCTTGAGGTCCTGCGGGCATGCCTGGCGGGGGAGGCAGCCCCACGGGCGTCTGTGCCTCCCAGCCTGGCCCCAGCTCTGATGGAAGAGGTGTGTCCGTCTCGGGCCCGCGGTCGGTGCCATCCCAGCCGTGGGGACTGGATGCTGGCCTTGTTCCTGCCCTGACCACTGACCACCCTCTGTCTGTCCTGCCCATGGGCCCTGGGCCTGCTGGCCGTAGGCACTCCTCCTTCTCCATCAGCTCTGGGCAGGGGAGGAGCTGCTGTCAGCGGGCCCTCCCCGTCGCCACTGCTCACAGAGGGGCAGCCTGGCTGCCTGGGGCCCCTCAGAGGGGCCGTGCGGGGAGGCAGGCTGAGATGCCCCCCAACCCACCCCAGAGCTATAGCCAGGCTAGAGCCCCATCCCAGCTGCGCTGCATGGGCAAAAAGAAATACAATCTTCTAAAAGCTATAGTTGCAAAGGCTTAAACCAAATCCCTAAGAGCAAAGCAGAGCTGAGCGGAGCTTGCCGTCTCCGTTTGGTCTGGGGTGGGTTGTCAGCGCCCCCGCCCTGCTCCGATTCGCTCTGTTCACACGAGCCCCCATCGTGCTGTGAATGGGGGGCCCTGTCCTCCCTCGGAGCTCGTGGGCTGGATGGTGGGGGCCAGCGTTACCTGGGCTCCATCCTGGTCTCAGTTGCAGGCTGGACCGTGTCCCCCAGATTTGTGTGCTGGTGTTTGAACCCCGGAACTTCAGGGAGGGGCTCCGGATTCAGGTACAGCGAGGCCCTCAGGTGGCTCTGATTCCACAGACCGGGTCCCTGTAAGAAGACGACCTCAGGACGTGGACACAGAGAGAAACACAGGAGGGCCCGGCCGTCTGAGGACAGAGACCATAGGGGGACCGGGGCCAAGACCCCCGAGATCACTGCAGGGCGTGGTCTGAGCCGCCCGCCCGACACGCCTGGTGGGCCTGGAGCAGAGATGGCCCCCATGCCTCAGGCGCCTTCCCAGGTGGCTCTCCGCCTCCGCCAGCGGCCCTGCTCGGGGGTCTCGGGGGCAGGGGTGATGCGGGGTCCTGCTGCCCCTGGGGCCCTGAGGGTGCTCTGCCAGCAGAGACGGGTCCCTGAGCTTCACCACCAGGCTCGCAGGGACGCCCTGACCCGGTCAGGGCCTCTGCCTCTCCCTGGCGGCTTGGCGGCCACTCCGCAAGAAGACTTTCTGCAGGTCGCTCGCTGCTGAGAGGGGGCACACGGTCACCCCCGCCCACGCTGCCAGCCTCTCCCACTGGGTGAGCAGGGCAGGACCCTGCCAGGTCCATGCACATTGGGGCCCCTATTTGGCGAGGGCCTCCCGGGAGAGTCCATCTGGGGCCGCCAGAATTCCCCCTCGACACCTGCTGGGGGGCTGTGGGCACGTGGGGGCTAGCCCTGGAGGAGGACCATCCCAGCTCTTGGCTCTCTTGCCCTGGGAGGGAGGCTCTGGGCGAGGAAGCCACCCACCCCAGCCATGCCTGGCTCCCCCTGGCCATTTCCTTCAGGCTCCGTGGTTGGAAGGCCTCCTTGGACACAAGGGGGACGCAGGGCCCCTGTAGTTGCTGCCCAGGGTTCCTGGGTGGTGGGAAGGCAGCTTATCCTGAAACGGTATCCCCCCAGCTCTGCCTGGATGAATCCGGGAACTCGGGGGTCCCAGAGGCCCCCCCCCAGAGCTGTCTTCAGAGGAGGGCAGACGAAGGAGCCGCCACCCCGGTCTGGCCAGTGTCGGGGGGACCGAGGGGCCGCGGGGGCCGGGCTTAACTGGCCAGGCTCACCTGAGCCTGCTTCCGGGTCCCCAAGGCCACCAGGCGTCCACAGCTCCTCCCCCGTCCTCCAGCAGCGGGAGGCCCCAGGCCGGTGGCGGGCGAGGGGGTGGCAGCCTGCCGGCCTTGACCGTCCTTCCATCCAGGGGAGGGGGGGGTGACACAGGACCCAGGGTCCCCTGGCCTCTGGAGTTGGGAGCCCAGTGGTGAGTGCCGCTGACTCAGAGCAGGGGTCCCCGGCGGCGGCCCCTTCCCTCCCTTCTGCGCAGCACATGGGGTGGGGGGAGAGGGGGGCGGACACCTGAGGGGGTCCCGGGCCCCGGGCGGGCGGGTGCCCTCTGCGGCCAGGCCGTGAGCAGGGCTCACCCCGCAGCCCCTTCCGCGGCCCCCTGGCCCGGCCCTCCCGTCCTTCCTCGGGGCCCGGCTCGTCCCTGCCCCGGGCTTTCCCGGCCAAGCGGAGCCTGCGGCCCTCTTGCCTTCAGTGTCCAGGCTTCTCCTGAAGGCGCCAGGCCAGCCACTCACACAGCTTCCCCACCCCCTTGATGGCCCTCAAGCCCACGAGCCCTCGAGCCAGTGCCAGGAGCCTTGGTGGGTGGAGAAGCCACTCAGGGCAGGAGGGGCCAGGCACCTGCCTCCGTGTTGCGGGGTCCTCCGCCGGCTCAGGCCCAGGCCCTGGCCTCTGGGGTACCCCGGGTCCACAGGCGACGCCCCTGCGCTGGCCCAGAGCCTGGAGAGCTGTGAGCCGCCTGGGCTGCTGCCCGCCACCCTCCGGCCTGGCATTTCACCTCGGCCCCCGAGTCTATGGCCTGCCACCCACGCGCCTGGCACGGTGGATGCCGCATCTCACAGTACTGCAGGCTGGGTTACCCAGGACGGTGCCAGGGTTCCCTCTATCCACGCCGGGCGTCGGGCTTCATCTCCGGAAGGCCCCGTGGCCCCTCCTGGTCCTCTCGTTGCGGTCCTGGGTCCCTGACACCCATTTGTCCTGCAGCCATCAGAGGCAATGGTGACGAGCCGCCGTCCTGACGTGGGCGACGGGTGGGCGCCAATGTTACCCACTCGCAGCAGGAGACGCGCGCTCGGATCCCAACAAAAGGTCACATTTGCAAGAAGTAAAGAGGAAACACGGGTAATTGGTTCAGAAGCTGCTGGCTGATACCTCGCCCTGAGAGGCGATCTGACGGACTTGAAGCCTTTTTGTTCAGGTAATTAAAAATGAGATTTCATTACATCATTAAAAATGAGGGCAGGCGGGCTGCTTTCTCAGATACTATAGCGTTGTCACAGGAGGCGCGTGGACCCGGCCAGGCGGGGCGCTCAGTGTGTGAATAATGGACTCTCGGTCCCCGACCCTCTCGGCTGGGGTGGAGGCCGGTGGGGGGCTGCTCAGAGCTGTGGGGACCCCACTGTAGGGTCTGGGGAGGAAACCCACCTGCACCTCCAAACGAGGCCCGAGCTGTCCTTGGTCCAGCCTGAGAGAAGCCCCGCTGGGAAGGCGTGTGGAGGATGAGTCTGGAGGCGCTCCCCTGGGCGCCCCTGTCCTCCCCCGGTCAGGGTGACCGACGCTGCCCATGGGCAGAGCAGAGGTGCAAGTGGTCAGTTCAAGGACCAGGACCCGGCCTGGCTGTGTCCCCGAGGCTCAGACGCGGCGCCACATGCAGGCCACCCCACGACGGTCCCCCAGAAAATCGGTGAGAGCTTTGTACCAGGAAATCCCACGGCTGATAAACCCGAGGTGAAATCTCACACCTGAAAATGAAGTTAGGCGTGTTCTGTGAGTCTTATTTGCATACTGTCCTTTCTTTCAAGCTCAACGACACTCGCAGGCACTTTCTGCAGACCTGCACGTGGCGGCCCGTGGAGGGCGGGAACGGAGCTGGTCTCCAGAGTTTGGGCTGAATTAAGGTCTCCACAGCGGTAACTGGGTGCTGCCTGGGGGCTGGGCGTGCCGCAGCCGCTTTGTGCCTTGCTGGCCACCTTCCCGCTGAACCGGCCACACGAGGCCCCGCCTGCGTCCTGATGTCCGGCAGTGGGTCTCCCCCGTAAATCCCCTGACGAAGGGTCAGATGCCTGCAAAGCCCACTGTCATCTTTTGATGAAATATTTTTTGTTGCTTAGAAGAGGAAAAATCACAATACTCCGGATCTTTCTTTCTTAAAGCACAGTTCTCAGTAAACGTAATTCTTCTTTAGACCCATTTAGGCTGTAAACAGCAATTGGTTTCCACCCGGATTTTAGAGTTAAAACAGTATGTACTGCAGTAGATATTTTTTTGGCCTTAACAAAAGTACTTATTAATTAAATCCCAATTTTATGTAAGAGTAATTCTGTGCCAGAGGGATGGTGGTTATTTCCTCATAAACTTCCCTTCATAGTCTGGATTTCCAGGATTCTCATTTTTAACTAAATGCCAGTGAGAAACCACCCACCATATTGAAAGCTTTTTTCTCCTATTATTTGCGATTTGTCCGCTTCTGAGAGTGAAATCAGCTGAAAAACTTCAAGAACATAATAAATTCTGCAGAAAGTTGTGTTGTTTTGGTCAGTACAAAAGCCCCACAGAAACGAATCGTGTTTTCTGATGATTTCCGGGGAGTGGCCGCTGGCCCCACTGGCCGAGGACTGTGCCCAGCCGTCCTGGCTTGTCTCGGGTCCAGGTTCTCCGTAAGCTCTGATGACCGTGGAGTGAAGCTGCCAACAGAGGCCCGAAACCCACTCTCCGACCCTGACGGCGGGCAGTCAGCAGAAGCACCCCCTTGTGGCCCAGATGCTTGGCACAGGAGGACGCGTCCGGTGACCCAGGGACCGTCCACTCAGCAGGGACCAGCAGGAGCGGACCTGGGGTACCACTGCAGGCAGGCCTGGTGGGGGCCGCCCCAGGCCTGCGCTCAGCCTCAAACCCGAGGGAAGCAGAAGTTGCCTGGAGGTCACAGCTGGAGGAGGGCATGGCAGCCCCGTCCAGTGTTCCTGGCTGGAGAGCCCCACGGACAGAGGAGCCTGGTGGGCCACAGGCCAGGGGGCCACAGAGAGGCAGACATGACTGAGTGACTTAGCAGGCACCTGCACACCCAGCTCAGCGAAAGGAGCTCGCCTTGTCCGGCAACAGCCATTTGCAAAGGGGGTAAACCACGGGTGCCTTTTCATGCTCACACATACCACCCCGCACTCCCCATAGTTAGACTCTCAGGGGCCCCCATGCCGTGGCAGAGCCTAGCTGTGCCCGTCTGGATGGGCGGGGGGGTCCATGCTCCCTGCGCAGCGCAGCGGGCATAAGGGCAGTGGCCTTCCTGGGGGCGGCCTTGGACCAGGCCTCTGTGCTAACTGAGCCCGGGGACCACCTGCACCGTCCCTGCCCTGTCCCTCACCCTCTGCTCTCCCACGGACACGCCCAGACTTTGCCCCATGACCCATGACCCTGCCGCTGTTCAGAGTGTCAGAGGGCCCGGCACACAGGCGGGCTCAGTGGCTGCGGCCCCTTGCCTGGCTCCCGGCCTGTGCTTCCCCCTTTCCCGAGGAGACACTGGAGCCAAGGCCGCAGCGTCGTGGGGGCCCCCGTGGGGCTTTAGCGCCCAGCTTGCAAGATTCCTGCCGCAGCAGAGCGGGGAGCAGGGCAGTGGGGGGGACGATGTGGGGGAACTCTGATCCCTGGAAAGGAAGAGTAGCTTTCAAATCCACAAAGTGGAGCCAAATGAACAGGCTGCCACCCCAGGGACCTGGTGGACGTGCAGGGGTCTGGAGGCAGGAGGTAGCCCTTTTCTCTCTCCCCTTGGACTCTTCCCAAGGATGCCCTTCAGGTGATGCTGGGCAGACCTGGAGGGGAGGGGAAGGGAGGGGAGGAGGAAGTGGGGAGGAGGGGAGGGGGATGGGAGGAGGGGGAGGGAAGAGGGAGGGAGATGGGGGAAGGAGGAAGGAGGGGAGGAGGGGAAGGGAGGAGGGGGAGGGGAGGAAGGGGAGGGGAGGAGGATGCCTCTGGCAGCCAGGTACCACCAGCCCCCAGGCCTCTGCATTCTAACCCCTGCCTGGTCTCCCATGATTATGTTAATCATTTCAAGGGGAAACAATCTTTGTGTTAATAAGATGCAGGTTTTGATACAGGAGAATCGAGTTAATTGACTACTTATATGAGAAAAATGCTGAGTCCTGATGTCAAGTACATGATAAACACAGTACAGTCTAACACTTGAGCTGGGCTTTGCCGCTGGAGAGCCCGCCATGAGTTATGGACCGTGCTGGCCCAGCCACGCCTGTCTGGGCTGCTTCCTTGTGGCACAGCCGCCGAGTTTTCATTTTGAGTCAGTTGTTGTCACTCACAAGTTTTAAGGAAAATTCTTATCGATTTTAATATCAGGGAAGTTATTTTTATTTTCCTGTGAGTCTAAAGGTCTGTTAAAATCAGTTCTACGGTTCCGGTTCTTTTTTACTGGATCATTTGGGATGGGCAGCAGAGAGTGTTTTTGTGGGGAGAGCGGGCCTGGGGCTTGGATCCCAGCAGGATGGACACCCTCCAGGGAGGCGAGGAGACCCAGAAGCAGGGTCCTGGCCACCCGCGGGGGAGTGGGGGCAGCGTCTGTCTTACAAGGGCGCTGCGCGTTATTGAAGCCAGATTCCTTCAACGCTAAGCCGGGTTTCCTTCTGTCCATCCTCTGGTCCTTGGAAGGTGAAAACAAGTGAAAGCGTTAGTTGCTCTGTCGCATTCGACTCTTTCCGACCCCGGGGACTGTAGCCCGCCAGGCTCCTCTGTCCACGGGGATTCTCCAGTCACGAATACTGAGGGGGTTGCCATGCCCTGCGCCAGGGGCTCTTCCCGGGCGGGACTGAGCCTGCACCTCCTGCCTTGGTGTGAGGGTCCTTCACCATCTGGCCCCCAGGGGTTTCCTCTTGTCTGCTCTGTAGTCCTTGGAACCCTAACCCAGTGTGCTGTTTCCCGAAGCGGGCGGAACCCCCAGGCCCCAAGCAAACAGCCCGCCCTCGAGAACGCTTTCTGAAGGGGGCTGGTTTGGTTTTGGGGCCCTAGAGTCTCCCTCAGGACCCGTTTTGGCGCGCCATCCTGAAGGTGGGTTAGAACCCACGTCAGACCTCCCTCGGCAAGTGGGGCTTCCTCTCCAGCTCACGGGAATGTTTCAGATGGTGGTTAAACCCTGTCTCTGATGGAGGAGCTGTGATGTGGTCCACGGTGGTAAACGGAGCGTGCCGGCCACCCCCAGCCCCATCCCGGAGGTGTAGCTCTGGTGGACTGGGTTCTGCCTCCTCGGACCTTGCAGCCAACTTTCAGCGAACGAGGAGCCTGCGGCCCCACTGGCAGGGATGACAGAGCTACGTTCCGCTGGGTGATGGATCCCTAAAGGCGACGGCGTCGTCCGTGTCTCATTAGCGGAGAGGCTCATTCTCCCCATTGTCAAACGAAAGAGATTTTGAAGATTTTCGCTCATCTGGAGGTTTGGATCAGAAAAATTCTGTGGCTTATAAAGTCATTTGTGTCCCTGTTGCGATTGTGTTCACAGTGGAAGGGTGACACAAAGGTCAGCTATAACTCCGCGGTTGCGTTTTAGCTTCGAAAAAATGTAATATTGATCGATAAGAAAATGGGAAAGACTATCAGCGCCTGACTTGATCTTCTCCGACCTTTAGCCGCCACGTGCGTTTTACTCTGAAATGTTCCGCCTCCAGTTCAAGAGGGTTGTCCTGGTTAGTCTCCTGCTTGGTTAACGCGCGGCCGGCCCCTCCCTGTGCCGGGCGCCGGTTCCGTGCCTCCTGCTCCATGGTGCTTTCTCTGCACCCAGAGCGGCTGCCGCCGATGCCAACGGGCTTGCTCGGAGCCCCAAAGCGTCGCATCAGCAGGCACTTGATGTTCCGCCGGCCTGCGTGCTCTGGAGTAAATCACTAAGGCGGGAGAGTCCTGCGTGCATGAGTGTCCCCGTGGGAGGCCGCTGCGTGCCAGGGACGCGGGCCTCTCGGGAGAGCAGGCCACGTGTGGGGAGTGCCATCTGGGTGGGAGGTGGCGGTCAGGACCAGTGCCTGCAGGGACCACGCTGGCCTGGGCGGGGATGGGCACTTGGGGCCGACACGGGCTCCAGGCGTGGGGGGCCGCCCCGGCGGGGCTCCCGAGGGCGGCGGGGCATGGCTGCAGTCCGCTCGCCCTTCGCCCTGTGCGGGGGGCAGTGTGCACCCCCCGGCCCTTCCTCGGGACGGGGGCAGACGGCGTGCAGACTGCAAGGTGCAGAGAGGAGGCAGGCTGAGCCCAGGGTGCCAGCAGCAGTCAGGGCTTTGGGCAAGCTGAGGGGCTCTGCCCGGGGAGGAAAGAGGCCCCCGAAGTCAGGTCCACCCAGAGCCTGCAACTCTGACCCGGGTTAGAAATGGGGCCTCGGTGGACGTGGTCGGCTTAAGACGAGGCTGCGGCGGGTGAGGGTCAGGCCTGAATCCAGCAGGACTGGCTCTTCTGAGGGGGAGACCTGGACACAGACGCAGGGCGAAGCCACACGAGGGCAGCAGGGCCGCAGGAGAGGCGGACGCCCCCTCGACGCCCCCAGGGAGCAGCCCTGCGGCCTCCGTCTCCAGCTTCCGCGCCCCCTTCTGGCCCAGCACTGGGGAGAGCGGGTGGAGGACGGAGCCCCCGGCGTGTGGACAGGGTCGCAGGCAGGACTCGGGAGCAGAGGGGTCCTGGGCTGACTGCCGGGTCGGCGGGGAGGAGCCCCCCGAGGCGCTCCCCCACCTCCCCTCCCCCGCCGCCCCCCCGGGCGGTGAGCGCCCGCCGGGCCCAGGGGACCGGCCTGCCCCTGAGGCTGGGCCCCGCTCTGCCCTGCAGGCCCCGGCCTCTCCCCTGCGGAGACGTCACCGCGCCGGCTCCAGGGACTCGCCTGCCGGGGCTCCGAGCTCTGGGAGTCCCGCGGGGCTCCACGGTGAGGGGGCTCCGTGCTGAGGGGGCTCCGTGCTGAGGGAATCTCCATGCTGAGGGGGCTCAGTGCTGAGGGGCTCCGTGCTGAGGGGCTCTGTGCTGAGGGGGCTCCGTGCTGAGGGAATCTCCATGCTGAGGGAATCTCCATGCTGAGGGGGCTCCATGCTGAGGGGCTCCGTGGTGAGGGGCTCCGTGCTGAGGGAATCTCTGTGCTGAGGGAATCTCTGTGGTGAGGGAATCTCTGTGGTGAGGGAATCTGCCTGCTGAGGGGGCTCCGTGCTGAGGGAATGTCCGTGCTGAGGGGCTCTGTGGTGAGGGGCTCAGTGCTGAGGGGCTCTGTGCTGAGGGGGCTCCGTGCTGAGGGAATCTCCATGCTGAGGGAATCTCCATGCTGAGGGGGCTCCATGCTGAGGGGCTCCGTGGTGAGGGGCTCCGTGCTGAGGGAATCTCTGTGCTGAGGGAATCTCTGTGCTGAGGGAATCTCTGTGCTGAGGGAATCTCCATGCTGAGGGGGCTCCATGCTGAGGGGCTCCGTGGTGAGGGGCTCCGTGGTGAGGGGCTCCGTGCTGAGGGAATCTCTGTGCTGAGGGAATCTCTGTGCTGAGGGAATCTCTGTGGTGAGGGAATCTGCCTGCTGAGGGGGCTCCGTGCTGAGGGAATGTCCGTGCTGAGGGGCTCTGTGGTGAGGGGCTCAGTGCTGAGGGGGCTCCGTGCTGAGGGGCTCTGTGCTGAGGGAATCTCTGTGCTGAGGGAATCTCTGTGCTGAGGGAATCTCTGTGCTGAGGGGGCTCCGTGCTGAGGGAATCTCTGTGCTGAGGGAATCTCCGTGCTGAGGGAATCTCCGTGCTGAGGGGGCTCCGTGCTGAGGGAATCTCTGTGCTGAGGGAATCTCCGTGGTGAGGGAATCTCCATGCTGAGGGGGCTCCGTGCTGAGGGGGCTCCGTGCTGAGGGAATCTCTGTGCTGAGGGAATCTCTGTGCTGAGGGAATCTCTGTGCTGAGGGAATCTCCGTGCTGAGGGAATCTCCGTGCTGAGGGGGCTCCGTGCTGAGGGAATCTCTGTGCTGAGGGAATCTCCGTGCTGAGGGAATCTCCATGCTGAGGGGCTCCGTGCTGAGGGGCTCCGTGGAGGCCGCTGGCTGTGGGCGCCGCTCAGCCCCTCCTCACCCGCAGTCTCCGCTCTCCTGGGCCGGGCGCTCCGGGCTCTGGCCCTTCTCAGGGACAGGGGGCAGGAAGGGCCCTGATAAGGCCTCCGGGCAGGTTATCTGCCGCCCCCTGAGAGGCTGAGAGGGGAGTGCTGTCATCTGGGGCGCAGGGCGCCCTGGGGCACGCGGGGCACGACCTCTGTCAGCACCAGGGCTGAGCGGAGGCCGGGCCGCCTCACCCAGGGCGCCGCGAGGGCCCGGGAGGGGCCGCTGTGGGGGAGAGGAGCCCGCTGGTGGGCGGCAGCGGGCCAGCGTGCGGCGTCGCGGATGGCCAGCCCCGCGGGTTTTGTTAAACGCACGCTCTCTTATCTTCCGGGAAACAGCAAGAGTGTTGGAAGGGTGAAGGGCGGCTCCTTCGTCTGGAAGACACAGGCATTTCTCGTGACCGCGGCTTCCGCATCCACCCGTGTGTAAACAGCCTGCGGCACCCGAACGCCTGCGACAGAGCCTCCGCTCACGCACGCCACACACGGCCCCCTCCCGCCGGAAGTGCCGCCTGACCGGTTCATCTGCCGGGTAGACGAGACTTGAACGGGTTTCCCCCCAAAACGATGGTTGCTTTCTACTTCCTGTGATCACTTTCAAGGTTGGGAGGGTGATTCCATACAGTTTGTGCTCAGCAATGCTTTTCTTGGTGGGTAAGGTTTCCACGCCTGGACGTCCACACTCAGCTTAGCGTTTAGAGGCTGCAGTGGTAGGTGGGAAGGACACCTTCCTGTCGAGAATTCAAGACGGTCTGAAGCACCTAAAATGCATCATATTTTATTCAGCAACCTACACTGGTGTGGCATGGCAAATTCCCAACTACCCCTTAATAAGAAGAGTGATGCGCGGCTACTCACTGGAATCATAGCTGGATTTTATCTCATTAGAAAGGCACCGTGCTGATATTTCAGGAGGTACACCCCATTACTCATTCCTTATACGTGTGCCGCCAAAGTAATTTTTCAGGGTGGAAGAGGTGTGATTCACGATCTTTCAGAGAGGAGTTTTCTAGATTATAAATTCCATTCTAGCCTAAAAAACTTACCAAAGTCATAAAAAACTGATATCTTGGTATTAGGAGAAAAAGTACTTTTAAACAGTATAAGCCTATAAAATGCATTCTGTAAGCTCTGCTCAAAAAAATCAACTTAGGTGAACTGAGGAAGGTGTTTGCTGCTGCTCTGAGAGACCAGAGGTGTTGACCAGCCCTGGAGTAGTATGGAAACCACCGAGTTAGTACCGTATTCCAGGAGCCAGAGGGATTTTAAACGAAAACCTACGGTCTCTGCTTGGATGTGTGTTGGGGGTGGAGGTGGAAACACATGAGAGCAAGTGCCCAAGAGCCACACACCAAATGTTCACCGGACTACGACCGAACCCAGGGACACAGGAGCCGGCTGATTCCGGGACCTAAACCTGAAATACTCTGGCTCTGTCCTCTGCGGGCTGCACGCATTTCAATGCCATGTGCTCTGAAAATGGTGCTTTGGTTTTGCCCCTTGTCTCTGGGAATCCCTGCCTTTAAATTGAATTCCAGTGGAAAACTAGCCCCCCAGGAGCTGCATGGAGTGCTGGGTCTTTGGGAGCCAGCTCCGGCTCCTCCTTGCTGAGTCCACATCCCACACCCCACCCCTGGTGCCCCTGCCTGAGTTTCTTTTCCTCAGACTCATTCTTGGGTCTCAGCACACAGAAGCGGGAAGATCAGCGTGTCTTCCTGGGAGAGTCAAGGCCTGCTGAGAGGCGTTTTTGTGTTGCCTTTAAATACAAAAGGCAACGTTTAGTAGACGGACAGTTGTGGACGTGTAGTAGATTTGTGGACGTGTAGTTGATTTACAGGAGAAGGCGGTGGCACCCCACTCCGGTACTCTTGCCTGGAAAATCCCATGGACGGAGGAGCCTGGTGGGCTGCAGTCAGTCCATGGGGTTGCTGAGGGTCGGACATGACTGAGTGACTTCACTTTCACTTTTCACTTTCATGCACTCGAGAAGGCAATGGCAGCCCACTCCAGTGTTCTTGCCTGGAGAATCCCAGGGACGGGGGAGCCTGGTGGGCTGCCGTCTATGGGGTCGCACAGGGTCGGACACGACTGACGTGACTCAGCAGCAGCAGCAGCGGTTGATTTACAGTGTTGCTCTTTTCTGTCGTACAGCAAGCTGATTCAGGTAAACACATACAAGCAGTCTTGTTCATGCTCCTTTCCACTGGGGTTTATCACAGGATTCCCTCTGCAACACAGCTGTGGCTTAGTTGCTCAGTCGTGTCTGACTCTTTGCGATCCCATGGACTGTAGCCCACCAGGCTCCTCTGTCTGTGGGATTTTCCAGGCAAGAACACTGGAGTGGGCTGCCATTGCCTTCTCCAGGGGGTCTTCCCAATCAGGGACTGAACCTGGGCCTCCTGAATTGCAGGCAGATTGTTTACCTCTGAGCCCCAGGGGAGCCTAATTCACCCATCCTGTCTATAAGAGTCCGCATCTGCTGACCCCGACTCCCACCCTCCCCCTCCCTCCCCCTCCCTCCCCCACCAGAACAGCATTCTCTACGTCTGTACGCCGGTATCCATTTTGTAAATGAGTTCACTTGTATTAATTTTTAGATTTCATGTATAAATGATATCATATAACATTTGGCTTTCTGACTTCGTTCAGTGTAACAATCTCTAGGTCCATCCATGATGTTGAAACTATTATTTTGTTCCTTGTTACGGCTGAGTAATATCCTTTTGTATTTCTAGACCACATCTTTGTCCATCTCTCTGCTGATGGACATTTGATTTGCTTCCACGTCTTGAATATTGTAAACAGTGCTGTGGTGAACACTGGGGTGCGTGTGTCTTTTTGAACTAGAGTTTTCTCAGGATATAGGCCCTGGAGTGGGATTACTAGACCAAACGGTTATATGGTTGAGGAATCTCCGTACCGTTTTCCACAGTGGCTGCAACACTTTACGTTTGAGGGGTGGTGTTCTGAAAGTCACATTAAGAGTGAGGAATTCTACTGGGAGCCCTGGTGGGTCTGAATTCACGGTGGTGGGCACACGTGCCCAGAGCTGCCGGGTGACATGCTAACCTTTGTAAGAAGCCTGGGAGGTTCTGGGACTAACAACCTGTCTATCACCCACTCGGGGCTCCACACAGAGTTCCATCATTGCTGGTTCTTAGCACGTTCTGGAAACACAAGGGACAAGCCATCAGCAGGCACTGCCCCCTCGTGGAGCTGTCTGCTCCATGGTAGCCCTCCTTACACAGCTTGGCAGAGGTTTTCGAAGCCCAGGGAAGACTAACACCACAGATTCCTGGAGAAGATGGTGGCATCGCTCTAGCTCATTCATAACTGTCCCAGGACAGCTCAATCGTCTGGCATGTCCCACTTTCCTTGCATGTGAAATTTCTCTTTTCCGACCTGGCTGTTCGCTCTCATTCATAAGTTATGTGGCACATAACTTCAAGGTGATTTAGTCAAAGCTATGGTTTTTCCAGTAGTCATGTACGGATGTCAGAGTTGGACCATAAAGAAGGCTGAGTGCCAAAGAACTGATGTTTTCGAGCTGTGGTGCTGGAGAAGACTCTTGACAGTCCCTTGGACAGCAAGGAGATCAAACCAGTCAATCCTAAAGGAAATCAACCCTGAATATTTATTGGAAGGGCTGATGCTGAAGCTGAAGCTCCAGTACTTTGGCCACCTGATGTGAAGAACTGACTCACTGGAAAAGACCCTGATGCTGGGAGAGGCTGAGGGCAAAAGCAGGATGAGACATAGGATGAGATGGTTAGATGGCATCACCAATTCGATGGACGTGAGTTTGAGCAGACTCCGGGAGATAGAGGACAGGAAAGCCCGGTGTACTGCAGCAAAAAGTCGGATATGACTTAGCAGCTGGCCAACAAACAACAATTAAACCGACAGAATCACTTCCACTGATGTCAAATGCTCGGGCCTGGGCCGCTCTGGCCTGTGGGGATGGGGCTCCCTGCGAGGTGTCTGGGGGTGCCGGCTCTGGGGGCTGTTCCCTGATGAGGAGCCAACCGCTGCATGCAGGTGTGACGGTCACATGGGCAGTTGAAGGCCACCCCCAAACTTAACGCTTGGCGGCAGCTTTCTCCTCGGACGTCACGGGTGAGTCCACTGACCCTCCCATGTTTCTGGTGTTTGCTCCTGGCCCGTGTGAGGGCTGAGCCGGGCCCTCAGTGGCTCTCAGGACAGCCGCGCCCTTGGGAAGGCCCTTTCCTACTGAGTTTGGCTGGCGGAGGATGCTGCTGTGACTCAGGCCCCATGGGGAGGACACCGGTGTTAGAGGGACCCAGGGTCTGAAGAGTCTGGATTGGGAGGTCCACTCTGGGGTCTGTGGCTGGACAGCATGACCCAGAGTTTTTCTCAGTGACTCAGAAAAAGAACTGACTCAGCTGGACCTTCCCCATCAGAATGCTGAACCCGAGCTGCAGACTCGAGGGTCAGCCAGGAAAGGGGGCTCCCGCCCCTTCCCCTTCACCCTCGTTTCTTTATGAATGAACTCTTGGACGGATCCAGCCTGAGTCTGCTCAAGCCCTCGTGATGACACTTTGTGCCACCGGTCGTGTGAGAAGGCAGCCTTTCCTTGGGGGCCAGGGAGCCAGGGGCTGTTACTCGAGCTTCTGCTCACAGAGGGGCCTGTTCCTTTAAATGCCTGAGTCCAGGTGCCGGGGGAGGAGGAGCCAGCAATTCGAGGGGGACAAATGACCACAGGCAGGCCGGACAGCATGGGGCGCATCCCTGCAGCCCAGGGCGAGGGGCTTGGAGCCCCTCGGCCATGTGCAGCTCAGCAAGGTGCTCGGAGAGGAGGCCCCAGACCTCCCTGCCTCGCAGGGTCCAGGGGGGCCCACGGTGGGCTGACTCCTGTGTAACCCCGTCCCCTCCGGGACCCACAGCTCCCCGGCCTTGCTGCCCAAGCTAGAGTTCCAGGGTGGCCTGGCCTGCAGCTTCCTCCGAAGCTGTCCCGCCTCACGTGGGGCCTGGCGCTGAGGGACCCACAGGGAAAGGACACGCCCTCGCCCGCCCTGGGGCACACCCCCCACACCGGGTCAGAGGCCCTGCAGGACGGGTGTGCGCGGCCCGCAGTGCGGTGTCTCCCGGTCCCCGCCTCCCCTCCCCGCCCCGCTTTCTTTTCAGCTGCGGCAGCACCCTAGTGCAGAGAAACTCACGAGGTTCAAGCCCAGCCAAAGAGCCCCCGGGGCACTGGGCGCAGGTGCCGAACTGGGTGAGCAGGACACGCCCCTCGCGCACCGGCAGGTGTGGCTGCTCCGTGCGTGGCGCTCCAGGTGCTCTTTGTGGCGTGAGCTGCAGTTCGCCCGGTGCACACGTGCGTGTCCCTGCTGTGCGAACCTGGCTCTTTCTTCCTGAGGCCCCCCACAGGCCGCCTCGGTGAGCGGGGCGGGACCAGCCACCGCACTAGCCCGCTGGCTGGAGTATGTACAGAGGGACTCGCCACGCGGTTCTTAGAGAGCAGGCTCCACCGTGCGCGCACACACACGAGCGCATGCGTGCATACCACCCACTTTCTGCGGCCCGCGCTCAGCCTTCCTGGAGTCCCCAGCGGATGTGGTGGGGGCGGGGGGCGGGCCTTGGGAGCTCTGAGCTGCCCGGAAGCTCGCTGTGTCTGGACCTGCGTCTCTGCCCGCTCACCCTCGGCCTCCGACGTGCCAGCAGTGACAGCTGGAAGGCCGGACGTGTCGGCGAGGTCAGCTTTCCTCACCTCCCGCTGTCGCATCTGACCCCTGCCACTGTGGCATTCGGGGGCCCTCCCCGCAGCCGCGGCCTGCTGCAGACGAGAGCCAGCGGCTGCCAGATGACAGCCGTCAGCGTCCGGAGCGGAGCCTGACCTCGGAGGCACGCGCTGGGGCACCCGCGCCGGGGGCGGCCCTCAGCAGCCATCTGGCGCATTCCAGAGGCTCTGCTGACCCCGGGGTGGGGGTGCTGGGCGCCCCGCCGCCTCTTCTGAGGGCCGGCCCTCCCGGCTGCCCCCCGCCCCCGGAGAAGGGAGGGCTGGGCCCCCGTAGCTGGAACGTTCGCTCCCAGCCAGCCCGGCATGAGCCCAGCAGTGAAGGCCCTCGACGCAGGGACAGGAATGTGAGTGCCCCAGCAGCCTGTCCGGGCCTGCAGGCCTCTCCCTCTCTGCACCTGGCTCAGGTGCCTCTGGGCCTTCTCAGGCCGCTGGGGACACATTATCTAATAAAAGATAATTTAATGGGCTGCGTTACAGGAGGAAGAAGGAGAAAGTGAGTTCTATCAGAGGAACCAGCTCAGAGCCCGGGAACAGTCCACCTGGCGCCGAGGTTCACCCCCATGCGGAGCGCAGGTGGACCCCCGCTGGCCGCAGAACCCGCCTGGACCGAGGACCACCTGAGCTCAGTCCTGTTTCTCCCTGACGCTGATGGGACACTAGAAATCCCGAATATTAATGAAAGCTGATTTTACCGGGCTTCGCTACAGGAAGAGGAGCGAGAATGTGGGTTCCATCAGATGACGCTACCTTGTTTCTCCTTTCTTTTTATTAGAAAAAGAAAAACTGATAGACTCTATTTTTTGAAGAAGTTTTAGATTTGCCAGTAAAATGATCAGGAAGTGCAGAGCCCCACCCACTGCCCCGCCCCTCTGCTGCGTCACCAGCCCTGGGCTGGGACCAGCGTCACCACCGATGAGCCGACGACGCAGGGTGCCGAGTCATAGTTCACACCGCGTCCACTCCTGCTGTGCCTTGGACTGCTGCTGCTGCTGCTAAGTTGCTTCAGTCGTGTCCGACTCTGTGACACCATAGATGGCAGCCCACCAGGCTCCCCCGTCCCTGGGATTCTCCAGGCAAGAGTACTGGAGTGGGGTGCCATTGCCTTCTCTGCTGCTGCTGCTGCTAAGCTGCTTCAGTCATGTCCGACTCTGTGCGACCCCATAGACGGCAGCCCACCAGATTCCCCTGTCCCTGGGATTCTTCAGGCAAGAACCACGGGCCTGGACAAATGTGTAAGGACGTGAGGCCCCTCAAAGCATCACACAGAGCGCTGTCACTGCCTAAAGTCCAAAAGAATTGATGCTTCTGGACTCTGGTGTTGGAGAAGACTCTTGAGAGTCCCTTGGACTTGCAAGGAGATCCAACCAGTCCATCCTAAAGGAGATCAGTCCTAGGTGTTCATTGGAAGGACTGATATTGAAGCTGAAACTCCAATACTTTGGCGACCTCATGCGAAGAGTTGAGTCATTTGAAAAGACTCTGATGCTGGGAAAGGTTGGGGGCAGGAGGAGAAGGGGACGACAGAGGATGAGATGGCTGGGTGGCATCATCGACTCGATGGACGTGGGTTTGGGTGAACTCTGGGAGTTAGTGGTGGACAGGGAGGCCTGGCGTGCTGCAATCAATGGGGTCGCAGGTCGGACATGACTGAGCGACTGGACTGGACTGGAGGCCCCTGCGCACCGCCCCGCGGTGCCCGCCCTGTCCCCATGGCGACCCCTGCTCTGCTGCTGCCCCTGTGGCTGTGCCATCTCCAGGTGTTGCCAGCCGGTCTCTGCAGCCTGGTGCCTGCTTGGAGGGGCCTCTGTCACTCAGCAAGTGCGTTTAAGTTTCCCCCTGCCGCTCGCATCTGCCTCTGCCTCCCAGGCTTCCCGTGGGAGACATGGCTTCTCGTGGGCCTGCCCCGGGGCCCCGAACTTCCTCTCAGGACGGATGCCCACAGCAGCCCCCCACCCCTGCCCTCCTCTGGGCAGTTCAGGACATAAAATCAGTTCCCCTGGTTTCCGCACAGAGCTCCGGGGGGTGGCTCCAGGCACGGGGCGGGGCTGGCACGATTATTTTCCCTTTGAGTTGATCAGGAATAGGTTCTCTCCAAGACTCAGGCCCACCTGCTCAGCGAGGCTGGAACCCAGCACAACGCCCACCCATGACACCACACAGTGATGCCTCCATGTGGAAGGTAGGGTGCTCAGGAGGTGAGGCCCGCCCTGCCGCCCGGGAGCCTGGCCGGGGCAGACCCAGGGACACGCGAGCCCGCTGGCACAGCAGAGGGGATGTGCTCACTCGCCCTGTCTCCCTGTCCCGCCCTGAGGCCAGCGGAGCCCCTTCCTCCATTCTGGGAACCCTGCACTGGGGTCTCTGAGGGGCCAGGAGGACTGCCCCTGGGTCCGTTTCCTCGTTCCCGACTCCCGCGGGCAAGCGGGGGGCTCGGGGGCAGGACCTCCGCTGGGCTCTCGCCTCCACCTTCCAGGGTGGTCCGCCTCCCTCACCCTGCAGGCAAGTGGGCACCCTGAGCGCCTCCCACAGTCCGCTGGTCCCCTGGCGGGCTGAGCCCTTGGAGGAGCAGTCCCCACACCAGGGCTGGGCCCCCAGGCGGCCACTGCTGTCGCGGACCCCACGCCGCCGCCGGCTCTGCGTCCGACCCATGGCCCAGCTGGAAAGTGAGATTCAGCTCTGGACAGCTTCTGCCAGGCCCAAGGCCCCAGTGGACGGAGGGCCCTGTCCCCAAGACACAGGAGTCGCAGGAGAGGACGATAGCCCAGAGTGACCGCCGGCTGGCCGACACGTGCCTGCTCGTGGCCTGGAGGGCTGGCGTGGTGCCTGGGCTGGGCTAAGCATCGGGGCGGTCCTTGGCGGGTGGAGTGTACTGGGGGGCTCCAGGTGGGGAGCTGGGGAACGGGCGGGGCCTCCTGCTGGCCTGGGCAAGGAGCAGGGCTGCCCGCGAAGGCCTGTCCTGAGGCAGGCGCTGCCCAGACCTCACCCACCCACCTGGGTCAGCCCCCAAACACCCTTGCTGGGTGATTCTGGTCACGTGAGAGGTGAGTGACCGGCAGCCCCCTCCTCAAGGGCAGCTGGAGGAGACTGCCTCCACAGTGCCGGCGGTGTCTGGTTGTGTCCTGAGTGTGGTGGGTGTTTCCCAGGCAGGAGGGCAGCCTCCGTGGGACCCCGAGACGCTCGCTGCGGTCCCGAGATACAGAGCTGTCTTCTCCTGGAAGAGGATCCCCGAGGGAAGGCTGACACCCTTGGCGGGCTGCGGGGGCAACCTGACCGGCCGTGGGCCGTGGGCGACTCAGGTCCTATTGACTCTGCAGGGTGGGCTGGCCTGAGGGAGGCAGGTTGCCTTCTTCCAGGCCTCGGGAGGGCGCTCGGGCCGTCCAGTTCTGCCCTTTGGACGGACCTTCCCACTGCCTGAGTGTCCGCGGTTCTGACTCCTCGGCCCTGGGGGACACTGGCCAGTCTGCCTGGGACTTAATCAGAGCCTGTGGAGGCCCCTCTTCCTCCACGTCGGGGCTCCCGTGAGGCTGTCCCAGAGGGTGTCCTGGGAGGGGAAGGTGTAGGGGTGGAGGGTTTGAGCAGCTCTGAGGAGGAGCACTTTCTCTGCACCTGTGAGACGTCTTGAGATGAGGCGAAGGGCAGCCTGTCTTCCTCTGCAGGACACACTGGTGGCCCCCCTCAGCGAGCTGCTTGGGGGCTATGGGGCGGGCTTGCCCCCTGGGGGAAAGCATGGGGGGCTGCCTCCCCTCTGCGTGCGCACCCAGCCCTGCAGAGCTCACCCTCGGGCGCACAGGGCAGCTTCGTCAGGTCCGGGGTCCCGTGTGTGTGGCACCCCGGCCCCCGGGACATGAGGCCGCGGGCCGCCAGGCCTCCCACTCAGAGCCGGTAAATCGCTCCTGCAGGGCCCCTGCCCAGACTCAGCACCACCGTGTAGCTAAACGGTACTATTAGTGCAGAGAAAATAAACGGCCATTTCACTCTGCAGACTACACGTAATTGTGCTTGGGCTGTGTCAACCTCGGGCTTAATTGGCGTGCGGGCTGTGCGGCATGAAGTACGGGATGTGTAATTTATTTATGCAATAAAATGTGCCGTAACCGAGAGGGGGAAAATAAAGGGAAAAATAATATGTTTCACACCATAATTACACAACAAAGTTCAAATTAGAAATACCGCTTGGGCCGTGCGCTTCCTCTGGGCCGGGGAGGGGAAGGCAGTGCAGGTGCTTAGAGGACAGGGTTCTGAGCCGAGTGCCATGGACACAGGGTGGGCCTTGAAACAGAACCCTCTGGTGAGGTGGACGGCCTGCGGTGGGGTGAGGGGAGGCTCAGGAGAGATGAAAAGCTGGGAGTGTGGGGGCCACCTTTACTTCCTTCTGACATAAACACGACTCTCGTGAAAACAGCGCCTGAGACAGAAAGGCTTCTGGCGCTTAGAAAGGGAGGAAGAAAAGACGAGTCGCTGCGCTGTGACCCCCTGTTTATCTAAAGCTGTATCGTTAAGCCGGAATTCTCCTGATAAGCCGCGAGCGAGGAGTGGGGCTGCGAGGTCCGGCTCTGTGAGACATCTCCCGGGCAGGGCTGCTGCCCACATCCGTCACCGGCCATCTGCAGGGCGCCTGGGAGCACCCACGTCCCCATCCCCCAGCCCAGGGCCCCGAGGACTCTGGTCGCAGGGATGAGGGGGACCAAGGGGGCTCCTACCAGGGCGCTCGGGGGGGGGCGTCCTGAGGGGCTCACCCACATGGTCCTCACAGGCTTGCACCCAGACCAGGGCCCCCCTGCACGGCTGGCCGGCCACCTCCTCGGAGTGGTGCTGCTGGTGTGTGTGTGGGGCGCTCAGGACGACAGAGCCCTGGGCCTTGGGACGGACAGAACGCAGGGCCCCGTCCCACACGAAAGGAAGGCTCTAGACTCCACGGAAGATGGCTGGGGGAGACCAGTCCCCGCGTCCAGGGCCAGCTGAGTCTCCGAGAGTGAGCCCCGCCCCGGCTGGTCCCAAGCCATGCATCTTCCTTTCTGTGGGGCCACGGCACCTGTGCAGGACGGCTGTGCCCTTGACGTCCCCCTGGCCCAGCTCCCGGGAGATGACGCCATGGCATTGCGGGGTCCGTAGGTATGTCCGCCCTGAACGTCCATTGTGGTCCAGTGGAATCCAACTGCCCTGCAGCACTGGGCCCAGGGGTCCACCCTAGGCCTATGGAGGGGGCGGAGGCTGAGGGGGCAGGGCCGTGTCTGCAGGCGCCTCCCTCAGGCTGCAGGTGGCGATGCTCGCCCTACGCCTGGGGAGCCGGGCGCGGGACGTGGGGGTGGCACCTCCTGGGCGCCCTCTCGAGTCGTCTGTGTCCCTCTGCAGGCACCCAGCTCCCCTCAGTCCTCCTTCCTCCCTGGCAGGGCTCCCAGGCTGGCGCGGACACCCTCACAGGAGGCTGGATGTATGCTTAGGAAGGGCTCCTTCCCCTCTTCTGCTCTCGCGGGGCTGGGGGTTCTGGGTGCATCAGCCCACAGGGTCACACAGGCTGCCAGCTGGAAGACCCTGGGTGGGCATCGACAGGCACCCGCTGGTCCTTCCCTTCTGCCCAGTTTCTCCTCCTGACCCCTCCCTGCCCCGACCCGGCCTGTCTGTGAGGGTCCTACCCAAGGACAGACTGCGAGCCGTCTCTGCCTTCAGGCAGCCGGACTGGACAGCTGTGTCCAGAGCAGCCCCGGGCGGCAGAGAGGGCAGCTCAGAGCTAGAGTGCCCGGGTGGGGTGGGGGCACTGCTGGGAGGGCCGGGTCCCTCAGTGTGCAGGGGGGAATGGGCGGGGTCCATCTACGTGCAGGGAGCGGGGGTGTAGGTGGGGAGCCCCTCTCTGCAGGGGTGTCATGGACGAGGGTCCTCAGAGCGGCACCATCACCGAGGTTCAGAGGCAGGGAGGAGGTGCAGGGCGCCTGAGAAGGAGGTGGCCCGGGGATCCCAGGGGTGGTGGATGGAGGCCTTGGCTGGCTGCACAGATCCTTGGGAAGACAGTCCGGGGCAGGTCAGCCAACGCCCTGAAGATGTGCTGCAGTCAGAGCCTCCTGGAGACCTAGAGGCAACCCAAGCGACCAAGTGTGACTCTGGACATTTCCCTGGTGTGGGACACGCGGGGGTCAGCTGCAGGAGCCCTCCCGCAGCGGTGCCCTGGGCCCACGGCCCCCCTGAGGGCAGGAAGACAGCCACCACGGACCCTGCCTGGCATCCCCACCCTGGGCATCACATCTTCACGTAGCCCGTCCTGGCCGAAGCCCCAAACCCACACCAGCTGCTCAAGAAAGTAAGTCAGAAGCACCACCGAGGGCTCCAACATGGCGGGGACGATCTGGGCCACCTGGGTGTCCTGGAGAGCCCACATGGCTGGCCCCACCGCACGCCCACGCGGCCAGGCTGCTGGGCCTTTGCAGGGGCTGTGGTGAAGGTCAGGGTCAGGCAGATGCTGCGGGATTCCCACAGGAGGAGACGCGGTCCTGTGGGGCTCCTCCTGACACTGGACGGTGGGAGAGGGGCTTGCTACGGGGGAGGTGGTCACTGGGTCTGCCCGCTGACTGGGTTTAGGAGCCCAGAGGGACGCAGTGGGCCTCGCTCCCAGCCCCCACCTGGGGAGGGCAGAGAGGGTGGCATGGCCCGACAGGCGGGCAGGTCCTAGGAGGCCCCCCACCCTGCTGCCTTTCTGGGGTCAGTGTTGTTGACCGCTAGGGAGAAGTAATTGCAAAGATGCGCATAAGAAGCAGCTGGAAAACTCTGCCCAGATTCTGCTCCCAGGGAGGGCATCACATGTGATTTTTATCCTCTTAGACGCCCCCATGTCCTCCCGGTTCTCAGCAGAGGCGTCTGCAGTGACCATCCGAGATGGGAGGAATGGCCGGTGCCCAGGGCTGGACATTCCTGCTGGACGTGCGTCACCGCTGAACCTGCCCCTCGGCCAGCAATGGGAAGGGACGTGGGTGGGGCCGGGGGGCGGTTTAAGGGTAGTTCTTCCAACACAGAAGCATATCCGGAGGTCGTGTGCGCAGGGTCGCACAGCGATCTGACCAGTGCAGGGTGCCTTGGGGCCGCCTGCCCTTGGCAGAGCTGGTGAGCTGTCGGAGAGGGTTGGGGGCAGCGAATGAGGAGGGAGGGCGTCGCTCTGCTCACGAGAGCCCACTGCCTCCCACCACCCCCGCACTGCCCAGTCCAACGTCCCCCACTGCCCCCCGTGTGTCCTGGGCTCCCGGGAATCAGTGTCAGTTCTGACCATCTGTCCTGGTGGCTCAGATGGTAAAGAACCCCTCTGCAATGCAGGAGGTGTGGGTTTAACCCCTGGGTCGGGAAGGCCCCCGCAGAAGGGAACGCCCACTCCAGCACTCTTGCCTGCAGAGACCCACTGGCAGAGGGGCCTGGTGGGCTACAGTCCACGGGGGTGCCAAGACTCAGATGCGACTGATGGACTAACATTTTCACTTCTTTTTCGTTTCACTTTTCACCAGCCAACTGTCTAGAAGTCCTCAGGAGGCCTGGATGTGTCCTCCCTGGAACAGCCCTCGCAGGCTCCCTCTCGGGAAGGCTGGGGGTAGATTTGCGGTTCTGACACTGTCCCTTTCATTATAAAAGTTAAGGAAGATTTGAGTTGGTGGGTGTTTGAGTCCTAGGAACGCCGAGATTCACTGGTGTCGTCAAGGATCTCTGTGGGCCAGACGGGTTGGGGCAGGCTGGCTACCCACCCGAGTCCCACATCAACCCCGTTTCTTGTGGCCAAGAGCGCCCGATCCTGACCCCTCTGGGATCCGCCCCCGTGGGGTGGGGCCTGGCTGAGCGGCCTGCAGGGAGCAGCGTGGCAGAGTCTGGGAGGAGGGGCTCTCACTGTCCGTGGCTCCTGACACATCGCGGAAGGACCTTCTCTGGCCGGACGGTGAACTGCACGGTAACTCCCTGCTGCGGCGTTTCTGGCTCCCTTAGCCCTGGGGTCCTTGCCGGCCAATGCTCTGACGTCATTTCAGCCAGCCTCCACCCCGCCCACAGTTCCATCGGCTGGTCACAACCTGGAGCGGCTCTCAGTCTCTAGAACTGATGCCAGGCATCCCGGATGCAGCGTCAGGCAGCCACCCTCAGAAACACGCCCTGAACTGCCACTGTGTGCCTGCCAGCCCAGCCTGGTGCCCTCGCGGCCCCGTCGGGCATGTTCCCCAGTGACCATGGGCTCACAGTTCTCTCTGTGTGCACGGCCGTCCCTACCGGGCCAAGCGTGCCCCTGACCCTGGGCGTTCCCGGGGTTTGAGGCAGCTTCTGGGTTTCCCAGTCTTGGCAGGTGATAAGAGGCACAGGACCTTTTGGGAAGGAGGGGGTCCACAGGGAGGGGGGAAAACGCCTGCAGTGTTGGGGGGCCCAGCCCCGTCCTGCGGTCTTCTGCCCTCCCGGCCCCTCCCAACGCCATGCCTTTCACGTCAGAGGTCGCGGGGCCCAGTCCAGCTGCGCGGGACCTCACTGCCCTGTGGCGGGCCCAGCCTTTGTCTCTGGTTTCCAGGAATTGTGACCTTTCTGCTACTTGTGATAAGGGCTTCATTCGGGTGGTGCAGACGCTCTGGGCCCTTAGGAGATCCGGACGGGGAATGCGGGGCCTGGGGGCCCCCAGCGTCCAGTCCCCATGCTCTGGAGAGCACACAGCCCGCGGGCCATCAGATCACCCCGCGCAGGTACCAGGCTGCCGATGACCGCGGCCGATAGCCAACGATTACTTTGTTACCTTGAGCGAAAACCAACCGCCAGGGCTCCGTTTCCCACGGCGGGAGGGCGCCCTTCATCAGATCAGGAAGCTACCGGGACTTCGGTCCCCAGAGGAGGCCCTGGATGGTTATTAGGTACAGAGCGCGCTTCCACGAAGGTGGGACCTCCTGGGGGTCCCCGTCAGCCCTACGCTGCAGACCTCCCCTCGGTGGCCCAGCCCTAACTTGTAGGGTGTCCCAGCCTCCTGCCTCTCCCCCCTGCCTCCCGCCACCACTGCCTTCTGGAAATCCAGGCCTCCTTTCTGCTTTCCCACCCTCTCAGGAGCATGCTCACCTGGACCCTTCCGGGCCTGGTGGGTGCAAGTGGTGGTGCCCCGTGCAGGCTGGGGCAGGGCAGGGGCTTGGGTTCCCCCAGCGTGAGGCTGCTCTCTCCTTCCCCTGCCTCCCCAGGGTCGGCCACATGGAAGACCCTCCAGATGTAACACAGTCCTGCCCGTCGGCTTGGACAAAGCCTTGGTCTGACAAGGACCTGTCTGTTCTAAAACCCCAACAGCCGGGAAGAGGCCTGATACCCCAGCTGGGCCCTCGTGCTGGGCAAGGTGACAACTGCTCGGCCTTGCACACAGGCTGGGGCTCCACGGCCCTGAGTGGCGTGACCGTGGGCCGCACACAGTGCCCAGGTCTGGCGGCCCCCAGCCCCTGGCCTCACTTGCCTGCTGAGCCGAGATCCTGGGAGGGCGGCGTCCTGGGCAGCGATCTGTAGCTGTCACTTCACAGGGAGCACGGTGCCCCGTCCCCTGTCAGAGCAGCCTGGACGAGGGGGCCCCAGGCCTTGGGTGGTCCTGGTCGTCGGCGCTGCCCAGGCCCAGGGCCCGCTCTGGTGGCAGGTCTGGGCCCGAGGGCTCCACTTCTCGTGTGGTCACTTCTTTTCTGGCTTCAGTGAGAAGTCAGGCAAGCGTGCAAAATAAAAGCAGAAACAATGCCCCAGCGCAGCACTGTGATGAGGGAGCCTGACGTGCTTTTCTCCGTGTGTATTTATGTCAGTCGCTCAGTCGTGTCCGACTCTCTGTGACCCCATGGACTGTAGCCCACCAGGCTCCTCTGTCTGCGGGATTCCCCAGGCAGGAACACTGGAGTGGGTTGCCATGCCCTCCTCCAGGGGGTCTTCCCGACCCAGGGATTGAACCCCAGTCTCCTGCATTGACAGGTGGATTCTTTACCATCTGAGCCACCAGAAAGAGAAAGAAGTGAAAGTCGTGTCCGACTCTTTGCGACCCCATGGGCTATACAGTCCATGGGATTCTCCAGGCCAGAATGCTGGAGTGCATCGCCATGCCCTCCTCCAGGGATCGTGTCAACCCAGGGATCAAACCCAGGTCTCCCGCATTGCAGGCAGATTCTTTACCAGCTGAGCCCCCAGGGAAGTCCAAGAAGACTGGAGTGGGCAGCCTGTCCCTTCTCCAGGGGAACTTCCTGACCCAGGAATTGAACCGGGGTCTCTTGCACTGCAGGCAGATTCTCTACCAGCTGAGCCCCCAGGGAAGCCCTCAGTGTCGAGGATAATAACTTATTCTGTACTTGAAACTAGAAGAATAAAGTGAATGGTCTCTGGTTTCCAGAAGCACACGTAGACAGCTGCACACGGCCACACACACGCCAGCCCTCTCGGCGCCCCTGCAGCCGCCCCTTGTTGGTGAACAACAGAAATGGGTGAAAAGCTGCAGCTTCGCAGATAACCCCGGTCCACCCGCCCCTGCCTCAGGCACTGTGGGCGCAGAGCAATTCAGGAGCCAAAATAAGAGGAAGGGCCAGCTCCCGGGAGGCCGCCGAGTCCTCTCCCAGCGGACCGCAGGAATGTGGAGCTGGTGGGCTCACCGCAGACTCCAGGCTCCGAGGACACAGCCCCGTGATGCCCTGAGGCTCAGCCTGGGAGTCCCCCAGTGCAGGGCGCTGGGCGCTGGGTCACTGCTGAGAAGGTGGAAAACGGGAGGCCTCGCTGAGCCCCTGCAGCCCCTGCAGCCGGTGGCGAGCCGTCTGTGTCCTGGGCTCACTTGGCTTCTGTGGTGACCTTGGGTGGCACCCTCACACCCCAGTCCCCTCCAGCCACCGCATCCCAGCTCTGCGGCCAGAGGGGAAGGTGGAGCCCCCTGGGCCGCACCCTGCCTGCCAGGGCTGGGTGCTCTCCTGGGCCCCGTGGGCAGGCCTGCCTGGCACAAGCCCGTCCTGTCCTCTGCAGGACAGCCGGCGCTCATGCCCTTGCTCCCCCTGGCTGACCTGGGGCAGGCCTCCCACCCCGGTGGCCAGGGGGTCCTCCCACATCTAACTATGCAGACAACCGACCCGAGTGCCAAGTGGGAAGGTCAGCGTGCATGCCGAGTCGCTTCAGTCGTGTCTGACTCTGCAGTCCCATGGACTGTAGCCCACCAGGCTCCTGTGTCCCTGGGATTCTCCAGGAACACTGGAGAGGGCTGCCATGTCTCTCTGCAGGAGCTCGTCTCGACCCAAGGCCGGAACCCACATCTTGTATGTGCCCTGCCTTGGCAGGCAGGTTCTTTTCCACTGGTGCCAACCGGGGAGGTCGGGGTGACCCCTACATTCGGGAGTCCTCCTAGTCCTCGGTGTCCACCTGCTCCTGCAGACCCTGCGTTCACAGAGACACCTGGAAGCTGGATCTCACCAACGTGGACAGACAGGGGCGTCCACTCGACACCGCAGAGCAGCAGAGGCGGAGGTACGCCCCCGCCCCCGGAGTGGACTCTGAGGACCCGGGGCAGTGCGTATGTGCACTTGTGCAGAACCCGCCCCGCCCCCAGGAGGGTCTGTTGCTGGCCCGGGACGCCAGGAGCCACCGTCAGGGATGCAGGGACCCACCTGCTGGGCCAACGTGAACGAGGCTCCTGACCCGCCGAGCGCTGCGGCAGGGCTGGAGCCACTGCTCAGGCTGATGCTCTGAACCTCAGCTGATGGTGCAGGTTAAGAGTCTCAAACTCACCAATCAGGTCCCATCTGCTGTCTGACCGTGAATGGCAGCCCCATGTGATGGGTGAGGTCCCGTGACCCGGGTCAGGGTCTGGGGGTTGCATGGCAACTCTTGGGCAGGAGAGTCGGGGTTGGGGCCCCGGAGCGTGTGTCCAGGGTGACACCAGGCTCCACAGGCCTGACCAGCCTGCGGCCGCAGGAGCCTCCGCTGCCCTGGGCGTGCCTGTGTGCTCACGTGTGAGCGCGTGTGCGTGCATGCGCAGGCCCCTCCCGTCTGCCTAACCCCAGAAAAGCTCCTAATTCTCCCGGCTTGTCTGTGAGTCTCCCCGACTCGGACTCTTCCCTGGCGTGTCCCGCTGGGGCCCTGAGGGACCGGAGGTCCTCACTGCCCTGTGGTTGCCCCTGCTGCCTCCATTTTGCTGGGTTACTGGGTATTTTCCTCCAGTCTGCACCCAGGCCAGGAGCCTCTCAGATCCAAGCGGGCAGCCTGCACCAGCCCTGCCCGAGCAACCTGGGGGCTTCGGGGCCCCAGGGGTGGGCAGCAGGGGTCTAGAAGGGAGCCCCTGATCACTCACACCCCCCAGGCTTTCCCCAAACCGGCCCCAGCCTCCACCCAACTTGTGTCCTGTCCCTGGTTAAAAGGGGCACTGCTCCTTCGGGGGCCTGGCCTGGACACTACCCCCGAGCCCTGCCCTGTCAAATCCACCTCTCACTGCAACCCAAGCTGGGCTGGTGGAGGGGCCCTTGCTCAGCTCAGCCAGGGAGGTGGTGCACCAGGGACAAGAAGGGGCTTGTGTGGACCCCTGCTGCCCTGGGGCTCAGCGACCCACTGCCCTGACCCCGAGCCATCCGCTGGCCCCGGGGCGGAGGGATCCCAGCACCTCTGGTGCCCACTTGCTTCAGCAGCAGCAGAATCACGGCCGGAACGGGGCCTTGGTGCCCTGTGAGGCACAGGTGAGGGTCCAGGCCGGCGTGGAAACCCCTCCTCTGCCTTGCCCTTGCTCTGGGTGTTCGGCGTCTTCCTGCCCTATGGCTTCAGCTCAGCTCATGAAGGTTCTTGCCCGGTGGGGCTCCTGAGGCTGGCTCTCCACCCTTGCTGATCAGACTTGGTCAGACTTGGGGGGGGGGGTCTGCTGAGCCTCCCTGAGCCCTGACTGAGGAGACGGGTCTCCTGCCCTGCTTCTTAGAGTCCTGAGTGGGCTGATGCCCCAGCCTTCAGTAAGCTGAGCCTCTGACAGAGAAGCAGGTGTGTGTGTGTGTGTGTGTGTGTGTGTGTGTCTGTTGGTGCGGGGAGGGGTGGTTGTCTGGTCCTGGGGCTTCAGATAAACCTGCAGGCTTCACCCAGAGCCAGAGTCCTCTTGGCACAAGGCACTTTCCCCACAAGTGTTTCTTCAGAAAGCTCATGTTGGAAGGCACTCTCCCCACTAGCTCTCTCCTCCCCTGGTCCCCTCTCTGCTCCCTTCCCCCATCCCCGTCCCCCCTCCCCCCCTCCCCCTTCCCTGTCCCCCCCAGTCCCCCTCCCCCCTTTCTCCCTCCCCTCCCTCCCCCTCCTCTCTTCTTTTTTTCCCCTCACCTCCTAAAAGACCTGAGCCTGAGGTCAGGAGGTGAGGTCACGGTGCCTGCTTGCTGGCTTTGCAGCTTTCCCACGAGGCCGCCCCCAGGGAGGGGACTTTCCTGCTTCATCCAAGCGAGGGAGGGGCGGGGTCTGAGCCCCTAAGCTCTCAGGGAGGTGGGCTCTGAGTGCTCAGCGCGGGGCAGGGCAGCCGTAGGGACGCGGGCTTTGCGGCAGTCCCCTCTATTCTCCTGTGGGTTGTCTCCTGCCTTGGAGGCACATCCACTGCGGACCAGCCGGCCCTGCACCCCTACGCCGCCGCAGACACCCCTAAGTCACTGCTTTGAGTGACCCGCAGCCTTGGGCGGGGGGGGGGGGCGGCTGAGCAGCCTCAGTTTCCCTCAATCTGGTGTCCTCTGCTTCGGGAGAGCGGGCCCTTTGCAGGAGGCGAGCCAAGAACCCTTGAGCCAAGACAGCGTGGGCCTCGGAAGACCTTCTCTCTTTGGGAAGGAGAGAGACAGAAGCGAAGATGGAGAAGAGAGACGGAGAGAGACGGGAAGGAGGGAAGAGGCAGCGGGGCGCCCAGGCCCCCGCAGCGCAGGCCCGGAGCCCGGGGAAGGAGGTGGCATAAATCCTTGCATAATCTCAGGAGACGACCACTTTAAATCTTAATTGGTTGCCTTTTAAATATCATTTAAGGGCTGGCTTCCCTGCCTCTCTCTCTAGTTAAGAAGGTGTCGTGTCAAACTCCATTACCTTGCTGGACGTCTCTCCCTTTAGTTAAAAAAAAAAAAAAGAAAAAGAAAAAAGGAAAGGAAGAGAGGAAAAAAAATTGAGCCATCAGTGGCGGCTGGAGGGTCGATAAAGCTTTTAGATTTGGAGACGTTTTCAGGGAGCCCATTTCCCGCGGCTAAGAGCTGTTAATGGTGCTTAAGGAATTATCTTAGCGGGCCGGCGGGAGGGCAGTATATTTCCCCCGCCTGTTCCCCTGTCGGGGCTGGGTATGCCGCTGTCAGACTCGCTTAATGAAAAGTAACGCGCCGCTGATTACAGTTTTATTTGGGCTCTATGTAAAGAGCGCCGTTAATTTAGCGTCCCCTCCTTGGTGTGTTTGAATTCGCCACGCCTGAGCGGCTGAGAGCTTCGGGCCCGAGCCCTTCTGACGGCCTCCCTGGGAGGGAAGCGCTCCCCCCGCCCCGCGGACCGCGGCCTCGCCTAAACATGCATTCCCGCCCCGCTTGTGCTAGCCCGACCCTGCTCTGAAGATCAGCCAGAGGGTGGGTGAGTGACCCTGCCAGAGTGTACCCCAAAGATGACGGGTGTGCGCCTACGTGACGACTCCAGCTTTGGGGCATCTTTTGGGCGAGTCGCCCCCGGGATGCGGCTGCATCCCGGCTCTCCGCTTCATGCCTTTATTTCATACAATTTCTCTGTTTCCAATAAACCCTTCCGGTGAGCCAGTTTCACCACGACCTGAGGGCTCCTGCACTTGGGGGGTTCTGCGGGGACACGAGGGGCCTCTGCGCCCCGGCGATGTCAGGGGCCTGGGGTCCCTGAGGCAACGGGCTGGGATTGCTGGAGTCTCCTGGGCTGGATCCCGCGAGGGCCCGCTCGGGAAGGAGCCAGAGTCGGACCCAGCCGGACCAATGCGCGCGCACGCGCGCCCAGCCGCGCGCGGCCCACAGCCTGGGCCCCGCAGAAGCCCCAGCCTGGGGTTCCTGGGGTTTCTGGCTCCGCAGCTCCTGTCTTGCCGAGCCAAGCCTCCTGCATCTGCGAAACCTTGTTTTAGCTGAAAATGTCTGGCTTTGTCTAAGGCGGGGTGGGGGCGCGCACGGCGGCCGCGCATTAAAATTCCTGGCGCCCCAGCCCCGACCGCAGCATCTCCCCTGAGACTCCACTTTCGCTATTACTGTCAAGTACCCTTGACTCTTTATTTTTGCCCTTTTATCTATTACAACTAATTCGAGTTATTTTGCCCTTTTCAGTCTAAGACGTGGGCTTTCTGCAAAGCCTCCCCCTGCCAGCGAGCTCTCGGAGCGCGGAGCCTTTAGAAATTGAGGGGTTTACTGTCAAAATGAAAATTTCACTTCAAATTATCTTGGCTGATGCTCGCTCGCCAGGCCGGGGGCTCCCGCCGCAGCCTTTTGACAGACACATCAGCGGCGAGCTTCCGAGTCCGGATAATATCATCCAAGAGAGCGAAAGTCAATACGGTGACAGCGCGCGGGCGGTACAATCCAATTACCGCGGGGCCGGCGAGGCGCAGGGCCCGCGCCCGCGCCCTCCGCTCCAGGCCTGGGGTTCGAGGTCGCGCCAGCAGGGGCCACCGCTCTGGGGTGCCCCTCGCGGGTTCCCTCTCCCTGGTGGGACACTCACCCCATCGGGCCCGCTTTCCAGCGCCTCGATCGCCCGGCCTTTCCCAGGTGGCCGGGACCCACGGGGCACCCAGCCCCTCCCAAAGAAGGGCCGGGCCTCCTGGGTCTCTCCAAGGCTGCTTGCAGGTCGGCGGGGCGACTCTCGTCTTCAGCTGGCGTCTCTGCGGCCTGCGTCTGTCCGCCTACGGACCAAGGGCTACCATTTCTTTACCGAAGCACGAACGGGCCGCTCCACCCTCGCAGGCTCCTGTCTGGCGGCCCGTCCTCCCTCTGGGCACCTGGGACAGCTGTGAGGCCCAGGGGAGCCTTAGACAGAGAGCTGGCAGGCGAGGGCCAGCGCTGAGTCCAGTGAGAGCTCCTCTGGTGTCTTCGAGGGGCGCTTGCGCGACGTGGGGAGGAGGAGCTGGGTGGGGTGATGGGGGGCAGAAGCCCGCGGGAGGGGGGCAGGGAACTCCACAGAGTCCACCTTGGGGAGGGAGCCAGCGAGTTTCTGAGCAGAGCTGGGGGTCTGCAAGGAGCTAGGCGAGGCGGGGAAGGCTCACGTTCCCCCCACCTCCCTTCCTTCCAGCCCTGCCTCAGGTCTTCCGTCTACTAAGCTCATCCCACGGGCGGAGGCTGACAGCATAGGGGCGGGTCCCCCATCCCCTCCTCCTGACGTCCTGCCTCGCTCCCTAGACCCCCTTCTCGGGGGAGTTCGGAGGCCCCAAGGCCGCGGGAGGAAGCTCATTCTGCCCAGGCGGGGCTGAGGGCAGGCAGTAGTGGCCGCACACCTCTCCCCTATCAGGGCACAGTCCCAGGGAATTTGGAAGTTTAACAACAGGTTTTCTCATCTAGCCAAAGAAACTCAAAATTCTGGGGTCTGGCACTGGAGGACAGATGAAAAGTTTGGGGTCTCTCACCACCTTCTAATCGGAAGCACTACAGAATCCTGAGTTTAGTGTGACTGTTTTCTGAACAACGCTTCAATTTCGGCCTTGGGCTCTGTGAGCCGCCCCGCGGCTGCCCTCGGGGATGGGCAGAGGCGCAGCTTCTCTCACGCTTCCAAGTCGCCGGGCTTCTCAAGTGCTCGTTTTGCAATGCAAACACCATCACTCGGTTTTATTGGTTTTGTTATATCAGCCTCTGAAGCAGGCAATTACTGGTGTGAACATACATTAAAAAAAACATAATTTTATCGGGTAAAGAGTGTGCAACAGTGTAAACTCGGTGAAGTGCTGTTGGTGAAAAGTATGTGCTGAGGATGAAATCGGAAGGTCAGCAGGCTGAGGAGTCTTCACGAGGAACAGCGGCAAGCCTCAAACCCAGAGGGGACAGCAACACGAACGGGCCTCGAACGACGCGTCTTCGCATGTAAACTTTTGGACGTAAACTTTATGCTTCAGGGTGTCTCCCTGCTGCTCTGAGAGCAGCCCTGTCCGGCCGGGTCCCTCGGTTGGGGAGGGCCCGGCCGACTCCTGTCCGTGGCCCCGGGAGCCCGAGTTCAGACGCTCCCTCCGGGGAGGGCTGGCGGCCTGAGCTGCGCCGCCCTTTCGCCTCGCTTTGGCCACTCGGTAAAAAAGGGTAGGCCACGTTCGCGCCTGCGGCCTGAGCGCCGGCTCTCTCCTCGCCCCGGCGCCCTGCCCTTTAGGCGCAGAAGGGCTTGCCGCCGGCCTTTGGCACGGCCAGCAGGTCCTTGGCGGCGGCTGGGGCGTCTGGGGGCGCGGCGGGCGGGAAGGGGCGCGCCATGGGCGTGGTCAGCACGTTGGCGCCCGCCCCCAGCGAGCGGCCCAGCGGCCCCCGGTCCAGGAGCGCGCTCTTGGCTGTGGCCCAGGCCTGGTTCAAAGTGCTGTGCCTGAGGATGGGGTCGTGGAAGACCCCGTCTACCCAGTTTCTGAGACTGGTTACCGGGGAGTCCTGGTGCCTGTCCAGGGCACCGGCGGGGGCCGGGGCCGCGGGCGAGGAGGAGGCGGGCGCCGAGGAGGGGGCCGCAGGGCCCGCGGGGGGCCCTTGGCGCTTGAGCATGCACGAGGGAAACTCAGTCTGGCTGAAGGCGGTGGCGGCGGCCGCGGTGGCCGTGTGTGCCAGGGACCAGATGCGCGGCTTGGCCTCGAGGCCGGCCGACGCCCCAGAGGGAGCGAAGCCCAGCTTGGACTCGCAGGCCTGCGGGCCGCTCCCCGCGCCCGCCGGCTGCTCCGACCCGGCCGCCGCGCTCCGGAGGCAGCTCCGGGCCCTCTCCAGGTCTTGGTCCAGAGCGGCCCCGCCCCCGGAGGCCAGGGGCAGCCGGAGGGCGCCCGGAGCCTCCTTCCCCGGGGCGCTGGGCCCTTCCGGCCCGGTGGGAATGCGATCCAGACCGCCGTCCAGGGGCTGGAAGGGAGGCTTCAGCTCGCACTCTGGGGGTTCTCCCTCCAGGGGGTCAAAGTCCTCCAGGTCGCTGAGCTCCAGGTCCTTGCCTTTGCCGACGGGCTCTGCCGGGAGAGAGAGAGTGGCCAGTGAAGGGAGACGGGGCGGCGGTTCGCCGAACCCGGTACCCTCCTTCCCGGTTCTGAGCGCGTGGTTAGCGGCCACTCTGAAGCGAGGAAAAGCTCGTGCGAATTTCCTCCAGCTCCCATCGCCTCCGGGCTCCTGGTGCCCCGAACAGGGGCCAATCTGATTCCGGCCTCCTACCAAACGGGGTGGTTTTTCGAGAGCTCCCAGCTCACTGCTCGGGTCCCCTGGCTCACACAGCCTCACTTCCTCGGGGCCAGGGCACGCCATTCGCAGCTTAGGCCCAGGGGCTTGCCTTATCCCACGCCTTTAGAGGTCTGAGAACACGCGCGAGAAGGCGCAGGGAGGCCCCGCCCTGAGACCAGGCCCGGCACCGCCAGCCTCCCAGGTACCTTCAGCCTTGGTGCTCTTGAGGGGCTGCCCCCGGCCTTCCTCCTCGCCCCCTTCTTCCTCCTCGCCCTCGGCGTAGGGCCGCTTCTCATCTGCGCACTTGTTCCTCGGAGGCCACGTCATCTTGTTCTCCTTCTTGAGGCGCCGGCGCGCGTTGGCGAACCAGGTGGAGACCTGCGTGAGGGTCATCTTGGTGATGATGGCCAGCATGATCTTCTCGCCCTTGGTGGGGTAGGGGTTCTTGCGGTGCTCGTTGAGCCAGGCCTTGAGCGTGCTGGTGGTCTCGCGCGTGGCGTTCTTGCGCCGCGTGCCGCTGTCCATGCTCCCATACCTGGGGACAAGCTGGGCAATGGGGCGCCGGCAGCGGCCCCGCACCGCGGGCGGGGGCCGGCCAGGGCCAGGCCCACGTGGCTTTCAATCCCGGTCGTGGGGGTGGGGTGTGTTTATGGTGGAATGGGTTTTACCCAGGTGGGCGCTGCCTTTCACTGTTTACATTTGATTAAACCTGTATGGAGTCAGAGAGGTCCCAGTGGGTGGGGGAGAAGCCCGGCGCAAGCCCAGCCAGGTCTCTGTCACCCTACAGACACCCATATCTCTGCAAGGTCCTTTTTTGGGCCCCTTTGATCCTGAAACCAGGAAACCATATCGCAGGGACGCGAAGAACCCGACGACGCACCACCCGTGGGCAGAAATGGTCCCGAGCGCCTGTGGGGACATAGTGCCCGCAGGGTCTACATGCGAGGTCTGCAGTTACAGGTGCCCGTCGCTCCACGAAGGCCTGCGGTCTGCTGGTGCGCAAGGGCGCCCCTGTAGGGGCGGTGGGCTGGGCCGGGACGCACCGCACAGGCCGCACCTCTCCAGGTAGGGGAGGCGGCCAAGTCTGGGCTTTGGGAGTCGGGAAAGACGGCGTGGGTGCCACGCGGGGAGACAGCTTAGCCTTTAGGTTGTGGCGACACGGGCTGGTGCGCCCAACCCCGGGTCAGCTGGAGCTTGACCCGGGAAAGACCCCTCTCAGTCGCCCAAACTTTCAGAAGGGGAGTGGCGCGGGGGTCGGGGGGCGGGGAGGCGGGGCCGTGGGAGGGCGTGGAAGGGGGCGGGGGCGGGACTGCGCGGGTCGGGTGTCCGGGGGGGTTGAGGGGGCCGTGGCGGGGTGGCCCTCACCTGTCATACGGGTACTGGCCCAGCGCCGGCTCATAAGGGTAGTAGGCGGCAGCGGCGGGAGCGAGGCCCGCATGCGCAGATCCCGGCGCATCCTTGGAGTCGAAGCTGTTCTGTAGGAGCCCGTGAGCCTGGGGTCGCAGCTTCCGGGATGCAACCCAGCTCGACCCCTCCCCTGGGAACGCTGGCTCAGGCGGGCTTCCCGAAGGCCCCTGGGCAGCCGCCATCCCGCCCCCATCCCCAGCCGCCTGGCCCGGTCCCAGGCTGCCCTTCGGGCCCCGGCAGCGAAGGAGCCCCAAGATGTGGAATGAGGAGGCGCAGAGATGGGGTGTCAGGGAATGAGAGAGGGGAAGGGGCTGGGGGCGGGAGCGACTGGGCAGCGGCGGAGGCGGAGGGGCTGGGCGGGGCGCAGGGCGAAGGGCGGGTGGAAAAGGGGAGCAGCCCCGTGAAGAGAAGGCGGGTAGGGGGCCGGGTGGGGGACAGGCCCGAGCGAGCCGCGACAGAACCACGGATCTGATCCCAACTCAATAGAGAGCAGACAGAAAACAATACGCACATTCAGTACGAGGCCCCGCCCGCCAGAAGCCCCCGGCCCTGGGGCTGGTGCGCTCCGAAGGACCAGGCTTGGAAGCTAGGGTTAGGGCAGGGTGGGGCGCCCGGGCCGCAGGGGACTCGCCCCTCGCCTCCAGAGTTTGGGGAAAGTGAGTTTGGCAGGTAGAGCGGTCGAGGCGAGCGTGGCAGTAAGAAGGCTTGCGAGGCACCCCCTCCCCTTACCAGCGAGTAGAAGGCGGACGCTTCGGAGCCGTAGGTCACGTAGTTGCCGTAGCCCTGCGAGCCGCCGTAGGGGCCCCCGTAGACGCCCAGCGCCGCGGCCGAGTTGAGCTCGTGGCGCGCGGTGGCCAGCAGCCGGCTCTCGTAGACCGGGCAGTAGACGGGCGCTGGGGCCGAGGCAGCTGGCCCGGAGTCGGCCAGCGTGCGGCCGCCGGACTCGCAGCACGCGCTCAGGGAGTTGGTGGTCATCAGGAACTAGGGGAGAGAGGGGTGAGGAAGGGGGCCCCCGGACTCCAGGCTGGGCCCCTGGGCCTGCGTCCACCCCACGCACAGCCCCGGGGGCGCGCACTCCGTGTCTTCGGCGGCGCTGCCACCGTCCACACGGGTCCGCGCGTCCCTTTCCACGACGCAAGTGCACCGGGTCTCCTCCAGACGCGTGAGGCCCAGCGTCTCCTGGCCGGAATTGTCACACCCTCCCCTGGGGGCTTCCAAGGCCTCAGCGCGCACGCCCTCGGGTGCCACCTCTCTCCTGGGTCCCCAGCTTCCCCGGGGCACAGCCTTGGAGCCCGGGAGAGAGTGGGGGACAAACAAAAGCGGGAAATGGGGGCCCAGCCCGTCGGTGTTCCTCCGGCCTCTGCCCGCCCCAGGGTGGGTCGCGAGGGGTGCGTGGCCCAGGCCCCCGCTCGCTGGGAGGTGACAGCGGGTGGCTGGTCTAGCGGGGCCCCCTTACCTGGGGTGCCGAGGAGTAGGGGTACCCAAACTGCGGGTAGGACATGGCGGGCCCGGGGCCGGCGGGCGGGGCCGGCAGGGTCCTGAGCGAGGGGGCCGGCGTGGCGTGGCCACTGCTCGGGCGCCGCGGGCTTCTAGACACTGGGAGGGCGAAGCAGAAGAGCCGGTTAATGCAGCCACAAGCTCGGTAAACTTTTCTAAGTGGAGAGGAAAGTGAGCCGCGGCGATCCTCTCAGCTTCACAGTCCGGAGCCTGGAGGGGACAGTGGGACCGACCGGCCTCGCAGCGGCAACACAAATACATATTTTGCAAAAAAGGGAAAAAAAAAATGAGTCGTGCGAATCCGTCAAGTCAGCGGTGCGGGGCTTTAAGCGGCGGAGGCTCTGACGTCAGCCCCACGCCGCTCAGCCCGGCCCGGCCGCAGACGCGGGGGTCACTCGGCCCTGGCCCGGCCGGGCGGGGCGGGGACAGGCGGCCGCGCCGCCCGGGGCGGAGGGCGCACGGCCGGAACAAATGAATTTCCTCCGAGGAGCAGTCAACATCGCCCCGACGCACGGAGTTTCTCCTTAGTCACCGAGGACGGAAGGACTTTTAATTAGAAATTAATTAATGAGCAGCTGCTCCTTCCCGCCCCACTGTAATCATTAGTCTCAATTACAAATGAGACGGACGAGGGGTGTGCGAGTGAGGCTTCGCGGGAGACGTAATCAACAGTTAAAATTAGCCCGGCGCTGGCGCAGCCGGCCGGCCTCGGCCCCGCGCGCCCCTCCAGGTGGAAGGCAGGCAGGCAAGGCAGCTCCGCGGGCCGGCGCGCGGCGGCAGAGGGCGGCGCGCAGCGACTATTGTTTAACGGGGACTGGGCGAAGCCTCCCAGCAGTTCGAACCCCACAGCGGGCCGCAGTTCCAAAACTCGCGCGGCCAAGGCGCGCCGTCCGCATCTGGGGGTCAGAGTGCCCTGAGTGCGTGGGCCTCGGCCCTCCCCGGAGCCCGCCGCCCCGGGGCTCGGTGGGCCAGAGGGTTTGCCACTGCCGGCCGCCGGGCACCGGGGGAGCCAGCCCCTCCTCGTTCAGTCCGTTCCCGCTCTGCGCACCGGCCCTCCCTTTGCTCGCCCCCGCCCGCCCCGCGGGCCGCCCGCCCCCGGCTGCCCCCTGCCCCTCGCGGCTGAACTGGGGACTGCCAGACGGCCCGGCGCGCTCCGAGGAGCAGGTTTCCCGACTCGGCTCCGGGGCCCCTCGCGCTGCGCTCGCTCCTTGCGAGCCACCTTCGGGCCTAGGCACTGGGGAGGGGGTGTGGGGCGCCTGGCCGGGGGGCCCTTCCCTGCCCGGGGCGCAAGGAGCGGTCGCGGGCACACCCCAGCGCTTCCCCAGCCAATCCCCGGCCTGGGACCTTGCGCGAGTCCGGCGTCCAGGCGGTAGCGGACGCCCGGGCCACCCGGAACCCCGGCCTGCCTTCGGCGCAGCCACCCAACAGAGCCCGGGCTCGCCCCTGCAGCTCCCGCCCGGCCAGGCCTCCCGCGGCCGCCGGGAGGGAGCCGTTCGCGGCGGCGCTGTGCAGACTTGCTGGGAACGATCCCTGGGTTCAGACCTGTGAATCGCCCCAGGGTCACCCTCTAATTAATGATGACGTTCTCGCCCTCTCCCCAGCTGCAAACCTGCCTCCCAGAAACGAAATCTGCCCGCTCTGACAGCTTGGTTCAAGGTGATTGATGACTCTCTGGAGACCACAGTACGCATCCTATAATATCTGCTGCGTAATTGCTTTAATTTACAGACGAAAAGTACGAGTTCTCCGATCGCGCTGGACCGCAGCCGGCCACGTCCGAGCGGCCCGCCAAAGAAAATCCTCGGAAATAATGAATAGCCGCTCCATGCAAATTATTCAGACAGTTTAGCGTCTGTAGCCGGAAGAGATATATAAAGAACACGAGTCAAACGACATTAATAATTGTTTTTGAATTCTGTATTGATTTCACGGTGGCCGCGTTTCTGTCTTTCTCACCTGAATTGCTAATATCACCTTCCTGTAAATAATAAGGGACTAGCCACCGGGCTTTCTCGGCAGAAATGAATCTCTCCAGCGCTCTCCCTCCTGCGCCGCGGCGCCTCCCCTCCCCCACTCTGCCCTCCTCCCCCCTCCTCCCCGTTTTCCTGCGCGGCCGAGGCTTTTAGGAAACATCCTCCTCTTTCCATTATTTATTGTTTACAAACAACTCACTCTCCCCGGTGACGGGGAGGGGAGGGCGCCCGAGCAGAGGTGGCCGAGGGCTCAGGGAGCGGCCGTCTTCACTGGAGGAAGGCATTCGGCACCTTTCCTCGCCCCATTCCCGTGGGCGGGCCCCCCCGTCGCCCGGCGACTGGAAGCGTTCAGCCGCCGAGGAGGAAGCCACCGCGCAGGTCCCAGCGGCCAGCGCCTCGGGGCCACCGCTCGCCGCGTGCAGGCCGCGCCCATTTCCTCCCCAGAGACTCGGCCGCGGCTCCCGGGAAACGCACCCTGAACATGCACCATTCATCTTTAGAGCAGAGCTGCACACCCTCGGCGCGCGGTGGGCGCAGCCGGCCGCGCGGCTCGGGGGGAGGGGTTTCAGGGGGCTGTCTTGACCCTCGCCGCTAGTTCTCCTGTTTTCCTTTCCAGCCTGAGCGCGGACAGACACTCGAAGTCCCGCCCTCCCGTGTCTCGCCGGCCGTCTTCTTTCCCCGGCCCTGAAACCCCACTCGCCCGGGGCGCTTTGCTAGGCCTCTGACCCCGGGCCTCGGCGCTGGCCCAGGCCAGACTGGCCGCGTGAGGGGCCGCCTGCCCCCCAGTTTGGGGAAGCTTGGGGCTGCGGGAGGAGTCTCCCGGCCTTGCGGGCCGCCCACACAGCCCCTGCTAAGATCCCTGGAGGCCAGGTTACCCAGACCATCTCCCCTCGCGGGCACACCCCGACACACAGCTGCCACCCTGTGCCTCTGTCAAGATCCGTCTGCCGGAACCCGGTGCTTTCTGGGCCATCTTTGTCCCCTAGTTAAGGCAGCAATAACTCTCCCGCGTGCTTTCCGAAAAGGCCCAGGCTTGAGCTGAGTCCCCGGATCTCTCTCTGAGAGCGGGACAGACCTAGTGTCAGAATTTCAGGCACCACCAAGCTAAACGTGCCTGCATAGACTCGGCTTCCTGAGCCCACTTCCTCGAGGGACCACCGGTTCTAAATACGCCCGCGGGCAGGAACTGCCGGAAACCAAGCGCTTCCCCACGGACAAGGCAGCGCCTCGATTTTGGTCAGATGCCCCCACGGGCCTGCTAAATTCCAAGGGAGCCGGGTGCGCGGCCCCGAGGACGATCAGCCCCCAATCCTAGAGGTCCTCGGCGCTCCTTGTTGCCCAGGGATGCTGTCGGCCGTCGGAACCAGGGCGGGCCCTGGAGAGAGAGGCCGGGTCCTGACCCCCCTCTGTTCTAGGCAGGGCTTCGCCCCTGAGACCAGTTGAGCCCCCGAGGTCTGACCGGTCCCCAGAGTCGTCCCCTGAGGCCTCCGCTCCCCTGCCCCGAGAGTCGCGCGGGCACGGCGCGGGGGTGGGGGGCCTGCTCCAGCCCAGAGAAGTTGACCCGAGCCAGGAGGCTGGGGCGGGGGCGCGCAGCCCAGGGCAGGGCCTTCCTCTCTCAGGCGCCTGGCCCAGTCCTGGGGGCGTGCGTGCCGCCCACTGCTCGCGGACACCGGGCGGGGTGCGGGGCTCGGGGGTTCTAGGTGTCCCGAAGCCCCACTCGCAAACCCCGAGCCTGGCGTGTCGCTCTTTCGCAGCCGATCCTCTGAGGTCTCCCGCGAAGCCCGGGGCGAGCTGCAGGCGCGCGGGATGAGTCTTCCTCGCGAAACGCCCCGCGCTCCGGCCCGTTCCCTCCCGCTTTCCCACCGCGGCCCCGCCGCTGGCTCCCAGGGCGCCGCCCGAGCCGGGAAGGCTGGCAGCCGGGCGTCCCAGCGCAGGCTCCCGGCTCCGCGAGGCCCCGGTGCCCCAAGCCGCCCCCGCCCCCCGATTTCCCTCCACTTGCGGCCGACGCGGCAGCCTCCAGAGACCCCACCGGCGGGCAGCAAACTTTGTGCCCCCAGCGCAACAGCGATCCTCGCAAAGTTTGCGCGGCCGGGCCCACTCCCTACCTGCGCCGGGGACGCGCCCGCCCGCGCCGCTCGGGCGCCGGGGCCGCGGAGAGCAGCGCGCAGCCCGGGACGCACCGGGGAGTCGCCGCCGCCGCCGCCGCCCGCGCCCCTCGGCGGCCGCGCGGAGCCTCCGCCTCCCCGGCCGGGGGGAGGGGTCTCGGAGCCCCGGGGCGGGGGCGGGCGCGGGGACCTCGCCTACCTGCGGTGGCGCCGGGCCACTGCCGGCCGCCCGCGAGGGCTCCGCGCGGCCGCTCGGCGCGCGCGCTCCGGCGGGGAGCGGGCGACAACTAATGGAGACATTTCCAGGCGGAGCACCTGGCGAGCGAGCGGAGCGCGCCGGCGTCCCCAGGCGCCGCGGTCGTCAGCCGAGCCCGCACCGGCGTGACGTGGGCGAGCGAGCGCGCGGCTCCCACCCGGCCGCCCATTAACGCTTTCCCCCGCGGGCGCCGCGCTCTCGCCGACTTTTCCCCTCCGCCCGGCCGGCGCGGGGCGACCGGGGCGCGCGGGGCGCGGGGGCCGGGGTGAGGGGCGCCCCCGGACGGCGGCGGGGTGGGGGGCGGGGGCACCCCGGCTCGAGAGGACCCTCCGGCCGGAACAGGAGGGCCGCGATCGGGCCAAGCGCTCGAGGCGGCCTCGGGGTCCACGGCCCTTCAGAGGGCCCCTCCCCGCGCCCGGCTTTGCTTCTTGGGGCCTCCGGAGCCTCTCCGGGACAGGACCCCAGGATCTCCCCGCTCTGCTCAGCCCCTCTCTCGCCAGTCCTCACTCCCCAGCCCTGTCTTGGCCTTAGTATCCAGCGGAGCGCCCGGGTGCTGAAGGCCCAGTGCTCCTTGGAGGGGGCTGGGGTCCTGGCTCCGGGGCCTGCCTCTCTCTCGCCCCTCCCCCAACGCTGCCCATTCACCCTGGGGAGCCCACTTTCCCCCTGTGTCCCCGCTAGGCCCCACCGGATCTGACGCATCTGACGGATCTGACGCTCAGGGCAGCAGGCCCTGGGCTGGGAGAGAGCCTGGTTGTGGGCAGGGGGCTTGGGCAGGTGGATCTGGGTATGTCCAGGCGACAGGGCCTGCTTGGGGACTAGCGAACCTGTGACCTGCCCAGGACCAGGCCTCCTGCCAGGAGGGCTTTATCAGGCCTTCTGGAGCCCTGCTGGCCTGGGCCTCTGGCCTGCGGGCACGTTTCCACATGGACAGTCTGTGGCTTCTGCCCCTGCAGCTGGGAGGGTAGGCCGGTGTGGTGGGCCAGGCCCTGGCTTCGCTGACCCCTGACCCTCCCCCAGCCTACCCTGAAGCCCCTGCCCCAGTGCCCTCCCAGATCCTTGTCACTTCAACTTCAGAGAACCCTGAACTTGTTTCTGCTGTGATTCCTGGCCCGTCAGTGACGGTTGAGGCTTGCTGACTTGGAGAATGCCTGAAGAAAGTTACTTGCTGCCAGCCCACCCCTTCTCTGCAGCAGGTGGAAAGGCCGCGAGTGTTTGCCAGGCTTCGCTGGTGGAGGGTGGTGCTCCGGGCTGGGGCGACTTTGTGTCTGGTGTTGTCGAGGTGGACCGGTGGGGCTTCCTCTGGGAGAGGAGGGGGCCGGTGCCTGTCCCCCCGCCCCAGCTTCCTGGCCCTTGTGCTTCCAGTGGCTTCTGTAGGGGGAAGGGATCAGCTCTGGCCTCTGGGCCTGCTCTGTAACAGGAGGCCGGGCCTCCTCCAGGCTGCCTCCTTGCAGGCACATCCCTGTCCTCCTGCCCTGGGCTGATGGAAGTGTTCTGGGAGGGGGTGTCCAGCGGGAAGGAGATGGGGGGCAGCGAGTTGCACCCTGGGGAGGGCTGGGGTTTGCCTGCAGCTCAGCTCTGTTTTTTTGTCCCCTGCCTCCTGCTGTGCTTGATGCTCTGGGCTGTGCCCCGGGGCCAACAAGACAGGCCGCCACCTCCCCGAGAGGGAGAGCTTACCTGGACTAAGATTCTTTTCATAGCTGAAGATGAGCAAGGCAGGCTTGTGTTTACGACCTTGATTGGGTGATAAACTCAATTCACATTCACCAGGGCCTCCCTCTTTAGCAACAACACACGCTGCGTCAGGGAACCCAGGCAGCCCAGAGGCTCCGTTCCTGCAGGGTCTCTGTAGCCCTGACCACTCCAGGCGTCTGGGGGTGGCGCCACTGGGAGCCCTTCCTTGGGAGCGAGGGCTTCCCCTCCCTGGACTCGCCCAGAGACCGTCATCTGGATGCTGTCAGCCCGGACCTGGCTCTGGCCCCTGACCGAGGGCCGGAAGCCTCCGTGGCCACCCTCTGTCCCCTAGCCCCTGAGCTCGGGCAGGGAGCTGCCCCAGCCCTCCTGCCACACTGCCAGGCCCTCCTGGCTCTGAGGAAATGACGAAACAGCCCTGGCTGGCAAGGTTTCTCTTCGGCATTGGAGTGGTCCCGGTCCTCGGGAGGGCTGCCGTTCCCCTCCCGCCCACCCCGGCCTGGCACGAGCTGCCTGCCGCTGTGCCACCCCCTGGTCAGTCCTGGCTCCCCAGGAAGCACCTTTCAATCCCTCTTTTGTTTTCCTGTTGGCAGAGTCGGAGTGCAATCTGAAGCAGAAGTCTCTGTGCCCCAGGGCTTGGCCTGCCTGTATCCTCCCCCTCGCCTGAACCTTGCTGTGACTTGCAGAGGCATTTGGGGGTTGAGAGCCCGAGCTGGCGCTGATGAGGCCAGCTCCCACATTGCCCGCGTGCTTGCTATTGCCCAGGGGTCCGGGCGTCCACGGCCCCCTGCTCCCCAAGGACGCAGGAAGGACAAGAGGCTCTCACCCGGCCCCGATAGGGTGCTGAAGGGACTGTTCCTGAGTGAGGACAGCTTCGGAGAGACCCCCGGGCCCGGCTGTCCCAGGGATGCTGCTGTTCTTGGAAGGCGCCAGGCCTCAGTCACACTCCCTGGCCTGACTGAGCTGTGTAGTGGGACCCGGGTCCCAGGGCTGCAGCAAGCAGCTTCCTTCATCTTTGCAAAGTGTCCTCTGGGGAGCCTATTTCCCTCTGGCTCCGGGGCTGCAGGGGAATCTTTCTCGCTTCCTTTCTCCCCTTTGAAGTTCAGCTCCCAGCTCTGAACGGCTTCCAGCACAGTTTGAGAGGGTTTCCTGGTTTCAGAGCAGCATGGCGTCCAGATTAGGCCCAGGGACCTGCGGCCTGGCTCCTGCCTGGGGGACCTCGAGGTGCCGGGCGGGCCTGAAGCGGCGTGCCTGCGTCTCACCTCCCTTCCTCTCAGGTGGGAAGGAGACCTCGGCTGCAGAGGTCGGCACGTGTGTTTTGCTTACTCCTTGTTTTCGGAACACACGTGTCTGTAACGTTGAGGTGCATTGGCAGATTGCAGGGAGATTTCTCCTACGAGAAGTGAAGGCTGTTAACCCACACCGTGTCTGTAGTTGGTGTGCTTAAACGTAACATGTTCTCCGGGCCCAACCTTGAATCGCCTACGCCCTAGCCCCGAACGGACGTCCAAAGGAGAGGGCGTTACTGTAAATCTCAGAGGAGAGAAACAGTGCACGCCATTGCCCTGGAGCTTGAATATTGTTCTGAAGCCCTTCACATGGAAAAGAGGAAAGAGAGCAGGGTGGAAAGACGTGGAAACCTAACCCAGTGGGTGAGCTAGTATTCGTGTAGGGGACCTCCCCCAACAGTGCGGGGTGAGACCCTTCAACCAGGAGCCTCCCTGGGCGTCCGCCTGGTGTTTGCCCGGAGAAGGAGTGTGCTCCCCGGATGGAAGAAGAGCTGCGCCCCCTCCCCAGTACCCCGGACCGCTCTCCTGCAGTCTCTGCACAGAATACTTGCTCAGGGAGGAGGCGGCCGGGTACCTAGTGGCCTGTGCACAGGTCAGCAGATGCGGAGTGGGTGCAGGGAGGGCCACTGCACCACGGCCTCCGCCTGCTGCCCGGGTGTCGCACTCCTCTCCTCTCCCTCCCAGAGGGGTTCGGGGGTCGGTGGCTTGTGGGAGGCTGCACCCCAGGCCCCCAGGGTGCTCTCCGCTCAGCAAGTATGCAGTGGAGGGGCGCCTGCACCCCTCGCGTGTCCCCGTCCTGGGGTGACTCGGGAGTCGTGCTGCCGTCCGAAGGTGATCCCCCATCCCCACCGCATCCGGGGAGCCCTGCAGATCCCCCGTCAGACCCCAGTGTAGCCGGTGGCTCCCCGGAGGTGACCAGTGTAGCCGCTGGCTTTCAATTACTATGGCAGTAAATCATCCAGGAGCGTCCTCCAGGACTTAGCTGGTTTTTATATGAAAAAAATCCATTTCAGAGTATTTTTTGAAATCCAATTAACTGAAGGCCCCAGATAAAAGGAACACATTCTTAATGGCTGTAAAATAACCCGAGGGAGGCGAGGAGCCGGGGCCGACTTCAAAGGGCCGCAGAAATACTTACTGTTTTACTTTAAAAGTATCCAGATCAACGACTCAGTTAAAATTACTTATACGTTTAGCAACCCTTTCATTTTCTGTTTGAAAGTGAGCATGAGGCGCTCTTCCTGCCCGGGACCCAGACGCTCCAGAGAGGATGTGGCCAGAACACTGGGTCACACGTGGCCACCCTCCGCTCAGACCCGACTCTGTGTGGGCTCAGGGCTGCCCCGGGGAGGGACGCGGGGTCTGGGACCCCGTGAGCAAGCCTCTCTCACGGCTCCAGAGGTGGTGGTCTGGGGCCTAGCTGGGTGTGCGTCCTGCCGCGGGCTGGCCCTGCTCCGGGAGCCTGCAGCCGCGGCCCTGGAGCGGTCTCCCCATGTGTGTCTCGGGCTCTGTGTCCATGTGCCCCTGCACCAGAACGCAGCCACTCTGGGCCAGGGCCCGCCCTGCCAGCCTCGTCTTTACTTCCGTCCGCGGTCACCCTGTTTCCAGCTGAGAGGGGCGCCTCGTGGGTTTGGGGGACCCGGGGGTGCCCCGACGGGCCCTTCCTGGCCTCAGTGTATCCCTCGAGTGGGACCCTCCTTCCCTGTGGCCGGTCACCGCCCCTACGTCACCGCGTGGCTTCAGGCTCTGCTGGCTTGGTTGGTGCTGGTCCCCGGGGGCCTACACGTCTCCGGGGCCCAGGGACTGGCCTCACTCTGTGCCCCTTCTGTCCCTCTCCCCCAGCCTGGCAGCACTTCGGATCCAGGGGCTCCGTTGGGGGCTTCGGGACGTCTGTGGGTTCCACTGGCCCTCCCAGATGGTCCCAGCACAGACTCCTGACGACACAGCTGAGAGGTGGCGGGCTCTCTCGCCTCGCTCGCTCTGAGGCTGTGGCGACGCTAGTCCGGGCAGGAGTGGACCACAGGCACAACTTTGTTGCATGTCTCTGGCCCTCTGACTGCTCCGTCTTGGCTGTCTTGTGGGCACCGTGCTCTGCGGAGGGGAGTGGTAGTGGGCAGCGCTGCCTGCCGAGTTGGTGGCTGCCCACAGGGTGGGATGGCGCGTCCCAGCCGCCCTGGGTCAGGAGTGACCCTGTGACTGCCTCTGGCCACGAGATGTAAGGACAGGGGACCTGTGTCACAGCAGTGCAGAAGCTGGGAGCCACGCACGCCCGGTGACGGCCGCCGCTCGGAGGCGAGGCTCCTGCACACGCGCCCTGCTGGACGGGCAGCGGGAGCCCCAGTCCACTGCCGTCTCCAGCTGCTGGCTCGCTGGGGCTGTTTGTAGCACAGCTGGTCCTGTCTATGGACACACTCACTGTTTCGCAAGTCAGATTAATAATGTTATCGTATAATTGTATATTATGTGATTGTACTACAATTGTAAGATATAATTATGAAATGGTAATTGCATATTATTATGTACTTACATATTATAATTTTTACTTCAGAGAAAGCAGAAGCATCACCTTAAAGGGGAGATGCCTTTAAGTGAAAGTGAAGTCGCCCAGTCGTGCCCGACTCTTTGTCACCCCCATGGATTGTAGCCCACCAGGCTCCTCCCTCCATGGGGTTTTCCTGGTAAGAATACTGGAGTGGGTTGCCATTTCCTTCTCCAGGAGATCTTCCCAATCAGGGATTGAACCCGGGTCTCCCGCACTGTGGGCAGATGCTTTACTCTCTGAGCCACCAATACGTACGATGCCTTTAAAAGACAAAATTAAAATCACTGACCCCGTCCTCACTTTCATAGTCAGGAAAAATCAGGTGTTTTCATAAAAGTTTCTTAACTTAGAAAGGCTTTTGCTGGGGAACATTCCCAGCCCTTCTGTCCTCCCACTGGGAGGCGGGCTGTCTGGCCTGGATTCCACGGCGGGGGGCCTCTGCCTCGGGCTGCCAAGCATCCAGACCAACGCGATGGAGGTCTGGGGTAGAACCGGGGGAGAACCTGTCTCAGCGCGGACCACTTGTTACTAGGACGCCAGGACCGGGGACAGAGGACTGTTCTGGCAGCCCCAAGTTGCTTATAGAAGAACAGTGAGGAAACAGCATTTTAAACGAGCTGCTCAAATACACAAAGAGCAGAAATTCAAGGTTGATCCCCCGGAAGCCAAAGTATTTTTTCTTGTAGTGTAAGGGATATAAGAATATTCTTTATCTCGTCACTCAGTTGCTCATCTGAACAACAGATGACCACGCTGTGTGACCTCATGGATTGTATATAGCACGCCAGGCTCCTCCGACCTCTGCTATCTCCCAGAGTTTGCTAATGTTCGTGGCTATTGAGTCGGTGATGCCATCCAACCGTCTCATCCTCTGTCACGCCTTTTCCTCCTGCCTTCAGTCTTTCCCAGCATCAGGGTCTTTTTCCAATGAGCCTGCTCTTCCCGTCAGGTGGCCAAAGTATTGGAGCTTCAGCTTCAGCATCAGTCCTTCTAATGAATATTCACGACTGATCTCCTTTAGAATGGACTGGTTGGATCTCCTTGCAGTCCAAGGGGCTCTCAAGAGTCTTCTCTTGAAGACCAACACCACACTTCAAAAGCCTCAGTTCTTCAGTGCTCAGCCTTCTTTATGGTCCAACTCTCATAAGCATACATGACTACTGGAAAAACCATAGCTTTTGTTATCTTAAAAACATATTAGTAAATAGAACTATTAAATAATGTTTGTTTCATATATTTAATCTATTTTACAATGTTCAATAAGCAATTGCTTAACGTTGGTGATATTCGATATTGCCTCTTGTCTTTCGTCTGACAGGAGTATTCTGTTCCCCCTCGGTCACATCTCTCCTTGCCCTTTATTCATTTTCCAGGTTTTCACGTGTTACGGTCCTGTTTCCCGTCAGCCTTCTTCACGTTTATGAGCCTGGTGTTCACGTCTGGGCCTTTGGCCCGTCTGGAGAGTGTGTGTGTCGTGGTGCGGGGAGAGGCGGGTCGCTGCCGACTCTTCTCTGATGGGAGCCGCGTCCCTGTCGTCCCTCCCGGCTTGCCCTGGCCAGGGAGGCTGGCTACGTCCTCTCCAGACATCCTGCCTTTCAGTCCCGCTTTGCAGGCAGTGCAGCAGCCACAGGCGGGGCCCCACTTCCGTCGCGCGTGAAATGGGCTCTGTGGACACAGGCCTCGGCTTCTGAGGCTTCTCTGGAGCCTGCGTGGCCGGAGGCCTGGGGCGAAGGGCTGTTCCCAGCCTCAGGCCGGCCCTCTGCGCAGAGTGACTCAGGCTGGCGCAGCGTCCATGGCCGGGCACTCCCTTTCCTGGCTGATGGGCACAGTTCAGCCGTCCCGTTTCTCGCTGCCCAGATCCTGTCTGCAGGACGATCCATCACTAGGAGAGCATCAGAGATGCAGTCACCAGAGGCGTTGCATTCCAGGCTGCCTAACGTCTTGTGACAAGCTGCAGGGGCTCTGAATGGGGACGTTCTGCCCGGGGTCCTGGCCCCAGGACCGTGGGTGCCTGTCCCTCCCGTGGGTGCCTCGTTGTGGGGGGGGCGAGTAAGGGAGGACGTCTGAGCCGTGTCCACATCCCTGGAGGGCCTCGGGGGACCTTTCGACAGCTCTTGGAGTCCCAGACCCCGACCCTCCTCCAACCTCCTGGCGATAATCCTGGCTCTTGGTGCCCGGACAGGAGCCAGTGGACTGGTTCCAAACTGCGACAGGAGTGTGTCAGGGCGGTATGTTGTCTCCCTGCTTGTTTCATGTACATGCAGAGGACATCATGGGAAACGCTGGGCTGGCTGGAGAAAGCACAAGCTGGAATCAAGATTGCCGGGAGAAATATCAATATCCTCAGATATGCAGAGGACACCACCCTTATGGCAGAAAGCGAAGAGGAGCTAAAAAGCCTCTTGATGAAAGTGAAGGAGAGTGTACACCCGCGGCGGATTCACGTTGATGTATCGCAAAACCAACACAGAATTGTAAAGTAAAATAAAGTAAAATTAAAAAAAAAGAAAAATAAGATGAAGAAAAGGAAAAAAAACCTCAACATTCAAAAAATGAAGATCATGGCATCCGGTCACATCGCTTCATGGCAAATAGGTGGGGAGGCAAAGGAAACAGGGACGGACTTTATTTTGGGGGCTCCAAAGTCCCTGCAGATGGTGTCTGCCGCCATGAAATTAACAGACACTTCTCCTTGGAAGAAAAGCTATGACCAACCTGGACAGTATATTAAAAAAGAGACATACTTTGCAGGTAAAAGTTCATACAGTCAAAGCTATGGTTTTTCCAGTGGTCATGTATGGATGTGAGAGTTGGACTATAGAGAAAGCTGAGCACCAAAGAATTGATAGTTTTGAACTGTGGTGCTGGAGAAGACTCTTGAGAGTCCCCTTGGACTGCAAGGAGATCCAACCAGTCACTCGTAAAGGAAATCAGTCCTTATATTCAGGAAAATCACTCCTGAATATTCATTGGAGGGACTGATGCTAAAGTTGAAACTCCAATAATTTGGCCACCTGATGCGAAGAGCTGACTCATTGGAAAAGACCTTGACGATGGGCAAGATTGAAGGCAGGAGGAGAAGGGGGCGACAGAGGTTGAGATGGCTGGATGGCATGACTGACTCTGTGGATGCACAGCCATGAAGATCTGTCTCGGCCAAGCACTCATGTGAATAAAAAGAATGGATGCTGTTGAAACAGGCGCCAGGCCTCTCTGACCATCAGTGTGGGTCACCAACTGGCAGGGGAGACTTGTCCTTTTTGGTCCCCTGGTCTTCACGGTCACGGGGAAAAGGCCACTGGTTTTCTTTTTCTTTTCTTCCCCTAGTTTTACTTATTTGAAGTCCAGTAGATTTACAAAGTTGTGTTACTTTCTGCTGTACAGCAAAGCGACTCAGTCCTACATATATATACGTTTTTTCTGTGTTCTTTGCATGATGGTTTATCATGGGATATTGAATATAGTTCCCTGCGCCCTGCAGTAGGATTTTGTGGTGTATCCATGGATTTGGGGATTTCCTTTAGTTCTTAAAGGTTTTTTTTTTTTCTGGACTGGATGTTGGGCCTAGTGGTCTGAAAGATTCTGAGCTTTGAGAAATCCTCTATCCATCCATCTGTTAGTTGTTACATTTTAGCCGACTCTGTGCTTGCCTGGAAAATCCCATGGACAGAGGAGTCTGGTGGGCTGCAGTCCATGGGGTCGCTAAGAGTTGGACACGACTGAGTGACGTCACTTTCACTTTTCACTTTCATGCACTGGAGAAGGAAATGGCAGCCCACTCCAGTGCTCTTGCCTGGAGAATCCCAGGGACGGGGGAGCCTGGTGGCCTGCCATCTCTGGGGTCGCACAGAGTCAGACACGACTGAAGCGACTCAGCAGCAGCAGCAGCAGTGCTTGCAGTTTCCCCGGCCCAGAGGAGCTCACGGAGGAGATGGGCACGCCCACCTTCAGCACAGCCAAACGCCGAGAGGATAGCAGGTGGATTATGCAGGAGGGAGGGGGTGCTTTCACAGGAACCCCAGAAACAAACCGCCTGTGTCCAGTCCAATCACGGTTTCCAGGGCTTCCGGCGACTCCTGGCAAGGCGGCTCAAGCGTGAGTCCCGACGGTGCGGCAGGCGTCCTGCTGGATGGCGGGGCAGCGTCTCTCTAAGGGCCGCGGCTGCTGCAAGCCTGTGCGCAACAGGAAATCAATACCCATCTTCCCGCCTCACTGCCCCGGGATCTCGTTTTCCCGTTGCGCGTGCCCGCCACTGATGTGCTCTCCAGGTCTGCTGTTGCCGTTTTGCAGCCTGCCTCTGACCGCGGGTTTCAACTTTGTTAGGTGCCTCCCATCGTGCCCTCCCCCCGACCAAACCACAGGCTCCGCGGTGATCCTGGTGCCGACCGCGTGCCGCGCTGTTGTGGCTGGGCAGCTCCTGGTGGCTGGCTGTCTGCAGAGGCACTCCAGCACTCCGGCTGCAGGGGGCTTGAGTCTCAGCCCTCACCTGCGATGCCTCCCTTGTCAAGGGCGCCCTCTCCTGTCTGGCCTCTGGTTGATGGTGGACTGACCTCATGGGGGCCTCTTGTCAGCGGCCGGCAGAGCCTCCGAGGGTCAGAGGCTGGGGAGCAGGCTTGTGCAGCCGCCTCAATGGCCTGGGCTCACCGCCTGCCCTCAGATGGAGCCATGCCAAGCCACACCCATTCCTGCTCCACGGGGCCGCGGGGATCCTGCCCCTGAGTGCAGGGGGCGTTCCAGCAGTGCCCCCACCCCAGACCCTCAGGGTGGATGTGGCCGGCTACGCCTGCCCCACTTCCAGGAAGACAGCAGAGACCCGTGGTGGGCAGGGCAGTCTGCTTGGCCCATCCTTTGAAACGACGTGGAACATGCAGGCTGGGACCGCGAAGGCGCTAAGTCCGCCTAGTCCCAGCTCCACACTTTAAAACCACCTGTTATGGCCAACTCCAAGTGGTTACAAAGATAAACAGGATCACAAACTGGACAGAAGACCCAGCTGTTCATCGACCCGTTTTTATGTAAACTCACTCCAAGCCTCACTCACGGCCAGTCTGACCCACTGTCTCCAGCCCGTTGGCTTTGAAGCTCATTCAAGGCCTTGTATCTGTAACTATTTCAGTATCTCTGGTGCTAGGGTGCTAAGCTGCTACAGTCGTGTCCGACTCTCTGCGACCCCATGGACTGCAGCCTGCCAGGCTCCTCTGTCCATGGGATTCCCCGGGAAAGAAGACTGGAGCGGGTTGCCATTTCCTCCTCCAGGGGATCTTCCCGACCCAGGGATCGGGCCCGCCTGTCTAATGTCTCCAGTGTTGGCAGGCGGGCTATTTACCACGGGCGCCACCTTTATCAGGGCTGAAACTGCCTGGTTTTGGCCGCAGGAGCGTCCTCCCGGGGCAGCGATGGTGGAGGGCTCCCTGCTTTCGGGCGCAGCAGCCGGTTCTGGGCTTGTCTTGTGCCTCCTGTCCCAGGGGCATCGGCTCCTGCTGGAGTCTTGGCTGCTTCGGCAGACAAGCGCTGCTCCTTGGGCACCGCCCAGGACCGTGTCACCAGGTTTAAGGTGGGGGACGGGGCTGCAGGCTGGCCGCAGGGTGCAGCAGGCCCTGTGCAGCCCCGTCAGCTTCCCGGGGGCATGGGGGCCACGCAGGGACAGTCCACGCAGGAACATCCAGCTGCCACGCGGGAGTGCAGCCTCCCCGAGAGTCTCATTGTTACCATAAAGGGGACACTTCCAATGTCCATTACCATCTACAAATGGCCGTGAGTTTGAGCAAAGTCCGGGAGCTGGTGTTGGATAGGGAAGCCTGGCGTGCGGCAGTCCATGGGGTCCCACAGAGTCAGACACGACTGAGCAACTAAACTGAGGTGAGCTCTGGAATACTGTGTTGATCCGTAAAAGGAAACCCTGCTTTATATTATGGGATACCTTCTGTGGTAGCTATGGAGAAAACGTGCTTCTCTTTCTCAAAACGAATCTTCGTTGCCACCACCCAAGAGAGGCTGGCTGAGCTCTGTTCTTACAGCCCCAGTGCAAGGATGGTGCAGGTTTCGTCAAAGTGACGCGGCCCTGGACGCTCTCTGCAGTGTGTGCCGGGGCGGGGGGTGGAAGCGGAGGTGCGGGGGTCTCGGTCCCCCAGGAGCGGCACCAAGGCGAACAGCTGTGAGAACAGGGATTTGAAAACCCTTTTCCTGTTGGAACCCCAGATCCCCTGACCGGAAACCCGTCAAGAGGGGCTGCTGTGTCCTCGGGTGCGGGAGGGCAGAGCAGCTTAGAGCAGGCTGCCCAAGCCAGGTCCTTGCTCCTGGATTCCAGGGTTCCCTGTCTTGGTCCCCTAGGGCCGTGCTTCCCAGATAACCCTCAGGGATGTCTGTGGCGACAGCAGCTTTCCAACAAGGAAACGAGCACCCCTGGATGGGCGCAGTCAAGGCGAGCCTCAGCCCGCAGGCTTGAGGGAGAGGGAGGCAAAGAATGAGCCTTGCCCTTGACTTAACTTTTCTGAAACTCGGGGACCCCCTCATGTTGCATGACCCCGGGGCTTTTGACACTTGTTTAATGTTTCATCTGAAATGACCGTTTGATTACAGAGGAAAGCTGGTTGGGATGTGATACTGGCCCTTCCTGACCCTCACGTGTATAACCACCCAGCACACGTGAATAACCTTCCCGACACGCGCGTGTGTGTGACCGCGCAGCAGGCCCGGACACGGCGCCGAGAGAGTCCTTTGCTGGCTTGCTCTCTCCTTCCTCTGCTTATTGCTTGCCTCCCTTTATTCCGAGTTTCTAGCAAAGTTTCCTGGAACAATAGCTTTCTCTCCTAAGCTCAATTGATTTTATGGTCCTCAGAAATGTTTTTCATAAGCGCTTCATTGGAAAAATATTCTTCAGTAGTGTCTGCCAGCAAGCTGAGAGAGAAAAAGAACCCAAGTCACTCGACCACTTTCCACAGTTTAATCCATTGCCACATTTCCGAGGCTTCAGGAGGATCCAGCCAATAACAGGAACCGTGGTGTTTTGTGGCAAAGACTGATCACAGCTCATCATCACCAACAATGCGTTGAATCATGGCTCTGCCAGGGCCAGGCAGGAGACAAACAGCCTCCCTGTTTGCCAGGAAGCGATGTCACTCCACCCCATCCCAGGGCCCAGGCTCACTGAACTCCACAGGGCACGGTCAACGCACCATTGCCCCCAGGGCCCAGGCTCACCGAACCCCACGGGGCACGGTGAGTGCTGGCTGGAGATGCCACTGGTTTGCAGAGGAGAGGTCAGCGCTCAGACGATGGTCCGAGGCAGGCACGATTCAGGAGGGCGCTTCCCGGGGCTCCTCCCAGTTCCCTAACCCTCACCTGGGCAGGCGCCTGTCCTTCCCCAGGGGGCAGTGTCCTCGGCTCCCAGGGTCAATCCCAGGCCCCTTCCCTCTGACTGGCCAAGCGCTGCCTTAGCGATCTGTTGCCCGGACAGCCTGCCCGACCTCGGACGTGCCGAAGAGCGCCGTGTGCCATGCGTCCAGCCCACACCTCGGGGGGACGTGCAGCCTGGAGGGAGGGCCTCTGGGGGCCACTGCAGAAGCTTCCGGCCACCAGCGTGAGCGGACACATGCTGGCCACTAAGGGGAGGGAGTCCGCTCAGGGCTCTTGCTGACAGAAGGAGACAGTTAGAAAGCAGGGCCTGTCTGTCTGCTGGACGTGGTCACGTCGGGAAGTGTCTGGAATGAGCAGACATCACGGCCAGCCTGGGGTGGGGAAGGGCCCTGGGGAGGCAGGAGAGTAGGGCCCATGAGGCCCACAACCTCCCGCTGAGAGTGACCAGTCCCCCGTGGGTGACCAGTCCACCGTGGGCGACCAACAACCAGTCCCCAAGTGTGACCAGTCCCCTGAGAGTGACCAGTCCCCGTGGGTGACCAGTCCACCGTGGGCGACCAACAACCAGTCCCCAAGTGTGACCAGTCCCCTGAGAGTGACCAGTCCACCATGGGTGACCAGTCCCCCGTGGGCGACCAGGCTCCTGTGGGTGACCAGCCTGTGGTCTGATGCTCACAGGCAGCAGAGCCCTGACTTCTGTCCCCCGAGACAGTCTCCCTCGAGACTGTCCCTGAGACTGTTTCCTTCTGAGTGTGCAGCTTTGCACACTTTGGATTCCCTTAACCAACTAACCCTCCAACCCCACATGAAGAGCTTCTGGTGGTCCCTGGCGCTCCCCTAACTCAAGGCAGCAGAGAAGAGGTCACCTTACTTCACTTACAATTAACTAGTAAGAGTGAGATTGTGTTCTGAGAGTTGCTTTGTTCCTCGGCTTAGATGCTGGCCTTCTGATCACCAGTCCCCTCAGGAGAGCAGGAAGGGTAACCAGGTAGCCAGTAGCTCTGTGTAAGGAGGAGGATGGTGACCCCGGGAACCGGCCGTGGAGCTGGACTTCAGAACCCGACGAGCAGCGTGGCAGAGACTGGGAGCGTCTGGGACGAGCTGGGCGTGGGGCGGACACGCTCCTCTCTCTGCGGACGGAGGAGTTGTTCCCTGGGCCTGAGTCACCGGCCGCAGAGGCTGGAGTGCAGGGGCGGGCGGCAGCGTCCTCTGGGGAGTCCTGGGTCCGGGCGCGGAACTGTGCTGTGCTGTCACCAGGTGGGGGGTAGACGGCAGCACCCTGGGCCCTGGGCTCTCAGCACCCCCTTCTCTGTTCCCCACCCCGCCTCTGGCTTTCCCGCTCCACGCCTCTCTTCTGTTCTCCCAAGTGGTAAGTGAGCCCCAAAGCTACAGGTGGAAACCGACAACTGACCCGGTCGTCCAGCTGCCGGAAGCCTTTTCCAGGGGCCGTGTCCCCGATTCCGACGCTGTGACCGCTGCACTGACCGCTCGCCCAAAGAGGCCTTGGTTCAGTGGAGCCTGCAGGACACGCGGGCCCGTGGCTGGTGCTGCTGGGGGCCCAGGGCAAGGAGGTGGTTGCCCTTCCGACTTGGCGGGTGTGGGCGGGACGCTGGGCGGAGTCTCTGCAGCGCTGTGGGCGGGGCGGGGCTGTGGGCGGGGCGGCGTCTCTGCAAGGCTGGGGGCGGGGCCGTGGGCACAGCCCACCCGCCTGGTCTGTGGTCCTCACGCTCATGCCTGACCCGGGACAGTCGATGTTCGCTCGCTGTCCGAACGGCTGCACCGACCCCAGTTCCCCAGTTGGCAGCCTCAGGACCCGAGGCCACCCTCCTCTCGGGGGTGGAGATGGGTGCTGCGGCCTCTGCTGGCTTCCTGCTGGGCCTGGCCAGGCAGTCCCTTCCCGCCCCGCCCCCCCGCCCCCAACCAGCCAGTTCCTAGGCCCGTTGGCGCCTGCAGCTCTCCGAGGCTCAGCAGCCACGGTGGGAGAAGGCCCCTGCGTCCCTCTGTCTGGGTGGCCTTGTCCCATCGCATCTGGGGGGGGGGGCTGGGCTGGTGGGACCGATGACCTTGGAGACGGATGAGGCACACGGGGCCCCTCTCTGGCCCTCTCTGGTGGGGGCAGACCCTGCACACCCGTCCCGGGGTCCCTGAGTGCCGTCTGGGGAGGAGAGATCATGAGGCCAGAGTGTGCAGCTGTGCGTAGCCGCTGGGTGCGCGGCGTGGTGCTGGGGGCCCTGCGGCTGCAGGCCCTTCTCTCCTGCCCACAGCTTCCTCATCCATGTCCTGTCTGTGGGTATCAGGGCTCCCAGTGGAGACAGTCCGCCCCCTGAGCCCAGCTCAGCTGCTGCCCCCAGACAGCAAGGGCTCTGCCTGCCCTGGGGTCTCCTCTGGGGAGCTGGCGTTGCCCCGCACACCCTGGGCTGCCTCTATCTGCTGCACCTCCTGTTTAACAACCTCCTGTTTCAGCTAGCCCATCTGAGCCGGGCCTGGAGACAGTACTTCCTGTCAGTCTGAGTAAAGGGATTTAGAGTAAACGGGGATCTCACTTGCTCTAACCTGAGGATCTGAGTTACGGGGCAGACTCTCCAGTTCTGACTCGAGAAGGCGCCACACAGCCCATTATTATTATTATATTTAGTCGTTCAGTCGGGTCCAACTCTTCGTGACCCCACGGATTGCAGATGACCAGGCTCCTCTACCCATGGGTTCTCTAGGCCAGAAGGCTGCTCCGGACTGCCGTGCCCTTCCCCCGAGGACGGCTCAGCACGTGTCACCTGCCTTTTCGGTCACCAGGTGTGGGGGCAGCTGTGCCTGGTGTGCAGGGGGTCCCGGGGGTCCCTGGAAGTGCTGGCTTGCTTCCCTGCTGTGCTGGTCCCAGGGACGGTTTAAAACCAAGGTTTCCCCACGTTTTTCCTCAGAACATAAAGGTGATATACACGCAGCATAAACCGCTTTCATTAAGTGCGCGCTTATTTTACAAAAAAAAGAAATCAGACAAATTAGGTTTTCTTCTCTTCAAGTCTCCTTCCCGTGGAAGATTATTTACAGTAGATTTTTTTATTCCTCTCCTTCTATTCCTCCAAAGGCAATAAAAAGCAATTCTGAGAGCACGGCAGAAAATCAGTTTTTAATCAAGAAAAAAAAAAAAACAATCTGCGGGAAACAGGGCCTCAGTGCTCAAGCTCAGAGAGACCTCACGCGGGGGACGCCTTGCTGCCCGTCTGCAGGCCCGGCCTCCGCCCGGCTGGCCGGGACTTTGGGGGTTCAGGGGGCCTGTGGGGCTGCGTCTGCCCACCCATGCCGAGCCCTCCATCTCACAAGTGGCGGCACTGTGTGTCTGGATGCGGCGGCAGCACATGGGGTCTTACGGCCCCGCTTCCTGGACGCGGTGACCCCAGCCCTGTGTCTGTGTCTCCGGGGAATTCGGAGACCGGGCCTGCTGGGACCTCCCGGACCTTCTGCAGCGGCCTCGCGGTCCCCGTCGTGGGAGCTCCGATCGGCGACAGTGGCTCAGGCTGCACCGAGCTGGTGTGGCCGAGGCTTCCAGGCTCCTCCATCCACGAGCTGGGCGGCGGGCAGCGTGCCCACCGCTCAGGTCTCTGAGGTCCCTCTGAGTTGACTCCCAGCAGCCCCGCGTGAAGCGGCTTTGCCGGCCTTCCCCGGTACTGTCCGTGTCTGCGCTCCAGGAAAATATCAGAATGCTGCTTTCTGCCCTCAGGATTGCTTCCCAGTTACGGACATGCGACCTTTTCAAAGATCCGCGTGCAGCCTGGGCGTGGGGTCAGGCGAGCGAATGCGCTGCCTGCCAGACCTGCATCTCTGGAAGGGGAATGGGGTTTCAGACTGATTACTTTTCATGAGAAAAATAATGAGCTGCAGAAACAAGCCTCGAGGGCACCTGTGTTTGGGGAAAACACATCGGATGGCCACTCAGGGACGTGGCTCTGGAGGTCGTCTGGGGGACGGAGCTGGGGGAGGTAGGTAGGGGGAGCTGAGCACTCAGCTAGGAGTCCACAGCCCGGGGTCGTCCTGGCCTGTAGCCTCCTGCCTCGGGGGTCCGGACCTCTGCCTGGGGACTGCCTGTCCCCTCTTGTCTCTGGGGCACAGCCTGGGTAAGCGTGCAGCTCCCAGGTGGGGAGCAGGGGGGCAGTATGTGTTGGAACCAGGGCCTGGCACTTGGGAGGCCCTGAACATAGCTGAGCACTGAAGAATTGATGCTTTTGAACTGTGGTGTTGGAGAAGACTCTTGAGAGTCCCTTGGACTGCAAGGAGATCCAACCAGTCCATTCTAAAGGAAATCAGTCCTGAATATTCATTGGAAGGACTGATGACTAAGCTCAAACTTCAATACTTTCACCACCTGATGTGAAGAACTGGCTCACTGGAAAAGACCCTGATTATGGGAAAGATTGAGGGCCGGAGGAGAAGGGGACGACAGAGGATGTGATGGTTGGATGGCATCACCGACGCGATGGACATGGGTTTGAGTAAACTCCAGGAGCTGGTGATGGGCAGGGAGGCCTTGCGTGCCATAGTCCTGAGGTCGCAAAGGGTCAGACACGACTGAGCGACTGAACTGAACATACCGTGGTGGGGGGAGGTGAGAAGCGGGTGCTGGTGTCCTGCGGCCACAGCAAACACCCCACGGCAGGGGGAGGGGGGTTGAGAAGGGCTGAGAGCAGCAGGAAGCCATCCTCTCGGGCTCTGGAGCTGGGAGCCCGAGATCCAGGTGGCCCAGGGCCTCGCTCCCCTCGGCGGCTCTGGAGGAGGGTGCCTGCTGCCTCTGCTGGCTGCTGGGGCTCCGGGCCTCCTGTCTCCCGCTCACTCGCCTCTCCTGCGTCTTCCCGGGGCTGCCCCCTCGTCCCTGTGGTTGGATGTGGGGTGCATGAAGATAATCGGGGATGAGCCCCTCATCCTAAAATCCTCAGATGACTTACATCTGCAGAACCTCTCTCTCCAAATAAGTCTCTATTTGCAGGTTCGGGGTGAAGGTGTGGGTATGGATTAGGGGGGCACCACTGAGCCCACTGCTGCGCCCACCTGCCCTGTGCTGCCCCAGGGAGCGGTCACCTTAGAAGAGAAGAAGCGGCCTGACTGGCCGGGGCCCAGGGATCTCCGGGTGCGGTTTTGCCTTCCCGGAGCCCCGCAGGAAAGCCCCTTTAATACTCACATCTCATTGGTGGAGGCAGAAACCAATGAGGTGTTTAGCTCAGTAGCTGTTCTGGGAAGAGGAATTTGATTGGGCGCCCATGGCCTCAGGACGGATGTAGGGTGGAAAGTTCGGAAAAGGTGTGGGCTGATCAATATCCAAAGAAACTCTTTAACAAGGGGGCTCTGTAGTACGAACAGACTGCTGTACAGACAGTAGAGAATTCTAGCTCTGACCTCCTGGCCCGGCTACTGTGGACATAACCTTTGTTGAAGAAACGAAGATTAGTTTTTGGAGTGTAAGGAAATCGAGAACGGAAGGAAGATTCCACAAAGCCATGTCCACAAGGAACCACATATTCCACAAAGCCATAGCCACAAGGAACCGCTGCTGCCGCTGCTGAGTCGCTCCAGTCGTGTCCGACTCTGTGCGACCCCGGAGACGGCAGCCCATCAGGCTCCCCTGTCCCTGGGATTCTCCAGGCAAGAACACAGGGGTGGGCTGCCATTTCCTTCTCCAATGCATGAAAGTGAAAAGTGAAAGAATTCACTCAGTCATGTCTGACTATTCGCGACCCCATGGACTGCAGCCTACCAGGCTCCTCCGTCCATGGGATTTTCCAGGCAAGAGTACTGGAGTGGGGTGCCACAAGGAACCGCTAGGCCGCTAATAAACATGCTGGTAGCTTAAACAAAGCAGAACAGAGATTTGCCCAGCGTCCAAGGGGGCTGGAGGTGGGCAGTGCCTGGCCGTCATGAAGCTCCAGCCTCCTCAGATGTCCACGCTCCTGCCACCCTTCTGCCCCACCTCCTTCGGGTTCCATCCTGAGTTTGCTTCATAGTCCTAGTGTGGCTGTTGATGCTTCAGCCATCATGCCTGCATTCCAGGCAAGAGGCGGAAAAAGAGGAAGAAAGGCTGAGAGGACCTTTCCTGAAAGGCTAACCCAACAATATCCTCCTTCCTCTGACTGGCCACTTTCCTTGGTGATGGTGCTGATTCCAGACCACAAGGAAATTGTCATTTATCTTCAGCAAATTGAGAAATAATAACAATTACAAATAAGAAAAAAAAAGAGTGAATCTTTCTTTGAACTAAATTAATTTTTGTTCTTTCAACATTTTTTGGCATTAAAATATACTTCTGAAATAGCGGTGAAATTAGATTGTAGTTACTTATTTTGTTTGACTCCCTTGCTTTTAAGAATAGTTTTATTTCAAAAATAGCACAAACATAGTTTAAAAGTCAAACACTATTACAAGCTTTATAAGAAAACACAATCCTGCCCCAGACCCCAGCCTCATCATCTACTTTTGTTTCCCTGAAGCACCTCGCTTTTTATTACATATCTTTAACACTGCTGCCCTCTTCTTTTTGTTCATTAACTAAGTCGTGGCCAGCTCTTTGTGACCCCATGGACTGCAGCACACCAGCCTTCCCTGTTTTTCACCATCTCCTGGAGCTTGCTCAAACTCATGTCCATTGAGTTGGTGATGCCATCCAACCATCTCATCCTCTGTCGTCCCCTTCTCCTCCTGCCCTCAATCTTTCCCAGCATCAGGGTCTTTTCTAAAGAGTCAGCCTTTTGCACTAGGTGGCCAAAGTATTGGAGCTTTGGCTTCAGCATCAGTCCTTCCACTGAATATTCAGGACTGATTCCCTTTAGGATGGACTGGTGTGATCTCCATGCAGTCCAAGGGACTCTTGAGAGTCTTCTCCAACATGGCAGTTCAAAAGCATGAATTGTCCAGCACTCAGCTTTCTTTATGGTCCAACTCTCACATCCATACATGACTTTGACCATAGGGACCTTTACCAGCAAAGTAATGTCTCTGCTTTTTAATATGCTGTCTAGGTTGTTCATAGCTTTTCTTCCAAGGAGCAAGTGTCTTTTAATTTCATGGCTGCAGTCACCATCTGCAGTGATTTTGGAGCCCAAGAAAATAAAGTCTGTCACTGTTTCCATTGATTTCCTATCTATTTATTGTGACATGATGGGACCAGATGCTATGATGTTTGTTTTTTGAATGTTGAGTTTTAAGCCAGCTTTTTCACTCTCCTCTTTCACTTTCATCAAGAAGCTCTTTAGTTCCTCTTCCATTTCTGCCATAAGGGGGGTGTCATCTGCATACCCGGCAATCTTGATTCCAGCTTGTGCTTCATCCAACCTGACATTTTACATGATGTATTCTGCATATAAGTTAAAAAAGCAAGGTGACAATATACAGCCTTGATATACTCCTATCCCAATTTTGAACCAGTTCGTTGTTCCATGTCTGGTTCTAACTGTAGCTTTTTGACCTGCATACAGGTTTCTCAGGAGGCAGGTAAGGTGGTCTGATATTCCAAGCTCTTGAAGAATTTTCCACAGTTTACTGTGATCCACACAGTCAAAGGCTTTAGCGTAGTCAATGAAGCACAAATAGATATTTTTCTGAAGTTCTCTTGCTTTTTCTATGATCCAGTGGGTGTTGGCAATTTGATCTCTGGTTCCTCTCCCTTTTCTAAATCCAGCTTGAATATCTGGAAGTTCTCAGTTCACATACTGTTGAAGCCTTCCTCAGAGAATTTTGAGCATTACTTTGTCAACATGAGAGATGAGTGCAGTTGTGTGGTAGTTTGAACATTCTTTGGCATTGCCTTTCTTTGGGATTGGAAAGAAAACTGAGCTTTTCCAGTGCTGTGGCCACTGCTGAGTTTACCAAATTTGCTGGCATATTGAGTGCAGCACTTTCACAGCATCATCTTTAAAGTTTTGAAATAGCTCAACTGGAAATCCATCACCCCCACTAGCTTTGTTCATAGTGATGATTCCTAAGGTCCACTTGACTTTGCACTCCAGGATGTCTGGTGATGATTACATCATTGGATTATCCAGGTCATTAAGATCTTTTTTGTACAGTTCTTCTGTGTATTCTTGCCACCTCTTCCTAATATCTTCTGCTTCTGTTAGGTCCATAACATTTCTGTCCTTTATCGAGCCCATCTTTGCATGAAAGTTTCCTTTGGTTTGTCTGATTTTCTTGAAGAGATCTCTAGTCTTTCCCATTCTGTTGTTTTCCTCTATTTTTTTTTTTTTTTTTTGCATTGACCGCTGAGGAAGGCTTTCTTATCTCTCCTTGCTGTTCTTTGGAACTCTGCGTTCAGATGGATGTATCTTTCCTTTCCTCCTTTGCCTTTCGCTTCTCTTCTTTTCTCAGCTGTTTGTAAGGCCTCCCAGACAGCCATTTTGCCTTTTTGCATTTCTTCTTCTGGGGGATGGTTTTGACCACTGCCTCCTGTACAATGTTTACTAACCTCCACCCATCAGGCACTCTATCAGATCTAACCCCTTGAATCCATGTCTCACCTCCACTGTACAGTCATAAGGGATTTGGTTCAGGTCAGACCTGAATGGTCTAGTGGTGCCTCCTACTTTCTCCAACTCGTCTGCACTTTGAGAATTCTGCACTAATGAGCTCACGATCTGAGCCACAGTCAGCTCCCAGGCTTGTTTTGCTGACTGTACGGAGCTTCTCCGTCTCTGGCTGCACAGAATACAATCGCGCTGATTTCGTGTCGAACATCTGGTGATGTCCATGTGCTCCTGGTCCTTGCAGTCTAATCCTCTCGTGCCTCCACCTGCGCCTTTCCCAAACACGACTTCCCCTGTCTTCGCAGCACACTTTTACCACTAGTTTTGGTTGAATCGTTTTTATTTTTCTGCTGGGCTGAGTTAGGTGCTGTGAGGTTTTTGCTGTTGTTGTTCTGTTATGTAACTTTTCATTTTTACCTGAGTTATGATTTGCTGGTTGTTTTTACTGCTTTATTTTCCAGGAAACTAGTGTGATGTTTCTCGCAGAACTCATTCATCTGTCAAATACCTGATAATGTGTCAAATGTCCAAGCACATCAAATCGTGTGACAGCTCTTCAATGCCCACCCCCCTGCCTCCATGGTTTCCTATCTGTATCGTTTTCTCCTTTTCTAGAAAGTTTACGTAAATGGAGCAATTCAACATATGCTCTCGTGGACTGGCACCCTTTTTAGGATTCTTTCAGGCCCATCCTCGTGGAACGTGTGCGAGAATCTGCTCCTGCTGCTGACTGGTTCTGTCGGGGGAGGTGCTGCCTTCTGTCTGCAGACGGACTGTTGGACGGGCCTGTGGTTTGTTTCCGGGTTTCGTCTGTTACAGTTCAAGCTGCACGCTTGCTCACACACATCCCCTTGGCTCATGTGTCCTGATAGCGCTCAAGGAATTTATGGGTGTAATTACTCTGAGAAACTGCGATATTTATAGGAAGATAAACCCTCCCGGGCGGGGAGGGGAGGGGGAGAGCTTCAGACCCTCTCTGCTGGTCTCCTACTGTGTCTGAGTGGGTTTTTTTATGCGGGTTTGGTGGGTCAACGTGAGTCAGCTTCTTCATCTGCCCTGAGCCGAGGTTCCACTGTTAGCTTGGAAATGAAATAAGAATCAGTTGGAACACATGCTTAGATTTCCATTTGTAAATTAAAAAATACTTTTTCTGTTTTTTTTTTTTTTTTTTAAGAAAAGCCCAGAGCTGTATCCAAAGAAAGAGCTTTTTCTGAAGGAAGTGAAAGAAAGAAGGCAGCGGAGGGTGGGGTGTTCTGCCTCGAGGGGCCCGGCCGGTGTCTCCATCAGTGGTCCTGCAGCCTCTCTTCCGGGTGATGAGCTATGCGTTACTTCCGTCTGAGCAGGCGCCCGGCCAGGGTCCTCTTGAGAGGCTCGTTGCTGCTGCCCAGGGACCCTCTTCCTTTTCTGGAAGCGGTCGGCGGGCTCTCAGCAGACCCTGGGCGCTCACAGTCCGCCCGGTTTCCGGCCGCTGCGCTTCGAGGGCTCCTCTCTGGAGCCAGTGGGAATCGAGCAGACAGCCTGGAGGCGGCCTGGCTGCCCAGTGTCGCGACGTCCACCCCCTTCCCCTCGGTGGCACAGGGGCTCCCGGGCGGCGTCCACCACGTGCCCTGCGCCTTCTGCCCTCGAGCCCGGTCCAGGCTGGCTGCCCGTGCCACGGAAGACACGCTCGCCTCCCGGTGCCCGGGCCTTTCCATGTGGCCCACGCACAGATGTGGCGGAAAGGAGGGCGTGTCAGAGTGAACATAAGTAGGCTTTGCCTGGGCCTGGAGTTTGGGGGGACTTCTGTGCCCAGCCCCGGAGCCTCGCCTCTCTGGCTGTTTGTTGGTGTGGGGGCGGCTGCCCAGGCCGCACGTGTGTCCGGGGGGAGTTGCTTCCCTTTGCTCCTGCCTCTCTGCTTGCAGTTACGGGTGGCTTTATCCTCGTCTAGGAGAGAACCAGGAGAGCTGCGCTGGACTGAGGGGACCACAGCATTCACCCCAAAGACCCGGTCCCGCTGGGCAGGACCCGGCCACCCCGATCCTCTGCTCGGTGCCTGGCACCGACAGGCGTGCTATGAACACGTCTTTGTTAATCGATCGGACACGCTCACAACGGGATTAGCCAGCAAATAAGAAGTGTGAGGAAGCCTGACACGCCTGTGGCCGGGTGCTGCTCCTCTGTGAGGATGTGCACCTCAGGCCAGGATGCTGTGACCTTGAACATGGAGACAGAGACCAGGGCCTCACTTCACCCTCCAACCCTGATTCCTTTCCACGCCCAGGTCGACCCTCTGGGTGGGCTCAGCCCTGGCCTCCTCCCAGGTTCTGGGGAGCATGCAGCCCACCCAGGGCAATGCTAGTGGCCACGTGAGCCCAGGTGGATGGGACGTGAGCAGAGGCGCCTAGAGTGTGCAGCGCAGTTGAGAAAACCAGTGACCTCCCCATGGTCAACAGCAAGTGGATTCCCGTGGCCAGGCCGGCAGGCTGGTGGCGTCAGAAGGCGAGGCCCAGGAGGAGTCTGTTGGGGAGGCTCCCAGGTGCCAGGGCATCTGCCTGGACCACGGAGCCCGCCTGGCTGGGGCAAGACCCTCCCTCACCCCTGGGATGCCAGCTGGCTCCTCTCAGTGGCCGCCAGCTTGTCCCTGCAAACCTCTGCTCATTAGTTGTTGAGCTCCAGCCCCACTCCACTGCAGGCCCTCAGCAGAGTCTTCTGTTAACAAACCTGGTGCAGCTGCTTTGCATCTGGGACCCTGAGGACAGGCAAGCTGACCCTGGAGCCGGTGGTCTCTGGGGACCCTCCTTGGGCTGGGCCGGAGCTGACCCTGCTTCGTGATGGAGGGTCCAGCCCCAGGATAGCCCATTGCTGGGGCCCCGCAAGGCCATCCAGGAGCTGGCTCGCCTAGGAAATGGCGGTGGCAGCTGAGGTGTGGGGGAGGTTCCCCTACTACCGATGGAATGGATGGCAGGTTTCCTGGACTTTTTCATCCAAAATTCCAGAGCCTACAGTATCTAAAATGCCAGTGATAAAAAGAGCGTGTTTCTATCAATTTGTAGCATGGAAGTGAAAGTAGGGTATTTGTCCAAAAGGTGCTTAATGACTTTTTCATCTTCAAATTACACATACATTTCAAATGTGCATCAGAGAAGCTAATGATAGTAATAATTGCAGTCCCCAGAAGTCACCAGGGTTGTTGTTGAGCTGCTTGTTGAGTCGTGTCCGACTCTTTGTGACCCCTTGGGCTGCAGTGTGCCAGGCTTCTCCGTCCTTCACCATCTCCCGGAGTTTGCCCACGTTCCGGGAGGTAGTTATAGTTTGGCAAATACATATTCCTGCTTCTCCATCTTTGGAGCCAAATAATTGGAGCAAACTGCGTTCGTACTGAACAGCTGCTCTGAACTTGATGGTGGTTTCCTTATCATTTTAGTTTTAACATATACCTCTGATCTTAAGTATGCTTCTTACAACTGGAAAAGTCTTTTTTTTTTTTTTTTCTTGGTGAATATGTCAGGAGGCTGGCTGCATGTCTGCTGGTATCCCTTGCAGCCTGCCTGCAGAACCCTGCTATGACTGGGCTTCCCTGGAGGCTCAGAGGTAAAGAATCCACCTGCCAATGCAGGAGACATGGGCTCCATCTCTGGTCTGGGAAGACCCCACAGGCAACTAAGCGGAGCAACTAAGCCCGTGTGCCACAACTACTGAGTCTGCTTTTGAGCTCGGGAGCTGCAACTACTGAAGCTCCTACTGAAGCTGCAACGACTGCCCGTGCTCCACAGGAGAAGCCGCCACGCTGAGCAGCCCGCACACCGGGACTCGAGGTGGCCTCCTTGCCGCACCTGGAGAAAATCCATGCAGCGACAAAGACCCAGGATGGCCAAAAATGAATAAAAATAGATAAGCAAATAAAGAAATAAAAGCCTGCTGCTACTGAAGAAAACTGTCAGAGAAGCAGCTTCTCTCTGAGCTCTGGAGCTCCTGGTCACATCTGGGGCTTACCGCAGGGCCAGCTGTGCAGCTCCTGGGTGCTGAGAGCCGCGTCTAAGCGGCTTAAGAGCGGGTGTGAGCTGCTCCATCCAGCTGGTGAGTCTGGGCTTTCTTCTGAAGAGTCTGCAAAGCCTCTTGCGTTTTTTTTTTTTTTAAAAGTGCCATTACTTTCCCTGAAACAGAACCTCAGTGAATACGAAAAGAGATTTCATTTCCAGCATTCATGTCTTTTCTCCTGAGTCACGTAGCTTCCAGCCGGAGGGGTGCCTGGTGGTCAAACGCTGGCTGCGGCTCACCCACCTGTAGGTCCACAGCACGGCTGGAAGGAAAGGTGCAGGGGCGCGAGGAGGGATTCAGGCCTCGTCGTCTGAAAACACCAGCAGAGTCTCCCGTGCGGAGCTGCGGCTCATCGGTCGTTTGCTGAAAAGAACTGGGTGCGTGCGTCCTCAGTCGCGTCTGACTCTGGGCGACCCCGCAGACTGCAGCCCGCCAGGCCCTGCCCACGGCATTCTCCTGGCAAGAACCCTGGAGTGGGTTGCCGTCTCTTCCTGCAGGGGACCGGCCCGACCCCAGGGATCTAACCCGTGGTAGGCGGGTTCTTTACCACTAGCGCCACCTGCGAAGCCCTGAAAGTACGGAAGAATCAGCAGAATGACGACTTCATTTCCAGCTAGTCCTCAGAGTTTATCAGCATCTGGAGAATCCGACTGTGATGCTAGTTGTCTCGTTCCAGTGACACTGGGAAATGCCTGTGTGTTCCGGGGGCGGGAGGCACAGTGACCCCGCCCTTAGGAAGGCGCGAAGAGCGGACGGAGGGCTTCCCACCAACGAAAGGGCAGCTTTCAGTTTGGGAGCTCAGGCCCTGCGGCCTCAGGCTCTGCCGCTGAGGGGAGTGACCCCAGACGCAGTGGAGGGTTAAACCGGTTCACCAGGGAGAGGCCCCCACGGGCATGTGCAGCCTCTGTGGTGGTGCTGGAAGCTCAGAACTGGGGGAACTGGGCCTGGAAACCATCTGCAAACCCAGCTGCCCGCGCCAGCAGCGCCCCTGAGCGCCCAGCATGGAGTGCCCTCCATGATGGCCCGGGCCAGGTCCTGGGGTTGGGCCTGGGCTCTGCTGGGGGCCAGCTTAGGGGGTCTTCCCCTCCAGGCCCCCTCCCCCAGGGCGGCCGGGCTGGAGAGACTCTTCTCTACCCCGAGGGGCTTCCCGGCTGCAACGCCTATGACTTCACAGAGGCATGCTTACTGAGCCCCCAGCTGGGACCCTCCCAGGGTCAGAGTGGGCCTCCCATGGGGCATGGTTCTTCCCAGAAATTTGCTGTCTCTTGGAAACAGAGGTGGGTGTCCTCCGGGCCGCCAGTCCTGGGACCCCTCCAGACGCGCATCGGCGAGGCCGCCTGTCCGTGGATGTCCCCAGCCAAGGGGGCTCCTGCTTGCAGTCCTGAGGCCTGGAACAAGGGGCGGCCAGGACCCCCAGATGGTTGGCGCTACGGGAGGGGGCAGTGCGGGCTGGGCCCCAGGGCTGTCCTGGGTAAGGAACTGGTGGCGCTCCCTGTCCACCTCCCACCGGGGAGCCCGCTGGACACCCGCAGCCACGCGGAGGGGCAGTGGGCGGCATCTGGGCAGCAGAGAGGTCACCTGTGGGCTCCCGGCGGCCTGTGGTCCTGGAAGAGCTCAACAGGGGCGGGGTACTGGTGTTGACTGCAGCCCCAGAGCTCGGGGGGCCGGCAGGCCTCCTCTGCCTCTCACACAGTCTCCCCCTCTTGCTAAGAGGTCCCTGGGGTCCCCTGCTGGTCCTGCCTGCTCACGCCCCCCCTCACCCAGTGAACCAGCAGCTCCCAGCGGGGCCTACCCGGCTCTCCCGCGCCTCCTCTGCTGGGCTTCCAGCTCTCGGTCAGTTCTTTCTTTCTTTCTTTTTTTATGCTGCAAAAAGCTTTATTGTTTCCATTGGGTCCAAGGCTTGAGAGAGGGCTCCAGGGTGTTAAAAAGCTGCCTAGTGGCTGCAGAGGGGGGCTTCAAGTAGCCCTGATGTGAGGTGCGTTCTTCAGTGGCCACTGGTCTCCAGAAGCTCCTCGTAGTCATGCTTGAGGGTGAGCCTTTCGAGATACTCGCCCAACCCAGCCTGGGGACCAGCCAGCCTGTGGAGGTTGGTCCGGTGGTCACCCATCTTCTTGATGAGTTTCACTTCCTCATCTAGGAAGTGGTTCTCCAGGAAGTCGCAGATGTGGGGGTCTCCTCGGGCAGAAGCAGGCCACGCAGATCCAACAGGGCTTGATTCAGGTTCTTCTCTACGAGAAGGGCGGCTTCCATGGCGTCCTGGGTTTTACCCCCCTCATCTTGAGAGGGCTTCTGCACGTCCAGCAAGAGGGCGCGGCCGCCACGCTGGTTTTGCAGTTTCAAGAGACGCTCCTCGCCCTCGCGCTTCTCCTTGGCCAGTTCGCGAAAAAAGTGACCCATGCCCTCCAGGGCCACGTCGTCAGCAGGAGCCCAGAGAGAGGCAGGTGTAGGCGGCCCGCCGCTGCATGTTAGCCAGGCGGCTGACGGCCTCCACCTCTGTAGAATGATTCTGACGAATCTGGGAGCTCATGATTGGTCAGCTATAAGGAGTTAAAAAGTGGTGGCTGGTCCCGGTGATCACGGACAGCTGAGTGGCTGACTCTGGAGGCTGCGACTGGAAAAAATGTTGGAGGGTTGTCGGAGGCTGGAGCAAGGAGAGTCCCTGGGTCTGTTCTGTCCAAGCACCGTTGAAGCAAGAGACAGTTCCGCGGGGCCGCCGAGCGCACTTCTCTCGGTCACTTCTTGCCCAAGCCTCGCCATCCCCGCGTCCACGCTGGACTGCCTGCTGCCCGCTGCTCAGAGTGACCGGGACCATGGCGCTCCCCGTGCTGGGACGCGGAGGACGCCGCCCACAGCCTGCAGCGTCCAGGCTGGACCCTCAGCGGGTGTCTCATGCGTGGGCACCAGTGTGGGCTCCGGTGGGTCTCCCCCACCCTGCTCTGCGGGGTGCCCTCCCCGTAGGCTTGCCCCGGCCTGTCTGCCAAGGCACTGGGCTGGCCCCCGCCTTCAGGGGGTGCGGGGTGTGCGCTCCCTGCAGGATGCCCCTGTCTGAGCCCTGCGCCGTCTGCCCCTCCCCTCCGGCCCCTCTTCCGTCCGCCGGCGTCCACACTGGCACAGGCGCTTTCTTTGGGTAGCTGTTTCTGGTTTGTTTTTCGCGGTGTTTCTCTCCCTCCTTCCTGACCCGGCCTCGTCTGGCCAACCCCGCCCTCCACTTCTCGCAGAGCTGAGCACAGGTGCTGGCACTCAGGGTGGGGGCCGCGGGCCTAGACGGCTTGGGCCCCACTCGCAGCTGGGGTGGGGGGTTCTACCGCCGAAGTAGGGGCTGTGGTCCCTGGAGGCAGGCGGACCAGGAGCCCAGCATCGGCCTGGCCCCGTCAGAGGCCTCCTGGCGGAGGGCGGCCGGTGCGGATGCCGGGGCTCCCGGGGCTGGGGAGGGGAGGGGGCTCCCTCCCCGGCTCCCTCCCCGGCTCCCATCCCTGCCTCGGCCCTGCCTGCGGCCGGACCAGGGCCACTGCCTGAGGGGCTGGCCACCAGGCCCCAGAGCCTGGGAAGGCCCCCGAGAAGCTTTGTTGTCAGCAGAGAAAGCGGCAGGGTTTGTACTGTGAGAATCAATTGCAGGGGAGGAAAAACCAGGGAAATTTCTTTTAAATGCCTCAAATCTCCTGGGTTGTGTTGTACAATGAAATGAATACATGAACCGCACAGAAAAATATATCTTTCTATTTCTCAGAATTGTTGTTTACTAAGAATAAGGCTCTAATCAACTGGGAGTTTAGAACTTCAATAGGGCAGCTGAACTAAGGCTGAAGACATTTTTTAAAATTTTAAAGTCTTGCAGCTGAGAGTCAAAGAAGTTAAAACTTGGCAGCATTATCGTCTAAGCGGCTGTGTCGTCGTGGGCTCCACATTCATGGCGTGAGCCACGTTGGAGACATCATTGCTTTATTCCATAATGTTTGTGTTATCCAATAAGTAAATCTGTCTTTTATATAGAATGCTTCTCTGGTTTATTAAATGATAATTACTGAAGAGAATGACCAAGTTTTGGAAAGGGGCAGAGTTTACACACAGCTTTCCATTAGCATGAAAGCCTAAAAACAGCTAATTTTAGATTCTGTGCGTCTCCTGTGGGCTTGGGGTGATGTAACAGGATTATGAGAGCATGTGTGTCTCCGTGAACACCGTGACAGGCCCCATCTCAGCTCTAGTCTGTGGAACACGGGCTGATCTGGGGATGGGGGGGGTGGGGAGTGGGTTTGCAGAAAGAAGCAGAACAGCAAGCATTTTCTGCTCTTCTGGTGGGCTCCAGAGCAGACTGAGGGTACGGGGTGAGTCCTGGGACGGCTCTGAGCTCTGGTAGGAAAGGTTAAATATTCATTTTCTCAACTGTTGGAATAATCCTTTGTATAGACTCTATAAGACTTTGGAAAAGAAATCTTCAAAGGGCTTTCAAAAATTTATGAGAAACTGACTCTTCAGTTTTGGTCAATCACTGGATGGTCAAGTCGCAGGAGATAAAAGGCTCAATAGACGCTAAATATCTGTATTCTGAGGACATACCACTTGTACATAAATATTTGATCATTTCTAGAGTAACTAATGTTAGAAAAAGCAATCCTGACTTGACGCAGCTCAGAAACGACTGCTCTTAAGGACCGACCACCTCTGAGTCTGAAAACCGTCCCCTGTACCTCCTACCGCTGGCACAGTCCAAGCAGAAAAGGACATTCGCTGGCCTGGGAAGTTATAGTGGAGGCAGGCTCTGAAGACATGAGTTTCATCAAAACTCAGGGCCCGGAGGAGGGGGTGATGACACAGGCTCTGTCCTTCCGCACCGCTGAGACGAGCCCCATGAGCCTTGGTTGCCCCAGCAACTTGGTGACCATCCTGCTTGTCTGGAGGTTGAGGGAAGAAAGGCTAGCTCTCTTCAAAGTTTCTTAAAGAAGTGAAGCCAGAGGCTGCAAGCGCTGTGAACAGGGGCTTATGGCCACCGTCTTGCTTTGCCCCAGGGTTAGTGGCTAGAAGCTGAGGCAGGGCTCGGCTGGGTGGCCTGCCCCAGCCTTGCAGTTCTGGCCCGGAACCATTCCTGAGACGGCTCCCGGACTCACAGGTCTGGAGCCCGGTGGGCAGCGGTGCCCTCCCCTCCCCACATGCTCCCAGGCACTCACCCCGTGGCCTCCAGTGGGGGAGCCGGACTGTCCACCTAGTGACCAGGGCTCCAAAACAGGGAGACTGGAGGCCCGCATTGCCTCCGAGGTCTGCGTCTGGAAACCACGACCATGTCTGCCAAACCGTCACATGAGGCGGTCACAAGCCAGGTCCGCTTTAAGGAGTGGAGACAGAGGCCCCGCTCCCTACGGCAGGGGGAGTGATGCCTTTACGTCCGTCTTGAAAGGGCCTCCGCGTTCTCTCCGGCCATTAACTGGTTCCACTTCTCCTTCCCACCCAAGGTGCCTGGGGGTTTAATCGCATTACAACACCGGGGTTTAAGCTCAAATTCCAGGATCTCCTAAATTAAACTAGATCCACGGATAAGGGTCTTTGGGCAGGATTTCATCAGAAGTGTTTCTTTTGATCTTAAAAACTCCAAGCTAAGAAGACAAATTATCTTTCCCCCTTATTGGGCTCAAGCAGACACTCAGGAGGTTTTGTTCCTGTTTTGATGCGGCGGGCAGGGCGGGGGTGTGGGGGGGGGGAGGGTGGTGAGATGCTTTCCCCGTCCTTTGCTGCTTACCCCAGGTCCAGACATGGGGCCACGGCCGGCGGGATGGAGTGGCGGGCAGGGGTGTGGGTACCTCGGCCGCGGCCCCCGTGGCTGCTGTTCATCCAGCACTCACTGAGGTCTTGCTGCCGAGGAGTTCCGCAGACGTGAGCCAAGTCTGTCACTGAGGGATTTCGATAGAGGAGATTGTCCTGGGCCCTTTTCTTCCTGTTCATGGGGTTCTCAAGCAGGAACACTGAAGGGGTTTGCCATTCCCTTCTCCAGTTGGAGGAGACTCTTGGGAGCCCCTTGGAAAGCAAGGAGACCCCACCAGTCCATCCTAAAGGAGACCAACCCTGAATATATGAATATATTCAGGAGGGACGGAAGCTGAAGCTGAAACTCCAGTGCTTTGGCCACGTGATGCGAAGAGCCGACTCCCTGGAAAAGACCCTGGTGCTGGGAAAGACTGAAGGCAGGAGGAGAAGGGGACGACAGAGGATGAGACGGCTGGATGGCATCACTGACCAGTGGACATGAGTTTGAGCAAACTCCAGGAGACAGTGATGGACAGGTAAGCCTGGTGTGCTACAGTCCACAGGGTTGCAAAGAGCCGGACACGACTGAGGACTGAAGTGAACTCAACTGTCCTGGATGCCCTGGGTGGGTCTGGTCTAATCAGTGGAAAGGTCTCAGGAACGGAGCTGAGGCTCCCCCAAAGGAGAGAGCTCGCGTGTGGACGGCAGCGTGGGCGGGTGGCCGGGGGTCTCCGCATGGCCTGCCCTAGGGGACTTCAGACCAGCCTCCCCAGGCCCCACAGTCTGGGAGCTGACGCCTTGCATTAAGTCTTACGAAAGTGAATCTGCTTCTCCTGCCTATTCTGCCGGAAGGGCCTGGAAGCATGGACAGGGAGGCGATGCTGCTGGAAACACAGAGGCAGGGCGCTGCTCGCAGCTGCGGGGACGCTGGGCAGAGGCCGTGGGGACTGTGGGCTCCCGCCCACCCTCAGGACACATGGCAGAAACGGGCCAGCAGCTGAGACCCCCGGCGCTGCCCGCCTGCCCTAACGGTTCCTGAGGCCCCTACCGCTTGTTTCCCAGCAGGACTTCCAGCTTTCCAGCCAACAGTTTCATTCCGTCTTCGATTCCCTTTGAGCAGAGCAGGCGCCGAGGAGGCAGGGCCTTGGGCGGGTTCCCAGGGCGGTTTTGGAGGGGCCGTGGCCTCTGCGGGGTGGGTGGGGGCATGGGGTGTCTCACCATGGACACAGACAGGAAGAGGCCCCCCTGGCCTTGTGTCCCTGGGAGCTGGGCCCCAGCGCCGTGCTGGGGTGGGCGCCTGCCGCCCTAGGGACAGGCTCGACCCGCCCATCGTCCCGTCGTCCCCTTCCCACAGATCTGGGTCCTGGTGTGACTGCGGGGGATGTCGTGACAGGGGCGCCCTCCCCTCCGGGCCCTCGGGGCACGGCTGCTGAGGACAGGGGTGGCGGACACGCAGCAGCACCGGCCGTGCTGAGCGCCTCGCCCGAGGAGGACCAGGCGGGCCCCTTCTGGGGTCAGCACGCGGGACGCAGGGCTGCGGCCGCCTCCGGCGGCTCAGCTGATCACTGTGTGGTCCCCTCGGAGCTGAGCACTGGGCTTCTCCCCGGCGTGATGCTCTCTCAGCTCAGCGCCGCTTCTCAGGCAGCAGCAGCCCCCCGCCCGCCCTGAAAATCCGAGCCCATCTACCTCACCTCTCCGTCCTCTCTCTAGTTGGCGGGGGCCCCTGTGAGGCTCTGGAGCTGGGGGTACGCTCACGGGTGCTCTGCAGAGACAGCTGGAGCCTCTGCTTCCAGCTCAGCAGGCCAGCCTGGCGGCCAGGCCTGAATGTCGGGGCGTCTCCCGTGGCCACCTGGCCTTTGCACACCCTGCCTTCCCCGTTTCAGCGTCTGGTGCTGCCCAGGGCTCCAGGCTGCGCTCTCCTGCCTCTGTGTCAGCACCCGCCAGCCCCCTGAAACGGCTTCACAGCCAGACAGATTCAGCCCAACCTCCCCTCCCTGCCGTCTTCCCCTTGCCCTCCCTCTACTGGACAGAGCGCCCGAGGCTCTAACACACCCCAGGCGGCTCCTGGGCACAGTTCATGGCCCAGACGAGAATCAGAAATAAAAGGAACTAGAATTTCTTAGTCTGCTCGCTGCCCTCCCCTGAATGACCAGGGGGCCCCACCCCCAGACAATCCATCACCCTGGCTATCACCTTGGGACCGGGCGGGATTCCTTTGTTTTTTCCCCATGCACTGAACTTGGGCTGGCCATTTATTTCACATATGGTGATATACACGTTTCGATGCTGTTGTCTCAAATCTGCCCACCCGCGCCTTCTCTCAGAGTCCCAAAGTCTATTCTTTACATCTGTGTCTCTTTTGCCGTCTCGCGTATAGGGTCGTCGTTACCATCTGGGGAATCCCTCTTTGAACCTTGGGGAATTCAGTTGCTAAGATCCTGGAGAAAAGGCTTCTGCAGGCGTTTTTCCTTGAAGGGCTGGTCTGTCCTGGGCCCCCAGCTGTTAGCAGAGCCCCCCGCCCCTGCACGCACGGCCGGTGGGCTTCACTCCAGCCCTGCGGTGTTTGCAGCAGAGATTCTCTCACGTGCAGCAATATCAACTGTTGGAAATGTAAGTGTTCAGGTCACATTTTTTACAACACAGTTTTATTTTGCTGGGTCATTTGAGGTTTCCAGGTGCCCTTACTTCGGATCAGAGCCTGCCGCGACGGTGTTTTTGATACCACGGTCGACCTGGAGCAGTCATCTGCAAACCGCAAACCTCTCTCTAGTCAGGATCCCACACATTTCAAGCTTAAAACGTCCTCGGTGAAACTCTCTGTCACTGCCACACTTAACACACACGCTGAGGGGGAGCCTCCAGTCACACAACGTTCAGTTGGCTAAGTTTTGGGGGTAATTCCCCCAGCGTGGTCCCTTCCTCCAGAGTCCTTACGGGTCAGTTTGTCTGGACTCCATGTGGTGAACAAGAATTAGTCTTCCAGAGTTCCCCAGAACTCTACCTGGCTTCCCCCAATAAATCACGGGTCTTTCCATATAATAACCTCAGCATGCTATTGGAAGAAACAGCATGCTATTGAATTTAATTATCCCATCGCAGGTCATTCTGAGACCATCAATCACTCACCATGAAAACGAGTCTAGAATATTATTATTTATAAGATGCTGAGACACAGCCGCTCAGTGGAGGGTAAGGTTCTGGTTTCGAAGCTCTTTCTTAATTTCTCATCTTCAGCTTCTGATGCTAAATGTCAGAATTAATTATGGGTCCCATCATATTAACACAAAGCCTCTACCATTCTTTCAGAAATGTTGTCGCAACACCCCTGCCAGAATCAGAGGAGCGTGCTTAACTTTCCGCCGGGAATAGTGTCACCAGTCTAACTGGGGCAAACATCTGCGTGCAGGCTCCCTGAGTGAGTCCAGGGAGGCTTTGCCCCCAGGGGCACGGCGGGGGCGCGCAGGTGAGCGTGTGTGGACTCAGGCGGCACTTTGCGGGAAACCCCAGCACCTGGCTCCAGCCTGGCACGCGCGTGCTCGTGAGTGAGGACACGGCCCCCATGGGACCCGTTGCCCGGGAACGTGCTTGGATGTCAGTGGGTCAGACTGTGCCCAGTTGCTCCCCCCGTCTGCTTCCCTGCTGAAGCCCCCGCTGCAGTCCCCTCCCCGGGTTTTGCTGAAAACGGGGAGAGGGGAGGGGCTGGGGAAAAGCCCACAGAGGCCCCGAGGGGCCAGAGCTGGACGCCAGCCCCGCCTCCCTGGTGGGGTGACAGCGGACGAAACTCTGCGTGGCTCCGTGTCCCGGCCCTGGTGAGGCCCGCAGGCTCGGGGGTTCCCCACGCCCAGCTCTGCAGGGCCCGCACCCACTGTCCAGCCGGGCGGAGCACTCACCAAGCATGCTGTGTCTCTGAGCAGGACTTTGGGTTGCCTGCGGCATCTCCTGTGCAGCTGGGGACCCACAGGACTTGACTCGTGAGTTGCTGACTGCGCTGGGAACCGTGAGGGAGTCTAGAGGCTGGGGGGAGCCCTGGGCTCGCCTTAGACCGTCCACCGCCCTCACCACACGGCCGTGGGACCAACAGGCGGGAGCAGGTCAAGGCAGGGCTTTGCCAGGCTCTAGGGGAGCAGAGGATGAGGCTGCAGGGCCTGAGGTCACGAGAACCGAGGGGCGAGCCACCAGGGCCCGGGGGTCGCAGGGCAGAGCAGGGGTGGGGTCAGCCCATGGGGTCCAGCAGCGTGGGTGAGGCCCGGGCCCATCCTGGTGGGGGTACCGAGGGGTACCGCAGGGGTTTGGGGACAGGAAGGGCTGCCACGGGGATCACTCGCACGTGGAGGAGGGAGCCTGCCCTCGGGTGCCAGGGCCGCTGCTGTCTGTGTGTGTGTGTGTGTGTGTGTGTGTGCCTGCTCACACCCCACCCCTGTGTGTGTGTGCCCGCTCACACCCCACCCCTGTGTGTGTGTGTGTGTGCCCGCTCACACCCCACCCCTGTGTGTGTGTGCCCGCTCACACCCCACCCCTGTGTGTGTGTGTGCCCGCTCACACCCCACCCCTGTGTGTGTGTGTGTGTGCCCGCTCACACCCCACCCCTGTGTGTGTGTGTGCCCGCTCACACCCCACCCCTGTGTGTGTGTGTGTGCCCGCTCACACCCCACCCCTGTGTGTGTGTGCCCGCTCACACCCCACCCCTGTGTGTGTGTGTGCCCGCTCACACCCCACCCCTGTGTGTGTGTGTGTGCCCGCTCACACCCCACCCCTGTGTGTGTGTGTGCCCGCTCACACCCCACCCCTGTGTGTGTGTGCCCGCTCACACCCCACCCCTGTGTGCCCTGGGGGCCCCGCCCCTGCCTGGACTCTACCCCCTGCGGGGTCAGCCCTGACCCAGTGCCCAGGGCTCCCTGTGCCTCGGCCTCGGGGGGGTGGTGCCTCTGCCTGCGTGTCCTGCTCTCCTCTGAGTGAGGGCTCCCACGCCTGCAACTTGGGACACCCCTCCCCACCCAGTTCCGTCCTCTGGACATCTCCCCCTGGCCACCTCCCGGGGACCAGCGTCCCAGGCTGGATTCTCCGTCTTCATCTTCAAACAGCCCCTCCTCCGTGTGCCTGCTCACAGGACCTCTTGGGGCTCACCCCGGCACTGGGGCTGTGGGACTGGAATGACGACGCTGACGATGTTTCCACGAAACCCCCTTCCCATCTGGATGTCTTCTGGGTGGAGACCTGAGGGAGGCTGACGGTTCTCTGGGTCCCGCTCCCCACATGCCCAGAACAAGCCTCCCAAGTCCTGGCCGCGGGCCTTTCTGTCCGTCCTCGTGGGATCGTTGCGGTGGTAACAGCGAGTGTTGGGGGTGGGGGCTGTTGTTACCTGTTCAGCAGATGGGCAGATGGGGTGGCTGGCTCACACCCAGCTCTGCCTGCTCATCCTGTTGGGGGCACTCGTGTGGCCCGCCCTCTGAGGGCTGCAGGGCACCCCCGTCCCCCTGTGTCCCGGCCCAGGTCCCCTTTTGTCCCTGGGTGTGGGGACCTCCGCTCACCGTCTGCCCAGTGGGTGGACGGGACTCCAGACCCCAGCAGGACCCGCCCCTTCCCTTTGAAGTTAGGATTTGCCCCTTGTCTTCCGTCAGCAATGTAGCAGAGTTTCATTTCTTTAAAGTGGAGAAGGAGGAAGTTAATTTTGCTTCCATAGTTTCCAAGCACAGTGGGAGATGACTGAGGCCCTCTGTGGGCGGCGCTGGGCGGGGACAATCTATCGGGAAGGAAAGTCCGTGGGAGGACTCAGAGCTGGGGATGGAGGTCCCGAAACTTCTAGAGTGATGTTCAAGTGCCCCCGTCTCTGCTTCCACGGTTGCTGCCCTGGTCCTGGGGTCACGGCTGCTACGGTCCTTTCATCTGTGTGGGCCAAGGTCTCTGAGGAGCGTCCGGAGTTTCAGCTGGACCCCAGGGCATCACTCGGTGGGTCACAGGGAGCAGCGGGGACTCCGATGACATAGTACGGTTTTCGCGCACAGGCACCCTGGGCCATCTGAAGCATGTGCTTAGAACAGCGGAACCTCGCGTGTGGGATGTTGGCTGAAAACGGCCCGCAGCAACCTTGGCCTGTCTGTGCGGTTTCATGGAAGCCCGAGAAAAGCCACGTCCGTGGTGGCCCCCCATGCCTCAACAGGAAGGAGTGCACGGCGGCCCTCCAGAGCCTGGCTGGCAACGGTATGCCTGGCACCTTCCAGGGTCTCAGGGCACGCAGTCCATCTAGGAGTCTAGATGGGGCAGGTGGGCGCAGAGCTGAACGCCTACAGCAGCTCGAGCCTGGTCCTTCCTGAAGCCACAGGGACCCCCGAGCGGGCCCCATGGGTGGGCGGAGGGGCCCGGGAATGAGCCTTGTCCTGGGAGACGGGGCTTCCACCACTTAACGCCGACCTTCCTTCTTGCTCTGAAGGCATCGTCCTGCTGCTGGGCTCAGCCCCGATCCTGGGGGCCCCCCTCCCCTCGTCCACCAACCCCACGCAGCACACACAAAGCCCTCCGTGGAGGGTAGGGGGACTCTGGGCCTGAAGGTGGGCTCAGCCAGGGTCTCTTCTAACAGAAACCCCACCTCCAGTGAGGCGGGGAGGCTGGAGGAGTGCTCAGGTGTCTGGAGCAGGAAACTCTGGGGAAATCCTGCTGTGAGACTCGTGGGGGAAAGTATCTGATCAGCAAACTGTAAGGATAACCCGTGGTGGAAACCGTTCGTTAGCAGGTCAGGCGTATTTGTTAAGAAATGTTGCCCTACAAATTAGAAACAGTTTCTGCCCAGCGTATTTTTTTACATTTTACTTTCCTTAGGCTCTGGATCATGTTTAGGTTGTTAATTTCAGTACACCTGTGCCTCAGGTCTTGGACCAGACACCTGCCTCCCACTTTGTGTGAATCGCACGGCCATGTCCCTGTCTCCGGAACAGGGAGAGAGTGTTCTCTCCCTGGGGAACAGAGAGTCCCCTGTTCCCTCCCGTCTCCGTCTGCCTAGCTCTGTCCCTCCTTATCAGCTGTCTCCCTCTGAGTTCCGCGTGCTGCTTATCTGTGACGACCCCTGTCTGTCTATATCCCCCGTGTTCACATGTTCCCACATCTCGGGGACCACGGCGTCACCGCCACCCGGGACCACAGCCAGCTCAGCAGCGAATGTTGGTCAGAGCGACTGACTGGGGTCCGCGGGGAACCCCGGCTTCCCGCTGACTTCCTCCCGGTGGGAGGGGCAGCACGACCGACCCTCCTCAGTTAAACACAGGAGCCCAGGAAGGTCAAGCGGCTTCCGAACAGCTCCAAAAGCTGCACACGAGGCGAGGTCCGTCCCCGAGCAGGGCTGGTCTCCGAAGGGGCCTGACGAGGCCCTGCCGGCCCAGTCAGCCTCTCCCAGCTCTGAGAGCCGCTCTGCTGCTCGCGAGGACCGGCCGGGTCACGGCGGAAGCAGCAACGGCTCCCCGGTTGCCCCCAGTGCACGTTCGCGCTTTCTAACACTAGCCACGCTCCACTTGCGCGGCTGTGTCAGGCGGATGCGCGCTGACTCAGTGACGCGCGCGCATGCGTTCTTTTCCATTAGAGGGTGTTCAGAATACTGAGTCTTCTTCCCTCTGCTATACAGTAGATTCTTGCTGGTTATTTACTCCATATACATCAATAGAAGCGTGTGTGTTAATTCCAAGCTTCTAATTTATCCCCCCTACATCCAATAGCTCATAGAAAAAGCAAGAGAGTTCCAGAAAAACATCTGCTTCTGCCTTATTGGCTATGCCAAAGCCTTTGACTTTGTGGATCACAACAAACTGTGGAACATTCTTAAAGAGATGGGAATGCCAGACCACCTGACGTGCCTCCTGAGAAATCTGTCTGCAGGTCAAGAAGCAACAGTTAGAACTGGACATGGAGCAGTGGACTGGTTCAGAATTGTAAAAGAAGCATGTCAAGGCTGTATATTGTCATCCTGCTTATTTAACTTCTACGCAGAGTACATCATGAGAAACGCTGGGCTGGATGAAGCACAAGCCGAAATCAAGATTGCCAGGAGAAATATCAGTAACCTCAGATATGCAGATGACACCAACCTTATGGCAGAAAGCAAAGAAGAACTAAAGAGTCTCTTGATAAAAGTGAAAGAGGAGAGTGAAAAAGCTGGCGTAAAACTCAACATTCAAAAAATGAAGACACGGCATCCGGTCCCATCACTTCATGGCAAATAGATGAGGAAACAGTGGAAACAGGGACAGACTTTATTTTCTTGGGCTCCAAAATCGCTGAGGGTGGTGACTGCAGCCATGAAATTAAAAGACACTTGCTCCTTGGAAGAAAAGCTATAACCAACCTAGACAACATATTAAAAATCAGAGACATTGCTTTGCCAACAAAGGTTTGTCTAGTCAAAGCTATGGTTTTTCCAGTAGTCATGTATAGATGAAAGAGTTCGACCATAAAGAAAGCTAAGGGTCAAAGAATTGATGCTTTTGAACTGTGAGAGTCCCTTGGACTACAAGGAGATCCAGCCAGTCCATCTTAAAGGTGATCAGTCCTGAATATCCATTGGTAGGACTGATGTTGAAGCTGAAACTCCAATACTTTGGCCACCTGATGAGAAGAGCTGACTCATTTGAAAAGACCCTGATGCTGGGAAAGATTGAAGGTGGGAGGAGAAGGGGACGACAGAGGATGAGAGAGTTGGATGACATCACTGACTCAATGGACATGAGTTTGAGCAAGCTCTGGGAGTTGGTGGTAGACAGGGAGGTCTGGTGTGCTGCAGTCCATGGGGTTGCAAAGAGTTGGGGAAGACTGAACTGATTGATAGACCCGTTTCCCCATTAGTAACCACAGGTTTATTTTCTAAGCCAGACCTCGAGATCTCCTCCGACTGCATCCTGGCCCTTTGAGTCCATTCCTAACACGGCAGCTAAACCTGTCCACGGCCAACGCAGGTCAACACACTTGACCCGGACCCCACCCCCCAGCACTCAACCCTGCGATCTCCCTGGGGTCCCTGGGGTCCCTGGGGTCTCCTGCAGCCTGGCATTGTGTTTCCTGGAGTCTCCTCCAGCCAAGACCAGCTCTCCTTGGTCTGTGGCCGAAGCCCCAATCTTGGTTCCCTTGGGGCTTTAAAATCACAGAATCTTGTTGGGACGAGACCCGCGACAAGTGCGCAGCGGATGCACACACATGCCACTGTCCCAGAGGTTCATCAGAAAGCCTTTCAGTTTCATGTCAGGCTAAGAGCGCTTTCAGCCTGTGGCTCCATCCCCAGGCCCCGCCCTGGGACGAAGAAGAAACGCTCAGAGCAGGTGCAAACACCTGGTCCCCCGGCACTCCATCAGGGCAAGGCTGCAGCCACCTCTCCCTGGGCAGCTCTCAGAGCAAAGACCCCCGCCTGTCCAGTCCTGACCGCCCCCTGGGGGGAGGTCAGTGGGGAGGGAGGCCGGGCGGGTTCAGGGCCTGTCCTGGGATGGGAGTCCAGGAGGACTGGCTGCAGGCTTCCTGCCCGCCACACTGTCCCTTCCGCCCCCGAGGCCTTCTCACGGGTGGCCCTCCAGGAGGACAGCTGCCCCGTCTTCAAGCTCTGTCACAGGGCTGACACTACGCATCTCCCGGACGTTCCTCCCATCCTAAAGCCCGCCACCCCCTGCGTTTCCTCACTCTGCTTCCTGGTCTCTGCAGCTTCAATCACCAGCTCAGAGGACCATTTGTCCGAATGTCCGACCACTTGACCATATGTCCCACCAGACATGGGCTCCATCAGGGCAGGGGCTGCGGGGGGATGTCAGCTGGAAAGGAGTGGTGGACGCTGGCTCCACAGGCAGGCCTTCTCGGGCTCTGCCCTCGTGCAGACCCACGGCCCTCACGGACGGAGTTCTAGAAGTTTAGCCCCTCATCCAGCCCGGTTCCCAGTTGGTAACACGGGAAAGCCAGTGTTTTGTCTGGGCAGTGTGCTCAGACGTGCAGTGAAATTAACATCCCTTCTCGGCCGACCGTGGATGACTTGGCGGGGTCCCCTACCAACGTCACCCGGGGCGGGGTGGGGCGCTCAGCCAGCCACGGAAACACGCTCCCAACAGCTGCCTTCCCGACCGGGAGAACTGTTTCTTTTTCTTTTTTAAAAATACAGCATATTTGATTTTTTTAGGGATTTTGCCTGGGAAACTTGGGAACTATTTCAGTTCTTAGCAAATAAATTTGTGCAAAGGGGGAATAGGCTGATGGATTTTCCCAGTATTTCCTAAGTGGTGTTTTAAACTTTTTTTTTCTAGAGTGCATATTTTGTCCTAGGAAAATGTAGGACATCTGGTCCAATCTGAAGGTGAAATTAGACGAGCCCTGTCTCAAAGAAATATAATTCAAGCCATGTGGGTAATCTGAAATTGTGTAGCAGTCATATTGAGAAAAAGTGAAACGAAAGGGAAGAGACTGACTTTAATATATATTTTATTCCACTCAGTACATCCAAAATATTATTAATTTAACATGTGCCTAATACAAAAAGGTGTAACAAGATCCTTTACATACATTTCTGTACTAATTCTTTGAACCGCATTTCACACCCACAGCCCGTCTCCGTCCAGACCAGCCACGTTCCAGCGCCCCACGGCCCTTAGCGGGCAGCAGGCCTGGCTGTGGACGGCACAGCTCCGGAGCTGGGGCGGGCAGGCAACCTGCCGGCCTCAGGTGTGGCCCTCCAGCCAAGAGCGGAATTTACCTTTTCTAACTGGTGGACCAAGAAACACAGGAGGAGGTGCTGTAGGGATGCAGGCGGCGACGTTTGGGTTTATCAGTTCCCTTTAAATTGAGTTAATCGATCTACACTTGACTTTTTCTCAGTTTTAATTTTAGTAGAAAATATAGATAGATAGATGCAGCTCATAGGGAAAAAGGCCTGCGAAGGGTTGAGAATCAGGTCCGGTCTGATCCCAGGCGAGGTGACAGGTGCTCAGAGAGACCCAGAAATTGAGGCAGGACCACCTGGTGCCTCGCCCATCACCTGGGCCACGCCCATCACCTGGTGCCACCTAATCTGGTGCCATGTGCCCTGGTACCACTTCACCTGGTGCCCATCTGTCATCTGGTACTGTACCACCCGGGGGCCCTCGCATTCCCCACCGCCCTTCTCCGATCTCCTTCTCACCCCCGGCACTTCTTGTTTGCAAGGGTTAAACTAGAAGCTTGCGTCCTATACACTGGAAGTCATGGCCTCGAAGCGTACTTTCTGTTGAGTCGTGTTCCACGGTGGTTCTCAGGCTCTCTGCGGGCTTTGGTGCTGCCTGCTGAGGAAAGCTGCTGGTGAAACCTGTCACTGGTCCCGCTGGGAGAGCCCTCCAGGCCTGAAAGGAGGCCTGTCTGCACCCACGTTTACGAGATGACTGATAGTAATCACTTACGTCTTGGGTGACCAAACTTGCCAGCGTATTATTAATTTTCTATTAAAGTCATCCTGGCAGGACCTGAGACAGTGTGCCAGCCCGAAGCGGGGCCCAGACTGGGGGCTCTTGGAGGCATCGGGCATCCTTCCATCTGAAGAGCGTTCTTCCCAGGAAACTCACCCAGGAATCCTGGTCCTGGTGTCCTGTGAGGCGGCTCTGACTCTCGTGTGGAACCCTCAGCAGACTCCACTGACTGACCCACAGAGGCAAGCTCAGCCAGTTCTCAGGACGCCTGTGGGCACCAGGCACCCGTCTAGCAGCTACCCTGGGCCCTGGGAATGCCTGGCTTCCCTGACCCTGTTTGGGCACCAGAGCCCTGAAGGTTTTCCCCAGCATCTTGGCATCCCTGGGGGACTCACCCCTGGGGAGACCGCGGGGGCTTTAGGGGGCCTGAGAATACCCTGGACGCCACCCAGCACCTCACAGCACCTCATCTCCTAGCGCTGACACACGAGGACTTGGAACCCCTGGCCAGCGGCGCACTTTGCTCCAGCGACGTCGATGTCGATCCTGCTCAGGCGTGGGGGGGCTCGGCCCGTCCGGAGGAAGGCCTTGAGTGAAGAAGGCGCTGCTGGGGAAGCTGTTTCCTCAGTTTCATCAGCTCAGCCCGTCACGGCCTCCACTGATGGAGCCGGCTGAGCGGCAGGGGATGGGATGGCGTCCTGCCCCAGCCCTTTCTTCCGGTCAGTGTGCTGGGTCCACAGGGCGGGAAGTCCCTGCTGACCGTGGACTGTCTGATTCCAATGGTGATTACAGATCCCACTTGGTCAACAAAAGCCGCTCAACAAAAGCCGGCGGGGAGGTCACGTAGCCCCCACACCCAGTGACTGGTTGGCCAGACCTGGCCGCTGGACTCCGGTGGGTGGGGGGCTGCTCTCCACGGTCTAGACTAAAGCTGTTCTCAAGGCGAACCCAGCCTGCAGCGTCGGCGCCACCTGGGATCCTGGTGGAGACGCAAACCCTCAGGCCCCTGGGACTCTGAGGCCTGGGGTCCAGCATCCCGTGTCTAGCCATCCCCCTCCCCCCACAGGTCTTCCCAATCCCAGAGAGACTCCACAAGGCCGGGGTGGATCTCAGGTGCAGATGGGACCGCCTCCCTGCCCTCTTCTGTCCCCCTCACCCCGGCCCTGAAGAACCCCAGGACATCACCTGCACGAGCGTCCCTGCCCCAGGGTCAGCTCCCAGGAACAGCAGTGGCTTTCTTCCTCTGCCTCGGATAATCTCCAAACTAGAGCAGAGGCTGTTTTGTGCCCCCTTTCCTACCTTATACCTTTTAAGTCCTCCGTCTCGCCTTTGCTCCAGAGCCCAAGTTATCTTCGCTTGTTTAGCTGCTTAGTTGTGTCTGATTCTTTCGGCACCCCATGGATTGGAGCCCATCAGGGTCCTCTGTCCGTGGGATTCTCCAGGCAAGAATACTGGTTGCCATTCCTTTTTTCAGGAGATCTTCCTGACCCAGTGATTGAACTCGAGTCTCCTGCTCAGTAGGCAGACTCTTCACCACTGAGCCACCAGGGAAACCCAAGAGCCTAATAACAAAAATCCAGGGCAAAGTGGCTCCTGGAAATTGCCAATATTTAATTCACCTAAAATTCCGCTTTTTCGTTTTTAGTGTTGACCCAGCACCCAGGATTGGCTGCCAGGGTGTTACTTCCTCATTTCTCCTTGAAAAATTCAGTGCCGTCAAAGGAAAAGAACCCGTCCACTGGGCGGTTTTGTCATGAATAGCCATCTTATACTTGAAAGGAGCTCTCGCCACAGCATTTCAGCCTTGTCTGGGGTGGGGCCGCCCAGTACGGAGGCCGCCACCCGCCTGCGCTGGTGGGCGCCTGCCTTGCGGCCGCCCTGAGCCAAAAAAAGGGCTGCCCGGGGCCTGCACCCCGAGCGTCGGAGACCAGGCCGGAAAAGGGGCCACGGGTCTCATTAAAAACAGTTTAGTGTGGAGGACATGCTGGGATGATAATATCCTGGGTTAAATGAAATATGTCATTAGAATCACTTTCACCTGTTTCTTTTTATTTCTGCAATGTGACTGTGGAAAATTTAATAACGTGTATGCGGCTGATGCTGTTTCTCTTGGACAGCCCGGGCCTGGGAGATGCCGAGGACAGCCAGCTCGGGAGTGAGGGTCTTGCCAGACAGCCGTTCCCAGGCCGAAGAGGCCGGCTGGGAGAGCCGCCCGCCCCATCAAGCTTGGCTGTGTGGGCGTCAGCTCCATAGGTGGCAACGGGGGTTCCTGGGGGCGGTTTCCCGGTTCACCGTGGCTGGTGTCCCTGGCACTGGGTGCGGTGCCGCGAGCAAGGGTGCCTTTTGCTGGCTGGGGTGGCTTTAAACCTGCAGGATGCACGCCTGGAAGACAGCCTGGGAGCCATGGAGTCTGGGGAGGGGGAGATCACTTTGGGAGGAAATGCTGCAGTTTCCCACGGGGCGTGGGGTGGGGGTCGTGGGAACCCTCGCCAGCCTCCTCTGGCAGGAAGCTCATCTTCACAGTTTAACTTCACAAGCAGTTAAACTGTTTGCTCCTGCTCTTACCAGAACCGAGAGGGCGGACAGCTGGCCGGCACACTCAGTGTGAAGCCCTCTGGGTGAGTCAGAGGAAAGCTTCATTTTATCCCTTAAGTTTCTGTTCCACAAGTGAGATGCGCTAGGTTCCTTGAATAAGCGCAGTGGTGATGTTTTTCCTCTAGAAAACAGAAGAAAGGGATCTGGCAGTCGTCCGTTTGGTGGCGAGTGTGGGCAGGTCGTGGGGCTTGGGTCTCACCAGGTGCCCGAAACCACAAGGTAGTGGGACTGCGCTCTCCCCTAGTTCAGAACCTCAGCGCAGCAGCGTTTGGAAGAGTTCTCTGTGTCTCTTGCTCGTAAAGCCCCTGTGTGTGTGTGCTCTGTTCTGTCTGACTCTGCAACCCCGTGGGCTGTAGCTGCCAGGCTCCCCTGTCCATGGGACTCTCCAGGCAAGGATACTGGAGTGGGCTGCCCTTCCCTTCTCCAAAAGCCCTTATGTTTATCCCCAAATACACTCAGTGGCAGCAGGACTGAAATGCAAGGGAGAGCTCAGGGGGCGGTCGGGTAACTCAGGATCCTCTGGACAGCCGTGGCGTCCTGGGGTCACCACGATGGACTTTCCCATGGGCTTCCCGAGACCGAGCCCCAGGGCGGGCACAGAGTGGCAACAAGCATCCAGAGGGTTTCTGGGCTTGAAACACGGGCAGACAGAGGACCAGCCGGGGAGAACGTAGGGCCTGGTGAGAGATGCAAACGTAGGGCCCTTCTTCAAACATTGTTAAGACTTTTAAGGCGGTTATGGCAAAGCGTTCAAGGACGTGGGCGGCCTTGCTATGCACCGGCCTGGGGGACATGTAGGTCTCACGGCCAGCTGACCCTGGCCTTAGAGCACAGCAGTGGGCTCGCTGCTCGGGCCCCCCTTGGCCAAGCAGAGCGCTGAGACTGAGGGCCAGGGAAAGGCATGATGCTGCCCTGGAAGGGGGAGCGGGGGCTGGACATGGGGATGGTGAGTGCCCGCCGAGAGACCCGACGGGCCACTCTGCAGTCCTGCCCAAGGAGAGAGGAGGCCTCTCCTGTCCTCAGAGAGTGCCCAGCAGACCTGGGAGAGCAGATGTCTCTGTGGCTGCAGCTCTGTCTCCTCCCTCCCCGCCCCTCCCCCTCCCCCTCCCCCTGCCATCACCGCTCTCGTCTTTGTTACTATTGTTTTTAGCACAGGTTGGACATTTTCTGCAGAGGCACTGAAGTTCACTAGCTTCGAAAGAGCTCTATCAAAAGCGCCACCCTTGGCCCCACTGAAATCACAGAAGATCAAGCGTGCCATTCTCCTCTGCACCTAAGGCCGGCATCTCTCTCGAATGCTTGTCCCTTAAAGCCACGTGCCTTCAGGGGGGCGGGGGGGTTGTGGCTCTTGTTTCATCTTAAATTGGTCTCCCCTTTGCCCACCTCTGTTTTCACACAAGCTGGCTCATGAGCGAGATGCCCCATGACTCCACTCAACCGGAGAGTCTGTGGTTTTGAAGCAGCAGACGGTCACCGTTTGAGAGAACCAGCAGTTGCTTCCCCGTACAGACGTTGCGGGGCCTTCCTGCACCTGCCAGTGCTGCCTCTTTGGCTCTGGAAAGTGGCCCCGCTCCGACAGGCGTGGTCTGAGGGCATGGCGGGGTCCCCGGTCTGAGGCTCAGCCAGTGGTGGGTGGAGAGTGGGCACCTGCTTCCGTCTGCCCCGTCCTCCCTTCAGGTGCCTGAGGGTGACTGGGAGCACTGCTCTGAGTGGCACCCTCTGTGCCCAGGAGCTGGCTGGCTCACCCAGACCTCCCGCCGCCACCCCGCTCGCTCGGGACGTGCTGAGGGTGTGGTGTGTGTGCAGACCGGCTTGGCAGGAGCCGGGTGGTTTTGCAGCAAGCAGGCGGGGAAGGAGGGGACCTGGCTCAGTTGTGACTTGAACACCTGTGCACACGAGCCAGAGACAGCTGCTCCGAGTCAGCCCGCAGCCGGGGGGCCGGCTTCTCCCAGCCAGGGTTGCAATTAAGTTCGCAGCGCCCCCGGGGCTCCTGGAGAGAGAGCAAGGGAAACCTCGCCCCGGCCTGCCCGGCCCTGTGAGGCCCCTGCTGAGCTGTCCCAGGGAGACCTTTCCCTTGTGTCCCCGGGGTGCTGTCTGGGCGGGCAGTTCCCCCAGCCTGCCGGGGGCCCTTCACTCGGTCCTGTTTCTTCCGGCTTTGGGCTGGGTCTGCCTCCTGAGGCCATGTCTGCCCAAACCACCCTCTTCCTGAACTTTCAAGTCTATGAGGATTTTTAAGGACAAGTGAATCTGAAATATTTGGGGACAGTCACCTGAAAGTCACAAAGTGGCTTTTGCTCCCTACTTGCCACTTGCCTTACAGAGCCGCCCTCTTAGAAATAGGTTTGCGTGAATCAAGCGGCCGTAGAGACAACGCCCGGAGAAGGGACGTCGCTTTCCACGTCAGATGCCCCCAGCTTAGTGCTCCGCGTGCAGACCTGCCTGGCTGTGACTATTGCATCATCGGACGCAGTAATGGGGCAAATGGTGTGAGAGGGAACCACGGCGGACGTGACTGCGGGACGATTTCACGGCCCCTGAACACAGCGAGGAAGCTGGGCTGGATGGATGAGACTTGACACCTGCGTGCGGCAGCAGAGGCGCAGAGCCACTTAGCGGCTCCTCCGGGGCCGCCCCAGGACCTGCTGTCCTTGCCCATCAAGTATTAACCAGCGCGGGGAGACCTCCCGGCTGGCCTGGCCCGCGCCAGGAGAGCGCAGCTGAGCCAAGGCCCTGCTCTCTGTCAGCTTACAATCTGCGGATCCGAGAGGGGGTGCATGCAGTCACCGACGAACATGGCCGGGGAGGGGAGCGGGGCGTTCCAGCAACAGGGTCCACGGCCGCCTCCTGGCTCAAAGGGCAACAGAAGCCACAGCTGCTGGGACCTGTGCTTGGAAGCCGCCCTTGGCAGTTTGTGTCATTGACCTGCACCCCGCGGATCTGCTGGGAAGGGCATGGCAGTGCACAAAGTCAGGGGTGGGAGAGTCAGGAGGGACAGTGCCCGGGCTCTGACCACAGGCCCTGGAAATTGCTCCAGTGGGTTTCCACCTCCAGACTGTGGTCTCTCCCACAGTTCACTTCAGTTCAGTTGCTCAGTCGTGTCTGACTCTTTGCGACTTCATGGACTGCAGCACACCAGGCTTCCCTGTTCTTCACCATCTCCCAGAGCTTGCTCAAACTCATGTCCATCGAGTCGGTGATGCCATCCAACCATCTCATCCTCTGGCGTTCCCTTCTCCTCCCGCCTTCAATCTTTCCCAGCATCACGGTCTTTTCCAGTGAGTCAGTTCTTTGAATCAGGTGGCCAAAGTACTGGAGTTTCAGCTTCAGCATCAGTCCTTTCCATGCATATTCAGGACTGATCTCCTTTAGGATGGACTGGTTGTCTCTCCTGCAGCCTCTCATTAGAGAAGGGAGTAGGGGGATGAGGGCCCGGGCAGTTCTGGGGTTTCGCCGTGAGCACCCACAGCAGGACAGGCTTGGCTCTGGTGGACCCCCTGGGAGAAGGAGTGGCCTCTGCCTCCCTGAGTTTCAGAACAGGACGTGGTGCAGACCTGCTGAAACCTGCTGCTGTGTTTGTCCTCCAGCGTCCACGGCTATGACCCCGCTCACGGCCTTTGTACACCGTCCACATCTGACCAGCGTCTCGTGGGTGGAGAGAAGCGAGCGAGGTTCGCTCTCAGACGTAAAGGAACCGTCCTCCACTCTTCTTCCCAGCCCTGATGACCTCGAGGCCCCAAGCCCAGCTGGCAGAGCACAGCCGGGGCCCCTGCGTGTCCATGTGGGGCAGAGGCCCCCGATCCACGGCCCGGCCCTTCCCTTCAGAGGGACGTGACTTTGTGGGGTTTCATGTCTGTTTGTCCATGGTGCTGCAGAGTCAGACACAACTTAACGACTGAACAACAGCGTCCGTGTGTTAGAGCGGTCCCGCTCCCCGGGCACAAGGCGAGAAACGTCGTTCTTGAAACCCTTCCTTGGCAAAGGCTGAGTGAAGGCCCTGGGAGGCTCACCAAGACCTGGGTCTCAGCGGTGCCGCGGGATGAAGATATGAAGAAGAGTCTTTGCAGAAACCACGGGCTCGCCGCGATTGTCCTTCCTAGGCTTTCGTCCCCTGTAACTGTTCTGAAGGCCTGGTTTGCACTCCACACGAGGCGGGGCTCCTGCCCCCAGGCTCTGTGGGTCCAGCTCGCTGACGGCAGGAGTCGGGGCTAGGAGTGTGCGCTTCACGGTCACGGTTGCTCTACGTGAGGACCTCCAGGCCCGGGAGAGGAGAAGAAAAGAGGCCACTTTGTCAATCAGCGAATAAAGGCTTTCTGTCTTTGGAAAAAGGGATTAGCTCTGGTCAGGGTCTAGGAGGGACCAACGTGATGCTAAAATAATCACAAGGTTGACATGCAGCTGCTGAAGGCTAAAGGGAACTAACGTGTTTACAGAACCCACCTGCGCCCCCGGGGGAGGCCCCGCGCCCCGCGCCCCCGGGGGAGGCCCCGCCCCCCGCGCCCCGCGCCCCCGGGGGAGGCCCCGCCCCCCGCCTCCCCCGGGCCTTGCTGGTGACTTGGGGGGAGGCTCCGCTTTGCTTTCAGTCTGCACGTAGGCGGGGGGCTGTCCACCTCATCCCAGTCCCCGGCAGAGCTGCCGGATGAAGCAGGAGAGACTACGGGACGAGTCCGCAGCTGGCCCCGAGCCCCGCGCATCCTTGTTGCCTTCCTCACCGCCATCTGGTCTCCACCACCCTCCAGGGCGCTGAGGGCACTGGGAGCGGGCAGTGGGCCCCGTCCGCCTCCTCTGAGTCCCCGTGCCTAAGACGGTGCCCAGAGCAGGACCAGGGTGCGTTGGACGAGTGGGTGATGGGTGACCGTCCGCTCAGCGATTGAGGTCGGGGTTGATGGATGTCTGTTCCACTTGCTGAAACCATCCCCTCAGTCTCCAGTGACGGCTCTGTGACCCTGAGATGACCACCGTCTTCTCGAGGGCTCCTTCCTTGGGGTGGGGGGGCTGAAATGAGGTGTCAGTGAGCTGAGGTCCTGTGGTTGCCATACAGCTGGGGTGGGGTGGGTTTCTTTGGAGGCCAAATGGTCAAGGTCAAGATGCTGAGGCTTTTATCTAATCCAGCGCAGGGTCTCCCCACAGTCAGCGTATGAATGAATAAAAGAACTCTGCATTAAAAGAATTCAGACTCGTGTTGCCACAGTCTAAGATCAAGACACCGTCTTCTCCATCATTACCTTGGGAGTTTGATTTGATGGCTTGTTTCAGGCTGCACATGGTGGGATTACGGGGGTTTTATTAGATGGGAAATGGAGAGAAACGAGGGAAACAAGCTGCTAACTTGATGCTCCTCTCAGAACGTCCCTTTGAGCAGCAGTCCGGGAGCGGCTGAACCCCAGGGAGTCAGAGGCCGGAGGGGCTGCAGTGGGAGGGGATGTGCCCGTCGGTCACCGGTCACATTAGGACACCCCTCTGGCCCGCCCGGAAACCAGCTCTGTGAGATTCGGGGGATCAGAAGCTTCAAAAGGTCAAGATGGTGGATTCCTCAGAGTCGCTGGAGAATGTGCCCAGACGGCAGTGGGACGGGTCGCCTGGGTCACCGACAGCCTGAAGCACACACTGCCTGCTTCCTGGAGAGACCGAGGAGACCCCCGGGGCCAGCGTGGCCCCCAGAGGTGTCGGCGCCATGGTCCGCGGGGACACCGCCTCCCATCTCTGAATGGCCCAGGTGAGGTGTTCCATTGGCTGACTAGACCTCCATCGCAGGGGTGCGTCCTCCGCTGGGCCTGGGGTGGGAATGGCCCCCATCGCGGGGGTGAGTCCTCCGCTGGGCCTGGGGTGGGCGTGGTCCCTATCACGGGGGTGAGTCCTCCGCGGGGCCTGGGGTGGGCGTGGGCCCCAGGGGGCAGGCACGACTGCCTGTGTCCGTTGTGTCAGGGTGTTCGGGTCCAGAGGCCAGAATTGCCTGCTGACGTCACCACCAAGGAGCAGGGCTGCAAACCCACATCCCTTGGGTCCCTCACAGCCAGACTTCAGGTAGGTGCCCCTGCCCAAGACCCGGGCATGGGGCAAGAGAGAGTCTGGCTCCTGGACCTCCTGTGGCCGTCCCGCGTACTGGGCTGGAGCCTGCGCCATGCCTGCTGGTCGTCGGACTTCTGACCCCCACTATTCTGGATCGTGGTGGCTCTCCCAGCTGCGTCTTCTCTCAGCCCATAGAACAAGCCACGGGGTGGCTTGCTCAGCCTCCCCAGCAACTCTGAAGGCCAATAAAACCCTAGTTACTCTCAGTCTGCCTGTCACCGCCCTGATCAGAGAAACTGACAGCAGAGAAGTCAGGAAGAGATTGTCTGCTAAAGCCCTGCAGTGCCGTAGGCGGAGGGAAGACGGCAGTGCCGGTCAGGGCTCCAAATGGTGGTGTCACCATCGCGGAGTTCTGGCTAACTGTTTCTGCAGCACACCGTGCTGTAACGTAGATCGTCTCGATCACCGCGTCTCCTTCGTGCCTAAAATGCTTGGACCGGGGGGCTGCCTCATCGCTCTCCCGCCAGCTGCAGTAGTGACTTCTAGAGCCATGAGGGATCCAGGCAAATGCAGAGAGGTGCGTAGAGAAAAGGAGAAAACTTTACTGAGGTGCGTGAACATCCTTTGAATAAATCAAGGGCAGCCTAATTTTTAGCTTTCCCTCTTTTTTGACACACGAGCTCGAGGCTGTGTCTCTTGTGCACAAGTTAACTGCACAGACACATTTTAATAGGTGAGATATTTGTTAACTTCAGCTCACCCTGTGGCTGGGTTTCGGTCAGGATTTCTCCTTCTGCTCAGGGGCTATTTACAACGCCACTTCTTCATTCCCAAACACGGGGAGGTTTTGGTCACCTTATTGCCATCGGGTGCTCCGATGACCACATGCGATCCGACAGCACTCCTGGGACGATCTCGGTCCCCGAGGGCTTGCTGCGGCCCACCCCGTGGCCTGCTCTGCAGAGACTGGCCGGGCGTGTCCTCCACGTGAACACACTCGTGTCCCTCTGTCAGGAGAGGTCTCCTGCACTGCGTGAGACATCTGAACCCAAAACCTGCTTGTCTACTTCCTTTGGCCTCACGGAGAGTGTTGGGTTAAAATCTATTTCTGAAATTGGGGATTTAATTATTTCTGCTTTTAAAATTTCCAGCTCTTATTTTATATATCTGAAGCTGCAGTGTAAATGCCTACTGGTTGGAATGGCATGTTGTCCGGGTGGCATGACAGTTTTCCAAGATGGAACACTCATCTTTTTCTTTGGTAATGTTCTCTACCTTGGTGTCTGTTTTGTCTGTGATGGGTATATTGGCCACATGTGTGAGACCATAAAACAAGTCTTAATACACTTAGAAAGCAAATGCCACAAGAGGTTTTCTCCAACCACGATGAAACATTAGTAACTGAAGGAAACCTGGGAGATCCACAGCTATGCAGATGTGAAATGGCGCACACCTAAACAGCCACGAGTCAGTGAAGAGAGCACAAGGGACTTTCGAAATGCTTGGAGAGGAAAAAACATGGCAACAATGCAGGAAGCCTGTGGGACAGAGCGGGGCGGCGCTCCAAAGGCCCGCCTCAAGGAGGCGTCAAACAGCACGACCGGCCACCTGAAGGAGCAAGCGAAAGAGTAAACTGATCTGAAAGCAAAAGCAGAAAGAAATAACAAAGATTAAATCAGGGGAGAGTGAGCTAGAGAGAGGAAAAGCAAGCGAGACTTAATGAACCTAAACACTGGTTCTTTGAAAAGAAAAAGATATTGACAAGCTTTTAGTTAGATTAATCAAGAAATGATAGAGAGACAACTCTAATTACCAGATTCAGGAATGAAAGCGAAAGCTAGCGCATTACCACGTGTTTATAGAAATAAAAATAATTATGCGAGGGGCTTCCCTGGTGGTCCCGTGGTTAAGACTCCGGGCTCCCAGTGCAGGGGCCCGGGCTGGGGTCCCGGTCAGGGAACTAGACCCCTCATTAAGAACAATTAAGAGCCGCATGCTGCAACGGAGACCTGGCTTAGACAGAAATGTGAGAATACTATGAGCGATTTTATGATGACAAGTTAGATAGCCCAGATAAAAGGGACGCATCCCTAGAAACACACACAGCACCAAAATTGGCTCAAGACAAAGAGTAAATGCTTATAAATCTGTAATAAATGAGAAACTGAATCAATAAATTAAAAATCTCCCCAGTGAATAGGACGGATCCCTTCACTGTTGAACTTCATCACTCATTGTGAAGAAGAATCAACACTGGCCATTCTCACACTTTTCCAAAAACATTAGCAGATGGAGCGCCACCTAACATCTCCAAGGCCATGCCACCAGGCAGAACACTACAGCTCTGTGGCCCTTATCAAAATAGATGCAGAAATCCTCAGCAAAAATCCAGCTTCCCAAATCCTGCAGCATAATAAGAGGATTAAACTCCATGACCAAATGGGATATATCCCAAGAATATGAGGGTGTTTCAACATCCAAAAATTAAACACTGTGATACATCATATTAATAGAATGAAGAGAGAAAAAGGATAATCTCTTCTGATGCAGAAAAGGCTTTTGAAAAAGCTCACATCTTATCATGATGAAGAGACTCAGTAAAGGAGAAATAGAAGGAAACGTTCTCAGCAAGTTCGAGCGTATCTATGAAAAAGCCACAACTGACATCGTGTTCAATGGTGAGAGCCTGAAAGCTTACCTCCTAAGAACAAGAGCAAGACGAGGAAGGTCGTACTCACTGCTTCTCTTAAAATTGTGTTGGAAGTTCTAGCCAGGGCGGGTAGGCAAGAAAAAGAAATAAATAGCACCCACATTGGGAAGGAAGAATGAAACTGTTTCTATTCACAGATTACCTAATATTACAGACAGAAACCCCCAAATAATCCATAAAATGCCCTTAAAGCTAATAAATGAGAGAGTAAAGTTGGAGGACAAAATCAACATACAAAAATCAGTGCATTTCTACTCTTTCACCATGGGGACCCCCCCCCCTCCCCACAAAGGTATAAATAGAATTTTTGGACTGTGGTGTTGGAGAAGACTCTTGAGAGTCCCTTGGACTGCAAGGAGATCCACCAGTCAATCCTAAAGGCAATCAGTCCTGAATATTCATTGGAAGGACTGATGCTGAAGCTGAACCTCCAATACTTTGCTGCTGCTGCTGCTGCTGCTAAGTCGCTTCAGTCGTGTGCGACTCTGTGCGACCCCATGGACGGCAGTCCACCACCAGGCTCCGCCATCCCTGGGATTCTCCAGGCAGGAACACTGGAGTGGGTTGCCATTTCCTCCTCCAATGCATGAAAGTGAAAAGTGAAAGTGAAGTAGCTCAGTCGTGTCCGACTCTCTGGGACACCATGGACTGCAGCCCACCAGGCTCCTCCGTCCATGGGATTTTCCAGGCAAGAGTACTGGAGTGGGGTGCCATTGCCTTCTCCGTCCAATACTTTGGCCACCTGATATGAAGAACTGACTCACTGGAAAAGACCCTGATGCTGGGAAAGATTGAAGGCAGGAGAAGAAGGGGACGACAGAGGAAGAGATGGTTGGATGGCATCACCAACTCGATGGACATGAGTTTGAACAAGCTTTGGGAGTTGATGATGGACAGGGAGGCCTGGCGTGCTGCAGTCCATGGGGTCGCAAAGAGTCTGACAGGACTGAGTGACTGAACTGAACTGATAAATAATAGCATCAAAAAGGATAAAATACCTAGTGATAAATTTAACTCAGGAGGTGTGAGACTTGAACACCCTGAACTATGAAGTATTGTCAAGAGAAATTTAAAAAGACCTCAGTAAGGGGGCAGGCCCTCCACGCTCTTGGATTGGAAGACTTACTATCATAAAGATGGCCGTGCTCCCCAACGCAATCAAATGAGTGTCTACTGAGATTCCAGTGGCCTGTGTGTGTGCAGAAATGGAAAAGCTGATCCTAAATTTCATTTCAAATGTTGAAAACATTCTGGGATGAGATAGGGTCGAGGTTACTGTACGCTGAGAAAATACTAAAAGCCACTGAACTGTGCAGCTGAAAATGGTGAATCTCATGTTATGTGAATGGCTCACACAGCAAGCCCCACGTGTAAGAAGATATTAACTGGAATATTATTTTAAACAGTGAACAATTAGAAACAGCGTGAATGCCCAACGTTGACACACGGTGAGGAGTGTGGGCCAGGCGCTCGATGCGCTTTATATGCACAGCGCTGTTAAAGACTATTGTGGGCAGTGCTGCAAAACGGAATAATTATGTTCGGTCAAACAGAAGCAGAGCACAATATTGCTTATATTCTATAAAAGCAACTTTTAAATCTGGATATACATGAACAAAGACTGGAAAAGAAAGAATAAAATTGAAATTATTTCCGTGTGGTTATGGGTGATTAAATTTTAAAATTTTATTTTATTAAAAATTTTAAATAAAGGTGGGGTGATTTGGGAGAATGGCATTGAAATATGTATACTATCATGTAAGAAACAAATCACCCGTCTAGGTTCAGTACAGGATACAGGATGCTTGGGGCTGGTGCACTGGGATGATCCAGAGAGATGATATGGGGAGGGTGGTGGGAGGGGGGTTCAGGGTTGGGAACTCATGTATACCTGTGGCAGATTCATGTCAATGTATGGCAAAACCAATACAGTATTATGAAGTAAAAAAAGAAAATAAAGAGAAAAAAAATTTTATTTAAAATTTTCTTTTACTTTCTTTTATGGTAGAAAAAGAGCTGTTGCCACTCAGTTAAAAATACTTGCTAAAACTTACTTGTGCCATCGCAAAATAACAATGCAGAATTTTAAATCTGAGCTAAAAAACAATGAATAGTAACAGATAAGTCAATTGCTATATCGAAAACATTTAGCAGAATGTATCTTGAACTGATGCTGAAGAGGCCTTGGATTTCCTTGGGATTAACACTTCCAGCGAATTTTGAAGTCTTTCATTTTATTGACTATTTTAAAGAGGAAAAAAGACTTCCTTATTTTATCGTAAAATTCTGAAGCGCACCAACATTAGGGTAATGAGATGTTACAGAGAGACCAGCGTCTCCCTCCCTGCTTTCCTTTCTTCTGCCATTATTTTGCTTATTCATTAAATATTCATCAGCAACAATATATTAGACAATGTTGAGAAAAAGAGAGAAGCAAAATGTAAATATTTCCCACAAAAACTTTTGGTTTAATAAAGAATATAGCACATTCAGCTGCCTGGGTCTTTTAAAATAATGTTGCATTTAAATTTCAACACTACGGTGAGAACATTTGTTTCACATAAGTTCACTGAAGAAAATGGAATTATATTCGTGGATGTCTTTTTCTAGTTCAAGATAATCAGAGCTTATCCTTAGCCAAAATTCTGCCCATCCTCATTTTAATCAGGTGCCTTTACCATGAAGTTGCATTGTTCAGTTGAATACGAGTTAGTTTGGGGGAAGTAGTGAAATCTGCTTTAAAGAGTTAATCAAACCATTACTGAAATTAGGAGATGAGGAATTCGTATTGTGTGTTGATTATTAGACCCAATTGCAAGCAGACCCTTGGAAGAGGATTCCTCAAAGGCAGACACAGTTCAGTATGGATGTACTTGGGAGCGGATCCCAAGTGCCTGTGGCAGGACTCAGCCGTGGCCAGCCTTCCATCTCTTCTCTCCAACTGTGCTTTACCAAACCCTTTGCTCCTTGACCCGGGTCTTGGCTTTCAGCTGTGGCCAAAGGGATTGCAAACAAAAGCTCTGGCTCTGGTGACAGAGCCCCTCAAGAAGGGGTCAGGTGGATGGCCCAGAGTGGATGACCCACCAGACCCCAGAGATGCCTCCTGATGCCTGGTCTCCCGCTTTCATTACTGACACTGAGCAACTGTTCAGATTGTGGGGCATGGACCGTGCAGATGTGAAGGAGGGTAGAGAAATGTTCGTGCTGCCCTCCCAAAGGACTAACCCAGCCAGACGTCAGAGAAAGCCAAGACCTTTGTCATCTCTAAACTGCTACACTCCTTGGAGATTGCAGGCCCTCTCTTAGTCCATAGAGCACAGCACACGCTTATTTACGTTTGGCATCTGCCTTCAGCGGGTTCCGTCTGGTGCATTCACGCATGCTCAGTCTCTGAGTCGCGTCTGACTCTTGACCCCATGGACTGCAGCCCGCCAAGCTCCTCTGTCCATGAGATTCTCCAGGCAAGACTACCAGAGCGGCTTGCCATCTCCTTCTCCAGGGGAATCTTCCGACCCAGGGACTGAACCGCCACCTCCTGCTTCTTCTCACTGGCAGATGGATGAGTCACCCGGGAGGCCCAGCTTTTGTTTGGTTCAGTTCAGTTCAGTTCAGTCACTCAGTCGTGTCTGACTCTTTGCGACCCCATGAACTGCAGCACGCCAGGCCTCCCTGTCCATCCCCAACTCCCAGGGTCCACCCAAACCCACATCCATTGAGTCGGTGATGCTATCCAACTATCTCATCCTCTGTCGTCCCCTTCTCCTCCCACCTTCAATCTTTCCCAGCATCAGGGTCTTTTCCAATGAGTCAGCTCTTCACATCAGGTGGCCAAAGTATTGGAGTTTCAGCTTCAACATCAGTCCTTCCAATGAACACCCAGGACTGATTTCCTTTAGGATGGACTGGTTGGATCTCCTTGCAGTTCAAGGGCCTCTCAAGAGTCTTCTCCAATACCACAGTTCAAAAGCATCAATTCTTTGGTGCTCAGCCTTCTTCACAGTCCAACTCTCACATCCATACATGACCAATGGAAAAACCATAGCCTTGACTAGATGGACCTTTGTTGACAAAGTAATCTCTCTGCTTTTTAATGTGATGTCTAGTTTGGTCATAACTTTCTGTCCAAGGAGTAAGTGTCTTTTAATTTCATGGCCGCAGTCACCATCTGCAGTGATGAATCACCTGGGAGGCCCAGATTTTGTTTGGTAGCTTGAAGAGTATATATCCTGTATTCTAACAGCAATTCAAAATTCGTGCAATTTTGATTTAAAATTTGAGGTCAGAAAATGCAAGACTTCATCTGTTCCCAGAATTTTAGAAAATCACACAGAATTAATGTGCTAGAAACATGTTAGAAAAACACAGGAAATCAGATTTTCTGTAATTCGTGTTCTTACTAAGATGAAACGGGCAGAGGAGACTCTCTACCTAGAAAATGGAGGGAAAGAGTAGAAAACACCCGACTCCCTGAATATCAGCGCCCCACACAGATGCTCCCTAACAAGCCTTGTCTCCTGCATCACCTCCATTTCTGCTCTCCCTAAGGGCTCTTTTTAAAGTCTGACACCAGGAGCGTCGCTGTGAAGGCCTTTCCCTCCGGCTCCGGGGGGAATCTTTAACTGGGTTGGTGGGAAAGTCAGTGGCTAGATGTGGCTTCTTCTGCCGAGAGGGCCTGTCGAATTTCCAGCACCGAGTTCGGAGGCAGTGATGACAGTGGATCCTCTCGAGTTCCACCCCCACCAGGAGCCGCAGGACACCCCTCGTGGGTGATAGCAGTGTTTTTACCTGTCGGTCACTTGCGAGTCTCTGATTCACAGAAAAACTTTCACAAAATGTTCCTCTTCCATATAGTTTTGCTCCACACCATGGAGATAACTTTTGATAAATTAAAAACTCCCCGTCCTTGGCACTTCTCAAAGACTTAGGTCAGTTCAGTTCAGTTCAATTCAGTCCCTCAGTCGTGTCTGACTCTTTGAGACCCCATGGACTGCAGCACACCAGGCCTCCCTGTCCATCACTAACTGCTGGAATTCACTCAAACTCATGTCCATCACGTCAGTGATGCCATCTAGCCATCTCATCCTCTGTTGTCCCCTTCTCCTCCTGCCCCCAATCCCTCCCAGCATCAGGGTCTTTTCCAATGAGTCAGTTCTTTGCATCAGATGGCCAAAGTATTGCAGTTTCAGCTTCAGCATCAGTCTTCCAATGAACACTTATGACTGATCACCTCTAGGATGGACTGCTTGGATCTCCTTTCAGTCCAAGGGACTCTCAAGAGTCTTCTCCAACACCACAGTTCAAAAGCATCAATTCTTCAGCGCTCAGCTCTCTTTATAGTCCAACTCTTATGTTCATATATGAGTACTGGAAAAACTGTAGCTTTGACTAGATGGACCTTTATTGGCAAAGTAATGTCTCTGCTTTTTAATATGCTGTCTAGGTTGGTCATAGCTTTTCTCCCAAGGAGCAAGCGCCTTTTAATTTTATGGCTACAGTCACCATCTGCACTGATTTTTGGAGACCCCCAAAATAAAGTCACTGTTTCCACTGTTTCCTCATCTATTTGCCATGAAGAGATGGGACCGGACGCCATGATCTTAGTTTTCTGAATGTTGAGTTTTAAGCTAACTTTTTCACTCCCCTCTTTCACTTTCATCAAGAGGTACGTGGTCATTATCAAAACAGATCTCCACTCTGTGACCAGCTTGATGAGAGCAATCAACGTCTAGCTGTCAAAAGCGAGATGTCACTTTGCGCTCACTAATTTCCCCTGCACTGGCCCGGCCTCGTTCTCATGTTCAGTGACGTGGGATGGATTGTGTTTGAAGTTATATTCAGGCTCCCCATGTGCAGCCACTTTGGGTGTTTATTTTGGAACCCCTGCTGCAGCGGGCTGTGCCCCGGGCAGCGTGTCATTCCTGGCCCTGGAGCAGCAGGAATCAGAGGAGAGAAGTTACCTCCTGTCCCCCTGAGGCACGGTGGTCACCCCCAGTGGACTTTACCCACAGGTGCCTTGAGGGCTCTGGGAGTATCTTTGGGGGCTGTGCTAGCAGCGGGCACCGTGGCCGCGTGTGTCTGTCCCCCTGTCCTTGGGTGACCCACCGGCATCCTTGCCCGAATGGACAGCATCTGGCTGTCAGCTGCTCCGGCTCCACTGGCCTTGGCCGGCTGCCCCGGTTCAGACCCCGAGGTCTCCGTCTTACGCCACATCCCTCAGTGCTCAGCTGTACCTGTCCTCAGATAAATGTCCTTCCTTGAAAAGGTACTTTTACAGAAAAAAGAAATTGACCAACTTACATGATTAGAGTGAAGATGCAACCTGAATGTTTTAATATAATAGTTTTTAAAAGTAGACTCATTGCTTCAAACCATTCTCATACAGCATTGCTGCTCCGGGCTGAGGTACATCCCTCCCCACCCTTGATGAAGGAGGCTTGGCTCCACCTGTGAGGATTTATAACAATGACGTGACCCACTGTGAATACGCACACCAGTCACCAGATCTTCCTCCTGGAGAAGCAGCTTGGCTGGTCTGAGTGCCAGACAGTCACAGCGACTTGGACAATGACACATATGTGGGCGACAAGGAGCTCCTCTTTATCTCTTTAATAGAACCGTCGCTTTCTGTTCCGTGTGGAGGTTAATTTGGGGCATGCCCAGGGATAAAACTGGCCGCCTGCGTGTGTTTCTCCAGAGCCCGCTCCTCTGGTTCGGAACAGTTAGGGCTCGTATTCGAGAGAATTTTGTCCTCTACCCCAGGATGGTGATTCTGAGAAGAGAACAAATGAGGTGAATTTGTGACTGCCCTGGTTCCCTGACTAGTTTTCAAACTGCAGTGCTGGGACAGGCTGAACTGTGTTTCCTCCAAATTTTTGTGTTGAAACCCTATCTGATAGGGGAAAAAGGACAAAGAAGATGTCTGGCCTATTTCCAAATACTTGGGAATCAAATAACACACTCCTAGCTGAACCACGAGTTAAATAAGAAATCAAGAGAGAAATCAGAAAGTGTAAGAATGCAAGCAAAGCAGCAGAACGCCGCCATTTCAAGGTGAATCTGAAGCAGCGCTTGCAGCAAGTTTTATAAACTGAATTTCTATTATTAGAAAAGAAGAGTCTTGGGTCATTTATGTCAGGGTCTGCTCAGTAAATTCGAAAGATAAGAGAAAACGAAACTCAGTGTAAGAGAAGAAAGGAAATAAGAAGCATCAGGCAGGAATCAACAAATTAGAAAATTTAGAAAACATTGAACAAAAGCCATAAAACCTAAAACTGGTTCTTTGGAAAACAGATAAAATTAATAAACCTCAAGTCAAACTAGGGGAAAAAAAGAAAGGGCAAATTACCAATGTCGTTACATGGCACCACAGTTTCTGTAGATATCGTGATTATAATAATTATTATAGGCATTATAGTAACTATCATGATTATAATTTGAATAAATTTTATGCCAACAAATTAAAAAACTTAGATAAAATGGACTCTACCTTGGAAGACAGAAACTACCAGACTCATAGAGGAAAAATAGTCTGACTAGCCCTATATATGTGGAGATATATGTATATATCTCCAATGCATTGAATATATAGATAAAAATCTTCCCTCAAAGAAGACTCCAGGCCCGCTTGGCTTCTCCGCTGAATACGGCAAACGTTTCGCGCACCTACACTAACACGGCGCTTACTGACGAAATCCCGAGTGTGTCCGCGTTAAGAGCGAGATGAGACGGATACACCCCTTCCGACCACGTCTCAGCAACACTGTGTTGAAAGTTCCAGCCAGGGCGGCAGTTATGCAAGAGAACGGACAAAACACAGACTGGAAAAAAAAGGAAAGCTGTCTTAATTTGCAGACACACACTTGTTTATGTAGAAAATTCCATGAAATCTATAAAGCAGCTACTAGAAATAATGTGTGAGTTTAGCAAAGTCGCAGAATATAAGATCGGTGTAGAAGCATCTACTGTCTTTAAAGACTGATAATGTTGGAGATAAAAGGGGAAAAATACCAATCACAGTATCGTAAAAATATGAAGCACTTAGGGATAAACCTGACCCAAAGTACAAGACTTATACACTGAAAATTTCACACTTTGGATGAGCAATTAAAATAGACCCAATTAAATGGAGATATTTACACAGAAATTGATTGGGAGACTAATTCTGATTGACATGTTAGTCCACCCCAGATTTATACGTGGATTCTGTGAAACACCAACCAGCATTTTAGCAGGTACTCCCTTTTTTGCAGAAATTGACAATCTGATTGTAAAATTCATGTGCATGTATAGAACAGGGATAGTCAAATAACTTTGAAATAGAACAAATTTGGGAATTTTTCACTATCTGATCTCAGGACGTTCTGTATTACTTTTAGGATTTACTCCTTAGACACACAAGGCAATAGAATTGAATAGGGAATCCAGAAAGAGAGCCGTGTATATATTGATTGATTTTTGATAAATCTACAAAAGCAATTCAGTGGAGAAAAGACAGTTTTCCTACCCTTCTGGAACAACCAGTGATCTGAATATAAACAATGAACCCGACTTATTCTTTGCACCATGTACAAAATAGATTCGAAACGGATTATCAGTTCAGTTCAGTCGCTCAGTCGTGTCCTACTCTTGAAACGGATCATAGACATAAATAAAGTGAAGACTATTAAGCTTCTAGAAAAAACACAGGATGGAATCTTTGGGACTTTGGCTTAGGCAAATATTTCTCAGATGTAACGTCAAGACCATGATCTAAATAAGGGCCATCAAAATTTAGCTAGTCAAAGTCAGTAGCTTCTCTACAAAGAAGAGAGCGGAGAGACAGGCCAGACCCTGGGAAAAATACTTGCAAATCGCATATCTGATATGGCCTTGTATTCTGAATGCATAAAGAGCTCTAAAAAGTCAGTAATAGGAAAGCAAGCAATCCAACACAAAATGGGCAAAAGCTGGGAGCCGAGGGGTCTGTCTTGGCTTCAGGAAACCCCGAGGCAGAGGAGTGGAGAGACTCCAGCATCTCTGCTCGAGGTGGGACCCGGCCAGTGGGCGCAGAGCTGCCCACCCTGGCCACAGGGATCCCGGGTTCCCAGCGTCTGACTCAGGGATGTCTCCTCTCCCCTCCCCGGATGACCTCTCTCCCTGTTTTCAGCCGAGCAGCGTAGGTTTCCTGGTGAACAGTCAAATCTCTTCATATGATGAGCTTCCGCTCTGCTTTCTCAATGCCTTTCCTCTTGTTGGCTCCCCGTTTATTCCTCATTTGTTGGTGGGGCCAGTTTTCTGAGGAGAGGATGAGTGCACCAGGAGGTTCCCGGCCATCCAGGCTCAAGTCTGCATGGGTAGGTAGCACCTGCCCTTCGCACCAGCCTCATCTGTCTGTTGCGCAAATCCCTTCCTGACTCCTTCCCAGGCTGCGCAGGATGGAGCTGAGTAGACTCTGTGGGCACCCTGACTTGCTCTTTCTTTCCATTAGTGTGCTTTCAACGCATATATTGTTAGGACCATAAAGAGGAGATCCTGTATCTGCCCAAAAGATAAAGTGACGTTTCTGCAGGACAGATTTGACTGGGAATTTTACCTCTGTGAGTCTCACTATGTTCTTGGAGTCCTCACTCCTGGGACCAAGAAGCGCAAACCATCTCACAGTCTGCGTCTCTTTTTCTCCCGAGTAGAATTCTCTCCATTCACAGGTTCTAATTCATCAGCATAGTTTGTTCCAAGTTATCAATATCCTTCTTGCTTCTGATGTTAACGTGCGTCTGTATGGTCATGAGAACAAGTGTCGGTTTATTATATCTGATCTAGCTGGTACTGCATCGTAGACTGAGGCTGTCTTTGCAGCCCAATAAGTGCTCTACTCCGTAGACACCCCTTGAGTGTTTGGAAATAATTTCTGTGGTCCGTTAGGGAATCTATTCTTTGTGTGTATTAGGTCAAGTTGGCCTGCTGTGTATTCAAACCCTCCTTTAATGGGGCACTTCACTATCCGCCAGTTTTAAGAGTTGTGGTTCCTCCGATTCCTGTGAATCTGTCCATTTACCCCTGCATTTATGACAATTTTGTGGTGTTATCCTGAAGCTCTGTTCTTAAGGGAATTCAAATTCATGGCTATATTCCTTAAGAATTATACCTTTTATTGTGATAAAGTATCCATCTGTTTCCATTTTATGTTTTAATCTAATTTTCACTTTGATATTAACAGTGGCCTCTCTACTTTTCTTCTTTGTGTTTGCCTCCTTCATTTCCCCCGTTTTTATGTTACATTTTTTCTCTTATCATTTAATTTCATATAAAACACACATAAGTAAATTTTATTTTTAAATGAAATCTAGGAAATTCTTAGACTTCTAGAGCCTCCTCCCTGGTCAGCACAGCAGCCTGCTCCAAAGGGCCATAAACTTTTTGCGTCTCCAGCTGGAGGGAAGTTAAACAGCGCCCTTTCTGCCAAGCTTCAAGGTCTTGGACAAGCAAATAATTTCCTAACGTTAAAGAAATGTTTTATGTGTTTTGAACATCAGTTCTCCTCATTTAAATGCCGAAAGTAAACGGGTTTATTGCTGCGGAGCCGCTGTAAGCAGGCGCCCGGAAGTGAGGCGTCCCGCTAATTGTCCGTGTTGTCTGCGGTGCTGGGGCTGCTCAGCTTCAGCACGTGGGTTAATGACTCTGCTGTAAATAAGTGGGACGTGTTTAAGGCGGCATCAATTGAAATGCATTCATGTAATTACAAACCCTCGTGTCAGGCGCAGGGCCTCTAATGCCCACTCTCTCCCGGAGCAACTTGTAACGCAGCTGTCGGAAGCCTGCACGCTCTCCTCCCTGATTCTCCCTCGTCTTCCCACAGGGCGGCCGTCCCCTCCTTGGCGGCTCCGAGGTCGCCCATCCACGCTGCCAGCAGGAACCAGACGTGGGGACACGGCCGGGGTGGGTGGTGGAGAGCGTGGTCCCCGTGGAGGGGGAGGCTCACCGCGGTTCTCGGGCAGCAGGACAGTCCATTCTCCGCCAGCTCTGTTAGGCCGGCGCGTGGGATGAAGCTCTGACTGGAAACCACCGTCCAGCTTTCCTGGACGAGCTCCCACCAGCCACCCTTGACCCCCTGGCCGTCAGCGTCCGGGGGGCAGGGAGGAGGACACGGCGGCCCAGTGGACAGACAACACGCCACAGCTGAGGCACACGTGTGCGCACGCGGGCGCGTGTGTGAGCATCCCTCTAGTGCTGGGAAGGCGCTGGCGCGTGCTCATCCCCAGGCCCACGTGGGGAGGTGGTCCGGCTGGTTCAGGCGACGCGGCCGGGAGCTGGGGTCAGGAGCCTCATCCCTGCAGCCCCAGTGAGTGCCCCCGAGTCCCCTTGCAAGGCCTGCAGGCTGCCTCCCAGTAACCCCGCCACACGACCAGCTGCGGGGAGGCGCCTGCGAGGCGGTGCCCAGAAGTGGACGCCCCCTCCTTGAGGCCACCTGCTCTCTTTGCACAAAGGCACAGGAGGCCGGGGAGACGCTGCTGGGACTGGAGGGCAGCGCGGTGTGTAAAGGACACCCCTCGCCAGGCATGAGCTAGTCTTTCAGAAAGTAACGTGCCACGTGTAGGCGGCTGTGCCGTGGGTGGTTGTTCCAGCCTCGCCCTGTCGTGTCCGACAGTCCTTCAGCCTCGGGGCAGGGGAGGGCTTGGCTGCAGCCGCCCCGCCGGAGCCGTGTCCGTGAGCACCCCGCGTGTTCTGGGTCACCCTTTGGCCTGACAGTGTGTCTTCTGGGGAGGCCATCTGTTCCGGCTGTGGAGAGGGGGCGACGCACCGCGGGGCCGTGTCCGCCAGACCCGGGGCAGATGGATGCGTGGGCCACAGCCTCCCCACTCTGCGGGGGGACGGGGAGGGGCGGTGTTTGATTTTCAGGGAAAGAAATTCCACAGGGGAAGGAGTAGGGCTTTGGTAGTCGACAATATCAGTTCTAAAAATGCAATTTCCGGATTAATAACAAAGACTCTGCTCGCGTTCCCTGGCTCCTGGAGGACGCACTCTGACCACGGAGCATATTGTGCCCCGCGGCGCCGGGCCATCACGACTCCACAGTCCTCCCCTTTCTGATGGGAGACGTCTATTAAAACGGGTCACGGCTTGTCCCGGCCCAACCCCCCCCACCCCCAGAAATGAGAAATGCACCCCAGTAGATCAGCCTCTGGTTAAATATTAAAGCTTGTAGCTTTAATATTTGTGTGTCTCTCTGTTGCATTACAGTAGAGAAAAACTCACAAGAAACAGGATTTCCTTCTGAAACCTCCACTCTCTACGCTGTGTTGACCTATTTTGTCCTAGAGTTTTTTACATCAAGGACCCACTTAGACAAAAAACAAACTGTATTGATCACACACATAGAAATATACACAAAACGTGCCTGTGTGCGCAGAAACACGTGCAGATACATACATGAGCATGCTACCACACGTATGTGAGAGCACTTACTGAGACGCTAAACGTCCTTTACAGCTTCAGAGTCTATTTCCCTGTTTGTATCTCATCGGTCTCCTTTGGAGAAAAATAAGAAGCGAGAGGTGGGCTTGTGATTAAGACAGAGACTCATCAGTCCCCTGGCCAAGAAGTTAAAGTTCTCCTTCAGGAAAAAGTCCTGCTCCAAAGGGAAATAAGAAACAGGAATCAGAAGGGAGAGTGAAGGTGAGAGAAACCCACACCCATTCACTGCTTCAGCCCATCCACACCAAACCCCCGTGGGGGTGGGGAAAGAGGGGAGCGCATTGTCTGTTAAGGGTTAAATATTTCACAGTCTGCAAAGTGAGGCTGAGGAAAACAGGGGCCAGGCCATTAGAGGGACCGAGAGTCTGTAGCTTAACTGGGAGAATTCTTAAAATCTGAAAACGAAGATAACTATTTTCAGATTGTTAAAACTACCGTCATACTGAGTGGATAAGGGAGCCCCTATGTGTAACAAAGGGCAAAATGCCTGACCCTGTTCATCCTGAGCATGGCGATTATCACAGTGAACAAGGCAGCTGTTTGGGTCCATGGTCCCGTTGCCTCCTGGTTCTCAGCCAGGTATAGCTCACAGATGGATAGATATCATTTTCTTTGAAAACTCCTGGACTGTGAATTGTACCTCAGTCTCTTACAGGAGGTGTCAGATTTAGAGTTTTCTGTTTGCTCAGAAGCTGGTCTTGGTGCTCAGCTGCGCCGTCCACCGGCCTGATGCTCTGTGTGGGGCGTGGAGGAGTCTGAGCAGGACCACCTCGTAGTGGCCGCTGCAGCCTCGGCTCCAGCCTCCGAGCGGGTGTCCGAGAGCCTCCAGGTGAGAGGCGGCGGTGTGTAGATGGCCAGTCACTCTCTCACCACGTCTGGGGTCTGCCCACCTCTGCTGGCGGAAGTGTGTGCGTCCATTTTCTCTCCAAGAGCGGTGGGAGCCTGGAGCCTCCCTCCCTCCCGCTGTCCTCCGCTGTGCTCTCTAAACTGCAGAGGGACAAGCTGAAACCTGTGGACGATTCTGCGGGCGTGGCTAACGGCCACACGTGATGGGTGTGAGTGGTCACAGTGAAGGTCATGGGCAGCGGCCATAAATGGTGATTGGTGGTGGGCATCGGCAGCGGCTGCATGTGAAGGTCAAAGGTCACTGTCAAGGACAATTATTGTGGGTGATGACTGTCGCTGGGGGTCGTGCATGATGGTGACTGGGTTCGTGGCAGAGGCCACCAGGATGCTTTCAGGGAGAACGCACTATTCGGGGAAACAGTACGGTTATCTGGATCGCAGGCTGTTCTTGGGTCCCGTCCGTGAGCGGTCGCTTGCGCAACAGGTTAAGTTGTGCAGGAGCATGTGTGAAGCTGAGGGGCTTGAAGGAAACCACGTGTAACTGTGGCGTGAACGTGTTCCTCTGCAAAGAGCAGAGGACAGTTCAAGTGACCAGGAGTTCGGCCCAGAAACAAAACTGGACGTGGAGTGGAAAGTCTGTTGGGCTTATTTTGTGGTTTCTGCGGTGAAACTCAGGGAGACAGACCTGGAGGTTTGTTCCGGTAGGAAGTTCAAGGAAGGGCAAAATCTGTCACGCTCCTGATGGGAGTAACAGCAGCTGGCAGTAAAGACAGGCAGAGAACGCTAAGGGAGGCTGAGGGACATGCTGCTGGCCCCCGGGGGGAGGGTGGCCTCCTGCAGAGAGAATGCAGGATGCGGGACCGCCTCTGCCCTTCCACCATGGCAGGGTGGCTCCACCGAGAGACACACATTTCTTAGGACCAACGAGAAGCGATGGAAATAAAGTCAGGGTCCCTGAATGTAAACCCGTCCTAAGGTGTGAGTCCTGAGCACATGTTTTCTTTGCAAGTATGGAATCTGGTGATTACTCGGAGGCTCACAGAGGCTGTTTCCACCCAGAAGCCCTCCTGTAAAGACCTTAAAACTGGCCCCCTGACCCTCAGGCACAGTGACCTTCAGGCACACTCACATTTTAACAGTGTGAGGTATGCCGGTGACAGACTGAATCCGAGGACAAACCAGAAGAGCATTTCCTGTGGCTTCTGAGGTGTATGTGATCTGTATTTGCCTCTCCGAATTCCAGGCCCTGCAAGTGTTTCACCTTAAAATGGGGACTTCTGAGTTACGTTGTGCAAACCTTTTCTTTGCTTCCCAAGGTTCGTCCTTCCATAGTTTTCCAGGACAGCAAAACAGGAGTAGTTTCTGCTGAAACTTTCCAAACAAGTTCACCTTTGTGTCGCGGTAATGGTGGAGAATGCCCATCTCCAGCCCGTGCTTTGGGAAAGATGTAGCACCATGGAGGCATCGATGGCCCCGGATCCCGGAAGCTCCCGTCCTGCACCCCCCACGTGATGCGCTGATGTGTGGGGCCTGCAGCTAATTTCACAGCTGGTGTGTTTGCTGCTGACCTGAAACCAAAGTGGAGGAGTAAACAAAAGTGGGCAAAGAACTTCCAAGGGGTTCCGACAAAATGAAGCGCATGCATCTTGAGATGAAACCCGCTGGACTGTAAAGCAGACACATTCTGTAAGATTGCGAGCCGCAAAGTTAGATCTGGAAGGGCAGAAATAAAATTAAACAGATCAATAGCAGAATAGGCATTTCTTTAAAGCGACATTTCTAAGTTACACTTGACTTTCTCCAGTGATCATTTTATTTGTTATAGATGATGCCGAGGTGGGCTTAAGCTCCAGGGTTGATGCCAGCAGAGGAGGGCGTTCTTCCATCTGTTCATTTCACACACGCGCGTCTTGACCTGCGCTTCGTGGGCTGGGAAGAGGAGTCGACTTCTAGCTCTGGCTCCATTTTTTCCCCTTTTTCTAGAGTGAAAAGGAGAGCAAGCTCAGTCTAATGGCTGATGACTGGGGGTGAAACTACCGGACCGTCCCAGGGACGGAAAACCCACCCCCGTCCCCTGCCTCTTGTTTGTAAAACAAGCTCTAGCCTTCAAGTCCTTCCCTAAACGCCAAAGAGCCAGTTTAACCAGAACAGTGAGGCGATGCAGCAGGAAACGTAAATAAGCGAGCAGGACCAGATGGTGAGAGTTCAGCCTCAAAGCCAAGGCCAGGCCTGTAGCTCCTCCTCGGGCTGGAGGTCACATCCTGAGCCCTGGCCTGGAGCCCCCACCAGGTAAAACCGGGTCACTGCACGCGGCCCGTCGGCGGTAGACCCCAGCCTGGTGGGAACCAGAAGGTTTGTGATCGTGATTCCTGAAAAATCAGCCTGTGACCTAGCCTTCAGCCGATCAGGACGGTGTGTAAGCTGACAGGTACCCTGGACCACCTCCATGAAGACCCCCTCACACCCTTGACGCCCCTTCCCTGAGGCTGGGGGTCAGGCCTTCTGGCTCTCCTTGCTGGGCCCCAAGTTGGGAGTCTGCCGCCTCACAGTACTTTCCTGCGCCTCTGCCTGCTGCCGGTATAGACGCTTTGCTCCTCTGGGGCGAGTGGACTCAGGTTTGGTTCACAGACGGGCTCAGGGTCCGAGGCAGCAGGGGGCTGGCTGCGTGACCGGGGCCTGCCGATTGCGCCCTCCTCACTTGGTGTCCTGGGTGAGGGCACCCTCTGGCCACTCTCACCCCCGGGGTCTAAGCCCCCCACACCCCCCAGCGCGCAGGGACACTGTCCCCTCACCCCACCCCAGCCCACCCAACTCATCTGCCCCAGGCCCCATCCTGCCAAGACCACGCCCCCGGGAGGTTCCGCCCCGGGACGCAGGGTCCTGCTGGGGGTGGGAGATCCACTCGAGGCGCGAGCTGTGTCCCGAGCGCACAGAGGCCGCGGGCTGGCCCCCGGTCCCTGCCCACCCTGAGCGGTCCTGGGGACCCAGCCAGACTCCCTCTGGGTGTGGCTTCCGGCGGAGCCTGCAGGTGAACGGGTCTGGCCGGGGAACCTGGGGGTGCATCGCCCAGACGCCCCTCCCGTGGGGCAGGCTCGTGAGAGGCTGGGGTGGGGTGCAGGGCGGAGGGTGAGGAATCGCAGACCCCCCCCCCCCCCCAGCCTCACCGGGTGTCCAGCTGGAAACGCCACGCGGACCGGGGCGGCCTCTTCACAGAGGAGAAAGGAGACCCTGCGGTTACAACTGGGAGAGAAAACACAGGAGTGAGGGAGGGAAATGAAAACTCACCCCCAAAAGAAGAGTTGGGAAGGGGAGTCGGGACAGGGAGAGAGAGGTGCGGGGCCCAGGAGGTCGCCCAGCAGAGGAGGGGAGACGGGGCAGGCTGGCTTCTCGGTGCAGGAGGCACAGGGTCCACCTAGGGCTCCACTGGAGGCTGTGAAGGGTCCTGGCCCCGGGGTGCAGTCTGGACACTGTGGCCGGAGGTCTCTGCCTGCAGCTGCCGCGGCTGCTCAGATCCCGCGAGGCTTCAGCTCCTGAGGTCACACCGTCTGCCCAGGGGCCCGGACCAGACCAAGGCTTCCCCAGCTCTGAGAGCAGCGGGAAAGTGAGCGGGACCCGGCGCTGCCCAGGGGGAGGGGACCCCGCTTCTCCAGGGGGAGGGGACCCTGCACCCTTCCCCCAAGCCTCAGAAGGTGGGGAGCAGCCCACACGGAAGAAGGGGCTCACACTCTGGCCAAAATCAGTGACAGAGGCAGGCGCGGAGCAGGCGGGGCATGAAACCTGTGTGAGCCCACTCCAAGGAGGGGAGGGAAGGCACGGGCATGCTTTTCGAGACAGTGAAGGAAACCGACGCTGGCAATGTGCGCTGAGTCCACGTAAGCTAACAATGACGTCCCCCCGGGGTGGCAGGCACATCACAGAATCCCGCAGGAGCCCTGGGCTCACTTCAGGACCTGCACGGGCCGTGAGTGACCAACCTGAGCGGCGCAGGTCAGGTAACGGGGGCCCCTTCTCGGGGACGCACTGGCCAGCTCAGCAGGCCGGTGCTGAAGGTGGCTGTGCTGGGAGGGGTGGGCGGTGGGCCCTGGGGTGGGGGGCACAGGGCCTTCCCTGGTGGCTGAGTCCCCAGGAGAACACAGCCCTAGGGAGGCCGTGGGCGGTCGGTTCAGAGATAAAACCACAGGGTGGGCAGTGAGAACCGGTGTGGATTCAGACCCAGGATGAACCAACGGGAGAAGAGAAAGGGGCCTGATAGGGAGGACTGGACGGGGCCACGGGCGCTGGTGTGGGGGCAGGGCGCGGAGCGTCGCGGGTCGAGGGAGGCGCCCGCAGGCCCAGGAGACGAGGTGCCGTGTGGCCTAGCCGAGCTGCTGCTCAGCTGCGTCCGACTCTTCACGCCCCCGTGGACGGCAGCGCGGCTTCCCCGTCCCTCGCCATCGGAGCTTGCCCAAGATCCTGCCGAGGGCTGGGGGCAAACTCAGCTGCAGTGTGAATATACAGATAATCGTGTATGAGCACGCCGCAGAGGTCTGCCCCTTAACAGAGTGGAAGGGCACAGCCGCCTTGTGATTGCAGACCCAGGTCCTGTGGACTCCAGAACTTACCATCCATCTGAGACCCTGCAACGCTGCAGCAGCAAAGCAGCAACTGCCCCCTCTCCCCGTCCCCCCCCACGTCTCCCCTCCCCTGGATGGAGCGGGGGGCCGCTCAGAGGAGGCCGTGGGGTTCACCCATCACCCCTGTTCTCCCCATCTCCCCTCCTCTGGACAGACTGGGGGGCTGCTCAGAGGAGGCCGTGGGGTTTCCCCCCGTCCGTCCCTGCCGTCTCCCCTCCCCTGGACGGAGCGGGGGGCTGCTCAGAGGAGGCTGTGGGGTTCACCCATCATCCCTGTTCCCCCCGTCTCCCCTCCCCTGGACGGAGTGGGGGGCTGCTCAGAGGAGGCCGTGGGGTTCCCCCTGTCGCCCCCGCCATCTCCCCTCCCCTGGACGGAGCTGGGGGCTGCTCAGAGGAGGCCGTGGGGTTCCCCCTGTCGCCCCCGCCATCTCCCCTCCCCTGGACGGAGCGGGGGGCTGCTCAGAGGAGGCTGTGGGGTTCACCCATCACCCCTGTTCTCCCCATCTCCCCTCCCCTGGATGGAGCGGGGGGCTGCTCAGAGGAGGCCGTGGGGCTCCCCCCATCACCCCCGTCCCCCCTGTTTCCCCTCCCCTGGACGGAGCGGGGGGCTGCTCAGAGGAGGCCGTGGGGCCTGGTGGGGGAGCGGAGAGCAGGGACGCTGTGACTGTGTGGGAGCGGGGCGTCTAAAATTGGACGCGGGGCCATGTTGGCGTCTGTCCAGCGGCCTCCATCCATCCAGCAGCAGCTTCCAGCGCCAACAGCCCTCGGGGGCCGTGCTCTGGGATGTCTCAGGGCAGGACCCGGGGACTCAGGCCCTAGCCTGCCTGCCTGCTTCCGGCAGCTGTTTCTGGCTGACTGTGAGGAAGGTCAAGTGCCTGCCTGGCCCAGCTGTCAGTGAGGATGAGAGGGTCTGGTGTGAACTCACTCCCAGGCTTGGACGGGAGGCTGCCTATGGACTCTGCACAACCGTGAGTGTCCTGGGCTCCATCCTGCCTCCCAGGTCCTGCTCAGATGCCACTAGTCGGGGCATAGTCGGGGCATGAACGGGACCCACATGGGCAGCATGGACCCTGCGGTGTTCAGCCTGCACCTCTCCTGGCGTCTCCTGGATGGGAGGTCACTGCGCACGCTTCACAAGTCCGCCACACGCCTCCCTCCCCTCCAGCCCTGTTCCCGTAACCCGTCTGCACCTGTGGGTGGAGCGGCTTTTGGGAAGAAGGACAAAGAGGGAATCTTCTCTGCAGGAATGACATTGGACCTTTAAGATCCTAGTGAAAACATCACACAAAAGTGCTTCTCACAGATGTCAGAATACGGGCTGAACACCATGGATTCCGTTGCCTTTAAAAGGATGCTTTCTCGCCTTGAAAGCTCTTCGACTCTCAGCCGTGAGCGAATGGACTTCAGGAGACCCCTGAAGAAACTCCTTCGAGGCTGAGAGTCGCGAGAACTGCAGACACGCCTGTCCTGGGTTCCCGAGAACTGACCGCCCACGGTCACCAGGAATCACACGGCTGCTGCCTGCTGTCTCAGGGATGACCCCCGCGAGCACACACCCACTTCATTGTTTATGTAGCGAATTATCTTCCTCCACAACCAGCAGCGCGCTTGCCGCAGAAGCCAGCACTTGGTCTTCCTGCTTTTCTCTGGGGCTGGGTTGAGGGAGACGGTGGACTGGAGATCCTCAGGGCCACATCTGTTCCAGGCACTCTGGTCCCTTTAGACCTCAGGCCGCGCCTCTGCTGGACAGCTCACAGCTCAGTGCCTGGTGGGTCAGCCTCTGTGTGTCCTGGGACACCTCCCCACGCCCTGACCGCCTGCCAAGCATCAGGGAAAATGAAAACCCAAGGCTTAAGGGACTCAGGGGTCACTTCAGAGGGCTTGTTGGGCGCTTGTCATCATTTGGGCAGAAGGCGTGGTGGTGTTTGCCTGTTTTGCTTTTGGCTTTCAGGTTCAGCTCAGTTCGGTTGCTCAGTCGTGTCCGCCTCTTTGCAACCCCACGGGCTGCAGCATTCCAGGCCTCCCTGTCCGTCACCAACCCCCAGAGCTTGATCAAACTCATGTCCATTGAATCGGTGATGCCATCCAACCATCTCATCCTCTATCATCCCCTTCTCCTCCTGTCTTCAATCTTTCCCAGCATCAGGGTCTTTTCAGATGAGTAGGCTCTTCACATCAGGTGGCCAAAGTATTGGAGCTTCAGCTTCAACATCAGTCCTTCCAATGAATATTCAGGACTGATTTTCTTTAGGATGGACTGGTTTGATCTCCTTGCAGTCCAAGGGACTCTCAAGAGTCTTCTCCAAAACCACAGTTCAAATGCATCAATTCTTTGGTGCTCAGCTTTCTTTATGGTCCAACGCTCACATTCATACATGACCGCAGGAAAAACCATGTCTCTAACTAGATGGACCTTTGTAGGCAAAGTAATGTCTCTGCTTTTTAATATGCTGTCTACGTTGGTCATAGCTTTTCTTTCAAGGAGCAGGCGTCTTTTAATTTCATGGCTGCAATCGCCATCTGCAGTGATTTTGGGGCCCAAGAAAATAAAGCGTCACTATTTCCACTCTTTCCCCGTCTATTTGCCACGAAGTGATGGGACCGGATGCCATGATCCTAATGTTTTGGATGTTGAGTTTTAAGCCAGCTTTTTCACTCTCCTCTTTCACTTTCATCAAGAGGGTCTTTAGTTCTTCTTCACTTTCTGCCATAAGAGTGGTGTCATCTACGTATCTGAGGTTATTGATATTTCTCCCGCCAGTCTTGATTCCACCTTGTGCTTCATCCAGCCCGGCATTTCACATGATGTATTCTGCATGTAAGTTAAATAAGCAGGGTGACAATATACAGCCTTGACGTACTCCTTTCCCAGTTTGGAACAAGTCTGTTGTTCCATGTCCAGTTCTAACTGTTACTTCCTGACCTGCACACAGATTTCTCAGGAGGCAGGTCAGGTGGTCTGGTATTCCCATCTCTTGAAGAATTTTCCACAGTTTGTTGTGATCCACACAGTCAAAGGCTTTGGAGTAATCAATAAAGCAGATATAGATGTTTTTCTGGAACTCTCTTGCTTTTTCCATGATCCAATGAATGTTGGCAATTTGATCTCTGGTTCCTCTGCCTTTTCTACATCCATCTTGAACACCAGGAAGTTCACGTATTGCTGAAGCCTGGCTTGGAGAATTTTGAACATTACTTTACTAGCGTGTGAGATGAGTGCAATTGTGCAGTAGTTTGAGCATTCTTTGGCATTGCCCTTCTTTGGGATTGGAATGAAAACTGACCTTTTCCAGTCCTGTGGCCACTGCTGAGTTTTCCAAATTTGCTGGCATATTGAGTGCAGCACTTTCACAGCATTGTCTTTCAGGATTTGAAATAGCTTAACTGGAATTCCATCACGTCCACTAGCTTTGTTCATAGTAAAGCTTCCTAAGGACCACTTGACTGCACATTCCAGGATGTCTTGCTCTGGGTGAGGTGAGAAAGTGGAGAAAATCGTGAGACCATTCAGGTCTGACCTAAATGAATCCCTTGCGATTATACAGTGGAAGTGACAAATAGATTCAAGGGATTCGATCTAATAGGCCAAATGCCTGAAAAACAGGAACGGAGGTTTGTGACATTGTACAGGAGGCAGTGATCAAGACCATCCCCAAGAAAAAGAGAGGCAGAAAGGTAAAGTGTTGTCTGAGGAGACCTTACAAATAGCTGAGAGAAGAAGAGAAGCTTTCCAGGGGGGACGATCGTTCCCAGGCAGACGTCCACGGGGCTGGCGGAACGCCGCAGGCACTCTCTGGGAGCCCAGGCTGTCCTGTGCCATCATCAGGGGGCGCCGGGCTCTCTCCAGGCTGCTCCCAGGGCGCCCGCTGTGTGCGTGATCGTGGCGCGAGCCACGGACGAGTCCCAGGACGCGGTGGTCCTGAGGGCAGAGCTGAGGGAGCCCTCACCCCGTCTTCACAAAGGAGAGAAGAGGCGCCGCCTGTGTGCTCGCCCCCAAGGAGCAGCGCTCTCGTGGGCCATGACCTGGCTCAGCAGGTAACTCGGGGAAGATTTAAGGTAAATTTCCCCAAATGAAGCTATTATGAAACCATCTACCAGAATTTCTGGTTTGCAAAGGCACCCTTGCGTTTACCTCCCTCCTGAGGAGACGAGTTTTGCTCAGATCCAAGTCTGTCGTTGTAGTTGAGTCACTGACGTGCCCGACTCTTTGCGACCCCGTGAACCGCAGCACGCCAGGCCTCCCTGTCCAGCACCAGCTCCCGGAGTTCACTCAGACTCACGTCCATCGAGTCCGTGATGCCATCCAGCCACCTCATCCTCTGTCATCCCCTTCTCCTCCCGCCTTCAATCTTTCCCCGCATCAGGGTCTTTTCCAATGAGTCAACTCTTCGCATCAGGCGGCCAAAGTTTTGGAGCTTCAGCTTCCACATCGGTCCTTCCAATGAGTGTTCAGGGTTGATCTCCTCTAGTACTGACTGATTTGATCCAACGTACTGACCCCAGCTCCCAGGGGCAGATCGGAGCTGTCTGTACCTCAAAGAGACGCACCAGTGCGCACACGCGCACTTGACCACAAAGCACACGGTCACCGCAGGAGAGGCGAGGGCAAAAGCTGGGGGAGGAGCCCAAAGCCCACGAGACGAGAGGGCCGCCATGCCCACTGCGCGGCAGGGCTCGGAGGGAGGGGCCTCTGCGTCTTTGGGGTGAGGGTGCTGGGCGAGGGGCGCAGGGCCTGCCCTCGTTCCCCCCTCCCCCACCCCCACGGTTCTCCTGCTCTCTGATGCAGTTGCCACCCACTCTGATTGTTCCAGAGCTAACACTTTGTCTCTGCACTCAAAAAGTTCACGGTGTTTATCATTTTACTGAGTCTGAAATAAGGCAAACACATCCTAGAACATTTTCGAAATAGAGAAAGCTCAACAAAGACCGCCATATTGAATTACAGCCTCCCCGCCCCGCCTTCGGAGCAGTGAACGTGCGTTGTCTATATTGCAGCCTTTTCTGTTCATGGACGCATTGATTCCATTGTACACCAACATCAGTGGCTCTACGGTGGGGCTAATGGTGCCCTCCTCCACTAGGACTTACCCCGGTCTGCTGCTGCCAGAGCCCCTGCCCCCACGGCAGGCCACGGCCGGCCTGCGCCTCCGCAGGAGACACTGGAACGACCACAGGCAGGTCTGGCTCCATCTCTGGGGGGTCGCTGCTCCTTCCCTGGGTCCTCCGAGCGGCTCTGGGGGGTGTGAGGCTTGATTTTAAACGCAATTGCGTGCCTCCCCCCATCTTGTTGCAGCTTCTCCTTTGCCCTGAGATGTGAAGTGTCTTGTTTCTGGCGGGTTCCAGCATTCTCCTGTCGACGGCTGTGGGGCAGCGAGCGGTGATTCTGGTGTTCCCGCAGGAGAAGAGGAGCATCCGTCCTGCTCCACCATCTCGCAAGTAGCAAAATGCATGGTTAATGCGTCAGTTCCTTTGTGAGCCAGTCTCATAATTAGGTCCAAATATTTAAACATTTTTGCTGCTGTTTATAATACACCTGTGACCTTCCCTGAGACTAACCTTGGCCCACATCATCAGCGTTTCACGTCATGTTGTTACGTCTCGGTGAGGCTGTGTGTACACGTTGTCAAGGGTGCTGGTGGCTCATGTGGGCTTCCGTGTACTCGGTCACTTCAGTCGTGTCCGACTCTTTGAGACTCGATGGACCATAGCCCACCAGGCTTCTCTGTCCATGTAATTCTATAGGCAATAATACTGGGGTGGATTGCCATGCCCTCCTCCAGGGGATCTTCCTGACACAGGAATCGAACCTGCATCTCCTTCGGTTCCTGCATTGCAGGTGGGCTCGAGACCACTGAGCCACCGAGGAAGCCCCCACCCTAGGCTCTCGCGAGAGGACGGGCTTCACCCCGTGTGCCACGCAGCGGACCCCCGTTGCTGACCTGCTGTGCGTCCAGCATTTGCGTTAGCCCCACCTCGAACCCCCCCTCCCCTCTCCCCCACTTCCTCCTCCTCCTTTGGTGACCACTGGCTTGCTTCCTGTGTCTGAGAGTCTGTTTCTGTCCTGCATTTACCCACACCCCAGCATAGAGGGGCTTCCGTGATGACTAGTTGGTAAAGAACCCGCCTACAATGCAGGAGACCCCGGTTCGATTCCTGGGTCAGGAAGATCCGCTGGAGAAGGCATAGGCTACCCACTCCAGGATTCTCGGACTTTCCTTGTGGCTGAGCTGGTAAAGAGCCCGCCTGCAATTTGGGAGACCCGGGTTGGATCCCTGGGTTGGGAAGATATCCAGAGAAGGGGAAGGCTCCCACTCTAGTATTCTGGCTAGTCCATGGGGTTGCAAAGAGTTGAACACGACTGAGCGACTTGAAGCAGGAGAAGAGAGCATAGAGGTTCTCAAGAGAGTTTTAGATGAGTGACAGGCGCCAAATCTGATCCCAACTAAGACTGTCTCTCACCCGCGTGACCCGCAACCTCCACTCCTCCTCAGCAGCGATGCTCAGACCGTGATTTCTGCAGATAATAACCATACTTTAAAAAATTCCTCTTTCCCTGCTTTAAGGGTAAAACCTGTTCTGGGATTTCAGCTGGTGCTCCCGGGAGTCCTGGCCCACAGCCTGTTGCATTGCAGGGTCTCTACTCTGAGCCTCAGAGGATACCCTTCAGCTTTGCCATTTGGAACGTAGCCCCGACACCCTTCGGGACGCACCTCAGCCCCATCCTCTCTTGTTTTAAAGTAGAATCACCAGCTTGCCTTCAGGTCTCGCTGGCGTCAGAGCTGGACTTTCGGCTCTATCGCTGTGAGCATCGTCCCCAACGGTCGGCTTCCTTGTGTCCTAAAGGGGCCGAGCTCCCGGCCTGTGAGTTCTGGCAGGCTGCCCTGGTGGGTGATGGCCCGGGTGCCCCTCTGTGCCCGCCTTTGTCCTGCAGTGCCAACAGCCTCACTGCCCAGTTAGCGATCCCCTCGAAAGAAACTAGATCTTTGTCCAATGTTCTTTTAAGAACTAGTTTGTTTGGAGCAGAGGGACATTCATGCTGCGGTCATTTCGGCACTTTGGCCCTGACCTCCTGTCATCCAAAGGAGCTGGCTTTATCAGCATCTGTGACGGGAACTGCCGTCCGAGGGGAGCTGGACTGCTTATTAAGGATGGGATAAGTAACCCCTTCACACAGATGGCAGAGCTGGTCTGAAAAATGCACAGGTGAAGCCAGTCCTGCCTGGCCCCAGCGCTTGCAGCGGGGACACCCGTGGGGCTGGGATAACTTCCTGCCCGGGATCCCTCCCCACTGCCGGGCACGGCTTCCTCCTGCCTTTGAGAATCTCCCCTCTGGGCTGCAGTGGGGCTGTGCCCACCACCATCACCTTTGTCCCCAGGAACCCGGAAGGCTGGTGGAAGGAAGGGGGGCTCAGCCTGGGTTCCTGGGTTTTTCTACCATGAAGCCAGGCTGTTTGGAGTTTGTTTATTACTGGCCTTTCAGGGTTACTTGGTGAGACCTTAGGGATCCGTGCAAAAGCAGCCAGTGCTCCGTAGAGAAGGTGTCGGTCCTGGGAAGGAGGTCGACAGGCAGAGAGCGGAGTGGACGCGGGGCTGGAGGCGGAGGTGGGAAGAGGCAGATGGAGGGAGGCCACTGGAGGCAGGGGACGGGGTGGTGCCGGACCCCACCATCGCCGGCTCCTCTGGGCTCACCTTCTGCCCCCGCCACCAGCTTCTAGTTCCGAGGCAGCTGGAGACTTGGGCTCTGTCTGTAACACAAAGGGTGACCAGGCTCTGGGTGAGCCACTGGCCGTGGGGATCGGGGCCCAGATCCTGGCTGGGTGTGCCCAGCATCAGCCTGGGGTCAGGACAGGTGGCTGTGTGGGCCCCATGGCCCTGGGGCCGCTCTCACTGCGGATGTCTTCCTCAGACACCCTTTCCCGGGCCCCGAGGGCGCTGCAAAGCTGCCCTCCCTGCCCAGCTCACAGCCCCCATGGACCCAAAGCCCCCTGCCCTCCCGCCTCCAGCGATCTGTCCTTTTTTGGAAGGAAAGAGGGCCAGTTCCCCACTGGCTTTCACACTTAGAGCCCCGGGCTTCCGCGGGCTCCTTATCACAAAGCCTTCAGCACCTTCAGGGACCTCCTGGAAGCCCTCAGGCTCACCTGACCCCCTCAAGGGCCCGGGAGTTCCCCAGAAAGGCAGCGGTGAAAAAATTGGCCTAGGAAAAGAAACATTCCCCGCTAATGAGAAACAACTTGTCTGCATTTATAAAACAAACTGAGAATGTACCCTTGAAGAGCTTCCAGAGTGTGAGTGCAAACGAAAACAGGCTGACCGAGAGAGTTAGCAGCTCGGCCTCCATTTGCAGGTAAAGTGAATTGATGGCACCCAACTCCAGTGCTCTTGCCTGGAAAATCCCATGGATGGAGGAGCCTGGTGGGCTGCAGTCCATGGGGTCGCGAAGAGTTGGACACGACTGAGCGATGTCACTTTCACTTTTCACTTTCATGCATTGGAGGAGGAAATGGCAACCCACTCCAGTGTTCTTGCCTGGAGAATCCCAGGGACGACAGAGCCTGGTGGGCTGCCGTCTATGGGGTCACACAGAGTCGGACACGACTGAAGAGACTTAGCAGCAGCCCGCTCACAGGGAGAAGCCAAAACACCCGGAAGTTTGCACAGAACACACGGGGCTCATCTCCCTGCACTTGGTCAGGGAGAAACCTGGGATTTTATGCCTAGCAAGGCAACTGAAAGTTAGCACATTACAGGCCGTATTAACAGCAACAGTAGCATTAATGTGTGTGTGTGTGAGTCGCTCAGTCGTGTCCGACTCTTTGGAACTCCCATAAACTGCAGCCCGCCAGGCTCCTTCGTCCATGAGGATTTCCCAGGTAGAACACTGCAGTGGGTGGCCATGCCCTTCTCCAGGGGATCTTCCCGACCCAGGGATCAAACCCAGGTCCCCTGCACTGCAGGCGGGTTCTTTGCCAGCTGAGCCGCCTGGGCAGCCCGGTAGCATCAATACTCCACAGTATATTCAGTGTCCTCGCCTTTTCACACTGTGTTTATGAGAGAGCCCCAGGCCACAGTGACCTCGGGATGTGGGGTGGCCCATGCGTCTTATTTTATAAAAGGTTCTTGTTTTATAAAGTGAGAAAATGTAAACAGAGGGAGGTTAAGTGCTTTGAAAATGCTATAAAATAAGAGAGCGAGATTGCCAATTAGTCTAAGGCCGCTGTGTAGAGACACTGCTTAAATCCGTGTGAACAATAGCTCGTAATAGATTGTCCTAGTAATTTCCATAGGAACCGCTGCGAGTGTATAGAAATTAAAAGTGGGGTTGGATTAATAGTTGTATAGTAATCTGCTCTGGGGCTTTTAATCTTGATTTTTTTATTCCATGTAATTACAGTGCATCATGAAGATAAATATGCTCATTTTGGTTACAATTATCCACCTCAAAGGAAGCAAATACAGTATCCCTCAAAGCGTAATTTTCTAGTTTTTAAAGAGATTTTTGCCAGAGAAGGTTCCTAGTGCCGAGCCTTGAGTAGTTGGCACCATGGCCTCCTGACACTTCAGGAGTGCAGGGTGGCAGACTACCCTTGCCAGCGTAAAGTGTGTATCCTTACAATACAGCATTTCTGAATCAGCTCAACCTGCCAGGGCTCCTAACAACTTTTCAGATAAAATGAAAAGCTTCAAAAAGCCGCTTTAAGTTCAGCCTGGCATCTGGCGCAGGTGTCCACTGAGGTGGACTTAGTGCCTCGTGAAATGAGTGGTAAAGTCGCCCCTGCCAGGCTGGAGGGGGATCCCGAAGCCGGGGCCAGGCGGGAGGCAGGCCGGCTGGAGTCTGGACTCGTCACGTTGATGCTGGAGGAGCCGGTGACTGAGAGCTAGGGGTGCCAGCCCTGGTCAGGGGGCCAGCGGCCAGTCAGAGGCTCCTGAGCCTTTCGACCACAGGGCCACTCAGCTCATGGGAGCAAAAGGGAAAGATAATGTTACTCGCTCAGTCGCTTCCGACTCTGTGTGACCCCATAGACGGCAGCCCACCAGGCTCCTATGTTCATGGAATTCTCTAGGCAAGGGTAGTGGGGTGGGTGGCTGTTTCATCCTCCAGGGCATCTTCCCAACCCAGGGAGCAAACCTTCGCCTCTCCAGTCTCCTGCCTGGGCAGATAGACTCTTTACCCTCTGAGCTTGTTTCCAACATTCAGCTGACTTCTGAGCTGACCAGTGCCAGGAAGGAAGGGAAACAAGAAAGGAAGGGCTGCAGAGCACGCCGACCAGTTCCAGAACGTCCCCTCTGTGGACACAGCGGAGCAAAAAGGCGTCTTCAGAGGGAGAGGGGTTTCTGACTCCATTTTCTGGTCGCTTTTTACCAGCAGGTTGGTCTTGTTGGTTTTCTGTTAGGAATTTGAATTCTAGGAAAACAGTTGGGATTCTCAGTCCATCTGGGGGCTGTGAGTGTGCGCCTCTGAACCGTGGCTGGAAAGGTTCCCCGGCCGGGGCGCCTAGCTCATCTCAGCCTCCAGGCCGAGGACGGGTGTCCTCCCGCTTATTAAGCTCTCTCTCTCTCTCTCTCTCTGTTTTAAATTGAAGCATAGTTGATTTGCAGTGTTGTGCTACTTTCTGCTGTCCAGTGAAGTGACTCAGTTATACACATATATACCCTCTTTTTATATTCTTTTCCATTACGTTTATCCCAGGATATTGAATATAGTCCCCTGTGCTGTACAGCAGGACCTTGCTGCTTATCCAGAGGACGGCTTTTTATAGCCAGGCTAACTCCTCAGGGGCTTATCAGTGGGACGGAAATAACCTCTGAAAACACAGGCCTGGACTGGCGGTTTTGTTGGTGGTGGTGTGAACATGTCCTCTGAAAATGAACAGCCCTTAAAGCGGCAGCAAAGCTCCCCTGAGCGCTCTGCGGACAGCGGCTGCCGCAGGTGTGGGCAGCCACGTTCACAGAGGCAGCGCTCTAGAGCTGGTCTGCGGGCTTTGCGGTCCTTGCTTTCTTCCTTCCCTTCCTCCTTGGCAGTGGTCAGCTCAGAAGTCAGCTGACTGTTGAAAGCAAGCTGACTGTAGGCTCAGCTTTCATTTAATCCATGTGGTATCATAAAGTACGATACATTTTAGTGTGAAAATAGCAATTCAACTTTGATAGTACTTTTTCTGGCATTCCAAACCATTTTCTTTGCTTTTCAATGTATTCATTCTGATGAACAAAACAAGTTTGAGGAATTAAATAAGAAGCTTGAGTTGATTTTTGTTGGTATGTGTGCTAGCTTTCTGCATTTTAAGCACTGAATCTTCTGAAATCTCAGAAGGTTGTTACAAGTATGAACGCGAACGTTGCTTAGCTGTGTCCCTCTTTTGGGCCCCATGGACTATACTGTACGTGGAATTCTCCAGGCCAGAATCCGGAGTGGGCAGCCTCTCCCTCCTCCAGGGGATCTTCCTGACCCAGGAATCGAACTCTGCTTTGGTTCCTGGTCTCCCGTCTTGCAGGCAGGCTCTTTACCGTCTGATTCACCAGGGAGGCTTCCCTTTTATAGTGTATTTAGACCATTTATTAATATTAATATGGCCTAAGAGTGCCGCTTATTATTTTTCTGTTTTTTCCTTTCGTTTTGCTTCTTTTGTTCCCTATTTCTTTCCTTTTCCTCAGTTGTGTTCGACTCTTTGTGACCCTATGGACTATACAGTCCATGGAATTCTCCAAGCCAGAATACTGGAGTGGGTAGCCTTTCCCTTCTCCAGCGGATCTTCCCAACCCAGGGATTGAACTCAGGTCTCCCAAATTGCAGGCAAATTCTTACAAGTATAATCCAATGAATAAAATTATGCTAAGCTCACTGGCAATCGAAAAAAGAATTTGTGGGTCTTCCTAAAGATCATTTGCTTGTGTGAAAAGTATTCAAATAGTTAATGACTATTAGTTGTTGGAGATCAAAACAGCAGCTTAGGTGTTTGGGGGCCTTCCTCTCTTATTCTAGCAGTAAACATGCCTCCCAGCAGCTACGCCGTGGCTCTTCTCTAACGTACACCTTAATTCACCTTGGAGGGCTCCACTGCTCTGTGGGTGAGGGTGGCCTGGAGATCCTGGGGGGCGTGGGGGCCCACCTTTAGCACTAGGTATTCCCAGGGCTCAGCTCAGGGTAGGGGGTGACCCAGCAGGACAGGGGCTGCTGAGGGTCTTCGGGCTGATGCCACACGGCTCAGCCTTCCAGCGGGCACAGGTCTGGGGTGACTGGGGCCTGGCAGGTGCTGTGAGCAGGAACTCACAGAAAGTGTCCTGGACTCGTGAGAGCAGAAGCTGAGCCCCAGGAAGGGATGGGGCCGCTTGGCCCCCGGGGGCTGGCTGCTCGGCTCTGCAGACAGCCCCGTGCAGAGCAGGCGGCCTGTGAGCACGTCAGACTCAATTCTGCCACAGGCTGGAAGCGGTCTTCCGGGTAGGACGCCCCTGAGTCCAGATGGACTGTTGGGGGGCAGAGGGTGAAAGTGAAACCCTCTGGGAAGATGTGTGGTGGACAGCGTAAGCAGCGACAGAGCCCAGCTTAAGGGACGGGGCTCCTGCCAGCAGGCCGGGGGCCAGGCAGCACGCGGGAGGGCCTCCCGGCCCCACCTGCCCCGTGCAGGCACACCCTGTCTGCCACGGGGCACTGTACGTGGCGGGGGGTGGGGGGCTGGCACCTGGCCTCCGGTGCCCCCAGCATGGGCTGCAGCTGTGCAGTTGGGTGGCCTTGCCTGGACTCCCGTCCCACTGTGGCACCAGCAGGAGCAAGGACCGCAAAAGAAAACGTCGAGGAGAGACTGCTTGGAAAAGTCCCATCCACTCTCAGAAGTGGATGAAGTGAGAGTCACTCAGTCGTGTCCAGCTCTTTGCAACCCCCGGACTATACAGTCTCTGGATTCTCCAGGCCTGAATACTGGAGTGGGTAGCCTTTCCTTTCTCCAGGGGATCTTCCTGACCCAGGGATCGAACCCAGGTCTCCCACATTCCAAGTGGATTCTTTACCAACTGAGCTATCAGGGATATTAACCTACCTACTCTCAGAAGAAAAGGAAAAAGACACGGAAATGCTGAGAGGAAGCGGAAGTCATCCGAGGGCTGACCGAGTGGGGAGGTTCAGCCTGCAAGAACAGAGAGATCCCGGGGGAGAAAGCCGACCAGGTGGAGGGGGCGTCACGGAAGAAACAGGAAGATGTGGAGAGCTCAGCCTGGACCGGAAGTGCCGCCTGGACCGGAAGTGCCGGAGGGCTCCGCCGTGTCCTGGCTTCTCTCCCGAACACCGTCACGGGTCTGTCCTAGCCTCCCAGCGACCCAGGCGGCTACACCCATGGGCACCGCCCTTCCTCCCACGCCTGGAAACACCAGCTCACCACGCAGGCCTCAGGGTTCTTGTCACTTCTTCCAGGAAGCCCGCCCTTCTTGCGCCTTGCAGGCCTATTCACTTCCAGCGGCATCACCTCCCTTTGTTAGGAGGGACTGGGAAATTGATTACGGGAGATCACACTCATTGAGTGGCTGGGTATTGGCGATTTCCTCGGCTGTCGGCTTGCCCTCTGGACACACTATTAGATTCTAATAAAGTCTCCCATCCAAGTACTCACCAGGCCCGACCTGCTTAGCTTCTGAGATCAGACGAGATTGGCGCATTCAGCGCAGTATGGCCGTAGACGGATTCTAATAGTCGAACTCTGTGGTGTTCCACTCTGGGGCCCAGATACAGACTCTGGAGGCCAAGGGGCCGAGTCAGCTCACAGTCCTCTGTGTGCTAAGTCTCTGGCATGTGAATATGATGAATTCTTGAAATGGCTGCAAACCCAGCATAACCCGTGGTCCGTGTCAAAGAACACGCTGCATAAAGTGGGGCCAGGCAAGCAGTTCTGCGGGTGGAGTTGGAGCTGGGCTGCCTGGCTGAGGCGGGTCTGACCTCCTGCAGGCTCTCCCGTGGGCCGGCGCCGGCCGAGCTGGGGCCCAGGCAGCCCGGGGCGGCGCCGGAGCTCTGCAGGCAGAGCCTGGGAGTCTGGGCTTCGTGGCTGGCGCCGCCGCCCTGCATCTGTGAACTGAGCCTTCAGTGGCGGACAGGTTTGCCTCACACTAAGGTCCTGACACTTCGGAGGTTTCTACTTGCCAAGCAGCTTGTCACGACCTCAACTTACAGAGCAGATGATGCTGTGTTTTGTGATTTGCTTCTACAGGCCAGTTAACGTTCACTGCTGCTGCTGCTGCTAAGTCGCTTCAGTCGTGTCCGACTCCGTGCGACCCCACAGACGGCAGCCCACCAGGCTCCCCCGTCCCTGGGATTCTCCAGGCAAGAACACTGGAGTGGGTTTCCGTTTCCTTCTCCAGTGCATGAAAGTGAAAAGTGAAAGTGAAGTCGCTCAGTTGCGTCCGACTCCTAGTGACCCCATGGACTGCGGCCCACCAGGCTCCTCCATCCATGGTGTTTTCTAGGCAAGAGTACTGGAGTGGGTTACTATTGTCTTCTCCGTAACTTTCACTAGTGGGATATTTATCTTCCAAATCACCTTAGAAAACAAACAACAGCAAACTAAAAAACTGTATGAAAACAGAAACCTTAGGGACTTCCCTGGCAGTCCAGTGGTTAGAACTCTGTGCTGTCACCGCTGAGGGCCTGGGTTCCAGCCCTGGTCAGGGGACTGAGGTCCTGCACACTGAGCAGTGTGGCAGAAACCAACCAACCAACCAAACAAACCCACACCAAACCCAAGCCACCAACCTCGCAAAAGCAAGCGCCTCCCGAAATATTAAATAAATCAGTTCGTGGAAAAGGGAGATAACAAACAGATGGGAAGCGAGGCCCAGCATAAACGTTGGGAACACAATTGGAAGCATCCCAGACTTCTCATCTGAGCGACCCGGATCCCAGCTGGGGTTAAACACCGCGCTCAGCGGAGGCAGATCCGAAACAGACCAGAGGAGCAGCCCTTCAAGGCAGCGCCGGACAGAGACCCTGCACAACGGCGGGTCAGCTTGTTCTCTGATCCCGCCCACTTCCACGCTGGGTTACTGCCAGCAGGCTGCTGTCTGCAACGTTTCATACATGGCAGTGCGGCCGTTTCATCTCCCTTGAGCCAGCCCCTGGGAGTGGAGCTGCGGGGCCCTGGGGGAGAGTCTCAGATTTAACTCTGAAGAACCTGGTTTTGGGAGGAAGTGGCGACACTGTTTCACACTCCCCGTGTTGAGCTGTCAAGTCCGTGGATACAGCGTGCTTCTTCACTTCCAAAGATCTTTAAATTCTCTCCACAATGTTCTGTTATTTCTAGTATACAAGCTTTCTTCTTTTCTTGAATTTTTTTTCTGAGTATTTTATTATTTTGGGTGCAATCATGAGAGGAATTTTTTTTTTTTTCTGTGGGTTCAGGGGAAGTATGTAGAAACTATTGGTTTTCTATTTTGAGCCGGGGTGCTGCTACCACACTGATCACCTTTATTAGTTCCAGGAGAATCTTTTTGTGAACTTCTTAGAATTTTCCACATATAGCACTTTGTCATCTGGGAATAAAGGCAATTTTTTTCTTTTTTCCTTTCTCATAAAGATGTCTTTATTTCTTTTTCTTGCCTGATGTATTGGCTGGAACCTCTGGTACAATATTGAATAGAAATGGTGAGAATGGGCATCCTTGTCTTGTTCCCAGTTTTAGGGAGAAAAGTAATCAGTCTTTCACTGTTGAATTTAGGTTAACGAGTTATAGGTTTTTGTAGGTATCCTTTATTAGGAAGCGTCCATCTATTCCTGGTGCCTCAGAGGCAAAGAATCCACTTGCCAGTGCAGGAGCTACAAGAGACAGGGCTCAATCCCTGGGTCGGGAACATCCCCTGGAGGAGTAGACGGCAGCCCGCTCCAGGACTCCTGCCTGGAGAATCCCATGGACAGGGGACCCTGGCGGGCTGCAGTCCACAGGGGCTCGCGAGGAGTCGGACAGGACTTAGAGACCGAACAAAAACAGTCTGTAACGCTGAGTATTTTTAATTATAAACGGGTGTTGGACCCTGTTGAATGCATTTCCTGCATTTATTCAGAGGATCATATATCTCCCCCTCTGGATGCTGTCAATAAAATTTATTAAGTTAATTTACTTTGGATATGAAACCACTTGGGATTCCCAGATGCAGTCTTGCCCATGGTGTGTAATCCTTCCTCTTATGTTGCTAAGTTTGGTTCACTAATGTTTTCTTGAGAATCTCTGTGTCTCTGTCCATGCGAGGTGTTGGTCTGAAGCCTTCTTTCCTCGTGAGTCTCCATCCGACTCTGGCATCAGGATGATACTGGTCTCACCGAGTGAACTTGGAAACATCTCCTCATTCTCTGTTTTCTGGAAGAGTTTGGAAAGGACATGACTTAGTGAGTAAACCACCACATATGTATAGATATATACGAAGAAGAAGACAAAGCTTATATACACAGGCTTGTGTGTAGGTTTACCTAGCGAGTAGACCACTGTGTATATATACGTACGCACACACACACGTTTATATACCAATGGCTAATTCACATTGTCTGGCAAAAACCAACACAACGTCATAAAGCAATCTTCATCCAACTAAAGATAAAAGAGAACACGGTCTGAGATTTCCCGTGTGCCTTCTGGCCCCACATACGCACAGCCCCCCCTCCCCGCCTCCTCCACGGGCACAGCATGTGTGCTGCAATTGATGAGCCCGCACTGACTCTCCGTAAGTGCCCGAAGTCCAGAGCTGCCCTTGGAGCTCTGTGTCGGTGACACGCGCGCTATGGCCATGGGCGAGTGTGCAATGCTGCGCTCTCATGTCACTCAGAGGAGTTTCCTGCCATAAGCATCCCCGGTGCCCCTTCCTCTCCTCAAACTCTGCCAAGCACTGCTGCTTCTATGGGCTCCAGAGTTTTCTTTTCCATAATGTCCATTTACGAATCATAGGTAAGCTTTTCAGTTCACTTCAGTTCAGCCGCTCAGTCGTGTCCGACTCTTTGCAACCCCATGGACTGCAGCACGCCAGGCCTCCCTGTCCATCCCCAACTCCCGGAGTTTACTCACACTCATGTCCATTGAGTCGGTGACGCCATCCAACATCTCATCCTCTGTCGTCCCCTTCTCCTCCCACCTTCAGTCTTTCCCAGCATCAGGATTTTTTCCAGTGAGTCAGTTCTTCGCATTAGGTGGCCGAAGTGTTGGAGTTTCAGCTTCAGCATCAGTCCTTCTAATGAATATTCAGGACTGATTTCCTTTAGGATGGACTGGTTTGATCTCCTTGCAGTCCAAGGGTCTCTCAAGAGTCTTCTCCAACACCACAGTTCAAACGCATCAATTCTTCAGCCCTCAGCCTTCTTCACAGTCCAACTCTCACATCCATGCATGACCACAGGAGAAACCATAGCCTTGACTAGACGGACCTTAGTCGGCACAGTAATGTCTCTGCTTTTGAATATGCTGTCTAGGTTGGTCATAACTTGAGAGTCCTTTGGACTGCAAGGAGATCCAACCAGTCCATTCTGAAGGAGATCAGCCTTGGGATTTCTTTGGAGGGAATGATGCTAAAGCTGAAACTCCAGTACTTTGGCCACCTCATGCGAAGAGTTGACTCATTGGAAAAGACTCTGATGCTGGGAGGGATTGGGGGCAGGAGGAGAAGGGGGCGACCGAGGATGAGATGGCTGGATGGCATCACTGACTTGATGGACATGAGTCTGAGTGAACTCCGGGAGTTGGTGATGGACAGGGAGGCCTGGCGTGCTGAGATTCACGGGGTAGCAAAGAGTCGGACATGACTGAGTGACTGAACTGAACTGAACTGAACTGGAAAAACCATAGCTTTGACTAGATGGACATTTGTTGGCAAAGTAATGTCTCTGCTTTTTAATATGCTGTCTAGGTTGATCATAGCTTTTCTTCTAAGGAGCAAGTGTCTTTTAATTTCATGGCTGCAATCACCATCTGCAGTGATTTTAGAGCCCAAGCAAAGAAAGTCTCTCACTGTTCCCACTGTTTCTCTATCTATTTCCCATGGAGTGATGGGACTGGATGCCATGTCTTCGTTTTCTGAATGTTGAGTTTTAAGCCAGCTTTTTCACTCTCTCCTTTCACTTCCATCAAGAGGCTCTTTAGTTCCTCTTTGCTTTCTGTCATATGGGTGGTGTCATCTGCATACCTGAGGTTATTGATGTTTCTCCCGGCAATCTTGATTTCAGCTTGTGCTTCAGCCAGCTCAGCGTTTCTCATGATGTACTCTGCATATAAGTTCAATAAGCAGGGTGACACTATACAGCCTTGGCAGATGACAGGATGACAGTATACTCCTTTCCTGATTTGAAACCAGTTCATTGTTCCATGTCCAGTTCTAACTGTTGCTTCCTGATCTACATATAGATTTCTCAGGAGGCAGGTAAGGTGGTCAAGTATTCCCTTCTCTTTAAGAATTTTCCACAGTTTGCTGTGTTCCATACAATCAAAGGCTTTAGCATAGTCAATGAAGCAGAAGTAGATGTTTTTATGGAATTCTCTTGCTTTTTCCATGATCCAATGAATGTTGGCAATTTGCTCTCTGGTTCCTCTACCTTTTCTAAATCTAGCTTGAATATCTGGAAGTTCATGGTTCATGTACTGTTGAAGCCTAGCTTGGAGAATTTTGAGCATTACTTTGTAGCATGTGAGATGAGTGCAATTGTGCAGTAGCTTGAACATTCTTTGGCACTGCGTTTCTTTGGGACTGGAATGAAAACTGACCTTTTCCAGTCCTTTGACCACGGCTGAGTTTTCCAAATTTCCTGGCATATTGAGTGCAGCACTTTCACAACATCATCGTCTAGGACTTGAAATAGCTCAACTGGAATTTCACCATCTCCACTAGCTTTGTTCATAGTGAAGCTTCTGAAGGCCCACTTGACTTCACATTCCAGGATGTCTGGCTCTAGGTGAGTGATCACACCATCGTGGTTATCTAGGTCATGAAGATCTTTTTTGCACAGTTCTTCTGTGTATTCTTGCTGCCTCTTCTTAATATCTTCTGCTTCAGTTAGGTCCATACCAATTCTGTCTTTTATTGTGCCCATCTTTGCATGAAATGTTTCCCCTGGTATCTCTAATTTTCCTTTTTTTTTTTTTTTTGGTGTCTCTAATTTTCTTGAAGGGATCTCTAGTCTTTCCCATTCTGTTGTTTTTCTCTATTTCTTTGCATTGATCACTGAGGAAGGCTTTCTTCTCTCTCCTTGCTATTCTTTGGAGCTCTGCATTCAGATGCTTATATCTTTCCTTTTCTCCTTTTCCTTTCACTCCTCCTCTTTTCTCAGCTATTTGTAAGGCCTCCTCAGACAAGCATTCTGCCTTTTTGCATTTTTTTTGGGGGGGGATGGTCTTGATCCCTGTCTCCTGTATCATGTCATGAACCTCCATCCATAGACTCTGCCCTTAAGTGCTTCTAAACTGCATTTCATAAATTTTGGTATGTGGTGTCTTTAATTTTATTTATTCAACATGTTTTCAAAATTAGTTTTTGATTCCTTATTTGACGCATGAGTTATTTAAGACTGTTGTTACTTAAGACTGTTGTTTAGGTTCCAATATCTTTGGCGTTTCCAAGTTTCCTCCTGTTGTTAATTTCTAATGACACTTCTAATTTCATTTCGGCCAGAAAACGTCCTCTGCTGTTCATACTCTCGTTTATTGAGAGTTGCTGTATGGCTTAGCAGATGGTCTATATTGAAGGCTTTTCTGCATGCCCTTGAGAAGACTGTACACTCTGCTGCCGTTGGGGGCATGCTCCCTGGATCCTGGCTGGGTCGTTCACCCGGCAGCGTCACTCAGGCCTTCACGTCCTCGCCGACCTTCTGCCTGCTTCTCGTTAATGGCATGCAGCGGGGGTGACCACGTGCCACTGCTGAGACGGAAAGGCCCGCTTCTCTTTCCAGTGCTGTCGGCTCTGCCTCGTGAGCCTCGTCTGTTCAGATCTGTGTAGGTGTGTCTGGGTCTGCAGCTCGCATGTGTTTCTACCATCCCGAGAATCCTTTTTTTTGGTCTTAGTAATGTGTTTTGTCTTAAAGTCCATTTTGTCAGTGTTGCTGTGGCCACAGGGGTCCCCAGGTGACTCTAGTGGTAAAGTGTTTGCCTGCTGATGCAGCGGACACAAGCGTGGACCCTGGGTGCGGAAGATCCCCAGGAATAGGAAATGGCAACCCGCTCCAGCATTCTTGCTCGAAAAGTCTCACAGAGGAGATGGACTAGTGGGCTGTGGCCCATGCGAGCGCAGAGTCGGACACGAATGAACGACGGGCGTACGCACGGTGCGGCTGCTGCCGCCAAGTCGCTCGGTCGTGGCCGACTCCGCAACCCCACAGATGGTTGCTCAGTTCAGTTCAGTTCAGTCCCTCGGTCGTGGCCGACTCCGCGACCCCACAGATGGTCGCTGCTTTAGTTCTTATATAGCTTCTGTTTGCATGCTATATATATATATTTTTTTTTCATTATTTACTTTCAAACATTGCATGTCTTTGCATCTAGGGTGTATGTTTTATGTGGGACACGACACTGGATCTTATTTTCTTTTTTGCTGTTTTGTTTTGAACCCTATCAAACAATTCCTGACTGCTGCCCAGAGTGTTTGATCCATATTTTTAAGGGATGTATCGACACAGGTGAATTTACTTCCGCCATTTCACTACTTGCTTTCTTTCTGTCTGTGTCCGTTCTGTCCCCCTGTCCTTTCTTCACAGCTCTTTTTTCTGCTAAACTTTTCCAATAGACCATTCTCATTTCTTTAAATGCTATTTTCTTAGAGAAATGCTACTTTGGGGATTCCAGTTGGCACATTTCCTTATCACAGCCTGTGCTCGAGTGGGCTAAGTCGCTTCAGTCAGGACTGTGTGGACTGCAGCCCGCCAGGCTCCTCTGTCCGTGGGATTTCCCCAGCAAGGACACTGGAGAGGGCTGCCATCTCCTCCTCCAGCGGGTCTTCTAAGATGGGTGTGTTAACAGCAAATTCTCTCAGTGTTGCTTGATACCTGGGAAAGAATTCTTTTACTGTTTGAATATTTGCTGCTTCTAGAATTCTTGGTGACAGGTCTATTTTTTTGTCAGCAATTTTAGGCTGTTTCTCCAATAGCTCTTTTTATGCCTTTTCTCCTTGTGGGAAGTCAGCCGTTAACCTCATTACAGGTTCCTTGTACTTGGTGTGCTGTTTCCTCTTACTTCTTTTAAGACTTTGCTTTGTTTTTGGTTTCCAACAATTTCACCATGCTGTGTCTAAGTGTCCATCTCTTTGTGTTTATCTTGGAATCTAGTTGACGATAGAGTAGGTTGCAGTGATTTTTCATTAGATTTGGGGGCGTTTTCAGCTGCTATTTCTTCGTGTGCTTTCCTGCCGTTTCCCGCTCCTCCTGAGAGTCCCATTCAGCCGGTATTGATCTGACAGCGTTGCACAGTCTCCCGGGCTGTTTCTCTTCCTTTCCCCTCTTTTGCTCTCACGTTGAGCATCTCCTATCGGTTTCTTCTGAGGTCTGCCGGGCCTGTGTCTGGGCATCTGCCTGCTCTGCTGAGTGGGTTCCTCATTTGGCCGTTGGGCTCTCCACTCCGGAACCGGCGTCCGAGTCTTCTGAATAATCTCCGTGTCCTGCTGATGGTCTCTAGTTGATGGGCCGTTCCCAGTAGCCTCCACTTGATTCTTTACATGGCCTTCTCAGTCCTCAGAGCACATCTATAGCGCCTGCTCTGGAGTCTGTGCTCATTTTAACACCGGGGTCTCTCAGGGTGGTGTCCATCACGGCTTGTCTCCTGCGTGTGGGGATGACATGGTCCTGTTTCATCCCATGTCTTCCAATGTTTGATACACGTGATATTTAGGCGACATGTTGTGGCAACCCTGGGTTATGATTCCCCCTCCCTGGGGGCTGGTTGGTTTGTTGTTTGGTGACTTGCCTAGACCAATTCTATAAATTCTGTTTCTCCCAAAGTGTGTGGCCGCTGATGCCTCTGTTCAGTTTTTTTTTTAAGTTCTTATTTTATATTTAATCCTGGTTTTCAGACATTCCTTCTGGTCATCACAGCTTGGTAATAGAACAAGGACTGCTCAGAGGCTGTGCTGAAGTACCCCGAGTTAGGAAAGGTTCTGTTCTTTGCTGGTGAATGCGCTTGTGGGCTGAGTCATGCCTTTAAAAATCGGCGATTCACAGAACCTGATGCAGTGTTTCCTTCCCGGGGTCATTTCCCGCCCCCGCCCTCCAGAGATTACTTTCTATTCAGCATCGCTCGCCTTTCCAAGTTCAGCTGGCCCCTCTGGCAGCCACACGTCGGGCTTCCACTCCCACTCACTTCAGGAGGAGGCGGCCGTTGCCCTGGGGAGCTGCGCGCGGCTGGGGGTCCCGGCAAGGCCGCGGGCACGGAGGGCTCTCAGCTGCGCGTCGGCTCTTCTCCTCACACACAAGCTCCTCAGTGTTTGACACGCTCCTGCTTGATTTTAAGAGGCCTGAAATAAGGCTTCTGCCAACACTGTTGAGTCTTGCCATCACTTTCTGAAGAGGTTTGTGTAGTGCGTCCCTGTACTGGGGAAGAAGTCCCACCTTCTTGGATAAAATCCACGATTAAAAAGACGTGTTAGTATTTCTTGGTTGATATTGCCACCACAGCAGAGAGTTGGGCAGAAATATTGCTGCGTTATTGTTTATTCTGAGTGATCTTATGACTTTTTGATTATATCTCTCTAGGGAGGCCAATGTTATCAACCTTAGTTCTGGAAACGCGGTGTGTTTTAAAGCGCCGAGACAGCGCACGCGCAGTTCAGAATTCCTCAGGGGCCACTACGATCACACGGAGAACACGACTTTATTAGAAGTGTTGCCCTGGAAACAAGACATCAAGCGGAAGTTCTTATCGCCCTTCTCCAGGATTTTTAAGACATGTGCTGAGAATCCCGTGGCATTGTCTCAAAGCAAGGTGACCTCAGTGTGGTCAAGACTGTTCCTGCTTAAAAATGCCACTCAGGGGTGGCTGCTGCGTTTGCCTACAGGTCATACAGTCCTGCCGTCTAACCACCCACAGACGGGATGCACAGTTCATTGGTGCATTCAAAGTTTCGGACAAACACATTCTCCAGACCCGCAGGTGGGAGGTGAGGGAATCAGATCAGCTGCTGGTCTTCTCAGGGTACACGCTGGAGCCTCCAGTTTGCTCCGGAGGCCATCCAGACCACCGTGCCACCCAGCCTTGGTCCTGTCACCACTGAGACAGAGCTATTTTAAAACATCAGATTCCCTAGAGGTACGAGTCTCCTTATTGATTTGATATCTGAATTAAAAAATTGTGGAAAACAGATCTCTCTTTCCAGTTACTCTTTAGTATTTGGAGATAGAAAAACAAGGGTTAATGCCTCCATTTCAACTTAACCCTTCCACTATAAGCTTATCTTCTCTTTATTTTAGAAACATCTCTTAGTTATAGAAAATTCTGAAATTGTACAGTAACTAATGTGAGACCTAAACTCACCCGTGATGTCACCACCTGGAGGCAATTCCTGTTAATATGTTGATGCGTTTTCTCAGGGTTTCCTCCGACAGTCAGGTGCGTTTCAAACTTGATTCACAGCTTTGCATTCTCTTTAAGAATCTGTCAGAATCTTCTTTGCAACTTTTCACTACTCTCTGTCCTGCTTCAATAACACCTTGTCTGTAATAATTTTCAGGTTCTCTGAACATTCTTTTTAGATTAGACATATAACACAGGGGATTTCCTTTTATATAGCTGACGAGGTTCTCACAGTGCGTGTCCTGGGGAGGCCTTCCATCCCCTTCTCCAGCGGATCACGTTTTATGGGAACTCTCCACTGTGACCTGTCTGTCTTGGGTGGCCTTACGTGGCATGGCCCTCAGCGTCACTGAGTTATCCAGCCCCTTTGCCACGATGAGGCAGAGACATCATTGCTGACAAAAGTCTGTATAGTCAAGGCTATGGTCTTCCCAGCGGTCACAGACAGGTGTGAGAACCGGACTTTAACCTGTGGCGGATTCATATTGATGTATGGCAAAGCCTAATTAAAAAAAAAAAAAAAGAAGGCAGAGCACTAAATAATTGATGCCTTTGAACTGTGGTGCTGAAGAAGACTCCTGAGCGTCCCATGGACAGCAAGGAGATCAAACCAGTCAGTCTTAAGGGAAATCAACCCTGAATATTCACTGGAAGGACTGATGCTGAGCCTGAAGCTCCAGTATTTTGGTCACCTGATGTGAACAGTTGACTCATTGTAAAAGCCCCTGATGCAGGGAAAGACTGAAGGCAGAAAGAGAAGAGAGTGTCAGAGGATGAGATGGTTCGATGGCATCACCGATGCAATGGACATGAACTTGGGCAAACTTCAGGAAGTGGTGAGGGACCGGGAGGCCTGGCGTGCTGCAGTCCATGGGGTCGCAAAGAATCAGACATGACTGGGCGACTGAACAGCAGCATAGGGAATTTCTAGAGGGAAAGACTGATCTATCTACCTACCTACCTATGTATGACGGTGAAGAAAGCAAGTGTCACTCAGCTGGGTCTGGATCTCTGTGACCCCACAGACTGCAGCCCTCTAGGCTCCTCTGTCTGTGGAATTCTCCAGGCAAGAATCCTAGAACTGGGTGCCATTTTCTCCTCCAGGGGAACTTCTCCACCCAGGGATCAAGCCTGGGCCTCCTGTATCGAGGCAGGTCCTTTACTATTTGAGCCACCAGGGAAGCACCCCACACATACACACACACACGCAGACACACACACACACAGACACACACACATACACACACATACAAACACACAAACACACACACAAACACACACAAATATACACACACACATACACAGAGACACACATACACAGAGACACACACATACACATACACACATACTCACACATACACACAGAGTCACACACACATACACACATACACACAAACACACATACACATACACACACATACACACATACACATACACACACAGAGTCACACACACATACACACATACACACACATACACACATACACCCACATACACATACACACAGAGACACACACATATACACATACACACATACACACATATACACATACACATACATGCACACACACATACACACACATAGACACATACACACACATACATATACACACACACATATAGCCATTGGACAACATATATAATATTATACCTGATCGAGGACAGATTAGATATGTTTATCAGAATGCTGATAAATGTTGTCCAAGGGCCTTCCCGAGAAGCTGTCTCCATCTGCGCTTCCAACACGCCTGTTTGCGCATGCACAGTTAGCACCTCTTGGTTTTAGAATAAACTCTGTGGCTTAGAACAGTTCAGATTTGCAGAGCAGTTGTGACGATGGCACAGACACCCCCATGCATCCTTCACCCAGTTGCTGCTGTTAATTCTCCCGTTAGCAATGTTTCCTTTTAGAAAGCTACAGCAGTACGCTTAGTGAGTTGGTACTGGCACTTTATCACTAACTAAAGTCCATGCTGCATTCATATTTCCTCAGCTTTTACTCAGCATTCGTTTTTCCTGCCCCAGGATCCCATCTAGCACGCCTAGTCAGCAGGGTTAGGCTCAGTGGCATTTCATGAAGGAAGAAGACAAGTATCAGTGAGCGAGAAGCTCAAGGAAAGTTTTGGTGAAAACCTTGTAAACGTGGCTTTAGGAAGTCACTGCCGTGTTGGACAAGATCTCGTGTTTGTGGGGAACTCAGGGTGGCGCCCGGCGTCTTTCATGTGGCTAAGCGGACGGACGCTGAAGCTGAAACTCCAATACTTTGGCCACCTCATGTGAAGAGCTGACTCATTTGAAAAGACTCTGATGCTGGAAGGGATTGGGGGCAGGAGGAGAAGGGGCCGACAGAGGATGAGATGGTTGGATGGCATCACTGACTCAATGGACGTGAGTTTGGGTGGACTCCGGGAGCTGGTGATGGACAGAGAGGCCTGGCATGCTGTGGTCCATGGGGTCGCAAAGAGTCAGACACGACTGAAGTGACTTAGCATGCGTGCAAGCGTGACTGCAAGCAAAAGGAAAGACATCACTGATCTCTAGAAATGACGCTTCACAAATGTGTTTGGATTGCACGCTGTCCTTGGTGTCCATCTAGGCAGAGCAAAGTGATTTGTTCTAATAAATAATCAGGTGCCAATAGCAAGTTAACCAGTGAAAATCTAGCAGAGTTCTTACTGTTTGCTGGAAAAAAAAAGAAAAAAGGTGTTATCCTGTCCCTTTAGGAAACCTCTAATCTGTCATGAAGATTTTCTAGAAATACTATTTAGAAGCTGTGCAATGACATAAACTGATTCCTTAAGGACTCTGGATTCAGAGATTAAAATGTTAAAAAAAAAAAAGAGATACAGGAAATTTTTGGCTTATTTCTAAGACACAGCTCGTTTCCAAGAATTCTACTCCCGCTGAATTTCAACAGACAATACCTGGGACCTTTTCTTGCTTCTGTGAAGAGAAGACAATCAAAAAAGAAGTGACGGTTTTCATGGGGGTTGCGGAAGATTCTCACTCCCTCGGAAGTGGTAGAAAGAGCCCACATGCTATGGCTTAGGGTTGGCGTAGGGTTAGGGTAGGGGTTAAAGTTAGGGTTAGGCTTGGGCTTAGTGTTTGGGCTGGACAGAAGTGAAGTCGGGCTCGCCCTTGTCTGCTCCCACGTCTTGTGCGTGCCACGGTCACTGGGAGCGATCTTTTGTGTGTGTACAGGTCTCTCCCTCACGTGATGGTTGGGTCACATGTGCCCAGCTGCTCACAAACTCGTTACTTCCCGGAACGCCTCTTCCTTCACCTCTTGCCTCCTGATCCCCAGCATTCTCTGCGTGGGGTCATCACCGTTGTAGACGCTCTGTCCTGCCTCCTTTGCTGGCTCCTCGGTTCACTGTCCCGACTCCGGCACCGCTCATGGTGCGTTGTAGATCCTCTGACTCTTCAGGATCACGAGTCGCAATGACAGAACTGTCTTGAACTTTACTGGACCTGACACCTGAGCCCCCTTCCTGAGACAAGCGTGTCCTTTAGTCTCACAGGGGTTCTAGGTCACCACCCCCACTTTGCAGATATGCTCAGGGAATGGCTCAGACAGTAAGAATCTGTCTGCAATGCAGGAGCCCTGGGTTCAGTCCCTGGGTCGGGACGATCCCCTGGAGGAGGATGGCAACCCACTCCAGCATTCTTACCTGGATAGCTCCATGGACAGAGGAGCCTGGTGGGCTACAGTCCATGGTGTTGCAAAGAGTAGGATATGGCTGAGTGACCAACACTTTGACTTTGCAGTCAGGGAAGCGAGGCTTTGCAAAGGCTCACACCGGGCCCAGATCCATCACCAGGAAGGGCAGGGCTGGAGGCGAGCCTGGCCCCAGCTGCGATGCTCTGTCCTCAGCTCTCTCCTTTGCTGCAGGGTCCCTGCTCCCTTCAGCCCCCTGAGGCTCCACCCCATGCTAGAAAGCAGGCCATTCCTGGTGGTGGTGGAGGGACTGTGTGAGCTCGCTCGCCTCTTCCCCTTGGTGACCATTGTCGGCAGCCATCTCATGGTGGCCCTCCCCCATCCTGAGCCCTCTGTTGGCCCAGCATCTAACAGCAGGACTTCTTCATTCCTTGACTGCCTGGGTCCGTTAGCCTTCCGCTCCCCCCTGCAGCCACTCCCATGCCTCTGGACAGGTCAGTGTCTGCAGGTCCTGCCCCTCCCCAGTGACGCCTCTGAGACTACCCCATGATTTCTGTTGGACGCCTCAGAGACCACGCTTGGGTCTCAGTGAACCTCCCCGCCCTCCAGCCCTCTTTCCCCTCTGCCTCTTCCTCATCCTCTTGGATTCCACACGGGAAGGGAAAGCCAACGCTCGTGGTCACGTGGTGCAGCCCCAGCTGTGCTTTCCCTTCATGAAGCCTCTGACTCCTCACCGAGGCGCTGGCTCCACCTCTGACTCACGTTGGGGCTGGCTGCGCCTCTGACTCATGTGGGGCTGGCTCCACCTCTGACTCACGTGGCTGCTGGCTGCACCTCTGTTTCACATGGCTGCTGGCTGCACCTCTGATTCACGGGGGGGCTGGCTGCACCTCTGATTCATGGGGGGGCTGGCTGCACCTCTGACTCACGTGGCTGCTGGCTGCACCTCTGTTTCACGTGGCTGCTGGCTGCACCTCTGACTCATGTGGGCGCTGGCTGCACCTCTGATTCACGTGGCTGCTGGCTGCACCTCTGACTCACCGCAGCGCTGGCTGCACCTCTGATTCACGTGGCTGCTGGCTGCACCTCTGACTCACGTGGCTGCTGGCTGCACCTCTGACTCACCGTGGCGCTGGCTGCACCTCTGCAGGGCTGTCCTTGTGAAGAGCCTCCAGGGCAGGTGGCTGGTGCCCGTCACGCATTCAGGACCTCCGGCACTGCCGTCCACTCCCCCTGACCTCACACCTGCTCACCTCCTGGCAATGCTGCTTCCAGCCTTCCACACTCCCCAAGTGTCCTCCCTAGGCATTCCTGCACGGACTTCACCTCCCCGCTGCTTCATTTCCGTCCTGTCCCAGTGAGAGCTTCTTCCCACCCTCTTATCCAGGAGAAATACGCTGTGGGTTGCCATTTTTTCTCTCCCAAAGGCAGCCTGTCACTCTCAGCTGCATCTCTTCTGTGAGCCTGAGGTCACTTCCCAGGTGTCACTGGGGACTCCTGAGTCCCACCGCGTGCCCACACCTACTGCACAGTCTTATTTCCTTTCCTTTCAGAGAAAATGTGTGAAAGACATGCTTACACTAAACTCTCTCCTGCTCTTAGTTCACGTTTACTTCTCCAATGAGCTGTACAGTTTGTTTTTACTTTGAGCATTTAAAATTAATTCTTAGCATCTTGACATCCTTGATGGATAGCAGATGGGTATCCGGTTTAACTGTATCGTCATCTGGTTATGCCTTCTATTTTCCATGTTTTTAGCACAGTAGTATCACAGTCCTCTTTAGACTGATTCATTATCTCGACCTCCTCTGGAGTGAATTCCCTGTCTGCTGACTTGTGCCCTCCTGGGCTGCAATCCGGTTTCTGGGAAGGTCTTCCTGGTTCTTCCTCTCCATGACCCCTGGTTTACTGAGTGACTTCTCCTCCACCCACTCAGACGCCCAGCTCAAAACCCATGTTTCAAGTGCACTTCCCCTCGGTCCAAAGTCCTCGGGTCTAAGCAGGTCTCCTGCTCGGCATGCAAAATACAGCAGTGACCTTGACTGAGGATGGCTGCAGGGGCCATTCTTGTTCAGAAAGGAGGCAATGAGGCGGGCAGGGCCGTCCCTCGCGCAGACTGTTTCTGAAACCTGCCAGGCGTGCCATCACTTCTCAGCCAGGGGCCCGTCCTGTTTCTGGGAGTGAGGCTCCAGGGCCCTGGGCTCCTGGCTCTGCCTTCTCTACAAGAAGTGGACCAGGGGTTTTGTCTGGGTAGCTGTGTGAGCTTGCTTGACGCCCAAGGCAGTCTGGGGGGCTCCAAGGCTTCTCCATTACGCCTTCCTCTTTCCTGTTCAGTCAAGTCTACTGATTATCTTAGAAACTCCACAGTACCTTATGTACCAGTTTATAATTCTTGGCTTCCTCATGGATCAGAGATAAAGAATCTTCCTGCAATGCAGGAGACTCAGGTTTGATCCCTGGGTTGGGAAGATCCCCTGAAGGAGGGCATGGCAACCCACTCCAGTATTCTTGCCTGGAGAATCCCATGGAGAGAGGAGCCTGGTGAGTTACAGTGCATAGCATCACAGAGTCGGACACAGCTGGAGTGACTTACCGTGCATGCATGTTACGATTCTTTCCACGAGGCAGAAGGCACGTTTACAGAGATGTGGAACTCATTCAAGGTAAACCTCCCCACACTGGATCCATGTGAGGCTCCGTGGAACAAGTCTAAGGGTCTTAAAAGCACAGTTGTCTGGTTGAAGGGCCTGCAGACACGGTCGTAAGAGTCTTTCTGTTTACTGGAGGCCTTTTGGTTTAAGGGAAAGGATATGAAATATTTTACTGTGAATCCTTCTGATACCTTTTTAAAAAATTGAAGTGTAGTTGATTTCCAATGTTGTGTTAGTTTCTGCTGTATAACAAAGTGGTTCACACACATACACATCCCCCCCGCCCCATACTCTCTTCCATTATGGTTCATTCCCCCGCCCCCCCCCCCCCGCCATACTCTCTTCCATTACGGTTCATCTCGGGATGTCGAACACATTTCCCTTTATCCATTCAATATGCGCCAGTTTGTGTCTGTTGATCCCAAACTCCACTCCTCCCCCTGGCCCCTCCCCCTTGGCAATCACCCGTCTGTCTCCATGTCTGTGATTCTGCTTCTGTTTCACAGAGGTTCATCTGCATCACATTTTAGACTCCACATCTAGGTGACAGCCTCTGGTGTCTGTCTTCCAATTTCTGACCGAGACTGTGTATCTTTCTGGTATCTTATCGAAGGGTTTTCCTTTGAATCCTGTGAAGCTATGCCCTTAATTTGGTCTCTACCTGGACCATCTCTTGTCTGAGAACTCCTTGCTGGCCAGAAAGCCTATTCTAGACTCTTACGTCTCAAGCACAAGCTACTCAAAGACTAAACAGATTGTCTTTAGTTCGTCTCTCTCCTCCCACATTTTATCACAAGAGGCAAGAGCAAGGCAGCTGATGGTTTCAGACTCTGCCTCACAACTTCCTAAGCGGGACCCTAATTGGTGTTAGGGAGTTCTCTGTGTCCTGTGTTACTACAGGCAACACTGTTGCCAAGTTTCTGCCACCATGCAATAAGGTTTCCTCCCCTCTGGCTTCCAGGGACGTTTTCCCGGCGCTTTCCTTAAAGCCCTTCCAACAGCCTCATCGAGGCCATTCAAACTCGGGCCTGGCATCCGGCCTCAAATCCAGCTTCACGCGTTTCAGATTTTGTTTGGGCAGCTTCCCCCCCCCCCCCCCAGCACCAAATTCTGTGCCAGTTCTCTGTTGCTACGGAACAAATCACTTCAGCACGTAGCGTGTGGAACAAGCACCGCTGACTGCGGTCGTGGAGTCTGTGGGTCAGACGTTCTGGAAGGCGGGGCTGGGTGCTGCTCAGGCGAGGGTGGGCAGGTGCAGGCTGCGGCCGACCGAGAGCTCACCTGGCTGGGCGTCCCTGGAGGCTCACTCAGGCTGGAAGGGGACGCCGGTGGCGGTCTGAGAGCCAGCGCGGCCTGTTCCTGGAGTGTCTGCCGTGATGGCGGCTCGGTGCATCTTGGGCTCACGGCAGGGTGGCTGAGCTCCCAGAGGGGGCGTCTTGAGCAGATGAAGCGTGTGGGAGTGAGTGAGCCCCGAGATGGAGGTGGAGGTGGCAGCCTCTCCTCTCTCGCCTGGGGGTCAAGCCCCGTGGCATCTGCAGACACTTGGTTTGCAATGAGGTCTGCGGCCAACCCCGAACGCTTGCCTGGCTTGTGACCATCTTGAGTCACCTCTCCAGCTGGCGGCAATTGTCCTTTCCTCAGGGAAGTCTTCTCGCGTCTTCCATGAGGTCCCCTGCATCACCCCCTGAGCCAGCCCCAGGCACAGGTGTTCCTTTACCCTCATGCCTCCCCACCAGACTTCAGCTCCTCGGAGGCCACAGCCCACACTCCCCTTAGCATCTGCGATCTCAGCTCCCTGCAGAGTGTGCGGCAGAAGTTAAGACTTTGGCAGGTACTTGTTGAAGAATAGGTGGACATGCTGGGCAACGCTCGGGAAAAGGACGAGATGGCCGAACGGCGTCACCGATTCAATGGGCGTGAACTCGGGTGAACTCCGGGAGACAGTGAGGGGCAGGGACGCCCCGGCGTGCTCCAGTCCACGGGTCCCGAGGTCACGGGGACGTGACTGAGCGACTGAGCAGCAGGTGCGCCGGGAGAAGCCCCGCAGATGCTCCTGCTCTCCCCCGCCTGCCCCCCGGCCCACGCGGGGCTCGCGTCTCTGTGGCCGCGTCCTGTGTCTCCCTCCCGGGGCCGCGGCCTGTCCCTTGGGCTCTTCTGGGGCTGGCTCCGTGCCCGAGCCGTCCCGGGAGCCTGGGAGCGAGGGGCTGAGGAGCGGCTGCTCAGCGCTGCGTCTCCACCGCCTGCTCAGCGGCGCTTCCGCCAACAGCCACGCTCCGGCGTCGCGCTGTCTGGGGCTGTGGCAGGGCGGGGAGCGTCCCTGTTGGCCGCTGGGGAAGTTAAAGCTCTGGGCTTTCCTGTTTGGGAGTTTGGGTGCGTTGCTGTGCGCAGCGCTACAGGCCCCTCCGCACGGCGCCCTGGACGGGCCGTCCCCGTTCACCCTGCCGCCCGCTCCTCCGGACGCGCGCGGTACCCGTGCGCCCACAGTCCGCAGCGGGCCGCCGCCGCCGCCTTGCCTGTATCCACACAGCTACATGACGGACGCAGGGCCCCCACGTCTTAAAAACATTCACCCTGAACTTCCACTATTTCATCTTAACTCTTTACAATTATCTTAGAATATTGTAATTCTGCTATTGCAGTGCCCCCCCCCCCCGCATGTGAATATCTTTATACATTTACTTCCATCAACATTTCCAGCTGTCTCTAGAACTTCTCTTTATTCCTAAGATCAAAACTCCCAGGCTGTAGGTAGACATTTCTGTCTGCTCTCCCCACACGGTTCTAAAAACTGCCTTTCCACGCGATACTATCAGCGTCTGCTGAGCCCTTTTACAGGAGAGTTTCGTGGAGTCGCTCATCACCAGGCTCTGACCAGGTGCTCTGTCAGGACGGCTGGAATATGTTGCCTCCCCTTTAACTGTTGGTGCGTGGGGGAGGTGCTACTGAAAGTGCTGTGTATGAATTACTGTTGGCACTCAGCGCCTGGCATCTTTAGGCTCCGGTTAAGACACTGGATCTGGATTCACAGTGGACATACTCTCAACCAAACAGCACCGTCCCCCTTTTCCTGATCCCCTGAACTCTGTCCGTCCTTCTCACAGTTTGACTTTAAATGCGTAATATTATAACGTAAATGCATCTGACATAGGATACGTGTATGCTCCGCTGGAAATAGCCATATGGGTGTGTATAAAACACAGAACAGAGGGGAAGACCTCTGCCTGTCTCCACTCCTCACGTTCACACGGGCAAGGGCTCCTTACTAGATTTTTTTGAGTCGTAAAGAAGTTGTGCTTTCACAATAAACAGCTAAATTTATTTAGCTCATGTATAAAGTTGTACAAACAAACTATATGCCAATAAACAGAAGTACTGGAGAACATTTGCTCACCCGGGTGAGAGCACTCTCGCTGAGGCAAGTCCTGTTTGTTTCCTGACGGAAAGTGAGGGCGTGGGCCGCCCTGCAGACAGGGGAAAGGAGGGCGAATCGCGCGAGGTGCTGATCTGCCTGCGAGAGGGGAGTGCCTGCATTTCACCCGCGTGTCTTCTGTCCCCGTTACTAGGAGGGCCGCTGCTGTCTTTAGAGCCTTTTCCACGTGTGTGTGTGCATGTACGTGTGCGTCTGTGTGTGAAGCTAGGATGCTACGGGACTTCCCCGGCGGTCCAGTAGTTAAGTCCTCACCTTCCTATACAAGGGCTAAGGGCTCAATCCCAGTTGGGGAGCTATGATCCCACATGCCTCGTGGCCAAGATAACCAAGACTCAAGACAGAAGCAATACTGTATTCAGGTTGTTACAGTATTGGCCACTGTAAAAAAAAACAGTGGACTTTAAAAACAGTCCACATCAAAAAAATTAAACAGAGAAAATAGTGCTAAAAAGCCCCTGATCACATGGATGGTGTGTCGCACAGATCTTCCGTGTGGACGGAGCACCCGCCTCCTTCTGTTCCTGGGGGACCTGGTTTTCCTTCTGATCAGAACACAGGCTCTGGCTTGAGAATGAAATTGGGCTCCCCATCGTCTTTCTAGGTGTTTAGGAGGCCAGGTTGCAACATGTTGTTCAGACGAAATTCTGTGTACCTTCCAACAAGTACCTCCTCTAAGACAAGACAGATAAATGTAGAAAAGGTTACGTCTGGCCGAATTGGTTGTAAAAATTATTGCTTGTCCGTCTGAGCCCCACGTAGCTCTGTATCTGTCCAGCTCATGTGGTTTACACGTTTCTCTTGTAGCTTACACGTTTTAAAAGATGGGTTCTTTAAAAAGAAGGTAAAAATAAATGTGGGTAGGAAATGAGATGTACATATTAATATTTGTCACTGTTACTTATTTGCTATGAAAATAATACATGCTAGTCGAAACTGGAACTTGAGGGAAAAAAACCAGCTAATCAATTTGCTAGCGCTACATAACATTAAATTCCCTCCCCCTGAGAAATATTGCAGTGTTGAAAGGAAATACGTCGTTATTCGGGCGAGTCCTTCTAACCAGCCCTCTCCTAAGGCATCTGCGGCTGGTCAGCTGTCCCGGCACGTCCCGGGCTGAGGGCGCCCCGGGCAGGCCCTCTCGGGTGGGGCCCCCGCGTCTGCACCCCGTTCCCGCCGCAGCGGCTGGGCTCCCGCGCGTGCAGTGTGGGCGCGGGGCCAACAGGTGGCACAAACGCCCCAGCCTCGCGCGGCTCCCCCTCCGCGCCCCCGGGCGGCCCGAGCGGCCCGAAAGAGCTGCGGGCGCGCGCCCCGCGGCGGGCGGCTCCGGGGCCCGCGGGGCGGGCGGGCCCGGGTCCCTCGAGCGGGCAGCGGGCCTGGGAGCGGCTCCGGCCCGCGCGCCCTCTGCTGGCCGCCCGCGGACTCGCCGGCGCGTGTGGCATCGTTTTCTACCCGCACAGGATGGACAGGTGAGGGCTGGGCAGGTGGTGGCTGGGCAGGTGAGGGCTGGGCAGGTGGGGGCTGGGCAGGTGAGGGCTGGGCAGGTGGGGGCTGGGCAGGTGAGGGCTGGGCAGGTGAGGGCTGGGCAGGTGAGGGCTGGGCAGGTGGGGGCTGGGCAGGTGAGGGCTGGGCAGGTGGGGGCTGGGCAGCTGCAGGGCTGTCTGCCAGCCGGCTGGGCAGGGATGGCAGACCAGGCGCCAGCTGGACCCGGGAGGGGCAGGGCCAGGGCTCTGTGGGGGGCTGGCTGGGGACCGAGATTCAGAGAGCCCCACTGTTTTCAGTGTTAAGCACTCGAGGACTCAGGGAAGCAGCATCCCAGTCTCGCCCTTAGGGTCTGCGGACCCTAAGGTTCCAGTAGAGCCGCCCCTCCCCCGCCTCCTCTGGAAGGCTCCTTCCAGCCGTGTGGGCAGCGGGGAGGGGGGCGGGCCTGTCACTCCCCGGTTCCAATCCACTGGAGAGGAGCCTCCCCGGTTCCAGTCCACTGGAGAGGAGCCTCGCCGGAACCTGCTTTTAGTGTGTCAAATCAGAAAGTCACTTCCCGGCAATAAGGTGTGAGGGGGTTGCAGCCTCCCTGGGGCCTGGCGGGGCCTCTGCCGCGGATGACAGGCCGGCTTCCCCCAGGCAGCCATGGGGGTGGGGGGCCTGGGCGTCGCCTGCCAGGCCTCAGCCTGACTGTTACCCCGTCTGTCTCACGGGGCGGTGCCTGGTGTCCAGGGGGCGCCTCAGCGGACGCAGTGTCTGCAGCCCGGCCTGGGCGGGCCGCCCTGTGTCGCCTACCGTTTCCCTGTGCCCACGCTGGGGGGTCACCTCACTGGTCCCGCGGTGTTCCGACAGGGCGAGGCCTGACCCTAGGCCCGCTTCATCGTCGGGCTCTATTGTCAGAAACGCCTTAGACACGGGCGTGATGAAATGCTGCCCTCACGCGCCTGCTTGTGGGTGGGAAGCGTCCCGTGTCCATGGAGAGGGGCTGGGAGGGGGCTGGGAGGGGGCTGGGAGGGAGCCCACCGCCCCTGAGGTCTTCCTGGCTCAGCGAGCCTCCTGCTCATGGGCGTAACCCAGTCCTTCACCTCCAGCGAGATGCTTCTTTTGTGTCCCCATTCTACAGATGAGGAAATTAAGTCCCCGGGTGACTAACCAGCTGGCCGGGACCTGACGGATCTGCCAGCCTGGTGTGTTCACACCTGGCCCTGGGCACTTCAGCGGGGGGGATGTCCTCCCCAAAGTTGGGAAGGGCCTCGGGCGTGACAGGAAGGGGTCAGCCTTCACTGGCCTCACGTCACTGTGCTTGAACCCGGGACACTCAGTCCTGTTGGAGACAGACTGTCCCGGGGATGCCCCGTGCAGCCTCTCCCATTTCCCTCTGACCAGCCCTCCTGGCCTCCCTAGCCTGACCAGGGCCAGGGGTCCAGGAGTGGGCCTGTGAGAGGAGCTGAGGTCACACAGCCCCTGACCCCAGGCGGGGGGGCGGCCGCTCTAGGGTGAGAGATCGGCGAGTCTCCATTTCACCTGCACCAAAGCTGTCGGGGCTTTCGGTCTTTTCATCCAGAATGCCTGGGATTGGGAATAAGTGGCTGAATGGGATTTAAAGAGAACTTGAGATTCATCATGGCCTTTATTTCAGGCTTTTATGGGCAAGACCCGAGTGTGGTCCTTTGTGAGACTGAAGCTCAAGGGCACACGTCATCACAGAGAAGAGAGCATCTGTTGAATGCTGACTGCACCTGCTTTTGTCTGAAGGAGTGATTTTATGAGGCTGACATTTAAGAAGTCAGAATTTTAGCTCATTTCAAAGCCAGAGGAACAGTCTACAGCTGCGTTGCCTTGTGGTGGCAGTCCATCCGAATGAAGCCTGACTTTGAAGTCGCCTTGACCTTTTAAATGTCTCCGTCAATGCAAGGTGTGATGCTTGGGGGGACGCACGGAGTCAAATCTTTTCCTCTTTAATTGATTCCATTTAAAACGTGTTATGCAAGGACCGGAACATTAATTGCCAATTATTTTCATAAAGCCAGGAAGAAAACCATGAAAACCAAATACAAGGGATATGAGTGGTCAGATCAACACACATACAGGTTTGCACACGTGCGGCCTCCCTGCGCCCAGAGACCAGCAAAGTCACAGAACGGCAGCCGCACAAAATGAAAATGCCAGTTTTCGCCTATCAGGCTGACACGCATTCAGCTTTGGTGGGGTGGGAGCGGGGGCGGTCAGCCGGTGACGGAGCAGTGAGAACGGCCCTTTTGTGACCGGGTCGTGGGTGGGTGTGTAAATCAGGCCACGTTTAATGGAAAGCATTCTGAGCCCTGATCAAGGGAGCTTTGTGCAGTGGCTTTGACCTGGTGATTCCCCTTCTAGAAAAAGAAGGAAAAAAAAAAATCCCACTCATCCCAGTATAATTTATACTGGGGGAAGGCTGGGAACAGCCCACTTTTGTAAGAGCAGGGCGGTGTTAAACTAAATACAGTGAACCAGAGGGTGGATTGTCCCCAGCAGGGGACCCGTGTCTGAGAGGGCAAGTCCAGAGACACTGCAGTGTTGCAAGGAAAGCAAGACAGACAATTGTGTCAGTAGGACCTGTCAGTTTACAACAATCCCGTATTTGTGTCTATATGCACACTGGCTTACGTGTGCATATACACAGACATTTATAAAAACCGTATACACACATATATACTTACGCTTGGCCGTGTGCTCATGCTTAGTCACGTGTGACTCTTTTGCAACCCCGTGGATTGCAGCACGTCAGGCTCCTTTATCTGTGGGATTTCCAGGTGAGAATACTAGAGCAGGTTGCCGTTTCTTTTTCCCGAGGAACTCTCTGACCCAGGGATCAAGCCTGTGTCTCCTACGTCTCCTGCACTGGGAGGCGGGTTCTTTACCACTGAGCCACCGGGATAGTCGTTTATATGTACATACTTATATGTGAATTTATTTTATGAAAGCTGGGAGGGAAACGAGGCAGTGTGGCAGCTAAGGCAGCTACATGTTGGTGAGGAGGTTTAATGGGTCATTTCCAAAGATTTGTTATTTCAGTTGTTCCAAACTTTCTAAAGACAGGTTTTGTTTTCCTAAAGAGTTTTGGACACAGATTTTTGATTCCAAGAATCAAGGGAGGTGTTTAACCAAAGAGATTGGTCCACCTCTTGCCCTCTGTCCTGACTGTGTGGTTAGGACACGGTGTTTCGACCTGCTATTGATAAGGGAACCTCGGCCCGGACCCCCAGGGAGTCCTGCACCTCCAGGAAGCTGTGCCATTTGCTGAGCTTCTCACTTGGGGGTCGGGGTCCCAGCTGCATGTCGGGCAACCTGGGGAGCCCCAGGAAGGGATGCGGCCAGGAGGCGTCAGCGAGCCCCCCGAGCCCTCTGGCCCCACGGCCCACTATGTTGGCCTCCATTTCCTGCGTCTGTGGTGGTCTGTGGGCTCCGAGAGAGCGGCGTCCATCCTGGCTGACTGTATACGCCGACTTGGTCGCCTGTGGGACACACTCAACAAGTGCTCCATAAATGTTTGCGGGCAGCTCCAGGGGGCAGGGGCCCCGTCCATCTCCCTTGCTCCTGGGTTCACTGAGCCTGCGACGTCCTGCCTGGGTAGATGCACCCCCCTCCCTTGCTGCACGGCCTCGGTAGACAGGCAGCTATGCCATGTCCCAGCTTCCCTGGAATTCCTGGGGAAACTGACATAGGATTCGGGGCAGGAAAGCCAGGTGGGGGGCTTGGAGGAGGAGCTGAGACACAGGGAAGGCAAGGTAGACCTCTGACTGTGCGAACTTCTGACCGACAGTTTCATCCGATAGACTGTGCCCCAGGGACACGCCTGGGTCAGTTCTGGTCCCTCCGTGGGTCGGCCTGCTCCTCGTGGAGGGGTGATCGGTGGTGCCCTTAGCCTCCGAAGCCGGGCTCAGTCCCCTGCACACGTGCAATGCCCGAGCCCCTGGTGAGGGGTGTGGGGCTGATGAGGGACTCAAGGCTGGAGTCTAGCATGGGAGGCTGGGAAGAAGACAGCAGTGTGAAACCCCAAGGTTTCATCTCCCTTCCACACTAATGTGGGCCCTGCTCATGTGGAGCCCAGGTCTCTGAGGATAGGTCTGCAGGCTAGAGAGGGGCAGACTTTCTTGTTTGCCAAGGAATGCTGCTGCTGCTGCTGCTGCTAGGTCGATTCAGTTGTGTCCAACTCTGTGCGGCCCCACAGACAGCAGCCCACCAGGCTCCCCCGTCCCTGGGATTCTCCAGGGAAGAACACTGAAGTGGGTTGGCATTTCCTCCTCCAGTGCATGAAAGTGAAAAGTTAAAGTGAAGTTGCTCAGTGGTGTCCGACTCTTCGCAATCCCATGGACTGCAGCCCACCAGGCTCCACCGTCCATGGGATTTTCCAGGCAAGAGTACTGGAGTCGGGTGCCAAGGACACTGACCTCTATTTACAGCTTGGCTTCCTTCAGGAGGATTGAGAGCTTCTGAGTATGGGCAACACCCTCTGAGGGTCCAGAGTCCGAGGATCACTCCTCATTTTCCTGGTTATTTTATCCAATATTAATTTCATGGTAAGTGTTTCAGTCATTTTTCCTGCTAGCAAGTTTTCCCCGAGCATTTAACTTGATTTTCATTAAAAAAAAAAACCCTGTCTTCATGTTCGTGAGACTGCATAACATTTAATTAATTTACATATTTAATGACGAAGCACAAGCTGGAATCAAGATTGCTGGGAGAAATATCAATAACCTCAGATATGCAGATAACACCACCCTTATGGCAGAAAGCGAAGAGGAACTAAAGAGCCTCTTGATGAAACTGAAAGAGGAGAGTGAAAAAGCTGGCTTAAAACTCAACATTCAAAACACGAAGATCATGGCATCCGGTCCCATCACTTCATGGCAAATAGATGGGGAAACAGTGGAAACAGTGAGAGACTTTATTTTCCTGGCCTCCAAAATCACTGCAGATGGTGACTGCAGCCATGAACTTAAAGGACATTTGCTCCTTGGAAGAAAAGCTATGACCAACATAGATAGCATATTAAAAAGCAGAGACATTACTTTGCCAACAAAGGCCTGTATAGTCAAAGAAAAGGAAGTTGCTCAGTCGTGTCCAACTCTTTGTGACCCCGTGGACTGTAGCCTGCCAGGCTCCTCCATCCATGGGATTTTTCAGGCAAGAACACAGGAGTGGGGTGCCATTTCCTTCTCCAGGGGATCTTCCCGACCCAGGGATCAAACCTGGGTCTCCCGCATTGCAGGCAGACGCTTTACCCTCTGAGCCTCCAGGGAAGCCCTAGGCACGTACAGGCGTGAGAGCTGGATAGTAAAAAAGACTGAGAGCCAAAGAAATGATGCCTTCGAACTGTGGTGCTGGAGAAGACTCTTGAGAGTCCCTTGGACTGCAAGGAGATCCAACCAGTCCATTCTAAGGGAAATCAACTCTGAATTTTTATTCCTTGGAAGGACTGATGCTGAAGCTGAAGCTCCAATACTTTGGTCACCTGATGCAAAGAGCCAGCTCATTGGAAAAACCCTGATGCTGGGAAAGACTGAAGGCAGGAGGAAAAGGGGATGACAGAGGATGAGATGGTTGGATGGCATCACGGACTCGATGGACGAGTTTGAGCAAACTCCGGGAGATGGTGAAGGACAGGGAAGCTTGGTGTGCTGCAGTCCCCGGGGTCGCGAAGCGCTGGACACGACTTAGTGACTGAACAGCAATGATAGGAGGGCGACTGGCACCAGCAAATTGCTGAAGGGCTAGATGCGCGTCTTGGAAAATGTTCAAGCCAAGTGCTGGAGGCAGAAGGCCAGGCACCTGGCAGAGCAGCCTCTTAGACACAGGCCCCAGTGGGGGCGTCTCAGGGGCAGGAGGCAGGGGGCGGGGTCTCAGGGCGGGCTTGAGGGAAGAGTGAGGAAGGTGTTGCTGTTGCTGTTCAGGAGGGTGTTTTGGATTGACTGTGTCCCCTTCCCCCAGTCCACACGTGGAAGTCCTAGCCCCCAGGACCTCTGAGTGTAGCCTTCTTCGAAAGCAGCGTCTTTGTGGAGGGGATCGGGTCACAGTGAGGTCATGAGGGTGGGCCCTAGCGCAGTGAGTGGTGTCCTGTGGGCAGAGAGCCCACCTGCCAAGCAGGAGGCGTGGACCTGATCCCCGGGCTGGGAAAGTCCCCAGAGGAGGGCATGGCAACCCATTCCAATACTCTCGACTGGAGAATCCCACGGACAGAGGAGCCTGGCAGGCCGCAGTCCAGGGGGTTGTGAAGGGTTGCATAAAACTAAGCAACTGAGCACACAGGTCAAGGCTGAAGCAGTTAATGCAAGAAAAACAAGGCAAGCTTTTGGGGGAAACAAAAAGCTGTGAAAGGAAGCGGATAGAATTAAAGTGTATGATTCCACTTCGCCAGGTAGCATACAAAGTCCATAATGTAAATATGGTTCCTTGATTTTTCATGCTTTAGAATCAGCCAGATAGAAATCAGAGAATTCTTAGTTATGATTATGTGATGCTTAAGCTGGTTTTAGAAAAGGCAGAGGAACCAGAGATCAAACTGCCAACATCCGCTGGATCATTGAAAAAGCAAGAGAGTTCCAAAAAAAAACTATGCCAAAGCCTTTGACTGTGTGGATCACAATAAACTGGAAAATTCTTCAAGAGATGGGAATACCAGACCATTTGACCTGCCTCTTGAGAAACCTGTATGTAGGCCAGGAAGCAACAGTTAGAACTGGACATGGAACAACAGACTGGTTCCAAATAGGAAAAGGAGTACGTCAAGGCTGTATATTGTCACCCTGCTTATTTAACTTCTATGCAGAGTACATCATGAGAAACGCTGGGCTGGAGGAAGCACAAGCTGGAACCAAGATTGCTGGGAGAAATATCAATAACCTCAGATATGCAGATGACACCACCCTTACGGCAGAAAGTGAAGAGGAACTAAAAAGCCCCTTGATGAAAGTGAAAGAAGAGAGTGAAAAAGTTGGCTTAAAGCTCAACATCCAGAAAACAAAGATCATGGCATCTGGTCCCATCACTTCATGGGAAATAGATGGGGAAACAGTGGAAACAGTGTCAGACTTTATTTTTTGGGGTTCCAAAATCACCGCAGATGGTGATTGCAGCCATGAAATTAAAAGACGCTTGCTCCTTGGAAGAAAAGTTATGACCAACCTAGATAGTATATTCAAAAGCAGAGACATTACCGACTAAGGTCCGTCTAGTCAAGGCTATGGTTTTTCCAGTGGTCATCTATGGATGTGAGAGTTGGACTGTGAAGAAAGCTGAGTGTTGAAAAATTGATGCTTTTGAACTGTAGTGTTGGAGAAGACTCTTGAGAGTCTCTTGGACTGCAAGGAGGTCCAACCAGTCCATTCTAAAGGAGATCAGCCCTGGGTGGTCTTTGGAAGGAATGATGCTAAAGCTGAAACTCCAGTACTTTGGCCACCTCATGCAAAGAGTTGACTCATTGGAAAAGACCCTGATGCTGGGAGGGATTTAGGGCAGGAGGAGAAGGGGGCAACCGAGGATGAGATGGCTGGATGGTATCACCAACTCGATGGACGTGAGTCTGAGTGAACTCTGGGAGTTGGTGATGGACAGGGAGGCCTGGCGTGCTGCGATTCATGGGGTCGCAAAGAGTCGGACGCGACTGCACTGAATAGAATATAAATGTTATCTCATTTGAGGATATAAAAGTAAAATATGAAGAGAATTTGGGAGGTGGGCGGGAGATAGATGAGTTGATGGAGCCATGAGGGGTGTCAGGATCTCATGCCGTGATTTAGGGAAACAAATATTTACTCCACAGTTAATGGAACAAGAAGTAGAATTCTGACTCTATGATGTAAAGTGCCGAAGGGGTCAACGCAGGAGCTACAATGATCAGACGTGAAGAGGGAGCCGTATTGGAAACGCGCTGAGGTCACGTCTCCCACTCCAGGAGTGGGAAGTCTATAGACATATTGTTGGGAGATGTGAAGGTAAAAATAACTGGACGAACCGCTACCAGCAACAGTCAGCAGCGGTCTTTCCCAGGGAAAGGGCTTCCTTGGTGACTCAGATGGTAAAGAATCTGCCTGCAATGCCGGAGACCCAGGTTCAACCCTGGGGTCAGGAAGACCCCCTGGAGGAGGGCGTGGCAACCCACTCCAGTATTGTTGCCTGGAGAATCCCATGGACAGAAGAGCCTGGCGGGCTGCAGTCCAAGGGGCCACAGAGAGTCGGACAGGACTGAGCGACTAACACTTTCCCAGGGAATGTGCGCTTGGACTGTGGGGTGAGAGCTTGGTTGGTTTTTCACCATTTGGTTTTAAAGTCAGCGTGCAGATAGGTTGTTTTGTAACAGTTTAAAAGTGCAATTTAGAATTTCGGTGCTTTAATAACCCGCGGGCCGTCTTCTGCTTGTTTTCACAGTGCGGTTCATTTTAAAGCCAAACGTTCGCTGCTTTTAATTGCCTGTCAGCCGGGCTCCCGTCAGGTTCGCTCCTGCCACTGACCTTTTCTTGCGACGGATAATTGAGAGCTGACTCTGAAAAGGGACAGAAGCTTAAAATAGCTGCTGTGAAACGACGGACACATCATCACGACGGGATAACTAATTCCCGAGGCAGAATATTTTCATGGTGACATTTCCCCCGTGACACCCGCGTGTCAGTGACACAGAGGGCCCCATAAGGGGGGCACGTGGCTAACGGCAGGGCGGGTCACGTGTCCTGCCCCTCGGCTGTCACCAGGCCCCCCTTTTGCAGGAGCCTGCCAGCTGTGGGGGCACCGCGTCTCCCCCTCCCAACTTCACAGAATTAAACCCAACCAGAATCACCCTCATTATAAGCACGTCTCCCGATAACTCCCAAACTGCGTGCTCCTTGGGACCCTGCCGGGGCAGGAGGTCTGGTCTGTATTCGGCCACCACCAAATGAGGTCCTTTCCGCAAACCGCAGAAACAGACCAATAAAACGTACCGGTGCAAATCAACGCAGAAGCAGAGGCTGGAGACGGTAATTGAGGAAAACCATGTGCTCTTAATTTGGCGGTATGAAACTTAATGACGCAGGCTGGCACCTCGATAATTTTGTAATTGGAGCGAGGGCGATCTCCGAGGTAATTAATTGGGTGGAAATAACCATTTTTCACCACTAATAGGAGAGAGCCTGCCAAGCGGCCGCACTGGCGCTGGGGAATCACTCCGCGCTCCCGAGCCCGCTGCCGGGCGTCCAGGCCGGGCGTCCAGGCCGGGACTCTCGGGGCCACGGGGATGAGAGGAGTCAGGCTTCCAAGCCCGTCCCCGTGACTGCAGCCAAGGCCTTCACGTTACACCCCTGGGGTTGCTCGGAACTTTGTTAGTTTACAAATTGTGCCGTTAAGCAGACAGACCAAAGGAAGACGGCGGATGCATTTAAACTGCGCCCTTTCCAGAACGCGGTGCCCCTATCTGCTGTAAATGCCCCGGGCAGAGGGTCCTCCCGGCAACATGATGTTTTGTGTAAAATTCGTGAACAGCACGCACGCTGTGTTACAAAGCCAGAGAACAGCCTTTTCTGGAGAGGCCGTGCGGCCGAACGGTGACGCAGCGAGGCCTGGGACCCTTCGGGTGCAGCGCCTGGCCCGGCGTGGCTGCGGGCGCTTCCCGCCCTGTGGGCGTGGGGTCCTGAGCCTCGTCCCAGCCTGGCCGAGGCCGAGCTGGAGGACCTGGAAGCCTGTGGTCAAAGGGGACTAGAATGTGGTGGCTAAATATCCGAGAATCTCGCGCTTGTTTAAGCAGAGAGGAGAAAGCGAGGCTGTGCTGTCACCCCCAGGGGCTGCGCAGACCACGGCTGCCGTCCCAAGCGCAGGGGCGACCGAAGCTCAGGGGCGGGACACCCGGATGCCCCGTTAGGGCGTGTGTCCGCTGAAGACCTCCCCGCTTGGAGACAAGACGAGAAACGGGCCTGTGGAGGTGTCGACCAGAGGCCCAGGCAGGGAGGCTGGGGTCCCCCATTCCAGGAGCATCACGAAGGGGAGACGACAGGGATCACCCTACCACCCGCCTGAGTACAGCGAAGACACGGGCAGGCCGTGATCGGGAGAGAACCTGCGTGTCTCCGTGTGAGCCACCTCTTCCTTCAAAGATGTGCTGGTAGGCCAGGAAGTGAAAGAACTCGCTTCCCCGGTCATCAGCATGGGACATGCGAATCTGCAGCTCCCAGCATCCTCCAGAAAAGGTTCTCCCCTTCCCGCTCTACTCTTTAAAAGAACATTATTGTTTTTTCTTATTGTGGTAGGAATGCTGCTTGTTGCAGAAAACGCAAAACTTCCTGAAACCATCATGTTCTTAAAGAGCTGTTTAGGGCTTCCCAGGGGGCTCAGCGGTGAAGAACCCGCCTGCCAATGCAGGCAACAGAGAGCCGTGGGTTCCACCCCGGGTTGGGGAGATGCCCTGGAGGAGGAAACGGCGGCCTCTGCAGCGTTCTTCCCTGGAGAGTCCCATGGACAGAGGAGCCAGGCGGGCTGCAGTCCATAGGGTCGCAAAGAGTCAGACACGACTGAGTGCCTGAACAGCAACAAGGAGACCAGCATCCGCGTGTCGGGGGCCTCATGAAGCCAGCCTGGAAGACTCCCTTCTCTCTTGACTCTGCCAAGCATTCAACCTTTGTGTTCCCCCAAAGCTGGAAAATATTCAGCAAGGAAAAATCCGTTACAGTTTATTTCTTTTTCTAAATAATGAAAACATTTCAGTATTTGTATTTTCTCTGAATTCAGCTTTTGCCACTTCCTTTTCATTTCTGCGGGTTGGGTTCTCATTTTACTCTTTAAAAATGCCTTTAATTGGAATCTTTCTTTACTCTTTGAATAGTGATATAAGATTTTGTTCTTCAAACTGCATAATTGGCTTTTATTTTAAGCCCCTGCTCGTTGTCTTTCCGGCTCCTTTCACTGTCCTTAGACTCTGGTAGAAATGCATCATCCAGTAAATTCATTAAGGATTTTTTTTGAAAACTCACATTCGACTATTTTCCATAAACGTTTGATTGTTGTTCTAAGTGACAGAGCAGAAGTCTTTGCCTTTAGAAAGCAATTTGTTTCATAGACACTAATTTACAGTTTATCATGTTTCACAGATCCTGTTTTCTTGGCTTGATCTGTTGCAGGCGGAGAGGGGTTTAGCTTTGTGCATTCCTGATGTAGGTTTAACTTTCTCCTTGGATTTCTGCTTCCTTCCTGCAGTATCTAGCAAGTATCTAGATACTTGTATCTAATTGTATCTACTTGTATCTAGATACCAGTATCTAACAAGGTTCTGACAATTTCCTTCATTGGGTGTTATGAATCTTGTCAGTTTAAAAGGCTCTCCTTGGCTATTAGATGCTTTCGGGTCCAGCGGTTGACTCTGGAGGTGGTCCCGATTGACACGTGGGCGTGGCCAGACCGCCCCCCCCGCCCCCTCCTGAGGACCTGTCCTTTCTGTGCCCTGAGCGGCCTCTGCTCTGCCGATTGGTGGGGACACTTCCTGGCCCTTCCACGTGGGCTTGCCGGCGGGGAACCCTGGGTGTAAAACTCCCCAGAGCAGAGGGGGCTGAACCCGCAGCCTGAAGCAGAGACCTGCTGAACAGCACACCCCCAGCAGGACACACGCTTACTATTTTCACTGTGAAACTTGGAAGGTTGTTTGAGCAGCATTATGTCAGCAAAAGCCTGCCTGAGACAGGGTGCTTTCATATTATTTCAGAGATCTTTGCAAGAGATTGTCAAAACACGGGGGTAAGTTTTTCTTGTTGGAGGAGTATATTCTCACAGAGGCAGAGCTCACAAATAAGGCCTCCAGATAGCGTCGGACCCACCGTCTCAGATTTTAAGAGAATTTTGTTCAATGTGTTGTAAGTAAAACTGATGCCTAAGAAAATCATTAACTGATAAGAGAAAAACTGGAAGATGATTCCTCTAACTTTATAAGGTGTTTATAAATGGAATAATGATACTTTCAAATCAGACTTACATCCAAGGGAATTTTAGGATTTTAAGTTTGTGACTTTCTTATGTGTCTATTAATACAGTAAATATCTTTTCATTTTATTTATTTTTTTTGCAAGAACAGCAACTGTTTATTGAGACTTACTCTTTTCTTCCCCCCAACCTTTAAACTTTTTATTTTGTATTGGGGTGAAACTGAAGTCGATCAGTCGTGTCCTACTCTTTGTGACCCCATGGACTGTAGCCTACCAGGCTTCTCTGTCCATGGTATTTTCCAGGCAAGAGCACTGGAGTGGGTTGCCTTTGCCCCGATTAACAATATTGTGGTAATTTCAGGTGGACAGCAAAGGGGCTCAGCCGTACACATACATATATCCTTTCTCCCCCAAACTTCCCGCCTACCCATGCTTCCGCATAGCACTGAGCAGAGTTCCATGTGCTGGATGGTAGGTCCTTGTTGGTCATCCATTTTAGTATAACTGTCCATACATGATTTTATATTATAGTTGATTTACAAAGTTGCGTTAGTTTCAGGAGTACAGCCAGATGATTCGGTAATGCACAGATGTATATCCGTTTTTCTTCGGATTCTTTTTCCAGATGGGCTATTGCGGAGTGTTTCGTAGCGCTCCCTGTTGCGCAGTGGGGTCCTGCTGATGGTCTGCATTATATATAGCAGTGTGTGTGTGTGAGTTCCCAGCTCCTGATGTGCCCCTCACTGGCCCCTGTCTCCTCTTTTGTAAACTATGAGTTTGGTTTTGAAGTCTGTGAGTCTGTTTCTGTTTTGTAAATAAGTTCGTTTGTATCATTTTTTTTCAGATTCTGCACATAAGTGGCATCATACATCATTTGTCTTTCTGTCTGACTTACTCAGCTTTGTGTGATCATCTGTAGGGGATCTTCCCCACCAAGGATCGAACCCAGGTCTCCTGCACTGCAGGTGGATTCTTTACCATCTGAGCCCCCAGGGAAGCCTCTCGGCCCATCCATGTTGTTGCGGATGGGATTGTTTCATTCTTTTTGTGGCTGAGTGATATCCGTTGTTTGTGTGCACACATCTTTGTTTACTCCTCTGCTGATGGGCATTTAGAGCGCTTCCGCGGCCTGAATATTGTAGAGAGTGCTGCTGTGAACATCGGGTGTGTGTATTTTTTGGAATTATGGTGTCCTCAGAATTAACGCCCAGGAGCGAGATTGCTGGGTCATGGGGCTTCCCTGGTGGCTCAGACAGTAAAGAATCTGCCTGCAATGCAGGAGACTGGGGTTCAGTCCCTGGGTCAGGAAGATCTCCTGGAGAAGAGAATGGCTGCCCACTCCAGCAGAATGGAGAGTTCTACTGGACAGAGCCTGGACAAGCCCATGGACAGAGCCTGGACAAGCCCGTGGACAGAGCCTGGACAAGCCCGTGGACAGAGTCTGGTGGGCTGGAGTCCGTGGAGCTGCAATGAGTCGGACAGGACTGAGCGATCAACATGGGAGCACACACCACACACACACACACACACACGCACACACACACACACCACACACACACCACACACACACACCACACACACACACCACACACACAAAACACACACACAACACACACACAAACACAACACACAAACACACACAACACACACAAAACACACACACAAAACACACACACAAAACACACACACCACACATACACACAACACACACACAAAACACACACATACCACACACACACACAAAACACACACACCACACCACACACACAACACACACACACACAACACACACACACACACACACACACACGGCAGCTCTCCTTCAGTTTTCTAAGGAACCTCCGTGCTGTTCTCCACAGTGGCTGCACCAACTTTCGTTCCTAACCGTAGTAAATATCGCTTTTAACCAGGTCCCTGAGGCAGTCTGTTCTCTGCACAAAAGCCACCCTCGGGCAGTGACACAGCCTAGCAGCCACTGGACAGAAGACGCAAGTGTGGTGGGGCCGGCGGAGTGAAAACTCCAGGCCTTTCCGGGTTCAGTAAGTCCCCACATCACTTCCTGTGTTGCCTGCTGGGGTGGGTGAGGGCTCAGCCGTGGGAAACCTCTTTTATATCCACATGTATTTTATGTTAAATTTTATTAAACACATTTCCATGCATTTTTCTAAATTTTTTTGAGATTTAACGAAACATTGTACAGATAGAAATAATTTCTTTTTTTCCTCCAAGGAGATAACTATTGCTGCTCACCTTTCCCATCTCTCTACTTTGCTTCTTGTCAAAGGATGCTCACATTTTAAATCCATCTTAAAAAAAAAAAGACACCTTGCTTATGTGATTGGGATTCCCTGGTGGCTCAGCTGGTAAAGAATCTGCCTGCAATGCGGGAGACCTGGGTTCGATCCCTGGGTTGGGAAGATCCCCTGGAGAAGGGAAAGGCTACCCAGTATTCTGGCCTGGAGAATTCCATGGACTGTATAGTCCACAGGGTCGTAAAGAGTCAGACAGGACTGAGCGACTTTCACTTCACTTCACTCACTGCTTATGTGAGTAGACAGTGAGTTTTATCACCCAAAATGGAACAATTTAAAGGTGAGAGACTATACCGTCTCTAGGGGAGCCGATCACGGTCCAGAATGAACTCTGGAAACAGAGGGAAGGTGGCGGGTTTGCAGGCCCAGAGGGCTGCCTGGTGGTGGTGTGCTGGGGGCTCTGTGTGCAGGGGTATCAGCTGGGCCTGGCCTCTCTCCGTGACTTGTCTCAGCTGATGGAGGGAGTGGGGACGTGAGGAGAGCCGGTCTGGCCTGTTTTCTTCCCGGGGATGGAGCAGACTCTCGCAGTTTCTCCTCCCCAGCACCTTCAAGTGCTCAGGCCTGGCCGCCCGGCTAGGTGCTGCTACCCACCTCGGCCTGTGCCCCTTGCCCCGCTCTGGGTGGTGACCGTGGCAGGGGTGTCGGCCAGAGGCCAGATGGGGGTGGAGGGCCCTCTTCCGAAGTGAAACGCGAGCCTTCTGACGTGAGAGAGCTTGTCAGGCTCCTCTGATGTGCAGTCAGCCGCTGCTGGCGCTGGGGTCCCGCGGGGGGTCCTGGGCTCCCGCCGGGCTGGCGGCTAGGTCCGCGCTTGATTCGCGCTTGATTCGGGAGTGGGCGGTGTTTCCTGCTCACCAGCGTCTCTTCGAGGCTGAGATGCCCAGAGATGAACCGCCGGACCACCCCCTCTCCCCGCATCCCCAGGCCGCAGTGCTGCGGGTGCTTCCCGCCTGTGGCCGAGGTCGAGTGCTCAGCTACTGACGGGGCGCGGGACTCCGCCGCAGGGTGACAGAAATCACTGAGCGCACCAGGCTCCGCACCGACCCGCAGCTCATTTGGAGGGTTTATTTTTAGGCTGCTGAAAATGCCCCATTCACCTGTGGTGCATGAACCTGAGCGCTAATCCGCCCCCAGTTAGGAGCCAGAGGCGCTCTCGGCGCCGGTTTCACCTGGAAATAAGGCGAAGTGGGCCACTTTTAATTCCTTGCGCTACACTACATCATTTTCACTCGACCTGATTTTCTTGATCTGTTTGGTGACTCGTAAACTATTCAGTCAAGTAGATTTGGTTAAGTTTCTTTCCTAAGGGCTGTCCTTAATCACATCATAATTGTTTCGATCCTTCATTTCACTGCTGAAGTCCCAGAAGACAGTGAGGTGCGTCCACTTGGCAGGAAAAACCCCAGTCTTCACACCTGTGTCTCCGTGGGTCCCCTAAGGGAACGCTCCACTCTGATACTTTCTGTCCCTGAACCTATGGGTTTCCCCCACACCACGCAGTCCTGGGACACCCGCTGGGGTCCTACAGCCTCAGTTCCGACACTGTCTACCTGGAGACGGCATCAGATCCCACAGGTGAGGGGTTCAGTCCCATGAGATCGCCCCCCTTGTCAGATGCCAATGGCAAGCAGCAGATGCCCAGGTTGCCCAACTACAAATCGGAGGTCTCGCCACCCCTCCTCGGGGTCAGTTAATCTGCCAGAGCAGCTCACGGAGCTCAGTTCACCACGTTAGTAAAGGACGGGATAAAGCACACAGGTGGGCAGCCAGGGGAAGAGACGCGCGGCCAGGCCTGGGGCTCCCGAGAGCCGGAGCTTCCGTCCCCGTGAGCTGGGGTGCAGCCCTGTTGGGTACACGGCTCTGCTCTTCCACCCGGGAGCTCAGAGAGGCTGTACCATGGGATCTGGGGGAGGCTTCCTCACTGGAGACATGGTCCATTCTTCTCTCCACTTCCAGCCCCTCATCCTTCTCTGGAGGTTGGGGCTCAGGGCTGAAAACTCCAAGCTTCTAACCATAGTTTCTTCTTTCTGCTGACCAGGCCCCATCCAGAAACCCAGCCAGAGTCTCCCCATTAGAACTGAAGGCAGTCTTATCACTCAGCAAACCACTAGAGTTTTAGGAGCCCTGTGCCTGGAATCACAGGCAGAGACCAGCATGTGTGTTTTCTAACTCAAGTTCCCTTTCAGAAGGCCTCTCACTGTTCCCCAGGACGCTCATTTGCCATATGTCAGAAGAACCCCTGAGCTCCTGGCTCCATTGAGAATTTCTCCCAAATGCTATCAACAGGTGGCCCAGCGGTAAAGAGTCTGCCTACAATGGAGGAGCCAGTGAAGACCCAGGTTCAATCCTTGGGTTTGGAAAATACCCTGGAGGAGGAAATGGCAACCCACTCCAGGACTCTTGCCTGGAGAATCCCCAAGGACAGAGCAGTCTGGTGGGCGACAGCCCATGGGGTCACAAAGAGTCGGACACGACTGAGCCACTTAGCACAGCAAGAGTAGAAAGCTGAGTGAAGCAACTTCTTTTGACATGAAGTGAATCACTGGTTCTTAGCAAAACTCCATGGAAAAGCACATCTGAGAGTTATAACATGGATTGAATTCAGACATTGATATAAAAATAATAATCACTAGTGGATTTCTAAAAACAAATAACATAAATGATATATTAAAAGAGCTACGTCATAGTCAAGCATGAGTCACAGAAGAGAGAAGACTAATTATCATCTTATGATCATTGCTATGAGGAATAGGCTTTTTTTTTTTAAAGTAAAGGCTTTCCTCTTAATAAAACTGCCATTATGCAAAAACTATTAACAAATGCTAGGCTTCTGTTTCAGTGTGTAAGACTGGGAAATTGTATCATGTTTGTGAATTTTTGTATAAATCTCGTATCTAGGATAGGCATTAATTCATGGAGGGAAACCTCGTGTTTTGTTTAAATAATCAAATGATTAGTGTTAATAACAAATACAAACAAACCCCTGGTGAATGAAAATGCTAAACAGTCTTCCTTATTGCAGACATCCATCTGTGGTGTGTAATTTTAACAGGATGTAGCAAGATAAGTTGTTTTCATGAAAAATGTGAAGTAGGAGCTGGGAAAAAGTGGAACCAGAACCACTCTTGTCTGGGGAACTCGTCGGCGGGGCTGAAGCCTTGACCCCTGTGTCTGTTTCTGCAAAGGCTCTTGGCTTCCTGTATAAGCAAGGTGCACATTGAGCTCCCACTCAAGAGAGCTGAGAATTCCATGTGTTGTCCCTTAATGATTCCACTAAAGAACTGAAAAAGGGAGGCTGATAGAGGAAAACATCTTTCGTCAAATATTCTAACCAACGTCCTAGAACGAAATGGGGAAAAATGGGAACAGCAACAGACTTTATTTTCTTGGGCTCCAAAATCACTGTGAATGGTGACTGCAGCCATAAAATTAGTAGACACTTGCTCCTTGGAGGGAAAGCTATGACAAACTTAGGCAAAAAGCCTATTAAAAATCTGTTAAACAGCAGAGATGTCACTTTGCCTGCAAAGGTCTGTAAACTCAAAGCTATGGTTTTTCTAGTATCAAGTATGGATGTGAGAGTTGGACCATAAAAAAGGCTGAGCATCAAAGAATTGATGCTTTTGAACTGTGGTGTTGGAGAAGACTCTTGAGAGTCCCTTGGACTGCAAGGAGATCCAACCAGTCAATCTACAGGAAATCAGTCCTGAATATTCATTGGAAGGGCTGATGCTGAAGCTCCAATACTTTGGCCACCTGATGTAAAGAGCCGACTCATTGGAAAACACCCTGATGCTGGGAAAGGTTGAGGGCAGGAAGAGAAGAGGGCAGTAGAGGATGAAATGGTTGGATGGCATTAGTGACTCAATGGACATGAATCTGAACAAACTCCAGGAGATGGTGAAGGACAGGGAAGCCTGGTGGGCTTCCATCCATTGATTCGCAAAGAGCTGGACATGACTGAGGGACTCAGCAACAACAGCTAAGCAGCATCCTGGCCAGTACTAAACTCTGTAATAACTGTTACTTGAAAAACTTACCAACTGACTGTCAAAACCACTCGTGAATTTCATGGTCCAGAATGAAGTCAGAGAAAAGAGATTCTGCAGTAAAGTGATCTTGGATAAGCTGTTTTTCTCACACATTCGTCCCCCTTCTGGAATTTAAGGGAAAATGCTCAAGTTGGCTCAGATGAATGAAACTTCAGGGGACATGGGTTGGATTAGGAGGAATAGGTCTATTCAAACATGGCTCAAGCAAATTCTACTTTAAATAAACTGAGAAGACAGCATAGAATCCATTTTTTAAAACCTGCTTTGTTTTCTTCTCAGGAGTTATTGGCAAGGTGATCAAGAAACTAAGCTTCCTGAAGCATGAGATGTTTCGTCCATCTTCCGTCCTCTTTATAAGCGCTGTATCTTTTTTCATCTTCTCTCTACGCATGCGGGGATCGGTGTTACCCGGTTTGAGCAAAGACAGGCTGTGACGCCAGCACACCGGCCGCTTCTGTCTCTGGCAGCAGCGCTCTCTGAGCTGGGCTGCCCGGAGGAAGATCCACGTGGCTGGAATCTTTCCTCTCAGCTGCCGTCCTCCGAGGCACCAGGGCCCCGCGCTCCTGCTCGCTCAGCGTCCCTGGCGGCCACGCCCAGCTCCGCGCTCCCTCGCGTCTCCTCACTTCTGCTCCTTCCTTCGGAGCAGCCGGTGCTGATGGAGTAAGTCGGGTCCTGGCACTGCAGTGGCTGCTAGTTTACACGACACATTTCAATTTTAACCGAGGCTGATGAAGCCATCCTGAATTTTCAAAGTAAGGTGCTCTGATGACAGCTATTTCAGGTATGAGATTAGCTTCTGGGGGCATTTGGACAGGAGCATTCTTTGTCTTTTTAAAATTGAACTATAGGTGACTTCGGAGAAGGCAATAGCACCCCACTCCAGTGCTCTTGCCTGGAAAGTCCCATGGACGGAGGAGCCTGGTAGGCTGCAGTCCACGAGTCTCAAAAAGTCGGACACGACTGAGTGACTTCACTTTCACTTTTCACTTTCATGCATTGGAGAAGGAAATGGCAACCCACTCTAGTGTTCTTGCCTGGAGAATCCCATGGACAGAGGAGCCTGGTTGGGCTCCATAGGGCTGCCGTCTGTGGGGTCGCACAGAGTCAGACACGACTGAAGTGACTTAGCAGCAGCAGCATAGCTGACTTACAATATAATATCAGTTTCAGATGTGTAACATGTGATGCGTTATTTTTATAGATTATATGCCATTTAAACTTATTAAATATGGCAGCCATGTCCGACTCTCTTCTACCCCAGGGACTGTAGTCCCCAGGCTCTCCTGTCCGTGGAGTTCTCCAGGCAAGAAGACAGGAGTGGGTTGCCATTCCCTTCTCCAGAGGGTCTTCCCCACCGTGGGACTGCACCTGGGTCTCCTGCCCTGCAGGCAGATTCTTTACCATCTGAGCCACGAGGGAAGCCCTGTGAGACACTGGCTGTGTTCCCTGCACTGCACAGGATATCCTGGAAGCTCACTGACTTTATATGCAGTAGTTGGCGCCTCTTGGTCCCCTTCCTCTCTCTCGCCCCTCCCCCATCCTTCTCCCCACTGCTAACCCTGGTGTGTTCTCTGTATCTGTGAATCTGTTTCTTTTTTCTTATATTCACTTTTTTGTTTTATATTTTTTGATTCCTTACATAAGTGGCAGCATATAGTGTCTTTGTCTATCTTACTTATTTCACTTAGATAATAACCTCTAGGCCTACGCCTTTTTTTTGCCAAATGGCAAGATTTCATCCTTTTTCATGACTGAGTAATATTCCGCACATAGATATCTACATAAATCTCTATCTTTCTATATGTGTCTTCTTTGTCCATCCCTCTGTTGATGGATGATGGGTGACGGTTTTTTCAGATATGTGCCCAGGACTGGAATTGCTGAAGCATACAGTGAGTCTGTTTCTGGGTTTTTGAGGAGCCGCCATACTGCTTTCCACAGTGGCTGCGTCAATTTAGATTTGCACCGACCGTGCACGGCTTTCAAGGGTCCCCTTTCTCCATATCCTTGCCGACATTTATCTGTGGTCTTTCTGGTGAAGCCCTCTGACAGGTGAGAGGTGGTGTCTCCTGGGCCTCATTGTGCTTTTGGTTTGCATTTCCGTCGTGGTGAGTGACGAGCACCTTTTCAAGTGCCTGGTGGCCACTTGCGTTTCCTCTTTAGAAAAACGCCTCTTCAGTTCTTCAGTTCAGTTCAGTTCTTCAGTTCAGTTCAGTTCAGTTGCTCAGTCGTGTCCGACTCTTTGCGACCCCATGAATCGCAGCACGCCAGGCCTCCCTGTCCATCACCAGCTGCCGGAGTTCACTCAGACTCACGTCCCTCGAGTCCGTGATGCCATCCAGCCATCTCCTCCTCGGTCGTCAGCCCACTGTTCAGTCTGGCTGTTGTTTGTTTGTTCTTTCGGCGCTGAGCTGCGTGAGCTGTTCCACGTGCTGAATACTAACCACTATTGGCCACGTCGTCTGCGGATATCCTTCCGCATTCAGTGAGTGCTCTTTCCATTTGTTCAGTAGTTTCCTTTGCTGTGCAAATGCGTTTAAGCTTAATTAGGCCCAGTTTGGTTTTCATTTTATTTCCTTTAGGATAAGGATCTAAAAAAATATTGCTGCGACTTATGTCAAAGAGTATGTTTTCGGCCGGTGTTTTCCTCTGGGGTTTTATGGCGTCCGGTCCTACCCTCAGGCCTGCAGTGCAGCTCGAGTCCATTTCTGCTGCCGTTTTGGAGAGTGCTCTAGTTTCATTACTTCACATGCAGCTGTCCTGGTTTCCCAGCACCACTTACTGAAGAGACTTTCTTCCTTTTCATGTTCTTGCCTCCTTCGTGGTAGATAATTAAGGGCACGGGCTTATTCCTGGGCTCTCCCTCCCAAATCCCTTACACATGTGTTTCCCGAATCACCTGGTCTGCTGTTAATTCCTTCTGGTGGGTTTTTAATTTCCGTCATTGTGTTCAGCCGTTCTGAATGTACTTTCTTACGTTTTCTACTTCTTGTTAAAATTCTGACCGTGGTCATCTCTTTCCTCTAATTCAGTGAGCGTTGCTATTGCTAATGTTTCACACACTTTTTCTGGCAAATTACATGTTTCGTTAATCGCTTTTCCAAGGTTTCCCCCTTATTCTTCCATTTGAAATACATTCCTCTGTCTTTTCATTCTGCTTGACTTTGTCTGCGTGGAACAAGGTGTCACAGTCACCTATTCTGGTTGAGGGGGTGTGTGTGTCTGTGCGGTCTGTGTGTGCCCAGCGGGGCACTGTATCTGATGTGAGCACGGGGCACGTCTCCCCCACGTGTGCTGGCAGCCACCACCTTGGTAGGAGGTGGGGCTTGGGGCCGGGGGGTGTAGGGGCTGGGGCCAGAGCCGAGTGTGAGCTGGGGCTTCCCTGCTCAGCAGCAGGGGGCGGGGGGCGGGTCCTGGAGTCCTGGGGCGAGGCCTGAGGGTCGGGCTGGAGGGGCTCCCTGCCCTCGAAGCACGTGCTCCCCGCCAGCACCCGCCTCACCCCGCAGCCGAGAGCCGCGAGGAGCCGGAGGGCTGGGTGGGCTCCCAGAGGCGTCAGGCGCAGGCGGTGGTCCCAGCCCTGCTCGGGCTGCTGGGCGCTTCTATACTCGTGGCCTCCTGGGGTGCCCGCAGTAGCTGCCCTTGCCCGGTCAGACGCTGCTTGGGCCCAAGCCGGCTTCCTCCTCACCACCCGGCACTACCTGCCCGGCAGAGGTCCCGGCCCGAGTGCAGGGCCACAGGGCCCGGGGTGGGCACTGGCTTAGGCCGGGGCAACGCCGGGGCAGCGGGAGAACCCGGCCGGAGTCCCAGGCGGCTTCGCTCTGCACCCCCCACCTGTTTCAGAAGTAACCCTGCCGTGCTCTGTGGGTGCTGGCAGGCTCCTTACAGCCCCCTGCCACCCCAAGAGTTTTCAGTCCCATCAAGGGGAGGTGCCTTCCTGCTCTGGGACCCCACGCCTGGGCACCCAGGATGTGGTTTGCAGCCCACAGTCCCCGGCGTGGATCCCTGAGCCACTGTGACCCCTTCCGTGTCCCCGCCCAGGGAGCAGGTCCCGACTCGACCCCATCTCCCCTCTCCGTCCCCGGTTCCGGGTGGGTCTTCCCTGCGGCTGGGGCCGCACAGGAGGCTGTCAGTCCCGTCCAGGGAGCAGGTCCCGGCTAGACCGCATCTCTCCCTCTCGCTGCCGATTCCGTGTGGGTCTTCCCTGCGGCTGGGGCCGCGCAGGAGGCTCTCAGTCTCCAGCTCGTTTTCACGGGGAATCGCTCCGCGTGTGGATGTGTTTGGGATGTGTTTGTGGGGGAGGTGAGTTCCAAAAACTACTCCAAGTAGTGAGTAGTCAAAACCACGCCACCGTCTTCGGGAGGGGCTGTCTGGTTTCAGGGAGCTCGCCACAAGAGCTGGCGGGCTGTGTAGCCCGTATTCTTGACGCGGTTTCCCTCTCAGATAAGAGAGACGGCCACGAGGATCATCACAGCGCCGCTCGTCTCTGCAGCGAGCTGTGCCGAAGGGCCCCTGCTCAACCTGAAGCGGGTCTGAGTGTCACTGAGACGGGCTCGGCTCAGAGGACTCGGCCTCTGGGACCAAGGGGATATGGCCTCCTGGACCGAGACTGAGACGGGCTTGGATCAGAGGACTCGGCTTCCGGGACCAAGGGGATACGGCCTCTGGGACCAAGGGGATGCGGCCTCCGGGACCCTCCAGAACTGAGGAGACTCAGCCTCCAGGACTGACGGGACTCGGCCTCCGGGCCCCAGATTCAGAATCTTCGTCCACGTGGAACCTTGGCTAGAGGTGTGACTGTTTATTCCAAGTGCACAGGTAAGGTGTGGGGTCATCCCCATTCTCATTAGGGACAATTCTACTTCACAGCTGGGTGTCACCTGGGTGACAGGTGAGCGACACGGAGCAGAGGATGGATCAGTGTTTCAGATGCGAGAACGCTGTGCTGGAGAAGCTTGTTAGACTCTTCCTCCTCCAGATGACAGTCACAAACCCTGTAAGAGCATGCTGTAAAACCCTAGCTACTTGAAGGCAGCAGAGAGTGACCGAAAGCAGAAAAGGAGTGTGTCCAGCTCTCACGAGAAAGAGCTTTACTGGGTGTGATTTGTAGCTATTTGGCTTTTCAGCTGCAGGAACCCCCTCCCCCCACCCCCAACCCTCCCGGTGTGCACAGTGTGGGACCGCAGGGGCTCAGGGGAAGGGCGCTGGCTTGCTGGAGACAGCTGCGGGGTGCCTGAGCTGCTAAAGGGAAGGAGGGAATTCCCTGCTGGAGGGAACGCTATGCAGGAAGCCCCCAGTCTGCACTTATCGTGTGCTCAGCCTCAGACTCACAGGGACAAGGGGCTCCAAGCTTCCCAGAAAAACAAGACTCAGCTGCAAGACTGGAAGAAGCGAGTGGGGATTTTGGCTGCTGTCCCCTGAAAGGTGGACAGTCGGGCTGTGAGCCCAGCCAAGTAAAATACCTGCTAGAAAAATAGCATCAATCATCAGAGAAGGGAGCAGGCCCCATGTCTTTATGCGGCATAATTCACAGTATCCAGTGTCTGATGGAAAATGTTGGACATGCGAACAAGCAGGGAATCTGACCCACACTCAAGAGAAAAACAGGTTGTGGAAACTAACCCAAGATGATTCAGACATGGGAACTAATAGGCAACGACTTTTAAAAATAACTGCTGAAGATTCATTTTAGGACTTCTAGGAAGACGTACTCATGATGGATGAAATGGCATATGGACATAGAGTCTCTGCAGAGAAGGGGAACTTGAAAGAAAGAAGGAAACTGAAATGCCAGAACTGAGACTCGTAATAATTAAAAAGAGAAATCCACTGGGTAGTTCTAGCAACACCTAGAGCCCTCATGACTTCAAGACAGATCACTGGGAAACCTCCCCCGGAGAACAAGAGACAGATATTCAAAGCAATGGATGTAGTCTCCTGTGGACACCACCGGCCAGTCAGACATACATTACTGGATCCCCAGGAGAAGAGGCCCAGAATGAGCAGAGTTGTTTCAAAAATAATGATCAAAAATTAGTCTAAATTTGGTTTACAACCCCCCATATATGTAACAGAGGGCTTTCCTAATGGCTCAGATGGTAAGGAATCTGCCTCTGGAGAAGGAGACGCAAGAGGCTCAGGTTTGATCCCTGGGTGGGGAAGGTCCCCTGGAGGAGGGAATAGCTACCCACTCCAGGATTCTTGCCTGGAGAATTCCACGGACAGAGGAGCCTGGCAGGCTGCAGTCCATGGGGCCGCAAAGAATCGGACCTGACTGAGTGACTAAGACTTTAACTTTTTTCATACTTACAGGTCCAAGAGCCTAGAGGATTTCAAGAAGCACAAATAGAATACCAGTCACGGCACAGGATCGTCAAAGCGCTGGAACTCAGAGGGAAAAAGCTCGAAGGCAGCCAGATTGAAAGGTACATGCATTCTGAGTATCCTGTTGTGCTGGGGTGAGTGATCATGGCGTTAAACAGCAGCTCCAAGCACACGTGTGCGGTCTTGAGGTCCCTTATGTCAGGAGCCTGGCGCTCACCGCACCCAGCTGAAATAACGGTGTCGTTACCTGCGTACCCGTGGGAGACTCTGGGTGGGCCCTGCTCACTCTTGGTGTTGGCAGATCCAGGTCCTATGTTGGGGGCGGAGACCCTTTACTTGGCTGGCAAGTGCAGACCTCCGCCCCCAGCAGGCCACCCACTACCGAGGCTCATGGCAGGTCCTCAGCCTCAAAGGCAGCAGTGGGGGTCCAGCCCTCCCCTGACTCTGAATCTCCCTGCCGTCCTCCTCCACGCCACCTCTCTTCTCCTTCTTCAGTCTAACCTCCCCCACATTTCATTCCATCATCAGCATAAATGACTCAGCCTTGTCTGACTATTTGTGACACCACGGAGGTAGCCTGCTAGGCTCCTCTGTGTATGGGACTCTCCAGGCAAGAATAATGGAGTGGGTTGCCATTTCCTTCTCCAGGGGATCTTCCTGACCCAGGGATTGAACCCATGTCCTTTGCATCTCCGGCAGTGGCAGGACTCTTTTCCACTAGTGCCACGTGGGAGGCCCAGTATAAATGACATCCTCAGTCGTGTCCGACTCTTTGAGACCCCCATGGGCTATATAGCCTGTGGAATTCTCCAGGCCAGAATATTGAAGTGGGATCTTCCCTCTCCAGAGATCTTCCCAACCCAGGCATTGAACCCAGGTCTCCCACATTGCAGGCAGTGTCTTTACCAGCCAAGCCACCAGGGAAGCCCAAGAATACTGGAGTGGGTAGCCTATCCCTTCCCCAGTGGATCTTCCCAACCCAGGAATCAACCAGGGTCTCCTGCATTGCAGGCAGATTCTTTACCGGCTAAGCTACCAGGGGAGCCCAGTATAAACGACAGCTGATTTCAAATCCAAAAAGGAAATTGGAAGACAGTGGAGCATTTTATTTTGTACACAAAGTTGACTTTCTATTTCCCACTTTCCGCATGAAGAGAACTCGGCTGTGTGGCTTTCGGCAAGCTGATTCCTTGACTTCTCTCTTCTGTTCTGTTTTCAGTTTCGCCGGTATCTGCTCATTTCTTATGCTTGCTTAGAGTTTATTTTGCTTTTCATCTAGATTTTTAAAGTGAGAGCTTACATTATTGATTTCAGACTTTTTTCTTTTCTGAGGTGTGTATTCTTGCTAAAAATTTTCCTTTTAGCACTGCTTTAACTGTTTCCCACAAATTTTGGTTATTGGTGTTTTAATTTTCATTTAGTTCCAATTTTCAAAAGGATTTACCTTCAGCCATTTGTGAAAAACATTATATAACACGACCAAGTGAGGTTTAACCCACACAAGATTGGTTTTCAGTTAAGAATCAATTAATACAGCTCACCATCTCAACAGATTAAAGGAGAAAAGACAGATGACCTCAATAGATGCAGAAAGAGCCGGTCACAAAACCCAGCACCTGCTCCTGCTGAAATGGCAGCCCACCCCAGTGCTCTTGCTAGAAAATCCCACGGACAGAAGAGCCTAGGAGGCTGCAGTCCACGGGGTCACAAAGAGTCAGACACGACCGAGCGACTGCACTTTCATGCTTTGGGGAAGGAAATGGCAACCCATCCCAGTACTCTTGCTGGAAAATCCCACGGACAGAGGAGTCTGGCGGGCTGTAGTCTGTGGGGTCACAAGAGTCGGACACGACTGAGCGACTAACACACATGTATTTACCCAGCAAGCTGGGACTAGAAAGGGAATCCTTCAGTCTGAGGAAGGGCGTCTGTGACAAGAGACGCATCGTGACTGGCGGGGGTGGTAATCGTGGCCTCTCTGAAGCTGGGAGCCGGGTGGGAGTGTCTGCGCTCACGCCTGCTGACAATACTTGATTCCAGTTACTACAAGGCTGTGATAGTCAGAAGGTATGGAATCAGTACAAGAATATAAAGTTGAATCGATGAAGTAGAGTAGACTGGGGTGATATCTGTAGAGATGAAACAGAAAACTTGAATTTTCTTTTCATGTCATACTTAGATCTTAATTTGAGATTGACTGCAGACCTAAGGCATATAGCTTCCAGAGCAAATGTTAGGAGAATATCTTCATGACCTGAGTTTATACAAAGATTTTCTGGAAAAAGCACCCAAAGCAAGAGCAATTAAGAACATTATGCAAAAATTGTAATACATCAAAAATTTAAAAACCTAGCTTAAAATAAATCATAAAGAAAATCAATAGGCAAAGCAGAGACTGGGAAAATATTTGCATAACATATATCTGATAATAGACTAGTTTCCACAAGATAAGGGATTTCTACAACAGAATAAAATACAACATAATTTTAAAAAAAGTAAACTACTTGAAATGACACTTTACAATAATCACTTGGCCCATGATTATATGGAAAAATGTTTACCATTATTTTTTATCAGGGATGTATTGTCATAAGAAGAAAATACCACACAGACTTTATACCAGTGGAAATTAAGAGAAAAAAGACAGAGCTAAATGAAGAAGCAACTAGAATCCTCATCAATGCTCCTGGCCATGTTAAAATGGACAACCGCTTGGGAAAAGATTGGCAGGTCCTGGTAAAACTACACACAATTACCACACAACTGCCACACAAACCACACAGTTACCCATGGCTTAGCAGTGATAGTGCAAGATATTTACCGGAAAGAAATGTTTATTTTGACAAAAGGATTTGCACAGACATGTTCACATGGCTTTGTTCATAACAACCTCTCACTGGAAACAGTCCAGGTGTTCATAAAGAGGCACGTGGATAATCAGATCGTGCACATTCGTACAGTGGAATGAAAGAGCAGGGAAAAAGGGACAGCCTGCTTATACAAGTGGCGACATGCGTGAGACTGACGGGCGTTACGAAGAAAAGGAGTCGGAGGCAAAAGGCAGAGACTTTACGAAGCGACTGCATGAGGTTCCTGCACAGGAAACACTAATCTGCGGTGACAACAATCAGAAAAGTTTGCCTTGTGGCGACGGTGAGGCGGATGAGGGGCTTCGGAGGTGGTGGGATGTTCAGCACTTTTATGGTTACATGGGTGCACGCACCTGTCAGACCCCATCAAATTGTACACTGAAGGTTTGTGCACTTCACTGTATGCAAATTGTAGGTAAATCAAAGGAAACCCGAGGAAGCCTGCAAATATCGAACTCTGGTTACAGGCTCGCTTTTATCACTTTTACGTGTTAACATACCTGAAGCTGCTTTCTCTGTATCCCAGGGCTCAGCAAATGAGCCCCTATTCTGGGAAAATGGGAGACAGTGTTTCTCACAGTAGGAGAAAGGAGCTCCGTGTATTGAAAAGGAAAGATTAGACTCTTCTCTGTGGTTTTGGATTGTAAGGAGAGGTATGTTCAGTAAACTCATAATTTTATTTTTACAGGTAGAAAAGTATCAATGTATATTGTGCAGCTATCTGTATCTATCCCTGAATCTATTTCTTCCCTAGGTCTGCCTGCTCAGGAAGTCTAAAAGTAGCTTTGAACACATCTATCACCCTGATCTTGGTTTCTAATCATCTCCCAGGAACTGATTGATCTGGGTTAGGGCCGGGAAAGCCCAGGGAATTTTTTTTTCCAGAAAGTAAGAAATTTCCTCCGAATCACTAGACTTGTCCAGACTTCTGTTCCTGGCAAAGTGAAGCGCCAAGATGCCAGTCTGCTGAGCTGGCCCCAGAGGTTGGCTGGCTCCTTGCACCTCGGCCTCTGAGGACCACTCTGCACTCCACCCCAGGACTGGGACCCCACCACACTCCTCACCAGAAGAAAGAGACTATCAGGCCAGATAAAAAGCAAGATTCAACTCTATGATGCCTGTAATAAGCATTATTTTAATATGAAGACACTAAGTTAAAAAAATACTTGGGTAAAGAGAGAGAGCAAGAGGGGTAGGTGGTATCTCTCTCCAGGGACGCGTCAGGAATACAGCTCCCGACACCGACGTGCATGCAGAGCACCAGCTGAGAGTCACCAGGAGGGCCTGACCAGCGGGAAAGAATACACACGGAACCAGGCAAAACTCGGTGGGGCGAAGGACCTGGGGGGGGGGGGGAGCGGGAGTGTTGGTAGGACCGGACCTGCCCTCGGTGGGTCGGGGAACTGAGGCAGGGGTCTGATCCCCACAGCAGGGCAGTTGTCTGAGTCGGAGGAGGAACATTTAAGGCTGAGAGTGAAACAGCTGATCTGCGGCAGCCTAAATGGAATGAGAAGCAGATAGTCCTTGCAGCAGCCACACGTACGCTGGGCAGGAGCGCGGGTCTCCTGGAGGCCCGGTGCCTGGGAGCTGGAGTTGAGGCATTGTGGAGCAGTCCCAGGGTGGGGGCTGCTGTTGACTGTGGAGAGACGGATGGGGGGGATGTAAGGGAGGAGATGGTGGTGGGAGATGCCTGTGGAGGAGAGCCAGGCAGCCACAGAAGCAAGGCGACACTGCTGAGTCACGCGTAGGGGTGGAGCCATCTCCATAGCCTCTCTCCCCCGACACGCCAGCATCGCAGCTGAACAGTAGAGAGACTGGCCCACCCAACGCCTGCAGCACTGAACTAGAGAAGGACCCCAGGCAGGGGGGCCCCTCTATGTGCCTGACGCGCTGAATTACTGAGCAGGACCCCAGTTGGTTGCAGGGGGGGGGGGGCTCTATGTGCTTGACATGCCGAACTACAGAGTAGGACCCCTCTCACAGTGCCCCGTTCACTGCCTGATGCACTGATCTACAGAGAAGGGCCCCAGTCAAGGGATCTCTCTAAGTGCCTGAACGGGCAGAGCTATGGAGAAAGACTGGCCAAGGAGGCCTTCTGATCGCCAGCTACAAGAGGCTGGAGGAAAGACTGAGCGGGCCGTAACTCCTGTGGCGGAGGCAGTGTGTGTCCCTGCACACTTGGCGCCGCCAGGGTCCCTGCAAGCCAAGCGGCTGCACCACCTTCACGCTCAACCCTCGCTGGGGCAGAGCTGCCACAGGCAAAAAAAAGTCTTTGTGTCTATGCGCGCAGGATCGCTTTCTTCCTGTCTGCATCTTTGCGACCCTGTAGACTGTGGCTTGGCAGGCGTATCTGTCAGAGAGGGGGTCCTCCGGGCAGGAGTACTGGAGCCTATCGGCCAGTACTGGTTGCCGTACCTTTCTAGAGCGCTGTATTTCCTGCTGCCCCAGCCACCAACCCCCCTGAGGACCTGGTGCTGCCGGAACCCCTGCGGCCCGAACAGCGGCACTGCCTCCGCACCCGGCCCTCACAGGGGCAGACCCAAGCCCTCCAGGGCAGCCTCAGCAGCAAACCCCAGTGGACGACCCACGTGCAGAGGGGGAAATGAAACCACAATTGAAACCCAGGGGCAGTGTGGCTAAGGAAGAAGACCCAAAACCTTCCCACCAGCTGTACAAGCTGCAGATTAAATCCACACGATCAACTAAGCAGAGTCTGTGTCAATGGAATATGTAAAAGGCCATTGACAGCTCCCACAAAGGAAAACACACCAGCTCTGATAGCTGTGGACATTGGAGGCAAGAACACACAGGAGCAGGACCAGATTAGAACCTGAGCTGCCCCCGCAGCAGGTCCCGCGATCAGCACAGTGTTGGAGGGCATCCTAGTGAGGTGAGGTGGACTGTGATTTCCAGCGTGGGAAAGGACTCTGACAGCAGAGCCTCAAGGAAAACATTTATTATTCTCATTTTTTGACATTGTAGATTCTTTTGGACTTTTTTCTTCCCCCTCCACCATGCAAATGCCGTGTTGTAGTTATCGATTTTATCGGCGCTGCTGCTGCTGCTGCTGAGTCGCTTCAGTCATGTCCGACTCTGTGCAACCCTATAGACAGCAGCCCACCAGGCTCCCCCATCCCTGGGATTTTCCAGGCAAGAGTACTAGAGTGGGGTGCCATCGCCTTCTCTGTTATTGGCACTAAGTAATACAATTAAGCTTTTGAGCATTTCTTCCCCTTTTTCCTCAGTCACATTTTTTATTGTTCTCATACACCTCTGCCTCTATGATGGGCGTTCGCAGTTCTGTGGAGTTTTCGTCTTTTTTTTTTTCTTTTTCTTAATTTTAATTTTTTAAACCTATTATTATTATTTTCTACATTTATTGCTTTTCCTATGCTCTTTTCCCCTTGCAGTTAATCTTTGACATATATAAATCTTCTTTACTTATCTCTACTTAACTTTGCATATCCGTTCTTGCTTCCTTTTCTTTCTCTCCTTTCCTCTCAACACATTTGTCAGTGTTATTTTCACTGCTTTATTCCCCAGTTGGCACGTTGCTTTGGTTTTGGTTTTCAGTTTGTACTTTAATTAGTTTTGTTCTGGCAGACATAATTTTTGGTTTCCTTTGATTGCTGAGTCATCTACTGTTCTTAGTTTTTGCTGGGCTGTCTCGATTTTGCTTACGGGTGTGTGTGTGTGTGTGTGTGTGTGTGTGTGTCTTCAGTCACACTCTCTGTTGTTATAAATGTCTGCCTCTACACTGGGCGTTTGCAGTTCTGTGGGGCGTTCCCCTCTCCCCCCTTTTCTTTCTTCTTCTGTTCTTTTATTCTCTTTTTTCCTGTTTTATAATTTTAATTTTTTAAAGCCTGTTATGTTGAGGTATGTTCCTTCTATTCCTGCTTTCTGGAGAGTTTTTATCATAAATGGATGTTGAATTTTGTCAAAGGCCTTCTCTGCATCTATTGAGATAATCATATGGTTTTTATTTTTCAATTTGTTGATGTGGTGAATTACATTGATTGATTTGCGGATATTGAAGAATCCTTGCATCCCTGGGATAAAGCCCACTTGGTCATGGTGTATGATCTTTTTAATGTGTTGTTGGATTCTGATTGCTAGAATTTTGTTGAGGATTTTTGCATCTATGTTCATCAGAGATATTGGCCTGTAGTTTTCTTTTTTTGTGACATCTTTGTCAGGTTTTGGTATTAGGGTGATGGTGGCCTCATAGAATGAGTTTGGAAGTTTACCTTCCTCTGCAATTTTCTGGAAGAGTTTGAGGAGGATAGGTGTTAGCTCTTCTCGAAATTTTTGGTAGAATTCAGCTGTGAAGCCATCTGGACCTGGGCTTTTGTTTGCTGGAAGATTTCTGATTACAGTATCAATTTCCGTGCTTGTGATGGGTCTGTTAAGATTTTCTATTTCTTCCTGGTTCAGTTTTGGAAAATTGTACTTTTCTAAGAATTTGTCCATTTCTTCCACGTTGTCCATTTTATTGGCATACAACTGCTGATAGTAGTCTCTTATGATCCTTTGTATTTCTGTGTTGTCTGTTGTGATCTCTCCATTTTCATTTCTAATTTTATTGATTTGATTTTTCTCTCTTTGCTTCTTGATGAGTCTGGCTAATGGTTTGTCAATTTTATTTATCCTTTCAAAGAACCAGCTTTTGGCTTTGTTGATTTTTGCTATGGTCTCTTTTGTTTCTTTTGCATTTATTTCTGCCCTAATTTTTAAGATTTCTTTCCTTCTACTAACTCTGGGGTTCTCCAACTCTTCCTTTTCTAGTTGCTTTAGTTGTAGAGTTAGGTTGTTTATTTGACTTTTTTCTTGTTTCTTGAGGTATGCCTGTATTGCTATGAACTTTCCTCTTAGCACTGCTTTTATAGTGTCCCACAGGTTTTGGGTTGTTGTGTTTTCATTTTCATTAGTTTCTATGCATATTTTGATTTCTTTTTTTATTTCTTCTGTGATTTGTTGGTTATTCAGAAGTGTGTTGTTCAACCTCCATATGTTGGAATTTTTAATAGTTTTTCTCCTGTAATTGAGATCTAATCTTAATGCATTATGGTCAGAAAAGATGCTTGGAATGATTTCGATTTTCTTGAATTTATCAAGTTTAGATTTATGGCCCAGGATGTGATCTATCCTGGAGAAGGTTCCATGAGCACTTGAAAAAAAGGTGAAATTCATTGTTTTGGGGTGAAATGTCCTATAGATATCAATTAGGTCTAACTGATCTAATGTATCATTTAAAGTTTGCGTTTCTTTGTTAATTTTCTGTTTAGTTGATCTGTCCATAGGTGTGAGTGGGGTATTAAAGTCTCCCACTATTATTGTGTTATTGTTGATTTCCCCTTTCATACTTGTTAGCATTTGTCTTACATATTGTGGTGCTCCTATATTGGGTGCATATATATTTATAATTGTTATATCTTCTTCTTGGATTGTTCCTTTGATCATTATGTAGTGGCCTTCTTTGTCTCTTTTCACAGCCTTTGTTTTAAAGTCTATTTTATCGGATATGAGTATTGCCACTCCTGCTTTCTTTTGGTCTCTATTCGCGTGGTATATCTTTTTCCAGCCCTTCACTTTCAGTCTGTATGTGTCCCTTGTTTTGAGGTGGGTCTCTTGTAAGCAGCATATAGAGGGGTCTTGTTTTTGTATCCATTCGGCCAGTCTTTGTCTTTTGGGAACATACCTCAACATAATAAAAGCTATCTATGACAAACCCACAGCAAACATTATCCTCAATGGTGAAAAATTAAAAGCATTTCCCCTAAAGTCAGGAACAAGACAAGGGTGTCCACTTTCACCGCTACTATTCAACATAGTTCTGGAAGTTTTGGCCACAGCAATCAGAGCAGAAAAAGAAATAAAAGGAATCCAAATTGGAAAAGAAGAAGTAAAACTCTCACTGTTTGCAGATGACATGATCCTCTACATGGAAAACCCTAAAGACTCCACCAGAAAATTACTAGAGCTAATCAATGAATATAGTAAAGTTGCAGGATATAAAATCAACACACAGAAATCCCTTGCATTCCTATACACGAATAATGAGAAAGTAGAAAAAGAAATTAAGGAAACAATTCCATTCACCATTGCAACGAAAAGAATAAAATACTTAGGAATATATCTACCTAAAGAAACTAAAGACCTATATATAGAAAACTATAAAACACTGATGAAAGAAATCAAAGAGGACACTAATAGATGGAGAAATATACCATGTTCATGGATTGGAAGAATCAATATAGTGAAAATGAGTATACTACCCAAAGCAATTTACAAATTCAATGCAATCCCTATCAAACTACCAGCCACATTTTTCACAGAACTAGAACAAATAATTTCAAGATTTGTATGGAAATACAAAAAACCTCGAATAGCCAAAGCAATCTTGAGAAAGAAGAATGGAACTGGAGGAATCAACTTGCCTGACTTCAGGCTCTACTACAAAGCCACAGTCATCAAGACAGTATGGTACTGGCACAAAGACAGACATATAGAGCAATGGAACAAAATAGAAAGCCCAGAGATAAATCCACACACATATGGACACCTTATCTTTGACAAAGGAGGCAAGAATATACAATGGAGTAAAGACAATCTCTTTAACAAGTGGTGCTGGGAAAACTGGTCAACCACTTGTAAAAGAATGAAACTAGATCACTTTCTAACACCGCACACAAAAATAAACTCAAAATGGATTAAAGATCTAAATGTAAGATCAGAAACTATAAAACTCCTAGAGGAGAATATAGGCAAAACACTCTCAGACATAAATCACAGCAGGATCCTCTATGATCCACCTCCCAGAATACTGGAAATAAAAGCAAAAATAAACAAATGGGATCTAATTAAAATTAAAAGCTTCTGCACAACAAAGGAAAATATAAGCAAGGTGAAAAGACAGCCTTCTGAATGGGAGAAAATAATAGCAAATGAAGCAACTGACAAACAACTAATCTCAAAAATATACAAGCAACTTATGCAGCTCAATTCCAGAAAAATAAACGACCCAATCCAAAAATGGGCCAAAGAACTAAATAGACATTTCTCCAAAGAAGACATACGGATGGCTAACAAACACATGAAAAGATGCTCAACATCACTCATTATTAGAGAAATGCAAATCAAAACCACAATGAGGTACCACTTCACACCAGTCAGAATGGCTGCGATCCAAAAATCTGCAAGCAATAAATGCTGGAGAGGGTGTGGAGAAAAGGGAACCCTCCTACACTGTTGGTGGGAATGCAAACTAGTACAGCCACTATGGAGAACAGTGTGGAGATTCCTTAAAAAATTGCAAATAGAACTACCTTATGACCCAGCAATCCCACTTCTGGGCATACACACCGAGGAAACCAGAATTGAAAGAGACACATGTACCCCAATGTTCATCGCAGCACTGTTTATAATAGCCAGGACATGGAAACAACCTAGATGTCCATCAGCAGATGAATGGATAAGAAAGCTGTGGTACATATACACAATGGAGTATTACTCAGCCGTTAAAAAGAATTCATTTGAATCAGTTCTGATGAGATGGATGAAACTGGAGCCGATTATACAGAGTGAAGTAAGCCAGAAAGAAAAACACCAATACAGTATACTAACACATATATATGGAATTTAGGAAGATGGCAATGACGACCCTGTATGCAAGACAGGGAAAGAGACACAGATGTGTATAACGGACTTTTGGATTCAGAGGGAGAGGGAGAGGGAGGGATGATTTGGGAGAATCACATTCTAACATGTATACTATCATGTGAATTGAATCGCCAGTCTATGTCTGACGCAGGATGCAGCATGCTTGGGGCTGGTGCATGGGGATGACCCAGAAAGATGTTATGGGGAGGGAGGTGGGAGGGGGGTTCATGTTTGGGAATGCATGTAAGAATTAAAGATTTTAAAATTTAAAAAATAAAAAACTAAAATTAAAAAAAAAAAGCCTGTTATGTTTTTTCCACGTTTATTCCTGCATTTGCTTTCCCACTGTTCTTTCCCCCTTGCAGTTAATCTTTAATGTGTATAAATCTTCTTCATCTACTTCTATTTAGGTTTGCACAGCTATTCTTTCTTTCCTTTCCTTTCAACATGTTTATTAGTTTTGTGTTCAGTGCCTTATTCCCAACTTGGCACCTTGCTTTGGTTTTGTTTTCCAGTTTGTGCTTAAGTTAGTTTTTTTTTTTTTAAACAGATGAACATAATTTTCGGTTTCCTTTCCTCACCGGATCAATCTCCTGTACTTTAGTTTTGTTGGACTGCTTTCGCTTTGCTCGTGGGAGTGTGTGTATATGTGTATATTCCATCATTTAAATTACTATTTGCCTGATTTTGTAACTGCCGTTTGTCTGGGGTTCATCTTTGGTTTCTCATTTTTGGATAATTGTTTTACTCTCCCTCAGTGCCGTAACAAACCACTTGTGGAATCTTCGTTCCTGATCAGAGCTCAAACCCTGAGCCTCTGGAGTGGGAGCACTGACTCCAAGACCCTAGATGACCAGGGAAATAACCCCAGGGAGGATCAAACAGTGAGAACTCGCACAAAGGAACCCACCTGAATACAAGACCCAGCATCGCCCAACCACCAGCAGCACCCTGTGCAGGACGCCTCATCTAAACAACAAACAAAACAAAAATGCAAACTCAATCATCAGCGGACAGGAGCACCACCTCACTCAGCCTTGCCCGTCAGAGGAAAAACAGACAAAACTCAGCACAAACCTCACCCTATAGGAAGCTCACGGAAACCACCGGACCAACCTTAGGAGGGAAGAAACTAAAAGGGAGAAAGAATTCAACAATCTTCAAGGAAATAATTCAACTTTCCTTGAAGCTGGGGAAAAGGAGACCTCAAACACAATAACTTAAAAAAAATAAAAAGGCAGAGAAACACCGCACAAATGAAGGAACAAACCAGAAACACAGAAGCCAAGTAAATGGAGAGAAAACAGGCAATTACCTGGAGAAGAATAATGATAGCAAAGACGATCAAAAACCTTGAAAACAAAATGGAGAAAATGCAGGAATCAATTAACAAAAACCTAGAAGAATTAAAGACTACGCATGCAGAGACAAACAACACAATCACTGAAATTAAAAATACTCTAGAAGGAATCAATAGCAGAAGATCTGAAGCAGAAGAACGAGTCAGTGAGCCGGAAGGTGAAATGATGGAAAGAACTTCTGAAGGGCAGAATAAAGTAAAGAGGATGGGAAGGGCTGAGGCAGCCTCAGAGACCTCTGGGACCATATCAGATGAGCCGACATTTGGGTTACAGGGGAGAAAAAGAAAGGGTGTGAGAAACTTTTGAAGAGATCATAGTTTTTGAAAATTTCCCCAACATGGTAAAGGAAACAATGAATCAAGTCTAAGAGGCACAAAGAGTCCCATACAGGATAAACCCAAGGAGAAACACGCCACAACACGTACTAATCAAACTAACAAACACTAAACGCAGAGAAAGAATATTAAAAGCAGCAAGGGAGATGCAACAAGTAACATGCAAGGGAAACCCCATATGCTTAACAGCTGATCTTTCAGCAGAAACTCTGCAGGCCAGAAGGGAATGGCAGGATATATTTAAAGTACTGAAAGGGGAAAATCTACAACCAAGATTACTGTACCCAGCAAGGATCTCAAAATTGATGGAGAAAAAGCTTTTCAGGCAAGAAAAAGTTAAGAGAATTCAGTACCTCTATACCAGCTTTACACCAAATGTTAAATGGACTTATATAGTCAAGAAATACAATGGAAGAAAAGAGATCTATAACACCAACCCCAAACAATTACAGAATGGCACAGGGAACATATATAGCAATAATAACTTTAAATGTAAATGGATTAAATGCTCCAACCAGAAGACACAGACTGGCTGAATGGATATGAAAACAAGACCCGTATATATGCTGTCTATAAGAAACCCACTTCAGGCCTCAAGACATGTATAGACTGAAAGGGAGAGGATGGAAAAATATATTGCCTGCAAATGGGAAGCAAAAGAAAGCTGGAGTAACAATCCTCATATCAAACAAAATAGACCTTAAAATGAGAAGATTACAAGAGAGAAGGAAGGACACTACATAATGATCAAGGGATCAGCCCAAGAGGAAGACATAACAATTGTAAATATCTATGCACCCAACACAGGGGCCCCTCAGTACATCAGACAAACACTAACAGACTTAAAAGGAGAAGTTGACAGTAAAACAACACCTGTAGGAGACATTAACACCCCACTCACGCCAATGGACAGATGATCAGAAGAGAAAATTAATAAGGAAACAAGTCTTAAATGATATATTAGATGAGACGGATCTCATTGATATCTTCAGGACATCCCATCCAAGTGCAGAAGAATACACCTTCTTCTCAAGTGCACATGGAACATTCTCTGGGATAGACCACATCTTGGGTCACAAACCAAACCTCATTAAATTTAAGAAAAGTGAAATTGTATCAAGCATCTTCTCTGACCGCAACGCTATGAGACTAGATATCAATTATAAGAAAAAAAACTGTAAGAAAAACAAACACATGGAGATTAAACAACATGTTTCTAAATAACCAACAGGTTACTGAAGAAATCAAAAGGGAAATAAAAAAGTTTCTAGAAACAAATGACAATGAAAACACGACAACTCGAAACCTTTGGGACGCAGCGAAAGCAGCTCTAAGAGGGCAGCTTATAGCAACACAATCTCCCCTCAAGACACACAAAAAACATCAAATAGACAGCCTAACTTTACACCTAAAACCAGAAAAAGAAGAAGAACCCCCCCCCCCAAATTAGTAGAAGGAAGAAATCATAAAGGTCCAAGCAGAAATAAATGAAAAAGAAATGAAAGAAATAATAGTAAAGATTCAGTTCAGCTCAGTTCAGTCGCTCAGTCATGTCCAACTCTTTGCAACCCCATGAATCGCAGCACGCCAGGCCTCCCTGTCCATCACCATCTCCCGGAGTTCACTCAGACTCATGTCCATTGAGTCAGTGATGCCATCCAGCCATCTCATCCCCTGTCGTCCCCTTCTCCTCCTGCCCCCAATCCCTTCCAGCATCAGAGTCTTTTCCAATGAGTCAACTCTTCCCATGAGGTGGCCAAAGTACTGGAGCTGCAGCTTTAGCATCATTCCTTCCAAAGAAATCCCAGGGCTGATCTCCTTTAGGATGGACTGGTTGGACCTCCTTGCAGTCCAAGGGACTCTCAAGAGTCTTCTCCAGCACCACAGTTCAAAAGCATCAATTCTTTGGCACTCAGCCTTCTTCACAGTCTAACTCTAAGGATTAATAAAACTAAAAGCTGGTTCTTTGAGAAGATAAACAAAATTGACAAGCCCTCAGCCAGACTCATCAATAAAAAAAGGGAGAAGAATCAAATCAACAAAATTGGAAAAGAAGAAGTCACACAGACAATGCAGAATGTAAAGGGCGATAAGAGACCGTTATGGGCAGCTCTACGGCAATAAACAGGGCGACCTGGGAAAAACGGACGCATTCTTAGAACAGCTCGATCTTCTGAGACTGAGTGAGGAAGAAACAGAAGCCATGAACGACCCAGTTACAAGTGCTGAAATTGCAGCTGTGATAAAAAACCTCCCCCAAAACAAAAGCCCAGGGCCAGACGGATGCACAGGACACTTCTTTCAAACACTTAGAGAAGAGCTAATGCCTATCCTTCTAAAACTCTTCCAGAAAATTTCAGAGGAAGGAACTTCCAAACTCATCCTACAAGGCCACCATCACCCTGATACCAAAACTAGACAAAGACAACACAAAAAGAGAAAAACTACAGGCCAATATCACTGATGACCATAGATGCAAAAATCCTCAATAAAATTTTAGCAAACAGAATTCAGCAGCACATCAAAAAGCTCATACACCATGATCAAGCTGGGTCTATTCCAGGGATGCAAGGATTCTTCAATTTATGCAAATCAATTAATGTGATACACCGTATTAACAAATTGAAAGATAAAAACCATATGATCATCTCAATAGATACAGGAAAAGCCTTTGATAAAATTCAGCACCGATTTATGAATAAAATTCTTAAAAAAATGGGCACAGAAGAAACCTACCTCAACATAGTAAAGGCCTCATATGACAAGCCTACAGCAAACATTATTCTCAATGGTGAAAAATTGAATTCCCCCTAAGATCAGGAACAAGACAAGAGTGTCGACTTTCACCACTATTATTCAACGTAGTTCTGGAAGCCCTAGCTAGAGAAATCAGAGAAGAAAAAGAAATAAAAGGAATCCAGATTGGAAAAGAAGTAAAGCTCTCACTGTTTGCAGATGACATGATACCGTACATAAAAAACCCTAAAGATAGTAACAGAAAATTACCAAATCAGTGAATTTAGCAAAGTCACAGGACACAAAATCAGTACACAGAAATCACTTGCATTTCTACATACTAACAATGAAAAATCAGAAAGAGCAATTAAGGGATCAGTCCTATTCACCACTGCAACAAAAAGAATTAAATATCTAGGAATAAACTGACCTAAGGAGATGAGAGAACCATACACAGAAAATTATAAAACACTAGTGAAAGAAATCAAAGGCGACATAAACATATGGAGAGATATTCCATGTTCTTGGGTAGGAAGAATCAATATTGTGAAAATGACTATACTACCAAATGCAGTTTACAGATTTAATGCAATCCCTATCAAATTACCAATGGCATTTTTCACAGAACTAGAACAACAAATTTCACAATTCATATGGAAACGTAAAAGACCCTGAACAGCCAAAGCAGTCTTGAGAAAGAAGAATGGAGCTGGAGGCATCAATCTTCCTGGCTTCGGGTTATACTACAAAGCTACAGTCATCACGACAGTATGGTACTGGCACAAAAACAGAAATATAGACCAATGGAACAAGATAGAAAGCCCAGAAATAAGCCCATGCACCTATGGGTACCTTATTTTCCATGAAGGAGGCAAGAGTATACAGTGGGGCAAAGACAGCCTCTTCAATAAATGGTGCTGGGAAAACTGGACAGCTGCATGTAAAAGAATGAAATTAGAGCACTGCCTAACACCAAGATAATACACAAAGATAAACTCTAAATCGATTAAAGCCCTAAAGGTAAGACCAGAAACTGTAAAACTCTTAGGGGAAAACATAGGCAAAACACTCAATGGCATAAATCAAAGCAAGATCCTCTACGACCCACCTCCTAGAGTAACAGAAATAAAAACAAAAGTAAACAAGTGGAACCTGACTAAACTTAAAAGCTTTTGCACAGCAAAGGAAGCTATAAGCAAGGTTAAAAGGCAACCCTCAGAATGGGAGAAAATAATAGCAAATGAAACAACTGACAAAGGATTAATTTCCAAAATATACAAGCAGCTCATACAACTCAATACCAGAAAAACAAAAAACCCAATCAAAAAGTGGGAAAAAGACCTAAATAGACATTTCTCCAAAGAAGACATTCAGATGGCTAACAAACACATAAAAAGATGCTCACCATTGCTCATTGTTAGCAAAATGCAAATCAAAACTATAATGAGATATCGTCTCACACCGGTCAGAATGGCCCTCATCTAAAAGTCTACAAACAACAAATGCTGGAGAGGGTGTGGAGAAAAGAGAGCACTCTTGCACTGTTGGTGGGAATGTAAATTGATGCAGTCACTATGGTAGACAGTATGGAGATTTCTTAAAAAACTAGAAATAAAACCACCATATGACCCAGCAATCCCACTCCTAGACATACACCCTGAGGAAACCAAAATTGAAAGAGACGCACGTATCCCACTGTTCACTGCAGCACTACTGACGATAGCTAGAACACGGAAGCAGCCCAGATGCCCATCGACAGATGAACGGATACAGAGGTCGCGGTGCACATACACAGTGGAATATGACTCAGCCATAGACAGGAACACGTCTGAGTCAGTTCTAATGAGGTGGATGAACCTGGAACCTATTATACAGAGTGAAGTGAGTCAGAAAGAGAAAGATAAATCCTGTATTCTAACACATATGTATGAAATCTAGAAAAATGGTGATGAAGGATTTACTCACAGGGGAACAATGGAGAGACAGACATAGCGACTGGACTTACGGACATGGGGAGAGGGGAGCAGAGGGTGAGATGTGTGGACAGAGTAACATGGAAACTTACATTACCATGTGTAAAATAGACAGCCAACGGGAATCTGCTGTTTGGCTCAGGAAACTGAAACAGGGGCTCTGCATCACCTAGAGGGGTAGGGTGGGGAGAGAGGGAGGGAGCTTCAAAAGGGAGGGGACATATGTATAGCTGTGGCTGATTCATGTTGAGCTTTGATAGAAAACAACAAAATTCTATAAAGCAAGTATCCTTCAATAAAAAATAATTGATTTTAGAAAATGGGTAAAAAGATGCAAGCTACGAAAATACTAATTTTAAGGTAGGTGGTGTGGTGACTAATGCAAGCCAAGCTATACTAGAGAGCAAGATGAAGGCGATGAGGGGACCCCAGAGTAAAGGGGTCAGGTCACTGGGGGGTCACAACCCTGAAGGCTGAGCACCGAAGGCTGAGGCTTCCCCACCGCGCTGCCGGAGAAGACTCTCGAGAGTCCCCGGGGCAGCAAGCGCATCAAACCAGCCCGCCCGTAAGGAAGCCAACCCTGAATATCCCCTGGAGGGACTGAGGCTGAGGCTGAAGCTCCGGTATTCTGGGCACCTGATGCAGAAGAGCCAGCTCATTGGAAACAGCCCTGAAGCTGGGAAAGATTGAAGGCAGGAGGAGAAGGGGACGACGGAGGGTGAGATGGTTGGGTGGCATCATTGATTCAATGGGCATGAATTTGAGCAAACTCCAGGAGATAGTGAAGGACAGGGGAGCCTGGTGGGCTACAGTTCATGGGGTCACAAAGAGTTGGATACGACAGTGATTGAACAACGGTAACAGTTCATCTTTAACATCAAGATTGGGGGAAATCCCAAATGATAGTTAACCTTTAATTTCTCCATAAAGGGGCTGAGTGAAGTGTCCACGGAACGTCTCTGATTATTTCTTATAACCACAGGGTCGATTTGCAATTATGCCAATAAAAGAAGGACACAGATACCCCCTTACCTGGCCAGCTCTCTGCACCCAGCAGCTGCCTGCACAGCAGCTCCCCCTTGGTGACCGCCCCATGGAGGGGTCACTGCCTGCCCTCCTCCCAGCCCTAGACAAGGAAAGGAAGACTTAACCAGAGAGAGAGAGACGTTTAACCATAGAATCTGAGCAGGTCACAGCAGACGTCTGCTTTGGACAAAGCTTTGTTTTTTTTTCCCCCTTGAGATCTTCATCTCGTTAATTTTTCTGTTCTCTAACAATTTCATGTAAGAAGCTCTCTTGGGAAAGCGATCTTGTGACCCTCAATTTCAATCATTGACCACCTTTATTTTACAGATATCCTTAAGTGTTCTCGCCAGTCACGCACAGGCCAGCCCTGCGGGCGGTTGCCTTTGTTAGCATTCTCCTGTGAGCATTCTCTCCGGAGATGCGTGGACGTGCTCACCAGAGAGCTGTGGACCCAGATTCCGTTAAGACTCTGAAGCTGGCTCAGTGGTTGCTGCCCTTCTGGGGACACCGGTTAGAAGCCAGGGGGGTGCATGTTACAGGAGTGTGACCACTGATCCCCTCAGACCCCAAGGCTGACAGTGAAACCACAGGCTCCCATCAAGTCCGCTTGCTGGCACTGAGGATACATTGCTTCCCCAGAAGGAAACTCCTGCCTGCCACTGGGGTGTCTGCAGGGAGATCCCTCACCCCACTGAGACCCTCCACTTAGCATCCAGCTGTACCCCTGGACCCCAGGCATGAGCAGGTCTTTGGGGAGTCCCAGGGCCCCTCCTGATGGTTCCCTGCCTGTGATGGATGGCCTGGGCCTGGCAGTGCTCAGGGCGTCTCATTAGGACCTGGAACTGGAGTGACGGCAGTGCCGGGAGCTGGGGGCAGCCCCGGGGTCACCGGGCACAACGGCCCCATCCATCTCACAGGCCTCGGACCTGTCATCCAGTCGCCACGGCACCGGGCGTGTCCCGAAGCCCGTGGTGTGTGAGGCAGGGGGCATTGGGGCCCCTCGCCGCATCCCCCGTCACCCCCCTGCTCTGACCTGCCCCCAGCCTTCTACTCTGTCCTGAATTCTCGGTTCCTAACCTGTTGCTTTGCTCACAGCATCTGCGGAATAGGCGCCTAGGGCTTAGAACCAGATGCTCTTGTTTAGCAGGACCCTAGACCCAAGTTTTGGCCTGGATCACTGACGTTCAGTTGCTCGGTCGTGTCCGACTCCTTGTGACCCCATGGCCTGCAGGCCGCCAGGCTCCTCGGTCCTCCACTATCTCCCGGAGCTTGCTCAGATTCACATCCATTGAGTCGGTGATGCCAGCCAACCATCTCATCCTCTGCTGCCCGCTTCTGCTTTTGCTTTCAGTCTTTCCCAGCATCACGGTCCCTTCCAGCGAGTCGGCTCTTCGCATCAGGTGGCCAAAGTATTGGAGCTTCAGCTTCAGCTTCAGTCCTTCTAATGAATATTCAGGACTGATTTCCTTTAGGGTTGACTGGTTTGATATCCTTGCAGTCCAAGGGGCTCTCAAGAGTCTTCTCCAACACCACCATTCAAAAGCATCAATTCTTTGGTGCTTAGCCTTTTTCATAGGAGAAGGCAATGGCAACCCACTCCAGTATTCTTGCCTGGAAAATCCCGTGGACGGAAGAGCCTGGTAGGCTGCAGTCCATGAGTCGCACAGAGTCAGACACGACTGAAGCGACTTAGCAGCCTTTTTCATGGTCCAGCTCTCACATCCATGCATGACTACTGGAAGAACTACCGCTTTGACTAGATGGACCTTTGTTGGCAAAGTGATGTCTCTGCTTTTTAATGAGCTGCCTAGCTGTGTCATAACGTTCCTTCCAAGGAGCCAGTGTCTTCTGACTTCATGGCTGCAGTCGCCATCCGCAGTGATCCTGAGGCCTAAGAAAATGAAACCTGTCACTGCTTCCACTTTTTCCCCATCTTTTGCCCTGAAGTGGTGGGACCAGATGCTGTGATCTTAGATTTGTTAGTGTTGAGTTTTAAGCCAGGTTTTTCACTCTCCTCTTTCACCCTTATCAAGAGCTTTCTGCCATTAGAGTGGTATCATCCCTTACCTGCTGGGCCACTGGGGAAGCTGACCCGGCCCACTCTCTGATGGTAAATGATGGGTCTGACGTCTCCAGACAGTGGGGCGCGTGCCTGGATATGGCGTGTCCTTACTGGAGTCCCCACGAGCCGTCACGGCCCCTGCTCTGTGGGCCAGAGCAGCTGCTCACCTGCACAGGGTCTGGTCACGCTGCTCCACCATGGGAAGAACTTGCCTCCTTTCACTCCTCTCGTCCCTAGCCTAGGAGGAAGCTGTTTTTCTCAAAATGAGCATATCCTGGGGCTTCCAGAGAACAGAGGCCTCAGGGCAAATCCAGAGACTGTGGCCCCTTCCTGCTGTGCTCCCGCCTCTCGTCCGGGATGAGGGCCTGGCCGCCAGCAGAGGACACAGCCTGTGGTGCGTGTCATGACCATCGTCCTGTCTTATTGGAGGCTGGATGCCCACACCTCCCAGGAGCAGACACAGGCAGATCTCTGGGGAGTCCCAGAGGCTCCTCCTGACTGTTCCCTGCCCACGATGGACGATCTGAGCTCGGGAGCTGGGAAAGGGTGCCCTTCAATGTGGCATCAGGCACTGTGAGCCCTCCTCACTGGGACTCTGAGTTCGGCCCCCCATGCATTGGGCAGGGGGGGGATCCAGCAGACACCAGGAGAGGAGGGGCCGGCGAGCCCCCTGCCCTGGGCTCGCCCCTCTCCCCCAGTCCAGCTGTGAGCCTGCACATGCACAAACCTGCCCTCTTCCAGGGGGTGGAAGGCCACACAGAGAGGGCCAGTGGTGCCTGCTGTCCCCTGACCCTTCAGCTGGAAGACCCCATAGGCAGCCTGAGGGAGAGCAGAAGAGCGGTCCAGTGGAAGCCTGACTGCGGGAGATGAGCGAGCTTCTATCCGAGCCCCCGAGCTCTGCTCTTTGTCACAGTCCATCAAAAGCAAGTCAGTGCGTCTCAGTGAGGCCGACAGACGGAGGCTTCAGTGATGTTTCTGTGGCCACTAAATAGAGCCGGTGCATTAAAACTCTTCATAACCTTGCAAAAATTAATCTAAATTGTAACTGAATTGTGTCCACTTTGGCTGAATTTCGTTTGATTTTGGCTATTAAATATAATAATGGGGCAAAGAAAATTTAGATCACTTAAGTGGCTGGGAATGCCTAGATCAGCCCTTTCATCTTTAACCACTGAAAGCCCAAAGGATTCTGAAGCTGCTACCGCCATCAGAAAGGCTGAGATCTCTCGGGCGTGGACTAGCTTTGATAGCAGACCAGCCTCCTAAACAAAAGAATGAGAGTCTTTATTACTAGAGTATTGGCAGCACCATTGCCTTAAAGCCTTGGTGATTTTGGTGTGTGTTTCTCTCCCTGAAAATTGCCTTGGCTAAAACCAAGAATATTAAAAATATCTATTTGTCATACCTGTCAACCTGCTACCAAGCTGAGGAACAGTGTAAAAACTCTGTGTGTGCTAAGTTGCTTCAGTCGTGTCTGACTGCATGCGATCCTGCGGACCATAGCCCACCAGGCTCCTCACTCCGTGGGATTCTCCAGGCATGAGTATTGGAGTGGGCTGCCAGGTTCTCCTGCAGGGGATCTTCTTGACCCAGGGAGCAAACCTGCTTCTCATTATGTCTCTTGCATTGCAGGCAGGTTCTTACCACCAGCGCCACCAGGGAAGCCCCAAAACCCTTTAGTGTTTGGCAGTTTTTAAGGCCTGGAGATTATGGCTCATCAATTTTTATCTTATAATTGATATAAAAATTATACAATGAAGCTGCTAATTTATTTGCATTTCGTACTCCAACCCAATTAATTCAATTGAAACAAATGTCCGTTGTGAAAAGCCCACTGAGGTAAAAGTAAGTTGTCAGGACTTACATCATTAGCATTTTCTTGGAGCAGTAACTGTAACATGCTGTAACACAGTGGGATGGGCTGGCGTCTGGGAATGCTGTCAGTCATTGGCAGAGCAGTGGAGAGGTGTCCAGAGGAAGGAGCACACACCAGAGTTTCTCCTGAGCCCCCCACAGGGCCCTGTCTGCAGCTTCCTGAGACTGGACAAGTACCTGGAATCCACCCAGGGCCAGAGAAAGCGTTGTGTTCCCAGGAGCAAAGCGGGATGTCCTTGCAGTTGGGTGGGTATTGAGAGGAGTCCTCAGACAGTGTCACCCAGCAATCGGAGCAGGTGAAGCTCTTCTGGATGAGCCCTAAGAAGTTATTGAAACAAGTCTCAAAAGATCCAGTTGATGCCAATTAACTGCATTTCTGGGTGATAAAAAAGAAACACCATGTACAAAACCTGTGAAGGGAGAATATAAAAAATAGAAGAACCCTGACATCTAACAAGGCAAAAGCCACAGTGTCCATAACTCAATGGAGAAGTGGCTGGGTGTGCAAAAGCAGAGCAGTATGAGCCACAAAAGAGAGAGGGACGGATCAGCAAGAACAGACTGAGGATGGCAGGGGTGCAGGAAGGACAGGGATCATGTGCGTCCCAGAAACTAGGGGCACACAACTTCCCTCAGGAGGTCGGGTGAGAGCTACACAATGAAAGTCATAAGTAGAAAATCCAGATATATTAGAAACCTGTAATATCTGAGTGGAAAAATGCACAAGATGGGAATTAGAACTGAGTCCCATTAGAAGAAAAGTTAGAAGAAAAGTTTCAGTTCAGTCGCTCAGTCGTGTCCGACTGTTTGCGACCCCATGAATCGCAGCACGCCAGGCCTCCCTGTCCATCACCAACTCCCAGAGTTCACTCAGACTCATGTCCATCGAGTCCATGATGCCATCCAGCCATCTCATCCTTGGTTGCCCCCTTCTCCTCCTGCCCCCAATCCCTCCCAGCATCAGAGTCTAATGAGTCAACTCTTTGCATGAGGTGGCCAAAGTACTGGAGCTTCAGCTTTGGCATCATTCCTTCCAAAGAAATCCCAGGGTTGATCTCCTTCAGAATGGACTGGTTGGATCTCCTTGCAGTCCAAGGGACTCTCAAGAGTCTTCTCCAACACCACAGTTCAAAAGCATCCATTCTTTGACACTCAGGCTTCTTCACAGTCCAACTCTCACATCCATACATGACCACTGGAAAAACCATAGCCTTGACTAGACGGACCTTAGTCGGCAAAGTAATGTCTCTGCTTTTGAATATGCTATCTAGGTTGGTCATAACCTTTCTTCCAAGGAGTAAGCGTCTTTTAATTTCATGGCTGCACTCACCATCTGCAGTGATTTTGGAGCCCCCCCCCCCCCAAATGAAGTCTGACACTGAAGAAAAGTTTAGTGAACTTGAAAACAGCAGCAGTAAGGATTTTTACTAGAAAAACAGAGCCTCAATAAGCAGTGAGAAATATTAAATATCTGAAAATGCATGTCTGTGATGCTGCGGCAGGTCGCAAATCACTTTAATAATGACGGAAACAATGCAAGCCAAAAGACAGTAAAGCAATACCTTTAAGGTTTGGAAAGAAAAAGAAATTAACCTGGAATTCTATACCAAGCAAAACTGTCTTTCAAAATAGAAGTGAAATAAGGCTTTAGACATAAGGAAGTTGAAAAACTCAATGCCGGAAGACTTGAAATGCAAGGAGAAGAGTCAAACTAATAATTTTAGACAGTGGAGGATGAAACCAGATGGGAGAATGTGTTTATACAAGGATGGAGGGACACTGGAAATGGTCATGAAGAGATCAAGATGTCAGATCTTTTCTTACTATTTAAATCTCTTGGAAAAACTTGTCTATCAAAACCAATCAGGAAATTTAAAGGAAGCCACCAGTGATTCCTTGAGAAGATCAATAAAATTTTGCCAAATGAACTAGGGCAAAAAGAGAAAAGACACACATGCCTAATGCCAGGAATGAGAAAGGTTACGTTACCACAGGGCCTCCACAGGATGAGAGGATTAAATGGCATCGCTGACTCAGTGGGCATGAGGTTGGACAAGCTCCGGGAGATGGGGAAGGACGGGGAAGCCTGGTGTGCTGCAGCCCACGGGGTCACAGAGAGTATGATGTGACTTAGCCCCTGAACCACAGCAGCAGCTAAGGTTAGCAGAGCAGGAAGGGGAGGACATAGAACACGCTCTTCCAATGACGTCTACAACTCGGGCAAAATGGAACCAAGCCTTGAGAATCACTAACTGCCAAATCTCTTCTAAGAACAGACCACCTGAATAGCCCTAAAAAAGGAAACTTCTGATCCAGATGGCTTCTGCCAAGAATTTAAGGAAGAAATACTACCAAATTCTACAGAAACTCTTAGACAAAAATGAAGAGGAAAGACTTACTTTTGAATTTGTTCTGTGAGGCCAACATTACTCTGACACCAAAATCTGACAAAAATATTATAAGTAAATAAAACTACAGACCCATAAACCTCACGAATGTGGATGCAAACATTCTAAGCACAGGTTCAGCAAACGGAGCCCAGCAAAGTGTAAAAGGGCAACACAGTTCCAAGAGTGGTGCTTATCCGAGGATTTTACGTTTGGCCAAGCATTGAAACACTGATAGATGCGACTCATTATGTTGACACACCATAAAAGAAGCAGCATGATTATGTCAATAGATGCAAAACTTTTTTTTTTTTTTACAAAAACCAACTGAAATTCCTGTTGAAAAATCAGCACGAAAAGAGGAAAACTAGTTCAAACTGTTAAAGGGTAAGTACGAAAATAAATTAATGAAAAACTGGCCAAACAAAAAACTATGGTTAACATAGTAAAAGGTGTAATACTAAAGGCTTTTCCCCTATGGTCAGTAAGAAGAGAAAGATTTCTCTATTGCTATTTCTTTTCAACATTGTATTGGACAATCTAACCACTGCAGGATATTAAACACACACACACACACACACAAATACAATAGACAAAGGCATTCAGATTAGAAGTGATGAGTAAAATTATCTTTATTCTCAAATGATATAATCACCCATGTAAGAGAGCCTAGGAAATGCACAAATAAACTCCGTAAACTCAAAAATAGCTTAACAGGTTGCAGGATACAACTTCAATGTACAAACATCAACCATTAGTCTATATCCTTGCAATAAACTATTGGAAACTAAGATTTCAAAAAACGACAAGCGCGTATGACCAGAATGTGTAAGACCTCCTAAAAACTATAAAACTTTGCTCAGATAAATTAAGAGACACCCAAACAAATAGAGAGGTGTGTCGGGTTCAAGGGTCCAAGGACCCAGTGTTACTGCTAGGAGGTATTTTGTACAAATTGATAAACTTATTCTAAAATTAGTTTGCATTTTCAAAGTGCTTTGAAATGTTAAAACAACTTTGAAAGTAAAGGACAAAGTTAGAGGACTAACAACTAACTTCCTTTAAGACGTAAAGCTAGAGTAATCAAGAGACTGGCACGAAGTTAGGCCACAAGATAAGTGGAACAGACTAGAGCCCAGAAAATGATGCCCCGTGCTGTGAAGACCTGGGTTCCAGCAGGCACACAAAGGTGGCTTAGCGGAGGAAGGCAGGCTTCCTAAGAAATGGTGCTGAAGCAACTGAACATCAGCATGCACAAAAATGAACTCTGACCCGCACACCACACAGAAGTGGGAGAGAGACTCACATGTAACGGAACTTCAGAAGGAATCGTAGGCATCTCTGTGACTCTGAGTTAGGCAGAGACTTCCTAACTATGGCATTCAAAGCATTTTATAAAGTAAAAATTTGATGAATTTGGCTTCACAGAAATGAAAACATCTGTTCTTTGAAAGACACTGATAGCATAATGGAAAAAGACAGATCACTGACTGGGAAGAATATTTGTTCTTCTTAGATTGCGTTGTATCCAGAATATGTGAATGACTCTCAAAACTTAGTAAAATGGCAAACACCCCGTTTAAAAACTATGAAAGATTTGAACAGAGCTTCAGCATAGAGGATGTGCAAACAGCAGATAAGCACACAGTCAGATGATCAATATCACTAGATGTTTTTATCGTTGTTTAGTCTCTAAATCATGTTCAAATCTCTGTGACCCCATCAGCTGCAGCGCGCCAGGCTCCCCTGTCCTCCACTGTCTTCCAGAGCTTGCTCAAACCCATGTCCATTGAGTGGGTGATGCCATCCAACCATCTCCTCCTCTGCCATCCCCTTCTCCTCCTGCCTTCAATCTTTTCCAGCATCAGGGGCTTTTCCAATGAGGCAGCTCTTTGCATCAGGGGGCCAAAGGATTGGAGCTTCAGCTTCAGCATCATTCCTTCCAATGAATATTCAGGATTGATTTCCTTTAGGAGTGACTGGTTCACTATCAAGGAAACACAAATTAAAACCACTGAGATGCCACTAAAGCACCGTCAGATGACTAGGGGTCGAGAGCGCCCCTCTGCCAAGTGTTATCTGGGAGGAGTAGGAACAGCTAGAACACAGCATGCGACTACCCCCCTAGAAAACGCTTCTGTCACTTCTTGAGTTTTGTATTATTTGTCTTAACACCCCTTAGTGCCTTTTTGAGCAACAGAAACATAACATTCCTCACTCTACTGGGACCACCACTCTAGTGCTATGTCAGCGTGAAAGTGCGGCTCAGAGTGTCACCCTCTGTGGCCGCCTAAGGCAGTCCCTCCTGCTGCACACGCCTCACACGCGTGTACATATAATGTCGCATCTCCCCACTGACCTACTCCACGGACAGCTTGCGTCTCGGGTTTTGGCACCAACCACACCACACTGGCGGCCAGCAGGCAGTGGTGCCTGTAGACGGTCCAGTCCAAAGCAATTTTTAAACAAGAGCAGTCACATTTTGTCCTTGAAATAAAAGGGTAATAGAATTGCATCAGAGAAGACTGGAGCAAGAGAAGTACATTTTAGCAGGTCTTACACTGTCTCACATGCGTCTCCAGCACACAGCAGGACCTGGGGTGAGCAAGCCCCTCTCAGTTCATGACAGTGAAACTCTTAATGTGACAGTTCAGAGTTATTGGGAACAGTTTTATATTCGGTCCTCTTGTTAAATTTTTAATGTATTAGGTTTTGTTTTCTATCAGTCAGGTGAAATTTCTTTGAATGCCTAATAAGGTTAATTCCTTTTTCATTTTATAGCACATTTAACAATTTATTAATTAATAAAATAATCAAGTGAAGACAGTTTTTTATATTGATTTAAATGCGTGGCCATGCTGTGATAAAAAAATAAATAGTTGAGTTTATTTATTTAAGAGCATTTATGGATCCCTAAGATTTTTATATATATCAGTCATAGATGCCAGGTTATAGTATAGTGATTAATCTAAGAAAGGTAACATATTATTATATTTTTTTTAAACTGAATAGTCACATTATTTTTAAATTGTGGTTAAGAACACCTATGGTATAGTGGTAAAGAATCTGCCTGCAATGCAGGAGACCTGGGTTTGATCCAGGTCAGGAAGATCCCCTGGAGGTGGAAATGGCAACCCACTCCAATATTCTTGCCTGGAAAATCCCACGGACAGAGGAGCCTGGAGGGCTACAGTCCGTGGGGTCACAAGAGTCAGACATGATTGAGCGCACACACACATAGAAACACCTAAAACAAAATGTGTGATTTTAACTGTCTTCAAGTGTACAAGTATGTTCACTTTGTCGTGCAAATAGTGTTTTTATGACGTTTAACAAACACAAGGCGATCATCTGATTCAGCCATTCTACTCCTAGGCACTTACCCAGGAAAAAAGACAACACGGGTCGTTACAAAGGTGTGAATACAAGAGCTCATAGCAGCTCTATCTGTGGCAGTTAATAACTGGACACAACCCAAATACCCATCAACATGTGACTGGATGAACATTGGCACGTCCGTTCAGTGAAACACTACTAAGCAATAGAAAGGGGGAAAAACCGAAAATACTGAGACACACAACTCTATGGACAGTCTCAGAAATACTCAGGCAAGTGAGAAAGTCCAGGCGAAGATTAATACGTAACGTATTGCCCTGTTTTAAAAAATTAGAGAAAACTCAAACAGCTCTCTAGAGACAAAGCAGATTAGTGATAGCGCAAGCACAGAGGCGACAGGATCGAAGGAAAGGTACAGAGGAAAACTGAGGTGATGGGACGGTGGTTTGGATAGATCTGCTGGTTATTTTCTTAATGGGGTACATGGTAAACTTCAGAGAAACAATTAAAAAACTCAAATCTGACTCATAGACCAGCTTAGGAAGCTAACACAGATGTAATATGCAAATGCATGTACAGTGTTTGACCAGAATGTCTAAGAAACTGCACTGTAAGGGATGGATTGGTGGGGCCTGTCCTTAGAATTTCTCCTATGGCTTGGCTGAGGGTGGGATTCATCCCGCTCTCCTGTGAGACAGACTCCTGGGACATGGGACAGTCACACTTGCTGTGACTTGGTGCCTTTCCTTTTTTTAATTTATTTGTAACCAAAGGATAACGGCTTTACAACATCGTGCTGGTTTCTGCCGTGCATCGACACAGATCAGCCACAGGTACACACGTCCCCTCCCTCTGGAAACTCCCTCCCACCCTCCACCCATCCCGCCCCTCGGCTGTCGCCGGGCACGGATTTGAGCTCCCTGCGCCACACAGTGAATTTCCGCTCGCTGACTCCTCTACGTACGGCAGCGTCTGTGCTCCCAGGCTACTTGTTCCTGTAATAGGGCGTCTCTGTTAATCCCACCCCTCACTTACCCCTCCCAACTTCCCCTTGGGTAACCATCCGTTGTGTCTGAGAGTCTGTTTCTGTTTGTGAGCACGTTGGTGTCACTTTCTGTTTTTGGATTCCACAAATAAGTGAGGTCATGTGGCACTCGTCTCCCTCCCGTGGCTGTGCCTTTTTAGATGGTGGAAAACCACCCTCTAGTGACCGAGCGAGTCCCTGGACCCCGAGGCTGAAAGAAGGCCGGGCCCCGTGGGGGCGCCCCGTGTCCTCTGGGGACAGGCTCAGGCTTGCAGACGCGGTGGCTGCGGTCCTGCGGGATTCCTTTCCTCACAGCTGCTTCCCTCCACGGTCAGCAGCACTCCCGTCTGTGGCCCGCCTAGGGGCTAGTGCACCGTTCTATTTTAATGTAGCTCGCTCCTCACTGCACACTGGGTTATAAAGTATACTTTGTGCAGTAAAACTGAGCTTTGTTTCTGTCGTTAGTCCAAGGTATTTCTGCAGGGCTCTGAGGTGTCTGCTGCCAACAGAACCCACGAGAAGGGGGCCCTGCTGGCCGGGGTGGAGGCCCGGGGCCGGGTGGCAGAAACACGGCCGTCCAGTGACGGCGAAGAGGAAACGAGGGCCTCAGCGGGGCTCCATCTCAGGCCTGGACCCCAGCGGGGTAGCGGTGGGCTTCCTGGCCGGCTCTCCAGTGCAGCCACAGTCCCAGCCTGCCCGCTGGCTGGGATCCGGTTTCTGACAAGGCTGAAGCTCGGGGCAGGGCTGTCCAGTGAGCAGTGTCACAAACCTCTGCCTTCTGTGTCCCAGCAAACGGGTTTTCAAAAAGGACAGGCCGCCCACCGTCTCTTATCTGTCCACTGCTGAGCAATGCCGAGGTCTGCGGCTTTGGGGTCCTGCAGCCCCGGCACCCTGAACATGACCCCCCAGCTGGTGGGAGGCTCCGGAGGGCCTTGAAGTGGGGCTGCCATTCAGGGGTCCCGGCCGTCAAACAGGCAGTGAAGCTCCCCGGGCCCCAGGGTGCAGCATCTGAGGGCCCCCTTCTCTTTGCTGTCACCACAGATAATGATCACGGGGGCAGCAGCTGTCCCAGTTGAGGCTTCTGCTGCAGAGACGCTGCAGACTGCGGCTTCAATCGCAGACGCTTAGTTCTCAGAGTCCTAGACACCGGGAGGCCGCGACGCAGGCACCGGATGATTCGGTCTCTGGTGGGGGTCTCCTTCTGGGTCGCAGACCGCCAGCTTCTCCCCGAGTCCTCCGAGGTGGACGGCTGAGAGCGCAAGCGAGCTCTGTTTGCGAAAGTCCACCCCTGAGGCTCCACCCTCGTGACGTCATCGTCCCCAAAGGCCCGCCTCCCATCACATCCGGGGATTTGGGAGGACTTGGTCTCCGTCCATCCCGTCAACGTTTCAGGTATTCCTATAAAAGGACAAACTCGGGCATGTGAAAATGCGACACCAGCTGTGATAATTAGAAACGACACACAGAGAGTAGATTTCCAGAGACTTCGATGCTGGTGTACATACGTGTACATATATGTGCATGTATGTATATCTGTCGCAGTAGAAGCACTGTCCACGCACGTTTTTATTGCGGACCCACCGTCCCCTGGGACTGTAGCTCTACCCAAGAGAAATGACATGTGGGAACTTTCTGTGACTTGGCTTCTAAAGAAGGAGAGACCCAGCTCAGGAGGACAGGGTGAGCCTGAGCAAACGAACAAACGGAAGAAAAGGAGAGCCTCCTCCAGGCCTCCAGGCAGCCCTCGTCTGCAGGATCTCTACCTGTGGTCCTTCATCAGGATGACGTTCATGTTCTGAGGCTGGTGGCCTCTTGGACATCACGTGATTC